>NC_090930.1:957907866-959146246 GCF_040938575.1 Ambystoma mexicanum | reverse complement strand
TTTGATTAGCAATTTTGTACTCCTATTTTAAATGTCACCCAAAGTTAATTTTACCCCAAGACAAACAAGTAGCAAGAATACAGCATTACTATGTACCTCTCAAGTACAACAAGTGTCTGTAAAATGTAAAGGTTAACTGCATGAATGGACCACATAAATAGATCTGATTTTAAAAAAGCTCTGACGTTTTTTTTTCAGTTCAAGGCTCTGTGCAGCTGGATCATGCAGCAGTCAGTGGTGCATAGTGCAGTGCTCATCAAATTGTCAACAAGACATCAATACAGATGCAATTGTGAGTGTGTAATTTTTATTTTATTATCAAGTTTCATTTAGCTAGTGTTCTGGCATATAACAGTCACAAGTAACTCCCCAAGATGAAGACTGCAGCTATGAGGAGTTTGTGACACATTGGGGACATTAGTTCTTATTCTGCAGAACCAAATGTCCAGTTGCCAGTCTCTGACTTGGTCTGCCCAGGTTAGTGAGGCCATGATGCAGCACCTACCAGTTACTAGTGTCGTAAAGTCTCATGCATCTGCGAGACAAATGGGCCCAGCAAGTTAACATGTAATCATCCATTTGTGGTCTTGCTTATTGCAAGTCAGCAAAAAGTGAGATGATTTAAAAGATCAAAATAAATAATCTAAAGTGGGAGTGCCATCAAACACCTAAAAGCCAATAGAAAAATCATCAGGGTGCCCAAGAGGTCAGAAATCTCTTCTCTAAACCTATGGCACACAGGCACCACATTTTGTGACTGCATGACATTGTGGGAAGTATTGAGTGGCAAGTTAGCAACAAATTGTGCAATGTAATGCCCATCAGGCCACCAACACTGCCGAAGGATAAATAATACACATTTCTGTTCTTGCCAGCACACTGGTGTGGCTGGGTTGGGTCAAATGATTTGCCCAGGTTCACACAGTGTGGTTAAGCAGTGAAGCCAGAATTTGCCAGCAATTTAAGCAACTTGCCACATACCTTCCAAGTTCTAATTAGTAGTAAACATATTTGTTTTGTTTCAAGAACTACAAAATGGTTGTTTATCTGCAAAGAACACAAATCACTCGAAGCAACCACCTTTGGGGGAGTATTTGCAACACCCTGAATACAGCGCAGCCACCTGCACCAATAACACATTATGCTTGCAGAAGGCCTTTGAATAGTCTACAATTAAAAAGATATTTTTAGAATAAAAAGTTGGGCTAGGCTTTGCTTACCTCTCAGGCCTGTTGTTATCAAGTCACAGTGGGTTGGGCCTCTCTGCCTAATCTTCCTCTACACTACAGACCAATTCCTACAAAATAGGCAAAAAGCAACTCATTACCCACAACAATGCACACTCACTCTGGGGGGGGGACTCGAGAATCAACACGGCCCCTCAGCACCTGCTATGGAGTGAAAATAATATTTCTCCCACTCGAACTGCCGGGAGAAATAAACGCTAGCGCAGCCACTTGCTAACACCCAGCCCAGCAATCTGGGACAGCGATGGGGTCTTTAGCCTTTGCAAACTAAAGAGGACTCGAGCCTCTGGGAGGAAGGGGGCCCAGCAAATGCCCCCATGTTTCCAGTCCGCAAAGCACAGCAAAAGAAGTCACAATTTTCATTCTGGGGCTTTTAATACGCGCTTTGCAGTGCTCGCATTAAAGTTATGGCCAGTGTAAAGCTTCCTTCTGGCTCTGGCTGCCTGCCTCGTGATAAATCTGGCAGCTAACCTCCATGCACCATTGCAGGCTCAGACTGGCCTATAGTGCAATAGGCCAATGGCTTAATCAAAAACGCAAAATGCTTGTGTGGGCCCATTTTTTGGGTCAAAGTGGCCCACCTTTTTTTGCCAATGTGGGCCAGTTTGATGAGTTACTGGACTATATTGTGGCTAATAACTTTGGCCAGTGTTGCTGAATACATATTCTCTAAAATGTACAATTTGCATCACACTGGATCAGAAACCGCCCCCTTGGGTTATTCAAACAGCGTCACAAAAGGAAGTAATTCCTATTTGCAACTGTGGAGCACTTTTTAGTTGGTGCCCGAGTCAATTATTGTATGCCCCAGTCTGACCCTTCACCACTTTCCACCCTCAGCAGTGGGGGACCGGGGGGGCACACATCTTCAGCCGGGCCTGTTGCTGGGTGTTAGAGAGTGGCTGGCAATAATATTTCTCCCTCCCGAACGGGCGGGAGAAATAATGTTGTCAGCCATTTGGCAAAATCAGCACCCTCAGTAATAATGCAGCCTGCTCGTAGAAGGCTTTAAATATTCTTTCATGAAATGGAATGATTACCGCCTCCCTCAGAGCTTGTGGCAGTCTCCCTTTCTCGAAGGCCTCGTTTAGCATTGCCAATAGCGGGGGGGAGCACTTCTTGTCTATACGTTTTATAGAATTCGCTAGGGAGCCTGTCTGTCCAGGGGCTTTGCTCGTGGGCAGATGTATTACCACTGTCTCTAATTCCTCTATTGTGATTAGGGCATCTGAGTTCTCCCTGTCTTCCTCGCTCAATTTAGGTAATCCTATGTCTTCTAGCATCTCCTGAGTCTCCTGCTCTGCCGTCTCTCCTGCCTCTTCATAAAGGTGTTTGTAGAATCCAAGGAATCCCTTGTTCACACTCTCCTGGGTGTTCCAAACTTGGCCCGCTTCTCCCGTTCTCTCTAATTGCCGATCTTGGTGTCTCGTTCTTGTATAGCCATGCGAGCAGCCTCCACGGTTTGTCTCTTTGTAGTTCGGGTTGCAAAACCTCTCCTAGAGCCCACCACATGCCTGTTGTAATTGGCTCACATGTTCGACGTCCTCCTGTGAGGTGCCCCCTCTTTTCATAATTACTTGTAGTTTCTTTTCTGTCTCCTGTAACTCTTGCACTATACCCCCTTGGAGCCCTGTGGATTTGGATATGGCCACCCCCATCACTACCACCTTAACGGCCTCCCATAGGGTACCCTCTGACTCCATGCTTCCAGTATTATTTTCAAAATATCCAATTATCTCCTCCCTTAGGTCCTCTCGGAACGCGGTATCCTTCAATGCCTCAACTCTGAACCTCCATGTTGGGATCCTGGCTCTGGGGGGCTGATGTCACCACGCCAGGACCAGAGGGGAGTGGTCCAATAGTATTCCTGCATTATATTCTGAACCCGTCATTTCCCCAACAAGTTCCGGAGTGGCAAACATGTAATCCAGTCTCGTGTACAGGTTTTATGGGGTGTAATAGTGTGAGTAGTGCCTATCATTCGGGTGTTGCTGCCTCCATATGTCTTCCAGCCGAAAGTCTCTCAGCAGGGCTTGTAGCGTTTTCGCTGCGGGGGTGGGCTTATCTAGTTTGTGTCTGATCTGTCTATTTTGGGGTTCAGCGTGCAATTGAAGTCCCCGCCCCATAACCACGCCTCCTACGTGAGGACTGATTTTACTGTATAGTGTCTTGAAATAGGCCACTGTCTCTTGGTTAGGGGCATATGTATTTATGATGCACAGTTCTCTATTCTCTAGCAGCCCCCGAATCACTAACATCCTCCCGTGGCCTGCAACATCTGGAAGGGGACAGGTGGCACCACCCAAATGATTACTCCCCTGGCGTATGTCGAATACGTTGCTCCTATGGTGGTCCCTCTCCACTTTTTCTTTACCACCTCTTGTTTCTCTTTGGTGAGGTGGGTTTCTTGCAATAGGCTATGTCCACTTTTTGCCTTCTCCGTTATATCATTACCTTATTTCTCTTCAGTTAGATGTTGAGTCCTCTGACATTCCAGGTTACTATTCTAAGGTCTCCCATTATCATCCATATGCCGTCCCTTCTCTCTCCCTCTGTGTCCTTCTCTCCAAGTGTGCTTGGCATGGATGTAAGCTCGCTCCCTGTCTAATTTCACTGCAAACCCCCCAACTAACCCCCCGCCCCTCGTTCTCCCAATCCCCAACTGTTGCACCTCTTCAACTTTAGTGCTTTGTTTCCTAGCTAATAACTCCCCTATACCCCCCAACTCCCTTTCCCTCCCCAACTCTCATCGTTCCCACCTCCGTTCCCTTACCCATCTGTTGCCCAGCTCCATCCCTGGATCTCAGGCATCCCTGCATTTGGCCCTATCTTGGCGTACCAGTGGTAGGAACCCAGCAGGGTGTTACCACACTATTGGTAACCTAACTAAGCTATCTGGTGGGATGTGAGTTTGGGTTCTCTTTATCTCCTGCTTCGTGCCTTAGTGACCCTGCCCATCATTTCTCTGTTTCCCACATGTACAATCAAGTCCCAGAGTCACATTTTATATGACACCTCAGCATCAGGTTGGTTTTCCCCATCATTCGGTCCCGCTCTCTTTCTCGTCGTTCTTCTCAGTCGGACAGATCTGTGAGTTCAACCACTCTGTTTCTTCTTCCGGCGTGTCAAAGAATACGGTACAATTTTTATGGAACATCTTCAGCTTGGCCGGGTACAAAAGCATGTATTTATAGCCAGCATCCCGTAGTCTCCTTTTCACAGCTCCAAAATTCAGACACCTTCTTTGCACCTGGAGTGTGTAGTCTGGGTAGGCGGTTATAGACGTTGATGCCCTGCGTATTGTTCCCCTTTCCAGAAGTGCTCCAGGATCCTTTCTCTGTCACGCTAATTTAGTATTTTGGTGATGATAGGCATGGAGAGGTCCCGGGGGGGGCCTTCTAGTCAAGCCCTATGTGCTCTCTCCACCGCAAAGCCTTGGGTGAGTGTCCTGCTCCCTATTTCTTGCAATAGCATGGTCTCCACATATTCAGTTGGGTTGGATCCCTCCTGCCCCTCCGGGAGGCCCACAATGCGTATATTATTTCTCTGCGCACGTCCTTCGGCTTCCTCCGCCCTGGCTTCCAGGTTGTTTACTTGTTGTCATAGCACATGGATCTCCGAGGCGTGTGATGTGCAGGTGGCTGTGTTAGATTTGATCTCCTCCTCCAACACGTCCGTTCTATCTGTGATTGTTCTGACATCTTGTCTTAGGAGGGTGAGGTCCACTTGCACTGTGTCGATTCTGACCTCTAGCGCTTCCTTCAGTGTAGTTATAGCGGCCTTCAGTTTTGTTTCCAGTGTCAATTTCAGATCTGTAATGGCCTCTAGGATCTGTTGATCCCATTGTGCTGGAGGTGTTCCGGTCTGGACACTTATCTCTTTGTTTTTGGCCCCCTCTGCTGTCCATGGGGACTTTGTAAAATCCTCAATCGAGGATTGCTTCTCCTTTGTCTTGAGCTGTTTGGATGAAATCACTCTGAGTTCCAGCGCTGTGATTCCAGGTCCACGGAGCCAATCCGGTCAGTGTCCGCTTCCTCAGTGTCCTTCTTGGTGTCAGGGCCCTCCTTTTTTCTTTTTCCCACTTCCCTCCTTTTTTGGGGAGGGTATCCACTGTGTCCACCAGGGTCCTGGGGCTCTTCCTAGGAATGGAATATTTCGGTGCTTGGTGTGGCTCTCAGAGTCTGCTGTCGTGCCAGAATTTGCCCAGTGCGCACTTTCCAGATCTTTATTTCAGTCGTGCTCTTCGTTGCCTCAGTATCGAGGTCTCACTCTGTCTGTGTTTTGGTCTCGCACCCTCTGTTACTTAGGGTGTTTCTTGTGCTCATATTACTCTGCAGGGTCTGCCCCTTTCCGGTCGTGTGCTTCTTGTTTTAGTCAGTGCTGGCCGGGTTTACCAGATCCACCCACCTTCCCGGATCGCTGGGGAATAATCCCCTTGGTCTGGAGATCCCTGTTTGGTGTAGTTGTGCATCGTTCATGTTAGGGGGCTTCCACCACTCCTTGTGGTTCCATTTGCCTCTCCGTCCCAGTTGGAGCGCTCGCTCCAGTGATCGCCCTCACAGTTTTGCCTCCACGCGCTTCACACTGTTTGGGCCTCTTCCCCCTTCCTTGCGTGTGCAAATGCTCATTCGTGACCGTTCTGTGGTTACAGTCACGCAGCGTTCTTGTTGCGCAGTCGGCTTCATATGTGCGAGTGTATCCCATCTCGCACTGTGTCAATTTATGCTCCTCTTATTCATCAGTCGGCTCACCTTCCGATGCATGCATGCCCGGTTCTTTAGTATGTGCGATCCGCGGCCACCGCAGATTCACCCCCGTTAAGCGCTGTCTGCATGCACTTTTAGGCTCCGGCAGGACACTTCTCTGTGTCAGAGAACTCTGCTGCTCAGCAGGGGCTCCTCCCTCCTCTGCGATGGGCGATTTTCAAAGCCCTCCGTTCCGAACTCACCAGCTTTTGAGCTCCGATCCGTGTTAGTGGTGTGGTCGGGTCTGCGGGGGCAAGTTTGTCCCATCCCACAGTACGTGTATTCTTCATGCATGTCTTTCTTGTCAGTGGACTTCACCCACCCATGCGGACTTGCTCCATTCTATGCTTGAGCAATCTTCCTCCATGCACTTTTGGACTCCAGCAGGGCTCTTCCCAATATTGGAGTTCTCTGCTGTTCGGCAGCAGCTCCTCACTTCCTCTCCATAGTGGGCTATTTTCCGAGTCCTTTGTTGTGCAGAGCGGCCATTTTGTCCAGTCCTCCTCCAGGGTTCCGCTTCCCGTTTTTTGAAGATATCTTCGTTAGTTCGGCCCGATTTCCATATCTGCGCGGAGCATTCCCTGCAGCTGTTGTTCCCATTAATTCACCTCCATTTAGGTTGCTTTGGATGTAGTTTCGACGGCATGATATCTACGGATGAGTTGCGGATCTGCAGGAGCCTCGGAACAGCCCAGCCTCTCACATGGCAGTTAGCCACACCCCCATGGATAATCACAAGGTTGACGCAAGGCCATCCAGTTTCTTGGGATTCTCAAACTTTTTTCCTGGTTGTTCTCACCTTGTATATCCCATCACCACATTGCTCCGTAAAAATAGAAAATTGAACTGGACCATAGAAGCAGAACAAGCCTTTCTTGCATTGAAGCAAAGCTTCACCACAGCACCCATTTTGCAGCACCCAAAACCAGATCTTCCGTATGTAGTGGAGGTCGACGCTTCAAATGTGGCCATGGGAGTCGTCATGTCCCAGAAAAACCCAACGACATGTCAATTACATCCAGTGGCCTTCTGGTCTAAATAATTCTCACCCGCAGAGTTGAATTATGCAATCATGGACAAAGAACTGCTGCCAATCAAAGCAGCCTTCAAAGAATGAAGGCACCACTTGTTGGGAGCAAGACATCCTGTAACAGTTATCCCTGACAACCGGAACCTGCAGTGCTTGCTGACAGCTAAGGCGCAGTCATCCCGACAGTTAAGGTGGGCCCTGTGTTTTGTGGGATATGACTTTATGATAACTTACTTTCCTGGAGTACACAATGGCAAGGCTCACGCTTTATCACGCCTGGGCTGTGTGGGATAAGGGGATGGCACATATGCTTCCTCAGATCCGGTGGCCATCATTCCAGCAAATGAACTGTTAGGCACCATCCTTACTGCAACCACCCCTCTCCTCTAGATGGGTAATTTACAGCAGTGAAGCAAGCCATGACACCAGATCAATGAAAGGCCTGGGCAGCAGAAAACTGACAGCGTGAAGTCTGGGAGGGCCTACCCTAACACAAAGGCCGACTGTACCTCCCAGACCCCGTGCTACAACATTTTGGTGCTGACCAACTATCACAGTGCTCTGGTAGAAGGGCATCCTGGAGTCACAAAGACCCTTGCCAAAGTCCAGCAACATTATTGCTGGCCGACCTGGTGAAAGGACACAGGGCAATACATCCAGACGTGCAGTATATGTGCACAAAACAAGAACTTGAAAAACAAACATCAAGGCCTCCTTCACCCTTCGGCCGTGTCCCCAACTCCATGGCATACCTTGTCATTAGATTTCATTACTGACCTGCCCCCATGTGATGGCTATAACACCATACTAGTCGTAGTAGATCTTTTGTCTAAAATGTCCCATTTCATTGCACTCAAGGGACTCCGTAATGCAAGCACATTGGCCCAAACCTTCCTAGAACAAGTCGTCAAGCTACATGGCTTCCCTTCTGTGCTGATCTCGGATCGGGGCAGCCAATTTGTGTCCCAATTCTGGAAAAGATGTTGGAGCGAACCTTGAACAGATCGAAGTACGATTGTCTACTAGCCACATCCTCAAACGGACAGACAAACTGAAAGAACCAACCAAACGTTAGAGCAATATCTTCGTTGCATGCTTCCTCAACCTGACCAGAAATGGGTTGATCTCTTATGGGTAGCCAAATATGCATATAACAACTAGGTGCATGCATTCACAAGGTACAGCCCATTCTACTTATTACATGGCAGGCACCCCCGTACCTCTGTTTGTGATCCTCCAGAAACACTGGAAATGGCAGCAGTTACAGCATTAAAAGACACCATCAACCAAACCTTAAAATAAGCCACAGTTCATTTGCTAGCAGCCAAAGAAACCCACAAAAAGTGTGTAGATCGCAACCGAAAGGATTCCCGAGGTATCAGGTGGGCGACAAGGTATGGCAAGCCACAAGACACAATCAATTAAGGGGACCTAGAAGGTTCCACCCTAAGTTTATTTGCCCTTACACAATTTCAGCAGTAATCAATCTCATAGCTATGAAGCTATCCCTACAACCCTCCATGCGCATACATCCTGTGTTCCATGTGTCATTGCTCAAGCCCGTCCAGCCAGGCACACGTGTCAGCACAACACCTCCAGCACTGGTGCCTGTCAACAGCAAGCCAGAATACGAGGTTAAAGACATTCTCCACTCTAAACTGGTGTGACACACCTTGCATTATCTGATAGATTGAAAGGGATAAGAGGTGCAGTATCACACTTGGAAACTCGCCACTAATGTGCATGCACCATTGTTGGTAGCCAGATGTCATCGGAACCATCCGATCAGACCACGTCTGGTCAGTCGCCCCTTAGGTGGGCCCTTGCTGGGGGATACTGGGCCTCATTATAAGTTTGCCGGTCCGGTAACTACAGTACCTGTAAGCTTGCTGGAACTGTAATTACCGGACTGGGAAACTACAAGTTCTGCTCGTGGTTGCCTTCCCACCCACCAGGTCTGAACTGGCGGGCATACCGGCACCCGCGAGCAGAGCATGTTGGATGCACTGGCACCATTCTGAACGGTGCCGGTGCATCTGACCTCCCCATTCCCTTTGAACCCTATGGGACTCAAAGGGAATGGTGAGCATTTCATTCCGGCACCCGCGAATGGGCAATTACCGGGTCCGGCAGGGCCATAATGACCCAGTAATTGCATCTGCGGGCGCCGGAAATATTTGCATGTTTCGTGGCAGCCTGTCATGATCACCAGGAGATCCCTTCATGGCCCTAGCAATCCCCCACATCCTCATACCCATATAACACCAGGTGGCAGGAAAAGGGCAGGCTGGACCTCACTTTTGCACTCCTGGGCCTCACCATTGCCATAGGTTTTGACTTGAACACTGCATGGGCGTGTTGCCTCCAAGATGGCTGCCCTGTATGCCCATTCGGATTCACCACCAATATGGCCGACGGCGGGCCCACAAACATTCTTGCAGGTCTGCAGACTAGTGCTCATGTCTGGGGTGGCTATTTACAGCCACACCACATGCTTCATGCCTCGCTTTACGTTTCTCTGCTACTAAGCAGTGCAATGCTTATCACAGGCTCCTGGTACCCTCACACAGGTTCCAGCAACTCCAGTCCGACTCCAGCCCTAAAAGAAAGAAGAAAGAAGGCAAGTTAAAATGGGTACAAAGCAAGACCACCGCAGAGGCAAAGGCTTTACTCAACGTGCCGCGCTTCCATTTCCCCAGCATTCCAAGCATCCCGGTGCAGCATCTGTCCCTCAGCATCTCCTGGCTCCCTCACTTCCAGGTACTGCGGCCCAGGCACCTACAAAGCGAAAGTAAGAGACACTAAGACCATGAAAAGTGCACAAGCAAGCGCACAGGTTGGTGGCAATATAAATCAGCAACCCAGGGCATGCATGCAATAGGCGGCAGCAACCAATGATATGATATGATATGATATGATCGTTTATTTATATAGTGCTTATACACAATGTGTTTCAAAGCGCTTCAAGGCAAGGGAGGGAACAAGGGAAAATACAACCACATTCTTACAGACCATGAACAGTAAGGATGTGAAATTTACTATCGTACTCGGCCTGACGAAATTTCAGATAGTGCAAGAGCTAAGACATAGATAAGCAAGGGAGGGGGAGAGTGGGAAGGAAATTGAAACAGACAGGCGACTACCGTACTAGGCCTGACGACATTTCTGGTAGAGCCGGAGAAAAACTAGAGTTGAGGGAGAGAGGTGCAGAAAGGGAGGTGAGAAACAAAACAAGCGACTATCATACTAGGCCTGACGACATTTCAGATAGTGCTGGAGTCGTGGTGGGGAGGAAAAAAACAGTAATGGGAGGGTGGAAGAAACAGACGAGGTTGCTATCATATTAGGTCCATGGACAATTCTGATAGAGTAAGTGCATAGAAGAAAGTAAGGGGATGAGATAGGAAAAGTGAGAAGGGAAAGGAGGAGAGAAAAAAGAGTAAGCAGTCAAAAAGAGTGGAGAAGCAAGAGTGGAGAGCGAATACAATTGCAGAAGTCATTAGTAACACATAATGTTGCAAGCCAGGATACAAGATGAAGATGGGAACAGGATGATTCAGGGCCCCATGAGTACAAGATGCAAAGGAAGGCCAGCATGAGAGTTGAGAAAGAGTGACGCACCGTGAATGAATGAAGTCCATAAAAGTCAAATCCAGCATTGGCCACAAGACAGTGATGGAGAAGGAAGGCACCGGGTGGGATAGGCTTGCTAAGTGGTGAAAAAGAGCAGCAAACAAGGGCATGCACACGTGAAGCAGCATCCCATGCATGTTTGAATGCACAGAGAAAGGAATAGCGCTCAACAGGGCCGAGACATTAAAGACAAAGACGCTAAGCATTATGTAGCATAAAGACAAGCGAACATTAAAGACATTAGGCAACCCCATCGACAAGCCACAGCTGGTCAGGGCAGCGCCATTGAAGCAACTGGTATGGATGAAAATGAAGAACCATGCACTACTGTGACAATTAAACAGGAAGTCTAGCCTTCCACGGGAGAGGGAGTAGGACATGGTTCATTACTCAGGAATATGACACGTGTTTTGTTTAGGAATCCATCTTGCACTACGCCGGCTATGCTGGGTTGCAGCTTCCTACACAACTCTCCCGCTCCTTCCATCTCACACCCGTGTGGTGTTCATCTTAGCGCTAGATGGCTGTGGGGCGGCTATTGGGGTGGAACTAGCTTCAGAACATCCAGCCGCTCCCGCAGAGTCCAAGGTAAGCATTACTCTTTCTCAGTCATGGAAAAGTGGTCAAATGTCGAGTCTGCAGTGCCACTTGAGCATTTCTTCAGTTGGTTGGAACTTGGCGAGCTCCGGGTGTTGAGCAGCACTATGCCAGGGTACCCCCTCTTCTGGGCAATACACTGCAATCTTTCTTTTCAACAGTCACATGTAGCCTCTGGACCTTTGACGATGCTGGTGGACTTCTTGGACACAAGATGTCTGGTTTCTGTTCTTCTGGACCCACTAAGCTACCTCTGCAAGATGGCAAGCACTCAGGACTAGCTTCCAGGACACCTTGGGAAAAGAGCAGCAGTAGCACAATGTCCCCTTATAACTGCGGGAAGAGGTCGCCGGCCATGTCCTCTTGATCAGTCCTTAAATCAGCACAGCAGCCTTTGGATTCGATGAACAGTTGCAGGCTTCTTCCTCCTGCTGGATTCAGGATATGCCACCAGGAAAACTCCAAGCTTCTGACATAGAGGTAAGTGAGGGGTCTTCTGTTATACACAACTCCCTCCATTCACTCTGAATGAGCTATGCTCAGTCATCCAATCACACACTAGTGCATTCATCATTCTGCACCCAATAAGGCTCACAGGCATTCAGGCCATTCACCAAAAACCAGACACCAAAAGCAGTGGATATGCATTGGGGACAACTCCCAGCCTTTCAGAGTACACACTGCCTTCACTCCAGTTTCAGAGAGGGCTGGCTCAGCCAGACCACAGGCATTGTGACACACTGCATCCTCGATTAACTCCTCAATGGTTATATATTGACTTGTGCCTAAGGGTACCTCTGATGCTTCTCTTGTCCTCTCCACTGTACTCCACCATCACTCTCTCCTGTACCTTCTCATCGATGCACTCTGTGTTCTCGTGTCAACCCCTCCTTAAATCTCTCCTTTTAGGCTTATAGAATGCTGTTCCTTCTCCTTCTCTCCCTATGCATCTTCTCTGCTGTTCGACCTTTCATCCTACGTCTTCTTCCCACCTTCTGCTTTTCTCACCTCTTCACCTCTTCCATAATGCTCCTCTCTTCATTCTTCCAGGTGTATCCTCCCACAATTTCCTTGCTCAAGATTTTTCGGTTCCATGTGTTAATTCCACCGCAAAAATATTGCAATGCAAAAATATCGCCACATTTTTGTGGCGAAATTCACACATGGACCCTGCGGGAGAAACCCCTGCATCATTTTTTAATGTGAGGGGAACACCCCCGCAACCCCCGCTCCCACATAATATCCCCAACAAAAATATTGCCTATTGGGAACCAAATGGCCATATCCACAGTGATATTTTTGTTGGGGATATTATGTAGTGATACCAATTTTTCTCCATGCCCCCTTCTTACTTCTCTCCCCTAGCCCTCTCCTGACGTCCTCCCCAAACTCCTCCTGAAATTGCTTCTCATTCTGGTCCTGACCCCCTTTGCTCACCTCTGGGCTCCACTACAATCTTTCTGATGTTCCTTCCGCACCTCCTCCTCATTCTTCCCTTCTTCTCTCCATCTATCCTGGCCTTTGGCTACCCATCTCCACCTACTCACTCTTCAGCACCTCTATTTGGGCGTATTCCTCCTGCTTGCCTAAGTCACCATATACCTCGAAGTCTCCCCAAATCTCTGCTCCATCCCCAGCAATGCCCTCAATTAACCACCTCCTGGTGACCCTCTTTTCAAGGGTGGTAACCGGACTGACTAAGTAGCAATAGTTTGTGGCTCTTCGATGGTCTCGGCCCTCCCATTGTGCATATGTGGACCGAGTCTTGATGAAGAGAAGGCACAATCTTGAAATGCCATTTCACAAACACGTGGAGCAATGTCCACAGCAGTCACATGAGATTGCTCGGCCTGTGGAACATTACAACAGTGGTCTTTTAGCATGTGATTGACCGTGCATTTTGTTTGCATGAGGGACGCTTTATATGATGCTTTACATTGTTGTGCAGGAATTGGTAAACCCTTCCTCCCTGGCGGCCGTAGTTCTCTTTCGACAGGCTTGACAATCAGCATGCAAACTCGCCCTGCAGGACATGGGGCTTTTTCTCTGTTATAGGTAGAAGCTTCTGCAAAATGTGATGGTGTTGTTGATATTTAGATGTAGCCCACGTAATTGGAGATTTTCTTAAAGGGGCAGGGCATGTTCTGGCGCAAGGCGAAGGGCCATTGACAACAGACTGGTACATGGGGGTAGGCTTCATCTCCCACTGTATCATATTGCGGGTGGTGGCACCTGGATCCATGTCCACAACACTCTCTACCCCAAGGGTCAGGCATTGGACTTCATCATAGAGGTGAACAATTTTCATCAGGAAGGAGGAATGCTGTTGTCCTCCACTCAGGTAGGCAAGGTGGTCCTTTTCACCAGCGACTAAATTCCCACCAGAAACTGCGCACAGGAAAACCATAGAAATCATTTAGGAATGTTCATTCTTCTTGTCTCTAAGATAATTTGGGTCTTGTAAGGGAGATTCCCAAGACCTTTGCTTAATAAATAGATATCCTATAAATGGACCGGATGGGGTGAACAATGGTGCAATCCTCTTGGGTGTTTTAACCCTTTAAAATCAAAAGGTTTGACAAACATTATAAGCGAGATGATACCAGGGCAAATCCACAAGTGTCCAGGTCAGGTTGTCTAGGCTTTCCAACCAACCAGTAATGCCATTGGATTTCTAGGTATAGTTTGCTTGCTAAATTCTCCCAGCCTTAGAATGACAAGGCGGGTATTGCCCTGAGTATCCGCCCCTTTGTTTTGTGAAAGTGAGGAAAGTTCTCTAGCATAAGTCATTGGTCGTCCTACTCAAGATCAGGAACAAATGGTTCAACAAAACCTTGCTGTCCTCCTGGGATTCTGTAGGTGATTGAAGCGATTATGACTTATAGCCAAACTTAAAACTGGCTTCAGAATACATGCAAGAGGGTTATTCAGCGCCACAAAAATATAGTCTCTCATCTGAGGCTCATGGATCAAATAAAAACACTGAGCTCTTCAAAATCAACCACAAGCGGACAACCCGGAAATACGGAATAGTAGCCTTCTTCCCTCTCTGCAGTCATCAAACATCCTACCAGACCCCAGATATCAGACTCATCATAAGATCCCTAAAAACTGATAACCATACACTGCCATCAACACCACCAACTACATGTTTGAGTACTCCTTCAATAACTCAAACAGCATCTCTGTAGAGCAACTTCTTCAAAATGATAAAGACGTGAGGTGTCATTCCCTCAGAATACAGTGACTCAGGCGCCTTCAGTAAGGACCAGGTCTGCTCCCTAGCACCAGACCTTACAAATGTTTTAAATGCCTTTCTGAATCAGCATTAACCCACTCCATGACAGGTAACACCTAATGCGGTTTGTTGTCGCCTCTACTGACTACTCACGTATTGCCGACGTCCCTTACAAACCTAAACTCTTGGAAAGGGTTAATAATTGATCTACTTCAGAGAACCTTCTCCTCCATATCCACCAATGTACCTTCAGACTGGCAACACAACCTCAAATGACAGTAGGGTAGAGGAGAATCACTGGATAACAGCCATCCAGCTGTGCCAATCCTACTAGACTGGCTTGGTAGTAGCAGCCTATGGTATGGATCACAATATCCCAAGCCACAGACTCCAGCACCATATTGGTCTGATAGTGGCAGCACTCAAATGTGTGAAATTATTCCGACAGTGCACAGCTCCAACAAGGTATATGCATTTTTGTGAGTAGTGGGTGTCTTGGCTGTGTAAGGGATGCTTCACCCGCAGAGGAGGGAATCCTACTCCCATTCTAGGGTGAATCAGACCCCATCCAGGCAAGATGAATTCCTTCCTCATTGTGCATGGTTGTTCATGGGATGAGGGCAGTCAGGTTTTTATTGATCGGGATATCAAATCCCTCTCCAATACTGGTTGAGTTGAAGGGCAATAGCCAGAGATAAGAAGGGAGTTGGTGGCTGAACGTGTATTATTTAGTGTACCATGAAGGAATGGAGTATCTGGGAATGGAAACTGATAACTACATTTTGACTTGGTGGATGAGCCAAAGATACCGTGGGATGATTACTAGGCGGTGTTGAGGAGCAATGTAATGTCTACCTTAATATCTAATGGAGAGCCAAAAAGGGAGGGACTGGCCCAGCTGGAGATTGATCATGGTCGTGCTCCATGAGGCATATCCATTGGGAATGCTAGAACCGTGGAAAGCCCCGTGGATTTTGACCGCAAGCTGGTTCTTTCGGGTGTTTGGTGAGAGGCAGTCCTCACCAGGAATTGTAACTCACTTGTGGGCGCAGCGCTGATGGTGGCCCACAGATATGTTGTGGCGAGATGGGGTGGCACTGCTGCCCGAGTATGATGCCTAGAACGGCGTGGACTGGTGCCTATCTCCGAAACAGTGAGTTGCCTTACACAATACACGCAAATATTAACACAATGAGAAAACTCAGTGTGAGGGGATCAGGAGGGTTGACTGGCTCCTCCTGCCCTGACAGGTGTCCAGTAATAGAGTGGGCTGGGAAATGGCCGCCAGGGAGCACCATTTCCCCAAAAATGCACCCTCATTAAAATCAAAGACTTCCCCCCCCCCAAATATTCTACAATGGGAGTTCATAAAATTATAGCCATCCTAGAATATTTGGGGAAAGTATTTTAGGGGTCAGGAGAAAAGGTCGCCTGCTTGGCAGCTTTTCCCAGGCAACATGATCACATGGACCCCCCTGACGAGCATCCATGCTTGCATGGTTGTGAATGCCTACAGAGGTCACTTCCTGCACTAGTTTCTTTTAACCTTTTCTTAGTTCTTGCTGGGGTGGCGCCTACAGTAACCGGCGGTACGTTTGTTCTTTTGTTTATACTGTTGTAGGTTCTGCTGTTCTATGCTCTGAAAAAATAACAACCGGCTGTCTCTCAGCCTTAAAAGACATGATCGCATGCCTCAATCATTGACACCCCTCCACTGACTTCTTGTTAAAAGAAAGAGGAAACTTCTCTGTCTCGTGCACAGCTCATGTCGGGAGACAGTTCCTCAGCACCTCTCTGAATTACACCCCTGCTGCACTCCTCCGAATGTCCATAATTGGCAGACCCTGCCAAACTGCCTACGGGAAATGAGGTGTGGGGTGGAAGGCAGGTGGCACCTTACCCCAAGCTTTCCGCAAGAACTGAGTCTCCAAGGAGACCGCTGCAATCTCACAAAGCATGGAAACCCACTCTTTCTTTTCTGGAAGCTTCCCTTGTGCGGTACCAAAATAGGAAGCGGAACATAAACGGGGCCGTACACGACTCAATGATAAACCAATACTGGTGAACATTTTGCTTTCTCGCAGCCTCCTTTGTACACCGAGAAATGTTCTCTTGCGAACGTGCTAGACTTATCTGAAGACTGTTATTTTCATGTTTTCACCACTTGCAGTCCACTTTCAATCTGTGCTCTCTCTGGAAGGAAAGCGGTGAAAGCATTTCACTTTACATGTATGGATCGTTTTCCTCCCAAATGACGACTTCTGCTATTAAATTACATTTTACAATTGTTTTTTGTTTGTTTTAGTTCTGGTGGCTTCGTTCTTATCCTACGGGGCAGGCTCTCGAAGGACATCATTTCATGAAGCCGCTCTACAATCATTACATTCTATGTTTTGCTGTCCAGTGGGTTCTTTGTGAAAGCAAATTGAGAAAAATAAACATCCAGTCCTGCAGCTCGGAAGCTCGTTCCGGTGGGTTGTTGTTTTGAGCTGTTGGTTATTTCTCATACTGTATTGCCATCTAGTGGCCATTAGGAAAAGGTATCGCGAAAAATCACAACATTTCAAGTTTTGGATACTTTTTTTTGACCCGGGAACATCATGCTGCCACGGAATAAAGCACACGCTTTCGAAGTTTCAAAGACGTTCTTTATAAGATGGTAAAAGGCAAACGTGAGGGGAGAGTGTAGCTTTTTAGGGTTAAAGCAGGCTTGTCCAACCTTTTTGAATGTGGGGCCGAAGCATGAACTTTTTGTCACCCGGAGGGCTGGAGGGCCGGCGAGCCAAAAGTCACACCCTCACCCAAAGCAGTATATTCAAAATCGATGGTGTGTGACCTTTGACACAATTGCATCACAGGCAGTGATAGCCATGCAGTCCCAAAGATGTGTCAGGGACAGTGATCAAAGGTTAGTTTGTTGTGATTTCTTCCACCAGTGTGTGATATTTTACTGAAACGGTGGGGGCAACCAAGAGCAGCGAGGGAGATTTAACGATCTAGGGAGGGTTAGGGGGGGTTATAGCCGCCCCCAAGATTTTTTTCCAAATATGGGGATGAAATGGTGCATTTTACAGGAGGAAAAGTGGCCAAAAAGCCATAAGTTTACAATCAGTTCTAAAGGGGAACATGTACATTCCATGTCACCAACAGCAGACAAGAACATTGTAGAACACCACATTTTAATGATCAATGTGTCCACAGTGTAAGACAGCACTGTCACTGATGTAACACATTGGCATGCTGGTTGTGGCCAAAATATGCCTCTGTAGCAACATGTCTATGCTAGTTGTTCCCAATTTAGGACAGCATTGTCCTGTACAAAGCATGATTGATGCTGCCTGAGCATGTGCAGTGTGCCCAATACATATGGCAGCTTATCTCTGTAATAAACGTTCATTACTTCTGTGGTAATGAAAGAAGCATAATCCCATTCAAAAGATAAACTGTTGAAAATGGATCACCCAAAGGTGAACCCAATTGAAGAAACGCGATGCGAGCCCAATCTAAAAGTATGAAGGACTTTTTTTATTGCATGATTAGTCACTTGTAAAGTTGCAACTTGTAAAGCATTGAGCACAGTTAAGAATAATTCTAACACTGCACATATTTTCAGTGTGACACTTGGCATTGTTTTTGCTTGCACAAATGCTCAATATCCGCTGGCACACTTGATGTGGCAATGCGGAGTATTCCAGATAGGTGTCCATCTGTCAAAAGTGATCTTGATTTTGTTTTTATGCTCTTCAATCTTGAGAAAAACTGTTCACAGCAATACGTGCTGCCAAAAAGTGCAATGAACCGAAGTGCATGATTAGACAGATTTGGGAAAGAGTCCCATGTAATGTATTTACTATAAAATGTATGCAGGGTATGTTCAGAAAAGGCTCTCTTCAGGTCACCATTACTTTGCATGTCAATTAATTCCATTTGAAACATGTCAGGAGCATTGGTGACATTAGTACCAAACGGATCTGCACAAATCTTCAGCTCATCACTGTGCTCCCTGAAATCTGAAAATCGGTTTTTAAATTCATTCAAAAGATTCCCAACCAGTGCCGAATACTTGTCATGGTTGATGCTGTGAGCAGATCTAGTCATCAGTACTGTGAAATGAGTAGCATTTTTTTCATTCAGCTGTTTCTGAAACAATTCCAGCTTATGAACAAAGGATTGGAGGTGCTCATACAGCTTGTTCACAAACTGTTCCTTCCCTTGCAGTTTTATATTCAGGTCCGAAAGATATTTTGTTATGTCAACAAGGAATGCCAAGTCATTCAACCAGCTCGCATCATCCAAGAAGGTGACATCTTTCCCTTTGTTTGTCATGAATGTTTTAATTTCATTAAGCAGTGACCAGAATCTGGATAGTGTGGCTGCCCTGCTAAGCCAACAAACTTGGCAAAAGTAGATCACATCATCATGGTCTGCTCCCATCTCCGCAAGAAATGCTTGGAACTGTCTATGGTTAAGCCCTTTTGCCCTTATGAAATTCACCGTAGAAACAACCTTTTCCATCACATGCGTCATCTCCAAGGCCTTTGCGCACAGTTGTTCCTGGTGAATGATGCAGTGATGCGTGATGACATTCTGGGGAACTGACTTTGCCATTAAACTGACAAATCCATTGTGTTTGCCGATCATAGCAGGGGCCCCATCAGTTGTCAGACCACAGAGTTTGTCCTCTGGCAGATTGAATTTCAACAAGACACGTTTCACTTCATTGAAAATGTCTTGTCCTGTTGTTTTGCCTTTCATTGAACATAGGTCAAGTAGCTCCTCAACAATTTGGAATTCTTTGGTCACTCCTCGTACAAAGATCGCCAGTTGGGCGGTATCACTCATATCTGTGCTTTCATCCACCCCCAAGCTGTAAAACTGACAGGCACCCAATCTTTTCGTCAGTGAGTCTGCAATGTTTGATGATAGGTCATCTACTCGTCTAGAAATTGTCTGATGTGAGAGACTGATTTTCTCCACCATTGCTTGTTTGTCAGGGAATGCCACAGATGTCAATATTCCCAAGCAATCTTTGACAAATTCTCCATCGGACAGTGGTTTCCCTCTCCTCGCTATGGCCTCGGATATCAAGTAACTTATCTTGGTTGCTGCCTCAGAGTTCTGTCTGCCAGCTTTGAAGAACGACTGTTGCCCGATCAGGGCCTGCTTCAGCGAGTTCGCCCGATCAATCCTAATCTGGCCAATCAGGTTGTCAAATTCAGTGGCATGTTTTGTAGTATAATGCCGCTTGACATTGTATTCCTTGTAGACAGCTACTTTTTCCTGGCAAATCAGACACAAGATGTTCCCCTTTTGTTCACACACAAAGAAATCCTTGGCCCAACTATCCTTGAAAACTCGACATTCAGCATCAATCTTTCTTTTCTTCTGATTCGCCATCTATTGAGAGTTGGGTAGGTTTTAGTCATATGAAAGCTACGTTGTCACAGGCCCATTACAATAAAATCAATTCAAACTTACTTGTATTTCTAAGTAATAATGTTGTGGTTTTAATATAGGCTGAACATTGGGCCACACTGTATGGCATGATTAAAAAAGCCTCACTCATAGTATTGTCCCACAAATCTATAACAATGCCTGTAGAGAAGCAGTGTTTGGCATGTGATATACAAGTCAGTGGGGGTGGGTGCGGACACAGGCTGTGGCACCCTTGTGATGCTACTTAAATATGAATTAATGCAAAGGAATGCTCTTATTCTCAAGTGGCAGGCAGCCAGAGGGAGATAAAACACTAAAATGCCACTGAAAAATTAGTAATTGCTCTGTCAGCTTTGTTCTAACGCAGATAAACTCAGAGGATAGTGCTCTTACCTGGTGGAGGACAGAGAGGGAGGTCAGCGATAGTATCAGGTAAACCGGAAAAGTCGTTGCTGCAGCGAGCTGATAGAGTTGGAGGTGGCCAACAAGTTATGCCTGTTGAGGAGAACAACATGTTTTATTTGTTACGGCGTGTTAGTTGCCAGAGTCTTCCAGCTTTGTAGTACTGCAAATTAAAGGCAAGGCTATTAACCAGTACACATAATGTCATTGTATAAGTGGGGAGGCGCAATTTCTTTCACAATGCTTCTTTCCCAAAGTATATATGACCATGACCAAAGCCCATGTCCCCTACTTTTGCCTTTGTCCCCCTCTTTGCCCCTCCTAAATTTGATTCCTGATGACACCACTAGATTGACCAACTATGGCGGCTCATGAGGAGCAGGGGGCACAATTAGTGAGCTGCAACTAGATCCATTTCAGCCTATATGTCTGCTACCATAGGTGACTGGTCCAGGGGGCACCATAGGCAGTAACAGTCCACCGCCACGGTCCAGAAATAAAATAACTCGGGTCCACGTACCCCACAAACATTGAACACATTTCCTACAAGACTGGATCACCATAGGTATCATTAATATCTTTGTGTATAGATCCATATTGTCAAATTACTGAGTGGAAGCAGACGTCCAAGGGCAAATGATAATATGTTATTGTATAGCACTTACAATAAAACTCTTTTTTATAGAACAAATATGCATACAATATCACCCAACCTGTGTTGGTACTGATTTATCGACCTACATTCTCCTAAAAGAATGCACCAGGCCTGTAACTGCCTCTGGTACCCCCTTCCAGCAGTCTCCCATTCCATAAATAATGCATTTAATCAAAAGGGAAACACTGCACAGCAAAATGAAACAAAAACAAGTTCCAGAAGATACCCAGGCCAACACAGGCTGATAGTAGGCTTCTGTGCACCTGTCATCTCCCTGAGGCGCTGCATGTGTCTGTTTCTGAGGGCCTGCTCTCTGGCACTGGGTGGTACAAGGTCCACCTTTGTGCAGTCCATGAACCAATTACTCAAGACTACCATATTATGGAAATTACCAACTACACCCACTGATTCGGTATGGGAACATTGCATGATTTGATCACTATCCTTGATGATACCCAGAAGGTGCATGATGGGGCAACCTGCTGGTCTTGGAAGCAAGGCCACGCAGAGCAACAGAGGTTTAAATCCCAGATCCGCACTTAGAAACCGAACTCAGGTATTACATTTAGCTTATAAAAAAAACAATTAAATAAATAAAATGCTACCATATGGAAATATAAAAAAGAAAAAGTAAGGTGTATATACCCTACTAAAGACCGGTGCTCTCTGTTGACCCTGAACAGGGTTGCACAATTTCTTTCAATCTTTTCATATAGTAATCATAGATATGAGTGCGAAAAGATGATAAAAAATATAATATAGAAGACAGTTCTTGATTTTCAAAAAAGAAATGTTTACTTCACATTTCTAGGACCCATGTCCATTGGTTGATAATTTTTTATATTGTGAAGCAACTCAAAAAGATCTAGGCTGCTGCGCGGCGCCCCGCCCACGTTGCCTTGGCAATACAGATTAGCATCGACGTTCGCGCGCGACTCACTTTCGCTTCTGGAGCGAGAGCGATCGGTCCTGCTTGCGAACGCCGCAAAAAGGTAAGAGCTCAATGAGTATGTGTACACAGACTGACTGCGTGAGATGCTATAGTCACTTACACAAATACCTGCTGTGATTCAACAGGAATGTTGGAGTGTGTTCTCCACGAACAATTACGAGAGAGGACAGCTTGAATAGTCAGGTACAGGATACTGATGGAAAGGGTAACATACTATCACGAATATAAGGATGTAATTTTTGATGTTGACAACGTTTTCCTTATATCTCTCCCTTATTCTCTCCACTGATCCGAATCCACGCGGGGTATGTGTTTCTTTAATTATTTCTGAATAATGATTTGTATTGATGTTTATTGCACGCACACTGTATAGTTGATTTAAGATCTATCTAAGTACGGCCCTGAAGATGGTCTATGACCGAAATGCATTGGCACATGTACTTCTTTGAAAAACGACCTAGATCTTTTTGAGTTGCCTCACAATATAAAAATTTATCAACCAATGGACATGGGTCCTAGAAATGTGAAGTAAACATTTCTTTTTTGAAAATCAAGAACTGTCTTCTTTATTATATTTTTTATCATCTTTTCGCACTCATACCTATGATTACTATATGAAAAGATTGAAAGAAATTGTGCAACCCTGTTCAGGGTCAACTGAGAGCACCGGTCTTTAGTAGGGTATATACACCTTACTTTTTCTTTTTTCTGTTTCAGTGAGATCCGTATGCCAAAGGATCTATATTGGACTGGGAGCTCCAGGCTAAAATATGTTCTAGGTTTGAACAAATCATAAATGAATTCATAAATATTTTCTATTAACTAACAGTGGTGCCCACCTACACCTCGTACCATATGGAAATATGTCAGGTTGAATTGGACATGTTGGCTCAAGATTGTCCCAACTAACAAAACACATGTGACACTAAGTGGAACACTGCAACTACAAGAGTGAATATTTATCCCAATTCATATATGTTTGGGGACTTAAGGCTTCACCCTAAGGTACCCTGGCTAGTCCAGACATGGACATGGCCCAACCAACATTGCGGAAATAAATAAATTAATCGGGTCCACGGACCCGACAAACATTGAATAAATTAATAAATAAACTGGCCCATGGCCTGTTACTGCCTCTGGTGCCCCCTTACAGGGGGCACCAGAGGCAGTAAGAGTCCCCCCACCACGGCACATAATTCGGGTCCAAGGACCCGACAAACATTGTGCTGCCTAAAATGCACTGGGCCTGTAACTGCCTCTGGTGCCCCCTGTAACGGGGCAACAGAGGCAGTCACAGTGCTCCGCTGCCACGGCCCGCGTTATTTATTAATTTATTCAATGTTTGTCGGGTCCGTGGACCCAATTAATTTATTTATTTCCGCAATGTTGGGCCCAACCAACATTGCGGAAATAAACAAATGAATCGGGTCCATGGACCCGACAAACATTTAACAAATAAATAAATAAACTGGGCCGTGGCGTACCAAAAAAAAAAAAAGAAAACACAGAAAGAAAACTTACCAGGCCTCGCTTGGTCACCGGCGTGATGCTGGGCTGGGCTGGGCTTGGCTGGGCTGGGCTGGAAAAGAAGTGGGAAGGTGGTGCCGGCACGGTGTACCTTACCTTCACTCCGCCTATAAACATGACGTATGTGATTTCCATTGGCTGAGAAACAGCCAATGGAAATACTGTGACCATGCAAGGTTTTCTTTTTTTTTTAATATGACGTACCTTGCATGGCAAAAGTATTTCCATTGGCTGTTTCTCAGCCAATGGAAATCACAACCCATGCCGGCTTGTTTGTTTGTATTTCCTTTGTTTGTTTGTTCAGCCTCGCGGGCCACATGAAATGGCTCGGAGGGCCGCATTGTGGCCCGCGGGCCATAGGTTGGACAACCTTGGGTTAAAGGATGTGCGCCTTCTATAATGTGCTTGGCATACTATATGACACCACCTCCTTTGGATTATTTTCCAGGTGTTCATAAACTTCTGAGAGGCAAATGTTTATGGGGGGGGGGCGAGAACAACCCCCCTCCCCACACACTCCATCTCTGGTTTTATGGGATCCCACATAAAAAATAAATAAAAAAATAATCTAGCACTCGACTCAGTAAAACCTTACGTGAGTTACAGACAGTATGAAAGGGCCAGAACTATGACTAACTCCACGCCTGCTCCTGTACCTCTGCGCTAGTTTATAAATGTAGATCGCCAAATACAGATTTGGCTTCTTTTCTGATTTGCATATTTACTTTTTTAGGCTTTATAAAGAGGGGAGGCTCTTTCTTTGTAAATTAAGGCTTGTTGTTCATCTATCATTATGTTTGCATTCACTCTGAACTGAACATCTTTTTAGGACTACAGAAAAGATGCTGGTATGGAACTGGTCTTTATCAGACGCTCATTTTTGCAAACCACACCTGCAGTATTATCCCACTTTGATGAGAATAGTGCAGACCCGATTTTAAAAGGGTCCAGTACTATCCATTTTATAGCAGCAGGACACAGAACAGTACAGAAAATCACAGGAACAAGGACCTGCGAGGAGAGGAGATGCTGCTGTAATCCCTGGGGCCTGCGGAAAGCCTTCTTAGAGGCCCCAGAGCTCACAGGGCGAGGGTACCCCTGTACCACACTTTGCACAGCATGTCAGGTGCCCCTGGGCTCTGCTTGGAGAGCTTTGCATTTGCGATGCTAGAGACTGCCCGTGTTACAGTGGTGTCTCCTCCATGATGGGTGATAGGAGGGTGCCCCATCAGACATTATTTAGTGTCTAGTGCTGGCCGGGAGGGAGCGAGCTGCACGCAGCACTGGTCTGTGCCTGCAGACACAGCGGCTCATACATTCAGGCCCCTATGTACATGCCCTTCTGCTCATGGGGGCACGCGCGGCCACTGTCCCTGCGGGTACAAGGTGGCAGTGGCGCGCCCCGGACCATCGGGGAAATCGGACATTTGGGCTTACTGCACAAAATCACCCAGACTCGCTTGTAGTGGAAAAGGTCGCTTTAATGTGACAGACCCTGGCCTTACAGACTAACACAAAATGTTTTAACAACCAATTTAATAATTCAACACTTTCATTTCCGCCAACAAATAAATAATTTATTAGTTCCACTTCCTCCCTACCTTTCCCTTGGTCCCTACCGTCTCCATACCAACTTCTCAAGGCGTCCCGCTTTCTCCCCGGGGCCATACCCCTCCATCTTCAATACCCGTTCCCCCGGGGTAGCCCGTTTGTGCAAACAGCATCACCTCCATCATTTCCAGTGCTATTCCCCCATTGTTCTTCACTCCCCCTCCTCTAAAGCGCCCATGCCCCCGGCAACCAACAACCTCAATACCCTAGAACTCCCCTCTATACCAACCTCCTTCTTCCTATGACCTGCAGCCAGGCTGACCTGCCACATCAGCAATGAAAACTTTACATCACAACTTCCCCAACTAATGCTCCAGCCTGTCACAAGAAAACTGCCCACAAAAACCCCCTACGGCCCTTGACCTCTAAGCATACAAACCATGAACCTCTTGTGGGGGAAAACCAACCAAAAAAATCCTAATTAAAAACCCCCTAGTCCCCAAAATTTGAACCCTTGCCGACATAGAAAAAGAGGAAGGGTGGCCGGGGACAAACGCTCTTCCTAACCGTCGCCTGCTCCCGAACCTTCCCTGCCCCCTTAAATTCCCCAGGGGACGTGCTATGCGCAGGCCATCTCGTTGTCCTGTGTGCAGCGCCCAAAATAGCCCCGGGGGGAAACACTTTGCTTTCCCCCGAGGGCGCCCCTTTGGGCTTACTGCACAAAAATACCCAGACTCACTTGTAGTGGAAAAGGTTGCTTTAATGTGATAGGCCAAAGCTCACAAATAACTGCTAACCTGGCTCCCTGTCCTTACAGACTAACACAAAATGTTTTAACAACCAATTTAATAATTCAACACTTTCATTTCCCCCCAACAAATAAATAATTCATTAGTTCCACTTGCTCCTTACCTATCCATTGGTCCCTACCGTCTCCTTACCATCTTCTCAAGGTGTCCTCCTTTCTCCCCGGGGCCATGCCCTTCCATCTTCAATGCCTGTTCCCCCAGGGTAGCCCGTTTGTGCAAACAGCACCACCTCCATCATTTCCCGAGCTATTCCCCCATTGTGCTTCACTCCCCCCTCATTTAATGGGGCCATGCCCCTGGCAACAGAAAAACCACCCACCAAGCTGTTCTTTCTGCCCCACCCCTACCACTTCCTTCTACTTCCTTCTACTTCCAACTCCTTATTATCTCTTGCACCTGCAAAGTGAAATCCAAAAGGTAATAACGGTGCCCCTAAATTGACAGGTGAACGCAATCCTCCCTGAAAATTTTGAAACCCTCATAAACTATTGCTTTATGCTCCAAAACCTTCAATGCACAACATTTCACCATCTCTCTATTTATTCCCTTCCTTCTCCGCTCTATTGCTCCTTCACTTCTCGCTCCCCTCTAACATTCTGCTCGACATTTCTCCACTGCTCGGCTGGAAACCCCAAAACCATTTCCCATAGAAAGCAACCCCCACCATCTTTCTCGCTATAGTTGCCTTAGACCAACCCTTATCCATGCACCTCAAGAGGAAGTTTACTACATCATCCCTTCCCCGCTCTTCTGCATCCCCCCTGCCCTTCCAACTACGAGCTCCCCCTTTAATGAAATCCTTCCATGCTCTCCTGAATGCCTCCCTCTGACCTTCTTGGGTACAACACCACTAAATCCCCTGGCAGATCAGTAAATGACCCTACCACCCTACCCGCTGCTATCTCCTTGCCCAATTTCTCTCTTAGCACTTCCACATTTTCCCTGGCGGACCTCAAATTCTCCACCCAACGACTCACCCTTGGCCCCTGGTAACCCAGCCTGAAACCATAACGAAAACCGTCTCCCAAGCTCTCTGCCCCCTCCCTGTCCAGATAAAATTCAAGCCACTTCTCCAACACCTCCAATTTAATTGGAGTAAAAGCCTTTCCCCACAACCCCCCTACCTGCTGCTCGCCCTCTCCCCCGTCACCTTGCTGGAAACACTGAGTAATTGGGTGCTTCCCTGCACACTTACTGCATTCATGTCTAAACCTACACACCGCCCTTGTGCAGCAGTCCTTATTAAAGGCCCAGCATGCCTCTGAGGGTTGCCCTCTGCCTCCTTCCCCCACCCCCTCATAGGCGGGCGACCAAGAAAGGGCCGGAAAGGCACAGGCAAACCACTCGCTGTGGGCAATGTCAGGGCTGGCCTCGTCGTTGCCATCCACTGTAGCCAGAGATCCATATCTATTTCACCCCATACCGCCTGACTGTCCTCTGCCATCCTTGCCCTAAATTCTTCATCGTAACGCACCCACGCGAAACCCTCAAAACTCGTGAATGCCTTTCTTATCACGTCCATGTTCTTTAGCAGAGCCACACATCTCTCTGGAAATTTCTCACAGTAAACACTCGCAAAGACAATAAAAGCTGACGTCCAATTCTCGATCGTCCCCGGTACCTTTGGGCGCGACGCCAGCTCACTCTCTTCCTCCTTAGAACCCTCTTTGGCTCTCACTTCCCTATGATTAGCTTGAAGACATCCATAAATTCCTCTGCCCATATCTTATCCTTTGTTGTTGTCATCAAATGTGCTCCCAAAGGTTTCGTAATGCCCATGTTTGGTAGTTTTTTCTCCTTGCCCTTCACCTCTACCTCTTTCTCCTTGGGAACCTGTACCTCGAGCGCCAAGGGCTCAATCACCTTGTCTGTCTGCACCTCCACAGAGCAATTCTCCTTCTCCCCAACCAAGGCTCCAATAGCCTATACACCAATCCCTCTCCTCACCCCTTGCAACCCTGCCCATTCCCTTCTTGGCCCCATCCTCGTGTCCTCCCTCTGCCATGCCGCTGACCAGTCCCCTTCCCGCTCACCTCTTTCTGCCCTGCCATCGCCTGTCTGCAGCCTGGCCTCCACTCCAATGCTCCTCATCTCCTTCCTTACTGGGCTCCTGCTGCGGGGACAAAACATGTCAGCAGTCTCACCCAGCCAGTTATCCCCCCAACCTCTTTCCCCCCAGCCCCCTTGCTCCTGTCTTTCCCATTCCCATCTTAGGCCCCTTCTCGCCCTCCCTCTCCCCTCCTCCTTACAGCACTGTACCCTTCATCCTCCCACTGCCCCACACATTCTTCCATCCCTTCATCATCACTCATGTAATAACATTGCGGTTGCGAGCACATGCTCGGGCCGGGCAGATCCTCCTCTTGTGAACCTGGGTCGTCCACCCGCCACTCCGTCGGCGACTTATCGGAGGGCCGCAGAAACCCCTTTCTGGACCTCTTCTCTCGGGCGAGGGGTCCTCTCCTCCACCCTGTGGTCTTCCACGCTAGGGGCGTGCTGTGCCCTCTAGACTGTTCTCGCGAAGTTTGTGGAAGGGCCGTTCTTAATCCCTCTCCATATTCCACCTCTGCAATAGCTGGGGTTGCTCTGTGCCCTCTGCCCGAAATCCTCCTAGCCGAGGGGGCGTTCTGCACCCCTCCCTACCTCACTAATCGAAGGGGACCGCTCTCTCCTCCTCCCACCCGCACTCTTCTGCAGGAATTTACCTCCCTGACACCCCTCTCTGCACCCCATCACCTCCACCTTCATGCCCCACCCGACCTACACCTTTTTGGACACTCCTAACATCCCCTTCATCCACCTGGTCATTAACCACCAAACCCCTTTCTGACCCCTCTCCCAACTGCACTCCCCCCACCCCCCGGACGCTCTCCTGTCAATCTCCCTCCTCATCTTCCTACCCCTAGACTCCCAGAACTCCCCTCTACCTGCCACAGGACTGTAAGCCACCACTGCCGCGAGAGCCCCATCTGCCGCTGCTCTCCGCTGCTGCCTTTCTCCACTGCTCTCTCCTACACCTGTAACCTCCACCACCGCCCCCTCAAGCTGTTCCCTGAATGCCCTGGTGATGATCGCCAGGGCCTCTCTTAGTGCCTTAGCATCAATGAGCCCTTTCTTGTTTGTCCCTCGTCCCACCATCTTCATGCAGAAGCGCTACTGCAGCCTGTGCACCGCTCTACCAAAACCAATATTTGATAGCAAAGCCCCCGAGTCTTTACTCCCCTAGCACGTTGCCAGACCTGGGAGGAAAAACCTATTTGAGGCCAGAAAAATGTCCCCGGGCCAAGTGGACCCTAACACTGTCCTGTAGCCAGCAACCCACTCTAAGACTAACAGCAACTGGCTTTCATATCCTTACTATCCTATAAAGTTCTAAATCGTATTAATTAAAATTCCTAACTTTTATTTAAGGAGTCCCTAGTTTCATTTATTAATTTCTTAAAAATATATATATTTTTTTTAATTAACCTAACCTACCCAAAAATCCCCCAAAAAACCCCCTTTAAAAATGTGCCCGCACCGCTAACCCAGAGAGGCTCGGAGGCCCCCCAAACGAGAGGCTGCCCCTGTTCCCACTTCCTTATTATGCAGCAGATCACACCGCCACCTAGCTGCGCACGGGCAGCACCACACTGGTGTGCGCACTATAACAGCGCGGCCCCTTTAAGGGCTTAGCATTGCCTCCTTTGGCCAAGCCCTGACACCGCACCTCCTGCAATGGGCCAATGCCGGGGCACCCGCACTACCTGAGAGCGGTCCGCTCCGCACCCTTGGGACAGGAAACCGCCCAGAATACCTGCTCTCTACCTCCCAGAGCACTGCAGGGGAATGGCCCAGACCGTTGCAGCCAGCACAGGGCCACGCCGACAGCACAGTGTGGACCCCACGCGCCTGCTAGCCCACAGAAGAACCCCCCCTCCACCCAACAGCACCAGACAAGGTGGGGCCCCAACCAGAAAAGTACAGATTGGGGGTGCCTTATATACGACAACCCCCGACTATGTATTATTATTATTATTATTATTATTATTATTATTATTATTAATGTAACTATAACTGCTGCCCACTAACTAAACTACCCTGAAACCTGCCTCACCTCCAATGCAGGGAAGGCTCGGGAGCAGGCGACCTGGACAAACGCTCGTCCTAACCGTCGCCTGCTTCCGAACCTTCCCTGCCTCCTTAAATACATTTGTGCATCCGGGTGCACGGATATAGAGGTACACCCAACCCAAAACGATTTTTAGAAATGGAGGCACAGATGCAAAGCAAGTCTGTCCCTCAATTTCTAAAAAATGTTTTGGGTGGATGTATTTGTACATCCGTGCACTCCTCTTACATTGCATCTGCGGAGGGAGGTGGCAGGGAGAGGGCAAATGAGACTGGTACATGTCTCTTGAGTGTGTACGTGATGACGGTGAATGCTATGCTATGGGCGGGGAATGGAGGCGTTGAGGGAGGTAACTCCCCTGAATTCTAAGGAAGGTAACAGCATGGATGGGAGAGGGTGGGAGTGTGGGGTGAGGTGGGATTACCTTCTTGGGGGGTTTTAGCGGAGTGGGGGGACAGTAGAATGTGATAATTTTGCCTTTTGAAGACCACACAAATCGGCCGAAATAAATTTCTTTTTTGTATTTGTTCTTCAAAATGCAGAATTATCACATAGAACCCAGTATGGACCTTGCCATACTGTTGACCTTGTTCAGTGTGATAGCATTCAATGGGACAGTAGTTGCAGGGCCTAATGGTGCAGAGCTAATGGGCTTCTATACGTTTAAAGAGACAGTAACAACACTTCTCAGCAGGTCTGTGTAATCTATTTTCTACTAGAACTGCCATATTTGAAATGGGGCAATGCTGGTAATCCTCACTTAGCTCGCTAAACAGGGCTTCTATAATTGTAATACTATGCTTTTGTTGAGGCAATGCTAGTTCATCTTAGTGGGGCTGCTATACTTTTGATGGGACAACATCAGCACTTCTCAGTTGAGCTGCTACACTCTTACAAGGCCCAGCACTTCTCAGCAGATGTATCTATTTTTATTGGTTAATTACAATGCGTGTAATACCCAGAGGTTTCTAAGCGCGGACCGAGGGATCGAACCTGTGTTGTGCCAACCGAGGGATTGAACCTGTGGTGCTCCGTGTCGTCTTGCTTCCAAGGCGAGCACGTTGCCCCTGAGCTATCCTCCTGAAGATCTGAAGTACATTTAATGATACAGAACCAGAACTATTGAGCAAGTCTAACATCATCTTCATCGTCATCAGAATAACTCAACACTGTTGTGGTTATACAAGAGCTAATATATTTAAAGGGATAGAATTACTCCAAATGTAGCAGCACTATTCAATAACCCTAAGTGCTTAAGCATAGTTAATGGGTAAATACTGCACTTCTCACCATTGGGACAGTACTGCCACTTCTCACAGAGGCGTCTACACCTTTTATGGGGCAGCACTGATCCAGCCTACTGGACAGCTTCACTTTTAATGGCACTTCTCAATAGGGCTGCTATACCTCAATAGGAAATGTCCAACACTACCCCGCAGGGAATTGCATACACTTGATGCCACCGAAGCAGCACTTCCACCCACCACAGCTGCTTTATTTTTAATGGCACAGTGCGTGTACTTCTCAGCCACTCTGCTTTACATTTAAACAGACCGAATTGTCATTTCTCAGCAGGACTTCAACACTATACCATTGTGTTTTGTATGTTGAGTGTTTTTTTACCACCAATGTGGGTTCATGGCACTCTCCCAGTGTCTAAATAGTAGATCTGGCTACATTCAATTGGCAACAGGCATGTCCCGAGCTGCCTGCTGTACATAAGCTGCTGCTCAGGATGTTGGAAGCCGTGATGAGGCAAGGGATAGAAGGCACGAGCCTGTAGGATAGCAGAATTAGCAGGGTCTTAAATCCTGCTCACTCATTCTGCAGTGAGGGGCCATGGGGCAAAATGAGCCTGATCCCACATACAGGGGGTTGTTACCCCTTTATCTTTTTCAGTTGTGAGATTACCAGCAATGGGTATACTATGCTCCAAGGATGAGGTGCCCACTCAATATATCACACTGTGTAAAGGCGTGAGACCCACACTGAATGCATGCCCAAAGGGGCTTGGCCAGAGTTTCACACTTAAGAAGTGAGCATGTGATCCGGGGTCTGCGCCCACACAAACGCATGGGATTCCCATGCACCCACTTGCGAGATTTGCACCAAATTAATGAGATTGCGCTCCAAGGTAGGAGGCACACACACAGTTTTTTCTCTGAGGTTTGACACACTCACAGGATGGGCTGGCATTTCGTTCTCCCATCCTAGTTGTGTTGCTCTGCCTTTTGAGGGCTACTACAGCCTGGATGATTATAGAGGGGTGGAGTAGGGGCAATGTTGGCCTACTGGAATGCAACTGGAAGGCTTAAACCTCCTTCTTACTTGACTTTAGTACATGTAGTACATGCTAGACGATGTTGCCACTGTTCAGCGCCCCTCCAACCCCCTCGCACCAAGTTGGCGACTACGCGCAAATGCAGTCATATAACTGCTGGTGATGTCACTTCCTATATTTGGGCACCCCTCGGGAAATTCATAAGTCGGCTCCCCTAGTGACAGGCACAGGATGCCCTCAAGGCCTCTGATGAGTCAAACGCAGAGGCGGTCCTCAAAGAGAGGCATGTGTGATCTACACAGAGCTGCCTGTTTTCTGGTTTCGCACAGGCCCCACAGCGACATGCACTGGGATGATGGACCGGGCTACGAGCATAAATGAAAAAAGGCAAGTTTAAAAAAAATTAGGGTTTTTCTGTTTGTCTGTTTGATGTCTGCCTGCAAATGAACGTTGGAGGTTGCAATTAGGCCACTTTGGGGAAGAAGTAAGACTGATCTTGTGACAGTTGCCAGGACTTAGGCAAAACAGGGGCTACCAGAGGGATGTGGAGGAAGAGCTGGGGAATGGTGAGGGATCTGGGGCATGAATGAAAGAATGGGAATGAACCGGGCCGCAACTGGGGCAAATGAGAGTGGCATGGAAAAACTGGCCCAATAACAGTGACATAGCCTGATGGGGCTGTGTCTAATGAGGGTTTCAGCACCTGATCAGAGGGAGGGTTCATGATGACTTGATTTTTACGGATAGGCCAAATATTCCACAATACCGCCATACCACACAGGCTAATGGCAGAGCACAACAGAGGGAGAGATGTGAACTCTGGGCCAATGCTGTGCAATCAACATTTTCTACTCCTCTGATCAGTGACTTTTTAAATTCAAATTACACACTATGGATCTATGCCAACACATGTTTCACACTAACTGGAGCTTCTTCAAGGCATGATGCACATTGTTAAAAACTCATACTAGGCATTTGGAAACATGGAGTAGGATTATGAATAATGACTTCTGTTGGGTCATGCCCATGCTACAGCTTAGAAGATGCGCTATGGGTTTCCAGGAAGTCAGAAGCTACACCTTTGGCAACCATTAACAGATACATTTAGTAGTTTCATTGTTTTGCAGGAAACTTGTATTTTTCTGCAAGGCACTTTCAAAGTGCTGAGTAAGTCCTGTCATGATTCTGGTGGCTGCAGATTCCACTGAGCACTTTGAAGCCAGAATAGCTGATGGTGCAGGAAGGCATGGTTACAGACTCTGTGATGGCAAGTGGTTTTCCCCAATCTTACTCTCCTTTACTCGGCATGGAAAATGATGGGTGGTAGAAGACCCTACTAGAGGATCTGAGTGGTCGTCCGGGAGCAGGTGTTACTCTCTGACGCAGGTTTTAGGAGGGTTTTCAGTGACTTTTTTTCACCATATTCTGTTTGGGGCAATCCTTTGCTGAGGACTGCCCTAGAAATACCATTGTATGCTTGTGCGGGTCGTTTGTAATGGGATGTTGTCAAAGCAAAGATAATGGACAATAAGGAGCTGCTTTCAAGTAAACAAATAAGACATAATGAATTAAAGAACAAAATCCTTATTCTTAAATTCTGCAAAACTGGTTCATTTATGTGAGATCTGTATTCTTCTGGGACTGCAAATGTTACTCCGATCATGCATAACAATAAACTGCAGGCCTGTATCAAATAATGATTACGGTCAGGTGACATTATCATAGGCATGCTGCCCAGAGGAGAGTCTACTCAGATCTCAGGGTGTGCCAGGACCGATGCCTAAGACTCAGCTAGTCCTCTTTTCCCTTGACTTTGCATTCTGGTAATTGTAGCTCAGCATTTAAAGTGGGGGAAATGAAACTGCAAGTAATGTTCAGGAATAAGGAATGTCATGGGGCAAACATCTAGGATTTTCAGAACATCTCAAACCTAACGTGACAAGTTGAGACCTTTGGTTCAGTGTATTTTTCAAAAATGTATTAGCGAGGCTACTGAAATGATTGGGAGTGAAAGTTGGAAGGACTGGTGAGCACTGTATATCTAGGATAACAAGAGGTTTGGAGCCTAGTCACACCTGCTTCGCCACCCTACCAACCCGACCCCATTCTTCTGTGACATTCAGATGGTTCAAAGTTTGGAGATTCATAATCACACCTCCACGTCCCGGGAACAATCTAAACATTGGCTCACATGAAAGTAGTAACAATAAAAAGCAATGCATAAAATGGCGTACTGAGGCGATATGCCCCGAGGTGGCGGCCGACCCTCTAGGTAATGGCCCACCGCCCAGGTTAAGTCCCTTCATGAGGTTGGCAGGCTGTTACCTACAGGGTCAGCCTGCCACCGAGGGGCATATCGCCATTAGCACCCGTGTAAATGTCTACATAAACGTAGCTTGCAAGTTGCTTGTGCTTCCAAGCGCCAGAAGTGCTGCTGTTCCTGAAGTCCGTTTTTTATTTTGATGACTCTGTCGTCATCAACATGAAAACGGACTTCGCAGGTAGCAGCAATGAGCGGCACCAGACAGCACAATAAAGGTACTTTTTATTCGATTGAAAGACACCATTAGCTCTTGTCTAGGAAACTACACGGGTGCTAAGGTGAAGGCGAGCGAAGGGATATGCTGCACACCAATGAAAATGCTCAGAACAAAGGCTTTCTTTAGTGAATACAGCCCACGTTCTGAACATTCTCATTGGTTGACGGTGCCTCCCAAGCACCAAGCAAGATTTGAGGACTGGACTTGAATGAAAAAAAATATACTGTAGGTATCTGTACCAGTCACTGACTGTCTGGTCACACCTTTATGGAGTGTTATAAATCCCTAGGAAATCCTGCTGTGACTCGCTATATGCAAGGACCTGAGCAGCCTGCATTGCGCGCCTGCACTTAGGAGCATGCAGCAGATCCAAAATGTAGATGCTCACTCTTTTTCACATGCAAATGTAAAAAATACACATTTAGTTGGCTGCACATTTCCTTGCCGGCAATATGCAGGGGACCATTTCTTTGTAAAGTATTGAAATTATCCGTTTTATTCAGTAGATTAGTTCCACTACGTCTGCACATATGTTTTAAACAGTTAGATTGGTGTTGTCTTTACACAAGAACTCAGCAAATGCAACATCTCCAAAATCTTGCCAGGACTACAGCAAGAAAGATGCAGATACGGGATTGATGTGGATCAGATATCCTACATGTTTCAAATCTTGTCCGTGTATTGTCCAAGTTCAATGGTAGTGCAGATCCACCCAAATCACGGGCAGCTGTTAAGGCCATTTGAATGGGAAGGAACTGGGACAGTGCCCAGCAATTGGCATCATTATCATTATTAATATTATTATTAATATTATTATTGTTCAATAGTTTTTATAGCCTCTTGGATGACGCTGTAAGATTTCTGTGCAGAGTTATTTAAGCAATAAGCCCCGACCCGTGGGGCATTACTGCTTCAGGTAATGCCCCGGGCCCATAGTTAAAGCACAAAGCGAGGATTTTAACGCAGGACCTTGGGCATTACCTGAAGCGGTGCCCCCCTCCCTCAAGGGGCTTATTGCTATTAGTACCCCTGCAGAGCATTTCACAACTGAAAAAAAGAAAATGTGTAAGTCTGTTCTCCCTTTCCACGACAGCCATTGTAAATAGTAAAAAAATATAAACAAAGAAAATCGCCACCATGGAAAGTGAGAAGGGACTACACTTAGTCCCTTCTCACTTTCCATGGTGGCCGTTAAAAAAAATATGTAAAAAGTAAGCAAAAAAATGGCCACCATTGAAAGGAGAGAAGGGACTACACATAGGGCCTCATTCCAAGTATGGCGTTAAGGGATAGCGGCCACCGGTAACGAGACCGGTGGCGGTGATCCCTTACCGCCATACTCCGAGTTCCCTTTGCGCCCTCGCCCTTAATGCCTGCTTTGAGCAGGTGTTAAAGTCGAGGGCGCAAAGGGGCCTCCAAGCCAATAACGGTGACCGTAATGAACGGTCACCGTTATTTGCATCTTTCCCATTCCCATTGAGCCCTATGGGGGCTCATTTGGGAATGGCGAAGAGCCTTGGTGAATGGGGAATTACCGCCCCGCCAACCTTGGAATGGGGCGGTAATTCCGCCATCCACCAAGGCGCTGCCGGTCCGGGTACGGCGTCAACCAAGGCGTTAATAGCGCCATTGGTTAGCGCCGTACTCGGAATGAGGCCCATAGTCCCTTCTTCCTTTGTGTGGTGGCGTGTCGCAGATTGGGAGCAGGCATGCTGGGGACAAAAGTGTTCCCAGCGTGTCCACTCCTGAAAAGCAGGTAAGTGTGGGAGGGAGGGAAAGAAGGGAGGGTCGGAGGGAGGGAGGGAAGGAAGGGAAATCTTGGAGGGGGCGAGGGGAGAACTTACCTCTTTCCCTGGCGGGGGAAGATGGCGGCCTCCAGCCCTGAGGAGGACCTGCGCAGCGGGATTACCGTCTGCTAATCCCCTTTTTCCGAACCTCTTCATTGGCTGGGAGGCAGTCACACCCCACCACTGGGTACTAATATTGATTATCTCCCTTGAAGCAGCACCTTGCATAGTGAGGCCTTCAACACTTGCAACATGTCTGGGGCTAGGGTGTCAAAAAAGTCCTTGATGAAAGCTGGGGCACATGGCTTGGAAGATACGTTAGATAACATGATCTTCCCAGTGGCGTGCAGGCTTTGAGAGGAGCTCTACGATGAGTAAGTGGTCTGAGACAACTCAATCCCAGGGGGAGGGATGAAGGTGAAGTGTGAGATGTCTTAGTGGTCTTGTATTGAGCATCAGCTGTTCTCATTCTCACAAGCTAAGTAGGGCAAGATTCTTGAACTGTTGTGTGGGGACGTATTTTTTCTTTTTTTTTTCTTTATTGAGGTTTGGTTATACTGAAATGTTTAACAATTAAACATAATTCACAATTACATAATAGAAAATGTAAAACAAAAATTAAGAACAACAATTCACAATCGTACATTTTCATACAAGACGTATTTGGGATACTTTGATTCTATTTTTTCTTGGAAGCTCTTCAATACTTTGCTAGATTGGGAGCCGCCTGGTTATTGCATGAGGCACACCGGGCTCGTTTACCCTTCGGTTGACATTGTGGTAATCCTTGATGTGTTTCTTGCTTCTAGCTAAGCCAGTCACTTCTGCACTTCCTCCCTATCCTCCTTCCAGATGTTCTCCCCTCTGCACCCTTCCTCAGATTGCCCTAGTTTGACTTCCCCATCCTTCCTTAGATGCCATTGGTAGGGAGCTCGTGTGGGAAGCCTAAGAATAGGTGGGCACCGGGAAGGAGTACGTGGAAATACGTGAATCCCTCCTGGAAGGCAGCTCAGCTAGAGGCAACAACCACCCAACTGGAAGAAGTACACCCCAATTTCCAGACGAACAAAGGGTGACGTAGGGTGCCTCTTGGCACCCACCCTGTCAAATCTCTTTTAAATGACTTTAAGGAGTGCTTGAGTGCCCAGCAGCTGGATGCACCAAGGATGGGTGGATATGATGTACCTCTGCAATTATTTGCTGATGACACTGTGCTGTCCAATTGTGCTGTGGTTCTCCTACTCAAAGAGATCCCATCACTCTGTGCCCTCTCAGCACTCATTGTACAAGTAGTCCTTAAAAGAAATGTGGTACTCCACTCAGGCCTCACCTGGGATGCCAACCACAGCATGAATTCAAAGGTTAGTGATGGGGTCAATTCAGCCTCAAAAACATTCTAACCCACATAGGCCCGGATCCAGGAATATGCACCTGGGTGGGCCAGGTTTGTGATAAGGGGGGCCCAAATTCCATTGGGTTTGGGTCTAGGAGCACCCAAAGAAAGTGCTGGCGTTGATCCAGATATCAAAGATCCCTGATGCTGCAACAATTTCTTCCTGATCTGGAAAAATACATGTGCACCCTTCTATAAAAAAAACAGTACAGAGCAAAAGGAGAAGCAAGGAAAATAGTGTTGCAAAATCAATCTACCTATCTTCCCTTCCCATCTGCTCTCCCCTTGCTATTATGTCCTATCCTCCTCCACCTTTCACCCCAGTCACCTTCCTTCAGCTCCCCTAATTACCATTCCCATTTACCTCCACTCCCAGCTACTCCGACCAGCCCCCAGCATGTCTTTCTTAGCCTGGCTGGGGAACATCGAGGCTGATGCATCTTCCACCGCCTCCGAGAGAGCTGAGCATTGAGGCCCCCAGTCTTTGTACCATCTCAGATGATGGTGTTCGCCCAACAATGCCTTCCTGAACACTGTGGCTACTCCCAACTGGCCCCAGAGGAGGTGCTTGTGGTCCCTTTGTCTTATGTGAAAGATAGACCCACCCGCCCCCAGAATACTGATGTAATGAATAGGAGATTTTGTTTATTAGAAAATTAAATTGCATTTTTGCAGCACATTTTAATTAAATTGAGAGTGTGAGGGAGTGCTAGCATGTAGGAGAGAGTGTTCGGGCTGGGAGAGCTGAATTAGGAGGCAGACTGTCCAGGTTGAGGGGTTTCCAGCTTCCTGGTATTACTCCTGGTGGGGTGTGGCAGTGAGGCGAGGACCTTGCCCCTGTACATCATGGTTTGGTACATACTTGTTATAATATCCAATTGTCCATGATGACTTTTTGTTTGATGTCTTTACTTTGATTTGCTATTGAATAACACAATTTTGTTCAATAAATGCAGCCTGATATTTTTAAAGAAAGGGGGTGTGTGTGTGTGTGTGTGTGTGTGTGTGTGTGTGTGTGTGTGTGTGTGTGTGTGTGTGTGTGTTTGTTTTCTTGGCGGGTTCCAATGCTTGTGCTGCCCATCTATCAAACCATGATTCGGGTATTTGGAATAGCTTATAATGCAAAATGAATCACTTCTAGGGGCACCTCATTTTAGCAGGTACGACATAGTGAAATTAAATGATGTGTACGGGATCACACATTTTGGTTGAGTGGTAAAGCCAGAATTTGAGCCTAGCCTGAAATTTAGATACTTGACCATGCATCTTCCAAGCTTAACTTGGTACAAATATGTGTTGAAGTTTGGTTTTGAATACCTACAATAATACTTAATTTTATACAGATTAATTTTAAAATGTTCAAGTCAAATGATAAATCAACCTGACAATGCATTCATACTTGTAGAAACATGCTGATGAAAAGAGTAAGAGGGGCATTTTTTTATGAATCCTAAATTGCGCAGGAAGGGACCCCTCCTGTTTTCACGTTTTGCAAAAGGGGCAATTCATTCATTGTAATTGTTTCAACCAAGTACTGGAAAAGTAAAGTGTAAAACACAAGCGAAAATCGCCTTTGCTCTTTACATTTCCACTATGTGTCTGGGAAAGTGTAAATCACTTCCACATGTAATGATTGTGTTAGCCAACCACAATGGATTCCTTTAGAATGTGCCTGCTTTTACCAGGAGTAAATGTCAGACGGATTCCAGAGGAATCCATTGATTTTCTAACAACATATAAATAAATGCTGGTGGAAAACCAATCTGATTTGGCAGGGGGACCTCTGGTCTCCAACCTCGCATGCCAAATCGCACAAAATCATGCAGGTAATAAAAAGTGGAGATACATGCATTTATCACCACTTCTTGCACTCCGCTTCGCTTGGAAAATGACCCCCTATGATTGTAGCTTTGTTTTCCCCATCCTGAATGGAAGCATATAGGCTCCAGCACAGACAGTAATGGGAATTTATAAAACATCTCATACAGACACAACGTGAAATGAAATGCATGACAAGATGATTTTCACACAGCTTGTTCTGTGCCCTAATCATCCAACAATCACACTTAAAACGCTTGTGTGAAGGTATATAATTTAAAGAAAAAGTGCCAAAGCAATGGCCACTGACTGTTACCTTTTCTCATCTCTAATTACTTTTTGTTAATCACTTCCTGTTGTAAATAAGCGGCCTCTGAGACAAGTTAAAAAGATACCACCTCAGTGGGAGGGCCTGTGCAGCCCTGGCTGTTTGTTTTTGGGGGAGAGAGGCAGAGCAGGGGGGCATTTATCCCAGGTCCAAATGTTAAATCCACCTCTGATTGCACTCTTTGAGAAATATTTAAATACTGCTTTTTAGTTTTATACTTTGCACGCAACATTATAGGAAATGCTCTTCTCTCATGTTATTTTAAAGGTGCTCTTTAAGGCATTCTGGCACTGCCTAAGCACCCAGGATTTACATTATACTTTTCAAACAAGACCCACAATGCACATTATGTATTCTGTTGGAATGTAAACTATGTTAAGTTACTCAAACAGTATGATCTTATCAAGTCAGTACTTAGTTTGAATCATGAAATGTTCTGGCAGACTAGCCTAAGCTTCCACACAGACTAAGATGAATTCTATTTAGGTTGTAGCCCCACCTTTAAGCGTGCATCAGAAGATCTGAAACTGGTCCATACTTGCCATCCTGGCCTTATCATTTTCAGGTAGGGTCTTGTTGGACCAACTCAGTGAGGTGCAGCTTGATTACCTAGGCGTAGCAAGCAAGGCACTTACATCTGGCCATATACATGTTCATTTCGGTAGACAAACTGTATCCAACATTCATTGACAAAGCAAACAGTTTGGGCTTTTCATTAGGGATTGGCAGGCATTTGCCAGGCACTCCTGTAAGGGTACCAACTGGCCATAAAATGGCAACAGCTAGAAAATGGTGCGAGTACATGGGCATATAATGGCATTGCCTGGCAAATGTCTAATATCTATACACCAGCAAAAACGTTTGGCTTTGCGATTGCTTGTTTAAGACAGTACTTCAGGCAGAGGCATTGACAAAGATATTGTTTATAAAATCAACTTGCTGAAGACACACATCAAGAGTTTTTTTAGCATTCCAGGAGCTCATTTACAGTGGCAATTACATACTAAAAGAATGCTTAGATATAACACTGACAGGTCCTATATAGCAACCCATTTGGTGTTACTTTATGATAGAGCTTGCTCAAAGAGTTCCAGAAATGTTAAGATTTGGTGGCGAGAGGCAGGTACTTGGTGGTAATGCCATAGGGTATAACATAGTCATGGCTAGTCATTGGGTGGATAAATTACCAAATACACCCATAGGATGTGTGTTTCCCCTTACATTTTATCTCCAGCCTATCTGTGTTCCACTGCATGAGTTCTGTCTTGAACCTAATAGGAAAAGGTCTGAATCATTTATAACCACTGGCATTCAGGGCTCAAGTTGATGGTACACACGGTGGGGACAGAGTCCACCCATTTTATTCAGAGGGCGGACTCAGGCCCCCCCCCCAGCAAAAAGAGAAACATTGGATGTCCTCTTGGAATTTATAAATTAAAGCCGAGATCAAAGATCAAACTGCAGTTGTCAGGTTTGTAGGCCGGACAATTCACCTCTGCACTATATAACCTGATGAAAAATAACAAACAGCTCCCATTTCGGTACTGCAAGTCCCATGGAAAACGTTTGTATTGGTTCTTGGAGTTTAAAACATGCACACCTTTTAACGTTTCCAAAAACACAATTAGAAGAAAATATCCTGTCTTGGTTTTGTGTGTTTGTTGATTTTATGAAAAATAAATACCATTTGTCCTGTTCAATTTGGGTGGTTATGCAAAGGCAATTTAATGAAATGTGCATATTACACCTTTATATGCAAATTTTTGGCGATGTTACATCCCATTGCGTTTGTTGCTGAGTCCCCCCACCTTAGTTTTTAGGACTTGACCACTGCGCATTGCACTGGCCAGCCTTCTTTACCATTGTTTGCAAATCAGCATTGTCCCATTCACCAATGTGAGAAGCCCTTCCCAAACTGCTAGACCACAAGGCCTAAAAATACATGCGATTGCTGTGTTCCAGTGCAGAGGGGTCATGGCCTAGCAATTGAGATTGGACTGAAACTTTTGGTGGCAGCACCAAGAGTCATTTGCTAATGGCATGTCCTCTTCTGTAATGGCACAGAGATACTACAGAATGATGGCATGGAATGCTGCGCAGAGGAACGGTAAAGGTAAAGTTTAATTCCAAGCCTTGCATCGATCACTTTCTATTTTACTACACTCCAGAGTTACATTTGTGTTACTATCAACCATATCTTTTTACTTATACTCAAGTAGTTAATGCAGCAGAATAAATAATGTGAATGTAATTTGTAACGTCCCCGTCAGATGACGCACCTTCTTCAGAAATCTGTGTTCAAGCAACATCATCTGTCATTTATTGTTTGATATAGTTAACCATTTTATTAAGCATGATGCAAATAAACCGCTATATTCCCACGAAAGATAAACATGCTTTAAATTACAGAAAGCAAAACTGTGATTTTAGGTTTCAGAAAATAGTTGTAGGTGGTGATCTTGAATACGTATGCTACCCCACTTATAGGTGTGAATGGCCCTCCATCTCCCTGGTCATTTCATGACTGTGTTGCATACATCATTGTCTAGGCCATGAAAACAAATCCTGGCCGACCTCCTGCAGTTCAGTCTCTTAGAATTATATCTCTGAGGTTGCTGCTGCATGTGTAGAGTGAAATCCACCCCCACACCCATATTCCCTCAGGTCCCACTGGCATGCCCTACTTTCGAGTGGGGACAGGTGGTGGTTTGGGGGGCCTGGCCCCCCTGCTAGAGACAGGCCTGAACCCGCATACCCACACGCACAGAAAACAACCCATTGATGGTGGGGGAAACCAAGGCTGGACTCCTACTTAATTCTCTGTGTAGTCTTCCTCGCCTATCAAATCAAAGTGCTACTCAAATTCTACAATGCCAAAAGCAAGCTCCTCATTGGCTTAAGGGAAGGCAAATCAGACACCAATCAACTCAAAATCAAGAACTGGCTCCCTGTCCAGGCCAAGATCACCTTCAAAAGCCTGTGCCTTGCATAGAAATGCCTGAAAGGAGCTGCCTTTTGCTACCTACAAGAAAACTGCAAATGATACTGACTCAACGGCACCCTACGCTCCACACAGGTTTACCAATCTGGCATGCAAGACCCCGCCTGCTAATCCAAAAAATGTCACGCAACGGGTGTCCTCCCAACCACTCATACCCCATTCCCAGCCCTCCCCAACCCTTTCTCTAGCCCCTTTAGCCCTTAACCCTTAACACACTTATATATACATTTTCATCCCCACAAAGTAATTTTGTTGAAGTAAATTATCATAATGTAATGTACTTTGGTAAAAATAAGGTACACCTTGAACTCAAGACCCACATGTTCTGACAAGACCCCTGGGAGGAAAGAGCATTAGAATCTGCCAACACACCAAGAAGCAATTAAGCTGTGCACTGGGCGCTACTCAGATAAACAACCATATACATAAACAGTATCACCTGAATGAACCACAGAGAATTTGCTCTGCATACGTTTCTCACTTATGCAGTTGCTATGATCAGAAACAGCATGCAGTTAATGACGAGCACTGGCAAGGCCAACAGTTTGGCCTTGTGAGTAGGCCTGGGAAAGGCACTTGCCAGGCACAGCCATAGTGGTTACTACCCATTGTTGGTAGCAGATGCAAAATGGTGCGAGTACTTGGGCATCTAATAGCAGTGCCTGGCAAAAGCTTAAAACTTATGCACAAGCCAAAAATGTTGGATTTGCTTTTAAACAGGACTTCAGTGGCTTTGCCAATGCTTGTTTTCAACAGGACTTCAATGAAGGACACGCACAGCGTTTATAAATGGAGTGGCTGAAAGCAGGCCTCGTAAGACATTTGTATTATAGCTGTAGCGTGTTTACAACTCCAATTAAGTCATTAACTCTCTGAAGACTGCTTTGAAAAAACACTGGCAGGAATGGCCATAGGGATGTGCATGGCCATGGGCACGCAATGGGGGAACACATAACCAAACAACACCCACAGACTATGTGCCCCCCTCATACGTAAGTCCTCCCTTTCTGTATTCCAATGCAATGGTGTCGTCTTATGCTTAATGGCCCCAACTAAAAATCAAATCAAGTTGCAGGTTATGGTTCTGGGAAGAGGGAAAGCCTAAGGTTATGATTCGCCATTAATGGCAAGCAGCTGGAGCTGACCAGTCTTTTTAACTTTGAGCATGTGATTCTACACAAAAATGGCGTCCCCCAGCTGTAGAAAAACAGATGCACATTAAACCAGCATTAACAGGTGAACTCCAGGCTACTAAGCCTGTCCCCTCCTGCCCGGTCTCAATAAACACCACATTCCTTGGGCTTTCTCACATGTAGCTCCCCTTTAGACCCCACTCTCTGGCCCTTAAACTGGCCCCTCTCCCTCTGCTTTGAAGCACTCTATTGGTCCACTTCTCAAAGTGTTCTGCTCCCTTTTTCTTCTTTCAGGGGCTTGGTTTCTCGCTTTCTGTCCACTCTGCCTCTCCCTTCCCCTTGTTTCTTGCCCTCTCCTCTCGCCCCTTTCTGCTCGTTCTCTCTCCATTGATGTTTCTCCTCTCCACCTCTCTGGCTGTCTCTCTGTGCTTCGCCTCTTCCACCTCCCAATCTGCTTCTCCTTCTCCTCCTACTTTCTAACCACCCCTCCTACGTCGCTTCACTGTCTCCCCCTTCATCCAGGCACTGGCGTGTCCAGGGAATGGCCTGAGGTTGCACCTGCTACCCCTGGAATCTGATTGACCACACCAGGTGCCACCCCATTATCCTAAACTATGATCATTGTGTGTGTGTGCACTCGTACTTCATGCCACCCCTGCATAAGTCAGTGCCTCACTTGGGCCACCTGAGTCCAGAGTCTGGACAACCTTTTTCTCCTCTGTCCTCTGCCTTCTACTCTGCTCGCGTCCCTCTAAACTCGGGTGACCAAACGTCCCGGTTTTCCCGGGACAGTCCGGGGAACTCGCCCTTCGTCCCGGGATTTTTTCAATTTTGTTTCTGAGCAGTGAAATTACATAATCACTGGCCACCATTTTGTGCTTATACTGAGATGTCCTCTCTGCGACATCCTGCTTGCCCCCCTTGAGGTCTGTGATGGTTCGCCTGCCAGCTATGGCTCTCTACCTATGTGATATAGCCATGAGTTCCTGCGGTTTGCTACAGGTTGAGTTCGAAGAGCGTCACTCATAAATCACTCTCTTGCTGTCCGCAGGCCCTGGCAGATAAGACGCTGCCGTGAGTCCGCAAGCAGCTACCACTGAGCTCTCCTAGTCCCCTTTCCCTACACAGCAGTCTTGCTTCTCAGGGGCGATTGTGGGTTAATCTGACAAACGAGAATGGGGAGGGGGTGGGAGATATCCCATAACTACCTCTTAGTCCAGTGTCGCAGAGCAGGCAGTGGTCCCGGGCCCCCAGACTCCCCCAGTCCTCATCCTCCAGTTTGCTGCGCGTGACTTCATCACAAGAGGCGCGCGCATTTGCGCTCCTCAGCACTTCCGCCTCACTAGGCATGCAAGTCCCGTAGAAACTAGCCTAGGGTTACACCATTCTTATCTGTAGCGTTTTGCAGCCAGGATTATTTTGCGTTCATTTAGCAGAGCTTTGAGTGAGCTGTGTAGCCCACTGTCGCGATGTTCATCTTATATCATATACCTCTTAGCCCTATTATCCTCGGTGGCTGCACTTAATGAGAAAGGAATGGTTATGAGCCAGTTCTTTATAAATCACTGCGAAAATATACTCTAGAAAGAACGGTGCAGTTGGGACGAGTTAGCTTATGAACCTTGAAGAGGCCAGTGCACGCGGCCGGCGGCAAATGCCCCTTGAAGGGCCGCGCGGCACGTTTCTGGAGAGAAATTAATTGAGATTTAGCAACCTGGGAATAATTGTTCCTTTGTCTACAGCCGCTTGAATATCGTGCCAACTTATCTTCAAATTACTTTAAAATGTAATTAGCACCACTTTTGAAGAACAATATAATTTGAGGCGTGTGTTTTTTTTTTCTTTTGAAGATTGCATGCAGCTTTTGATTGCTTTATTCTCCTGAATCAATCATCTGAGTCATACCCTTTGATGTCACCTCACTAATTTGCAGATGAATCGCCACTTTTGGGATTAGCAAGGAGCAGCCAAAAGGGCACCCTTGTATCTCTGCACAGCAGTCTTTTCATCCCAAAATAGGCCCCGCAATCTCTTGGCAGCCTGATGACTCACGTGGAAGACGGAGTGCATTCAATCACGGGAAGGAAAACAGGTGAAAAACACATCGGCCCCAAACTAAGCTGCCAAGGTCACAAGTGTGTCAGCGTCTCCCTGGCGCTCCCGCGTCAGCAAGTACTTTCCCTTTTTTCGGTGGGACAGAACAGGTGCAGCTGCCTGCATTCCCACGTGGTATCCAGTCAAGGTACTCCAGGGCCTCAAAAGGAAAGAGGATTCTACAACCAGCGAGATAGCTCAGTGAGTTAATGACGTTGGTGCTTTACAAAAGCCCTCGCAGGACAAGGCCGCAGTGTTGAGCAACACAGGTGTTTGGTGACGAAGGGGTCTGCCGCACCGATAGTGAGTGCAGACAATCACCCTGCTGTCTGCGGCGGCCAGGTAAGGAGTTGGGAAATTAGCTTGCATTGCTCTTCTTAACTCTTCTCCTGAGCCTTTCCCCTTTCTGTGCCCCCTGCAACCTTCGCCTCTGCCCCTGCCCTTTCTGTGTGCGCCCCTTCCCTGTCGCTCCCTTCCTGCGCTGTCCCCTCTCACCCCTCCTTGAGTCCCCCTTTCCCTTTCCCTGATCTCTCCCTGCGTGGTCCCTCGCATTCCCTTGCGCGTGCGCAGCCACACCACTTCCATCCTTGGCTTGCACGCACTGCGCGCTCCTGACTTGCGTGGCCCCTCACATCTTTAAATTGCATGTGCATCTGCGCCCCTTCCATTCCTGCCTGCTCTTACCTACCCATCCTCTTCCCTGCACGGTCCTTCGCATTCCCTTGCACATGCACGTCCGCACCACTTCCATCCTTGGCTTTGCATGTGCTGTGAATTCCAGACACGCGTGGCCCCTCGCATTCTTTGATCGCGTGTGCCTCTGCGCCCGTACCATCCTGTCTGTTTGCTCTGTGTGTTTTCGGCCTGCGTGGTCCCTCGCATCCCTGTGAGCGTGTGTGCATCTGCCCCCCTCCGTCCTTAGTGTGTCCCTATTTTTACATGGTCCCTCGCATTCCTCGATTATGTGTGCGCCTCTGTGTCCTTTTCTTTCCCTGCCTGCCCCCGCTACGCATCCTCGGCCTGCGCTGTTCCTTGCATTCATGTGATTGCGTGTGTTCCAGCGCATCCTCCAACCTTGGCCTTTGCGCCTGCGTGCCCTTGCCCACGTGGTCCCTCGTGATTCCAATTGCATTGGTTCCTCGCACCCCTCATCCTTGGTTACCCGCATTGCGCTTCCTTTGCCCGTGCGTTCCCTTGCAATCCCTTGATCGCGGATGCCTCACGCCCATCCCTCTCCAGCTCGCCAATTCCCATGCGCCTGTCCCCGAGCATCCCTGCTCCCCTGCTGGCCCTTCCATCGCCCTCCCCCTGCCGCTCCTCTGTCCCTGGTGTTTTGCTCTGTGTCTGCTGTGCTCTCCCCCTCTATGATTTCTGTTTTGCTCATATTGCTCTGTTTTTTCTGCTCTCTCTTCCTTCTTCTAGGTTCCCTCGTCAACTATCCTGTTTTTGCTGTTGTTGCTGCGTACTGCTCTGTGTGATGCTTTGTTTTTTCCCCCCTTCTAGGTTTTTTCTTCCGCCGTATGTTCTGTTTTTTTGCTGTGAATTGTCTTTTGTTCTACTGTGCACTTCCTTCCTCTAGGTTCTCTCTCTTCGACCGCTCTGGTTTCTTGTTGCCCTGCTAACCTGGTTGTTGCTAATCATACTGCGCTGTGTTCTTTTGCGTTCTCTCCTGAGCCCTCCATCTTGTTCAGTTTAGTTTATCTACTTACCACGTGTCCTTGTCTCGTTCCATCCCTTCTGCTTGCACCCCCCTGTGTTCTCCCCCATTGTTTCTCCCCACCCCTTCCTTTCTTTCTCACTCCCCTCCCACACCCATCTCACTCTCCTCTTCCCATTCCTCTGCATCACCTATGGTGCTCTCTTTTTCTCCTATCTTCTCCAACTGCTTTTCTATGGACTATCCTACCCTTCTCACTAAGTCTGGTAGGAAGAAGTTCAAAAAGGATATCCTGGTCTCCAACCCAGGCCTCCCTATCGATGATACCTACACCAGCGCTTCCTCCAAAAAGACCCTCACCGACATCCTCTTTGTCGTTCCTTTGCCAGACCAATGGACACTTCATATGGTCTCTGTGCTCTCTCCTTTCTCTTGCTCTTCCATTAATGGTGGCACCCGGTGGGAAGCCCTACTGGCTTCCTTCCACTACTCTAAGGTCATCATTAATGTTTACCTAAATGGCACCGTCTTGGTCCAAGGACCTCAGGCCAACCTCCTCCTCCTTTGATAGACGCTTCCCGCACCTTATCAATTTCCTTTCCTCTCCCGCTGTCCCTTCTCTCCCTTCTTTGGTTTCCTTGCCTCCCCCCTCTGCCACTTCTATGGCACCCTCTTCCTCCACCTTGGCTACCTTGTCCTCTCCTGCTACCTCCTCTGCCCACCCACAGGCTCCTTCTACACTTCCACAGAGAGTACCTCTGATTTGTACCCCTCCCCGGAAGTCGCAAGGGTGGCAACCTTCTCCACCTTGCCATTTTTAACTCTCGCTCAGCTGTCAAACACCCCTCTGACATCTGCTGTCTCCTGGAAGAACTCGACCTTGATGTCCTTGTTCTCACCGAGACATCGTTCAGCCAGCTCTGTCACAAACGTTGACACTCTCCTCTATGATGGCTACAAGATCCTCTCCATGCCCAGATCCAACCGTTCCAGTGGGGGTGTAGCCTTGATCTTCCCGGAGTGGATTCCTTCCTCTTTCATTCCTAGGCAGGCCTAGTCCTTTAAATGTCTGGTCTGTAGGCTTTCTCTCTCTCCTGACCACTCTCTCACAGTGGCTACTATCTACCTGCCACCTGGTCAGATCACCTCCTTCCTCTCCGAGTGGGCGAACCTCTCTTCCTCCTTCCTGGCCTTGGCTACTCAACTCCTCCTCCTTGGAGAATTCAACATCCATGTGGATGCTTCCTGTCCCACCCGGGACTCTTTTGTGACCTTTGTGACTCTCTCTCTATTCTTCCCTCTGGGCCGACTCACTCTGCAGGGCACACTCTTGATGTTCTGATCCCCTCAGATGTTCCCCTCTAACCCTCTCACCAATCCTCTCTCCTGGAGTGACCCCTTTCTTCTCTCCTCTCCTCTCACTCTCACTCTCTCTACCCCTCAGGCCAAACCTACCTCCACACTGCCACCCACCATCTCAGTCATTCAACCCATGAAGCGTGAGTCAGTTGAAGTCTTTGCCGCCTCTTTCTCTCCCCCTTCTGCACCTCTGGCTGACTCACACCCTGACACAGCCCTTTCCATGCTCCACTCTGCTATATCTGACATGCTTGATGTACCTGCCCCTGTCATGAGGATCTGCATGAAGCCTAAAGCCAAGTGCAACTCCTGGTATGACTCAGACCTTGTCACCCTAAAATGCAAGTGCAGGGTGCTGAGAGGAAATGATTGGCATCTTATTCAAACTCTGACAAACTGGCCTACCACCTGCTCCAAAGGCAATGCTGACTCGCTGTTCTCACTAAGAAGAGATCTCACATTCAAGCCTGCGTCTCTGCGGCATCTAACACCTCGGCCAAACTCTTTAAAATCTGTAAGGAACTGGCCAATCCTGCCGCAGTCTTTACCTCTCCTGTCCCCGCCCAGGCCCCCTGTACAGACCTGGCTTCTCATTTCATCTCTAAAACCCAGGACATCCTGTCCACCCTCTCATCCTCTCCTGCTTTCCCATCCACTATCTCCTCTTCCTCTGGCTCCCCTGTGGCCACGCACACTCCCTTCTCTGCCTTTCCTCTCTTCACCCCTGACAAGGTTTCTAGACAAATCCGATCTATGAAAGCCTTGTCAAAACAGGTTCTTCCTTGTTCTTCCAAAACCATCAAGGACCACATTGACACCCTCGCTCCAGCCTTGGCCGACTTCTGCAACCACTCTTTTGCCACTGGAACCGTCCCTTCCCCCCTTAAGCACTCTCTTGTGCACCCTCTTCTCAAGAAACCCTCAGACAACGCCTCCTGTCCGGTTAACTATCACCCGATCTCCATCACTCCTTTCCTGGGCAAACTCCTGGAAAAGCTGGCCATCTCCCAGCTTAATCTTCACACTGAATCTGTTGGTTGTTTTCATGACCATCAATCTGGCTTCAGAGCAGCCAGAAGCAGGTAAACTACTCTCCGGAACATCTGTGAAGACCTGCTCTCTAACCTTGATCTCTCTTCTGCCTTTGACACAGTCAACCATGCCATCATGCTCAACCAGCTCTGTGATAACCTGGGTATCACTGATGAGGCTGTATCCTGGCTGACTTCTTTCCTCTCAGACCAACCCACACAGGTCCAACTTGGGTCCTTCCTCTACTATCTCTCTCTCTCTCTCTCTCTCTCTCTCTCTACCTGTGGTGTTCTCCAGGTGTCTAACCTTTCTCCCTGGTTGTTTAACCAATACCTGGCACCTCTCGCCCACCACATTGCTGCCCTCTGCTCCAACTTTCATTGCAATGCGGATGGCACTCTGCTTGCTTTCCGGCTCCCCCTGCCTCCTCTTCTCCTTCTCTCATCCCGGCTTGTCTGTCTGCAATCCAGGAATGGTGTACCGCCAATGATCTGAATGCCAGTAAGACGTAGATCCTCCTCATCGGCACACCTGAACCTCTTTTTACTGCCACTCTCTGGCCGGCCTCCCTCTGCCCTCTTCCTGCTCCCACCTGTGAGGCTAAGAACCTCGGGGTCGTCTTCGACTTCACACTTCCATTCTCTCCTCACATCTTTGATGTCGCTAAGAAGTCAAACTACCAACTGCACGTCCTCAGAGGTATTCTTCCTGCCCTCTCCTTCCCCCAGAACCTATCTATCTCCAGAGTTCTGGTTGACTCTAGGCGTGACTACTGCAACAGCCTCTTTTTAAATCGGCATGCCTCTACCCTCCGTCCTCTACAACTCATCCAGAACAGGACTGTGAAACTTGTCCTTGGCCTCAAGCCAGGGATCGTATCTCTCCAGCCCTGAAATCTCTCCATTGGCTCCCAGTGGCTGCAAGGATCAAGTTCAAGACCCTTTGCATTGTCCACAAGGCCTTCTGGGGACGGGGACCGTAATACCTCCAACTCTCTCTTCCGGAATATCTTCCTACTCTCACTTTTTGCTCCTCCAACTCCTTGATGGTCAGGCGCGTCTCCAGGCAACAAGTTGGGGGCAGATCTCTCTTCGGTTGGCGCCTCCCTCTGGAACAGCCTCCCTGCCTCTCTGAAACTTGACCAGAAAGATCTCTGGTTCCGGAAGCATCTCAAGACCTTCCTCTTTGCTTCTGCCTTCTTCTTCCCTGCTGATCTCCTGTCTGATACTGCACTGGTCACCCGACTACCCTCTGAACGTCGGGCCCAGGTCCCTGCCCGCCTAGCTGCACACCTGCCTCCTGGCAACCCTTGCACGTGGGTCTGTATCTGCAACCCTACAGTGCCTTTACCTGCACTTATCTGAAACCCTTGCACTGCCACCTGCTAGCCACACTACCTGGTTTGATCCTGTGTCTTGCACTTGCTCCTCCTCCCCTGGCACTTTTCCCCTTGCCTCTCCCCTGCACTTGCACGATCTGAATGTCACTTGGTCTGGTAAGATTATTGTCTTGTCCTCCCTTTGTTTCCCCTCCCTTGCCTCGTTGCGCCTTGAAACACTTGTGTATAGGCGCGTTATAAATGTCATATCATATCATACCACATAAACGCTACACTTTTCGATATTGGCTAGGTCGAAAAAGGATTTATTCCTTCACAGTTTAAACCTTGAGTTTTGCAAAGATAGGTAAAAGTTACTAACTTGTACAATGTTTGGAGGCCCCAGGTGGGGCGGTGCTACAAATATACCCATATCTTTTCTGCTTAAATATTTTTTAAATCGTAATTTCTTTGTAGCCAGTCAACGAAATGGAGGTATGTATTTATAATTTGTGAAACAACACAGTTGTCATGTACACATTGCAAACCTGTTGTTAATTACAATCTCATTGGCTGGGTTGTGGTACAATAAAGAAAAGTTGTGTAAAAATGAATTAATATGTCATCCGTTCGCATACTGCGTTGCAGGCATCAAGGGGTTTTGTTTCCTAAAAATCAGTATTTTAGAATGTTGCAACAGTAAAATATTGTTTTCTTAGTGCAGTGTGAGTTGGTGCCATGTATTTCCCCCTTTAAGAAAAGACGTCAAGATCTGTAGTTGTTTACAAGTTAGCCCCTTGTAGGGGAGAGAGGTGGGACTTCTGCTCAGGTTCTGCCAATGTCACGCTGAGGCCTCTGGTAAAGGACCACGCTCAAAGGGCACTGTTGCCTCCTATTGCCACTCCCTGCGTCAGGCTCACCGACTCAGCATCTCCCCCACACCGCTCTTCCACAAGGTATACACCCTGCCCCTCTCCCTACACACACCCGACTACCCACCCATTGTACAATATACCTGACTGCAGGGGTGTTGCTAGTCTGGAAAAGATCTGGGGCTATGCTAATGTCGGGACAGTCGGGACTCGGGGCTAGCCAACCTTCTGGTTGTAGCCCCTGATTTTCTATCCAGGGCCACAACCAAAAGACCTGGGGCTAAGTCCCCCAGCCCATCCCCCACACCCCCAGCAATGCCTCTGCCTGACTGGAACCTCGAGACCATCCATGCAAATGGAAGAGGGATTATGCAAGCTCCCTTAACAATGTCCATGGTGGCCATCTTGAATGTAGGTTTATTTTTACACGAGAAACAGCTTCCATGCAAGTTTCTTCTACTAAGAACAAGAAAGCCAATAGCAACTCTGACATTATCCCATGGTCAGTTGTGGAAATGGAAAACATTTTAAGGGGCTCCCACAGAGGCTGGGGTGGGGGTGGAGTTTGGAGCAGGGGGCGAAGTTCCTAGGAGGTGGAGTTCAGATGGGGCAGAGCTGGCAGTTGAACGCCGCTCAAAGGAAGTGGTCAAAATAATAGTTTAAAAATGGTGCAATTTCTTTCATGCTGCTTCTTTTCCAAACTCCACACTGTACATCAATTACAGTTTAAATCACTTCCATGGCAGAGATGCACCCAAAAATATGTTATCATTGCCACTTTAAAATCGCTTTGGGGTCCCATGTTCTGATGAGGTGCAGTCTCTGACCCAGGCCCCGGGCCGCATGAAATGCGGGACGATAGAGGGTCTGGGAGTTTAGGGGCAGGGTGGGGGGAAAACAGCGTGAAAGCGTAGGGAGGGTCGTCCGAATGGCACCACAAGAAACAAAAGCCCAGGAAGGGCAGGAAACGGCACCTGGTAAGGTGCGAATTGTAACAGCAAGAGGTCAGGGGGTAACCCGGCCGCCCCCAGGAAGGAACAAAAGGCCGGGGGGGTATAAGTAAGCCTGGGAAAAGGAGAGGCGGCACAAACCAGGTAAGAGCTCACCTCTCTCGGGTAGGCTCTTGGTACCTGGAGAAGGGGAAGGAAAATGTTTGCTCTTGCGGGCTCACGCGTTTTCTACCTCTCTAGAAGTTTAGACTAATGCAGCGGCCACAACGATACCGGAGTGGGAGAGAAGGATACTTTTGCAGTTGCCAAACGGAAGCACGACCGACTGAATTCAGACGAGAAGGATTGCGGAAGGAAGAGCGAAGAGGGCCTGAGAATTCTCAGAATGGGCAAGAAAGGCGCAGAAGGAGTATGGAGCACAATGGGTGCTAGAAGTAATGCAGAAAGAAGAAAAAGCGAAGGCAACATCACCTCTGCTGTTCCTAGAGCACAGCAGCAGCGAAGGTGAAGACGAAGTACCACAAGGACAGAAGAGGGGGAGAGCGGAATCGAAAAGAGCAGAGGAACAGACAGAGACACCGACCAAGAGAAAGAAGAAAGATAAAAAGAAAGGTACTGTGAATAATAATGTGGGGAATAAAATAGTAAAAATGTTAAAAAATTGCGTCACGGTTTCGGGTAAGTCGCCCAGAATCAACGACAAGAAGAGCAGACGGGGGAAGAAGAGCAGGGAAGAGTGGCAAGGGAATTCATCAGAAGAATCAAGCAGTGATGACGAAGAAAGGGATCACCTAAAGGCTTGGGTAAAATGGAGAGGAGTGGTGAGCAAAGAAAGGCGGAGTGGGGTAGGGGGGGCAGGGGCAGAACCCGGAGAGGCCCCGGTCCCTACCCCACAGGGGGCACCAGCTGAGCCCAGGGAAGCCCCGGTCTCGGCACCACAGGGGGCACCAGTAGTCCCGGTGCCGCAAGGAGCGCCAATTTTATTGACACCACAAGGTGTGCCGGTAGGGCCGAACATAGGGGCAGGGGCCACACCACCGGGGGCGCCACTCATGACGAAATATGGCAGGTCAACCATGGGTAAAGAAGCACAGGGCAGGTCAATGAAGGCGATGGCCTGGTACATAAATGACTAAGTAAAGGAAAAAATCTGGAGAAAAGAATTGATCGATATATTTACATTATTAGATTGTCAAAAGAGGGGGATGAATGTAGCACTGGAGGACATGAAAGAAGATAAAAAAGCTTACTAAAAAAGGGGCCAGTAGTAAGATACTTTGATAATTGGATGTCGGCCTTCACCATAATGTCTACAATCATATTACAAAAATTCCCGGAAGACGGGGTAGCGTTAGTGGCATATCAACAGAGGGTGCTGAAGGTCCACGCAGCATTTGGAGGGGACGCATGGCTGGAGTATGACCATGAGTTCAGAAAGGAGATGGACTGCTTTCCGGATATGGGCTGGGACGAAGAAACCTTTAACCTCTACATTTTTAATGTGCTAAAGGAGAAATGGGATTCCAAGGAGCAGAGCACAGGGGGACAGCAGTGACGGCAGTACTGGCAGAATGATTACAAAACGGATTATAGATCGAGTGGCAGAAGGTACGAATCCAGCTATGACAGGAATAGAGACCAGAGTTTTCGGAGCAGAAATTACGGGTCACAGAGAGGATGGCAGAGCAGCCTGCCCCCGACAACACAGGGTGGGGGCAGTGGGAGCACGGGGACGGCACGAGCTGAACCAGGGCAATGCAGGAGCTTTGAAAAGGGAGTACCATGCAGCTGGGGATGGAAGTGCAAATTCAGCCACAAGTGTGAGAGATGTAAGGGTGACCACAGCAGCTCCAAGTGCACAAGGGCCGCAGCTCCAAGCGGCAGAAGAGATGAGACGCGGAAATGAACACTGGGGCAGGAATGGGGCCACGCCGGTGAAAATCGAGAAGATGGAAAGGTGGCTCCGGAAATACCCCGACCAAGAAGCGGCAGAACAAATCAGACAAGGCTTTAGAGAAGGGTTCAACATCCCGTTTACCGGGCAGGGAGCACAAGCCATTCCTAGGAATCTAAAATCAGCAATCGAAAACAGGGAGATAGTGATCAGTAAAATCAGGAAGGAAGTAGAACTGGGGAGGGTAGAGGGCCCATTCACGGCCCTACCATTCAAAGAATTTTTATGCTCCCCGCTAGGGCTGGTGCCGAAAAAAGAGGAGGGGGAATACAGGTTGATACACCACCTGTCCTACCCTCCGGGTGCCTCGGTGAACGACGGCATCGCTCAGAGCGAAGCAACAGTAACATATTCAGACTTCGAGGAGGCAGTGGAATTGGTCAGAAAAGCAGGGGAAGGGGCATGGATGGCGAAAGCAGACATTAAATCGGCATTTCGCCTGTTGCCAGTCAAAAGCAGATCACAAAGATGGTTATGTATGCATTGGGAGGGGGAATACTTCATCGACAAATGCCTTCCAATGGGGTGTGCCATCTCATGGGCATATTTCGAGAGGGTGAGTTCATTCTTACAATGGGCAGTGGCACAGGAAATGAGGGAGTCCATGATGGTGCATTACCTAGATGATTTTTGTCGGCCCCAAAGGTGCGGATATATGCTGGGCAACCCTGGACAAGTTCGTAGAAATAACGAGCGAGTGGGGTATTCCTCTAGCGAAGGAGAAAACGATGGGGCCAACACAGGTTATCGAATTCCTAAGTATAGAGATTGACTCAAACAAGGGGAGGTGTCGGATCCCGGAGGACAAAGTGACGGAGCTGCTACAGACAATAAAGGAACTACAAGGAAGAAACAAAGCAACAGTGAGGGAATTGCAAGCGCTGGCAGGGAAACTGAACTTCGCAGGAAGAGTCATACCTCAGGGGAAGGTGTTCCAGAGAAGGATCGAATTGAAAACGAGAGGTGCTACCAAAGGGCACCACAGGGTCAGGCTAGGAGGGGGAATCAAGAGAGACCTGGAAGTATGGGCAGACTTTCTGAAAAACTTCAAGGGGGCAGTAATATGGCGCTCACCAGTGAACGATGAAGGTAAAAGGGTGTTGTTCACTGACGCAGCCGGTGGCTTTGGTTTTGGCGCAATACTGGGGAAAAAATGGTGTGCAGGCAGGTGGCCAAAATCATGGCAAGTGGCGGAATGGACAAAGAACATAACGCTGCTGAAGCTCTTCCCAATATGGGTCGCGTTATGTGCATGGGGGGAGGATCTAGGGAACAAGGAGTTGGCGGTATGGTCAGATAACATGGCGGTGGTGCACGTGTTAAACAAGGGAAGTGCGACATGCAGTATAGTATTGGAATTGATGAGGGCAATCACTCTGGAAAGCCTAAAAATGAATACATGCATAAAGGCGAGGCATATCGCAGGGGAAGAAAATGTGGTGACTGATGCAATCTCTCGCTTTCAGTGGGAGAAATTCAGGGAGCAGAGACCGGACGCCGACAAGGAAAGAACGCCCATGCCGCGGAAGGCATGGGTCCCATTGGAGGCACTAGAAAGGAAAGCACGGTTGGCCTCAAGGTTGACTCAAAAGAGGTGGGAGAAGAACGGAGAAAAGAAAGGGTCATCAACAAGCTGACCAGAAATGCCCTGACATACAAGACGGGTAAGCAGTACAAAAAGCATGTAAAAGATGTGTTGATGGAAACAGGTGTAAAAGAGATGGAAAAAATTTCTACAGAAAAAATTTGTAAATTTCTTGAAGGGGAAATTTGCCAAAGGAAAAAAGAAAAGCTGGGCAGCAGCGCACCTGGCGGCGGTGGCATATACCACAAAGGTGGCGGGCATACAGGACCCGACTGACAGCGCTAAGATAAAATACGCTATGAGGGGATGGACGAAGTTAGAGGGGAAGAAACCAGATAGCAGAATGCCGGTACATTTTCGGAAATTGATAATTTTACTGAAAGTGCTACAAGACACGTGCAGCAGCACGTACGAAACCGCACTGTACAGGGCAGCATTTGCGCTAGCTTACTATGGGGCTTTCAGAATAGGGGAACTGGTGGCCAGGAATACGGTGGCAGGAGACGGCCTGGCAAGAAAAGACATTAGTATGGGTATCAAGGGGATGTCGATAATGCTAAGGAATTCTAAGACAGACCAAATGGGGAAGGGGAGAGCGATAGATCTCAATTGCATCAGAGAAAAGGACCACTGTCCCAGATTCATCACCCAGGAATTCTTAGATCTGTGACCAGAGGTCGACGGGCAGTTATTGAACCATAGGGACGGCAGCGCGCTCAGCAGGTACCAGTTTCAGGCAGTATTAAAACAGGCGGTGGCGAAAGCGGGATGGGATCCAGCCGAGTTTGGGACACACTCTTTCAGGATAGGGGCAGCAACCTCTGCGTGGGCGGGGGGCCTGGGAGCAAAGGGGGTGAGACGAATTGGGGGATGGAAGTCACAATTTTTTAAGAAATACATAGGGGAGGAACTGATATGACGCTTATCTCCCCCGTTTCCACAGAGGCCGGACCCTACAAATCGGCATGGATAGTGGGGCACTCTTTCGTGACCCGGGCAGGCAGGTGGCTGGAAGAGGTGAAGCAAGGATTACATTTCAGGAACACAATTACGTCATGGTGGGGCCTCCCGGGGATGCACTGGGAGGACATCCACGACAGATTATCGGACCTGATAGGTTTCAGGGAACCTCCCGAGTACCTGGTCATACATCTAGGGGGGAACGACCTGGTGAGCACGAACAGGGGTAAATTGCAAAGGAATATCTGCGAGTCACTGCATAGCATAGCCCGCAGCTGGTGGAAAACCGAGATTTTTATGTCGAAGATAATACCAAGAAGGGTCTGGCATGGGGCACAGAAGAGGCACGCAATTGAGATAGCAAGAAAGAAACTAAATAAATCAGTAGAAAAGTACTGCAAGAGCACAGGGCTGCATTTCATAAGACATGGCTTACACCGGAACAACCGGGACATGTTTCACCAAGATGGGGTGCACCTATTAAAGGATGGGATGGGGGTTTTTTTCGACAACATTTTTAGGGCACTCCAGGAACGAGGCTGTAGGTAGGGTGCTTTTGGTGGGGTACCTGAGCGGGCGTAAGGAACACCCACTCAGGTGTGGCGGCATGTGCCCAGGAACGAAGGCTCAGGGATAACAAGGACTCAGAAGGAGCCTTGAGCTGCTTCGGAACTGGACACAATGTGCCCAAAAGCATATGGCTGTGTAATTATTTTTGTTGTGTTGGATTTTCTGTAAGAAAGTAAAATGCCTACGGCCTACAATTTCTCCATACACATAAGTTGTCTGTAATTTATTACTTAGGTAGGGATCTGGTAAGAGCAGCAGAGTGAACCCACACTACTCAGCCTATGACCCAGGCCCCGGGACGCATGAAATGCGGGACGATAGAGGGTCTGGGAGTTTAGGCGCGGGGTGGGGGGAAAACGGTGCGAAAGCGTAGGGAGGGGTGTCCGAATGGCGCCACAAGAAACAAAAGCCCAGGAAGGGCAGGAAACGGCACCTGGTAAGGTGCAAATTGTAACAGCAAGAGGTCAGGGGGTAACCCGGCCGCCCCCAGGAAGGAACAAAAGGCCGGGGGGTATAAGTAAGCCTGGGAAAAGGAGAGGCGGCACAAACCAGGTAAGAGCTCACCTCTCTCGGGTAGGCTCTTGGTACCTGGAGAAGGGGAAGGAAAAACGTTTGCCACCCAACCCACCCTACCAGAAAAACAGAAGAAGTGGGGGTGCAGGCAGGAGCCAGGACGCCGAGTACTCTCTCGGTACACGGTACAAAAAAGGAGCAAAGCGGAAGTAAGAACGCTGAGTACTCTTTCGGTACACGGTCCAAGAAAAGAAGGAACAGGCAGAAGAAAGGAACGCCGAGTACTCTTTCGGTACACGGTCCAAGAAACGTTGTAGGCGGCATGTGCCCAGGAACGAAGGCTCAGGGATAACAAGGACTCAGAAGAAGCCTTGAGCTGCTTCGGAACTGGACACAAGGTGCCCAAAAGCATATGGCTGTGTAATTATTTTTGTTGTGTTGGATTTTCTGTAAGAAAATAAAATGCCTACGGCCTACAATTTCTCCATAAACATAAATTGTCTGTAATTTATTACTTAGGTAGGGATCTAGTAAGAGCAGCACAGTGAACCCACACTACTCAGCCTATAGGATTGCAAGAACTCTTGCCACATGACACCCAGGGCAAATATTCACACTCACTTGCACTCATCTCCCCTCCCCACCCCCCTGTTTGGCTTTCAACAATGCTCTGCTTTATAAACGATGGCTTGAAAAGTACACAAACCACAGTAAGGTACGCACACAAATATGTAAATATAAATATTTATATATTTGGGTGCATACCTTACTATGGTTTGTGTACTTTTCAAGCCATCTTTTATAAACATAGAAATATGTTAGGTAAAACGTGTACATTTTTGACCTCCTTCCATTGTGATTCTTGAGAGAATACAAACACCAGAATCCATTTCAAGGAAAAGGCACGGATCACCGAGCCCCCAGCTTTGCGTGTGTTAACCTGGTCCCTTGGGAAAGCTGGGGGCTACACACAAAACTGGTGGCTCAGTAATGTAATCTTCTTTGTGTGCTCGCACAAAGCCGATTAGATCACCAAACCCGAGGCGTCTTTGTCCGTCGGCGAGGCTGGGGGCTCAGTGATTTTATCTGCTCTGTGCGCTGCAGAGCAGATTAGAACACCGAGCCCCCATGTTCGCAGAGGGTTGAAGACGTCTCGGTTATCGCTGGTGAGATGGGGAGCAGGGCTGATTATGATGCAGGCTGGGTACTGAAATCCGGCTAGACGTCTGATGCCAGATCTCGGACAGGCCAGAGCTGGCTCATTGGCCAGCGCTTGCCTGTTAACTCGGGCTGTGGGCAGTTACCGTCTAATACTGCCCTCTGCCAATGCGATTATTGCTTAAATTGTCCGGGCCATAGAGTGGTCATTCGGACAGGATATGTTTTAGTTTTTCATATTGTCTAGTACTACGAAGACATGAGGCTTTTATTTTTTGTCTGGATTTGGTTCCAAGTCACATTTCTTTCTTTCGTTCCCCCGGTTGTCCGACCCAAGTAGATCAGGAAATCAGTCCGCTCCCAGTTGTGAAGCATGGCAAGTATTTACAAGGCACCTGCCAGTCATTTTTTGTTTTGGTTATTACCTGATACTTCAGCACTACCTACAAAGCCAAAACAATTGACATACGAGTACGGATAGAAGGGAGATGGCATGTGAGAGCGGACATTCGGCCTGCTGGTGTTGCTTGGCTTTTTTACCCACCCATTAGGTGCCCATAGCCATGCTAACCTCTATGGCTATTCCCACCAACTACTCTCTCATGTCTGCCTAAAACACCCCCGCCCGGCAGCTCATTATGACAGCTCTACCATGTAGTAACGTCAAACTATTTTAGGGGGTTGCCGTTATTAGCTCTAAACAATCTCCTTGAAGGTAAAGCCTTAATTTAACCATGCGTGCCTTCAACCACTTTATTTTTAAGCAACGTATGTGTCCTCGCATCTGTTCCTTGCATTGCATTCCTGTTAAAACAACTATAATCAAAGCCAATAGGTTTAGCGTTTTTACAGGCACTAATTAGCCAGTGGCATCATAGGCCCAGGTACTTACACTATTTACTAGCTGTCACCATCCAGGGGTGTTGCTAGGTCTGAAAAAGATCAGGGACTTTGCTAATCTTGGGACTGGTGGGACTTGGGGCTAGCCAGCCTTTTGGGTGTAGCCCCTGAGCTTCTATCCACAGCTACAACCAAAAGAACCGGGGCAATAGTCCCCTCAGCACCCCCTAGCAACGCCTCTGTCACCATCTATTGGTCAGGTAGTACCATTATGGCAGTGCTGGGAACATGCCTATCCCATGCCTACAGACCATCCTGAACTGTTGGCTTTGTCAATGCTTGTTTTCCTTTGCACGATTCCTTGCTTCCCTCCCTGCAACACCTTTATCTACACCGCCTTCTATTTTGCTCGCGCACTATGCCTGGCACCTCACCTATGAGGCTTCATTTGGAAATCATTTAATCCCAAGCTTTTAAACACGGGCATAATTAGACATTAAAAATAATTAATTGACATTTTTAAACATGAGGTTTTAGGACTTCCTCTCCCAGGAACCTATGCAAAAGGGATTTGCAACAAATGTAACGTCAAGCTTTTAATGAACGCCTGATGGGTTTGGCATTGCCATCCGAGATGCTAGGTGAACGCTAGGAAGCGAGGAAAGTTAATCGACTGCAGTGGTGGAGGGGGGGGAGCCTGCTGTTACCAGGCAGATGTGCCTCCCCAGGCAGCCAACTGTCCAATTGCAGCCGTTCCTTACCTGGATTGGACTGGGCTCAGAAGCCAGAGTACTCTGATAGGAAGTGTGTGGACGAACGGGCATCCAACCTGGATGGATTTGGAGAACAGTTGGTCCACTCCGGTATCGGTATTACAAATCGTGCCTGCAGTCTGTAGGCACCGACCATCAGCTAAGTGCTCTGGACATTACAGCAAGGGGACGGTGGCCCTGGACTGCTGCAGTCAAAACCTTGCCCGGGACAGGGTGGCTCATTTATTCCTTTACAAAGTGTGATTCAGAATTGAATGGAGGAGCCATGTTTCTCGAAATTGGCACATGTGTGAGTTTCCTGTAGAGTCATGTGTTCTCTTCTGCAGTAAATGCAAAGATCTGTTAGAGGGTTTGCTGTCCCCTTCTCTATACCGTGGTCCGATTCCTTTGCAACAGGCGCTTGTTTTCACTAGAGGACATGGAAAAGGGTGGTCATTTGAGTTCATGTGGATTCAATGAACGATGTTCGCAACATTTTGGTTTGGTGGTCAGTATTACCGAGAACCGGTCAATTAACGAGTCTCCTACTACATTAATTCGCCTTTAGAAATTGCTCTATTCTACATTAATTCGCCTTTAGAAATTGCTCTAGTGTAGACCACCTCCCCCTGTTCTAGTTTTGTTTCATCATGAACAAATCCTTCTTTAACCCAGATGTGTAGACGCCACCGCCCTACTGCTGCTTGTTCTGCGGTCTTCCCCTGTCCCGAGTCCATGATCATGAGCCTTGCCAAGGTCACTGGATCCTAACCTCGTATTATCGGGGAAATCCTCGTCCTCATGTGATCAGCTGAGAGACATGTCTACCTTTGCAAGAGTTTCCCAGACCCCATCATCAGCTCCCATGCTAAAAGCCCTGCTGAGTCCCGTTTCAGCGGAAACACTGCAAACAAGTTTACTCTCTGAAGACTCTTTTTATCTATGCTCGGAGCAGTTTTGGGTCTAGATGGCCTACTTTGTATGTGCTTCCACACCGAGGGCACCCCATCTCCTTTGCAGCTTCATGATCCCATTAGCCTTTACGGACTGCTGGTCCACAGGTTTTTGTGTAGCCTCAATGGCCATCCCAAGCAGTGATTTTGGTGTTGGCCGACCAGCAAAATTGTCACAGATGGATATTCTAGGTGGCAATTGAAAACATTTGAACCCCCCGAATTGGATAGATACGGCTCCCCTCTGATCTCTTAGGCAGCAAACTGTGGGGAATTGGGCCCTCCAGCTGTACCCCTCACCCTTTTTCACAGATCCCCATCTTTCAGCCCAAGTGGAGGAATCCCAGCAGTCGGCAATGGGGATTGCTGGCTACACCAACTGGGCCAGATTTTGTCCATCTTCCTCTAAGGGAATTGCATACTCGTCAGCGTTCCCAATTCCCAAATAAACGTCTATTGCCGTTTGAGTAGGAATTACCACTGATACGGGTAAAAAGCATGCCGTAAAAGAATCTAATCGAATAAAATGTCTTGACCCCTCAATCAGGTCAACGGCATTAACCCCAGTCTGTTAAGGATAGCATAAATACAGCCAGCAAGAGGGGGCTCAGTGCAGCTTTCTTTATTGATTGAGGGCTAGAAGGAGCCCCTTTTATGGTGCAGATCCTTGGAGGGAGATAAGATGGGCAGCTCCTTAAGATAATACATAAAGTTATGCCCCTCTCTTCCCCTTCCCTACCCAGTCTTTTTGTAGCGTTACGTTCTGTTGCTTAGTTTTATTCAAATCATCAGGCTCAGTTGAGGTATGAGATAAAGGGATCTACGTTAAAACAACGCATTCTGAAATTCAAAATTGCAAAGCCGACTTGCTCACATTTTGAAACTTGAGCTTTTGGGAACCTTTGCATTTGCCCCCCGCTTTCCCTTTAATGTATGCAGGGGACACCCGCCGCAGCCCATAATGCCGAACTAAGGGTGCGGGGACACCCCTGAAAACCTCTGCTCACCTAGTTCGGCATTTTGCAATTAGTTTACAACCATGCTGAATGCGGTGAAAACGCGCATTCAGCATTATTCCCCCGTTATTTTGGGTGAATACCAGATAAAGAAGTCTCATCGTGCTCTGGAGCTTCAGATCGCCCCTTTGTGATACCTCCTGCAGGATTAAAACAGACCTTCTGCTGGCCCTTACTCGGGCCTCTCATCTTCATGCTAGACAGATCAGAGGAGAAAATAGACCCAGATTGCTGAGGACCTTCTTTGGCGATGTTGGTGCCCTACACTCAAGGACTATCCAAGGTCCTCTGGTGGGGCCAGAGCCCTGCACTGGAGAAATCATCCTAGTGCTGTTATCAAAGTTGGTTCCCGATTATCTGTGTTTCTCCACTTCAAAAACAGAGGTGGGCTCTTGATCCAGGCTTTTCCTGTGATGGAAGGCAAGATTATTAGATCAACAGGCAAAAATGCAGATTGACAACACGTCACGCAAAAATGGAAACAGGTATTTGTAAAGTACAAAAACACCACCTGAACATGGGCTGCAGGATAGCTCAGGGGCAACGCGTTTGCAGCGCAACACAGATGTGAATCCCGATCCCGCTCTTGGAAACCACACGCTGCTGTTAAGCGGGTTATAAATGAGCAATAAATAAATAAAGAGCTGCACTTTAAACAGCCACACTTTTGCATGTTTTTCAAAGACATACTTTTACAATGTGACATTGTTGCAATGTCTTTTTTCTCTGCACCTGCTACTATGCTTCCACTACTTTTTCTGTGGTCTTTCCACAGGGATAGGATTTTGTTTGTGTTTTTCTCGATAGTGGCATGGTGATTTGTTTAGAGTGCATGTGTTTTTATGGATCCTTGATTGGGCATCATTTTCTTTTGGAGTCTTTGTATTGTTGCTGTTTGGGTTGCTACTGTCATCACATTCACACCTCTCCTGAGAGTATAGCCCGCCCCAGGCGCGCGTTACCCCCGAAGGCGAAGGCAGTATATCGGCCGCCTCTGCCTGTTGCAGCCTTATGATTGGGCTCACACTGGTTTTTTAGTAGTGTGGGGGCTGAGTAGGCACTTTAGCCTCTACTCATCCCTGTACTTCGGCCACGCATTAGTCATTTTGTCACAGTGATAGTTTACAGAAAGACCTGTATGACGAGCTGTACACAATCCCAATCTCACTTAGAAAGAGGAAGGCCCTTTTAAAATGGATTTATGATAAAATATTGCATTGAAGGTACCCAAAAGCAAAAATGAAGAGGGGGGGAACAGAAAGTGGTCAAACACTGATTTTACTTTACAGGTGATTTAATCAGTATTAATAAAGAAAGTCATTATACATTGGCCCTAACACTACAATGTTAATGAAAGAATTTCTGTGCAAAGAATTATGTTTAAAAAAGGGAAAATATCCATTTTAAATGAACATGTTAAAACCAGAGGTTAACCCATATTCCCAGCACCCCAACCGGTGACTTAAACAGCTCATTGCAGCAAAGAATCATGTGCGGGAACTCCTGGTCCCCCTAAATATTCTGCCATTATGTCCACATAAACAACTGTTTTGAAGTTACACTATGCAACCTTATTTAACAGTGATCCCCTTTGCTTGGCTCGGGGTAAGTAAACATGTACCTCTACTATGCAATCAGCTGTAATGTAGGTTGCTTACACTTTTTTCCTATGTTAGATTCTACATATATGTGATTTATGGCCTTTGAATGGATCTTATCACATTCAGATGGCGTTATGTTTAGAAAATGAAGCCACGTTACTGCTGCTTTCTTCACTTTTATTGCCTTCATTTAAGAGAACAATTTGTATTTAATACATTTTAAGGTATTGTTATTGTGTTATTCTAAATGTGCACCTTTTAAACTTGCTAAAGCGCAGTGAGTCATGTCAGCTCAATACCCCTAAAGCATTCTGGGTAGCATTAGGAAGGTTGAAAGCCTGGCTGGTCACATGGCTTACTAGTAAAGCCCACCTAGAATCGGGGTGAAGTGTTGGTAATATGTATGTGTGCTCTCCTTCCATGCTGTATGACGTCGTTCATCTTCTCACCGGCCATTGTCTCGGCCACATCCTCTAACTTTCTTCCCTTCTGCATATACAGCTGGATTGATTTTATGTTGCCCCACTCGCCCTCTGTGCACTCTGCCCCACTGCCTGCATTCAACCACCGCATGCTCTCCTTTTCCCACTGAGCTGCTCATTTTGTGCTTAGGAGAAGCATGATCGTCCTATTTGCATAGACTTGCAGATAGCTCAGCATTTAAGGGGTTAAGAAAGAGTGCGGTCCATTTGTAGTTCCCTGGTGAGCATCCACTGCTCAAGGTGTACGCGTGTGTCGTTTGTCAGGCCTATGCGCAGAGAAATTCCCACCCCAAGGTGGCAGCATTCCTCACTGGCAGTTCTCCACTTTCCAAACTAGCAGCGCCTTCCGCCAGTGACAGTGGCGCCCCCAGGCATTTTTCATAGGGGTGGCCTGATGTGGTTCCTGGGGTGGCACATTCATTGACAACAACAGGCAAGCGGGGGGGGGGGGGGTGTGGGGTGGGAATGTTTTTATAAGGGTGGCCGTGGCTCCCCTTAGCCACCCCTTGGTGGCGCCACTGCCAGGCCCACCGGAGGAGCGGTAGGACTGAGTGCCTGATTCAGAGGTGCATGTTACAATAGAAATGTGTTGTTCCAAGCAGGAAAAAACATTTCTTAAAACCAGTGTATCCTGAAAATGAAAGAATGTGATGTACTGGCCAAAAGCCTCGACTTTTGCAAGTGCCTGATTTATAACAGCCTTAGCAGCCATCATTAATGCATGGCCGGCACTACGAGGGAATTCCCCTATTAAAGCACGGGATATACATGTAAAAAAGGGAGTTAAAATACGGCACCTGTCGGGTCTGGTTCACATCTAGTGCACACGTTTTTCACTTGTAATGAAGGCATTTCTCAGTCTGCAGCACCCCTTTTCTTAGTTACTGAAAGCTCAAGGACACTTGCGTAAATAAGAGAACTGGCAGATATTTTAGAAATGCTTGCAATGTAACTGGTGCACACGCTGGCCCCACAAAGACAGATTTTATCAGCTTTTACTGGAAAGCACACATCTCTCCTCCAACCTTTCCTCCCACCTCAGAATGGTGGTGCTGAAAATCTTCAAGGAAAATGTCGCCTTTCGACACTCATTTTATCAGCAGTTCAGAATGAGTCTGCCTGCAGGAGTGACACAGCTTCCGTCAAGGGACGCTTAACAGTAGCAAGTATGTACTGTATTCGGAACGGGCACATCGGATCCCCGTGGTAAAGTGGAGAAAGGCTACACCTGTGGCAGACTGGTGTACTGGGTGGGTGGGGTATAGAGGGAAAGGTTTAGGTGTTCAGGCATCTTAGCGGAGCCCACCTAGACCCCGCGTAATCAATATCATGTTGATTATCTTTCATTGAACATCGCCGAGAGCAAGATTTGTTTCAGTATTTCTACATATGGACGGTTAAACATGACTGTTGATTCTATTGGTTTTATTCATAGATTGGCTTTAAAAAGGTCACCCCCTGTAGTTTCTTGATTCTTTGCTGCAAGATACCTGCAGTTAATAGCTGCACCTTTGGCTTAATGGGCCTTTAGAAACAGTTGGGGGTTGTCTTCTGACCTTAGGCACATAATGTGCTATAGTCTTGGGAGGATAGCTCAGGTGCAACGTACTCGCCTTGGAAGCAAGATGACACGGAGCGACACAGGTCCGATCCCCGGGTCCGCACTTAGAAACCTCTGGGTATTAAGCGCATTATAAATAACCTATAATATCATATCATACTCATTGTCCTCTCAATTATGGTTAGCTTTCTGTAAATATACTGCAAAAACGTTAGATGAACGGAAGGTATGATTACTATACAAAAACTGAAATACACAAGTTTTGGCTAAGAGATGAAGCTTAACTCACCCCCTACTACGTACTGCTCATTGCATCATGGATGGAGAGTGAGAAAGAGTGCATGCACATGTGCCATCTGGTTGCTCGCTTGAGCGGAAACGTAAGGACCTGGCGGGCAGAGAGTCGTGTTACCATACTTTTTCATAATCCAAAATTGAAACATGTATATTTAGATATGAACAGCTTATTCTTATCAGAACTAAGGAAAACAAAACAAAAATTCAAGTGAGTTGAAAAGAACACAAATCACAATTCTTTACTTTCACTTCAAGAAATAATTGAACTGATCAGTAAACAAAACAATTACGTATGCAATTCTGTGCAATTTTGATTTTCCTGCATGGTCAAAAGGGCAAGCAGTTCGGTTTACCGAATGGTGGAATGCATATGGCAATTATGATTTCACCCACACCTTTTTCTTTAAAATAACTCAGTGAATTAACAGTTGGTGTTTCAAACCCTCCACCCCCCTACTTTGGTCTTTGTGGGTGGAAGTCCAAAAAAGCGAAATTGGGGAGATTAAAGTATTTTGTATTTCAGACCACCCCTCCACTTAAAGGCCTGTGTTGGGGAAGCTGGATGGTAAAATGGGGAGGATAATTTTAGTTTTGGATTAGAAACAAAGGCACCCCTCTTCCTAAAAGAAGTTGATGTTAGCAGGCAAAATAGGATTACCCAATTACATCAGTCTGATTACCCAATTCTTCCCATATAGAGGCATCTCCACCCAGAGGCAATCTCCGCAAAATCTCCTTTTGTTGTTTCCTTGTGGCTGTCAGATGGTAAATTTCAGCAGCTCTTTCACAATGGTAATTTTAGGAGCTCCTCCCTTTCCTCATAGTGCATCCACATTATATAGCAGCGATGACGCCATCAAGTTTACAATCTTGGGGAATACCCTGCAAGAGTTCCCACAAATATGATTGGACAGTTACCCTTCTCTCACCTCCCAAGTCCTGCCTCTCTCTAAGGTTTGGTGTAGGAGTCTGGAGCAAACGTATGGCAATTCCCATTTGCAATACCTATTTGGTCTCATGTCAAATAAACTTCATCATTTTACTAGTAACTGCCATAATACATGTATATATATTCTGCTTCACCTGATCATGGGGAATTTAATGAAACAACTGGGTCTGCACCATGTTGCCCGGCCGTTTGGCAATTTTCCACCATTTTTACAAAAAGCATAATCGTTAGGAACATGCAATTTACGATCCATATTCCTAATTTTGCCCTCTACCCAAATGCCAACTCTCACATTCCGGACATGTTAAAACCAGCCAGGAACACATGTTAGCTAGCCATTACAATTCCCTAAGTTGCAGGTGGGTGAACTTCATATCAACAATATTGCTTGGAAATGATCTAAACATTACCACATCAATCACGAAAGTACAATTTATGGTTGCTGAGAAAAAGGCCTAAATGATCATTGTCCTTTTAAATTAATAGCACATCTTTGGGATATGCAAATTGAAGGCCACCTGTCTCAAGTGCCATTTGCCTCTAAGGGCCAGTGTTTTTATTAGTAGTTTTGTTGTTTGAGGTGTAGGGTGCAGATCATAAATGGGGGATGCATTTGCTACACAGAGATCCCCCACTGTAGACATCTGGCACCCTATCCTCTTATCTGAAGGGGACCACCTTTTGATTTGAAAAGCTTCTATTTTCCTGTATTTTCAGCCTTGATTATAGCCCCTGTGTTCACACCCCCACCCCTACATTCTGGTCATGCACCATCCAGAACACTTGGCCTGCTCAGAACTGCCTCGGAGACAGCAGGTCTAGGAAAACTTGTTTTTCGACACCCTCCGGACCATATTTTATTGCAGTTGTAAACAGGTGTGATGAAAGTGTGGCTTTCATTGGGGAAGTCCTTTGTGAATGTTTGCACAGAGGCCCACCATTTGTCATTGGCCGAAAGGAACTCGCATATTACAATTTTCTAACATCAGCCTTGATTCTTTGACATACAGTGTGTTTTCTGGGTTCACTTTGCTTTTTGTGCTGAAAGTGCGGGGCTGTTCTTTCCGTCATTAATAAAAGACACTTTTCATTATCTGCTGTTCTTTTTCCTGCTGAAAAGTGAGTCTAAATCATCACAGTGCACCACCTTTTAATGGGTGGCAGTTTTTCAGTGAAAATACTGCATTTATTTCTGAGCCGGTAATGTGATGTGCTTTTCCGATCTGCACTTGGATTACATTTTTGTTTTAGTTTCCTCTGTATTTCCACTGCAGAAAGACACCCTCGGGTGTCTGACTATGGTGTTTTGGTAATAGTTGGCCTTAGCAGTGGTGACCAGTTGTCTTCATGTAGCACAGAGTTCTTTGAGCAGGATGTTGTTTTTGATGCTTTGTTTGTTGAAGTTCAGCTCCTGAGGGCACCAGGGTGCGAAAGGTTTAGGCTTGAGGGTGCACTGTTTCACTGGGGCATGGCAGCTGATGTTGGTTGTGAGGGTTCTGTTGAGTTCTTGGAAGAGCGAGTCACAGTTCTGGTTAATCAAATGGGCTGGTAAATGAGACTGTGTGAAGTAGAGTTTGTTGAGGTCTTCCGTTAGAGCCACCACTGGGAAGTTCTAGAATGATCAAAAGGCTTGTTTTCAGGGTTTCTGGTGGGTTTGCTTGACTGGTGTGGTGTGACTAATGCCAAAGGAGATTGCCAGATGGTGTGACACGTTCAGCTGGACTGGAGAGCAGTGATGGAGGGTGGGCAGGGCAGTGATGATGAGGTTGAGGAGATTACCTTTCCTGTGTCAAGTTCAGAGTGGTGAGTAGGCAGTGGAGATCTTCTTTCATTGAATTGTTTGCTGGATTGCCAGGGATGTTGAAGTCGCAGAGGAAGATGTTGGCATTTGTGAGAGACATGGTGGTGACCAAATCCATGAAGTCTTCTATGACAGATGGGTTGGGCCAAGGTGGTCTTTCTATGAGGTGAAAAATGACACTGTCCATTGGAGAGAGCAGGAAGTAGTAGAAAAGACTTTTGAAAGAGACAAATGTGCCAATGCCCAGTTGGGTGCATGGCCATGATGCCTTGTGAATGCTGGTGAGGCATCGGACAATCTAGTATGGACGGTCTTGTCGTAGAATTCTGTAGCCGTTGGGGATGAGGACATCTAGGATGTGGTTGGAGGTGGATGTCATCCCGATCTCAGTAATTAAGATGTCTTACTCTACAACATTGATTGTAAACTGGGTGGCATTTTACTCAATTGTTCACAGAAAGCAGGCAATAAATGCACCATTATTTAAAAAGAAATGTCTTGGGGAGAGAATCCTCCCCTGAATCCTCATTCTTGATTTGGGCTCCCTCGCTACACTCTTTCACTCACACATATTCATGAGAAATGTTTACACCGCTCAAATGAAAAAACTCACTTGCTGCCACTGATCCTTATGATAAAAATAAGTTTCATAGAGGAAACTGCTCACATACTGGTGTGATTCCATGAAAACGATGGACCCTCATGAGTGGAATGGCAACTAAAAATGGCCCTGAAAATGTTTTTCAAAGTAACCCCATATTACACTGTGCAAGCAAGTCCAACCCCTTTTGGTAGATATTGGGAGGGGTTCTCCCACAAGAAAATATGGGGGAAAAATTGTCGAAATAGTACATTTTAAAGTACATTTGTCCCGTTATAGCAAAAAACGGATGTTGAAATTTTGTTAAGAGTGAGGAATAAAATACGGAAATATTTCTAAATAATTCATTGCTCCGAAGGTCTCTGGGGGAAGAATTGATTTGAAGGAAGATGACGGTGCACATGGGAGAAGAGGGTAAGATGCCCAAAAAGCAGGCACCCACAGAAAAGAAGCCCAGGATGGCAGGGCCTCCTGTAAGTCAGTAGACCACTGGGCACACAGGTACCATAGCGCTGCACTTTGTATAGATATATTATTAATTTATTTCCTTTTATTTGCGTTTCTGTATAGTACTAAAACAATATAGGACAGACTGGCACAGGGAGAGAATGGAAGGCAAAGAGGTACAGGCAATATGATCCATGGAATACGCGGTTCTTTAGAACTCACCTTAGCATCAGATGGTCAGGTGCAGCAGAAGTGGTAACCTCAGTGCTAAAGAGTTCTACCGCAATTGCCTGCTAGTCTCAGAAATCGAGTGCCCCAGAAGTTGTGGTGGGGTCGTAGGATGTGAAAACATCAGATTCGTAGCAAGGAGCCTTTCAGTGAGGTAAAGTACCTAACAAAACATCTGTATTTGTTGGCAAACATTGGAGGGACATAGGGTCGAAATCATGTATTCTCTTTTTTTAATCTAAAAATCATTCTGGTGAGATGTTCTGAATACTTTGTAATATGTACAGTGTTGCTGCTTAAAGTCCATATAGTTGCAACAGCCAAACCTTGACATTTCTCCTGTCAGAACGAGGGCCATCTTCAGAAGAGGGCCTCTCATCAGTCAGTGACAGAAGGAGGCTGAGCATATGATGAAATTAACTTGTAGGGTAACGGACAATTCAGTATTGAAAATGACAAACCTATTTTGGGCTTAAGAGGTGGTGCATATGAAATTGAAGTTTCTCACACTGTTATTTATTTCCATTGAAAAATTGTTTTTTATGGTCCATCATAACATCAGCCTTGATAAAGACCCTGAATTGGTCAAAACACGTGTTTGCTGACAATATCTAATTATTACATACTTTTTCTTTGAACCAAGCTACATTCTACTAACTCTTTAGATTTGATAAAACAAATATTGCAACAACTTGCATTTGGCCATAATATCATATACAGACATGGAGTGACCAAACAGTGTGAACAATCCACACATTTTGTGTACTGTATAATTATTTTAGGGGACACAATTAAACTCAACAAATCATTTGTACACATAGTGCCTCATCACTCAGGTGGTGCCGGCAGTTACTTATGGAGGTGAACTATGGGGCTGGTCTGATTATGCTCCAATCCAAGTTGTAGAGAACACATTTCTCAAAAAGCTCCCACCCCTACCTTCAAGTGCGCCTTCTATTCCAGGGGTTTGTGAAGTGGCAATAACCCCAATCAAATATACAATCATGCTCCAACCCGTACTGTATTGATTGAGGATCTGGAATTCGGAGACCTTTGTACTATACAGGAAAGTGCTGGAGGAGGTTTTATCTATGGGGGGAAGCAAGCAGCTGCTGTGGTAAAAGCATGTGAAAAAGATGCTTGCCAATATTGGGCAAACCCTACCAAATTTGGCTCTGGCTCCAAAAGTAATGTTAAGACTTGTTTTAAGCACTGGGCATGGGTAAGGTGATAGACGCTTGCCTTACGAGAACGTGTGCAGCTAATTATCTGTCAGTAAAAATGATGTGGGGTCTGGAGTCGTACTTGGATTACCAGTTAAATCCGAATGTGAAGAGTATCTATGTTAAATTTCGACTTGCCATTCTGCCACTTGCTCATTACACTTGCAAATGGGGCGAGAGTAAGTCATCTTTGTGTCCATGTTGTCTTGTTACGACCAAGAACGCAAGGGAGAGATCCCATTGGCTTAAGCCAATCTGGCTGCACTTAAATGTGAGATTCTCCCGCGTGGCTCTTGAATCTATGAAATCCTGTGCCACCCCTGCAGACATAATGGCTATCAGAGCTTTTTTTATGTTTGCCTTTAGGAAAAGATTTATTTTACTTTAACTCTATGTGATGTACTTGGCACAATTCTGGATTTGGTATTTTTCTCCCTGATGTTTTATTTGGATGCATTTTCATTTGTTTTATATGTTTGTATTATGTTTTTCTTCTATGGTGCCAGTTCACTGAAATAAAGAACAGAGTAAAGAACCTGTGTGAATTTAAATAAAGTAAAGTAACTAAGCCTCCTCACTTGTTTCTTATCCCTCTCATTGTCAAGGGCACTGTCTTGATTTAATATTATATAAAGGCCAAGGGGTTACTCATCACTGACTGTACCGGTCCCATGGTCTGATCACTATGTCAGGATGTTTAGAATCCGAAAAGAGCCCTTTACATCCTCCAGGTCTGGCGCCCTAGTTTCCATGCCTCACGCAGTGTAAAGGATTTAAATGAAATCTCTGACATGGATCTCTCCTCAGTGCTTACACATTTTACATTGGACCTTGTCTTTGAGGATTCCTATCAATCAAATATGTTTGATTTACGTAATCTCTGTAATATCATTGCCCCTATTAAACACAGACATATAAAAAGCAAAGCTAACAAGTGGTATTCTGCTTCCCTTCAAGCTCTCAAATAGGATTACCGAAAAAAAGAAAAACTGTGGTGAAAAAACGACCATGCCTCCCATAGTGCTGTAAAGACGGCCCTTATTGTCTACAAAAAAAATCTATTTTCTCTGCTTAATTGAGCTTCCTGCAAAATCATATTAATGTGTTGATCAATAAGCCTAAAGACCTTTTGATGTCATTAGAACATGTTTTAACCCATCATGCATTTCTTCAACTCTGCCACCTACTCCTCGACTGCCTAATGAGTTTAATTATTTTTTAATACAGTATGGTTCATAATAACATGAATACTCACACCTCAAAATATCAAATTCCTACATCCGAAACAAACTCTGACATACACAACCACCCATACCTTTAAGTTTGCTCCAGTTGCTTCTGATGAGATACTTTCACTAGTCATGACAGTAAAACCTACTAACATAACTACGATTACTGCCTGTTTAGCTCGGTGAATTCATCACTTGTTTTGTCAATTTTTCCCTTGCTCAAGGAATTGTCCCCAAGCAGCTGAAAGGATACATTTGAACTCATTTGTTTAAAAAAAAACCTCCCTGGACCACAATTTGCATAAGAATGATCATCCCATTGCTGGCCTTGTATGGCCAGCAAAGATTCTTGAGAAAGTAGTCACTGATCAATTACACAACTTTATGGAAGAACATCTCCTTTTTGATCTTTTCCAGTCAGGCTTCAGGCCGTGTAATGGAACCAAAACAGCACTCCTGACCACTTGGGGTGATATTTTCTGATCAGCTGATGAAGATGATCTCACCTTGCTAGTCCCACTCGACCTCTCTACAGCATTTGACACAGTTGACTTCATCATCCTTCGAGTTCAGACTTCTTAAGGTTGTTCATGTGTCATAACATTTCCTAAAATGGTTTCTTTTCGATCAGAGCAAACCCAACAGGTTAGCATAGGAGCTCATCATTCACGCTTATTACCAGTTCCTTGTGAGGGTTCTGCACGACTCCTCTTTATTCCCCTTATTGTTTAACATTTACATCCAGCCACTTATGGGTATCTTTTCTAAGTCTGATTTATATTATCATTCCTATGTAGATGACACGCAGATTTATGCATAGGTAATTAACAATTCCAATTCTTTTTAACACATTTTTGATTGCTCTCTGGAAATCAAAAACTGGATGATGTATAATAAACTGCAGCTTTATCCCTCAAAATGGAGGTAATTCTCCTTGGCCTTAAACCTTGTTTGAGCAACGCATGTGAATTGCCACCCTGACCTACCTTATTTGACTTTCCCACATCCTATGCACACCAGGTTAGAAACCTCAGCTGTACCTGTCAATCCACTTAAAGCGCTTTGAAACACGTTGTGTATAGGCACTATATAAATAAACTATCATATCATATCATTACCTGGAGTGTCACCCCCAGGTTAGTGAAATAGTGAAATCCATTTACTATCATTTTAGACTTCTGCAACCAATCCTCTCCCTTATCAAGGAGAAAGATCGACTGATAGTCATGGGCTCACTGATTGATTTGAAACTGAATAATTAAAATAACCTTCTTAGAGGGATCCTGGCAAAGCAAATCCGATGTTTACAAAAAGCCCAAAATGCAGGTGTGAGAATCTTGTTTCGTGACCCAAAATGTGAAACCATCTCTTTCATTGCAAGGCCCTTCATCCGTTGCAGGTAAAACAAAGCATTATTGCCAAGATTCTCTCTTATCTTTAAGTGCCTTCATGGCCTTGCTCCCACTTATCTTATGGCCAAACTTGTACTCTATCACCATGTACGGTCACTACGATCTTCTGAACAACACCTTTTGGTTGTGCAATCTTCTCACTTTGTGCACAGAGGTGATAGGTGTTTCTCGGTTGCAGGCTGCCATATGTGGAACTCAATTCCCATAGATCTCTGTAAAATCGATTCCTATATAACATTTCGGAAAAAACTAAATGCCCATCTCTTTCAATAACTTTAGAACCAACATTTTCGTTTTCTGATGTTCTATCTTGGATAAGACCTGTGTCCAGATACAATTTGTTCTGTCCGGTTTCTTTCCCTCATATTCGCATGATAAATATACAATATGAAATTAAATTATTTGGAGCAGTGTTTACCTTAAAAAGCCTGGCTGCAAGCCCCTGAACCCCTTAAGCCCCTGAACCACTCCTAGTCGGGAGGAAGATTGGCACTGGCTGGCCGGCCGGTGGCTGCAGAGGCAAGGACATAGCAGATGACCACCTTGTGGTTGTGGCCCATGCAGCAATGCCCTGCAGCAGAGAGCAATCAAAGATAGCTGTGAAGGACATTCAAGTCCTGAAATCCAATCCTTGTGCTCAGCGATTGCAGCACCACAGCTGAGTTTGGCTTTCACAAGTCGCAGAAGCTGGTCCATGCCACAATTGAAACTGCCTTTATCCAGTGCTCAAGGTGATTGATGGATGGATGGTAGCAGTATGGTAGACAGGCTGAGGTCTCAGGGGCAAGGGCCTCCATTTATTAGCCATGTCCCAATCCATGGCATTAAATAGAGGAGAGGGAATGAGTGTGGAGTGGACAGATGCTCTGGTTCATGAGTTAACTGGAATACTGATTACACTGTGCTGATAAGTGAACACACTTAAACCGCTGGAAGGGCAGTTTGTCATATTAGTTTGTCATGTGATTTGCATACTTTCCAAGTCAGGTCTATAAAACAGAGTCTATTTCAAGTACACGAAAGTAAAACTTTTAAAGATAATTGCCCCTTCCTGTATGTCAGGAATTGCACTATAATGCGTTCAACTCACAAAATTACAAACTGGACCCAAAGTATGTCACCCGGGACCCTTGGGCAAGTCATTTAATTTGAGAGTTCCCAACCTGTCAACATTGTCAGTGTGTAATATTTCAGAATTGTCAGCTATAGTGTTGCTTCGTATATAATAATATTGACCATTTGTATATTGCACACCAACATTTGGGTTTTGGCACACGCATGGCAACAACCCTTAAAAACATGGCATTTTCTAATCTCACTCTATGTTCAGGTGTGTGCACCTTCCTGGTAACTTCTAATCTGTATACTCTAAACTGTGATATGTTTCACATCTATCTCCATGGTCCATGCTTCTACAGCTGCAATACGGCTGTTCTGTACCTATGTATACCTTTGTCATATGGTTAATGACCTGTGTTCTGCATCTATGCTACAGCCCATATTCCTTCCTTATGGCTGCTACTGTTACAATGTGTCATGGAAATATATCAGGACACAAGTACCCTCTTTCTAACCGCTAATGTTGCCCTTGAAATGTCACGTGTTTACTATTCGTAATTTCAGCATGTGTGAACGGAATCACGTGGCCTTTGAGTTCTCATGCTTATTTTACGAGGGCAAAATGTTATACTACAAGTTGTGAATATGATGAAGGGTTGGGGATGGGTGTGACCAGAGAGTTTTAGGGTCCCTTCATTTTTCTGCATCAGTGGGCCCGTGTCCCGGGCCCCAAAATACATTGAAATGGCAATGACTTAAAAGAGTCGGGAAGAATCTGACAGAGAACAGTAGCAGGAGAGGAATAAACCACCCGAGCCCTGCCAGCACCAGGACTCTGTCTGCAGTTTGGTTAAGCTATTTAGATGAAATAAAATAACTTCACTGGTTACTGTGCCTCCCATGGCTGTAAATTGAGCCCTGGCAGAGTGGCGAAACATCTTCTCTGGAAGTAAGTCCCGTCTCTGATTGCTGGTTGTTGGATGTTCAAGCTAAAATGCAGAAGTGCGCACAGCACCTGTGCACCCTTATAAAGATCTATTTCACACACAAAGTCCTCTCCCATAAATGAACGCACTGGGAGCTTCTGGAGAAAGACCCTATTGTTAAAGCAAAAAAATTAAAACCCAGTAACATTTGTGATATTCCCGGCTCCAACTCAAGCAGGAGGGCTTGACTGGCCGTCTGTTGCAAGGGATTTCACATCTTTAATTGCAGATTAACAAAGTACTTCTGAATACACAGATTTGTTAAATTATGCACAAACTATATTAATTAACAAAACATATAAAATAACATAAATAATTGTAGACCCAGCAGCCTGATTCTCTGGTCCCTTACAAGGTTTTTCCTACAGAGCCTATCCAAGCCCCCTCTCGCTGTCCCCTGTGTGAACAATTCACTCTGTGTGTGCTGGCGTGATTCCTGCAGGACATAAAATGACAATGTATGTTTCCAAATACCTTCCTGGTACACACTATCTAGGGAGTCTTCTGTCTCTGTTGCTGTCGTTCTCCCTCAACCATCTAACATAGCAACTGCTCCCCTTCAAAATATCTATTTTTAGACTGGGTACATTTCTGCCAGTAATGGGCTGTGTGGCTCTAGCAAATGGACTCTCGCCCACAGAGAGAGACATAGTGGGAGAGGGGCAGTTTGAGAGAGAGAGAGGGGGAGAGAAAGAGAGAGAGAAAGAGAGAGAGAGAAAGAAAAAGAGTGCAGAGAGAGAAAGAAAGGGAGAGAAAGAGTGCAAAGGGATTGAAAAAGAAAGAGAACAAGAGAGAGAAACTGGGAATGAGGGAGAAAGAGAGAGACATTTTTATACATGTAATCATGAGATTCAATTTGTTAGCTCAGGCAAATCTTAAATATGTCTCCCTGCTATGATGGACACACCTTCTCTTCTACTGTAAAATCTTTTGAAAGCGATGTCTTAGGCAATAAGCATAACTAAGGATCCTTAAGTCCAGGTTGGTGACACATTCCTAGATGTGTATTTTTGGTCTGTCACTGACCAAGTCCCAGGTACAGCAATCAAAGGAGCGCATGTACTCTAGCGTAAGCATATCGAACGTAAGGTGCTCAAAATTGGACCGTGTAGTGTATGTGATCATGTTGCGACCAGCCTATGAAATTGAGGATTTGATAGAGGGGGGGCAACATAAGGTAATATTAGATGGCACACTCTACAGTTTTTTAAAACATATTTATAGTATGCACCTGTGTAATGTGAGGCACAGGGAGATATAACAGAATTGTCTGGTCATCTGCCAAAGCTGGAGGGAACTCTGGTCTCCAGGTTACATGAACCTGGACAGTAGAGGACACTCCATCCCTTCTCATATTCTAATTTATTTGTCTACAGTTTAATTAAATTTGCTGTTTTGATATCATTAAAATCTGAATATGACCATGACCAATTGAGAAGAGAAGAAACCTAGGTCATGTGTATGTAGCAAGGGTGCTCCATAGTGGGTATCATGTGTAGCGTCACTTGAAATCAACATCCCCTTGTGCCTGTACAGGGGACCTGGAACCCGTTTTGAAAGAATTTTGGTAAAAGAGGTCACCTCTGTAATTGGGTACTTTAACCTCTAGTCTATAAAGACCCCAGGCTTCAGCGACCGTCTTAATTTTCTTTTTGGAGCGGTAACAAGAGAGTGCCACTGCACGCTATGAGGAAATTAAAATGGGGATTACATGTTACTCCAATTCAGCATGTGCCCATTTGGAAAATCGTTGTTAGAGAAAGTTCTATATGGGACCCACGATAGAGCAACCTATTGTGGAATAGTGTTGCAAGCAGTTTCTCAATACTGGCACATTTGATGCACGTGGTTGAGAATTTCATCAGAGGAGATTTTTCAGAGTAGCGTTGTCTCCCAAATGCTTGTTGAATCTCCCACTACCAAATTGCTGAAGTCAATGAGTGACAAAAGGCCTTTGTTCATTCTTCTAAGGTGGCATATGTTATGTTGAATGGCATTTGTAAAGGGCTTCGCTGCCCTATGGCTTGGTAGTGCTGTGGGATTTCTCGGTGTGCAGCTACCCAAGATTTTAGGTTTCCAGCGGACCATCCAGTGGACCATAGTCGCGTCATAGGATAATGAATAGTAGTGCATGCAATATAATTCAGCGACAAATTTGAGTAACATGAAATGGGATTCTTTCAATCCCCACATTACATCAGCTCACGAACGGTGTGATGGGGGCAGTCTGGCTTTCACCTTTCATTGAGACGGCGCGAAACACTTGTTGGAAAAATGGTATGTGACTAAATAAATATATCCAGACTTTGGCCCTCATTATAAGTTTGCCGGCCCAGCAAAAATTTGGCGGTAACAGGGTTTTCTGGCACCTTTTCCGGACCGGCAACTACAAGTCTGCCAATAGGGGCATTGAACTACCAACAGGCCTGACCTGCCGGTAGTTCAAGCCCCTACCAGCCGATATTTCACTCAAGCGCAGGCACCGTTCCTAACGGTGCAGGTGCTTCAGTGTTCCCAGGACTCCACGGGAATGAGAACTTACTGTTCCTGTGGCGGCCGTAATATCTTGGTATTACCGGGATATCAGGTGGTGGAAATGGTAAGGTGAGTCTGCCAGTTACCCGCCGGTGCTACCGGTGGGTTACCGGCAGACTCATAATGAGGGCCTTTGTGTTGGAGGAACACAAATGCCCACACTGGATTTGCAGCAGACTTAACACTTCAACCCTCGTCAGACCACCCTTTATGAAATCCAGCACAGCACGGAGGCATTATATACATCTCCTTTCCTGGGACCAGCCATACAAGTGAGGTCTGGAAACAAGGGGTTGGGCCTGAATTTTAAGATTCAGGAAGAGCTGCAACCAATTTATTTAATTTATTACATTTATAAAGCACACTAAAGCCAGAGGCATCAAGGCTCTGTTACATCTGGTTATGCTTAAATCTTGAGTGGGCGTGCAGAAAAGGGCGGGGGGAAGGGCCAAGGGGACTACCGTAAGATATGCAAAGGAACATTATACAAAAAAGGGGTGCCTGATTCAAGTCCCTGGTCTTCCAGGCGTCATATAACAATAAATCTAATATTGGACCAACAGGACAGGGAATAGCTGTTCACCACATTTATTTATTTATCAATATCAATAAATGTTCCATTTGTTGATTTCTAAAAAACCTTTAATCGCATATCAAAATGTCATAAAAATTATAAGGAGATCAGGAGACAATAGGATTTAAATGCTGTGATAACAAAGCAAAGAGTTGAAAGATTGGTAGGAGTGAATCAGTATGAATGCATGATGCAGATATTTGTTTTTGTGAAAATGTTTGATTTTATAATTTTTATGAAATTTTGATATGTGATTAAAGGTTTTTTTAGAAATCAACACATGGAACATTTATTGGTATTGATAAATAAATAAATGTGGTGAACAGCTATTCCCTGTCCTGTTGGTCCAATATTAGATGTATTGTTATGCACAGGAACAGACAGGGGCCGAGCCCTAAAACAAAAGTTAGTTGAATAGCCACGTTTTCAGTGTTCTCGTGAACACTGAAAACACACTGTTTTGAATTAAAAACAATATATATACCATCAGGAAACATTAAAGTGTGTTTAAAATTATAAAATATTGTGCAAAATGCTACTGACACATAGTTGGAGAGTAAATATGTGTGTGTAAGTGTGCACAATATGGTGTTTTTTTAAAGATGTAGTGACGTAGATCCTGTCTTGAATATTCTCATCTACAATCTATTTAGTACAGACAAAGACCCCGACTCCAAACGCCAACCTCTATGACTCATTTAGAACCTGTTCTATGTACTGATTAATTGATTGTTGTTAGCATACACACTTGCAGCTGCCACTAAATATTTGAGACCTAAATAGAAAGGCTCTGTCGCACACAGAACGTTGACTTTGTCAATTTTGTGAATGTTCTGGTTGCTTTTTAAGCAATGTATATGTGGTATATTGTCTTCATTTTTTCAATGTATGTATACATGGAATATTGTGTTTCATTATTGTATCATATCTTAAATCTACTCAGCAATTGTGGCAAACTATGCTTTAAGATACAACTTTTTTGTGTGAAAAATTACAATAAATCGCATCCCAAGCTAATGCAGACCCTTCGGAAACTTGTTTCTGAGGTTACCCAAAAATGAATACATTTAGTTTATATCAAAATGTTTAGTTGACTAATACTTTGATTAAAATTCACGGGGAACACTTTGCCCCTTTTGCTTAGTATTATCAATTTGAATTGCCGACAGCAATTTCTGTTGAGGTAGAATGTGTCAGTAGCAACGTTCACATCTCATCATCATCAGCTGGGTCTTGTTTAGTGCCCTGCTATCGGTGCTCCCAGAGCTGCTGCAGCTCGTGCAGATTTTCTAAAATGGCTTCTTTGTGACAGCACAGGTTAGGTTGGCGGTGCTAATTGCCGTTGAAGCTGTGATGTGATCATTGAACTATTCACTGAGTTCAACCTGTTTTGCCCTGAGTTCCTGCACTCCCTGGCAACGTGCTCGTAGCGAAGGTGAACCTCGCTGGCGTCCATTGCAAAATGGAGTTGACAACACGGGCTGTCTGCAGAGCAATTTCAGAAAAATCAATTCCCTTCCAGTTCACTGGGTCGCCGGAGCCGCCAAGGGCCTGTATATGAAATAAAAGAAAAACTGTAACGTGCACAGTGGCCATACAAAGAAGCTGCCACACCAGTATTAATTTAAGAAAAGTATATTGTTTTTTCCAAAACATTGCATATGGCTAGCCAAGTGAAGACGCGCTATTACTCGCAGCTCCACGCGAGGACTTCAGAATGCCTTATTTCAGGCTAACATTTAGCCGTGTCCTTCCAGCCCTGACTTCAACTGAATGTAACATTATAATGGATTTCTTCAACTTTCTGTCAGGGGTGGGCATGGAGGCAGTATGCCGTGTGCTAGAGCTGTTGACAAAACCAGGCCTTTATTTCTTTCGAATTCGAGAACAGTGCTGCTTCTAGTAACAATGGCACATGTTTTTGGTATCATGGACTTGCCATCGTTCTATGAGCAGTAACTACATTTCTTAGGTAAAATAGTGAGATCTTATTGTCCCAGGATCCTTATATATTTAAGAGGCCATAGTCTGGCAGTATCTGAGGATCTGGCCATTAATGTTAATGTCATGTCTCATTACAAGGACACATATTCCCACATTGTTTTAAGGAAGTATTAGTCTCTCTCTCCTGTTAAAAACGGCTACACTGGGAAAGACATTTTCAATTCATTATCACGCACTGCCATTGCTGAAACACCAGCCTAAGGAGGACTGCACACATGCACGCCCTCTCTTGTAGCCTCCTCAGCAACTTTCCTTCCTCATCTAAGGGCACCCATCCCCCGTAGCTTTAAAATGACTGCTGCAAAGGACTGGTCGAACTGGGTTATGTGATTGGCCACAATGCTAGTAGCACTGGGAAAGGAAGTCTCTAGCCATTGTTACCAATCACCATTGCAGGGAACGACTAACGCACAGAGCCCTGAACAGTAGCCCTATGCACACCCTCATGAAACCTCATGAACATCCCCAACCAACTCGCAGTGACTCCTGCAACCTGAACACTGCTGTCGCAGGGGATTGGTAGAGGTGTGTCACATGATATGCTTACTGTGATGAATCGCAGGTATTTGTCCCTTCTCCGGGGGAGACTCGCCGGTGAAGCTAGGGAGGTGAGCCCGCTTGGCAAAACCCTCCCTAGAGGTTGAGGCAAGTGGAACCACACCTGCAGAGACAGCCCCTTTGGGGACAATGACTCCTATTCCTATGAGGAACTCACTAGGCGAACTACCATAAGCGCATACATGGGACTGGCTGCTAAAGTAATTAATGTGGCATCTTTGTTGTTGGCTGAAGGCAATGCAAAAAAAACCCAACCGTGCATGAAAAAAAAAGATATCTCTTTAGCAAGAGACGTATATTTAATCATGATGAGTAGGAAAAGAGGAGGAGAGCTTGGTGTACAGGGGGAAACCCCTGTCATCATTATGCCTTGTGGAGGTGGAGCGAAAGCAAGCCGTGGAGCCCGCGACTTTCAACAAGGCAGAGAACGTCAGTACAAGATAAGGCCCGGTGTTTGCAGAGGGGAGTATTGTGAGGAATGAAGGAGGAACAAATTACCCGGTGGTTGCATGACCACAAGAGCAGCATGGTGGGTAGGATGCCCAAAGGACGATGCCGAGATCACCGGTACGGAAAGCGTGTGCGGCTTCCAACCGCCAGCAACTGTGCAGAGCGGGAACCCGACGAGGACCAAGAACTGGAACTCGAGAAGTGTGAGAAAGCAATCCTGAGTGAGAGCCAAGCCCTGCCACCATCCCCATCAGAGAGAGAGGTATCGGGGTAACCGAGAGAAGCGGGAGGCTGCCGGAACATTATTATAGATCTGAAGAAATGCGTGCCAGTAATGAGTATGAGAAAGTAGAACTAAAATTGTGTAATTGGAGTTGTAAACAAATAAAGAATAACCAGGTCAAGGAGGAGGGTTATTGTATGAAGGGAGAAACTCGTCCCAGTCCACAGGTCAAGATATCAAGAAGAACACAGAGTAAGAAAAGAAGTGAAAAGCCTAGAAAAGGGGGGGAATATCTGTACCAAAGAGGAAATCTATAAATACAGAGATTATCAAAGGAACTGAAGGGACCAGGCAAAAAAACAAGACATTCCCTTGGTCTGTTTAATTTAGTTTAATATAGTGGTAGGGTCAGATACTTAGTTTGGACTGGGGGGCATTTTTATTTGGACTTCCTGATAACTGATGAGCACCTTTAGTTGCTTTAGACAGATAGGGTATTTCTTCTAGTAATAGGGAAAGTTAGGCCTTCTACTAATCAGTTTCATTAAATATCTTCAATTATGTCTTCCGCGTCTCTGTGTCCGCCTTTTATACATTTATTTACATCTTTCCCTCTGAGCACACAAACAGAAACGTACCTAAGGCATATAACCCATACAATTCATATTTTTGAAAACCACACTTTTGATAAAACCACTCAAAGATTAGTAACAATGGACATTAGGTCTTTATATACTAGCATACCTCAAGAACGGGCAATTGACTGTATGAGAGATCAACTCACTCAGTTGGACTCACAGAAATGTGTTCCACACAATTTCATTTTAGAACTTATGAATCTGGCACTTTGTAAAAACTATTTAGAATTGAATGGCCTATTTGCAGATTAAAGGGACTGCAATGGGAGCAGCCTTCGCCCCAAGTCTAGTGATCCTTTTTATGTCCAATTTTGAAGCACAAAATATTCTATCCAATACCAATCCTTACAGAAATCACATAATAAATTGGAAACGGTATACAGATGATATCATCTTTACTTGGTATGGACCTGAGTCAGATCTAGAACTTTTTCTAATTTGGCTAAACAACATTGATAGAAATATCCAATTTACAATGGAGTTCAGCAACGGAGAAATTCCCTTTTTGGATCTCAAAATTAGACATGAAGCAGGCAAACTTAAATGTTGACTATATAGGAAAACCAGCACCAGAAACACTTTGCTTCATTTTTCTAGTGATCATCCACGACACCTGAGGGAAAATGTACCACATGGACAGTGTATTCGTATTCGGAGAAATTGTACTGACTTATGTGATTTTTATGAACAATCCGAGGATCTGGATGCACGACTGATGGAAAGGAGATACCCCAAAAAACTCAACATAGCCAAAAAACGAGCTTGTTCCATGGATCGAGATATATTATTATGTCCCGACACCACTCGAAACCAAACTCTAGAAAAAGAAAAAATGACCTCTGTGTTATTATCCATGGACCTCAAACCTTTCAGATTAAAAAATTAATTTCCAAATACTGGCCGATTTCGTAATTTGAGTCTCCCAGTTACACTTTATCTAGGTTTGCCTTTAAAAGAGCAAAACATTTTCGGGAGAGACTTGTGCATTCCAATTTCAAAAGATCTGCACCAAGAATGGGCCTATGGGATTTACGAACCACAGTTGGCCATTTCCCATGCAGAGCATGATCGGTGTGCCAATTTACTAAAAAACTGCAAGATTTCAAAATTGGGGACAAAACATGGACACTCCCAACCCTTACTAATTGCAAAACTAAGCAGGCGGTCTACTGCATCGAGTGCCCTTGTGGCCTGCGCTATGTAGGTCAGACCACCCGCGCATTCCATATTAGGATCTCTGAACATCGATCTAAAATTCGGTGTAAAGCTTTTTATCTGCACCCCTTGTACGTCACTATGTAGAATTACAGCATACTGCAAATGACATGTTTTGGTGGATCTTGGATGTCATAAAAAACTCAACAAATATCCCAGGTTGTTTGTTACAGAAGGAGGCCAGCTGGATTCACAGATTATCAACACACATTAGTGGATTGGATGAGGAATTTTACCCGCAGCTTTAAAAACAAAATCGCAAATAGCACACATGTACACAGCAATGGTATTGCCCAATCGCAAGCTTGAATAGGAGATGGCGTCTACTAACGGAGACCAATTATTTTTTATACTCAGCACGCCACCACAATTGATTTGACAAGCACAAAGACAGCTGGCACAAGCATTTCAATTGCTGATTAATAAATTGACAAATGTGCCCATTTTGTGTGACCTCCATCAACAACTAGGTGAGACTATTTAGTGTCCTGCAAGAACAAATTGCACAACTTAAGTATTTTCCGTCCATCAGCATGTAACTTTCAAGCCCCCTGTATTCATAAGTACGTGCGTATAGCTACCTAGGCGACCGCACATCGGAAAAGACGAGGCTGTTTTTTTTCGCAATCTCGTACGTATGGTTACCAAGGTGACTGAAGATCAGAAATGACAGAGCTGGTATTGGTATTCGCATAGGTATTCCTCTTGCTTAATACAAACACTAATTGAGTGTCTTTAACAAACAAATATACCATACCCATTATATATCACTGGCCAAACCATCGGTTTACTAACTATCAAGTTTCTCCGTCGATATATCCACAACCATTAAAATTAAACCATTTGAGGGCTCGACTCGGTTTCAACCAATCAAAACAGGGCTTTCAAAAGCAGCCATCACCCACAACGCAATGACTTCAGCACGCGTTTTATATGACAAGAGGACATGTTTTATGTGGCCCAATCCCTGCACTGCTAGCCTCCATGAGTCTGGTTGCTCATAGCAACAATGAGAAACGGGGACTGAAGAATCAACACCGACGCGGACCATGCAAAGGTACAAGTGCTTCATTCCATTAGAACCTAGCTATCTTGAGGTCCTATACAGCAAGAAACATTTACTTAATGGTTCTTTGCTGTTTCTTTTCTGACAGCTGCAACTTCAAAATAACTCACGCACGGCTCGACTTTTCAACGGCCGGCTTTCCTGAAAACATTGTTCCTACCAAGTTTCAGGTAGGCGGACACTGCGTTGTCTTGACATTAAGAATGCAACTATGCATACCAGCATTTTTTTTGCCACACGACCAATCTCTCTGACGAGCCTTCTTTAAAAAGCAATATTTAGATTGTGACATGCCAATACAGGCATCTACATTCATACTACTTTTTTTTCTTAAACAGGGTCCAGATAGCCAAAAGAGAAAAAAAAAATTCAAAATTTCAACTCATCGTCCTGGCGGTCGCATATGAGCACCCTTGAGCCCGACTTTGAAATAGTGTAACAAAAATGTCCGGACTCACATAATGCTCCATCTTGAAAGGTATTGTGGAATTGGCATTATTATTCCTGTCAGTCATTGTTTGCCACCCTTATTAAGCCTCTACCTTTCTAATAGTAAACATTCTGACTGCTAGATGTGTCATTTTAATTTTCATTTTTAAATGATCATATGTTGACATCAGGTTAAAATACCTTATGTCCACAGATTTGTTAAAACCAGATTAGCTGTTCCTGTAGCCTCACTGTTCCACTTACCCGCTGCACCGTCGAGTTTTCCTTCCGGGATGTCCTAAGCTGTCCTGCCCTCAAAATACAGGTAAGATTAGTATAAGGGACTTTAAGTAATTAGACATTCATATTACCAGCAATTGAAAAACCAGCCCAACATTCTGATGGCAATCATATTCACACACATCCTCTCGTGTCTGCTTCCCCACAGGGTTCACTTGTTACCTGCCTTGAGGAAGGCTTCTTTGACATCATCGCCCAGCAGGTGGCTCTGTTGCCGCAAAGGGTTCAGATGTCTAATTATGACTTGTTGTGAACTAATATTGTGATTCATACACACACGTAAGCAGACCTGCATTTAATTAATTAGCCAATCGACAAACCAAAAATTGTCAACTTCAGGAAGCATTATAGTAATGTGCTCCCTCCTTTTCCTTTCGTTGTGTACCTGAAATTTAGCCAATTCCTTTTGTTTATTTTCAACGAATATAATTTGTTCCTTCTTTGAAAAATGTACTATTGACTCAATATGTGTTTTTGTTTTTCCATTAACTCTCTATATATGTTGTTCAATACTTGTTTATCCTTTGAATTCATAATTGTTATATCCAAATAAATTAGAATTTCAACACATACAGTGTGACTATATGATTACATCCAGAATACATATGGCCATAACTTTGTTTGACGTGATATCTGAGAAGATACACGCACTATAAATAATTGAAATCATTTTTGAATTAATGGCACAGCAGCGTGGACCTTAATGTTATTTCTATAGTTTTACGTCCCAATCCACAGCTGCTTACGGGACTCTGCCCCTCTTTTTCTATGTCCTTCTTCTGACCCGCCACATTCTGCAGAACATTTAGGTCCATGGCTAAATGTTCAACCCTTGGATATCCAAGCGAGGGAAAGCTGGATAAGGTTACCGCCTCTTTGCCTGACACGCCATCACCATAGGCTGTGTATGCCTTTGGCTGCAGGACACACACACAGCTATATTGTGTGAGTACCATGGTTATTCCACTCCACATTAAGAAGGAAACATTGGGAACCCTTAACTGTTAGGGACCTAAAAATGCACAGCTGAGGAGAGAATCATTCTTTGAGCAGATGATGAGAGCAACACATGTGCCATATGGAAATTGAGGAGGAAGAAAAGAAGTGCCATATCAACTGCTATGCCATGCTCAAATCAAGGATTTGCTCGCTGAAGAGAGAATGCTGTGTATGCCAGAGTGGAGTGGTCCCTTAGTTGTTAATTTGTGAGGGAAGCCCCAGACAGAGAGCTTCTGCCTTTGTGGGATGTACGACTCCAAGCATCACTGATGGGTTCATCTTAAGAGGAATTGGTATTATGACACAAGCAAACAGCCACTAGTCTTGCAAAGACTGGTGCAAGAAACCAAGTAGAGAGAAGTTATGGCCACAGGTACAGGAAATGCCCTACCAAACTCAAGCAAGTCATGTCTTTTGCATGCTGATAGATGTGGCTAAAATAAGCAGCTCAAATCTGAAGAACCTGAAGCAGGTCAAAACCCTTATATGCTGGTTGATGTAGTTTATGTTCCCAGCTCAAGTTAAAAGGAACTAAAGCAAGTAGCATAGGTTCCATACTGGTAGATCTAGTTTAAATTTTCTTCTGAAGTCCTAAGGAAGTCCAAAGGAACTGAAACAAATCTGTTACGTTGAATGCTAGTTCATCTGGTTTAAATGACCAACTTAAGTCTAAAGAGATTACAGCTACTTAAGCAATTGCCTACAGGTAGATGTGGTATAAATTGCCAGCTCAAGTCTGAAGGAACTGAAGCACTTCGCGTATGTTGTATGGTAGTTGATTTTGTTTCAATTTCCAATTCAAGACTGATCAGTTCCCTCTTCAAGATCGCACCCATGTGGTAGGGTGACACGGGTGGGGGGGTCCTCTCTTGCGGATTCCCAATGTTGCATGCAGGTAGATGTAGTTAAATTGCCAGCTCAAGAGTAGATCAAGTGAAATAAATTGTTTCATGCAGGCAGATGTCCGAAATACCACATTGAGTTGAAAGACAGAAGCTAGTAATTTATATTGCCATGCGGTAGAGTCGACTCAAGTTACCAGTGGAAACCCCCAAAAGAACTGAGAAGACAGACATTTCATTCACATTGGTAACTGTAATACGAGCTGCCTGATCAGAATAGAACAGATAGAATTTAATTATTTGAACAAAGGATTAGAACTTTGACTGCCATTACAGACAGTACCAGGGGTGTTCAGGGGACGGGAGTGTCCATCCAATTCGGACACTGTTCAAATTTACCCTGAATAAAGCTGCCCAGGTTTGCAATATTGAGCTCCCAGAGATCCATCCGAGGTCAGTGTGTGTTTCTGCTCTCATGCCAATGGATCCGGTGAATGGACGAGATTTAGTCTTAGGGAGCGAGAATGTCCGCCTACCAAGGAGATGTCTTCTTGGCTCTGTTGTCATAAGTGGAAAAGGGTTTCAATTCAATCCCATTTTGTTCAAATACCTTCAGGGAAATCCTGAAACTGAAAAGGCTGAACATGGCTGTCCAGGGTATCGCCTTCAAAATGGTGGCTGTGCCTTGCTGCCCTCTCCAACTATCAAAAAGAGAGACTTCATAATCGCCATCGATCTGAAGGAGGCTTATGTTCACATTCCAGTAGCGTGCCATCGCAAACAAAATCTACAGTTAACATCGGTGAACAAACAGTTTTAATTTTGTTTCCTGCCATTTAATCTCAACACATGTCCCTTGGGTGTGTACAAAGGTGCTGGCCCTTAGGGTGGGGTCAATGCATGCAGAGGGTATCCACATCGGTCCTTAGCTGGACATTTGGTTGATGCCTGCGTATTCTCAGGCTGTTCTACGTGTGCAGGCTCAGAATTCGGTAGGTTGTTTCGTCTCCTGTTCACGCGTTGAATCTATTGTATAATGTGTCATTGCGATTATGCTATGATTTAGCGTCTATTCACAAGGTCGAAGGGTAAGTTCCATGATTTAAATGCCACTAACATTTAACACCACCAGCAGCATCCCATTTGTATTAATTTTTTGGCAATGGGTTCCCCTGAATTATCCTTTCCCTTGCTTCCCCACCATCTGAACTGTTGCCCCTTCACCCATGTATTGGAGGATAACAGGATTGCTGCTGCCAGTATTCTTTTGACAGTGGTATTTAACATACTGACAAATGACCTAATATGGCTACTGATGTAACCAACACCGGCACAGCTAAGATGAATTCTGACACATGGTGTGTTGCAGTCTGCACTTGTCATCATGCATATGTATCAGTGTTTGGTTTCTGTCACAAGCTGATTGCTTAGTACAGTTTCTTATTGTCAGGACTGGGGCAAGGAAGGGGAACGAGGGGTCATGACCTGATTACTTACTGGTAATCCTCATTACTCTGAGTCCAACTATAGCCCCTGTTTTCTGGCCCCAACCTGGTCCAGGGAGCACTCCTTCCAAGCCCAGGTCATTAATTTATAAAATAAACACTTAAACCTTTTATCTTAACAATTCCCTTCCAAAATTCCCTTGACGTAGGTTCTTTCTAAAAAGGGAGCTCCTCCATCAGCCACCCTTTCTTGGAGGGATCACAGGTAGACCTGTGCGGTAGGACCATTGCATCAGACCCCATGCCTAATGCCTGTTACCACCCACTGATGAGTGAGGATGCCTTCTGTGGGTGGTCCCGCTGCATAGGCGCCCTCAGGTAGGTCGCCACTTCTATCTGCAATCTCACACTAGGGGCCTTGCTCCCTCTAATCCCTTATATATACAATCAGCATATCCTACTTAACTTTCCCGCTAAATACCTTCCACTACATATCATTTCCCCCAAATCTTCCTCTATACATAAATATACTAACACTGGCATAAAACATGTAATATACACTATCTAACATGGGGCTGACTGCTGCAGTTGGCCATCCCTTTTTACAGTACCTTAATGGACTGTCGTTTGTGAAGGGGAGTCTGCCCCTGCTGTCCTTGGTGCCTGGCCCCCACAGTTCCTTCTTCTGGGCAGCCCCATCTACCACGTGGTGCCACCCTGCTGACCCATGACTAGCCTGCACTATTTTTTTTTTTTTATTGTTTTTTCCATCTTAACATCACAAAACATACATTCTTCATATAAACATTCAACCTATATGACCAGTGGAACAGTCCCTGGTCAGGTGAAAGAAAACAAGAGAGAAAAGAAGAAAGAAAAGAAAAGGAAAGAAAAGGGTCTTGCAGTGTCCGTTATTTCTCACGCTAAATGGCAGATTGGATTACTTTTGCACATTGTGCCTTATCATCCATTGTTCAGGTTGGTACAGTCATTGGGCTTCCCCCCATTTGTTCCATATTTTGTCTGCTTTCTCGGACACCCCCTGGCTGTATATACTCTCCGTTCCGTTCCATTGCAATGCATATGTTGACGTCCGTCACCCATTCTTCGTACTGCGGTGTTGTTTCCGAGCCCCATAATTGCGCAATGTTCCTTTTAATTATTGCCGAGGTTGTCGATAGAAGCAACTTCTCGTATTTAGATGTTTCTCCCCCCTCCTCTATCCCGAGCAGGAGTAGCTTCGGGTCTCTGTGTATTGTTCTCCCCAGTACCCGTGAGAGTTCATCGCAACATTTTTGGCAGTACTGTTGTATATGGTTGCAGTCCCACAGTATGTGGAAGAAGGTTCCCTCCTCCCTCTTGCACCGAAGACAGTGTGGGTCAGATGTTTTCCCCCAGCGATATAATGCCACCCTTCGGTAGTAAATCCTATGCAGTATTTTAAGCTGGATAAGTTTAAGTCTGGCTGAAATGGCCACCTCCCAAGGGTACATGAGGGCCCCCACCCAGTCCTCCGGTTGTATAAATCCTATGTCTCTTTCCCATTTGCCTTTTAGGCTGGTTAGCTCAGTGGTGGCAAAGGAAGTGATTACATTATACATGGTGGACGTTACTTTAGTCTCCATGTTTGCCTCAACTATGTTTCTTTCGAGGGGAGTGCTTTCGGCCATGTCTTCAAGTGCTGGGAGGTGGGCTTGTAGGGCATGCTGCACCTGCGCATATTGGAACCGTTCAGTGCCTGGGAGGTGAAATCTGGACTCTTGGGTTTCAAAGGACACCAGTCTGCCCCCTTCTACGATATCGCGCACTGTACTGATATCATGTTGTAACCATGTACGCCATCTCGGAAGCTTGTTTACCTCAGGTAGATTCCTGTTGTTCCACAGTGGTTGTAGTGGGGTGATTTTCCCTTCCCATCCCAGGAACTTGTGTGTGTCTTTCCATACTCGGGCAATGTGTGATAGCATAGACTGTGGGGCTGAGTTACGAATCGCTTTGTAAAGGAGTTCAGTTTGAGGTCTAGCGCATCCTCTGGCACTCCCCAGTCTATTGTGTGGCAGCGTGGTGTCCCCATGCAGTAAGTCGTTGACCACTGCCATTTGGCTAGCCCAGTAGTAGGACTGTAGGCGAGGGAGCCCTATCCCTCCCTCCCAAATGGAGCACTGCAGAGTGCCCAGCGCAATACGTGGATGTCCGTTGTTCCAGAGGAGTTTCCTTAGTGAGTTGTCTATTTTTTTGAATTCTTTCGCTGGGACGTGTAGTGGGGCGTTTTGCAGTATGTATAAGAAGCGTGGAAGAGCCATCATTTTGAATAATGGTGCCCTTCCTAGTAGGGTCAATGGGAGAGAGACCCAGTGCCTGGCATCTTCTGTGAATCTGGTTGTTATCGGGTGGAGGTTATTGGTCACATATTTGCTCAAGTTGTTAGTAATTTGTATGCCAAGATATCTAAACTGCTCGGTTTCTAAGCGAAAGGGACAGTTGGCTGGCGGTATAAAAGTTGTGGTACTTATTGGGAACAGTATTGATTTGGGCCAGTTTACTCTTAGCCCGCTGAAAGTACCGTAGCTGTCCAGTATGTCTACAATCGTGGAGCAGGCGTGGTGTGGGTCTTTTAAGTAAAGAAGCAAGTCATCCGCATACAGGGAGACTCTATCCTCTCGCCCGTCTTCCCACTGAATACCAAACCAGGCCGGTGACGTTCTCAACGCCTCTGCTAACGGTTCCACAGCCAGGGCAAATATCATGGCGGATAATGGGCACCCCTGTCTGGTTCCCTTCCCAAGCTTAAAGGTTTGCGATGGCCACCCATTCACTCTCATTTGTGCCTCGGGGGATTCATATAAGAGTTGCACCCAGCTCAGAAACTGGGGACAAACCCCATCCGGCGCATTATTTCCCAAATTGCCTCCCAGTACACCGAGTCGAAAGCCTTTTCAAAATCAATCGCCAGTACAGCCAGGGGGCCTCGGGTGGTGGGTGCATTCTCTATTACAGTATGTAGCCTATGAATGTTCATGCGGGTCGACCGTTTCGGCATAAATCCGCACTGGTCGGGGTGAATTAATGTTGTGATGACCTTTTGTAAGCGGTTGGCCAGTACTTTTGCTAGTACTTTGGTCTCACTATTAATAAGTGAAATTGGTCGATATGAACTACAGAGGTCTGGTGGTTTGTCTGCTTTGGGAATCACTATCAACATGGCTTTCCGGAGATCTGCCGGTAGGCGTCCTCTCTCCTTGGACTGTAGGAACATTCGCAGTAAGTGGGGGGCAATATCATTTGTACCAAGTTTACGCCACATCTCAATCGGGAAGCTGTTTGGCCCTGGTGTCTTTCCCTTCTAGAGTTCCGACATGGCCGCTATCAGTTCCTCCTCTGTGATATCTTTCTCAAGTAGAGTCTGCTGTTCAGCGCTTAAAGTGGGGAGGGTTATGTCGTTTAGTACCGATCTATTGATAGGCGATGTGGGTGACCTGTAGAGCTCCGTATAGAAAGCTGCGAAGCTATGCCGGCTATGTCGTGGTCGGTCAGTAAGGGTTCAGCTGCTTCTGATCTTATCGCTCTGACCTGGTCGCTGCCTATTTCGTGTTTTTCTAACCATGCCAGCATTTTGCCAGCTTTATGACCGGTCTCATATATTCTAGCTCTCATCGTCATATGTGCCTGCCTAGCGTTGTCTAGCGCAACGTTCTGTAAGTGTTTTTGGGCAAGTGTTAGTGCTTGATTTGTTTCCTGTTGGTCTAGTGCCAGGTGGTTTAGTTCAGCCTGGGTCACTTGCTCTTCGGCTTCCACCAATTTCTGTTGGTGTTTCTTTCGGTGTGCAGCAGACCATGACACAATCTCACCCCTCAGCACTGGTTTGAGTGCCTCCCACAGGATCCCCGGATCATCCACCGATCCCGTGTTTAACTCAAAGTAAGTTTTTGTCGTTTGTTGTATTTTCTCCAGAAAATCTGGGAGGCCTAGGTAGTAGTTATTTAAGCGCCAGGAGGGGGGCGGACGTGGTCTAGCCATGTTAAGCTCGATTAGCAGGGGGGAGTGATCTGATATGCCGCGCGGCAGTGAAGTTGCCTTTGTGGTCCTGTGAGTCTCTGGCCCAGGGAGAAAGAAGTAATCTAATCGCAATAGAGAGGCGTGTACCCCTGAGTGGAAGGAGTATTCCCTCGTGTCTGGGTGTAGGTCACGCCACACATCCCTCAGTCCCATTGCTGTGGTGAACGCTGCTAGTTTGGTTCGGACAGTGGGATTTCTTCCGCTCTTAAGTGTGAGCGGTCCATCCCCACCTCCATGACTTTGTTGAAGTCACCCCCAATTATCAGTAGGTCTGAGTTATCTCCTGAGATCAGAGGTGTAATGTGCTGTAGCAGGGTGGTGAGCAGTGTCGGTGGCGAGTAGATCCCGAGTAGGGCTATCGTCTGGTTCCATAGTGTTCCTGTAATAAGTGTGTACCTGCCGCCAGTGTCTTGGGTCACCCGTGTCATGATCAGGGGCAACCGTTTGTGTATTAATATAAGCACCCCAGGAGAGCCTGTGGTGAACCCAGCATGTATTGTAATTCTGTAGTTGGTGCGTTTGAATAAGGTACATGTAGTGCCTGCTAAGTGGGTCTCAGTTAAGAAGGCTATGTCTGGTGTGTGTCGATTTAGGAGTTGTGTGATAAGTCGTCTCTTGATTCCACCTCCCATCCCATTAACATTCCAGGTTAGGAGTCGTAGGGTCCTGATATCTGTGTTAGTGGAGGCCATTTGGTGAAGAGTGCGGGTTAATCACTGGCACATAGCACCATGTGCACATGTCGTCTGCTGATAGTGTTGTGGCAAAGCATTCTAGATTTGAACTTTGGACCCCTTTCTTAACAAAACCGTCGTTAAACAAACTTCCCATCCCCCACCCTATACTCCTCCTAACTCGAAGCATCTGTCGCCCGAACATTCAACAACAAATCTCAGCTAACCGTAGCTGAGTGAGCCCGCTAACAAATAAACTATTCGGGGTTGTATCCCTGTGTGTAGGCTCCGGACGTACCCCGGTGCGATGTCACAGGGTGGCACACCAGGGGAAGGGGGGCCTTCCGTCTGGGCTGGCCGCTTGGCTGTGTGTCTCTTCGTGGCCAATCTGTATACATGTTCAGCATTAGGTTGTTATACAGTACCTTAAGCCCCGCATGGTGGGGTCTCGAATGTTTCTGTTCGCATATATTTCAGGAGTCGGTGCTCTTATTCCTGCAGCTGTGGTGCGATTCCGGGTGCAGGCGGTTGTTGGTCTGGTGGTTCAGGACCTGGCCGGGCACGGGGTGTTCTGTTTCTGTTGCCCCTCGTTGCCGTCCAGTCTCCCTCGATGTGTTGTTCCGCCCATCTCCACGCCTCTCTGGGGTCGGTGAAGTGGACTGTTGTGCCTCTGTGGTAAATTTTAAGTTGGGCAGGGAACATCAAGCCGTATTTCACCTTGAGGGATTGTAGTTTTTTCAGTGGGTGAAACGATTGTCTAGCCTTCTGCACTTCCCTGGTGTAGTCTGGGAAGAATGCTATTTTGGATCCATTATAGGTGAGGGTTCCTTTCGCCCTTGCAGACTGAATCAGTGCACCACGATCACGATAGTTCAATAGTTTGGCGATCACTGTATGAGGCGGGGCGCCGGGAATTGGACGACCCGTCGGCACACGGTGGGCTCGTTCAATGGAGAAGAAATTGGAGAACGTGTTTTCTTCAAACAGGTCTGTAAGCCACTGTTCCAGAAATAGCTCCATATGTGGGCCCTCCGCTTTCTCCGGTAGTCCCAGGATCCTAACGTTATTACGCCTGGACCTTCCCTCGCTCTCATCCACTCACTCCTCCATGGTTTTTAAACGTGTTGTGACTCTGGCCAGCTGCTGTTCTATGTTCCTTATTCCATCTTCCGCGCCGGAGATGCGTTGTTCTGCCTCGCCGGTGCGCGAAGTCAGCTTCTGGAGGTCATGTCGCAGGAGGGAAATGTCCATGCTGATGCCATCCATTTTCAGCTCCATGGAGGCGTGCGAGTCGGCTATGGCCGCCATGATGTCCTTTAGTGATATCGTGCCCTCCGTTCCCACCATGGTGTCTGTTTGGTCTTGTTCTTGTTCTGGTTGGCCGTTAGTTGTTGGCGTAGTAAATTGATCTATCCTGCTCTGGTATATCAATCTTTTGGATTTGTCTTTGCCCATGTTGAATGCCAATGTGTGGGTATCGCAGTCCAGGCTGCTGTAGCGGGGTGACAGCGATTCTTTTAATGTCACAGGCTCCCCTCACCAGTCTCGGCAGCAGGGCAGTCCTCTGTGCTCCACCCAGCGTAGCTCCTTCCCGGCTCTGTCTTGCGGGGGCCGACCCGTACACGGGGGGGGGCTGTTTCTTCTCGTTCGCCGCGGTGTGTGGTGGGCGACCAGCTCCCCTCGTCTCCCCAGCCAATTCACGGGCTCCTCTCCACCAACCCCGGCCCTGCCGTACGGGAGTGTGATGGGTTTCCCGCCCGTCTCGCCTCACCAGCCAAAGCCTCTCCGCAGACCACACGGGGGCTGCCGCCCAACAGCTCCGTTGATTTATGCAGGTTCTCCCTCAACGCGACTTCCCGCCGTCCTGCTTCACTCCTGTGAGCGCGGCCATTTTGATCGTGCGATGCCGCGAGCGCGTCGCCTCCTTCCCGCCGCTCCGAACTCGCTCAAAACGATGCGTTTCGGCCTGGAATTTTCTCCATGTGCGCCGGGGGTGCTTGCCTTCAGGAGGGTATGTGTTTTGGGAAGATTTGCCACTCGTAGCAGGCTATTTATTCAGGCTATTTTCACTAGCCTGCACTATTAAAAGTGTCTATGGGTGGCCCCTGCGCAGGTAGGGGTTCACCCGCTCTCATCGCCACTGTCCTGCAGCACAACTGATCTTCTTTGCTGGCCCTGTGGCCTGCAGGGTCCACCCAACATCATTGCCAAGACCTCAGGCCACTTGCCCATCTTTTAGGCAGCCCCATGACCTGGAGGGCTGCCCACAAACAATTGCACACGCTGTACCATTTTGCCCTCAGGCTGCATTCCCGTCGCCATGGGGATGAAGCCATGTTTACTACTGCACCTGAAGCACTACATCCTGCCTTGCGGGCCTGCCCCCTCTGCATTGTGTCAAATAGACACAAGGCATGGACTGTGGTTCTTCTGGGAGCTCCAGCTGGCGTGCTGGAGCTCCCTGCTTCACCCGGGCTGCTCTGCCGTGACATCCTGGGACCTTTCTTCCCCTGGGCTGCCTAACAGGGCAGCCAATGATTTTTCATCACTACCCTTGGCCGCACCTCACTGCCCGGGCGACCTGGCATGCGCGTTCCAGGAGGACTTTGCTGTTGGGCTCGCCCCACCGGCCATAAGGCACAGCCGGGTTACCCGGTATAGGCCACCCTCCCATTGCTTGACAGACTGGGAAGCTCCACTGATCTTCGGCCCAGTGCAGCCCTGCAAATGCTACCTCTGCCCTTTAATGTAGATGTGCCTGTCCGGCCTGATCCCTGGGTGATCTGACACCTGCCACGCCCCGTAGGAGCCCGGGTTGCTCCGGAACACAGCCTGGTGCAATGGTTACTGACCTGAGTCACCCAGCACACGTTTCCTGGCAACGCAATCTCTTACGCCCTGGAGGGTGGAGGAGATTGAGGCCTCACCCGCCAACCAGGGAGCAGATTTATTTTCTTCTTTCTCCCCTTTTCCTTGTTCTCTCCTTCTCCTGTTTATGCCTATTCTTTCCTTTCTCAACCATTTCTTTTTCAAAACCTCTTAGATTCTGATCACTCTGCCCAACCCATTCTTGGGCAAAGGAGTTCTCTCCCTTTTATTTTTTTATTTTTAACCTTCTATCCAGACCCATGGTGGGCTGGATGGAATAGTCCAAAACACTTACACACAGACAGACTACCCCCTTTATTCAACCCCTGGTGCCTGTGACTTTATTACTAGGTTTTCCCTTAGGGGACCAGCATATAGCTCATTCTAGGTGGGCTATTTTTGAGGTCACAGGCTACACAATTCTTCCTAGTCCTAGTCCGATGCCCTTCTCCACACAATCAAAAGCAGGTCTTTTGTTCCAGATTGTGCTTGTTAAGCACAAGAGGACCCTATCCAGGTTAGTACAGTATGGATTATTGCAGTTGTAGGGGACCCACTAGGCGGCCATGTAAAAGTTACTTTTGGAGTTCTACTTTGCAGAAGGGTGTCTCCAGCGGCTGCATAACACATGTTGTCTGTGTAGGACAAGTATGACTTGAAGTAATCAATATTACTATTAAGTAATCTGGGCATTCATTATAATAACTCTTGCTCTGCACTACTGGACTTTTGCCGGTGTGGGCATGACTTGACTAACTCTTTCCCAGTGCTTCAGACTATTCCGAGCCACATGTGACATGTAACTAACTCTGCCCAGCCCATTTGTATTTTGATATGTGAGCCGTCTGCCTGCTGTAGGACTGTTTCAGTAGCCTAACATGTGACTGACACTACCGGCGCCATACTGGTCCTTAAAATGCTCTTCTGACCTGTCTTTTCCTCGCCACCTAGACCTCCTCTCCTGTCTCAGGCCCTCAGCCTGGCAAAGACGTCTCCTAGTTTCTCTGTAGAACAGTCCAACTCTGTTTGGGAAAGTGGACTTAGCCCAGTTGTTTGGGACAGCTGCTTTTGGAGTTCGAGTTGTGCCCGCCGACGTGCAATGGAGCACAATCATTTAGTAGTCCTTTCGTTTTGTTGTTAGATACAGCAGGAGTTCCGGGCTTAATAACATGCCAAGCCCACCTACTAAAGCATAGTTTACTGTGTAGTTACTATTTCTTTCAGAGCTATAACACGCCCATGTCCTATACGAGGCAGCTTAACAATGTAAAGTGGAGAAAGATTTTGATTTGTTAGACAATAAATAATCAGCTTATTTACACTTTGATCTCTACTTGCTGACTCCTTTCAGCACACTCATTGCAGTGCAACCCTGTTGAAGAATGTGACAGTAGGGGATTGTGAGACAGTCTTCAAAGTTACCACCATATGTGGTTGCTGGCTCGACCGCAGACCGAGGTGGGCAGTTCACCTTGTGGCACAGTGGAAAAGGCAATAGTTTTACTTGATGGAATCTGCTGGAGTTGGCAATGTTGGAAAAGCAGTAGCTTATCATCTGAATGGGTGGGTTGGCTGTCACGGCTTCCCTTTCAAAGTGATGGGCTGGCAACATTAAACACAAGCGCTAGCAAAGCCAATAGGTTTTGGAAATCATATATCAAGTGCAACCTCAAATTCCCTTCTGAAACTCATCCAAAACAGGACTGTGAGACTTGTCCTTAGCCTCAAGCCCAGGGATCGTATCTCTCCAGCCCTGAAATCTCTGCACTGGTTCCCAGTGGCGGCGTGGATTAAGTTCAAAACCCTCTGCATTGTCCGTAAGGATTCTGGATTAAGTTCAAAACCCTCTGCATTGTCTGTAAGGGTTCTGGCGGCTGAGGCCTCAATACCTTCAACTCTCTCTTCCTAAATATCTTCCTTCTCGAGCGCTTTGCTCATCCGCCTCCAATTCCCTCAGGGTCAGTCGCGTCTCCAAGCAACAAGTTGTTGGTAGATCTTTCTTCTGCTGGGGCCTCCCTCTGGAACAACCTACCATCCTCTCTGAAACTTGAGGAGAACCATCTCTGGTTCCGGAAGCATCTCAAGACCTTCCTCGTTGCTTCTGCTTTCTCTCCTCTTCTCCCCAGCTGATCTGCTGGTTGAAACTGAACCTGCACTGGTTTACCTGGCTACCCTCTGATCTCGGGCCCAGGTGCCCTCCCTGCCAGTTGCACTCCTCCACTGCCCCCCTGGAAATCTTTGCACACAGGGACTGTTTCTGTATCCCTACAGCCCCCTACCAGCACTTGACATCTGATGTCTGCCCTTACCCTTGCACTTGCCACCAGCTGGCCTCACTTTTTATTTATCTTTTTTTATTTTGGTTATCTTATGTACTGCACTGCCCCCTCCTCCTTTCCCCTGCACTTCTCTCCTCCCCTGCACTTGCGTGATCTCAATGTCACCTGGCCTACTAAGATCGCTGTCTCTGTCTTCCCTTTGTTCCCCCTCCCTTGCCTCATTGCGGCTTGAAACACTTGTATATAGGTGCGTTATAAATGCCATATCATATCATATAACAAACATCATGCTTGTGGATAAATTATATGTTGCATGATTGGCTGGCTCCGTGTTGACCCTCGAAATTTACTTTGACATTTAAAGTGTCTCCAGCTGCTGGGAGGAGAAAAATGATTTCTTGCACAGAGTCCAAAAACGAACAAGTAGAATTGATAATCCCCACACTGGTTATACGCTAGTTGCCACTTATTAAGATGTAATGTTGCATTCAAATTGAACTCATTTGTATGTACTATTGCATTGTTCCTTTGAATATTTTAAGTAAATAGAACCACAGTTACATTATTATCCCTTAGTCGTGCTCTCTGTGAATCAGCTAGCCATTCATGCCAAAAGACATTTTAAATTATAGGTTAGAACTATAGCCAACATGTGTTTTGCACAAGATCCATGTTTTTTCAAGTCTTGAAGGACTATTACTGTTCATAAAAAAAACATTATGTAAGAAATAAGCGCTCAGAGATTCCCATTGTAATTTTGATCCTATTCAGATAATATCTTATAGTTTGTAGTCTCCGCTTAAACACATACAGGTTCACGGGCTCCTTCCATTTCCTGACGTTCAGTGTTTGCATTTGCACCAGTCTAAGTCACCGAAGAACAAAAGACCCGAATTCTATTCAAATAAAGAAAGACAATTCATGACATTACTAAAAGTCGGCAATAAAGTTACAACCATTACAAGTGATGGCAATCATGAATGTACTGCACAGATAATAGGCACATACTTAAACAATTGGAGCCAAACCAAAACTGTTAATTGAAGGCTCTGCCTTCGGTCCCTCTTTCTGTTACAGTGGCATTAGTCGAAATCACTTGCGCGTAATGCACTGGCCGGATGTTCACCTTTCAGCCAATCACAATGCCACAACATATAAAGGTAGTGAGAAATGTCACACGGCGCCATTTAACACCGTCCATACTCCATACCTTGCTCCGCTAGATGTGGATTATGAGGGAAAAACCCATGAGGCAAACCCTAAACATGATTTAACAGCCTCTGTGGGATGAGCCTAACACTGATGCTCAGCTCGCTTTGCCTGCATGCATCTCCTTATTGGAGGCCTTGCAGGTGAGAATTACGTTGAGAATTGGTCTGACGGATGTTCTTAAACCTTTTTTTATGTTTGCAGCCAAAGATTTACTCCTGAAGACCAGTCACAACGTCTCAAAACACAGGGAGTATGTGGTTAACAAATGATCAGGCGGATGTGTAATGCTGCAGCTATCAAGGATTGTGCATTATGAAATGATTCACAGCAATGGTGGCAACGATAAACATTTGAATAATAGAAAAGTGACATTTTTTTTAGGTGGATGCGGGATAAGGGGATATTTTTATGGACTTTTGGGGTAGGGGTGGAAGGTATGACAGGCATCTCCCTATGAAAAAAAAACTGCAACAAAAAGCAGTGAAATGGCTGCCGTGGTGTGTTGTACCAGATCTGATTTTGGGACACCAGATTGAATCAAGAGGAGAGGACCTGAAACACATCATAAAACACAAGGTTTAAGAATCCTTTGGAATTGTGGATGACTCGAGATACATCTAAGCTCTGGCAGGGGACGATTCTTAGCAGCTGAAAGTGGAGCACCTCATCTTGGCACAAGCAGAAGGTTCGCACCCATTCAACAGATGGTTAATGCTGTTATCCATTTTTAAATATGAGGTCGTGTTCAAAGGAGTTTTCTTTAGAAGCATAGGTCAACCTTCTAAATCGGTGTCTTTTATCGAAAAGCCACCTTTACTGAGCACCTCTGGATGGGCCTTCAACGTTTTGCTGTTTTTCATTGTGTGTTGTCACAGGGTGCTCTCCAATGTAGCAAAGCAGTGATGCATCAGAGAAGCTGTTGCAAACTATTTAGAAATTAGGAGGATTTAGGACTGGAGTGTGACACGTCTTGCACATGATTGGGGGCATTGGTCAGGGTAATGGGTCATGTGGCATGCAGCTTGGGGCATGGAGCATGCGTGTGCCTACTTGGTACTTAAATCACTGGAATGAACGTGGGATATAGGAATTGGGGCATGGAGCAATACAGAGGGGCTTCCAGCATGAAGCTTGTACAACCTGGCGAGTAGCTACGCGCATGGATGATGGTTGTAAGATTTAGAATTAGTCATAGCCTCTGGCATTGCGCTGGGCAACTCTCCAGAACATTTTATTCAGCCTGCCAAGCCATTACAGAAGGGGAGAGACCATATATAAGTTGTACTTTTTGCCACCCTAAAAAGTGCAGTGCAACCCAAACTGCTGGGCTGGGCATGAATCTTTGGCATCGTAAATTTGGGCTTTGTGCCGTGAGCTTGAGACACGTGACGTGAAACTTGGCGCATGGTGCTTTGGGCATTGAGTGTGATATGTACGACATTGGTTTTGGGTACGGGTCATAGGGTGTCAGACTTTCAAGTATGGCACATGGGTCCTGAGGAACTGGGTACTGCAAGGTGATGAACATGACTTGGCATGGTCAGGAATGGCAGTAATTTGATGTCAACAGACAAAAATAATCTCAAACAAATTGTGCTGTTGGCGCATGAGAACGACAGGTGGTTATTGCATGGACTGGAAATCAAATGAAAACAGAGTACTCAGTTTCGTGTGAACATTTTTTACTATATTCATATTATCTTATATTTGTTTTGTCATTTTTTATTATTTGCACTTTTAAGGTCCTCGTTATCCCAATGTGTCCCCCATAAGTACCATACCTACTCGTTTTGATTTTGTGTAGTTTATGTTGAGATGTTAAATGACTCCCGGTGAAAAAGTGTAAATGAAGAAATAATGGTGAAATAGACTTCACCATTTAAGGCTTCGAGTGCCACGTACAGGTTTGGCCCCAGGTGCAGGATGCACCCTTTGCCCTGATCGATGTCTATCCTCTCTGCACGGTGCTTCTGTTATGCAGACAGTGACTCATTATTCAGGCAGCACTCCCCAACAGGTACCTAGAATACATTCATGGGACTCTATGCACCTATCATTTTTCAAGTAATTTTTGACCTTTGCTGGACCACCTTTGTCACTCAGGGCCCACACTCCTAAAGAGAAGCCTTCTGCAGGCTACTGTAAGGAACTCATGGTGGCAACAGTAACACAACAGTCACAAGTGATCACAGTTCAAGGGTGTTTATTAAACTGTTAAACTGTATGCAGGTTGGAAAAACGTCTAATCTAAACCTAAATCTAAGATGGGAGCAAGTGTCGACCATGAACTGAAAATAAGGCTGTCCTAGTAGTGTTGTGTCCAATAAAAGGGCCTATATTAAGAAACCTATTGCCAAACGTGACAACCAATGCAAAAAGGGTCTGGGATAGTTTTCAAAGGAAGAAAGAAGTGTTCTCAAATAATATGTCCGGGTGCGGTAGCTTGGGTATAACAAAACAAAAGTTCCTTCAACAAAGATGCAAGTTTGTTTCCTGGTTTTACTTAGGGTGAGGATTCTTCACTGTTGGGTCCTCCTCTTCCGGGCACTGACCCTTGCTCCTCGTAGTGTTGGGTAATAGCTTTTCACCCTCTGGATCTCCCTCTTCCGGGCTCGGATCCTAAAACAGTTCCCATCGATATCAAGGCCTTCGGTGGATGTATCTTCTGTTTCCGAGGGCCTCATAGATTCACAAAACAACTAATAACACAAAGTTCTGTTTTACGTATAGTTTTCGGGTGATGGCTTCACCCCTGGGTCCCCTCTTCTGGGTTCAGACCCCTCTTTGATTTAAGCCTCCATCCACCGGGATCACTATGACTTTTCCAGCATTCACCAATTTCCCTCTTCCAGGGTCACTATGGCTTGCATTTCTCATCACAAATCTTAAATGTCTTTTTAAACAGTTCCAGTGGACATCCCTCGGCCAGGTTCACCTTTGTCTACACACTGTTTCTCAGGACTTTAGACTTTTCCCCCTCTCCGTTATCATCCCTCTTCCGGGTTCACTCTTGCCAACTTCACATTCACACTTGGTTTCACTGTTTACGGGATTCATTTCCCTTAGTTTCTCACAGTTCTTAGGTCAAAGGCTTTCGACTGTACAGGGAATTTGCTTGACCTCCTCTATGACCACTTTGACCTCACTAGGCAGCTCACCTGCAGCCTTCTGGGATCTGTAGTTTCACTCAGACGAGGATCGACCAGAGTCTCTCGAGTTAGCACCCACGTGGTGCTGGTTCCCTCAGCAGCTGGTCTCCCCTTAACACCTCTACAGTTCTTTAAATTTGGTTCAACTTGCCACTTTGCATCTTTCATTCACCACCCCCCTGCTATTATCGGCTCCCCCCTCGACTCACCGGCTGTGATTAACCGCTTGGCTTTCCTCGTAATTGGAGTCAAGATCGGTACCACGGTAGCAGGAGTTTCCCTCGCCTCCCGCTTATCGTCGACACGTTCCGTGTACCGTTGACATCTGTTGCATCACACTTGGGCTATTGTCCCCATCAAAAAGGGCAAGGGCATATCTCTCCTTGTCAGCCTCTCGATATTCTCTGCCTTTCTTCTCCTCTAGAACTGCTGGGCCTGGATAGCTGTCTCGTGCAGTCTGCCTTGCTCGTACTGTGCTCTCTTGCTACACCTTTTATCCCTGTGGGGAAGGGAAAGGGCCGTCAGGTGTGTGTGATTCAGGATAAATGCCTGACTTTGCCTGGCGCTGGGACATGTTGGGTAAACAGTTTTGCGGTTAGTCCATGGTCTTTCGTACTGCGTGAAAGTGCTCATGTCGGAAAAGGGGGGAAATAAAGTGTCAGTTTGTCCGGCGGGATAGAATGGGAAAACAGTGCTGTATGGAATTCCAACCCTCATATTAGAGGGGTTTCTGGTGATCTTGGAAGGGTGGGTTTTGGAGGGGTTTTGAGATGAGTCAAACAGAAATGTCTGGAATCATTAGTATGACGTGAACGGGGGAATTGTAGGATTGGAAGTATTTTGTCAGAGCGTATGGGGAGTGCAGGAAATAGTGTCTAGAGGGTCCTGGAAAAGAATGACCGGGAGTATGCTGGTAGGAAACAGAAAAGCAGGTTTCTCGAGGTTCACTATGTCAGATACCCAAACGTTTTCCACAGTACCAAGAGAGGCTAATGGCCTTGGTGACATTAGGAGGTCTCTGCGTGGGTAAGCGGGGTCGAAACATTTCTCTGCATTTGGTGTACCTGATTTTAAAGCCCTTTTTGAGTCTTGTTTTCTAACAAAGAGTGGAAAACTGCACACTAATGCTTTAAGTAACACTGAAACGTGGCATGCATCCAATTAATTAAGCTATGGAACATTGGCAATGTACAACTTTGCTTTGCTATAGACGTCACCCATGAAATCCCATAAGAAATCCCTAGCGCCATCTCTTATTACATCACTCCTCCAGTGGCATCGTCTGTGGCCCCACTGATGGCATTATATCCAGAATTACAAAGAATGACTTGCAAGTGCACACCTGCTGTCTCTCGTCCCTTCATCGCGCACGGTCCAGAAGGCGAGCATCACTTTGGTGTTGCTTTCTACTGCTACCGCAAGCTGCAACCCTCAGAGGCTGTGTGTGGAAATTGAAGGATCCGCTTGGACACCTTCTGCATGCTTTATGTACAATAGTGCCTTATCCAATTACCACTTCCACTCAAGAGGTGCCTGATTCCCCCTATTTCCTGATGTTAATCTTTCGGAACTGATGAGTAGAAAGGGGATGCGTTGATCTTTATCATCTTCCACTATGGAAAGTAAAGTTGAGTAACTATATTGACGGAGGCAAAGCCTGTGGAAACTCTGACGGGGATCTCTGGTGTTTCTGGTGCGGTAACAAGTCATCTTCCCTAGCAATAGCGGCAACGCTAAAGACGAATGGAGCCAGTTAGTAAGTGGTTCCCTCAGGAACCTCTTCCTTTATGGCTAGTGCTCTGCTTGGAATCTCTAGTTGTATCTAAAAGCAAATAGCTGGTTCATTCAGTCATGTGCAAGTTGAAACTTGTAACTCCTGTGACTGGAGAAACCAAAGCAACTTCTAGGGTTCATTTTGCATGTGTTGAGGTGGCACCAGATTCACAGCACAGAGTAGCATTGCACCGCAGTCCCCTCTGCCAAATTGAAGGAAGCCTATGGAATGGATTTCCTTCCTGATCTACCTGCACTACTGGCCTACCTCCCTCCCACTTGTTCAGCTTTAAACTGCTTTAAACTACACAATCTACACCACTGTGTGTTCCTAAATGGTTCCTTTGCCACTTCTGACCGCCATTTCAATACGAATATATAATATACAATTCAATAAAAAGTATGCTGCAAGGGGGCGGTGATGAGCAGCTATCAACATGGCCACCTAATCCGCTAGCTCCACTGATCCTTGGGAAATAACATGTGTGGTTTGCTTTATGGCACATTAGGCTGAGGGGCAGTAACTCCCCTTCGGCAGTATGCTTGCATGCTGTGAATTGCCTTGTCACTCTGAGATGTTTGCTCCAGACCGCGGACGCCGGAGCCGAAGGATTGGCCGATCATCAATACCAAGCTTGGGCAGGCACTGACTTTGGAGGTCTTCAGTGGTGTTGCTAAGCTCTTGGTAGTGCACTGCTAGTTGCCATCTCCAGTGGTTAGGCAGGCAGCCAGCAGCTGCAAATAGGCCTACGGCACCTGTTGTGTTGCTTGGGTGCTCACCCTTCCCTGATTATCTGTGTCTCTCCCACTCTGCTACCATTACCCATGGGTCTCCTTTGATCATCATCTCACCAGAGGTTCCGTGGCTGAGGAGCACAGCGGGGGCTGCTGTGTGTGGCCGATTTGTTGTTATTGATGCCTGCAGTTCTGTCTCCGGTTCAGGGACAGATTGTCTCCTGATCAGCAGCCAATTAAATGTATTCTTTGTGGCTGTTGTGATTTGAGTTGAGTGCATGATGCAACAGCTACCCATTCTGGCTGCCTTGAGTGTTCCTCCGCCCACTACACCACCTGCCAGGCTATCATCATCATCATCATCATCATCATCATCACCATCAGCCTGCCTTTCCTTTAATCCCTTGTTACTGTTTAAATGCCTAAACCCTTTTAAGTGTATCTTCTCACACATGCCTTTGCATCCTACACATTTGGCCCTGTATGCACTATGATTAATGCTTGACCCATAATTTAACTACATTGGACCACGAGTAGATTTTCACATTTGTGTCACTTGCAATGTTTCATGCTAAACGGGGCTCTATTCTGACTGTAACATTGCAGTACAATCATATGCATATGTCTTTCTGACACAAATAGCCCACTTTCTCTCGGGGGCCTGAATAGCATCACTACGCACAGCATACTTAAGTGCTGGATGTCTGAAGTGGAGCCCTCTCATTCCAAAAGACCTAGGCATCTGGCCTATTTTCATGACTTGGAAGAAAAACATGCATCAGTGGTCCATATCAAACAATTAACCTGTGTCAAGTTCCTGATCACTGGGACATTGTTTTTTTAGGGCTGGTTGCGGGAGCGTGGTGTCCATGCACTCTTGTCAGTGGTGCTGGTTCAGCACTCTTTCACCCGAGGATTGGGAACTCGGGAAAGGGCAGGGACTGGTTCCCCCACACCACAGGCTCACCTCCCGGTATTTATGTGTGAAAGCAGTGAAAACACTATGCCAGGTGGCGGATGGAACAGCAGCAGACAACACCCAAAGGTAGCCAATCTCCGGGTATCGGATGGTAAAGGACCGAATTGGGCTAATGCAGGGGGTGAAACAGAATAGGATTCAAGCAAGTACTGGGACGAGGTAGAGGATGAACCCAGCAAGACAAGAAGTGGGGAGAAGCAAGGAAGCAGAAAGGAACCAACAGGACAGAACAGGGAGCCACTAGTCGGCCAGAGCCCAAACAGGACTAAGGAAAAGGAACATGCAGATGGATACAGACCAGGTCTGACAACCAACAAAGGAGAGTTAAGACGCACCAAGGTGCGGAGACATCTCCAATTTATAGGGAGACGTAGTGGCTAGAGCGTGAGCCATTGCCATGACTCCAGGAAGCCATTGACGTGATGTTCCATCACATGATTTGATTTTAACATTTATAATGTGCATACCCATAAAAAAGGGTCCAAGCAAAGCTGCATCTAGGCGCAGATGTTAAATATTAACTAGTCGTTGACATCATTGGGCTATCGCTCCAAGCTTGAAGCTTATGTTGGTTGATGAGACACATTACTCAAAAAGGTGATTTTTTAAATTTCTTCCTAAACATGGGTAGGGACTTAATCTGTCGGAGGGCACTTGGTAGAGAGTTCCAGGAGCGGGGAGCAAAAAAGGAGAAACACCTATCACCCCAGTTGTTGTTTTTGCAAAAGGGACCACCCGAAGGCTCTGTCCCGCAGATTGAAGTGATCGAGTAAGGTGATGCAGTTGAATTTTTTACATTAAATATGTCAGGGCTAGGCCATGGACACATTTAAAGACCAGGCTTAATACTTTGAGCAAAATGTGCTGCTGAACCAATGAAGGCTTTTCCAATACTGAGAGACAGAGGACTTCCTTGATAGTGAAGAAATGTGTCTGACTGCAGAGTTCTGTGCAACCTGTAGTCTCTGAATTTGGAATGTTTTATCACCTATAAGAGGGGCATTAGAGTAGCCTAGCTTTGAATTTATTAGGATACCAACCACTGTTGAACGGTCCTCCTCCACAATAAGAGACAAGAGAGGCTTATTCAATTTCCATTGATAATATACAGACTTGACAGTCTGGTTAACATGCAGATTTCAGTCCATATTGGACTGCCAAATACAGCCAATATTCTTTACTTTGTCGGAGAACTTTGTGGGTGCGCCAAACAAAGATGGACATGGCATGGTTTGTAGACTGTTTGCTGCCTTCCGTTTACTGCCGAAAACAATGACCTCAGTTTTTGAGGGATTCAATTGGAGCTTGCTGTCCAGCATCCACATTTTTATTTCTTCTGCGCATAATAGGACTCGGTACATGGCCTCCAATGGAAAGGAGAATCTCAAAATTGACTGTATCAAAGGCTGCCGACAGGTCCAGCATGATTAGCATGCTGATGACCCCATCGTCGGCAGCCTTCAACAGATCATCCCAGACTACCATAAGAGCCATCTCTGCTCCGTGGCCTGGTCTAAAACCTGACTGAAATGGGTCTAAGAGATTATGTTCCTCCAAAATATTTTGCAGTTCAGTAGTTACAATCATTTCCAAGATTTTGGCAGGCCATAAAAGGCCGGAAATTGAACGATAATTGGAGAGGAGTTTGTGGTCCAATGTTGACTTTTTTAGCAGTGGTGTGAGATAGGATTTATTTAGATCTGGCGGGACTCAATGCTGTGCAAGTGACGCATTTACGAAAGTCTGTACAACCTCACCAAGTGCACATGCCTGTCGCTTGACTAAGTAAGCAAGAATAGGATCATATGTGAAATTGGCGGGCTTTAGCCAAGAAAGTAGGCTAATGATGTCCAGAGTGCTTACCGATGAAAACCTAAATTTAGGGCAAATAACTTCCAAATTGGATTGAATATTATTGCAGGTTGATCCGGGTTTGAGAACAATGGAATGAGTATCACTGCTATATCGATATTTTTAATTGTATCAAAGAAAAAGACATTGAACTGATTGGCCATTTGAGTTGATGCTGGCAGACCAACATTAATAAATTGGGGATTGGTGACATTTTTGATTGCTGAGAAAAGTGTTTTGGGTCAATTATCTGCAAGATTCATGTGTTTTTGCAAAGAGGAGGATCTTGCTAATATGATCTCTTGTCTATATTCTTCCAAAGGTAATTTGATTGCCTGCGGTTCTATAGTATGTCTGGTCTTAAGCCATATTTTCTCTTTTTTTTCCGATACATTTTCTTAAGTTCTTGTAGCTTTTCACTATACAATTGATTATTTTTCTTCAAAGATTTTTTTACATTTTTTATTGTTATTGCAATTGGTTTGAAGCTGTGACATAAAATTGGTATAAAGTTATGTGCATTAAACAGTGGGTTGCATCTGAACCGAATCCCTCAAGATCTCTTTACTTGAAATAAGATCCAAGTCTTTCTTTCGACAGAGCAATTGCACACTAGTAGATGCACCCCAGGATCTGTAGTTATTGGGTATTAAAAAACTCACCATAGCATGATCAGACTAGCTCACTGGGGTGATCTTGTGCTCTTATGGTTTCAGCCCCCTGAAGAAAACAGGATCCAAGCAGTGTCCACCAGTATGGCTTGGTAGATTGGATAGAAGTCATGGTTCTGAAGAATATCATAACGGTATCTGCAATCCATTTCTTCCGGGACATTGCACTATATATTTAAATTGCCCAAGATAATTATTCTTGATTGATGAAGTGCCTCAGACCCTAAATAAGCATTGAGTGTGTCCAGGAAGGAAGTTGCTGGACTAAGGGGTCTATAAAACCTGATGCCCAATAAAAGAGTGAGTTGCAGACTACAACTTTCTTGGGAGTTGTAGTTCAGCCCTCCTGAACGAGTCTAAGTAAGCAGAGCGTTCCGTGAGGCACAATGCACTCTAAAGGGACAAACAGAGATTTTTATAAATTTAAAGTGAAATTGCAAACATTCACTCCCTTTTTAGGCGAGTTTTATTTGTGAAGTATTTTTAGAGTTTCCTTGTCACTTGTAACAAAGATACACTGTTGTGTTTGCCCAACAGTAATTTATTTGCAGAAACAACTTGATATTCGTTGTTCATTTCCTCTTTCATCCAGATGAGATGGTATGCCCCATATAAACCGAATTTTGTAAAGATATTTATGTGGTGTTCCAGCAGTGAAATCACTGAGTCGAGAGGCGGATGAAATGGTCGCAGACAACACCCAAAGGTTGCCAATCTCAGGATGTCAGATGGTAAAGGACTGAATTGAGCTAATGCAGTGGTGAAACAGTATAGGATTTAAGCAAGTACTGGGACGAGGTGGAGGATGAACCCAGCAGACAGCAAGAAGTGGGAAGAAGCAAGGAGGAAGAGGTGAATCAACAGGACAGCACAGGGAACTAGCAGTCGGCCAGAGCCCAAACAGGACTAAAGAACTAAAGAAGAGGAACAGGCAGATGGGCACAGACCAGGAAGAGTGTGAGTTGGAGGACCAACAAAGGAGAGTTAAATGCACCAAGGAGTGGAGGCATCTGCAGTTTATAGGGAGACATAGTGGCTCTAGCGAGGGCCATAGCCATGACTGCAGGAAGCAGTTGGAGTGATGTCCGCAGCGGTACCCGGATACCCTAGGAGCAGAAAAGAGTCCAGCGACACCAACATAGGTAGAGGCACCACGCCATATGAGTTAAGCAGGGCTGGCGGTGGTGTGTGACAACCAGGGATATTTGGGCTGGGTTTCACAACTGTTTGCTTCATAAACAAGATTTGGGGTGAAATGCTGATGCACTCAGTCTGTTTGTATTCTGTTTTGCTCTTCTCACTACTCATGAATTTTATATCTACTAAATTATATTTTGGGTTGATTTCCACAGTGCACCATTACCTTAGCTGAAAATGAACTTAATACTTTGTATGGTGTCGAGATCTTAAAGTTTAGTTTTTCAACCTAATTACCAGCCTGTATAATTTCTCATTCTCACATACTAACAAAATATTTAGACAACCAGGACAGCCCTCCCACTGATACCACCCCCCCCCCCATTTACATTTTTCAATTTTCTACACCATGCTTATTGTCAAAACTGAATTTTTGGATCGATAAAAGTTTGTGACATGGCTGAAGTTCCAATACACCCCTCTCCCTCGGTTTTCGTTCAGACGAAACACCATTGTGCAACCCCGCGCTAATGATGTCGGTGAAGGATGGATATGGTCGGACCACTTAGGCAGAAATCAGATTGGAAGTGATCCTGTATCAAAACTTCAGAATTGTTAATGTTATAATAAACTACTGTATGTAACTTCCGCAATCTGATCGGTTTTTTTCTTTAACTGCACTTTTTTTCTCCATGTGTCCTTCCGCATGCTAACCTTCACTACTGTTACTAACATTTTTGCTTTAATGTGTAGCATTCTCACAAAAGGGATGAACGTGGTGTAACACTTTATATGTACACAATCTTAGAAAATGCTGATGGTTGACGTGTGAGTGCAAGGATGACATCTTGTTTTGAGCTGTAAAATAAGCATATCTAGTTATGAGAAAGGCTGGACCAACCACAGAGCCGAACTTGGCTGCACAAATGAACAGCACAAAACCTACCATATGGCATTGCTTGACACTGTGGTGCCAATTCACAAAAGTAAGGCAGCATTTACCCCCAATTTACAAGTATAATTTAGTCATGAGCAAAATGCAATCAATGCACACAAAAGATAGAACTGTAAATGACTTAACATATCCCTGACAACAACAAAAGAAAACCCCAATCAGTGAAAATGGTATTTGAGATCAAAATGTAGAACCCTCAAAGTTGGTACCCACATAAAGAAATGTAGATCCTTTCAAGAAATACCTCTCAGACAAAAACATAAAATCAAATCAACTTTTGTGAAAATTGTGTATATTTCATGTAGTGCTCAATATAAAGTCCAAATCGATCACGGTCAACACTCCAACATAACAATTGTATCACTGGCAAAAGCGATTCCAACTGCATGACATTGTTCTGTTGGGGTGTTGACTGTGATTCAGTTAAAGTTTATATTGAAGTGCACTATATGATATATACGCAATATTGGCACAGTTAATGTGATTTTGAGGTTTTGTCTCAGACGAATTTCCCAAAAAGAGATTAGTTCCTTTATGTAGGTACCAACTATGAGGGTTCTACGTTTTGCTTTCAAATACCATTCTCACTGATTGAGGTTTACTTGTCTTATTGTTATGCATATATTATGTACTTTTACCATTAGGCATTGTCCCCCGAAGATTTGTAAATAGTGATCATTGTCTACACTGTTAGAGTTCGACTTTAGTGGTGACTACACTTCATGCTGCTAGAGATTTATCTCATTCATTTGAGTTTATAGCACGAAGCACTTTCATGTGGTGTACTATGATGAGGGTACACTATGTACTTCAGTTCCCATCATGCAGCATTGTCCTCCGAAGACTTGCAGAAATCTGCACAGGCTTATACCTTGTAAATGGTAATCATTACCGATCATGCCAGAGGTGTATCTCTTTTATTTGAGCTTACAGCACGCACACATCACTTTCATCTAGAGGACCATGATGACATTACAGCTTTCACTATCTGGGTGCTTATTTTGCAGCCCATAACGTGGGACACTGCACTTGCACCCACGATTATTACTTCAGTCGACTGCCTACACCTATTTTACGGAGCCTTATATCCCAAAATGTAGGCCCCCGAGTGGCATTGATCAATATGACCCTGGATGAAGCTATCCACAAAGGGAGGAAGGATAGCTCAGGGACAATGCATTTGTCTTGGAAGCAAGACAAAGCAGCACAACACAGGTTCGAATCCCAAACCCGAGTTTAGAGACCATTCCTTAGTATTAAGCATGTTATAAATGACTATTATTATTATTATTATTATTATAACAAGTAGACATTGGGTATACCTCGTGTCATTCTTCGCACACCATCCGGATTTCGTGCATCCATTTATTTACCTATGTATGCACTATCATACTGCCTTCTGACTCGGCACTGTTCTATATGTATACATCATTCACAATTACAGCTAGGGCATACATGGCTTTCAGATCTGCAATTTGCTCCGCCTATTAGTATGCCTGAGTGTTGACCATTTCCATCATTCAGTATGATGCGATTAATCCAAATGTATTCATAGTATATCATTTGGAGCATGCTCTGTGGTGTGATCATCATAGTGGCACACAGACAGTTAACCCACAATGTGGGATAGCACAACATGGCGGCCGTATTCTCAAACCATTGGCAAGAGGTTTGTATGAACCCTACATAACTGGTGTGCACAACCTAGATAAGACCTTTTACCTATGCAAAATGGCTGACATGTTTTTCACTCCATATCTCTCATTCTCTTTTTGTTGTTTTCATTTGTATATTTAAATGTGTCTCATGAATGGATAGATTATGTGAACAAGTAATGGGAGAGTTGCGAAATGCATCGTGCTGCCACACCTTTTGGCTCAATTTTTGGGAATGTCAATGTGATTTTTTTAAAACTTATTTCACTAAAAAAAAGAAAATGTTTTAACTGATGACTCTGGCAGACTTTGTTAGGATACAGTCTGTGACTCATGAATGGATAGATTATGTGAACAAGTAATGGGAGAGTTGCGAAATGCATCGTGCTGCCACACCTTTTGGCTCAATTTTTGGGAATGTCAATGTGATTTTTTTAAAACTTATTTCACTAAAAAAAAGAAAATGTTTTAACTGATGACTCTGGCAGACTTTGTTAGGATACAGTCTTCTGGGAGTGCAACTCGAAGTCTGATGTTTACACCAGTAAGAAGAAAAATATACTATATACTGTAACCGGGTCTGTGGGTCTGTGGCTCAGTGAACTAATACACTGCAGGGGCCTGTGTTTGACCTCATGGTCACAGGTTTGGATCCCAGCAGGTCCACTTACCCCTTCATCCTTCTGAATTTGATAAAATGAGTACCATTAAGTTGGGTAACAAGAAACCTCTGTTATCTGTCAATAGCTCCAGCATGCTCCTCTGGGGGTGAGTGTGCGCTCTACAAATACACCTGTTATGTTATAGTGGCCTGATGAACCTCTTCAGGTTACATAGGGTTTCCTTCTGGTAGTGCACTATTTCCCTAAATGTGAGCAAATGAGCCCCAGATAGATAATTACTCTAGTGGGTGAAATAGAAGAGGGTATAAGTGCTGATTGCCTTTGGGGAACTGGCCTCTGTTTTTTTACTTGTGAAGTCATGTGTTGCCGCCGTCCCATCATCCAGGACCTTTCTGAACAGTGTATTTTATTTTGCAGGACCAAACTGCTTTGCTGAAACAATCATCATTCCAGCAGGCCGCGAAGTGAAGACGGACGAATGCACCATCTGCCACTGCACTTACGAGGAAGGCACCTGGAGGATTGAGCGCCAAGCCATGTGCACTAGACACGATTGCAAGCAGATCTGAGAACTTTACATGGCAACGCTCTCATGCTTTTTTATAAAAAAAATATATATCTTTTGGTGATATTGGCATTTTAGCTGTACCTGGACCAGACCATCAGAACTCCTTCCATGAGAAGGCTTTTGGGACCGAAGACTAAAACAATAATATAGAATCTTGGTATATGTTTTTCATAAACTTTAAGAAACACATCACTATATAGATTTATGTTCACTAAATGTGCTTTTTTCACAGTGAGTATACTAAAGTACACTATAAATATTATGTGTAGCTCTACAATGCTTCTTATGGGGTATAAAATAAATGTTTTATAGCGATAAGCAGAATAAAGTACTCTACATTGATGTGGTTTTATGTTGTAGTTGCACCATATGTCAAATTATTCCCCTTTTGATTGTGCAAGCATTTTATTTTTCAGGACTATTTGGTACATACTGTTTGAAATCCATGGCATAGTAGGTAATTGGATGAATGTAGGCAAATAGTTCTGAAACTGATGCCTTATAGGTAGTAGAGTGCAGTCCTCGCCCTTGGTCTCCTGAAGATGCCTGCGGCTCGCCTAAGCCTCAATGCTGGGTCTTTCTCCTAGATCCCGGAATGTCTGGTTCCCTACTGATTTTTGCTGATGCCCTGGTTTGTGTTTTTAGAGGGAAGGCTCAGCCGGGACATCAAAGAAGCAGTGGCGCATCTAGGAGTCCAATTTAGAAGGGGCACAGAAGGGGCCACAGGCAAGAGCATGGGGGCAACCAAATGTGGACAATGTGAACTTTTATCCAAAATTGACTGAGCGAAGAAGATGAAAGTGAACCTGGGGAGGTAAAAACATTGAGCATTTCTACAGCACAATGTTTGGAGAAATGTGGATAAAAACACGTATACAAGCAATTTTGAAGGACAAATTAAATATTGTAATGCTTGTGGTGCCAGCCATGACATCAACTGTAAGCACAATGCCAATTCTGTATCACAGGTCAGTATAAATAAAACTAGTTGTAATATTGTCCCAGGATGTCATGCAGTGTACAGCATTCGAGTGCCAAAATATAACAACATTAGTTGCAAGTTGTTACTTCAAAGTATACCTTAGTGTTGCTCAAATGCTGCAGAGGGCTGTCAATGCAGGATGACCCTTGTTGCTGAATTAGAAGGGAGTCTCCAATAAAAGTGCCAACCAGCCTGGGGTAATGTTTAAATACACCAGGGTTCTCTTGAAAACTGCAAAGTTCAGTGCAATGTGCCAGCCTGCCAGTTCAGCAGAGCCTTGCCAGTTCCAACAGTGCCATGTACACCTGGCACAAGCCTGCCCCTGTATGCCATGTTCTGATGTAAGTGCAGCCTCGAATTCGCCAATAAATCCATCATATGCCTGGCTAGCCACCATATGTCATATTTAGCCTTGCAGGGGCAGCTTGCAATGCCCCCAATAAAGTCATTTTATGGTTCTAGAGTCACCATATGTAATTTAGAAGCCCCACAAGTCAAAACCCAAATGACCCAACACTGCCAAGACCCAGCGCCCAAGCCCCATTCCTGACACCCTGCCACCACCAGCTTGAGCAAAAGCCTTATACCTGGCATCCTGCCCCCACCCACAAGATCGCAAGCCCATACCTATCATCTTCCCCTTCACCACTCAAAGCACCTGGCATCCTGCTCCAACACAACCGAGAGCACAAGACCTATACCTGGAATCCTGTCCCCACCTCCCAAAGCGAAAGCCCCATGCCAGGCATCCTGGCCCCCCACCACCTAGAGCACACGACATATACCTGGCATCCTGACCACCACCATCAAGATTGCAAGCCACATACCTGTCATTCTGCCCCCCCACTACCCAGGCCACAAGCCCCATACCTGGCATCCTGCCCCCCCAGTACCTAGAGCACAAGCCCCATACCCAGCATGCTGGACCCCCACCACCAAGATTGCAAGCCCCACACCTGGCATCCCGTCTCCCACCATGTACAGCACAAACCCAATACCTGGCATCCTGCCCCCCCCCCTCACCACCCACTGCGCAAGTTCCCTACCTGGCATCCTGCCCCCACCACTAAGCTTGCAAGCCCCATGCCAGGCATCCTGACCCCCCACCACCTAGATCACATGCCCTATACATGGCATCCTGACCACCACCATCAAGAATGCAAGCCCCATACCTGTTATTCTGCCCCCCACCACCCAGACCACAAGATTCTGGAATCCTGCCCCCTCCACTGAGCTTGTGCTCAGGGTAGTGGCGGGCAAGATGACAGGTAGGCGACATGTCATCCTGGCCCCCACTTCCCTGAGCACAAGCCCCATACCTGGCATCCCATCTCACACCATGCAAACCATACACCCAATACCTGGCATCCTGCCCCCCACATCCCAGTGTGCAAGTCCACTACTGGGTATCCTACCCCCACCACTAAGCTTGCATGCCCCATGCCACGCAACCTTTACCCCACTTACCAGAGCAAAAACCCAGTACCTGGTATCCTGTGCCCCTCTGCCCAGACCAAAGCCCCACACCTGGGATCCTGCCAGCACTCCACCACCCAGAGCACAAGCCCCATACCTGCCATCCTGCCCCCCACTACCCAGTGTCCAAGTCCCGTACCTGGCATGCTACCCCACCACCAAGATTACAAGGCGCAAGCCTGGCATCCTGCCCCCCACTATACAGAGCAGAAAACCAGTACCTTGCATCCTGACCCCCACTACACAGTGCTCAGGTCCCATACCTGGCATCCTGCCCCCACCACAAAGGTTTCGAGCCGCATGCCTTACATCCTGCCTCCCCACCACGCAGAGAAAAAGCCCCATACCTGCCTTCCTGCCCCCACCAGCCAGAGCACAAGCCCTGTACACTGCATCCTGCCCGCAACCACCAATAGCGCAAGCCCCAGATACAGCATCCTGACCCCAACACCCAGTGTGTAAGTCCCATACCTGCCACTCTTCCCCCACCACCATGTTTGCAGGCTGCATGCCTGACATCCTGTTCTCCATTAACTACAGCAAAACACAATACCTGCCATCCTGTGCCCCTCCACCCAGAGCACAAGCCCCATATCTGGAATCCTATCCCCCACCCCAAGATTGCAAGCCCATACCTGGCATCCTGCCCCTTCACCACTCAAAGCACAAGCCCCATACCTGGCATCCTGCTCCACCACAACCGAGAGCACAAGCCCTATACCTGGAATCCTGCCCCCTCCAACCAAAGTGCAAGTCCCATACTTGACATCCTGCCCCCCCACCACCCAGAGCACACGCCCTATACCTGGCATCCTGACCACCACCAAGATTGCAAGCCCCATACCTGTCATTCTGCCCCCCACCACCCAGCCCACAAGCCCCATACCTGGACTCCTGCCCCCCTACTACCCAGAGAACAAGCCCCATACCCGGCATGCTGGACCCCCACCACCAAGATTGCAAGCCCCATACCTGGCATTCTGCCCCCCACCACCCAGACCAGAAGCCCCATACCTGGACTCCTGCCCCCCCACTACCCAGAGAACAAGCCCCATACCCGGCATGCTGGACCCCCACCACCAAGATTGCAAACCCCATACCTGGCATACCGTCTCCCACCATGCAGACCACAAACCCAATACCTGGCATTCTGCCTGCCCCCTCACCACCCAGTGCGCAAGCCCCCTACCTGGAATCCTGCACCCACCACTAAGCTTGCAAGCCCCATTCCAGGTTCCTGGCCCTCACCACCTAGAGCACACGCCCTATACCTGGCATCCTGACCACCACCATCAAGATTGAAAGTCCCATAGCTGTTATTCTGCCCCCCACCACCCCGACCACAAGCCCAATAGCTGCCTTCCTGCCCCCACCACCCAAAGCACAAGCCCCATACACTGCATCCTGCACCCACCACCAATAGCACAAGCCCCAGATCCAGCATCCTGCCCCCCACCACCCAGTGTGGAAGTCCCATACCTACAATCCTGCCCCCACCACCAAGATTGCAAGCTTGCATGCCTGACATCCTGTTCCAAATCAACTAGAGCAAAAATACAATACCTGGCATCCTGTGCCCCTCCACCCAGAGCACAAGCCCCATATCTGGGATCCTACCCCCTACCATCAAGACTGCAAGGCCCATCCCTGTCATCCTGCCCCCACCCCCTCCCCCAACAGCTAGAACAGGAGCCCCTGTTAGTCCTGTGGTGTCCGCCCAGAGGAGCAGTCCTCTTCTGTTCTATGCTGGCTTTCTCCATAGGGAGGAAGCAAGCACAGCAACCAGGGCCGAGGCCTTCCTCTTGGGGACGGGCGGGGAGGGGGTTTCAGGATCCCAGATATTGTAAATTTTGAAGAGGAAGCAGGTGAGCCCTTTCCCCCACCCTAGATACACCAGTACCAAGAAGATGTTGGTGGTGCCAGACACTAAAAGAGCTTCATTTGGCACAATGCGTGCACGGTTGAGGTCTTCCTTCCAGGGGTGCTAACATCATCTGCCATCACAGAGGGAACGCTGACACCAACATCAGCATTTTGAAGCAGACAACAGTGGGCATAAAACGAATGAGGGGGGAAAAACTAAACCCAAACAGCTTCCACCATCCACACAGGGAATGGAAGAAGGGAGCCAACACTGGGAACAGGAATACTCTCAAAGCTAATAATAGAGCTCAAGAAATGGGGCTAACAGAAAATCAGAGCAAGGTCCGAAAATGTGGAGACACAGAATTGAACAAAATGCAATTGTGCAAGGACAGGAAATTGGACATAAAGCAACACAGAACTGGCTCAACAAACAAGAGGGTTTCTAAACAGTAGGCACAGGAAATAAGAAATCACTGAACAGCAAACTCTAAATGTAAGGGATATCAGGAAGGATGAGCAAGGTGGCCAGTTGCTCCAGGAACACTGCATTATTGACCAACGCTAACAAAGAAAACTGTGGCTTTTAAAGCCAACTGGTGATCTTCTGCCTCAAGTAGGATCAAAGCTAGCACCTGCCAGCAGCAGGTGGTCTGATTCCTCTACATATCCAAGGCCTGCAACGTTGGAGAGTTAGCTGTGTGCAAAGCATTCTGGGAAATGCAGTCTTTGGAATGAAAAGTCACATTCCCAAAATGGATCTAAATTGGCAGAGGTTCCAGATCAATATAGCCAGATCTCACAAGATCTGCAAGCAAAGTTCAATACTCGAAAGGCCCGCAGCATGCCACCTAGTGGTGATGACGAGAGAAGGGAACAAATAGTGGCGGCATACCCAATCCCACAGGCAGCTCCTGCATACATGCCAGCATTACCCATTCCATTTGTGGGAGACACTATTCCATTCCTGGTTTAACATTGCATTCCGGCGTTTATCATGAGGAAATCCAGGGATACAAGTCAAAGAATGCAAAGTTAAAATCTTGACTAGGCTCAGGTCGTATGGAATGGATGATATTCACATGTATGATCCTGCCATTTGGCACCTGAACCAGTCCACTTGCTCCCATGAAAGAAGTCTACTTTCATTTTAAGTGGCATTGAATTACCTGAGGATTGCTTGTAGGACTGCAGGCCAAAAGTGATGGACTTGAAGCTTGACAATCTGGCTTTAGAACAAAAGAATGAGAGCTAGAAGCCAGGCCAGCAACAAGGCCTGTAGTTGAAGTCAAGCTTTACAGGCTGATATAAGGACCTGTAGCCAAGTGTGAGGGAATCAGGAACTGATTAGCTGGGAATGGGATTTCATGAAACATGACACTGATGGTCGTCTCGAGGAAAGCTCAGGAGACAGAGGCCAGCTGCCTGGAAACTGCGGAACTCGGGACAGGACAGCTGCAGACATACACCCTGAAGCTCAGCTGGCTGGAGGATCAGGGGCAGAGAGCTGTGCAGGGAGTAAAGAAAAACTCGTACCACCAGAATTTTGGGTGATTCGAGGTCCCTTAAACTTGGATATCAATATTTCTCCAAATGCTCTACTGCCATCCACCAAGTGGGCCCTCTGATGGAGTGCAGGTGGCCAGCCCCCCCCATTTCCTATACAATTACCTATTGTCCTGCTGTGGGTTACACGACCCTGGAAGGGCAGTTAGACATGTTAAACTTTAAAAAACTTTTTTATTTTCAGCACAAGCCGACCTTGCACAGAAAACAGCCACGAAAAGGTTTCAATTCCCATAAATAGAATGGGTGGACGCAGCAGTGCAGGAAATGTAAAACAAAACATTTTTTAGAAAGGTGTGCGGTTGATGCAGCGCACCACGCTTCTCCTGGAGGGACAATTCAAGTTAGGTTTTGAGAATAAAAAGGAGTCCATGAAAGTTGGTCTGGAGAGTATTGGCGGGTTTGTAGATGTCTTCCCCATGCTCCACCAGTGACCGAGTATATTTATGCATCAGCAAATTTAGAAAGTGGTGACCCTCGAATATTTGGCCGTCACTCGGCACTTTATTACAGGCATTGGATAATCTGGAGTCTCAGAAGCTGAGGTAGTTTGGAGCAGAAGACAGGGAGGGTTACTATTCTTCTGGGTCAACCAGGTTGGAAGAAGTTCTGGAGCAGTAACATGACCTGCTGGAGGTGTCTCTGGACCCAAAGCCAGACATGTAGCAGGCTTTGGCTCCTCAGAATGGCATCCAACAGTGTCTGGCACTGAAGACGGGGCAACAGAGGGCGTGGCACTGAAGTTTGTGATACCGAAGGGCCTGTTACTGAAGACAGCATGCTGTAGGTAGCAGTGAGGCTAAATATAGGCAGGCCAGAGACATCTTTGGGGCTGAGGACGGGCAGAGAAGAGGCTCTGAGAATGAGGACGATTGTGCATTAGGCTCAGGAGCAGTTGGCAAGTATACTATGTGCTTTGGGGGTTGAAGAAAAGCATGCCAGAGGTTGCTCTTGGTCTGGGGACAGGCATAGTGGAGGCTGCGTATCTAAAAGCAGGCATGCCAGAGGTTGCTCTTGGTCTGGGGACAGGCATAGTGGAGGCTGCGTATCTAAAAGCAGGCATGCCAGAGGTTGCTCTTGGTCTGGGGACAGGCATAGTGGAGGCTGCGTATCTAAAAGCAGGCATGCCAGAGGTTGCTCTTGGTCTGGGGACAGGCATAGTGGAGGCTGCGTATCTAAAAGCAGGCATGCCAGAGGTTGCTCTTGGTCTGGGGACAGGCATAGTGGAGGCTGCGTATCTAAAAGCAGGCATGCCAGAGGTTGCTCTTGGTCTGGGGTCAGGCATAGTGGAGGCTGCGTATCTAAAAGCAGGCATGCCAGAGGTTGCTCTTGGTCTGGGGACAGGCATAGTGGAGGCTGCGTATCTAAAAGCAGGCATGCCAGAGGTTGCTCTGTTGCTGGAGGCAGCCATAGTGGATCATCGGTAACTGAAGACGGGCTTGCCAGAAGACTCCCTAGGCAGACGAAAGCCAGGCTTGCCAGTCAGAGCTAAAGTGTCAGGGCAGAAGGCCCTTTTAGGACAGTTGACTCCTTGGCACAAGTCAACCAATGTCTCAGCTGTGGCTTGAAGTGGTCGGAGGAATCACAACATTAGAGTCTATTTAAAGGAAGATTTCCTGGCCATTTGGCTTCTCATATCTCCCAGTCTCCAACATGCCTGGCGAGATCTTCACGGTTTCAAAGCCTTTAAACTGTGACTAAAGTTCATTAGAACATGGAGTCTGTTCATTCGCCTCCCGTTCTTCATGAACAACGATGGTGGGAAGAAGCGGTAAACACAGCGATAGCATCTTCTTCTCGTCAACTAAAGCATTGACCTCAGTCTCAGCTGTTGAGTGAAGAGCCCAATCGAAGTATAGGGTGAATCCTGGTTGCATATAGACCACTTGTTCTGATTGGGTCCGATTGTGTCTGTGGATCCAAAGGCTTGCTAGCTCATGTTCATGACTGGCCTCTCATCTATCAAAGCAAAGCAGCGTCTAGCGTTTCTTCTGCCAACTGCCGTCCCATATAAAAGGGAGACCAGTGTCCGGCGCTGTGCTAGAGGGGTCCGTTTTCCACTAACGGCTCCACACGTGGACATTGAGCAACGCTCACAAGGTTCTCTGTCTCTGGTTGTCGGCTGCCATCCCCGCAGGATCCTATACAATTCCCCAATGCCCTGCTGTGGCCTCCACAGCCCTGGAAGGGCAGGTAGACATGTTAAACCTCTGTAGTGATATTGAGGCCAGGGATGTTAGCAATATTATGAGGAATGCTGGCAGCAGTGGCACCTATTCAAAAGTAAGATGAGCCCTGCTGGCGCTTACCAGTAAAGGGTAACATTTTCCCCTGAATAAGGAATAAGGTTTTCAAATATACATTATGTTTCACAGTCTGAAAGAATGGCTAGAAAAAGGAAGAAAACCATAGGGGTGAGTCTACTGTCATGGCTCTGGTGCATCATCCGGCAAATATAAACAGCAGGGTTCAGTCATAAGATACTCTCATAAACCATGTTACGTGACTGGCCTCTGGGATGCCGGGCGCCAGTCGCTCAGTACCATTCACATTAATGGGAGAGAGGTCACTGTCTCCTCTTGCAAGGAAACAAAGGAATATACTGAGAGATAGCCTCAGGGGCAACGTGCTCGCCTTGGAAGCAAGACTACAGGGAGCACCACAGGTTCGATCCTGGGTCCGCGCTCAGAAACCTCTAGGTATTAAGCAAGTTATAAATAACCTATCATATCATATATCGAGATAATCTTGTACAGGGGTGTTAGGTTTCCATCTGTAGTCTAGGTAATTGTGTTTTCACTTGGACAGAGACATACCATTTCGTGTTCTAACCCATGAGTCTTGGTTTTATTAAGATCCTGTTCTCTGTAAGAACTTTGAGAGGCCTGGGAGCTTTTTCTCTGGTTCGGTGTCCCTACATCGACAGTGTTTTTTGTCGAATGTTTTTTGCCATTTTTTTATTTTGGAGGGGTTCCTCTCCAAACCCCCCCTCCTGTTATATACTCCCTATTCCCCCCACCATTTAAATCCCCTTGCGCCCCCTCCTCCCATATTTTTGTATGGGTTTTTCACGACAAGAAACTGTCGGCAGAAAACTCATTAAAAAAAAATACTGTCGATGTATCCACATCGTACCGGTTTTCTGATGGAACATTCCTACTTGGTGCATGTATGTTCTGAGGTGCCTTCTTTCCATTCACAAGTCTATTGTCTCTGCTTCCTTTGAATCAATGACTATGATCAGACTTCTTGGTACTAGAAACTGTAACCTTTACTAGTTGAAAAGTGTAACCTACATCTTTGGGGCAGTAAACATATATGATATACATACCTGCTCAAAATACACATGTTCATTATTGTAAGTCGTGTCCGTGGAATGAGACATTTAAAGAAAAACTAGAAGCAAAACAAATGCTGAAAAGAAAACGCAGGGGACAGGTCTTCACCTATTGTGCGCCAGCACTCTGGAATACTATCCCAAACCACATCCGCTAGACGCCATCGCTCCCGTGATTCACCAATAGGCTGAAGACTATGCTCCTAACAGCAGAAATTCCTCCCCGAAAATATGTTTTCCATACATCACGGATCAGACTGCTCCACTGTGAAGATAAAGGGGGTGGGGGGAGCCAGAGCTGGCTCTAGTCTGGCTGGAGACAAAGGCCTGGCCTCTGGCTCGGCTTGAGGGCATTTGTGAAATAAGAGCCAAACTGGAGCTGAAACAAGGATCACCTCATCCTCCATTACATTCACAGAGTAAATAAAAGCGCCACTGCCAGTCCGCGACCGTTACAAATAACTGCACTCAATCATCTACTTGCAGAGACTAACGTTTATCTCTTGCCAGGAATTGCTCGTTGGTGCAATGAACGCATGTGTGGTCTGGAACTAGCAACATTTCACACAGTGCAACCAGCAAATCACAATCTTAGATTTTCTGGGATTCGAATGTAAATTATACTTAAGAGCGTACATTGAAAATATTTGCAATTTGTTCTGCAATCCAAAAGCCGTTTGGTCAAAGAAGATTATGTGATCAGCAAATGCTATCCAGTGAATTAGTAATTTGCTGAGTCTGACTGGGATATGTTTTCATATTGCCAAGTTTCGTTGCGGTCACTCAAGTATAGATTGAAAAGAGTGGAAGCCAGGTTACAACCATGTTTACACCTGTGGATGTAGGAATTGCATTGGTTAGTGTACGATCCTGATTAATTCGCACCCTATAACTGGTATTTTGGTGTAGCATGGAATTAATGAGAATAAGATGTCGAGGGATGCAAACATAACCATTTCTTTCCAGAGGTGGTTGCGACTGACACATTCAAAGGCAGAGGTCAAGTCCAGGTATGCCATATAGAATGGACCACTGTCTGACTTCTTTGTTAACTCCAGAATATGAGATAGACTTGGGGCGGTGAGGGGCGTGCCCATCTTTTTGCGAAAACCTATTTGGAATCTCGAAAGGATGTCATGTTCTTGAATCTATCTTTCCAAATAATTAAGGAGCAAAATGGAGAATACTTTTGATGAAGCATCGAGGAGGGCAATGGGCTTGTAATTAGCAGGGTTTGATGGATTACCCTTTTTATAGATAGGAATAATTATTGAAAGAAGCCAGGATTGTGGAATCATCTTGGATTTAAAGATGAATTTGAATTTAACCTTGAGAATAGAAGCCCAGAAATAAGGATCGGATTTGAGCACATAGGAGGGAATCCCATCAGGACCTGCAGCTTTCAAATAATTCAATTTGGTAATTGCCCATTCAACATCCTTCAGAGACCATTGACAATGCCCCATTATGGAGATGTCAAAGTTCAAATGTGCAACATCAGAATAGGCTGGTGGTATTTGACAGGTTTTTGAAAGATGTGCTTTCCAATCCTCTGCCGAAATGGAGAAGTTCATTGCAGCAGTGGGATTGTTAGTAACATTCCTTATTCCTTATGATTGCCCAAATAGATTTGGTATTATGCTTGCACAAATGTTGAATTCTTTTTTGATTATCAGCATTGTACAGCTTGATTTCGGTTTTCTAAATTTTATTCTTGTAACTTTGTTTCTTAGTATTTATGTATTGGGAGGCATATGGGGCCCGGACTTTTAGATCCCTCAAATCTTTATTTTTCTTCTGTTTTAAAGTCGCAACATCTGTGTTAAATGTATGTTTGTCACATAGATGGCTGGAAGTTTGTTTTTTAGCCAGTTTGTTAAGCTTTGCTGTGATGATGAAGTTGGTATGCTCCTCTACCCGTATAAAGTCTATCCCAGAAGAGAACAGATCTACCTCCCGCACAATTTCTTGCCGAACCATGGTAATAAACTGTCGACAAAGTTTTGGATCCCATCGAAAGGGATATATAGGGATGATCAAATTATATCTGCGTTGGTGCATGTGCAATTTCATATAAATTGTGCTCTAGATTCACATTCAGGTTGATGATCAAGTGATCACTAAGTCCAGGGTTATACGTTATCACAGCATCACAGAAATTCAGTAGATTTGTAAACACACAAAAGTAATATATATAAGAATTGCAGGAACCAGGTTGTCAAGTATGGTTGGAGAAATTGGCATCGATCTCTGCAAATTGTATGTCCCAGTCCAGTAGATAGGACACCCACCTTTTTCCTCTAAGCATAGAAGTGGACTCGCCATTCATCACTACTTTTGATTGATTATCCCCACAAGAGTTAATACATCTGGAATAGAAACTCGTATGACTACCACATAGTGTGGATTGCAAAGTAAAGCATCTTCTAGAATTGTGTCTAGTTGTTTAAAGATCATATCCAACGATGACTTCGCTAGGTTCCAGTATAAACATATTATCAGGAAAGAAATATACTCACTACCCCGTATAAACTGGTTCAGAAGATGAAATCAGTTTGGAACCGGCTTTCACATTGTTATCAATGAGAATTGCTAGCACCCCCGAAGGTCTGCCTGATGGACCCATGTAGGCAGGTGAGGTGTAGGTAGTGTAACCATTTAAATCAAACTGTTTAACCTTCATAGTTTCCTGAATCAAGAATACTGTCGGTTTATCACCAATATGAGTGGAACTGAACCAAGACTATAGGTTCTTGTAGCCACAAGAATTTCCAAGATTTAAAGTTTATGCCTTTAAGGCTACACTGATGTGTTGATGTGTTTAATGGACAAAATGTTTTTCATTAGGGGTTCTACCCAAGTCCAATCCTTGACCACGCCAGCCAGGGAGAGGAAATAAGTAAGCATCTTATTGTTGGGAGATTTTGAGTTGTCACTGTTGGGAACATCACTTTTACTGACAATAATTGGGTTCTCATGAGTCTCTACAAACAGGAGTGCTTCTTCCTTGTTTTTGAATAGGTTCAGATAGAGTTCCAATTGTGAGAGATCTGCTTTATTTTCCCAAATTAATTTCATAATACGAAAGAATGAACTTGGCATATCATACGATTGTTGTTTGAGTGACATAGTCACCCAGTCAATGTCATCAGAGTTTAGGATTCTTAAAGAGGGAATCCGATTGAAAGCATTAAGAATGTAAGAACGATTTATTCTAGAATTGCCATTCATTTTTGAGTCTCTCTCCCATCCTAAAATGTTTGAGTTCTGGGGAGTAAGCTCTGGAGGTCTTATAGCATTAGGTATATTATTTGGCAGCTACTTTTAATTCACTCGCCTGTAACCAGAACTTCCCTGAGCTTTCAGAATATTAACTGTAGAGGGAAGTGTGTGATTCTGTGGCGGAGGATCCGTCATAATCGAGGACTTTATATAATTTGACATTTAGGTTAGAGCTTGGCTGATCAGTCAGAGTATTAACTGAGGATGTGGGTGCATTGAACTGCGGATGAGGATTGATAACAATGGAGGGCTTTGTGATGCCCTTTTCAGGAAGTTCATGAGACGATGGCAAGCCCTGAGCTTTTTTGTTGCCAACGATTGGGGAAAAAATGTGACCACTGCGTTTCTTTGATGCCATTGGTCTCACTTAGCAAGCGAAGGGGAACCTGCATTGAGTCAATAGACTTAAAGGTCACCAAATACTTCGAGGCTGGAACTATATCAGGTGTAGAGATATTTGTGCAAACTCTTTTATTTTTTTATTTTTGGGAGGAGGATCGGAATCAGACTTCAGAGAAGAGCCATCCTCCTTGAACTGCAAGTGTGATTTACTTTCCTCATTTAACTGTTGCAGGTCCAATATCTCGTCCTCATTTGAGATTGCACAAAGTTTTTTCACAAAAGAATTATGTCCATTAATGTTGGGCAATGGTAAATTCTTGTGTTTTTTTACAGGAATTGTCAATTTGACTCTTTCTATTTGCTCTTCTTTTGGCAGCTCTGAGCGCTATTTGCCTGGTTCTACGAGAAAGAAAATGGTTTGAGGGTCCTAGTTCACCTTGGGCTAATGTGTGTACATAGGTAGAGGGCAAGTTATTAGCCAGAATTGTATCCTCTTGATCTAACAGATCTGTCAGTGGAGAAGGACTATTGGGATCCTCACTCACCGGTTCCATCACTGGTCCATCCTTTTCAGGAGTCAAGCTACAATTCCTATGTTTATTGGAGACAATCTTCTGAAGATCTTTTGTGAGATTCTCAAGTTCAGTAATTTTAGCTAGGTTAGAATTGACATTTTGCCATTAATCTGCGGAATTAAATTCAGAGGTGAAAATGGGAGATTCACCAATTACAGCAGCACATGGCATATTGTTAGAGGCTGCCAAGCTGGGAACATCAATAGTTTGAGTTGCCTTCTTCAAACTGCACACATGCAAAGTTTGAATTGTGCAAGACGCAGAGGATACTTTTTTGTTTTCATGGTTCAATGGGGTTTCAGCTGACTTGAAGGATTCTTGAGCAACAATAAAGCCCTCCAACTTATTCATCTTTTCAAGGATATCTGACAAGGAAATCTTGATGTCACGAATTTCATAGTGGGAGACCTCGTGGCCTTTGTCCAATAAATTCAGTATACGAGTTAGTACAGGAAAAGAGTACATATCTGGGGCATTGGGGTCTCGGGATAAATTAATGCTAGAAGGTGACGCATTGGGACTTGAAACATTCTTAGGACGTGAAGAGTGCTCCTTGTCAAGATATTGCTGACGCTCATTGTAATCAAGGTCTAACCCTTTCAAGTCATGTCTTTCATTGGTTGAGGAGGCTGACAGAGAGCTAGCCATGGGCATGTGGCAATCTTTTGGATTAGAAACCAGAGGTGGAAGTGGATTGTCCTGTGATTTTGTACAAGAATTTCTGTTATTATAAAGACAAATTTCTTCTATGGAGCTTGGAAGAAAAGAAGGAGTAGGGGGACCGAGTGACAGTCTGACACGTTTACCCAATTCAGCCATCACAGCGGGAGCCAACATAGAGATGTCAGATACCGAGTTGTTGTGGCGTTCAATAGAATGTGATGTCAACGGTATGGTAGACGGGTGAACCAGGTTATTCAAGTGGCCCTGGAGTACAGATTTATCTAGGTCGTAAATCTCATGTAGAGAATATGATGGTAATTCACGCTTAGCTGTAGAAGAATGATGGGCTTGGGCTCGAGCGTGAGTTAAAAAAGGATCCAGACGAATTAACGGTGGAACACTGTCAACCATGTCTTTGTTGTTGGGAGGGTTGTGTGAATAGCTACGGAGTTATTCATAGCCAGAGAATTTGGGACAGGTATCTCAGTGAGGCATCTTCTGCTTCTAAATCCCCAACCATCCTGCAAAAAACCTTTTTTTTTAAAAGTTATTTTATGAATGCGTGTTCGCTTAAGAGTTGTATCGAGCAAAAAGGGTTCATCGCAATTGGGTGCTGCTGTAGTATATCGATAAGGCTCTTATAGCTGTGTAGCGATCAAAATAGAAGAACATCTATAGTCTATAAGACACAAGGAAGCTGTTGACAATACGCACACACGACAAGACAGGACAGTGAAACAACCCTTATACCATTGAACCTTTCAATAACAAGGGGCACACCAAGATCAAACACCATAGCATTGTTGCTTTACACTACTGTAATCGAGAATAGCAGACGTGAATAGCCAACCTGATCTTTGCTTTACAAAAACACATAAAGTTCCTAGGAGTCACAGCCCAGGGTGACCGCGCTTGTTCTAATTCACCTGAAGGAGGCGATCCCCACAGCAAACGTCATTTGCATGAACACAGTTTGCTATATATAGCGACGGATGAATGAGTAGCAATTTATAAAACAAAGAAGTAAAGAAGCGTGATTTTTATCTGAGGCGCCTTTAACGCGCAGACTTTCGGTGCGCAGTGAGTGATAATTACGAGCAACTTTATAGAGAGGTAACGATTGCGAAACACTTTGTACTCAACGTTCTCCGCAGAGCAAGGGAAGTCATTGCAAGCAGTATAACAGGTGACAGATCGGCTTGCAAATTAGAAGACTTACCGCAGTGAAGAAGTACTGGAGTGTTACCCTCTTTGAAACGATCTCTACGGTAGTAATTCAAAGATATAAAAAAGAAACGAGCGCACCCGCCCAACCGCCTCAGACGAAAAGACACTTCCGGGCACTTCGTGGTGCATGTGCCCATGCTGCTAGAGTGGTGGGCGGGGCTTAGACGAACAGACACTTCCGGGCACTTCGTGGTGCATGTGCCCATGCTGCTAGAGTGGTAGGCGGGGCTTAGACGAACAGACACGTCCGGGCACTTCGTGGTGCATGTGCCCATGCTGCTAGAGTGGTGGGCGGGGCTTCTATCTATATAGTGATTAATTACATTTAAGTGTTAATTAGTAATGTGGAAGTGATGTACAAGTTCGTTTGAAGATCCAGTATAGTTCAAGTTGGCTTAGTAAGTAGCCAGTGGCCAGTAAGGAATTCACACCTAAAGGAATGCAGATTCCAAAATGAACAGCAGGCTCAATGCGGACCGCTGCAGAGCTCACAGACAAACAGACACTTTGTGGTGCGTGCAAGCTGGTGCGTGCACCTGTGCTTATTTATGGTGATCAGCTGGAGTGGTGGGAGGGGCTTCAATATGGATGCAGACTCCAAAATGAACAGCTGGCTCAATGACAGCGGCCGAGCTCCCAGTCGTAGAGACACTTCCGTGCACTTCCCACTTTCAATAACTGTTCTGGAGTCAGCTATATTCCCTGTAGCCCTCTGTCTCACAGTTTTAGTAGCAGCCTGCACAAGGGCTCTCCAGCTTTGTGCACAATTTCTAGAAAGTGCACATAGACCCCGTAATGTCCTCTGCGCGTAACACACTTTGCGCGTACCTGCATGCAAAAGCATGTTATGCACAATCCGCATATTCAGGGAATTTGAACTTCAAAGTAACCCTATGCGTAAGTAGCGGCCGGAACGCCCACCACATGCCCCCACGCAAAGCAGATCTAGCACATATAGCAACCTTTGCGCAGTCTGCATACCTGCCATCATGCACCCCATCAATACTGTGGGCCACCCCCTATTCTCCCCCGCAATCATGGCAACAACCCGGAGGCACTTCCCATGGTCCCCGTAACTCCTAACTGCACTCGATAAAATGTGTTACATGTCACGTAATTCAAGTGGGCCCTCGGCAAATCTGCATGTGAACCCCTGTAAATGACAGCCGCACCCTGCTAATAGGCATAGACGCACCCCTAACTTCATCGGTACCTCAACTGCATGCCGGCACCCCCTAAATTCCTGACTGATCCTTACCTTTGCACGTTGTTTCCTATGAGGTTGGGATTTTGCGGGTCCTTTCATGTGGTGGTAGGATCACAAGCTTTGTGTGCTTCCTCACCTGACGGGACATTGCACAGTCAGATCCATGAATACGGTTGTGTTTGTGCATTGCTGGACATGCGTTCCTTTGCGTAACCCGTCCCTCGACACACCCACGTAAGTCCTTGTTCTTCCTCATTCTGCATAGGGAATGAAGAACATGCATGTTCCGCCCCTATTCATTTCCTTGAGTATGCCCGTCCCACACTTTAGTCTCGCACAGAGCGCCCAATCGCACACAAAGATATGATAGACCTGCGCACAGTCCCTGCAAGGTCTCGGAAATGCACGCAAAGTCTATTCCACAAATCGACAAAAGGAGTTGCGCACGCTGATTGGTGCGCAAAGTCAGTTTTCAGCGCACAAAGAATTCTGTAAATCAGACCCTTTATGTCTAAATATAACCCATCAGTTCATTCTGTGTATAGTCTCTGACATCACAAGTACTTTCTACATTTTCTGTTTGAAAGGTTCCTTTTGACTTGCTAGTGATCAAAGGTCATAATTGCACTAAATTATCGTCTAATAGCCCATAATCATGTTCTTCATTTCTAGGACTCCAAATCTACTTCCTCATCCCAGCACACTCGTATTCACGTTGTGCTACTGTCCCATCCCATGTAGTGCGGGTTCCACTGTTTATCTCAAAACAAAGCATGCACTCTGCGGGTGGCAACTTGCAGTGCTGATGCTGCACACTTCCTCTCCATGGCATCTCCCTGTTCCACTGCACTTTCAAGAGGTTCTCTCAAGACTAATTGCTGCTCTTTCAGCCGCCATTTCCTTTTAACCCTGCTTTCTTCCTTACCGATTCAAGCACATTGTGGAGCACTGCAATAAGACCTGTCCCACGGCCCTCGTCGCTTACCTCAAGCTTGCACATCACCAACCGGGAGCTCCTCCGGTGCCTTAGAAAGTGCTACCGGTTCGAACCATTGTTGTAGGCGCAGCCAGCCCGTATAAATTCTCAGCCAGAGGATAGGAAAGCCCATTTTTTGGCAATCCTGGAATCTTGTGAGACAATGGCATGGTTGAAACAGACAGACCCCACTCTTGGTACCAAATGAATCGAGGGGATGCACATCGTCATAGCCAATCAGCTAGTGAACCCCAGGAACCAAGGCAAACAGCGCTTTGTAAGTTCTCTAGTGTGCATGTTTTTAACGGTTTAGCACAGAGGCAGACGTGCCCACATTCTGCAGCCCCTGAGAGAGATGTCGCCACAGAAATCTGGAGAATGCAATTTCCCCATAGGATTACATTGGCATTATAATTATTTTAGGTGGCATACAGTAAAAAATAGCACTATTTTTAATTGAAAAATCGTGAGTCTCCCGCCTAAATCGGGATTGCTGGCTTGTATTCAGATGCAAAAAATCTCTGGAAAACCCAGAGCCTTCTCGTTTGCCTTCGCTGTTTAATGCCACATTTGAACATGAACAGGAAATTAAAACATAAACAGATGAGCTCCATAATGCAAAATAGGAATGAAATGTAGGAGTTATACAAAAGAGGTATCCATGAACCTATGTCTGACACCCCTTTATGTGCTCGCTGTTTAGTTTGAACAAATTCTTTGCTCTGTAGTTTCTCCGGATGAGATCTCCCTCCCTCCTATCATCGGCTATGCCCGCCGGAGACCCCATGCTGGCAGTATGGGCTACTGGCACCATGTATTCACTGCTGGATGGGGTTGCAATCACGTCTGCACGATGCCCTAAAGCTGGGTCTCGGTTTCATTAGAGGCTACTTTCCCTTTAATAGTTTCTTTGTCTGCTTTCTTACGCTAGCACTACATTCTAGAAACATCGAGCACAGTCGTAAATGCTGGGGCATGTGAGGAGTTGACAAGCGAGGGCACACTTGCTCCCCCAATGAATGCACCCCAGTCAAGCCTTTATAATAACCTCTGCAAGATCTGTTTCTACCAGGTGCCAGGCTCTCTTCAATGGAACGTCAATCACACCATCACAATGAAATATAACAATAACTGTACCCGCACCAAATTTGGACCAGCCGATCACAGAATCTGATCCTTTTTCCCTGACAATTTGCCACAGCACCCTTTCTCTCACCTGATAACTATTGGTTTCTGCTAGGGACCTAGCCACTCCCTACCCACCTTGCTGCTGGCAAAAAAGGACACACGGATTTTAGAAATCCTTTCTTCACTACTTACATCTCTGACTGCAGTCACCTCTACTCTTTGAAAAATGAAACCCTTATTCCCGCCAAAAGGACTTCAAGACCGTAATGCAGGCCCTTGTGATCTTGCACATCGATGGGGGAAATACTCTCCTGACAGGGCTCCTTGACTCCCCTAAAACCAGTCCACCACTCTGCAGCATGTCTTCTTACAAGAGCATGGAAATTTGACCGAATTACCCCCATCCTACGCGAACTTCATTGGCTTCCACTCCAAACCAGCATACTGTTTGAGACTGCATGCATCATCTACAAAGCAGTCACGATTAGCACACCAACGTACCTGGTGACACACACTCCTTGTGCAGCAAATCGCCCAACCGGCTTGAATCACAACTCGTCCATGCCCCCACAATTCTCCAATTTTGCAAATCTCTCAAAGCATGGCTCTTCCAACAATACCTGACCAAGGACTAATTCCAATGGACACACATACCGACACACAGACGTCACAGTATTGCGCTACTGTTAAAAGATGGCAGCCCAAATTCTGACTACCCACACTCTCTACATGGCTCTGCTGCTCTCGAGCTAGGTCCGCGCTTTAAACAATAAAAGAAAGAAAATCTGAAGGATGTTCAACCCCAAAGCGCTTTGATGAGGCCATACCAATGGCAGTAGGCGCAGTACAAATGTTATATAAGATAACATCATCGGCACAGGTGGAAAGAAGTTTGAGACCGAGATGACCCTTAGTGCATACATTTGGCAGGAAGTGATATATTTCTGGATTCTTCATGCAGAATGCAAGCTACAAGTCAGCTCAGTGGGTTTCCAAATGTTGAAGCGCTCACTCTGTCCCATCATCTTTCAATATGCAGTTCCAAAGCACTCACACATTGTTTCTTTGTCTCTTTGTCTTTCATGTTAACACATTTCAAGTCCACTACATACACAAATGCTTTCCATTATGTTTACAATGTTTTGGAATGAATAAGTCGGCCAGTACTTGACACAAAGCAAGCAAAGGGGATAAGACAAACTTACTCCAGATAGGTGAAAGGAACTTTTGTGGCACTTAATACCAATATCCACGTTTAGATATCCATCTGGCTTCGTGATAATTTGACAAGAGACCTCTCAGAGAACATTTTAAGCGATTTGATTTGTGAATTTGTAACGCGCATACCCATAAGAGGACCAAACACAAATGCATCTAGGCACAGAAATGTTCTTATGTAATTCAATGCAGTGTCACAAAGGCTTGGGCTAAAGGTAAAAGTGTCTGAACTAGGCAAACACATAGGTTTTTCATTGTTTCCTGAAGATTGTCAGAGAATCAAGATGTCAAAGATTCAACAGAAGGGCATTCCACACTCGGGGACCGAGGTGGAGAACCGTTGCTCGCCCCATCGAGTCACTCTGGCCCTTGGGACCTGCAAAAGATGCTGGTCTACGGAACGCAGCAATCTCGGAGGACAGTACAGCTGAATCTTTCTGCTCCAATAGACTGGTGCCAAACAATGGATGCACTTAAACACCAGACAGAGCACCTTGAATAGAATTCTCTGAGATATTGGAAGCCAATGGATCTACCTTCTATAATAGGACATTTCAGTTCTTCTGCTCAATGAAACGATCAGTCTGATAGCAGTGTTTTGGGCAACCTAAAGTCTCTTTATTGGAAGTTTCTGGACCCCCATAAGGTGGACATTGCAGTAGTCCAGCCTTGCATTGGTTAGTATACCAACCACGGTTGGCCGGTCCTTCTCTGCATTAAAAGGCAATACTGGTTTTAGGAGCCTCAATTGAAAATATATAGATTTTACCATCTGACTGACCTGTGAGTTACAGTCCATGCTGGACTGCCAAATATAGCCGAGGTTTTACAGTGTCTGAATATCTGGTGGGAGCACCAAAGAGAGAAGGGCACGGAATGGGGTGATCCATGTCCCATACCGACCTCCTAGCACCCAACACAATAACCTTGTTTTTTGAGGGCTTCAGCTGTTTGTGAGAGATCATAGTAGCTGCAGTATTAACACTAGTCATAAGAACATCCAACTGCTTGCAGAAACATTCTTTAGGCCAAGACCTCTCTAAAACTGCCCAGCACTTAGTAATGGACTTAGGGTTGCGTTTCTCGAGATTTCGTGTGTCCAGCACCTGCCGCGATTCTGCAGACTCCACCCCCCAAGTCCAGTTCTGCATTTGCAGAGTCGGTGGCCCCTGAAGGGAAAGCCCTTCATTTTTTATTGGACCTATTTGTCGTGTTGAGTGCCGCTGCAGCCCCACGATTCAGTGCCTTACCCATCATTCTTCATACTTGCTCCCTGCAGTCACATGAACCAGGGGGCTCTTTTTACATGCAGCAACAGACTCGTCAGGAACCGTCCCTTGCTGCTCCCAGCAATCCACCACTATGGGCATCCAACTCCAGGGTCCCACACTAAACCTGCAATCTGTCAATGGCAGAGGGTTAAGCACCCGGAATGAAGTCCTACCTCTGTGTTATCTACCTCGGTATCCCTTGGGGCTCCAGGGCCTCTGGATGTACTAGAGGTATGGGAATTGCACCTGTATGTCCTTGACGTTTTACCCGCATCCCGAGAAAGAGGTGGAAAATGGAAGCGGTATTGGGACCTGTCACACCAGGATGATGGATAAGTGGGGTGCTGGCATTCAGGTATTACCCCAAAACATGGAAGCCCATTACTGAGACTCACATTACAACACATTTTTTATTCATCGAATTTTAACACATTTCATTGAAATTATAGATGGGGAGGTTGGGGTATTAATTATGGTGGGGGATGTTGGGGGTGCTGCAGGGAGACTCCCCCGCATTTATTTCTAATGAAATGTGTTAAAATTCGAGAAACAAAATGGACATTATGAGATTGGCAGTAAAGGTTTCATTGTTTTTCCGTAGCTCCGGGATTCATAAAGAGAATAGAGGTCCTTCTATCAGGGAAGTCTGGAATGGGAATATCACGCGTCATGGGGTCAGCGATTCCCGTCTCCTAGCTACAAGCTAGTGTTGGTAGATATGCAAAAAGGGGTCTGGGAGCCGCTTTACAGAGAACGAACACGGCCAAATACCCTGTTCTATCGGAAGGTGCCCGATTGGGAGGGTCTAGCACCACGTTTTAGCTCACCGTACCTTTCACAGAGTACAAATACCCATTTGGATATCAGTCTGGCCCCACCCACTTGGGCAGTCCAGCACTGAAATGCCAGGCAACTCTCCTCTGAGCAAGAGTGCCAGGAGTATTTGTCCATGTCTATGGTCTGGCTTCATGACATCGGCCAGGTGACGGGGTCCTGAGGAATCCTCTGTATGCCTCCTCTAGCTGCACATCATGGAGTGGGAGGACATACATGTCTCTAGCGCCCTCAGGCGGTGGAAAGAGGGTGGCCAATGGGATTTGTCACAAGGCATATGCAACATTGGAAGTGATGTTGCTCGGCTGCTGAGGCCGGTACTCCTGCTCAGTGATGAATCCTGGTCAGAGAACAGGGATTTTACAGCCAGGGAACATAAGCACTTTACATTGCAACAAAGGCCTATGTCAACTCCTGGGGGAAAACGCACGCGACATCCAAGACGCATATTTAAGAAGCGAGTAACTAGATCTTCAACAGAGATCAGAAGCAGCATGGAGCACAGAATGCAGGCACAGAAATGGAGACACAGATGCAAAGCAAGATGTATTTGTACATCTGTGCACCCCTCTTGCATTGCATCTGTGCCTCCATCCGTTTTGGGTTGGGTGTACTCCTACATCTGTGAAGGGGTGCACAGATGTAGAGCTACACCCAACCCAAAACGATTTTTAGAAATGGAGGCATGGATGCAAAGCAAGAGGCTCTTGCTTTGCATCTGTCCCTCAATTTCTAAAAATCGTGGTGAAATAAAAATGTCTTAACCAAGTGTGCCTTCAATTGCTATGTCCTTTCATCTCCTTCTTGCACTGAATTCCTGTTAAAAGCAAACGTGTACTGCCTCCTAGGAATAGATAGCATGCATACATTTTGGTGAATGGAGTTTAATTTTAGGATGTAAAAGAGCTATTGATGGCACATGTGATGACACAAAAGATGAGGAACATTTTTAAAATCTTATGATTCAAATGAGGGGAATGTGGGAGTGCAAAAGGAAGTGAGTGTTGGGTTGCACATGTGGGCATAGTAAATAACACAAATGCGGAGCATGTTCTACGGAAAATATTGAGCATTGAGGTCAAATCCTGGGCATATGGTGTGAAATAGAGGGGTATTGGGATGTACACGATAGAGTAGGGGCCAGTAATGGTGAAAACTAGTATTATATTTGCAAAACTCCTTTCAGTTAGGGTTTTGGGAATGGTTGTCCTACTAGTTGTGATAAATGTATTATTGAACAAGGTGTATTCTGTTTTATCAAGCATGGAATATGATGTCCGATTATTGATACACTTTTATGATCCCGATTATATAGAGTGCAATTGTAGCTGGGTTTATGCATAAGTAGAAAGCATGTGTGGGTTGACTGCAGGAGAAGAAAACCTTGACAAAGCCAACAGTTTGTTTCTTTTGTGTAGGCAATGGAGAGGCATTTGCCAGGCCCTCTGGTACTTGCTCTATTTGCCAGCTGTCTCCAAATTATGACCAATTAGCAGAGTTCCATCATTGGCTGTGTTGTCAGGAAATGCGCAGGCACTCTAATATTGCAGGCATTTCTATTCTATTCCATTACATCTCACTGATAGTCCAGCTACCATTATCATTCTATGATACAATGAAACCGTCCCATGCAGCCCACTCCCTGTGTTGTGGAGGGGACCATCCCTACACTGCTCCTGTCCCTCCATCATGAAGTGGGTGGTGGGACCCAATCCCTTGGGCTGCCCTCACAAATGCTCCAGGGTCCTCACCAGTTTTTGGAGACACCTTAAGAAATTGGTGTTTCCCGAGTGAACAACCCTCTTAATAGCTTTATGAGAGTCTACAGATGCCCACACTGCCCTTAGAAGTAGTCCTTTTAGAGTAGGGTACAGTGTTTTAAATCTCCATCAGTGTGACTGCAGTGGACAGCACCAGGTCACCTCTTTGGCATATCCGAGCACTGTATAAACATTAGATCAACCAAGAAGCACCGTTTAACTATGAGTTTATTGGGGTCTCAAAATTCGTACTTCCCGCTAGCTATTATCTAATGGTAATTTGCTAGTGCTGAGTAAGAAATGGTGTGTGGGTTTGTGTGGGGGCAAGTTGCTTTTTATGCCTGGCTAGTAACTTGCAACTTGAAGTTCTTTCTGCTTTATTAATACAATAATCTTCATCCGGGTGAGGGAAAGCCATTTCTTTACCATCTGCAAAAATGCAGATGGTAAATATACATTAGTTTTCAGGTACACTCCTTCACATACAAAAGCCTTAATGCACACAACTATCAGTAGGTGGTGCAATGTTCCGTTTAGCTATCTTGCTTATTTTCCTCTGGGACCAATATCCTTACCTAACTTTATTAGAGAGCTTTGAGATGATATTGTATTGTATTTTGCTTTATAAAGCCTGAAACCAAGGCTCGAAGACATCAGGGCGCTGAGGAGCAGGACTGCCGAAGATCCCTAACCGAGAGATTTAAACATTAAGGAATGTCTTTAAGGCCTTAAGAAAATGGAGGTGGTCAGACAGCTCTCGAAGTTGAGGTGGAAGAGCACACCACATCTTCACAGTCAGAACAGGATGGCATGGTTGGTCTTAGCGAAAGCAGTGGAGAGGTCAAGTAAAATGAGAACTCTGACCTCACGTCAGTACTGGAGCATGGCCATGACATCAAGAGCAAACATCATCACATATTCCATTCATCTAAGAAGTCTAAAGCCTGCCTAGAGAGTTTGACTCAAGGTAACGTGAAAGTTTTGGGGTAACAATGGATTCCATAAGCTTAAACAAGTATTAAACAAACACTCAGTTAGAAATAGGGTACTGTTTCAAAGAAATCGGCATATTTTTGGAGTCCCAAAAGCATTACACTTACATGCAGTGTACCCCAACTGGCAATGCCAGAGCTGCCTGTCGAGGGATGTTGAAACTTCTTTACTTGTTTTCCCTTGAATTGGGAACTTCCTTTTGGTGTTGGTGGTGGTACTCCACCTTGCAGTTGTACCTTCTGTTTAGCAAACACCTCGTTCTCCCATTCTAGTTGTATTGCTCTGCCTTTTGAGGGCTGCTACAACCTGGATGATTATAGAGGGGTGGAGTAGGGGCAGTGATGGCTTACTGGAATGCAGCTGGAAGGCTTACACCTCCGTCTTACTTGACTTTAGTATATGCAGTACATGACAGCCAATGTTTCCTCCCACCCCAACCCCTTGCGCCAAGTTGGCGACTACGTGCAAATGCAGTCATAATTGTTGGTGATGTCACTTCCTATATTTGGGCACCCCCCAGGAAATTCATAAGTCGGCTCCCCTGGTGAATCGTCATTTGCGACCTAGCATCCATGGTGTGTCCTGTGTCCGTGCAGGTCAGAGGAATCCTGCCTTGGCACTCTTCTTGCCCATCAGAGACATGCCTGTTGATGGCTGTCTCCATCAGTTCAAAGAGAGGGCCCCAGGGGCGATTCACAGAGCTGTGAGGGGCCCGAGTGTGCGATCATGCTATGTCTCACTTCTGCCTGACTCTTGAATGAAGAGGATCACACAGCCCCTTCTCTCGTACATCACCAACCTCTGCCCCTCTGGAGTCTGTCTACGCCCCGTGATGAACCCCTCATTCTAATCTGTCTCCCAAGACAACTGGCACTCCATTCTTTGGGCAATGGCCGAGGCGGGCCTGCCATCTGCTGGGACACCACTTCACTGCACTGTAACTACATGTGATATAGGACCAAAGTAACATATCGGTCTCAAAACGTAAACAACATAGTTCAAAAGAAGCTCCCAAGCTCATTTTCTGTATTTAGATTTAAACATCATTTAAATGAGACATGCGCCACTTAATAGCCACAAGTTCACTTATGATGTAAGTTGCAGTGCCCGGAACAAATGGAGTAAGACTACCTTCATGGTGTAGTTCCTTCTCATCACAATGGCTTTCAAAGGCGATGTGTGCTACTGCCTCACCCCTAGCACAGTGTGTTAGCCACGGCACTTTCTGCACCCCTGTTCCTTTCATTGCACTCTGTCTAATGTTCGTGCTAAGTGCATCCAGAGTTGGAACGATTATCCATTAATCATCGTCTGTCTGTCTGTCTGGCAGGACTTGCCCCAGCCCTTCGGAGGCAGGTATTTCAGAGTGGCACCTTCCCCGCAGGTGCGCCCTGTTGGCAGCAGCCAGCACTAATAAATGCAGTGCTTTGGCTGACAGTATATTTAAGGCAAACACCACACGCTCAGCACGCGGAGCTTTACTTTAACTGAATGCCCCATGCACAATGGGTTGCTGTGCCCCGCATACATGGGGCATGCCTAAAAGGGACCTGCGGCAAACGCAACGCCGTGGAATGGCCGCCGACGAAAGAGCTGCGCCCAAATGGGAGTACCAGTCATGTATTATTTGTATTGGAAACGTGGTGACTGAGCGCCTCCTTGTGGTTCGCATGATATATTGTTCACCTGCACATTGAATGGTTGAAAGCCTACCGATTAAAATACATTTGTAGCTCCTTCTTTGCTTCTTGTATTTTCTCTGTCTTCTCTTTATGAGCTTCTTTTTGAAAAATGATTTTCCTTCCTTCTTTTCTCCCCTTTTTGCTCTTTTTCCTCCAGTCGTGCATTCTTTCTCCTGTTCTTTCTTCGTTTGCCTTTCTTTCCTTGTATTTCTTTCTGTTTGTCTTTCCATTTCTTTACATCCTTCATCTTTTTTTCTTATGTTCTTCTGTTCCTACTTACTTTCTTCCCTTCCTTCTTACCTTTCACGCTTTCTTGCTTTCTTTCTTGTCCTCATAGTTGCAGGAGTCCCCGCCTACAGTCCCGTTCAACCAGCCCCCACGGTACTTGTCTTTCCATCCACCCATCCCTTATGCCTTTTTCCCGTGACCCCAGTATTCCTCCACCCCCTTTCACCCATTTCCCAACCCCAGCCTGTTCACTCTTGTCAGGGGAGCGCCCCACTGCGCCCCACTGAACCCCATATATGTGTCCTCTGCCCCCTCCCCTATTACACCCCGTTCTCTTCCCCTACCCCTCACCCAGAACATCTCTGCTCAGTGCTCACCCGACCCAAGAATTCCACATTCTCTCCCGCCCAGCCCCATGCTAGGCCTCCTCCTTTCCCATCATCCAACTACCATCCCCTCACACCATGCTCCCTAACCCCACCTTACCCCCAAATTAGCCATCCTCCCTTCCCCCATAATAAAATAGTCAATCAGACTAAGTGGTCGATCACGATAATCAGTCGACCAGTCTAGCCGATTAACCAGTTTTTGATGCAGACTGACCCAGCTATAAATTAGGAGTTAATGAGGGAACCCTGAACCAACCACAACACTCCCAGAGGTGCAGAGCCCTCTGCCTAAAACTAAATATTCTGAATGGGACCGTTGCTTAAGAGCCGATATAACCCTCTTGGTACTCACTATGACACATTGCAGGTGTTAATAAGCCACCACTGCCTACCTATAGCCCCTATCAGTATCTGGTCATTGCATCTAATGCCATTCCATCCAAATTTTGCCATCTAAAAAATGTCCATCGAATGCATATTTTTGGGGGGCAAAGGGTTCATTTTTGTTCAGGTGCATATTAAAGGGTAAACCCCCCCCCCCCACCCCCAATAAAAACATTAAAAAAATGCATTTGATGCAAATTCTTTAGATGGAAAAAATTCGATGCAAATGCATGTTGATACAAGGAATTCGATGCAATGACCATAACCCCTCTATCTACCTCGCCTATGAATTCCATGTCACTACAGATGTAGATGAACAATATTCTGTGGTAAAACGACATGCCTGAAAAGAGGGACTAGTGTGGGAAGAACCCCCGGGGTATCTGGTGGGTTATCCAGGGAAAGTGGGACGGAGGCCTCCAGGGGTCGAGAGTCTTCACTATCATGCACCACACCTGGTCCCGGAGTGCTGCCGAAGATCGAGAATGGGTTGGACCACTGCAGTTGGCTTCAGAGGGGTGCCTTGTTGGTTTCTGCTGGAAGAGACCAGCAGCTCCACGTTTGGTCTACTGCCAGGACAGAGTGCAAGCACAGCTATCTAAGTGAACTGAAGCTGGGGCTGGGGCATCGCAAGCTCCTTACAGTCTCGTGGGTAGCATTGCATAAGGACAACATTGGCAGACCCGGTACACAGCCAACCCATCTGCCCCTGCTCAGTGGTACCATGGCTGAGGGTGGTTGTGGCTGGAAGGATTGCCAGTTGAGGACTGGCATGCCAGTTGTGTGCATGGTCCTTATTTGCCTCCAGGAGCAGCCAGGCACAGCGTATAAGAACTAACCATCATAAGAGGGTGGAGCCTGGAACAAGATGTGGTCAGAGGCTGGTGAGGAGCAGCAGATGGCATGAGGAGAGGACATCAACTAAAGGACCTGAGTAGCCAACCTAGAAAGAAGAAATCAAAAAGGAGAGGCAAGGAAGAAAAAAATAGAGTGAAGAAACAGGCATTAGGGCAAGAGATAAGGAGGGAGCATTTGGAAGTTTGACAACTGACCCCGACAGGACCCAACAAGGCACTAAAGATAGTGATGACGAAAGATCACACCAAACGTGTTTTTCACAGTTGCAACGCAAGACAAGCAAACCACAGAGGGCTATCCTAGACTCTCACAAGGCAAAAGGGGGAGGTGACTGGACCATAGACAGGGGTGAACTATGGATGCATGCCTGGAGTCTGAGAAACGCCATAGAGAACCAGGTTTATTTTCCTGTCTCCTTTTCATGGTATGCACCCTTTGACCCCTGTTGTTTTCAATTTTCTTGAGTTGGCTCTTCCCACAGTGAATAGCCCAGGCATTCTTCCAACCCCTGCCTACCGAATCAGAATAGAAGAGTCACATTTGCTATCAACATGTGGAGTGTCCATCTACCATTCCCTGATCTAGAACATTCATTTCGTCTACTACCTGAAACAACCCGCTCTGTTCACTTGCGGTTCGCAGAAGGCAGAGCTGACTGCAAACCCAGCCAAGTGTCACCTGTCATTGCTAGCTGTACAATATCTGAGTTTTCAAGTAGGTAAAGAAATGGTTCAACAACAAGCATCCAAAGTCAACACCATGCAGGAGATTCCCGGGCCTGAGAACAAAAAGAAGGGCACACCTCCTCCGGCCTCATTGGCTACTGTAGGCATTTCATACTCAACATTTCACAACAGCCGGTCCTTTAAAGGAACAGCTCAAGAGGTTGAAGTTCAAATGAACCAAAAAAGCATTTGGTCAGTTTAAGCATGTCCTATGTCCTCCAACCCTGCTGATCATGACTAATTTGGCTGCCCCATTAATTCTCCAGACAGGTGTTTCACAGGTGGGGATACTTGCGTTTTTGTTTCAAGTGACGCTAGGGGTTTAGCCACTGTTGTGTTCCGCCCTGCGTCCCGCTACGCGGTGACGCAGGGCGTCCTTAATAAAAGCCCCGCCCCCGCGTTCGGGGAGCAGTTCCGGGCAAACGACGATCCAGCGTGGGTGTGAGTTATTCAGAGCTCCCGCTGGAGCTGCGCCACGGGCCGCGCGGCCTACACGCGCGATGCCAGCCCCCGCGCGTAGGCCGCGAACCTGAAATGCAACAATGGCGACGAGGAGAGACGAGCTCCACAATAAGCTCGGTGCCCTGAAGGCACCACAACGACGCACAGCCATCGCGGCTTAATTTTTGGACACCCGGTGGGGGTGCCATCACACACGTGACCCCCCACCCCAAAAAAAAAAAAAAAAAAAAAAAATTTTTTTTTTTTCGTTTTCTCTCAAATACCAATGAGCTCTGCCTCCAAGACCACAGATCTTCCCATCCACCACAGGAGAGCAGCACCACAGAGTGTGGGGAGTGCCTGGGCACAGCGGCACCTCCAAGGCAGGTAGACGTCGCAGCACAGAATCGGTGGCTGTAGGAGGCACCCACGACAACACGGATCAGGTACACGCCAGCATGGCGGCCGGCACATCCACGCCTGGGCCCTCCACGCCGTCCAGAATGGCGGCAAACCTGTCCATGACGCCGCCTCCACCTCGAACCCAAGGCACTTCGTCGACACTGGTCCAACCGTTTGACCCATTCACGGATCCGTCGTCATGCGGACCCAGATGGCAGCTATGGATCCAGAAGTTCGAGATGGCGATGGAGTGCAAAGAGATCACTGCGCCCAGGAAACTGAAGGCACACCTGCTACTCAGTGTGGGTGATGAGGTACTGCGCATTTTCAATTCGCTGAACGTTGATGATGGCCTAGATGGATACCGAAGCGCAAAAGACGCCCTCACCGATCACTTTCTCCCTCAATTGAACCCGGACTATGAGACGTTTCTCTTCTGCACCACATTACAGACAGCGGAGGAAACCCTTGATGCGTACCACACCCGCCTGAGGAAGTTAGCCATGTCCTGTGAATTTACAAATGTGGAGAAGGAAATCAGGAGGCAGATCATCAACGGGATTTATTCGGAAAAACTGAGGCGCCTGATACTCAGCGAGAAGGGTATCCCCCTACAGCGTATCCTTGAACTAGGACGCCAGAGGGAACTGGCACACACTAGAGCGGCCAACATGGAGGCCACGCTACACAGGCTGCAACCTGCTCTCAACACGGCTATGGTGGCCCGCATCGCCACCAAACAACCCTCGAGAGACGACAACAGTGGCGGATACGGACAAAACAGGTGGCAACCGCGTATTCCAGGACCCACTGAGTGTGGTTGGTGCGGTGGCCCACGACATGGCCGTCGCAACTGTCCTGCGCAAGGCACCACGTGTGGGGCATGTGGCCGGAAGGACCATTACGCGAAAGTATGCCGATCAACGGACACCCCCATACAGCCTCAGCAAAACCAGCCGGAGAAGATCGCGACCAAGAAAAAGAAGCAAGCCAGTGCCAGAAGGGTCGCAGTGGCCAGCTCTTCTACGGAGGATGAAGGGGACGATGTCTCGGCAATGCTGCAGGCCCCCTCCAAGGACACAGACAGGAAAGGAAGGAAGGTATACCTAGTGTCTGCACTATGCCAGGACCGTGGACCTCGAGGAAAAGCCACCCGAAGGCGCAAATGCATGGTCACCATCCAAAATCAGTGCGTTCAGATGACCATCGACACGGGCGCTTCGGTGAACGTAATGCCTGAGAGCATCTTCCTGACTCTAAGCCCTCCACCAGAGCTGAAAAGCACCGACACTCTGCTCTATGCATACGGCTGTCGAAAGCCCCTGCCGGTGATTGGCAGGTTCCGCACCACACTGGAACATGGGGAGAACAGACTATGGTCCAAAGTCTATGTTGTGAAGGCAGGTGTTGAGAGCCTCCTGAGTGGGGACGCTGCGGAGGACTTGGGAGTGGTTCAATTCGTCTGCCATATCAACGAAGAAATGGAGATCGAGCAGATGCTTAACCAATACCCGGACTTGCAAGAAGGCATAGGCTGCCTAAGAGGCAAAACCATCAAACTGCATATTGATGAGACTGTGCAGCCGAAAGCCGTCCGGCACCGGAGAACGCCGTTCCACATGAGGGAACAAGTGGAGCAGGAACTCAAGGCACTGGAGGAAGCGGGCATCATTGAGGAGGTCACAGGGCCCACACCGTGGGTCTCCCCAATGGTAGTCACACGGAAGCCCAAGCAACCTGGAAAGGTGCGGATCTGCATAGACATGCGTCTCCCTAACACTGCCATAAAAAGGGAACGCCACATAACCCCAACAATCGACGAGATTGTGGCTGACCTCACAGGGTCGAAGATATTTTCAAAGATTGACCTAAAGGCGGGATACCATCAACTCAAGCTCCACAGAGACTCTCGATACATAACAACGTTCTCTACACATCTGGGGCTGCGGAGGTATAAACGCCTAAGCTTTGGAATATCATCAGCTGCGGAGGTGTTCCAGCAGACCATCCAGGAGGTCATCCGAGGCATCCCTGGTGTCCTCAACGTGAGCGATGACATTCTGATTCACGCCCCCGACAAAGAGACACACATCAAGAGGCTTCACGCCCTCCTGGGCCGACTACAAGAGGTTGGGCTCACAATACATCGGGAAAAGTGCGAGTTCCTCAAAACGGAGATCACGTTTTTCGGATACAAGTTTGGCAGCACAGGCATCTCCCCGGACCCGCAGAAGGTCGCAGACATCCAGGCGGCTAGCCCTCCGATGACACCCACGGAAGTGCGCAGCTTTCTAGGCATGGCCACCTACTGCGGGAGGTTCATCCGAAACCTGGCCACACTATCTGAGCCACTGCGGGAACTTACGAAAGCCAACGTCAAGTGGGAATGGGGGCCAACATGCCAGGACTCGTTCGAAAACATCAAGGACTCCCTCTCAGCTGACACCAAGATGGCCTACTACAACACTGAACTGCCTACAGAACTATTCGTAGATGCCAGCCCCGTGGGGCTCGGTGCCATCCTAATGCAAGTCACGAGGGAAGGGGAGAAAAGAACGATCGCGTATGCATCGAGAGCCCTCACCGAGACCGAACAACGGTACTCGCACATCGAAAAGGAGGCCATCGCCGTGCTGTGGGGGTGCCGGCATTTTCACCTCTACAACAGCCACCATTTAACTCATTAGCAGGAAGATCGGGAAAATAAACACCATCCTCATCAAAGGGTATATCTTGAGCACTGCCCATAAAGTCACATTAAATAACAAAGACACACATTCACACCAGGGGAAGGGCGTTCAGCCAATCAGGTGGCTTGAAACGTGGGCGAGAGCACACAGTGTAACGCCTGCGTTTCTCCAGCCAGCTGAGGCCTTTCCCCAGGTGCTGCCATCTTGCTTGTGGGGAGGCAGTAAGGAGGGGCTCCCTGTTGCCTACCCATTCTCCCACGGCCCATGCACCAAGACATGCCACACCCTTGCCCCAGCCAACCCCTTCCTCCCTCTCCACTTACCTACTGGACCAGAGCATTGTACTCCGTTCCCGGCGCTTGGTCCCACCCTCGGCCACCATAGAAATAGCAAAGGAAGATGGGAAGTTTTGTGTGGAAACCTCAAGAGGATGTCTTTAAATATATGAGAAATGGCACAACAAGTTAAAATCCTTAACAGAGTGTTTTGGATTCTGGTTAAAATGCATAAGCAAGGATTGATCATGACAGACACTTGTTGGGGGCGTGGCCACGCCCAAGGCACATTGTAACATATGTTCTGGGAGTGTTTCAAGGTATGTGATTTTTGGAGAGGAATTACAGGATTGATGAACAGAGTGGTGCATGAAGATTTCAACTTTGATTTCTAGGCCTTGATCCTAACAGAAGACCTCACTGAGAGTGACTCCCCTCTTGGAGACACAAACTGCTATTCCAGAATGGAACTCCCCGTCCAAACCACCTTGTCTGCATATATGGATATGGAAAAGACTTGTATATCTCCTGCAAGCACAGTATTTAATAAAGATGTTTCTTTACCTCTCTTGGCTGCAAGCAATGCTGAGCGCTATCCGAATGCCATGGTCAACAAAGAAGGACACCGTTCAAATTGTTTCTGTGACATGTATAAGAAGGACACCTGAGAAACCCAAGAGTAAAAGAAACCTATGAAAGGTGGGCTGAGAAAAATACTACTACTGTGAATACAGGCTGGAAAAATCTGTAAAGGTTACGGGTGCCTGAGAAACCACAGTATGCAACTAATACCTGAAAGGGGGAAAGAAGGAGATATAAATAGATTTAATGCTCAGAAAGCCAGAAAAGATTGCGGAACTTTGAACAACCAGGGCAGACCACCATCCTATCCAAAATAAAGTGTGTGGAAAAAAAGAAGCTGTCTGAGGACTACAGGACTTTGGGGCCTCCCAGCGACTCACAGGAGGAAAGGACAGAAACCTTTTAGTATGTATGTTTTCAGGCAATCCTGGTGAAATGCATCAAGAAACTGTTTTCTTTATTAAAGGGAGAGGCTGAAAAACTTCATTTGGTATCAAGACTGAAAAGAATATCATGCTAGGAAATAGGAACTTTGGAAGACCGGAAACAATTCAAGTATGAATAGGGCCAGCAGAAGTCTTGCTGAGGCTAGTGTACAAAGCCTCCCCTTTTCCTTCTTTTAATTTGGTGTTTTCCATAGTGATGCGTTAGGCTAGCTGCATAGGATTCGGACTTAAGAGTTTTCATTTGGACTTCCACAGCCACCCTTAGTTTTGTTAGAAAGGGAACTGTCCTCATAGAAAAGGAATCAAACGCTTAACCTACCCTATTTCTTTTAATAAAACCCTTGAAACATGACTTAGAATCGTCTGAGTCCTTCTTCTGGTTCACCACATCGCCGACCATGCACCTTTGACTTGGCTAGTCAGTGGACTTGGCTAGTCAGTGACAAAGATGCCAACCAAGGGTAATGCATGATTCCTGGCCCTCTAGTCCTACACCTATCTAGGTAATCCACAGAGAAGCCAGTAAGCAAGCCAATATGGATTAATTTAGCAAGTACTCAGTTATTGAGCGCCCCGGAGTAAAGGAGAATAGGGGGAGATATTAGATGAAGGCCTCTACTTGATTTTGGGGGTTGCCAGGGATGGGACTCAGGGGGCCCGCTGACTCTCTGAGTCAGTGGATAATGGACCTGGGGGCCAAATGGGGAGTATACACTGGTCACTTTCTCTATGTCCTAGTTGCACGCCAGAAGTTGGTCAAATTACCACCACCAAAACCGTTTGCCAAGGAGGGATGCTACCCCCCTTCTTAGAATACCCCATAAATGTGACTAGAGGACTCTCTGGGGCCCTGCAGGTCCACAAACCAGGGTCATGCAGGCCTCATAGGTTTTACAGACCCACTCATGAAGTTTGATGACCCATTTGCGTTCACACAATCCACAAACAAATTGCCCAAATAGTTGCAGACACTATGAGGAACCCAAAAATAGACTTGATATCATCCCCAAACATTCCGCACTGTACTTACCTTCCCAGCAGCCACATGCCGACTTGTTCCTTTCCCAGGAAGCTCTGGACCTCCATAGTGTGATGAATCCTGTGGAGTCATCACTGATTCGCTGGGCCCGGGCACCACCCTACCTTCAACTTTATCTCACTAAATACTCTCTATGTTCCTCTGCCACCAACTCTGTGTGTAAAGTGGTTTGCTAAACAGAGAGTAGGTGGTCGATCACTCTCCTCCGCTGGGACCCTCCTATGGAATAGCCTCCCCCTCTCTCTGCGCTTTGAGCAGGACTTTCTTAAATTCAGGAAGCTCCTCAAGACTTTCCTCTTTACCTCCTCCTTCCCTTCTTCTCTCCTCTGCTAATTTGCACAGCTGCTGTGATTGGTGTCCTGGGCCCTCATGCACCCCCAAAGCCCCTGAGCTCCCACACCCAATCTTCCAAGCTCCAGTCTACCCTCAGAACTTGCCCTTGCATTCCCTCTGCCTTAGAGGCTTGCACTTACCCATCGTGGCCCAGGCCGTGTAGCACTCTCCTCACCATGCACTTCTACCATACACTTATCTGTGGCTCACCCACGAGCACGGACACTTTAGCACTTCCCCCCAACCCTCTATCTTGCTGCACTTGCATGTTCTGAATGCTAACAAGGCATAGTAGGATCATCCTTTCCCTCCCTTTTCCCCCAATGTTTTTACATTTTGTGTGTTTACTAATGTGTTTCACCCCCTGTTCCCTCCCTTTGCCCTGTGGGTGCTTGGAAATGGTATTTACTTGCTTGACAGGCGCCTAACAAGTGAACAATAAATAAATATATACATTCCCAGTCAAAGATCTCCTCCCAGATGGCCCGGGGACAGCTGTCACTACCTGATCCTGACCTTGGGGGTGGTATAATGAGGGAGGATCATGTGGGAGGAGATGGCTGTCGAGGGAAAGTGGTGACCCCATCAGGAGAAACGTGGTATTCCTCCCTTTCTGAGGAAGAAAACCTCATAATTACTAAGTTCTTGATGGCTTGTTGTCACTATACACATCCCTCCCGTTATAAAACCCGTAAACCCCTTCCTGCAGAAAACTCTAGGCATAATATTATTCATGCCTCATATACACATAACACATACCTAACATCCTCTGGCGTTGTCATTCAAACAGGAGTCTGAGCAGAGGGAAGCAGAACAGGAGAAGCTGGAAGCAGAACAGAAGGAGAAGCCAACAGCACGGCAACAGACTGTGCTGGAGAAGGCAGACTCTTCCAAGTTGCTGCTCATAAGCATTACCTACCGGCATGGCGGGGGCCACAGGATATACAGCAGGCACTGTGGGAGTAGTGCTGGGGAGCCAGCAGCAAAGCTACCAAAGGCGCGGTCATGCCAAGAAGCAGCAGTCTTACCGGCGGGTGAACGCAGATCTGGCAGGAGAGCTGAGAGAAGGTCTGTAGAGCGGAAAACGCCGTCCCAGAGTGAAAGCTTTGCTGCAGCAACATGCCACTGGTCGGGAACACTAACAGATACCTGTGAGTGTGCCCAGAGCCATTAGGGACCCTGGGGTGTACCAAAAGACATGTGGGCAATTCAGAAACTATTTGAATACCTAACAAGTCTAATGTAAAGACAGAATTTGTACAAATCCTCTTGTACGAGATGTCAATATGAGAAAAGGTGGACCAAGTGTTATCACAACAGATGAATGTTGATGAAGTTAAAAGACACAACTTGAACAAGTCTTCATACATGCGATATCAATGTTGGGAAAGATGGAACAAGCAGTACCTAAAGCCTATGAAGAATAGGCACAGTGAAGTAATACAACTGTGTTATATTAAAAGACAGTGAACACAAAGAAGAAGTCCTGTTGAAAGAAGCACATCGGGCAGTGAGCAATTAGGAGAAGATACCTGGCAGAGAAGCATACCAGAGGATCTGCAAGACCCCATAGAGAGGTTCCTGGCAGGGGAGTATACCAGGCAATCCATTCAAAATATAGGGAAGAATAGGACATTGCGGCAAGATACTGGGAGTATACCTGATGATAGGAAGCCTTGGCAGTCAAAACACCAAGCAAGTTGAAGATTAACTATGTTAAAATTGGGGGAAGATACCTGGCAGAAGAGTATACCAGGGAATCGGATGAACTTACTAAAGGATTGCCGACAAGGGAGAATACCAGGAAGTCCGCTAAAGTTATAGAAAGAAACTTATCTTCATTTGCAAAACACATGGCAAAAAAAATGCCAGTGACTCTAAGAAAACAGGCATGTGGAAGTTGTGAAATTGAACCAAGACCTTTTCCTGTTTAAATCCAAATGCCTGGTCAAAGGGTATACGCAAAAACCTAAATAGCTCACAGGAGGATTTCTGATGGACAAGTACATCAGGTGGTCCCCTGATATATCAAAGAGGTTGCAGAGAACTCTTTGTGGACAATTTTATTGTGAGTAAGACCCCTTTGATTTGTGAACTCAGTGCAAAGAAACCCAGAAAGAGCTCAATGGTATGGGATATATCATTTGCACAGAAACTTCTTGAACCAGGTATAAGGAACCAAAGAAACTGTTGTTTGGAAAAGACACGGTTGCCATCTTTAAGAGACTATTGTTTGGAAGAGACACTTTTGCCACCCTACTTGAGATATCCAGGGGAAGAGAACCACCCTCTGTATCCAAGGATTTCTACTTGGAAAGGACTATATTTGTTGAATGTGATTACTTTAATTATGAAACATTTTTGCCAAATAGAAGTCTGTGTCATTATCCTTATACTTTTAATTGTTCCTTTTTAGTGTGAGGGTCAGATTGGTATTTTTTGGACACAAGGGGCCTCATTACGAGGTGGGTGGAATGGGTTTAACGGGACTGGTAATGGTTCTGGTGCTAGTAAACCCGTTCCACCCTATTACGAGGTTCCCTTGCGGGACCCGCTCAGAACTTCTGGTCAGACCACACGTCCTTTGCGGGTCCCGCAAGGGGACGAGGGTGCTAATAACGGGCCCGTTATTAGCTCCATCCCCATTCCCATTGAGCCCTATGGGGGCTCGAATGGGGATGGGTTTTTTGAATGAGGAATTACCGGGTCCTCCAAGGTTGGAATGACCCAGTAATTCCTCATTCAAAGAACCCGGACGCGAGTTTGGAGGCAGCCATGGCTCTAATAGCACCTTGGCTAACTCCAAATTCGTAATGAGGGCCAAGGACTGTTCATATACAAGTGAGCTGATCAGGACATTTAAGGAATTGCTCACTCTGACTCTGCCGGTAGGGGCTGTGAACTACCAGCAGGCCAGACCTGCCGGTAGTTCAGGCCCCTACCAGCAGATAATTCACTGAAGCACCGGCGCTGGTACTAACGATGCAGTGCTTCAGTGTTCCCATTCCCGTGGAGTCGCATAGGAACTTACAGTTCTGCCTCCACCCGTAATATCACAGTATTAATGGGCTATTGGGTGGTGGAAACGGTAAGCCGAGGTTGCCGGTAGGACACCGGTACTACTGGCAGCCTACCGGCAACCTCGTAATGAGGGCCATAGACTGATCTTTAGCTTTAGTTTCCTAGGTAGGGAGACTCTCGTTAGCATAGGGTCAGAGAGGTGTTTATTCAACTTTTTATTTTAATAAAGATGTCTAATAATGAAAATATTACAGCGTTGTGTCCGCCTCTCAAATTGGACCCTTCACAATAGACACACATGGAATCCACATGGCCATCGGGCTTGATACACGTTTAGTCCGGCCCTCTCTCAGCTTCTATTGGACTACAAGCGAGGCTGAAAAAACAACCAGTCCCAGCCCTCTAACAATTGGGAACGAAAGGTGCAGACCCACGCCAAGAGAATAGCTTATCTGAACTGAAAATCGCAGTCACCAAACGATACCGCCACCACAAGGCCGAGCAAATCTCCACGGGTGCAGTGCAGTGGCCACACCCAGGAGGCAGTATTGCAGTGTTTGATCAGGCTGTCTGTGAAGCAGAGGCTGCGAAGCAGAGGTCAAATGGTTCTTCTTCAGGATGTCTAGCCGCTGCATGAGCAGCTGAAACATCTCTAGCACTTCTCGAACATGTACCATGGACATTTTGAGTGAGTTTGTGCTTCAATTCCCGATACATTCATTAGGGCAGTGATTGCTAGACCATGCAATCATGTCTTGGCTAAGAGAAGGGAGCACAGTCAGAAAATCAGGGAATACAATTATAAAGTGTTAGCCAATGCCATTAAATGTGTGAGGAATTGCGACAAGGATATAAGAACTGGGTTCGCTGTCACTAGAAAACCATGCTGCTGGAGAGTGGCAAAGGATGTTGACTATATTGGTTTCATTTGATAAGGTTCTGGGAATTGGTGAAAGGCCGGGATAGTGGATCTGAAATCAGTAGATTCATCTTGTCGCTGATCATACATGATAGACTTCATCGCCACTTCCTTTGCCCTCCCCCTGTATCTGACAATGCATTCCTATTTAACAACATATTGGGTTCATAAACCCGGGTAGGGAAGCACGCTGCCAGCTTATTTCCTAAATGAAAAGGTTCAGGGCCCATGACCCAGTCTGCTGAGCAAATGTCAATAAAAATCAACCAGAGAAATGGGCCTCAATCCTGGAAGAGTGTTGCAGGAATGGTCCTCTCATCTTGGACAGGTAGCATCCTGGTTCCCATTTTCAAAAAGATAAGCGGAAAGGATTCATTTAATTACTGTACAATAACCCTTCTGGAAAATCTAATTCTATCACATAACGTTTTTGATGGAGATAACTGGAATCTTATTCCCATGTCAAGAAAGACATGTGTGAAGAGTATAACACCTTTCTGCTGCAGGTGTGAGCCCCCCTTCTACATTATATTATTGGATTATACTGCCTCGCCCATTGAAAGGGGGTCTGCTCATGCCTCAAACAGGCCTAAAGCAGGGATCTGTGCTGGCTCCCCTCTTATTCAACCTCTATGTGTTCGACATTGAGCTTGACTTGGCCCCAATTCACAATTTTCCACCAAAACTTGGTAAGCACTCTATGCCCTGGCTCCCAGACAACCTTTTTTTTACTTGACCTGGCTAATATGGTGTTGCGGTGTAGTATTAAGGATATTGAAGATGTGTTGTGCAAAAATAGGCTGGTGATAAATATTAATACAAATTAAATTCAGTCTAGTGCAACCAAATATGAGGAATTTACCTGAAAAGTTAGTAATAGTCCACTAGTGGTCATCAGCCAATTCTGTTACCTGGGCTATACGTTCCATAATAATTCTTGCTTTGAAGTATTAAGAAACAGAATTAAGTTCAAAACCGACTCAATAATATGCGCATTTAAGTTGTTCAATAATAAACATGGTGCATCCTCCTTTACACCTGTCATCGAGGCCTATAAACACAAACTGAGTCCCACAACATGATTTGGCTCGTAATTTCATCTATGAACTCTTAACTTGCCGTAGAATGGCAGAGCGTAGTCTTTGGAGAAGGGCATTGGGGCTGCCACATGTTATTTCCATGGCACTTATCAGGCTGAAATTGGCACTAGCCTCCCTAGAAACTATAGCAGTGATATGAAAAGGTTATCTTCATTTGAAAATGAAATATAGTATTGCTAGTGGAATCTTCGGTACAGTTGGGGTGGGGGAGGACAACAAGCGAGGCTTCAATCCCAATCTTGGCTGCTTTCATTGAGCAACAAGAGACCTTTTTATCTGCTATACAGCTCAACAATCTGAACCCAAGATAGTCCCTGGATTTTTAAAAGAATGGGGTTTGATCTATAACTGAACCCTTATAAAAGGAAAAAAAGGTTTATCATAAAAAACGACCATATATAGAACCTTTTCCCAGACAGGCAAAACTTTTGTTTTGTCTTGAAATTCAGGTTTAATGAAACATTTGAAGTTCTTGGCCCTAGCCTGAAAAGTATATATACTGCAGCTTGTTTAAAATCAAATAATAATAAGGACATTAAGCATTTGATCATTAACTGCAAGAGCTTAAGTGCATTGAGTTATCTTTCACTAGATTTGTCTGTGATCCAATTCCTGTACAAAATTAACTTGTATTGGCGTTATATCAGCGCGTTTCCGCGGTCACTTATGCAGCTATTGTTTTGCAAATGATTTTTATAAATGGTTCATGTTGTATTATTGTTCATTAAAGTGCGTAAGGTTTGAATATGTGAATCTATAACAATAAATAAAAACAACAGCAAGACATAAACGTATCCCACACACAAAGTAAATATGCCCCTCAGATGCTGAAGCCAAAAGTATCTTCTTCTTATCAAGCACTTGCAAAACACACATTTTGGTAACGCAACGCGCCTCATACAAGACCTGAAATAAGGATCTGTGCTGAGGAACAAAATAAACAAATTAAGCTACATCTCAAACAGGAACAATCAGCAAATACACAAACACCACTTCCCTCCTGAGGATCCACATATTATGGTGAAACACGTGTAGAGGTTTTTTCTTAAACTTTGATCAATCAATCTACAGAACTTTATGTTGAACAATGTACATTCTAAGAAAACACTTATTTTGATTAATATAATACACTGATTATTTTAAAAAAAACTGCAGTAAATGAGAAAATAGACAAAATATTGGACATTTGAATATCTTGCCTTTCCTTAGTGCATGCATTCTAAAGATCTACATTCAAGCGATGTTCCTGTATGAGTTTGCCCAACTCTGCTAACCTAGTGACAGCAGGAGGCAGCAGATCTGCAGACGACACCATGCCAAGATAGTATTTTCAGGCGTAGGGCCCCTCTTAATTGGATGCCCGACTGAACGATCTATGGGAGAACTGCTTCCCTCCCATGCCATACTAGTCCGGTAACTCGAGTACCATCAGGGCACCTGTAATATGACATGCAGCCCTACATTCCTTTGCACGAGTCCTTGCAGAGAACCACTGGCATATCAGCGGGCTTGGGCATTACACAGACCTGCCTTGTTTCAAGAATCTTCTCCCAAGTTGGCAATACATTGCCATGACACAATCTGTGGATGAAAGGCAACTGTGGTCGCAGGTGTTTAAGCCTTGCACCAATTATGCCTGGTGGTGGTTGCGGTGCAATGTACACACATTGTCATCCATCTACTACAGGAGTTGGAGCATGCATTCCACCGCTGGCACTGTTACACAGACCCTTCAGGATATTGCGACATGAAATGGCAAAGTCTGAGGCATGAAATGGCAAATTTTGTGGCACAAAACTTTATTTATTGCAGCAATTTTGTCACACATTGTTTATTGCCTGCAGGGTGTAAGATTGGCGCATTGCAAGAAAGTGACAGTGCCCAAGGCTACAAGAGAGCAGGGTGTCATTATGTTCACCTACATTTTGTCCCAGATGTCTAGCTTAGCAGAACAGTGTTTGTTTGGCTATGTTTTTGGTTTAATGTGCATGCCTATTTAATATTATTGACAGTATTGATCGTTATCAGTTGTAACGCTGAAAATATCCCCCTTCTATGTTCTCCAAACCCCACCCACACACATCTCACACCAACACACCTCACAAGTCTCACCAATTCCCCATCACAACTTGTGTTCCCGAACCTCTCACTCTGTCATACAAATACTCATGTGCTCTGTCACACTGTCAAGTCACAATTTGCACTCCTCAGTCCCTGGCACACTCCAAATCATACTCCCAACTCACAAACTCACACCTTACACTCCCTAATTCCTCCTGCGTTACACAGTGCCTCATTCTTTCATGCTACTTCTGCATCTTGCATTCTTTCTCCGGTTCTATCACACTCTTCCCTCATCCTTTCCCCTGTGCTTAATGGTAACACAAAAAACGTCAACAAACCAAACAATGGCCCAGCAATAATGTTCTCACTCAGGCCAAGCTGCTTCTCTCACTCCCAGCTCTCCTCCATCGGGAAATGGGCTGCAGCTTGACGTCTCGAAACTGACATCTAAAGTGTCAACTGGGGCTTATGGCCACCATCAGGGCATCCTTCTTGTGGGCACCTGCTTGATGTTACGGTGTTCCAGTCCTTGTGCCCCCGCATTCGTTCTCACTATGTTCTTTCGCCTCATATTCCGGTCTGTTGCTTTGCAGTAGCACCCAGGGTCAGTTTCATGTTTTGCCTGGCACCCTTCCACTATGGCACGTCATTGTTTCTGTGCAGAAGTTGCGGTATTCCCTATGCATACATACAGGATCACGCTTCCCCCATGCTGTTAAAAAAATGCGATCTCCCATTATGCAATATCTTCAATGTGGCTGGGCATATCAACTTGTAATATAAGTTCACTCTCCTCAGCCGTTTTTTGGTTGGGCCAAAAAGTGCCCTCCATCTCTGTACCAGGGCAGTGTAATCAGTATATATTGGTAATTTGGGGGATGTTCTTGTGATCGTTCCTCCTTTTCTCAAGAAGGCAAGCACCGTTTCTCTGTCTTTGTAGTTCAGGATCCTGGCTATGATCTGTCTTGGGGAGCGCCTGGCGACAGCCTCTTCATCAGCGATCTATGCACCCTTTTAACTTTGAATCTATGCATTAAGGTGCCTGGGCCCACCTCCTGCAGTAGCATGTTCTTGATGTATTCTGTATGGTCTCTTCCTTCGTCTCCATCGCGGAGTCCAAGTATTCTAACATTATTCCGACGGGCTCTCCCTTCTGTATCTTCCACACTGTGTTCCAGCACCTTCACTTTGGCTATTAGGTCTGCCACTTGTGTCTGAGCGCTAGCTATATTGGCAGTGTTATCTTGTACCTGTTGTTCCGCTGTTCCCAGGTGATCTGCTAACGCTCTGAAATCTTGTTGAAGCAGGCCAACATCTACTATGACTGCATCGATTTTGTATGGCAGTGTGGTTTTCAAAGCTGCTATGGCTGCCAAAATAGGACCTTCTTCCTGTGTGGATACTTGTTGTGCTGAGGATGCCTCCGCTTGTTCTCCCTCCTGTTTCAGAGTGCCATCCACTCTCTGTGCATAGGCCTCCATTACTGTTTGTCGACCTTTCCCTTTCCGGCCTTTCTTCGCAATTGAGGATCGATTTTGTGCCCAGCTTACTTGGCTGTTGTGGGCCACTGCCTCTGATATTGCCCGATGTTTATTCATTCTCCCTACTTCCCGCTCTTCCGTGTGGGTCGTAGCCTGCACTTCCCGCCAGGCCAGCAGCCTCCAGGCGTGCTCCATGCACTAGCAGCAGGTTCCCCTCATCCTCCCGCCTCTGCCGACACCACCGCTCCTGCCCTGCAACCCTTTCACTAACCGTTGCCGTATGCTGTGTGCCACCAGTATCACTTGCTGCTCTGGCTTTCAAGAGTTCACACTGTTCACTGCCTGCCCTCCTGCACACCTGTTCTGTTCCTTGCTGCTGTGGTGTGCGCTCCTGGGTCTGTGTAGCTGCTCTCAGCCCTGTGTTCCTGTGCTGTGCGGTCAGCAACGTGTCTGGTGGCCCGCCGGGATGTAAATACCATGCAGTACCCCCGGCTCACCTGTGTCTGATGTTGAGCAGGTGCTGGCCACCAAGCCCCCCCAGGCCATTCTCGTCCCTGTGTTCTGCCTCCTCGCTGGCATCTGCCCAGGGCTGCCTTCCGCCTAGGTGTCCACCAGGCTCAGTCCGCCCAGCGCCTCCTTACCCCTCTGTTGCCTCACGGTGCTTCTCGCTCTCCTCCTCCCTGTGTGCGTGCTCCGGTCACCGCTGGGAGGATGACAGGGAGGGACAGGAGATGAGAAAAGGTTGGCTACCTTCACACCCTCCGGGCATCTCCGACCTGGATTCCACTGGTGTGTGTGTGCCAACCGTAGTATTTGCTGTGCTTGCCTGTGTGTCCAGACTTGTGAGTTCTGTGGTCCTCTCTCCTCCTACTGCCAGCTCTCCATGTGCTCTATGGCATTCAACGGCATGGTCACCATCTTGGGCATTCACTTTCAATTTTTGAGGCCAGTGCATGCCGCCGATGTGCCACTGCTGCCCGCGTTTTCAGGCCCCACCGATTCCCGCTGTGCTCAGGTGCAGTTAGCTGTAGTTTGCTGGGCGAAGTGCTTCTCACAGCACTAGGATCATGGTCGACTTCAGGATCATGCGGGAGCTCCCGAAAAGAGTGACTTCACTACATGGGCACAAGCCACGCCCACCTCATCCTTCCCTTCCTTATATTTATCTGGCATTTTAGAATGTACCCTTACCTTTTTACAATGGACATAGCATTTTCAGAAAGATGAATGTGAATGGCCCGAAGCAGTTTACCATGTGACCATCATCCCTCTCCTTGTCCACCTTGTAACAAAGCTATTTCTGGCATAGTCAGAATCTGACAATCACAATCTCTTTCAACATGTTTTCTACTGCTGTGGATATTGCCTTGTAGATGGTAGCCAGTCCTGCTACCACACTACTCCTGGGACCTATCCGCATGCTCAGTGATGGAATATCATCATTTTTGGCCCACACATTTTCAATTCCTGCCACTAACTCATTATCAAGGTCATTACTCATGTGATACACACAACCATCCACAAATACACTTGGGAGATTTTGCCATTTTTCATTTTCAAAAGCCTTGAGTGGCGATTGTCAATATTCAATCAAGTCTTTTTCCGAAATGTATATCTTCTGGTGTTCCCATAAATGCTTGATCATGTAATTCTGCTAGTCCCTAGGCCACAGGATTCTTTTTATTCTATCCATATCTCAGCACCACAGGGAATCCTTGTAATGCCAATGCCCAGGAGGTGATCATTGGTAGGTTTCCTGACCTGATCCTCTTACTTTACATACATTGTACAGGCTGATGAGATAGTAGAGGCTGATGAGCAGTTTCAATAATCACTCTCCATGAATAATGGGGCAAAAATGTTGTAATGCCAAAATAGTTGTCAACAGTGCCTTTTCACATTTATACTTGTTCCTACCTGTGATAATGCCTTGCTGGCATAGGCAAACATCGTATTAGTTGAATCGTTCTTCTGGTACAAAACTGCAGACATACATATGTCTGTAAATGCAATTTCTTGGAAGACATCTCAATTCTTCCTTGGCTAAGCTAAACACGGGGCCCTTGTCAGATGGTCTTTTAATATAGCTTCTGCCTCATGGCGTTCTTACCCTTAATTTCAGGGCACAACTTGTTTCAATAGCTTAGACAATGGTTGTGTGATTTCTGCATAATCGTGAATACATTTTCTATTGTAATTTACCATACCTAATAGACTTTCTGAACCCTTCACATTGATGGGATCCTTCATTTTTTTAATCCCCTTCACCTTTTTCTTCTGCAGGTTCAAACCCTCTTCCGAGATCTCATGCCCCAAGGAATTGACAGTTTTCCTGCACCACTTGGCCTCCTGCAATGGTATTTTTGCCCCAGCACTTTGTAACTGACTGAGCACATGTCTAATTCTACTGAAATGGTCTTTTATGTCCTCATTTGTAATCAGGATATCATCCACATAAACTACAGTTCCTCTTTCTGCTGGGTCCAGCATCGCCTTATTCAGAATAATATCCAAATTCGCTCCAGCTATTGATATACACGAGGGGGAATCCTTTGATGCACATATTGCTTTTCTGGAAAGGTGAACAAAAATTGATTTTCGATGTCCCTTGCTAATCATATGCACCCATATCCAGCTGTTAAATCCAACGTAGTGAAGACCGTTGACCCTTGAATCTGTGCGTGGCCTTGGTCAATGAATGGAAGCGCCCATCTGGACACATGTACTCAATTAATAAGCCCTCTTAAATCTGCACATAATCTCCACTGACAGTTGGACTTCAATACCCCTATGATAGGCGTGCTTGATATACTGTTAATAGGTCTAATTATCCCTCTGAACTCTAGATTTGTAATGATTTGGGAAATGACTCCCAAGCATGCTAAACGTAGCCTGTATTGTCACACAAAAACAGGTTCCGCACCATAACCTTCTGGTAATGTAGTGACATGGAAATTGGTATGTCCACAATCACATGCATCGCAGGCAAATACATCTTTGAATTCTGAAAATATCTTCCTCAATTGGTCTCTCTCCAAGTCATTTGAACAGGCATCTGCAGCTTGAATTTATTTTTCTGTAAGTGTTGGAAATTCTGGAATGTCTTCCAGAGGGTGCATTTCTGCGTTGTCCTCTATTGTGCGGCAGTGTCTTTCTGAATTAATGCCACGCTCAGATATCGTGCCATTTGCACCCCCCATCTGAAGTTGCTGCCTTTCTTCTGTTCGGCCATCTAACTGACATGGAATGCAGTCATCCTGAGAATGACAAATAGCATTCCTAGGTTCATACGGATATACCGACTGCTCCCGGAAAAGTCCTTTCGGTTTACAGTCAATAAACTTAGACAGTTCTGCTTCTAGGGTGACAAAACATTCAGGAATCATGACTGGGTTGCTTAGATCTGCGGTATGGTATGATTTTTTAATTGCCATCCCTATTGGTGTTCCTTTTTCCAAATGAATCTCCTGACATCCCTTATTATCTACCAGGCTCTGTATGGGACTGTCCCCAACCTGTTTCCTATTTCTATTCCTTGTTGTCGCGTGACCTTATTGATATACACAAATGCATCAGACTCCATAAGCTTCTGCCCATTTCTGGGTTTCAATATCACTGTAAACTGTCTTGTGAATGCAGGTATATCAAACATCCCTTTTCACCTGTACTTCGATTGCATATGGCATTAGCTGTGCATAACAACATCCTTGTCTTTTATTCTCAAATTCTTGTGGTACTGCACCCAATCAGGACCAAACATTTTGGTCAATAAGTCTAGAAGCATGCTTATCCTGTGCATAATATGATTTCCTAGGTAGAATTCAGCCTTAATTTCATTTATTTTCCACACATTGTGATGGATGTTCTCGGATCCTATTTTCAACATGCACCTCCCTAAGACTCTGTGTCACTGATCAGGACTTTTGTAAGGGTGGCCCTAATTACGCTCACACCAGAATAAAAAACACCCCTCTAGGGAAATAAGGCCAAGCGTCTATCTTTTAAGGATAACAAGTTTAATCTTATAAAAATGAGGATGGTAGCAAAGTGCTCTGCTGCCTGAATGGTCTTCTTCTGCCCCTCATCCGTTAATTTGCTCTGCCATTGTGATGCCACGTGGGGGTCTATATAGTCTGGTCCTGATGTAGTAGCATCACTGGATATGGGCTATGGCTCCATCCCAAACTGTCCTGCTTCTATTCAAGGGATACTCCTAAGTCTTCCTTTCTTCATTGTCGGCGGTTTCTGTCTGCTCTACAGCTTATGCTACCTTACATAGAAGCACACCGTAGCTCTGCAGACTTTTACAAACCTTGAGGCCTAGCCCCAGGAACACCTTAACATTTGTGAACAATGTTCATTCGTTCTATCCATATTGCACTCATTCTACTCATGTTATCTGAGCCCTGTAGGTTCCCCCCACCCTTAATACTCATAATATGTCTCATTTCTGCAATTTGTGCACCGAGCATGTAAATCCCATTTTAGCCTCCATGGGCCTTTTGAAAGACAGTAGACAGTTGGTGAGTGAATGTGTGCTGCTAGTGCTAGCACAGACACCGGAGGAGCCTGTAGTCTATTTTTAGCGCAGGCCACATTCCTTCTGGGACAGAGGGGAGAGTTCAACAGTACTAGGATTTGCATAGGATCTGACATTACAAATGTATTCAGCTAATAGTTAATTGTGTCTTATATTTAAACAATAACTGCCTTCTTCAGTGTCTGCCAATGTCCTCCTTCAGTGCCCGCCCATGTTTGTGTATGTGATTATATTTGCATGAGAGAGCTTTCCCAGTGTCCCTTCTCCCCCATTATAGCACCTAAAAGAAGTCTTGCCTAATTCTAAAGCGCTTGGGGGAAGACCATAGTTTCTTCCCAACACTGTCTAATCCAAATATGTAGTGGGTTTTGATGGCAAATAATGGTATTTCCTTCCTTTCAAGCATTTGTTTAAATACTTTCTATGATGGAAACAACTCGATTTATTCATAAAACTGAGTAATAACGAGAAGATTCCCGCCCTGAACATTCTTCGACCAACTGCTGGGAATATCAATGTAATGGTACTGAACTAATGGTAGGCCTTCCTTAATCTTGAACGTACAAGATATGATATATCAATGGAAACCCTACTCTGCAGACCACAAAGGGCAAAATTCCAAATAGCAAGATTCAACTGGATATCGACGATAAAAGAAAAAAGCAGGTACAAACACACGCTGAATTGCACAAGTTAGAGCTCTGAATGAAATGCCCCACTATCTCAATCTGTTTCCCGACCGTGTTAATTTGGGATACCTTCATGCGGCTTCACTTCAACGTCCTTCCAACACAACAAATTCTTGGGATAAAAGCCCAAAAGGCTAATCGAGACCAGACATGCAGGCACTGCAACAAAGGAGATACCATCGAGAGTTTACATCATGTATTAATGCAATCTCCGGCCCTTGCAGAAAAACGTATTGCTTTTGGCAAGCTCCATATGAAAACCATCAAAATACTAGATCCTGAGGAACGCTGGGCTCTTATACTATCTGGGAACAACATTTCAATGACGATTGTGGTCATCCGCTTTTGGCAAGCAATCCAGATACAATCAACGTCTAGACATGGTTAATCACCTTTTCTTCAGACAATGAATGAATAAATGTGATTGTATGAATTTATGTAACGAGAATAAGACAAATGTAAGGTTTAAAGATATAAACTATATGCATTTTAAATAATAAACAAATAAATAAATAAATAATTTCACATTGATAAAACTCCTTTCTTGTTCTGGGGCCTCAATTTTTTCAATATACTCTTCAATTTCCACCGGTATGTACGGGCGACCCTTAGCCATGTGGATGTCAGCAATAGCCAATATATTTTCCTGATTTTTGATGGGTTCATCACAAGGCACTGTGTCTTCCTCATGTAAATAGAATCTCAGTGTGTTTTCATCCACTTTTGCTTGGCAGCTCCTCCTCGGATCGAAATGAATATCTAGTGATTGTTCTATCTTTTTATCTTGTATTCTATCCTTGCACATTAGAATAACAGTAACACTAGGGACACACCTATTTTGAAGGTACACGTCAATCACATTTTCTGACTTGGCTTTGGTGTGACATTCTTTTGTATTATCTGGCTTGCCACATTTTTATCTGTTTTAACCAATCTGTTTCTAATGAAAATGGTGTTCCTGAATAGTTGTTACCGCACTTTGGGCCTCATTACGACCCAGGCGGTAACTTACCGCCTGGGTCGTAATGACCCAGGCGGTAAAACTACGTTTACGCCATGGTGGTTGGCGGACTTACCGCCCCATTCCAAGGTTGGCGGGGCGGTAAGTCCCCATTAACCCATTTACCCTTCCCCATTCCCATTTTTGCCCCATAGGGCATAATGGGAGTGGGGAAGGCGTTAATTACGCCACCGTAAATTATGGTGGCGTAATTAACAACAAGGTCCCTTAGCGCCATGGATTTTAACACCTGCTAAAAGCAGGTGTTAAATCCTCCATGGCGCTAAGGGACCTCGGAATCAGGCGGTAAGGGTCGGCGCTGTTTACGCCGCCGTAAACCCCTTACCGCCTGGGTCCTAATGAGGCCCTTTGTGTCTTAATTTGTTTCCCTACCTTAATGTCAACCTCAGCAGCACCTGCCACAGGTATCACCTCACCATTGAAAGTATACACAGGGCCTACTATCTGTCGTAACTTTAAAGGGTAGTGTTGTTGCTTTCCATCATTTATGCTGCCTACCGGTTTCCTTGACATAACAGTAACCTGTGCTCCTATGTCAACCTTTGCAAACGCATTGCATTGTCCTTCCACTGCAATACAAATAAAATAAATAAATAAATAGGGGCATAATATCGATATTCACAGTACTTTAGGATGTATAAAAAGTGTGAGCTGTTGCTAATCTCAAGACTGACTCTCCGTAAACCCAGTTGACTCTTTGCCAAACACAGGGGCATGTGCAATGATAACTTGTCACCCCCCCTTTTTATGGTATCATTTCCAATTTTCTTGTCTTCTGTATTTATTTTCCTACCCTGCAAGCCCACCTGAAACTTTGCTATAAACTGTCCTCCCTGAGTAAGAGATATGCTCGTAGTCCTGGACAACTCCTCACTGTTTTCAGTGTCCTCATTTATATTCTTCACCTTACCTGATCTATCTATTCTTCCAGGAACTGTTTGTTTGTTACTTACCTTGCACTTGTACTTTACCTGTCATCTGCACTTCTTTGAACATCTGTGGCATGACATTTTCCACTGGCGGCTCACCTATGTACATACTTTGCTTGGCTTCTAAATCTGTAGAAATATGAACAATATTAGGTTCCCTGGGTAATGAAGTCCCAATCATTTTCTTTTCATATGCATTCTCCATACTGGTCTTTTCAATCATATCTGTTTCCTTTATTTCTGGCATGATATGTGGTCTCACTTGTATCTTTTAAAAGGTATCATCCCCTAATGAAATATGCATGCTAGGGCCATAAGCCTCATCATCTGGACGAATGCTATCCCTTTCACTAACCACACTGGGAGTGCTCCATCCTGCATTCTTCCCACTAGTGTGAGTGAGTATCTTTGTATCCACATTTTTATGATTTGGGAGACGTTTTTCTTTAACAGTTTTTCTTTTCCGCTGTTCTTTGGGCTCAACACCCATGCTGGTGTAGCCATGTTTATTTTTCATCGTCTTTCACTGCTGTCCTACTCTTGAGTGGAAGCAATAGTTTGATATAGCTCCAGGTTAAACCACACATCTTTCTTGTGAGTGTTTGTATTTCCATAGTTGTTATATTCCTTACCGTGCACCCAGATGGGCCCCTCTGACAGCGTGCCACTTTGCACATGCCCCCTGGACTGGGGTGACTGTATGACTAATCACTTAATAGTCCCTTGCACAGCATCGCTCTTGTGCTCCTCACTCTGGTTTGTCATTTGTTGGTGGTTACCCTGGCTAGCACACAGTTAGGATGCTTGATGTGCAGCTAGGGACCTGCACAGTGCGCATCCTACCTTGTGCCTCTAAACTCTGAAATCTTTCTAGATCTCTAGAGTAATTTCTCTGTAATCTAAATGTTAAATGTTAAATGTTAAAGGTATTTGTACCGCGCACCGTCACCAACGGAATTGGTCCCCAGGCGCTCAGGCGGATCTGTAAACGATAAAGGTGGGATGGGTTAGTAAGGTGAAGGAGGGAGTAGGATAGTGAGAGGAGTGGTGTTCTGTTGGCAGCTTCAACTCAGTATACACCGGGTGCTGAGCTTTGGTGCGGGTATCGGATCGGAGTCAGTCCGTGTGTGCTGTTGTTCCGGCTTATGTGTTGTTGCAGTGTTGTGAGGTGCGTGCGGCTTGTTGTGCGAGAGATGGTTGTGTGAGTTTTTTGAGTGAGATAAGTATGCAGAGTTTGAGCTTGGTTAGTGGGTTACCTGACCTTTACCATGCTAACATTCATAGTTCTGTCTTAGTGTGGCACCTGTTGGCCCTCACATTCCCATCTAGACGAGGCGCAGGCCAATGTTTAGGACTCCATCCAGGTGTGGTCATGCCAACCCGCACACCCCCATCCAGATGCGGCATAGGCTAGTGTCTAGAGACCCGCCTCGGTGTGGGCATGCTAACATTCACAACTCCATCTGAGCACCACGCAGGCTGGTGTTCACAACTCTAGGTGTGGCACATTTTAGCATTCACGATTTTCCTAGGCGCTGGCATGTAATCCTTCAATCAATCCTATCCAGATGCGACACAGGCCAGCGTCTATCTAGATGCGTCTGCCGGTCTGGATATGTTCGTCCGGTACGTACGAGTGGGAGTGTCACTTGGGGCTTTCGTCTGGGTCTAGGTATGTGGTCAGTCTCTGCAGCCTTCCTTTGTGGCTATTTTCCATGATGTCTTATGCTCTGTCGAATGGCTGGTTCTTTGGTTTGAGTGTTTGTCCAATTTGAGAGCGGTCGAGGTTGGAGTTATTTTTGTCTGGTTACGTTTTGAAGAGCCATGATTTGAGGAGTTTCCTGAATGCTAGGTGGTTTGTTGTATTCCGTATATTCTTAGGTAGGTAATTCCAGGTTTTGGGTACCTGCTGAGAGAAAGACGATCCTCCAAGTTTTTTTCTGTTGTAGGGTTTTGGTTCCAGGCGTATGTCGGTGCTTGATCTTAGTGTTCTTGTCGGTTGGTGTAGGCGTAGTTTGTCGCTTAGGAATTCTGCGCCTTGTTTGTGTATTGCTCTGTGCGTGATGCACATGGCCTTGAACTTTATTCGTTGTTTCAGTGGTAGCCAGTGTAGTATTTTTAGCGCGGGTGTGATGTGTTCTCTTCTGGGTAGCTTGAGGAGGAGTCTGGCTGCTGCAATTTGTATGCGTTGCAGTTTTTTTAGAAGTCGTTCGGGCATGCCCAGGTATAGGCTGTTGGCATAGTCTACTCTGGACATGATCAGAGCGATGATGGTAAGGGTTTTGTGGGCGAATGACAGTAACGGTAGGATCCTTTTTGCTGCTCGCAGGAGGAAGAAACATTTCTTGATTACCGAGTTTACTTGTGGCTCCAGAGTGAGGTTGTTATCCATCAGGACCCATAGGTTTTTTACAGTTGATGATGGTTCTGGTGTTGTGCCGAGCTCTCTTGGCCAGGGGGTGTAGTTGATGTCTCCTCCTTTTTTTGAAACAATCATTATCTCTGTTTTGCCTGGGTTGATTTTGAGATGGTTGAGGTTCATCCAGTTGAATATGTCACAAAGGCAATTCTCTAGTGTGGTGTTTTCTTCTCGGGTGTCTTGTATGTTGAAGATTATTTTCAGTATCGTCGGCGTAGTTGTAGCATGTGAGGCCGTGTTTTTTGATGAGTTTGATTAATAGGTACATGTAGATGTTGAATAGAAGCGGGGAGAAGGATGATCCTTGTGGTACTCCGCACGTGGAGACTCTGGGTTTGGATTTACAAGGTTTCATCCATATTGTGTCTGTTCTGTTTGTTAGGAAGGATTTGATCCATAGTAGGGCAGTGTCTGTTATCCCTAGTCCTTCTAATCTCTTTATGAGGATGGCGTGTTTGACAGTGTCGAAGGCTGCAGACAGATTAAGGAGAATCAGGGCGGCGCTTTTGTCTGAGTCTGCGTTTGTTTTTAGGTCGTCCCATATTGAGAGGAGAGCCGATTCTGTTCCTCTCATAGGTCTGAAGCCAACTTGTGCCTGGTCTAGTAGGCAGTGCTCTTCTATGAATTCTTGGGTTGTTTGGTAGACGTACGTTTCTAGCAGTTTGGCTATGTAGGGTATGTTGGAGATGGGTCTGTAGTTAGATAAGTCCTCTACGTTTCCTGTTGTGTCTTTGAGAAGCGGCTTAATGTATGCCGATTTGAAGGCCTGCGGTACTTTACCTGTTGAGATTGAGAGGTTGAGGAGGTTCCTGTGGTATTGCATGGGGGTTCCTTGTTTGAGAATTGTTTTGTGTATGTCCGGGGGCAAGGGTCTTCAGGAAAGCCTGATTTGTTGCTTTGGTTTACCAGTTTGACGAAAGCCTCAACTGATATTTCTGGGAAGTTTCGTAGCTTGTTTGCGTGTTCCTCGTCTGTGTCGGTGGGGTTTGAGCTGTGAACTCTTGGTCTGTTTTGTATGGTGTGTTGGATGGAGGTTATTTTGTTTTTGAAGTGTTCTCCGAGGTCCTCGCAAAGTTTCGTCGATGGGATTGGCGTGTTGTTGCAGGCCGGTGGGTTTTTTATTTCATTTATGATTTTGAATAGTTCTTTTTGAGCGTTTGGTGCTATGAAGATTCGGTTGTCGTAATGTTTCCTCTTCGCTTTTTGTATTTCCTTTTTATATGCACAGATCTGTTGTAGGAATTTCAATTTGTTTGCCGTGTTGTTGTTGTTCCTCCATTCAGATTCTAGTTTTCGTTTTTTTCTTTTTATGGCTTTGAGTAGTGAGGTGAACCATTTTGCTGTAGTTTTCTTGCGTGATGGGGTGAAGCGCTTTTCTTTGGCGATGTCATCAAGGGTTGTTGCGATCCAGGTATGAAGTAGGGCAACTTTTTTGTCTAGGTCAGCTTCTTCCATGGTTGATGCTTGTGGTTTGCAGAGTTATAGGAGCTCGGTTAGGTTGGAGTTTTTTATGGTTCTCCAATTTCTTTTCATCATGATGGGTTGCTTTTCTTGTTGCTTTTTTGTCGGAGCGGTCGTTGTGATTATGAGCGGAATAATGAGGTGGTCGCTCCAAAGTATTTGAATTGGGGGTGCCGTGGTGATGAGATCCTTGTTGGCGAAGATTGCGTCAAGTGTGTGCCCTGCTGAGTGGGTTGCTCCTTTGACTAGTTGTTGTAGGTTCATGGCTGCTAGTTGGGCGGTTAAGGATTTTTGTGTGGTTGTGGTTTCTTCGTCAAACCAGATGTTGAAATCACCAAGGATGATCAGATGATTGTACTTGATGGCTAGGGTAGTGATTGCTTCCGTGAAGACGTCTATGAAAGTCACATCGTAGGTTGGTGGTCTGTATATCAGTATGAATTTCAGGTTGGTTTTGGGGTTTACTGCAAGTCGTAGTATTAAGGACTCGCATTTATCGATGTTTAATGGTTCTTCCATTTTGATGGCCAGTTGTTCCTTGTGGATGATCGCTAATCCCCCACTCTTTTGGATTTTCTGTTTGTTTGGATGCATTTGAAGTCTTCAGGCAGGCAGTTGTTGAGGGTGATCTTGTAGTTGTCGTCTAGCCATGTTTCGGTTACAAATAGGATGTCTATGCCTTCTTCTGACAGGATGTCGTATATTTCCATTGAGTGTTTGGACATTGACCTTGCGTTTATTAGATTACAGTGATTCTCTGGGTGAGATTTTGTTTTGAGGTTATTTGTTGCTCGAGTTTGTAATTGTCTGTTCGTGGAGTTTCTGCATTGATGTCGGTAGGATGAAGAACGGCGACAGCCGCTTCTTCATTGAAGCGGTCTAGTAAGTTGATAACAGGGCTGATTAGTCTTGGTGTTTCTGCTGTGATGCTACTCGGCTGAGGATCAGCGGTGGTTTCTTCACTGGGTCCGATTGTTGGGTGGGAGGTGGCGTTGCTGGTTGTTGGTACTTCGCCGTATTGTGCGGGATGTAGTGGAAATCGATGTTGCCCCACTGTTCTTGTAATGTAAGGGGTAATGGGGTCGGAGCCCTCCCACTCTCTTGTTGAGTGCCCCCGTCTTTTTTCCGCGTGTATCAGGAAATTCTTTGCATGTTTCGAGGTTTCCGTGTTTCCGTGTTGGGGTGTCGGTGTACCGTGGTTGTTGGGTGTGAGGTATAAGGATTTTTCTCTTATGGATTTTGTTCCGGTTGTGGCTGTTTTAGGCGTGTTTTCTTCCAGTGGGCTGTTTCTTGTGGGTTCTGTCGGTGTTGTGTGTTCGCGTCTCTTGTTGCATGATCTTGTTCTCTTTCTCGGCGTCCTTTTCTGGTAGGGGCCATTTTCCAGTCTAGGTGCAGGCGTGGTATGGTAGTTGGTCCTCTATGCTGTGCTGTGCGGTCGCAGTGACCTCGGTTTTCCTTCTCTGGATACGCTGGGGTGCTCTCTGGCTCAGTGTTGTTTTCCGTCGGTGGGTAGGGTATATTTCCTAAGGGTGCACTGTCGGTGGGGGTGGGGGTTAGGGTGTTAGCGGTCTTCTGGTATGGGATTTAGTTGGGTTAGGTAGTGGTGGGTTTCCGGGATTGGTAGAGTACTGAACTAAGCACAGTTAGATTATTTGACAGATCTGTATAGTGGGTGAGAGTCCTATCAGTGCAATCTAAGCATCGTGCAGTGCAGTTCGGAGACAAGGCTCCTGCTAGGTTTGAGAGACCTGGACAGTGGGGGGAGACGTCCACCAGCGCAATCTAAACACCACACAGTGCAGTTTGGAGACAGAGCCCCTGTTAAACTTGAGAGACCCGCGCAGTGGGAGAGAGGCCTATCAGTGCAATCTAAACTTCCTACACGGCAATTTGGGGGGAGAGCCCCTGCTAAATTTGAGAGACCTGTATAGTGGGAGGGAGGCCTATCAGTGCAACCTAAACATCATACAATGCAATTGGGAGACAGAACCCCTGCTAAATTTGAGAGACCCGCACAGTTGGAGGGAGGCCTATCAGTGCAGTCTAAACATTATATGATGCAGTTTGGGGACAGAGACCCTGCTAAATTTGGGAGACCCGCACCATGGGAGAGAGGCCTCTCAGTGCAACCTAAACATCATACAATGCAATTACAAGATGGAACCCGTGCTAAATATGAGAGACCCGCACAGTGAGAGAGAGGCCTATCAGTGCAATCTAAACCTCATATAATGCAGTTTGGGGATGGAGCCCCTGCTAAATTTGAGAGACGTGTATAGTGGGAGAGAGGCCTTTCAGTGCAACCGAAACATCATAAAATGCAATTAGGTGACAGAACCCCTGCTAGATTTGGGAGACCTGTATAGTGGGAGAGAGGCCTATCAGTGCAACCTAAACATCATACAGTGCAATTTGGAGAAAGAGCCCCTGATAAATTCGAGAGGCCTATCAGTGCAATCTAAGCATCATACAATGCAATATGGAGACAGAGCCCCTGCTAAATTTGAGAGACCTGTATAGTGGGAGAGAGGCCTATCAGTGCAATTTAGACATCATGCAATGCAATTTTTTTTATTTATTTTTTTATTTTTTATTACGAGTATATAATCACCAAAGTGATTTTTACAAGAAGATGATGAAGGCAACGTAAGATTTCAGAAGTAAAAGCGAAGGTTAAAGCAAAAATAGTAGTAGAAAAAAGTAAAGGTAGAAGATAAAACTGAAGAACTGGTTAACAATGAAAGCCAAAGTGGAAACACAGATGGTAAAAGTGAGGACGAAGGCAAACAGAACCGGATAGAAGAGGTTCACTCCCCACAATCTGTATGTGTTGACCCATTTTGGGTAGGCTGTAGAAAAATCTGGTCCAATATTTTTGTGGCTGCTATGGTCCAGGAAGGTCTCAAGCCTCCTATTAAGCGTTCCCACCAAAGATCTTCTTCCCTCAAGGAAGGCATTCTTTAGATGGTGCAATATATATGGGGATCTAAATTTGTCTGTACCAGGACACAATAGAAAAAGATGACGTAATGTTTCTGGTTGGTCGGGGTCGTTACAAAAGCGGCAGGTGTTAGTTGGTGAAAGACCTCTTGAATGTAAAATTTCGTTTGTAGGTAATAAATTTAACCTTGCACGAAGAAGTGTATTCTGAGTTTTTCTGCTTGGGTGTTTTATCAGAAAAGGTTGGATTACATTCAGTTTTCTACATGTTGGAGGTAAGTGGGTGGCACGTTTGTACTCAGATGCCTTGTCCAATGTATTTATCCAATCAATTTCTTCAATTCGTGCTTTAGTTTTTGTTGGATTACCCATCAGTTCTTCCATCGAGCTGCCGCAATTTTCAAGTTGATGTAGGCACATAAGCTCCCATTTGGAGAGTAGCGTTGAGTTGTGTAGGTTCATCTCAGCCTGAACCATCAAAAAAATTGCCGCGGAAGTAGGATCTTTGATCTTCCTGTACAGCATGACTGACGCCCTTTTGACTATTGAGTCTAGAGAGGAGAGGGAGAGTTCGCATCTTATCAAGGCGATCGGAGTCGATGATGGTAAGTTCAAGACTGAGCGCCAAAAAAGTCTCTCCAATCTAGCCCATAGGGACTGGGGTAAAGATGGCATTGCATCGGCTCCATAAGTGATAGCTGGAATAACTTTGCCCCGGTAGAATTTAAGTAGGGGCATCAGTGAGAAGCGACCATATTTTTTGTCGAGTAGTTTCACTTGAGAAACTAGTGTTTTCATTTTTTCCACAAGCTGGTGTTGCATCACTGTATCTTTCGCTGTGGAGTCTATGAGGACTCCCAGGTATTTAAATTATGTCACTTGTTCAATTTTGTTTCCTGTCAGGAACCACAAGTTCTTCTTTTTCCTTTGGAGATTTTTTCCCAATACCATGATCTTTGTTTTCTGTTTGTTTATCTCTAAGTCATTGTTTACTGTATAAGTGTTCAATGCCACCAGCTGGCGTTGTAAGCCAATTGGGGTCTGATCCAATTGTAAAAGATCATCCGCGTACAGAAGTCTTGAGATCTTCTCTTTGCCTAATTCTGGAGGAAATGCTCGCAAACCAATTATGGTTTCTTTGTAGTCTCCGAAGTATGAGAGGAAGAGGGCTGGTGCTAAAGGGCAGCCCTGTTTAACTCCTCTGTCAGTAGTTATAGCTGACGAAAGCAGGCCTCTAGTGTTCAATCGTACCTGTACCGAAGTGGAAGCATGGAGAGCCTTGATGGGATTTAGAATTTCCTGTGGACAGTTCCATTTGGTAAGTTTCTCCCAGAGTTTCCTGCGATTGACAAGGTCAAAGGCCTGGGAAAGGTCTATAAATGCCAGATAAAGGTTCCTGTTGGATTCACAAGCTTTGGCTTTCAAAAGGCTGAGAATAAAAATGTTTATGCTGGTGCCTACACCCTTTTTAAACCCAGATTGAAAATGATCGTTACAGGGTGCACTTTTTGCCCATTGGTTGAAATGATCCAGCAAAAGGGAGCCGTAGATCTTCCCTATAACGTCGAGCAGAGCCACTGGGCGAAAGTTCCTGGGATCATCTTTCCTACCTTTTTTAAATATAGGGATAATAATCGCTGAGGTCCAGGTAGGCGGGGGTTGTACAAAAGGTTGTACATTCGTAGAATATTAAGCTCAGTAAATGTGACCATTCTTCTGGTGCAGATTTCACGTTCTCATTTGACAGACCATCAGGACCTGGGGCCCTTGATTTCTTCAGTTTTGATATTTTTTCCAAGATTTCAGTTCTGTCTGAAAGATCAACCCATGGTGCTCTTATCTGGGGTGTTAAAGGGAGCTCGGCCATGTCTGGAGAGCAAAAGAGTTTCGAGTAGAAGTCAATCCAAGATGCTTCCGAAATGCTGTTCAGCATCATTGAGGCTGTCTCTTTAGCTCGTGGGTTGACCAAACTCCAAAACTCTCTAGAGTTGGATTTTTGGATTTGTTCCAACATGTTTTCGGAGTCTTGTTGATATAATATTAAACGGTGCTCCCGTAGCCAGTTTTTATAGGCTCTCAAAGCCTCTTTTGCATATGCCCTATTAGAGGGCGTGTTGTTTCTCAGGGCCATCCTTTTTGCTTTACGAAGGAGGTTTCGCTGGACCACCACAAGGGCATCAAAATTGTGAGCGTGGATTTGTTTTGAATTTATCCCCTTCAAGCTCTTTGTCGTGGTTCTATGAGGTTCCAAAAGTGGTCTGTAGTCAACCTTCTCTGCTTCCTGCACACTTCCATATGAAGAAGTAAATGCTTGAATGTTTGCCTTTGTAACTCTAACCCGGTTGCCTTTTCCTTCCGGTTCTATTCTACCTGAGTAATGGGCTAATGCTGGTTTTGTAAATGCCCATTTAACAACCAGGAGATTGTGGTCACTTTGATTAGTCTGGCGGATGCTGAAATCTGTCAGCCTTGCTAGCAAAAATTCAGAGGCGAAGATATAGTCTATTGTTGAATGGGCCATGCCTCGTTTCCATGATGGTAGAGCAGTGGAGTCTGGGAGAGCAAATGCAGTGTTAAACAGTTGCCTGGCCAACATCAACTTGTGCCAAGCTAGACCTTGTCTGCAAGGAATGGTCTGTGCTGGGCTTGAGAAGATCGAACTGGGGGTTGGACATTTGATATTTAAGTCTCCGCATACTATGACGTCACAAATCCCGAACTCTAGATATACTGAGTCCAGTGTAGAAGTCACTGTGTCGAATAGTGCAGTCTGTTGCATCGTTTTGTGATTCCAATAAATGGACATCACTAGCAAAAAAGTGCGAGTATACTGGTCCTCGGCGGGCTCTCTTCGCAGGCAGGAAATTAGTACCGCGATGACGTAAGGGGACTTCAATATGATTTTTGTTATTTTTAGTCCCACTCCCATTCCGGACTGCAACAATTAGGCCTGAGGAAGGCCTTCCTTTGTTTCCTGCTAATGCTTCTACAAAGGCGAGTTCAAAACCATCCAGTGAGGGTTTAGATTGTAGCCAAACTTCCTGAAGACAAAGGATGTCATATTCTCCTAGGTTGATGTCACCGGGAGTTGTTAAGTGTAGAAACCCTCTTGTGTTCCAGGTCGCAAGAGAGAGTGAAAGTTGTGCTTGGACAGTTTTTGAAAGAACTGGTGGCTATTTGTGAAGACGAGTAGTCAAAGCTTTGGGTAACCATGCCCATGTGGTGGAGTTACAGTTCGATCTTGCCTGTGTCGCCCTTTGATTTTCCTCTAGTGGAGTAGTCGCCTTTGTCGTTATTAAGTTGCTGGGGTGGATATCTTGCCCGTTAGGTGACGATTGGGCCTGATCCGCCTGGATGGTTGGTAGTAGTTTACTTGACAAATCGACCCTTGAGCTAAGGTGCCGACATTCTTCATTTGTTGGTCTGTGATCAGTGACGCAGACTTTTGGGTTCTCATGACCTACTTTAGGAGGTGTGAGTCGAGTTAGCTCAAACCCTTGTTTGTATAATGACTCCGCTGCAGCTGCCAGCAAAGTGGACACATTTTCTGATGATGTGTATAACAAACAGTAGGCCTTATGTCCCTCGTGGGAAGGTTCCACCGTTGTAAGGTCTTCTGATTTTAGATTTCTTAAGGAGGAGATGCTATGTAGCAGTCTCAGCACTGTGCGTCTGTTTAACACTAGATATTTTGTGTTACCAGACCGTTGCCGTATTTTGATCGATGGATACGACTTGTGGCTGTTTGCCTCTTGGTACAACTTCTTCTTCTGATGGGAACTGTAATCCCCACTCTCCTGATGTTTATGGTCGTGGGGTCCTTTCTTCTGATAAGAATGCTTAGATTCCTTAAATTTGTCTGCTGTGTCATCTTTTGTTTGGATGTGGACTCTCGATCTGTATTCCATATGGGGGCGATGAGAAGGTGTAGCTGAGTCCAGGTTTTGTTCCATTCTCTTTTCAGTGGGGTTACTGGCAGGATCCCCATACTTGGTTCTTATAGTTTTGAATCGATCATCTGATGAAATGAAGCCTGAAAGATCCCTAGTTACTGTCTGCTGGCTGGGAGACAGCTTAGGCAGATGGGAAGTCACGACATTCTGTTGGCTATCAGTGGAATCATCGAGGTATTGACTTAAGTCCATTAATTCCTTATGTAGGGGAGAGGCTACTAATGCATTTACTGGCTGAGGCAACGTTTCGGTGGGATTGCCAGTGTCTAAAATGGTTGCTGATGCTGGTATCGTCGCAGCCTGCAGTTGGATCTTCTTTGGTAGAGGTTCCTTCTGACGAGGGTCAGGTTGCTGAGTCACGTGAGTTGGCTTAAACAGAGGTGCCGTTTTTAGACATGGCTGGGCGGTGAGAGTCTGTTGTTTAGTTCTCAAACCTGAGTTCTCCCCAAAAGACGGGCCTAAGCCCAGTGATTTTTGGCTTAGTCCTTGAGTAGGTTTCAATCTTGACTGGTCTTTAAGTGGGGGAGTATCATCCAGACACATCACTTCATTTTCTCCCCACTTGGTGCAACTCAGATTCGGACCAACTGTTAATAAGCAGTTCAGGCCTTGTGAAGTACTTGCACCCGATTTGGGCCTCCTCCCACAATCCGAATTGGAAGGCTCGCGCCACAAGATGTCACATGACAGAGTTTGAGAACTTGCGTCCTTCCTTGGCCTGTCTTTGTTGTTATTTCTTACCCCTAGTAAAGGTTCTGTAGGCTCCGCTTGGTAGGAAGTGCCAGGTAGGTCGTTTTTTCTTCTCTCCAGAGCATTAATGTAGCCCTCTAGGTAGATGAGCTTTGAGTTCATCATCGCAGAAATAGACGTGTGATCTTTCAAGGAATCATTAATTCCCTCATATAGCTTGCAAAATGGGGCTAATACGATTGTTACTGCCGACATGATGTACATAAAGTCTGCTTTTTTTGCCGGAGTCTCTTTTGGGATAGTATAGGAAGAATCCTTTGGGGTAGTGTAGGAAGACTCACTTGCTCTTCTGTTAAATGAAGAGCTCACCGGAGTAGGAGGAGGCCATAGCCGCGGTACTTCCTTTGCTTTGTGTTGAGGGGTCGATAACCTCGGCATTTGGCCCCCCCGGGGGTCTATCACGATCTCTTTACTTCCATTTCCCTCGTATGCTTCAGTATCCAAAGGGACGGTCAGGGAAGAAGGCTTAGACACCAAGTTCCTTCTCTCAAAGATCTCTTCCAATGGCCCTGGAATGGCGGTTTTCTGGGCCATTCGATCTGTCTGGGGAATAGAGTTTATTCTTCCCTGTAAAGGTTGGATTTGCACGTCATGGTCCGTAGACAATAGGGCTTCAGTAAGGGGCTCTGGGATTTCACTGACAAGCACCTGATGAGGTAATGAGGATGGTACTATTGGTGGTGCCTCTGAGCAAAGTTCTTGGGGTTCCGGCATGACTGATTGAACCGGTAGGCCCGGGATGGAAGTGTCTTTTGGTTGCTCTTTTTGATGTGATAGATATGCAAGGAACCCACTGCTAGCGATGTTCTTCTGTGAGCTGGCTGAGGCTATAAGCAAGGGTTCAAGAAGCGCTTCTAGCAAGTCCGCATCCGAGATTTCCCCAAGCCCTGCGTGGTGCAGTTTCTTTTTGGCTTGTCTTTGGAAAAGCGTTTTCAACGAGTTTTCCAGACGGTGACTCGCCGATGAAGCTGTCGACTTGATGGATTTCGAAGGCTTTTTTGCTGTTGTTGTCTTAGAAGTCATAGGGAGATCGAACATTTTTTTTGATAACAGCCTAAACGGGATTCCGTGTGGTTGTTTAATTGGGACCCCTTGTTTACTGCCTTCTCTCAGATCCGTGGGTTTGGCAGTAACTGGTTCGTTGGTATCAGAATGTAAGGGGGCCACAGAAAAAGGTGGTAATGAGGGCGCGATTACAATTGTTTCGACAGGATGGCCCACAGTCTTGAGCTTCTCCTCTAGTGATTGTGGGGTGTTGCTTTCATGATGATCTATTTCGTCACAAACAGGACGTGTTAAGGTCGAGCTATTGTGAATTTGAGCCTTTACAGTTTTTACAGAAGGAATCACTGTCACAATGTCTTTGGCCGCTTGGTGGCGCTGTGGCGTCGCTATGCCAAGAGCAGATGGCGATAAAGGCCTCTCTATCCCAGAGACTCTGGTTTCGTCGCCAGGACCCCGAGGTTCCAGGAATGCAGCGGGGCCTGCGCAGCCCGCTTGTGGCTCTCCCTGGCCTTCGACCCGGGTGGCCCCCCCTCCTTCGAGGGACGGCTCCTCCGTGTCGTCAGGCAAACACAGAGGCCGAGCTGTGAGCTGCGCGTCCTCGCTGGGACTTCCTCCGCGGCTGGCCTCAGTCTCCGGATGGCACTGCGGAGAAGCTGCACCGTGGTTCTGCCGTCCCATGGAGCCGCCGCCGGCCCCACTTGCCGCCTCTCCACACATGAGGTCCGGCACCAGCTCCTCCCGGATTCCGTCACGGGAGGCCTCTCTTCCCACGAGGGGGGGTCCTCCTGCGCGGTCCTCCGTCGGAAACTGTGGCCCCAACAACGTGGGCTCTCCGATACTACGGTCCACCTCCATACCGGAGGCGACTAGTTCCTCCGTGTGCTTCGCCCTGTTGGCAGTGTCCACAGACGAAGAGGATCCGGACGTCTGCTCAAACCATCCTTCTGGTAAAAGTTTTTGTTTATGCTTCTGGGGAAGCTGATTTATTTTTGTAGTGTGCTGATGTTGAATCGTTAGTTTAGGCAATTTTCTTGATGAGGTGTTATGTAATTTACCTCCTGGCCGCTTTACAGAGCCTGCACAAGATAAGGTGTTAAAGTGTAAGGATGGAAGCGTTTCAGTGAGAAGGGATGAAGCCAGCAAGAGGGCCGAAGGGCTGTTGGCACTCCGCAACCTTCGTGGTTCGTCTTCACCTCCAGAAATATTATGTCTCAGGTCCAGGGCGTCTCTGTCATCCGCCCTAGCCGCCATTAGACTGCCACAGACTGCCCACTCTCACACCACTCCGCTCCGCTTCGCTGCTGCCTTCTGGTTTTGAAGGAAGTGTGGCCACTGTAGAAAGACTGAAACTGAGAGGGACTGCCACAGACTGCCCACTCTCACACCACTCCGCTCCGCTTCGCTGCTGCCTTCTGCTTTTGAAGGAAGTATGGCCACTGTAGAAAGACTGAAACTGAGAGGGACTGCCACAGACTGCCCACTCTCACACCACTCCGCCAATGCAATTTGGAGACATAACCCCTGCTAAATTTGAGAGACCTCTATAGTGGGAGAGAGGCCTATCAGTGCAGTCTAAACATCATATGATGCAATTAGGAGACAGAACCCCTGCTAAATTTGAGAGACCCGCACAGTTGGAGAGAGGCCTATCAGTGCAGTCTAAACATCATACAATGCAATTAGGAGACAGAACCCCTGTTAAATTTGGGAGACCCGCACAGTTGGAGAGAGGCCTATCAGTGCAGTCTAAACATCATACAATGCAATTAGGAGACAGAACCCCTGCTAAATTTGAGAGACCCGCACGGTTGGAGAGAGGCCTATCAGTGCAGTCTAAACATCATACAATGCAATTAGGAGACAGAACCCCTGCTAAATTTGAGAGACCCGCACAGTTGGAGAGAGGCCTATCAGTGCAGTCTAAACATCATACAATGCAATTAGGAGACAGACCCCTGCTAAATTTGAGAGACCTGTATAGTGGGAGAGAGGCCTATCAGTGCAACCTAAATATTATACAATGCAATTAGGAGACAGAACCAACCCTATGCAGAGAGGGGATATTTAGGCACAATTATAAATTCAAACAGGGCATGCTATTAGGCACACTTCTAGATTCAACTGTGCACAGAGAGGCTATCTAGGGAAACTCTGTTAGGCGGACTTCTATATGCAGTTAAACTACAGATGGGAGAGATTACAACAGTTTAGCTTTCGGCGTATGAGTGGTAGGGTAGTACGGCGTGAAGTAGTTGCTTCAGTCCCTGCCCTTGCCACACTTACTTATTGTTGGCTTCTTGCTCCTCCTGCGGATACCTGCAGATACGATCTGGAGCTGTCTCGTTGGAGTCGTCCTTTGCTATGGGGTTCTTAGCGGTGGGGCTGCCCGGGTTGGTTGTTAATGGCCCGGTAGGGTGGTCAAGGGGCCAATCAGGGCACGGTGGGTGGGTCGGGAGGCGGGGGAACCAGGAAGCGGGAGGGGGGAGGGAGCAAGGAGGCTACAGGATATTTGGGGCCTGGGGGAGACAAGAATTCAAATGCAGGACAATCTGCAAGCAGTTTAGGCCACCGGCAGGAGTTTTACTCACCGTGCATCCACAGATGAAAGTGGGGCCTGGTGCGTTACACGGGTCGATAGACCCAGGCAGACACTGTGGGAGGACCAATCATGACATGGAGGGCGGGTCGGCAGGGGTTTTCTGGAATAGAGTAATTGCTCTACACCCCACCCATGCCACACTCACAGTTTTTGTTGGTGTCTGCCGATTCCTGGCTTCATTGGCTTCCCCTGCGGACACCTACAGACACTACTGGAGCCACCTCTGTTGGACTCGCCCTTTGCCTCCGGTCCTTAGCCGCAGGGGCTGCACGGGCAGAGGGCTGCCCTCTGAGGGTCACTGATGACCTTTGGCTCTCCAATCAGAATTTGGGTGGAATTAGTAGAGAGCAGGGGTTAGCCAATCAGGGTTGGAGGGAGGCGCAACCAGGAAGTGGGTTTCTGGGCCGTGCTGCACGCGGGGCCTGGGGTTGCTGCCCTTATTCAAAAATGGGCTCGGGGGCCTTGCTGGGCAAGCGGCTCACTTGTGGTCGCGAGGAGGAGAGAGTGGGAGCACGCCGATGGTTCCAAGATGTAGTCCGGCAGTAGCCGGAGGATTAGCCAATCAGGGCTGGAGGGAGGCGGGACCAGGAAGTGGGTTTCTGGGCCGGGCTGCATGTGGGGCCTGGGGCTGCTGCCCTTATTCAAAAATGGGCTTGGGGGCCTTGCTGGGCAAGCGGCTCACCTGTGGTCGCGGGGGGGAGAGAGTGGGAGCACGCCAATGGCTCCAAGATGGAGTCCGGCAGTAGCCGGAGTATTAGCCAATCAGGGCTAGAGGGAGGCGGGACCAGGAAGTGGGTTTCTGGGCCGTGCTGCACGCGGGACCTGGGGCTGCTGCCCTTATTCAAAAATGGGCTCAGGGGCATTGCTGGGCAAGCGGCTCACCTGTGGTCGCGGGGGGGAGAGAGTAGGAGCACGCTGATGGCTCCAAGATGTAGTCCGGCAGTAGCCGGAGGATTAGCCAATCAGGGCTGGAGGGAGATGGGACCAGGCCTATATTGCTTTGATTCAAATTGCCAGTCTGTGATGGTTACCTTACACTGACAGAATTTGGTTTATTTTCCCTAAAAATTTGGGGGAGACTGTGCTGTTGTCCTTGCCCATAAGCACCCTGTGATGTGATTTGGGTATATGGGTATACGCTGTATACCACATTAGGTCTTTGATTAGGCTGATACTGTTCTCTTTGTTGGGTACCGGTTTCAATTAATTTGTTTACATATCTTGGTTCCATTTGATTACTGTGCCCATGCGTCATTTTCCTAAGGTCAACCCTACTTTGACTTCCAAGCACCTAGTAACGCCCATGAGGTAATTGGCCCACTGGGTTACTTGTTTTTATTGGACTGGGTTGATAGCTCGTTTTGGATTAAGGCCAAGATAATTTGGGCTCCCATAAATTGATTGATCTCTTGGCTTGATAGACTGAAACAATGGTAGCTGTGGTGTTGCACCCTCCACCTGGACCCTTCCCTGCATTGACTGTTCCTTCTGGTTTTGATACATGCCCATAGCTCTCAACCATTTGTGTTGCAAAGGCGGTGAAATCACCCGATTTTGGTTTTGGCGGGTGAGACGCCCATTGGAATGAATGGGCGTGCAGGAGGCTTGGCGGGTGAGTCAGCCCTTTACAAGGCGGGTGACACCCGCCAAAAGCGTGTGAGTTGAGAGCTATGCATGCCATTCTTTGGCTTTCCTGTTTCCAACGCCAGAGTTTTCAAATCTCTGCTACTTTGGGGCCAGTTAACGGTTCTTTACATTTACTTTTATTTTCCTTTCTCTTCATCTCCATATGTATCACAACTCCCCATATTTTCACTGCTTGAGCTATCACCCAATGAATGCTCCTCTCATTTGGGAATTCCTTTCTTAGCTAGGCTACAATTAGCTGCTACAAGCCGCGACAAAATGTGAGCTTGAATTCTTTTTCTTTAATGTCAGACTCTGTATCGAATTGTAATAAAGCGCTTCGTAGCGTCTGTAGGCATTTTTAACAATGCATATGCTGCCTGCTTTGCCTCTGGTACCAACCGGTATGGCGAGATATATGTCCTAACTTCCTTCATATACTTCTCCCATGATCTATTCTGCTCAGTTAGACTACGTAAACACCCAGCATGTCTCGGGTCCATTATCCAAAGAAAAAATCTTATATAACTCTCTTTTGGTACATCCAGGGTTTGATAAATCTGTGTAACTTGATCAAAATGTTCCTCTAGGGAGCCATCAGAATCTTTCATGAATGTCTTTACAAATTCTTAAAGTAACTCATGACTTCACGTGGACCAATAAGCAATGTTTTTCCTGGTCTAAACCTGTGAGCTTCATATCTCTTCTTTTTCATAAGAGCTTTATGAAACTAGATGTGCATTATTTGTACTGAAAATGTTTTGGTTTGATTGTGTGCTTCTGCGTCAAACAACCTGTAAGTATGCCCCGGTATAGGGAGACTAGCATGTGCATTATGTGGGTACAACTCTCAAACCATGTGGTGTGTTATTATAGCCAAAAATAAAAGCCCAAAATACATGAGCTCCTCTGGTGCATTATTTGTACTTTCGATTTGCCTCGTTCTACATCTCTCATTACCAACCCTGGCCCTTCACCTTTCACTGTGCACCAACCCTGGCCCTTCACCTTTCACTGTGCACCCCTTCCATACAGAGTCTGGATGCCGGCCCGTCCTTGCTGAGGTCCCATATCTGCGTGCAGCATGGATTCACTTGTTCAAAGCTTTTGTAATTCATTGCTGCATAAACATATCTGCCTTTTAATTCTTTATTCTTCCCCTTGGAATCCTGAACACATATTTTTAAAGCGTCTTACTCATTCTGAACTGATTTAATTCTATTCTAATGTATTTTTGTATAGCGCCAACTAACCCGCGGACCTCAGAGCGCTCAAAGAGACAGCACAAACATGAAACAGGCAGGGAAGGGAGAAGAATGGAGCGGGAAACACTGTTTAACTATAATCAGAGGGTAATCGGTATGGCATTAGCTTACATGCCACCTCCATCAAACAGGAGAGTCTTAAGGGCTTTCCTGTATACTCTTTTGTTCTCATTTTAACGCCCTCATTTATGTGAACTGTATTTTATAATCGTTAATTATTTTCATACTATTGTCGCAGTCTGATATTAAACCAGTGAACTTATCTTCCAGGTTCTGAACATCACATGACAATTGTTGGTCCTTTTGCGGCAATGTATGCACTTCCATCATTATCCCTTCTCTATCAGCTCAAGTAATGTCTAACTCAATCCCTTAACTGCTCAATTTGTTCTGCATATTCTTGCATTTGTTTATTTTGTACCTCTAACTTACTTTGGGCAGCATTATCCACTAATAAGTCGCCTCTAACTCTGCCAACTCATCCATCAAATCCTTACATCTGGCTAGCACTTGTGCCAAATCTTGCCCCTCGCCGTCTTTACCATTTTCCAACTGATTCACTTTTTTTATGTAATTCTACTAATTCATTTTGATGCAACTCATCTTCCTGTAATTCGTGACTTGTACTGCCCAACACTCTGTAAAATGAAACACAACTTGGCACACAGCTGAATTACACTGGCCCTCATTACGACCCTTGCGGAAATCGGAAAACGATGGCGGAAATGCAATACCGCCATCGAATAGCGCTCGGTGCGACTATGACCCGTCACCGCAAAGTACGAAGCCATTAGCGACACCGTAGTGAACGCCAACGCTAACTGCACCAAGCACGCGCGCGCGCGCCATGCCAAACCGCAAACACCACCATGGCGCAACGGTACGCCAATTCCGACCCTAGCGGACATGTACCTAACGCCATCAGGCATGGCGTAATGTACCATTCCGCCATGGTGAGAAGTACGGCATCGCGAATCAACCGTAAACGGCCCCACTGAGTGCCTGTACACCGCTCCCTGCCCACAAAGTACAACTCCCCGTAGGTGCAATGAAGCCACAATGCAACCATTGAAATGTACAAGTCACCCATGCATGGCAACGAACAAAAGAAACACAAGAGGGGCCAATGGGAGCTGCAGGGCACAGATGGCACGAACACAGAAGCCATCCCAATGGACATGACCACAGTCCCCCACCAAGAAACGCACGCAAACACAGGCACCTGTGACCAGTCATATTCCGAGAATCACATCATTCCACCAGTCCACCTGGCTGACCGGCATCTGTTACACAAAACCCAATCCCCCGCCCCTGAGCATGACAACATTCAAACTGTCATATTGGCAGCCCCCATCCCTGACCTCACGGGCTTAGTAGGCAAACGCGCCCAGTACAGTACCACGCAACTAAACTCCGAAGCTGGAACCCAATGCAGATCTCCTCACAATACATCGCCCCCCAAATAGGCATATGCCACATCACTTGCAAAGAAAAACGCTACACGGGCCAAATCAGAATAGAAATTTAATGCACATCAAAGTCACCAAGCCCATACAGCCATCAGGCCATGAACTCCTAAACACCAATCACCATTGTGGGCTGCATCCGCAAGAAATGACCAGCCACTACTTGTGTGTCGTCCTGTTCCCTCATGGTACACAGAGCCACATTCACGTACGAAAAGGCAACATGGAAGCGCACAGAACCGCAGGGCCGTCCCAATGGGGAGGCACTAGTCCAGCCGAAAGGCCGAAATGTTGCTCCGAGCCACCAGTACAGCGTAAGGGCATGTGGGCCATTGGCGATCGTCCCATAAGATCGTAATGCTGCTCCACTGATTAACACGAAGCAGCAGGTGTCGGGAGTAAAACCCATCTGCAGGAGTGGCATACAGATGGCAGTGGCAAAAGGGGAGGAGATACCTGTCAACCAAAAGAAAAGAAAAAGAACAGAATGGCCATCAGAACTACATTCCAACAACTCACTTCAATGATCACACGAAATCCACAGCCATATGCATGCTAGCCCACTCCAAAGGATCATCACCACCCCAAAACCACTTGCGACTCCTAACCATCTATATCGAGGTGCAAACACCATCACAAACGAGTGTACCTGTGCATGCGTCTGTCAAAACAGAATCCATCAGATGGGAATGTTAATGTGCATGGACACAAGTGTCTGAGGGCGTGTCGAGACAGGGAGGGCTCAACAAGGCCAGATAGACGATGGTCCCACCATGGCAGCCCTGCATCACATAGCGTAGGGGAGGCGGATAGATCCCAAGAAGCCCTGTACATGGCAAACTCTGTATCAAATCACCTGCCCATGCATCCATTCATCATTCCCTCATCCCGGAATCAAAACGCCTGAATAATTACTCACATAACATTAGAAACATCCATTGAGTCTGTGCGTTATGCAGCCTGCAAAATCCACAGTGCCCCAGCCCGTAATTCCGGTGTTGTGAAGTAACATGTATCTGGGAACGGCCGGCCTCATCGCCCACGTAGCAATTGCGCATCCCAAACTATTCATATCAATCATTGCTCCCTCGCCATGGGCCCTGTCTCAAGGACATTGAACAACAGAACGTTATATTTGCAGTCAGACCTGTGGGCATCTCCTCGCCGCTAGCTGGAAACCGAAAGCGCCGCCCTTGGAATTCCACATTTGCAACATCACGCCGAAAAGGCATCTGTGGCCGTTTGAAATCACTAATTATTCCATCGAGTGCGGCTGTGTGTGAAAATGTCAATTGCCTTCACCCACAAATGGGACGCCCCGCCCGTCATTGCAACTCGGTAAAGTGATGCATGAGGGCCCACCGTTACTCGAGTACTACGTTCCACTGACCCTTCACAAGTCTGTTCGCGACTGCACAGATAGTATGTGCAACAATGGGACCACAGCAGAATGAACATGTCAACCAATGTTACACGGCCATCGGGTACAAATACATGATTGCAATAGCAAGATGCCATTCCCAGATTTGCAGCGTTGTGCGCGGGACGTGCTCGGCCAAAGGGGAGAGCAGCTTGCACAGGTGGAATTAATCACCACAGGTGGAGGCCATACAGCCTGAAAACACATAAATTGCACAGCCAGTCTCCTCCCACAACCACACCGAAATGCTACCGGCAGGACTCGCGATGTTGGCCCTGGGGGACATGATAGCACTGCAACTACTCCAACTCCAAGAAGAAGACGAACACCAACTGCAACCGGCCGCACGAAGGAGACGCAGGAGGAGGAGGAGGGCAAGGCAGGGCCAGCAAGGGCCGCCAGCACAGCCACTACCACCACGCAGGCAGCCCGCAATCCCACGCCTCCGAGCACATCCGTTCGACCTCACTGATGAGCAGATCCACACCCTCTACCGTCTGGACCGGGACACCATAGCCGCCATTGTGGACATGACACAGGCTGACCTTGTCAGCATGATAGATAGCCCAACCGCCATCCCACCCCTACTGAAGGTGGTGTCTGTACTCCACTTCCTGGCCACAGGCACCTACCAGCACACAGTCGGACAGTTGCATGGCATTTCTCAGCCACTGTTCTCACGGACACTATTGCAAGTGCTCGATGCCCTCCTGCAGCACGCAGACGACTACATCTCTCTACCACGCTCGGAGCAGGAAATTACCAACACAAAAGTGGGATTCCATGCACTTGCCGGCATACCGGGTTGCATTGGTGCCATCGACTGCACCCATGTGGAATTGGTCGTCCCACATGCAATGGAGGCCCAGTACCGCAACAGAAAACAATTTCATTCCCTGAATGTACAAATGGTGTGTGACTCCAACAGGATCATTACACATTGTTGTGCCCGATTCCCTGGATCTACCCATGATTCTATGGTCTTGAGGAACTCTACAATACCACGCTACATGGAGCGACACGCAGGGAACAGATCCTGGCTACTCGGTGAGTCTCATTACATGCATGATTATGTGGGGAATGTGATTTGGCAATGTTGGCAATGACCTGGCAGGAAGGGGGGGGGGGTGTGCGTACGTATCAATGGCATTCCACATCATAGGTTTCTCGTCCACATACAGGTGATGCTGGATATCCACTGAAGAGATGGCTCCTCACACCAGTCCGGAACCCACGGGACCAGCATGAGGAGGACTACAACCATGCCCACTCACGTACCCGTGTAGTCATTGAACAGGCATTCGGCCTACTGAAGACTCGTTTCCGCTGCCTCAGCAGGTCTGGCGGGGCACTCCTGTACCGCCATGAGAAGGTTGCAAAGATGGTGATGGCATGTGTCATGCTCCACAACATGTGCGTACGTAGAAATGTGCCCATGCCCCCTGACGCAGAACTGCAAGCACCTGATGATGGTCATGATGAGGGTGGGGATGTGGCAGCACCTCATGGAGTCTGCGAGGCACCGGAGGCCCGTGACATTCGTCAGCATCTCATTGATGTATGCTTCTAGCACTCACGCCTGGTGGCTGATACATGGACACGGGACTCGTGGCGCTGTGCGTGTCTGGGACATGCACAATATGGACTGTACGCCTATGATGGCCTAGTACACAAAAATCAATGTCCACACATCTCATTGGTTGATCGTGCACTTTATATGGCATATGTGATGTCATGTTGAACACCCTATCGACCCGCCACCAAAGTGAGCCCAACACACCCCCTCCACCCTCCTACCTCCCCCCCGAACCCCAGTGTCCAAAGATGCTCATTGTCAGTGGGCTGTCGCTATTGCAAGCCCCCTCTGCGGGTATCAGGGGAACCCCTGCCTGTGGAGCGCAGGTTCCTTCCAGATCTACGTTGGGGGCTGCCCTGGACGGAACTTGCAACGGATGATGTGTCTGCCTGCTCACGTCCATGCATGTCCCTAAGGGCTTGCGAGAGCTCAGTGAGCACCCGGCGCACTGCGGCAAGTTCGGCACATACGTCTTTGGACGTCGCATGCAGTTCCCCCCTCAGGCTCTCGGTGCTTCTCTCCATTTGTGCCCTTAGCGTCTCTGTGCCTCTCTCCATTTCTGCCCTAAGTGTCTCAGTTGATGTTTCTATGTCTGCCTTAGTGCCCCCACATTCATCGGCATGGTCCTTGAGGAGCGTGGCCATTTGCTGCTGTTGCACGATTAACTTGTCGAGGGACTGTTGCCTCTGCTGGGCCATGCCCATTTGCGGGGGTGTCACAGAGGGGCTGTTGTCCTCATGTTGCCTTGCCACAGGGCTTGTGGGGGATGGCCAGTCGTTGTCTTGTGGGTGCCCCTGCGTGGTATCCTCATGTTGTACGGGATGGGACAGACAGGGGGATTGGGACAGGTCATGGATGGATCTGACTTCGACATCCCCGTTTTCTGTGTCGGAGCATGCTGCCATCAATGGGGTGTCACCTATGGTGCTGCTGCCACCAGAGGCAGTGCCTTCTGTGGCATCCATTGGGGGGACCTGTGGTGGTGGTGTTGTGGGCATGCTGGCTGCTGGGGTGCCTGTTGATGTTCCCTCCTCTGTGCTGCCACCTGATTTGTGCTGCTGCCGTGTCTTGATGCGTGCAGCTGAGGTGGAGGGTCTCTGGCCGTTGGTCTTGGCCCTCTTTGCAGGTGTGCTGGTAGGGGTGTCCTGTAGCTCGTCGTTTGGATCGGACCCTGTGGTGGAGTAAAGGAGGGCGAGGGTTAATGATGGGTCTGTGGGAATTGGAATGGCATTGTATCACATGCTCTGGGGTGGTACCTGAGGGTGATTTGGGTCGGGTCCTTGGAGGTGCTTTGATTTGTGTGTGGAGTGAGGGTGCAGTTGTTTGGCAGCCTGCAGTTAGGGTGTGCCTGCTGCACGTGTAGTGCGTGTATTAGGGGTTTTTAATTATTTGTGTATTTATTGTGGGTTTTAACGTGCGCTATCAGGCCGATGTGTGTGGCCGTTCTCCTGGACATGTGTTTCTGTTGCACTATGTGGACGCATGGTACTTCACATGGATGGACTGTGTGGATTTGGCATTGTTTTATCTGGTACACCTACCTGAATCTTCGGATGTCTGCACTCCTTTCTCCATCCCTCCGACTCCCTCTATGCTCTCCATTCCGATGGTGGAGGCACAGATTTCTTCCCAGGGGGTCAACTTGATGGGTGATTCAGGACCTCCCCCGGTGGCTGTGGCAATGTTGCGGTTGGCAGAGAGTATGCTGCGGACGCGTATCCGCAGGTCGTCCCATCGCTTGCGGCATTGCTGTGGGGTGCGGGGTGCGGTCCCCACCGCACTTACCCGCTGTGCCACCAGAGCCCATATGGTCTTCTTGTTTGCAAGTGCCGTTCTGGTCATTTGCGTGGAGAAGACGACGGCACCATTCTCCTGGAGGGTCTCTGTTAGCACGGTGAGTTCCTCGCGGGAGAAGTGGACCTGCCGCTTGCGGTCGCACGCTTTCTTCGCTACTTTTCCCATTTGTCTTGGTTTCGCTAGGGTGGGTGACGGGTTGGGGTGTGTTTCAGGGTAGTGATTTTGGTGGTTGTGTGGTTTTAGTGGTTTTATAGGTGTACGCCGGGATGTTTCCCGTTCCGGGCCCATGTTTTAACTTCCGTTTCCGTATATTTCCGGTCACCGTACTTTCCGGTAGGCGCACACTGCGGTGACCGCTAAGAGGGGTGGCGGTATTGCACCTAGGGCGCCGTACGGCGGCGGTGTGGGCCGTTTTGGGGTCATTTCCGCCATCGCGGACTTTGCACTTCCGCCGTGGCGTGGTGCTCGTGCCCGATGGGTCGGAATGGGCCGCACTTTGCTCCTTCGTGCAATGGCGGAAACGCTATTTACGCTGTGGCGCTCCGGTCAGTCGCTTTCCGCAAGGGTCGTAATGAGGGCCACTGTCTCTCTGAGACTTTCTATCACTGTAGTCAAAATGTTTAACCAAACATGTATATAGCACCAACACTAAGTGTCATGCCCCCAACCCTGACAATGGGTGTGTAGTATAATTTTCCCCGATAGAAGACAGGAGCCAGGCAGGAGTTTCACCAGTACTTTATTTCTCCTGGTTGCTCCGGAACGTTTCTCATATAAACAGAGCCCTGGTAAGTATGGGGCCAAACGTGGCCAACTGGGGTCGAGCTGCAGCAAACATAATATTTCTGCTTTAAGGCAGATTGAGTCCCGTGCTCGGAGGAGCCGGGAAGACGCAGCTGTCCGCGTCCTCAGCTCGTCCCGTAATGCGCGCGGAGCGCGCGGGGGCAGAGCTGTCTTGCGGGCGAGATCTCGCGAGAGCGGAACTCTCGCGACATCTCTACACATCTCCCTTTTTCAATGCAGAGAGGGTACACTGTAATACATAGTCATTGTATCTCACCGGTCTTCTGTGCTCCCTTCTGGGCCTCTCACTGGTTCCAGGGCACGGTCCCTGCTGAACCGGTTCTGGGCTTACATTCGGTTCTTCAAGTTCTATATCGGTTTCTTCTCTTTCTCCGTCGTCTCCTTCGGGTTCTCGTTCTTCGTTTCTCCCGTCGTTCCTTTCACTTTCTATGTGTGGTGTCTCTGGGATCCTCGCTTTTTCTTGCCTTCGCTGGTATAATGCTATTCTTTCCAAGTTCCACGTGCGCCCGTCTTCTGTGCGGACGTGATTGGTTCCTTTGTGAGTTACTTTTATGGGCTGACTATACCGGGATCCGGTGACTTGATCTTTTCTTGGTAGCTTGATTTTGATCCAGTCCCCTTTTTCTATGTTGGGCGCTTGTTTCGTCCTCCTTCTTTCGTCACTCCACGATTTCATGCGTGTCTTGTTTCTTTCAATGCGCCAAACCACTTCTGTCATGTCTACTGCTTCATCTTCCCTTACTTTCGACAGCCATGGTGGGATGAGCGTAGATGCCGCACTCCTCCCTCTCAACATTTTGAACGGGGATATTTGAGTAATTCCATTTGGCGTGAGCCTGTGGGCCGCTATTGCTTCTTTGGCGGTTTTGAGGGGGTCCATGCCCGACGCTGTTGCTAGTTGGATGGCCCCCTTTATGAACCTGTTCGCCCTCTCCACAAGTCCATTTGCTTGGGGTGATATAGGGCCGCCTTCTTTTGTTTGATTTGGTTCCTTTTTAAAAATTCTTCCATGTCTTTGGAAACTAGTTGTACTCCATTGTCCGTGACAACTTCTTTGGGGAGGCCTTCCCTTTGAAAGATTTCAGTGAGTACTTCTATGACTGTCTCAGTGGTTATGTTTGGAACAAACTCAGCTTCCACCCACTTAGATAGATAGTCGACCAGCACTATGCCGTATTTGTGTTCCGTCGGCATCGCCTCAGGGGGCCCTATGAAGTCTATGCCCACCTTGGACCATACTGCTTCTGGTATCTCCGTGGGTATGAGAGGTGCTTGGCAAACCTTCAGTCTTTTGTCGCTATTTAGGCATTCGTGGCAGCGCTCTATCATGGAGCGTATTTCTTGATCCATGGACGGCCACCAGTACGCTTCTCTCACCCTGCGGCGGGTCATCGTGTTCCCGAGGTGTCCCGCGTGGGCCCTGCAGAGAATTGTACGTCTCATTCCTGTGGGGGGGATGATTTGATCCATTCTCATGATTATCCCCTCTGTTTCCGACAACTCATCTTGCACCTTCCAATATGGTCTCATGCCTTCGGGCAGCATTTTCTCATTGGGCCACCCTTCTCTGATCCATTTGCGAATCTTAGCCATGGTTGGGTCGTTCCCATCTTCTTCTTCCCAATGTCTCTCACTGAGTTCCAGGTAGCCTGGTGCCCTTATGTCTGAAATGGATGCAACGATGCATTCTCCGTGTAGGAATGTGGTGGGCCTCTCCTTGTTCTCAGGCAGTCTCGACATGCAGTCGGCTTGCGAGTTTTTCCAGCCTGAGATGTGATGGATTTCAAATGTGTATTCCTGTAGTTTCGCTGCAATGCGAGCTAGTCTGGGCGTTGATGCTTTGGTGCCTCCTGGACTGAGCATGTGGATGAGCGGCTTGTGATCTGTCACCAGCTTGAACTTTGTGCCCCACACGTATGTTCTGAAATGTTCGACTGCCCATGCGCATGCTAGCATTTCTTTTTCAATGGTGGAATAGTTCCGTTCCGCCTCTGATAGTGCCTTTGACGCAAAGGCCACCACATGTTCGGTTTCACCTCTCCCCTGCGTTAGCACAGCTCCTAGTCCGTACGCACTGGCGTCAGTGGTGATGACTGTATCCCACTCTGGGTTAAATGGTTGGAGACATGGAGCTTTCATGATATGACGCTTTACGGTGTCTATCGCCAACTTCTGGGGTTCTTTCCACGAGAATTCTGTCCCTTTTTTGAGTAGATCGCGTAGGGGTGACGTGGTTTCTGAAAACTTGGGTATGAATTTCGCATAGTACTCAGCCAATCCTAGAAATGACCTCACCTCTTCTTTGTTGGTGGGTTCTGGAGCTTTGATGATGGCTTGCATGAGATTCTGTTTTGGACTGATGCCCTTTTCCGAAATCTTGTACCCCAGATATTCGACTTCTTTTACCCCAAAAGAACATTTCTCATGGCGTAATCGCACTCCTGCTGCTTGTAGCTTGCTGAGAACCAATTCAAGCGCGGCATCGTGCGTCTGTTTATCGCCTGCGTAGACTAATATGTCATCCTGAAAGTATACCACATTTTTAACTTTCCGTAGAAGAACGTCCATCATACGTTGAAAGGCTGATGCGGCGGATGACAACCCGAAAGGCATTTTGGTGAATTGAAACGTGCCAAATGGAGTGATAAATGCCGTAAGGGGTTTCGATTCTTCGTGCAGCTGAATTTGGTGATACGCATTTCTCATGTCTAGTTTAGAGAATATTTTGGCCTCTTTCATTAATAAAATGAGTTCATTTATACTTGGGAGCGGGTAATTGTCCGTGATGACTTCTAAGTTTAGGCTGCGTAGATCTATGCACACCCTTAATTCTTGTGATTGGGGTTTCTTTATGAGGACGACTGGGCTCAGCCATTCGGACGCTTCAATTTCTTCTATCACTCCTTCCTTCTTCATTTTGTCTAGCTGTTGTCTAAGGGCGTCCCTTGCTGTGGCCGGTACTGGTCTCACCCGGTGCTTGACGGGGACAGCATTTCTTTTGAGCACAATTTTGTGAAGAAAACTTTTAATGTGCCCCGGCTCCTCCGAGAAAAGTGTTGGGTAATCGCTCTTGACAACGGATCCGCTCCTCGCATTGACTGATAGAACTTGATCTTCTGTGCTGGGGTCTAGTCTGATTTTTAATTTGTCTTGATCGTCCCAGCCCAACACTGCCGGCCCTTCGTGGCTGAAGTAGACCCTGGTGATGGTTTCTCTTCCTTTGAATTCGACTTTGCTGTTGATATAACCTAGGAGTTCAACTGAGGCTCCCCCAAACACCGTGGGCTTGTGTCGCGTGGTGAGCACTCTCACTTTCTCTTTACCCACCATTTCTTTGTATGTCTGAAGGGGTAAGATGGTGAGGTCTGAACCGGAGTCTGCCATGACCCTTGTCTCTCTTCCATCGATTTTGATCACGCAGTGGGGCTTCTCTCTCCTGGCTCGTGTGCTGTTCACCATGATGACTGTGGGTCTTCCTTCCTCATCCGAGGAGGATTCCCTTTCCCTTGTGCGATCTGTGTTGAGGCTGGCGACTTTTTTGTTTCTCCATCGACACACTATCGAGAAATGTCCAATGCGTTTGCAGACGGAGCACTCCTTGTCTCTGGCTGGACACTCTCTGTCAAAGGCCAAGTGTTTGGTACTGGTGCACCTATGACACTTGAGGGGTTCTTTCTTGTTGCTTCTCACTTCTCTCGTGTCTGGTGCCAACCTTTCTTTTCTTGAATGGAACCCCACAGCTTGTATTTCACTGGGACCTTGGGCCCCTGTAAACTCTTTCCTTCTTCCCGCCGTTTCTTCCACTGCTCTGGCGATCTCAACGGCTTTCTCTAACTGCAGCTCTTTTTCAAGGATGAACTTATCTTGAACTTCCCGACTGTTGGTGTGGACAACTAGCATGTCGCATATGCGGTTCTCAGCATTGGTGCCGAAGTTACACAGGGCTGCTAGTTCTCTCAATTTCGTGACGTAGTCATCGACGGGTTCTGATTGTTCTTGTTTCCGAGTGTAAAACCGTATCCTATGGAGTACTGTGTTCTCTTTATTGGCGAACCTCTTGATGATTCTTCTAACCGCTTCCTTGAACACATCATCATTGTCATCCTCTACTGGAATCGGAGTAAGGCCCTCGAATGTTCTTTGCCCTTCCACCCCTAAGGCATTGAGTAACATGGCCCTGCGTCTTGCCGCCGAAAATCCTGCTCCGCCCATGGCCTCCACGTACGTCGTGAACAGGGGCTGCCATTGTGGCCAAGGAATGGCAGGCCTACCTGGCGTTTGTAAAAAGGGTGGCGGCGGTGTGGCTCCCTGCATGCTTCTGCGCGGATTCTGGTGGTGTTCCTCGTCGCCAATTTATGTAGTATAATTTTCCCCGATAGAAGACAGGAGCCAGGCAGGAGTTTCACCAGTACTTTATTTCTCCTGGTTGCTCCGGAACGTTTCTCATATAAACAGAGCCCTGGTAAGTATGGGGCCAAACGTGGCCAACTGGGGTCGAGCTGCAGCAAACATAATATTTCTGCTTTAAGGCAGATTGAGTCCCGTGCTCGGAGGAGCTGGGAAGACGCAGCTGTCCGCGTCCTCAGCTCGTCCCGTAATGCGCGCGGAGCGCCCGGGGGCGGAGCTGTCTCGCGGGCGAGATCTCGCGAGAGCGGAACTCTCGCGACATCTCTACAGGGTGATAGCTATTTGCACCTTGGGGTTTGATCGGGCTACAAATAATTTAATATAAATTTTTAACAGGAGATGGGCTCTGTGCATAGTGCAAGCCCAATCTCCCGTAAAAAAAAGATGCCCGCTGCCATAGGAAAAATGTTCACAGGCAGGTGCAGCGTCTGAGATTGGAGTACAAAGCTCCGGACTAGCAGGTAATTGGGGAGAGAGACTGTGGAGAAAGGGAGCAGAATATCTTTAAGGTGAGGGTGGGGATGCAGTAGGGGTGAGGGTGGGGATGCAGTAGGCAACAGGGAGAGGCTCCCTGTACCCTCCCGTAAATCAAGATGGGGAGGTTCCTCAGTTGGCTGGAAAATGCGGATGGTACACTGTGTGCTTGTCCTCATTTCCAGCCACCTGATTGGATGAGCGCTTTTCCCCGGGTGAAAATACAAAATAGTATCCTCCTTGAATAAATGATTTGGGTATTCCTTCGAAACCTCAGTAACTAATCATTCACACCATGTACCCAATGAATCAGACGACCAAGACATAAATCCAAAGTATCTGGCCTCTGCATAGGCTTGTAGATCTTATATGCTTATTGTTGTATCTATGTATTAAATGAGAATTGTGAAGTAATCATGAAGCAAGACACACACAACAGATTCAAAGTTCAAACAAAAGGTATTTATTAACTTAATTTTTAGGATGGTGCAAGGCCTATTTTGCCCTATGCTAAGGTGGGATTACACGACCTAAAGAAACTAAGGATAGTCTGAGTCAGTAAATTCAACTTAAAAGTCTGTCTGTGTAAAAAACCTATACTTCCCCCTCACAACTAAACTATATAATGTGTATGGATATCAACAACAAATGAAATAGTGTTCCAAAGAAGATTCTGAGCTTCTTCCCGCTCTAGGCTTACTCTCCAGCCCCCTTCCCCAAGCTCAAAGCAGTACCACACAGCCTTGGGATTCCTTTCCCCCAGTAGACAACAAAGTTCCAAAAAAGGGCCTCAGCGCTTCCTTCCCCAAGACTACACCACAGTTCCAAAATGGCCTCAGGGTTCCCTTCCTCAAGGCGACAACACAGTTCAAAACTGGCCTCAGGGTTCCCTCCCACAAGGCTACAAGTCTTCCCGCTTGCCAATGTACAATCAGTTAAAGTCTCTTAATTCTCACAACAGTTTTAGGTCACCTTTATAGTCCTTCAGGTTCAGTAGATAACAGATTGATATCTTTCTCATTCACTTCAACAATCTTAGTTATCAATGAAGATTCTTTATCTGGACTTTCCTTGACTTTCCCAGACAGTGTACTCTCGGTCTAGGCGCAGTTGTTGGACCACATGGTCCACCTACTACAGGTCACTCAAATGATAACCCTAGGATTCTTGGCCACACATGTTTCTCTCTTGTCATTCATGTGCTTGAGTTTGAATTCACTCTGAATTCTCCTTGCCAGTCTCTTGGCTTTCTCGCAGTGTGTTCTTCTACATAACTCACTTTGTGCTGCTCACTCTCTTCCACCACCTTGATTTCACAAACTTTATAAATATTAATTACTTGCTCTCCATCTTAGTCATAACCTTTCATCTTTTGCCTTTAAAATGTTCATCACATGTGTCTCACACCTGTTTCCATTTCATTCATGAGTTTGTCAAAGCTTTCCTTCAGTTTGTTATTCAATAATATTTGCAAAGCTTTTCTTTACTCCGATATTCAATAATACATGCTTCTTGTTTAAGCACTTTCACTTTAAAGTTCAGCGTTTTGTTCGTAATATTCAAAACCCCCTTTCTTATGGTTCACAGTCACTTGCGCATACATTTCCTTTCAATTGGCATCACCATATGCCTTGCAGTAGCCCCAGGATGGCCCCGGTATGAGTGATCCGTCTATTTCACTCACTGGTCCTTGGCGGCTCCTCTGGGCGGACTCAGTCACTCTCTTCGGCTTGGCGTACACTTTTCTGTGGGTCTGCGAGCAGTGCTCGCCTGCTACGAATCCCGCTGTCAGTAGCTCTGCTTCTCGCTTGTGGATCCTGCCAGTGGCCCCAGCACCTGTGAGTCCTCAGTACCCCAAAGTTCTGGCAGTGGGTACCATACAGAAAGGACTCTGTCCGCCTTGATCTTGATACAGCCCGCTCGGACCCCGCGTCACAACTTCCTGACAGTAACTCTGTGCATCCAGGCCTCCAGGCAGGACCCTCCTCAGCAGCCTTTTTCTCTACAGTACTTCAACCCTCTCAGACTCGTTTCTCCCGGCCCTCATGTCTCCTGCTGGTCTCCCTTTCCCTTCAGTCGACTCCCCCTTTTATGCAGCTGTAGTTTATCAACAGGTTGAAGGTGCAAGCCCTTGTGGCAATTGCCTGACTACAATTACTGGAATTCTCTGTACATGCCTGACCCTCACAATAGTTCCCAGGCCTCTTAAACTTCTCAGTCCCAGAGTGGTGTGAGCGCATGTTACTGTGTACAACTCCTAGTCGCCTCTTCCTCGTCCCAGTACTAGAGTGGTATGACTGAGGGGAACTATAAGGAAGTGATTGGCAACAACCTATAAAGGTAGAGGGATAGTAAGGTTTGTTTTCACAATGGAAAGGGGGATACCATGTCTCACCTGCACACACTCTCTCCCCAATCCCTAAGCACCCTTCACCCAAGTGATCCTCCCTCACATCTCCACCACCAGGGTCAGGACCCAAGAGCGAAGGCCTTTCCCTGGGCACCTGAGAAGAGGATTCAAGGGGAGTAGATATGCAGATGGCTTCAGGTTTCTCAAAGAATCCAGAGTCCATGGAATTGTATCAATGGAATGTGCATAGCCCCAGCTGAACATGTGAAGAATGTTTGGGTTTGAAGAATGAGGGTTAAGAGAGGGGAGAGAAGAGGAGGAAGCTGGGGCTGCTGTGAATAGCACTTAAAAAAGAAGCTCTTCTTGAAAGACTACCTGAATCCAGTGTGGTGTGTTGCTTCAAGAGGCAGAGACATAATACTGGTGAGAAGGATATTCTGAACCTTCCAGCGGCCCTAGCCAAGCCTCATCGTCTGACGAACGACACATTGAGATGAGAGGCTTTGTGCCAGAGATGGATCTTGTGAGGCCCTCAGTGCTTGAGAGTGCCAATCATATTTGTTCCCCAGTTTGATCTGGAAAAGCCCTTGTTTGGTGGACCCCGTTCCTCATTTCGCATGGTGGGGCAACATCTAAACTCTCTGCGTGAGGTGATGTCAAGCGTTCCCTGGCATCAGAGAGATGCGTCTGCATGGCCTGCGATGGTGTCCTTGACAAAGGGCATGGCACGGGAGGTGCGTCCGCACAGCCTGCGATGTGCTTCCTTGGCAACAGGGATGCCGCACAGTGGAGCACTGCAGCCGCTGTACAGGCCTGCACCAGCCAGTGACGGGACGGCCCACGCAAATGCCCTAGGAAGGAACAAAGCGGTGCTGGGGCACTCCTCAGACTATTAGGAGCAGAAGGAGGACTAAAACAGGAGTGCAGGCAGTACTGGAGGAAGCAAGGTAATTGGAGGAAGTAAGTTAAGTGTGAGACCTCCACTGGCAGAGTACTACTCTGAACCTCTGAACGTGATTCAGAGGGTGTATGAGCAAGGGCACGCATATATGGGAACCGAGAAACCCTCACTGGGAGAGGATTTCCCCAAGGGAGGGTGGGCGAGCAAGGACACAGGTGAGACAGAGCCATGGCAAACATTATAGGCCCCCTCTCTTTTTTCGTCTGGAGAATGAGTGATCAAATTAGAAGACTGGAAGGAACGGTTTCTACAATACTTGCATGGAGTGTATGGTTTGAATTTTGCTGCTGATAGGAAGGACCCCCTCCTGTACCACTGCATGGGACAGGAAGGTCAGTACATTTACAGGTGACTCCCAGAACCCCTTGCAGCAGAGATTGACGGCCTGAATGTATTTGAGATAAGCACTGTCAAACTGGACAAACACTTTGCTACTAGAGATCTAAGGAAGAACTAAACTATAGAGTAATTAATTACGGTCCTGCGAGGCCTGGCCATCAAGTGTGGATTTGAACACTGCAAAGATGAGCACCTTAGGGATCAATTGATACCCTGTAGGGACTACAAAGTGCAAGAAGTCCTTTGGCGGGACGGTGACATCGGGATGGAAAGAGCTATTGAGGTAGCGAAGATGGTTGAACATACCGAGACCTGCATGAGAGAGTTGAAGGCAGATTCCAAAAAGGTAGTGGTGGATGGTACCAATCAGGTTGAGCGGGGTGCCAAGAATAAAGATGTGAAGCAGAAAGATGAGAGTAAGGAACAGCCTAGGAGGTGGTTGTAAGTGACACAGAGGTCTAAAGGAAGACCCAGTGAAAGACTATGTTTTTGTTGTGGCGGTTGTGAACAGTTTGCAAATAATAAGGAACATTTTGCACAGCACATGATCTGCTGGGAGTGCGGGAGAAAGGGACACTTGGCACAGTGTTGCAAGCATTGAATGAAATATGGGACAGTAAAGTCTGTTCAAGATGTTTCGTCCTCATTGAGTGGGAGGTGTGATCCCGACTATACGGCATGCGTGGTGAATGCCAGAACAAAGAGAGTTAAGCTACATCCAGTGATCAAGATACATTATGTTGGTGTGAATTTGTTGATTGATAGTGTGGCAGAATATACCCTCATGAATGTGAATACATGGAGAGGCAGGTTTGAGTGTTGTGATCTGCAGGAGATGACAGTGGCAGCACATGCGCATGGCAAAGTTCCCAATGACATAGTGGGAGAGTTTGAGGCACAATTTGGATTCAAGGGGTGTAAGGCAATGGGTATGGTGAGAGCTACATGGGGTAACCTGTTATTGTGGTATACACATGCAGATTTAGGCATATGTTTGGACCTGAAGCAAACTTCACAGGTATTGGTAGTGAAAGGGAAAGATGCAGCAGGAACAGGGCATTAATAACTGGTATGGTATGGACTGGCGTGCCAGTGTGTTCAAAGAGATGAAAGGATATCTCAAGGGATTTGTAAATTGCATTAAGTTGCGGGTGGGTGCAATACCTGTTAGGGCCAAGACAAAGACAATTGGTATTGTTTTAAGGTCAGAAATATGAGAACTCCAGTGCATGATGAGAAAAGGCATCATAGAGGAGGGGGAGGTTATTAGTCCTGTTGTAGTGGTATGCAAGCCTAATGGTGGTGTGAGGCTCAGTATTGATTTGAGGGTGCTTAAAGGAATGGTTTGCCCAAAAAAAATTTATTTCCAAAATAGATAGCCAATATTAAAAAAAACGATTGGCATTTTTTTTTCGAAGTCCCTATGTAAAATTTTGAGCAATTCAAGCTCAAAGATAGCAAATGGGGACATCCATTTTGTGAAATGGATGCCCACCGCTGTGCTCGCTTTGGCTTTTGTGGCACTAATGAAGGAAAAGCCAGCCAGCTGTAGTAAACAAAAGCTACCACCCGGTGGCTTTTCCTTCATTGGTGCTTTACGCGGAGGACGGGGACCGGAGACTACAGGCAGAAATGCTGCAGCTGCATCTCGGTAAGTGCTAATTTTTAAATAAAAATAAACACTAGCTGTGTTTTTTTTTTCTAAGTTTTCCGGGCTGGAGGAGCCCGGAAAACTTAGAAATAAAACCGCAGCTTTAAAAATGTTGTATTTATGTTTGCGGTAGCTTTTGAAGCGACCACAAACATAAATACAACGTTATTGTGTTTGAAAACGCTGCAGTTTTTCTTTCTAAGTTTCTCAGGCTCCTCCGGCTCGGAGGAGCCTGAGAAACTCAGAAAGAAAAAGCGCAGCATTTAAAACACAACCGCGTTGTGTTTCTGCCTGCCGTGGCTATCACTTTGGGTCTCCGGTGCTCCCACAGGAGAGCACCGGAGACCCAAAGTGAAAGCCAAGGTAGGCAGAAACACAACACGGTTGTGTTTACATGCCGCAGTGTTTCTGCCTACAGCTGATTTCCCATTTGGGGCTCTCAGGCTCCCCATGGGGGGCCCGAGAGCCCCAAATGGGAAATGCTAAATGCTGCAGTGTTTCTGCCTAAATCTGCTTTCCCATTTGGGGCTCCCTAAAGCCCCAAATGGGAAAGCAGATTTAGGCAGAAACACAACGCGGTTGTGTTTGAAAACGCTGCGTTTTTTCTGCTAACGAGATTCCCGTTTTCATCATCTCAATGCCAAAAACAGTGTACTCGTTCCCTGCTCTACTCATGGCATAGAGCAGGTTCAAAGATCACAAGGTGCCCACTCGACAGCTGCAGCGACAGTCAAGTCTCTGCAGCACACATTTAAGAAAAGCACCCCATACCCAAAAGCACAATCATCCAAAGTAACCCATGCTGGTGGCAGGGTAACTCTAAATAAAAGTTATGCCTGAGTTTAGGCATAGTACATGGCATTACTTATGGTCATGGTCGCCACATCCACATTTATGTCACACATGTGTCAGCTCTGCTGTGGAAGGTGATCTGTGTTCTGGTCAGACGGGATTAGCCTGCCAAATGGCAGCACAGGAACCTGGAAAGCTGGGCCTCCTCTTTGATCTATTTGTGAGGGCAAGTAACACCCTCAACCCAAGAGAGCCGCACAGCAGGCAGCTGTCCGGGCCCGGCCATCAAAGGAGCAGACCCATTTAAAAGGAGTAGCCTCACACCAGGGTGCTGCATCTCTAAAGGCGTTTTACCTTAGTGAGAAGGGAAGGGGGTGGAATTATGATAGGCAGGAGTGCTCTTTTCAATGGAAGGAGACTTCCACCATTTTGTTTCTCCCAGTCCAACGCTCTCTCTCTCTCCTGTTCCTCCCACTTCCCATGGAGCAAAGCACTTTGGGTGTGACATTAGAAGGGCAAAGTCCACTCTATTCAAGAGAAAGGATTGGACTGCTAGGGCAAGCTAGCTTTATTCCAATCTCCTGGGACTTGTGCCTTTAAAACAAAGGGTTATACGTTCAAATAGCAGAAAAAAACAACGTGGTAAAAAAACACTGAATTTTATTAATCAATTTTGGTTGAAATGCACTAGGAGACCACCTGCAGCACTCCAACATCCCCTCACTTTATTAAATACCCTAACCCCCACAACCCCTCAATTTTCTGATTGAAAACTGGCGAAATTTGATTTTAAAATAGCTGTGTTTTGTGCTGAGTTCTTTTCAGACTCATCATTTTGATGCAATGCCAAAGAAGGGACCATCCACCCCTTCAGCAGATTCTCTCAGATTCTCTTAAGGCAGCAGATCTGGTCTGTAGAACCCACTGGACTTCCTCTGGGGAAGTTGTACTTTCCAAAGCCCTGATCCTGAGATTAACAAGGAGCCATCCAAGGCAGAAGGAAGATCCCCAACATCCCCTCACTTTATTTAATACCCTAACCTCCACAACCCCTCTATTTTCTGATTCAAAATGGGCAGAATTTGATATTAAAATAGTGGTGTTTTCTGCTACGTGGTTTTCAGACTCATAATATTGATGTAAAACCAAAGAAAGGACCATCCACCCCTTCAGCAGATTCTCTCAGATTCTCTTAAGGCCGCAGATTCGGTCTGTAGAACTCACTGGACTTCCTTTGGGAAAGTTGTACTTTCAAAAGCCCTGATCCTGAGGTGAAGAAGAAGCCCTCCAAGGCAGAAGGAAGATCTGTCCCCTACCCACTCCCAGGGCACATCAGGCATGTCCTCTGCTGCGGACAAGGAACTACCACTATGCACCAGTATCTCCTAGAGCTGGGAGAGCAGACCCTGAATAGAACCATCCTGTCCTCGAGTTTCCCTGAGGCCTCACAGCAACCGGAGGGCCAGACCAGCCAAAGCTCCCTATTGTACCGAACCAGCCACTCCATGTTCACCGCACCTTGAATGAGAGGGAAGTTGCTGGCGCTGACGTTTGTGCTCCTCCACCATTTCAAACTTGCTTGCATTTCAAACCAGCTCAATGCTGCATCGTGCCCTAGCTCAGCTTGCCCCCTCCTAGGCCCAAAGTGACTGTTTGATGCCGGGATCCGGTCTGATCGGAATCACTGGTGAGTCACATGGCAACTCTGACCAGGGCTAACAACCATGGCTCGACCGAGCTAGCCCATGAACGGCCGGCTCTTTGACCTGCATATTGACACTTCAATGACCATCGCCCGCCAACTCAAACCACTGGAGAGTCACACATTGACCCATGCAGGCAGCTAAGGGCTGATTCAGTCTGGCTCAAATGCAAAGCGATCCTGGGATCGCCCGACCTTTGAGCCTTCAACCCACAGTGCGACCACATTAACCCCTTCTCGACACCTGCTTGCTGCATGGTGTCCCGATCTTGTTTCTCCTCTGACCCTTCTTCCTCCCCACTCTCCTCACCTGATTCGAAGTCTTCAGATCGGAGGCGGCGATGGGCCAAATAGACCTTTTCCCTTTTGTGCGAGGTGTGCCTGCCACGAGAGGAAGCCACAGTGATTGCTAATAAAATAGCAGTCCTGAGGCTCCTCTCCCGTGATCAGGCTGTTAGAAGGGAAAAAGCCAAACAAGGTGGAAAAAACCCTTCCGTCACGTTGAGTGTTGAAGTATCCAAATAACAGCTGTTGGAGCTGACCGGTACTGTTCCAGAAAGATCTGATACCAGGTAGCAAGGCAGGCTGAAAATAGCGACACAGAGAGAGCGTGCCACGTACAGGAACCGCTGCCCGAAGACAACACAGAGAGCCAACTGGAAACAGGAGCAAGGTAAGTGACAAAGCAAGTAGAGATAGACACTCGCCACGGCGGAAGGCGCCGGGCGAGTCAAACAAAAAGTAAAGAGCCGGAAGGAGGAGCGACCGGCAGACAGCAGAGGTAGAGAGAGCGCGAGAGATAGAGATGGAATGCAAGAAGCGCAAACCGAGAGAAACAGGGTGGCTGCAAGGTAAGCCGAGAAAGATGAGCACTAGCATCTTAACCCAAAGAAGCACTAACACCATACGAGGGGTTGAAACGCAACGGCTGCTGGGAGGTACTTAGCCACCTCACTCCCAGCGGCCGTTGCGTTGCAACCCCTCGCCATTTTGGAAACAACTAGACCCGTACTCCTACTTAGTGGAAAGCATGACGGGACTATCGGTTGCAACTTCCGTAATGAAGCCGCCAACGCGGTAGCAACCACCAAGCGCTTTGGCGTATGACAGCATGCACCCTTCCAGTGCAAAGTACTCCAGGCTTGCCAGGATAACGTGCACGGAAGCGATTAATTAATCTAGGAGCATGGATGTGTGAAGAAGGTTCCCATGAGTCCTCCGACCAAGGGTACCCTTTCCACAATATCAAATATTCTAGGTGACCCCTGTAGTATCTGGAGTCACGAATAGCCGAGACTTCATATTCATTTCTGCTTCCTTCATGAGAAAGCGACTGATTGGGAATGGGCCTCTGATAGGAGTCAGTGATAAAAGGCTTCAGAAGAGAGGAATGAAAAACAGGATGAATACGACGGAGGCTAGGAGGTAGTTTGAGTTTAAAAGAAACAGGCTTGTTCTTAGATAGAATGGAGAAAGGCCCCAGGAAACGAGGTGAAAGCTTAGAAGGGTGAACCCAATGGGGCAGGAACTTGGTTGACACTTTATCTCCCTCTTTCCAATCCAGGCAATCTTTGCTATGCAAATAAGCTTGGGTCTTGTTATGTCTCCGACTTTCTTCCAAGCAGTGTTTAGCAGTTAGGTGGGCCTCGGAAATATATATGAAGAACTCCTTCTGCGGTGGGGGAGTTTGTTGGAACAGACCAAAGAGGGAAAAAAGATTTTGGGTCTACTCCGGAGGTACAAAAGAAAGGAGACAAACCAATGGCGGAATGTTTAGAGTTGTTGTACGTAAATTCCGCTGTTGGTAGCAAATACGTCCAATTGTCTTGAAGTTGGTTGCTGTAGCATCTTAAGTACTGTTCCAGGGTGGCATTGAGGTGCTCCGTTTGCCCACTGGATTCGGGGTGAAATCCAGAGCAGAGAGCTCGTTCCACCCCAATCCAAGAACAAAGGGCCTTCCAGAATTTTGAAATGTATTGGCTACCTCGGTCCGAAATGATCTTATCGGGGAGTCCATGTAGCCGAAAAATGTCTTGTGCAAAGACATCTGCCATTTCTGTAGCCATGGGTAACCCGGGTAAAAGAGAGAAATGCGCCAATTTTGGTGAGAGTGTCAATTGTTACCATAATACAAGAGTTTGAAAGAGGGAGGTCGACAATGAAGTCCGTGGATATAAGTCCCCAAGGACGTTTAAGCATCTCTGGTTGGGTGAGCAAATGCTTCCCTCAGCCCACGTAACTACAAAAGGCAAAGGAGATATATCTCTTAACAGTCGCAATTTTACCTTTATGATTGCACTGGGTTTTGGTTTTTAGAAGTGTGAAGGCTGAGTGTGGCATTTTACCCATATGCATCCTTGTATTCCCTGCAGAGCAGAATCTAATTCATCACATAATGCTCTTGAACTTTTCCTTGGGTAGGTAAAGGTTAAAGGCAAAAAGGTCTAGGATTTCCCTCAGGCCAGTCTGGTTCTTCTTGGGCAGAGAAAATATACAGGAGTAGAAGCTCTGGCCCCTTTGTTCTAGGGGAACGACTTCTATGTCCTCCATGTAGATGAGCTTGTTGACCTCTTCCAGGAGAGGAGTGAAACCCATCTTGATTAAAGGGGGAGAGAAGGGAGGGTGGAGAGGAATAAGAAGGCAGTAGCTCTTGGAGATTGCGGACAGCGTCCAAGTCTCCAAGTCTGGAAGATTACGAGGGAGCCTGCAGGCAACTGGTGTTGTGTGGACCTTGCTTGTCACGTTATTACTTCCTCTGATCTACTGAAGCTGCAGAAGAGTATCCCCTGAAGAAGCCCTTTGAGGAGAAGCAAAGCTGCTTCCTTCTATGGCCGCTCAGAGACCTCTGGACTAAAAGCCATGAAGATAGATATGCTATACACTTAGAGGTCTGGGAAGATGTTTTCCTCTTGTTTGGTTCCTCGGTTGTAGACAGATGGAAAAGACCTTGGCTCTCAGAATGCAAGTCCAGTATCACTTCTTGAGTGAATATGGTAGCATGCCCCCAAGCCACTCTGCGGAAGTCAGCTCCTCGCGCAATGCCTCTACTGGAGATTTCCATGTGTCCATGTGGCTTACTGATGCTTCAAGGAGGCCCTGGGCCTTGAGCTTGACCTATACAATGCCAGATTTAAAGGCCTGTGGCTGCTCAGTTGGAAGGAAAGCCTGGAAATAGCCAATCTCACTCCAAAGCATCTGGTTGGCTGCAGCCAGAAAATAGTCTGTATTAGCCTGTCTGAGGTGCAAGAAGGTCTTAGTGTATACCTTGCGACCGTAGGCCTCCAAATGTGTGTCCTCATTTAATAAGGCTGGATACAGAACCGCCAGACATTGACACAGAAGCTACCAAAGCAGAGTGTGACTTTGAATCAGTGGTGAGGCACAAAGTCTCGGAAGCGAGGGGTCTGTAGCATGTCTCGAGCTTCTCATTGGTGGCTTGCACTGTGTGCAGATTTTGCCAGATTTGGTTAGCCTCAGCTAAAACAAGCTTTTGGATCTGTAGCCCTGATCTGGCTGAAGATCATGAACTCAGAGAGCACCCCCAATTAGTGTTGCAGTTCTTCCAGAGTGGGGACCCCTAGAAATTCAGACAGCCCCAGTATCCTGTCTTGGAAGGCCTTATCCAAATGAGAAATGTTGTCCTTTGCTCAACGATGAATCGTTGTCAGGAGCATCAATAGGGTCCAAGGTCAGAGCTGCTGGGTAGCTAGAAGAGCTGCTGGCTTCTTGGATGGCGCTGGCGTGATAAGGGGCTATATCCACTAATACCTTTACACTCTGTCATGGCTGTTGACTTCATGAGGTTATCAAACCTGTTGAAGAATCTGTCCTCAGATGTCTGAGGCTAGGTGGCTGTTGTGGGGGTACACATGGCTGTTCGAGGCACTGTAGGAAGAGGAGCCAAGGTAACATAGATGGGACCTAGTATGGTTAATTGTGCCAAGCTGTCCAATGCGTAGGAGTCCATGAATGTGGTGCAGATGTTGAAGTTGGGAGGAAAAAAGTGCACCAGTCGTTGGACTGCCAGCAAAAACGAGGCATGAATAACTCTTGTGGTACTGTGGATGGTGGAGAGACCAGAGTATCAGTCTTTGGCCGTTGATCCCAAAGCTAGCTCCCTTAGTGAAGAACTGGCCAGTGATCCAGAGTCAACAACAAGGGGATCCAGACCAGCAGCAGGCGTCAATTTGTGCTTATGTACTTCCTTGACTTACTGGTGTCCTCAATGGGTGTCATCTTTTTTTGGTCAGCCATTTTGTCAGTACTGAGGCCTGTATACTTAGGGATATGTGGGTATTTGTCCACCAATGTGAAGCCGCTAGATTTTGGTGAAGGAACTCAATGGTTTTACCAAACAACGTGGAGCCCCTGGGTTTAGGTCTCAGTAGATACTCTCGAGTGTAGGTCGGGAGTTAACAGAGAACCCTTGGCGAGGCGATCGCCAGTGACACTGGACTCCCATCAGTATGGAGGAAGGAGAAAGGATCTAGTAGTAAAGCTTGCCTTGGTCACCAGCACCATCTTGGCATTCTCATGATAGCGGGATACACAACTGTACGGTTCTGCATCCTTCTGGACCAATCAGTCCCAGCATCGGTTCAGTTCTGAGGATGACTTAATCTCTTTGCTCCCCACCTGGTAAACTTCCTCAGGGATGCCACGTTATCTGCAAATACTGCTAAGACATGCTCCAGTGGTTTCAGTCATTGCATCTCTCCCGCTTTAAAATCTCTTTACTGGCTGCCGGTTGCTGCAAGGATCAAATTAAAATCCATCTGCATCATCCGTAAGGCTGTCTGGGGCCAGGGACCACGCTATCTTCAACTGGCTTTCACCAAATACTCACCCTCCAGATCTTTATGGTTCTCCGGCGCCACCTCTCAGCGTGACAAGCCCTTCTCTAAACAGCGAGCTGGGGGCTGATCTCTTTCCTTGGCTGGCTCCTTTCTCTGGAACAGCTTCCCCCTTCCTCTCCGTTTTAAGCCGGATCTCCTCAAATTCCGGAGGCTCCTCAAGATTTCCCTTTTCAACTCCTCCATCCCCCTCTCTCTCCCTTGTTAAACCCCTCAGTCGCTGAGATTGGTGACCAGGACTCTTATATGTCCTTCTGGGTGCTGCCCCCCAATTAGCCATCAGCCTTCATTCACCCCAAGCACTTGCCGTTGGGCACCCATTGGCTTGTGTTTTCTCACAGGCCTGCAGTTATTGTTTTGTCAGTTGACCACTCTCACTACATGATCTCTGCCTGCAACTTAATAGCTGCTTACAACTCACTCCCTAGCACTTCCCTCCACGGTACTCCTAGCAATTACCCCCCCCCCCTCATCTCCTCTCTCCCTCTCTCTGTACTTGCACGTTCTGAATGCTCACAAGGCCTAGTAGGACCGCCTCTCTCTTTCTTCATTGTTACTATAATTTGGATTTCATTCACTTGTTCCCTCCCCGTTGCCCTGTGGGCGCTTTGAAACACAATTCACCTGATGTATAAACACCTTACAAATGTACAATAAATAAATACATTTTCATTCCTAAAGCCAGAGGGAGATTGGTGTCTTTACTGATTTCCCAGCACATGGTTCTTTGGATGTGCGAAGGGTCTTGGGTGACTCACCCCCTTGCATGGTAGTTCACAGTCTTCATGGATTATAAAAGACCTCTGCTCCCATTCAGAACTCCAGGGAATCAGGGTATTTTGGGACTTGGGTCTCTCTGGCTCTTATCCCAGGTATAGGGTATCTGAGCAGGTCTGTTGCATCTCTTTGGGCGTAGGGTCCCATGGCATCCCACCTCGACCACAGTTAGGGAGTGTTACAGCGTTTGCAGGAGCTGTTCGCCGTGTCTGCTTACCTTAGTGGGCTCAGTGGCAGCTCTGGGAATTCTCTCTGCATATCCAGCGAGCGAGTCTCATTCGGCGTATGGGGCCGTCTTCTGCGTATGCGCGGTGAGCAATGCTTGGTCCGTTGCTACGGGCAACGAATGCCCTGGCTTTCTATTCCCATTGGCCTTACCTCTGCATAAAAACACGGCGCTTACAAAGCCTGATGTGTTGCAACCTTTTCTGTGAGGTGAAAACGCTGTTGAGCCTTCTTGCTCTCTACAGGCTTCTTGCCTTACCTTGCTGTTCTGCCTTTTGTTATCCTGCCTTCTGTTGGTCTGCCCTGCTTGCCTGCCCCCCTCCTTTCTTGCTTATTTCTCATTCTGAAGATCCAACGCGGCCTCCCGCTCACAGTGCTTGCACTGCTCGGCACCACAAATAGTGGGGAGGTCTGATTACCATGGTGCTGGGGAATTGCTCCCTTTTCCAGGCTTGCTGTACATTGCAGCTTTGCTCCGGAAGGGGATACCCACACTGCATATCTTCCAGACCTGGCATACACCATCCTTACCGGAACCCATAGGACCAGTGGCCCGTGCATCCTGGATCACAAACTACGCTGCACCACAGGTATTCAGGACTCACGGGGGGCCCAGCTTGATAGGGAGAGGCACATCAGGCAGCTACCAGACCAACACCATCCCTGACGGCCCGCTACTGCTATAGAAAAAGAAGGGAGTTCAGCAAACTCACCACACTGCTTAACCAGATTTTCAATGATAGAATTTGTTTTTCTGCATTAAAAATATTTTTGACAGAGTCTAGTCCTCACCTCAATTAATTTGAATGGGGAAGAATGACTGGTCTTCTTCCCTTTGACTAGTAGCTGAAATGCCCATTTTATTTTCGGATCCATCCACTGGTTGATCTTGAACCCCTATGGTTCTCCCATGAATAGAACATCAAGGTATTTCCATCCAAAGTGGAATACCACTCATTATTGGATGGCAGATTTATCTTCATTGGTTCTATTGAAGTCCCACCACTACCACTGTGTTCATTTGGAGATATGATGGCGATGTCATGGGCCTGAGTATTTCTGAAATGGATTTCCACTCAATTTGGATGCTGCGTACTTAAGTAGTGTTTAGGCTTTTGTAAGAAGCAGTGTTTGGATATGCTGAACCAACCAATTTACACTGAAGGAATACTACTCATTCTGGTAGGTACCTGAGTATCGAACTTAAAATGTCTACTGTCAGCAACTGATGGGTGGGGGATGGGGGGGAAACTCTAACACCCAAACAGTAGAACTACGTATCATGCGCTCAGTGTTTTGACCATACAATCAATAACTACTTCCTGGTAACTTGTATACACACACTGCCATTGTATACAAACATATTGGTATCTGTACCTATTTCCTTTGACTACTGGAAGACTGCTATAATTTACTAGTCATAAACTCCATCCAAGTTACCATGAAACAGTTATCGATTGTATGGTCCAAACACTGAGCACACTGGTATGGGGGACAATTGTTTTAATGTACACTTTAAAAAAATGTTTGCCCGGCTGACAGGTTTGTGTACAGAGAACCTAATTCACACAATCAAAAGCGAGAACGTTTGAAGCTTGAAACTGTCAGAAAAGCTTTCTGTCGGGTGCAATGACTATAATCGTGCCCCCAAAGGTAAAGGTAGGTTTGGATGTGTGGGTCAGTGTTGACGTATTTGGATTTCTAATTTTTTACATTTTTTTATTTGGATTTGGTTTAAATAACCTTTTACAAAAATCCATCAGCAAATTTTACAAAATCATATTTCAATCTCAATTAAAAGAAATTCCAAACTAAAATCTAATAAAATTCCAACTCAATGGTAATCTTCTCTGTTACTTATCACGCCCAAGACAATTCCCCAACTGAGCAAATAAAATGAGTAACCCACTCAGATCCCCAAAGGACAGAGATACCATGACAATTTAAAATACTATGTTACATCTTTCTAACACCTGAACCACAACAATTGTCATTACTTGTGAGTGCCCGCAGATCTTCCTTTCCCAGAACATTTCTGGTTTGAAGTGTGTAGACCCAAAACCAAATCTTTCAAAGAGCAAGGATCTTACATGTCATGTACCCGCACAGTCCATTAGGTGATGTCTGATAGATTGTTCTTCTGGTGTTTTACATATATTTGGATTTCTAATACAGTGATTCCATCTACTAAAATTCTTTTGCTATCAAAATCTTATTGGGGGTCATTACGACCCAGGCGGTAAGTACGCCGACTTTACCACCATGGTGTAAACTATGTTTACACCATGGTGGATGGCGGATTTACCGCCCCATTCCAAGTTGAGTGGGGCGGTAAATCCCCATTTCCCATTTTACCCTTCCCCATTCCCATTTTTGCCCCATAGGGCATAATGGGAGTGGGGAAGGCGCTAATTACGCCACCGTAAATTACGGTGGCGTAATTAGCACCAAGGCGGTTTAGCGCCATGGATTTTAACGGCTGCTAAAAGCAGCCGTTAAAATCGGAATCAGGCGTTAAGGGTTAACGACGGCGTTAACCCTTAACGCCTGAGTTGTAATGAGGCCCATTGTTATCCAAGTAGAGTATAAGTGAGATGCAAAGATTCTCAACCCTTTCTTCGATCAAAGTGTTGAGCACTTCCTGCGAGACCAAGATCACTTGAGAATCTATATCTATGAATGCCAATGCATCATACTGTTTGTGAACTTGAATAGGTGCAAACAAAAATTCATCATTTGCTCCCAATTTACTGAGATTAGCACACAGCGGTAGGCCGCCATCTTCCCCGCCGACACCAAGGGAAGCACGCACCCCCCCACCTCTCCAACCCAACTGACATGGTTCTCCCTTGTCCCTAGCAGGCAACAGAAACACTAGTGTTCCCGGCACATCCCTGTCGTGGCAATGGCTGCCATCGAATGGGAGAAGAGACTATGGGCCTCATTACGACCCAGGCTGTAAGTTACCGCCTGGGCCGTGACTTTACCACCATGGCGTAAACTACGTTTATGCCATGGTGGTAGGCGGACTTACCGCCCCATTCCGAGGTCGGCGGGGCGGTAAGTCCCCAATCCCCATTTACCCTTCCCCATTCCCATTTTTGCCCCATAGGGCATAATGGGAGTGGGGAAGGCGTTAATTACGCCACCGTAAATTACGGTGGCGTAATTAACTCCATGGTCCCTTAGCGCCATGGATTTTAACACCTGCTAAAAGCAGGTGTTAAATCCGCCATGGCGCTAAGGGACCTCGTACTCAGGCGGTAAGGGTCGGCGCTGTTTACGCCGCCGTAAACCCCTTACCGCCTGAGTCGTAATGAGGCACTTCCATTCTCCCTCTTCCATACTTCTTGACTTGTAGTTTTTTTCAAGTTGAGAAATGGCGTGCTTGCTGTTTCTCAACTCGAAACTATTAGCATCCCAGTAGGACATGCTGGGATGCTAATAGCAATAAACCCTGAGTAGGGGGGCATTACCGGTCAGGTAATGACCTTTGATTATCGTTAAGGCCCTCGCTTTCTCAGGCCTGTAAGTGATGTCCTGGTGCACTACTCCTTTATTTTCCTCTTACCCTTGCATTTTTTTATTTAGAAGACTTTCTGTTATTGTCCACTTTTAACTATTGGTTAATTTAGGGCTGTGTTTCGAGGAGCACTACCCCTAAGGACTTACTGTTGTGTCCTCATCATTTGACCAATGTTTTCTGTCAATTGTTTCACCTTTCATTCATGTTGAGAGACCTTTTCCACATCCGATTTTTTCACGGGAGGACTTCGTTTATAGCTCTGTTCCTCCCTCAGAGTAAAAAGGTTTCCTCTAGGGAAGTAGGTGGGGTATGTAAGGAAGGCATGGCATCAAAGTAAGACAGACACAAGTGATCACAGTTCAAGGGTGTTTATTAAACTGTAAAATGGGTGAGATAAATGCCTAATCTAAACCTAAATCTAAGATTGGAGCAAGCTACAACCATCAAATAATAATAATACCGTCCTGGCAGAGTCTAGTGAAAATAAAAAGGGCCTATACTAAAAAAACCTATAGCCAACCCTTACCACTATGCTACAAAATAGTGTGGGATAATATTCACAAGAAAAGAAAGAAGTGTTCACAAAATGAAAAGTCAAGATGTTATGGCAGGGGTCTCCCTTCACCATGTATTTTAGAACGGGACAAGGCGGGACTCTTGAGCACAGCACGCTCCTGGGCTTCTCTGGAACGTGCTTACAGTTCCTTTTCTCTATATCAGGGCCTTCTGTGCCCAAGTCTCTTCTCATGCAAAGTCTCTTCCTTCAGAGGACCTGATATGCCAAAAACAACAGAACAAAAGTCCCTTCTATTAATCTTCACGTCAGGTGATTACCCTTCACCCTTGGATCCCACTCAGCCGGGCTCCGATCCGTCTCTCAGTCATCAGTCTCCCTCAGTCGGGCTCAGGCCAACCACTCACTGTGGACATCCCTCAGTCGGGTTCATACTTCACAACATAGTTCACTTAGCTTCTTCACAGAGTGGGATTCAGTGCCCTGTGCTTTTCTCTTGACGTCCCTCTGTCTGGTACACTAGCGCCTTTCAATCATCTCTTCATTTGTAATATTCAAAAGTCTCAATGGGCCTCATTATGGATCCAGCGGTAACCGTGCTGGTATTACCAGCAGGTTGCCGCCGGACCCGTGAATATTTACCACTCCAGACTTCCCGGAAACACTGGGGTATTCCAACCCCGGCATTCCAGAAAGTCAGGCGCCGGTAAATTGTAAGTCCCCATTCCCATGGAGTCCTATAGGACTCCATGGGAATGGGGACCATGGAAGCACCTGCACCATTATTAATGGTGCCGGTGCTTCCGTGACGGTCTGCCTACCGTGGCTGCTGTGCCTGGCAGGGTCAGACCTGCTGGGCACAGTGACTCTGGCAGGCAGACTCGTAGTTTGCCGGTCCGGAAACAATAAGAACACAATTAATGATGGGGATTACCATCAAATATTTGCACAGAACAATTGACGATTGGTGGCTTGAACTGTTAAGAGGCCAACGATTGAGTTTAACACTGGCTCTGGTGAAATTAGTGTTAGCAATTTTTAAGAAAATAAATAACCAAAAAATGAATCATCCTCTCAAACAACCTTTTTAAAGCCTCTGTGTGAATTGAAGAACAAATCATTTTTTCGTTCCTTTTTTTCTGTTCTTTTTTTTTCGCTTTCTGGTTTTCGATATATCTACAATAATGGTTGCTTTGATTGTTAACAATTCGAAACAAGCTCTTTTTTGTGTGTTCTTGTTTCACATTGAATGTAATGCTAAAGGTAAAAGGTTTGTAAAACATAAACCAGATAAAACCTCTAAAAAAGAAAATGTTTAAAAAGAAGAAAACGGTGCCGGTAAGCTTACCGGCACCGTTGTTTCCACACCGGCAAACTTGTAATGAGACCCAATGCCTTTTAAAACAATCTCACAATGTTCACGTTGGGTCCCCCTTATCCAGGCTCCGACCTCCCAAAGCATTTGCCAATTTGCCAATTTAAAACAGAGACTTTCGAAAGGTGATCACACCTTGCCGGGTCACTCTGTTAGCCTAGGGAAAGCGTGGTTTTTACAAAATCACAGTTCGCAAGGCGTTCCCCTCATACCTTTTTCTGTAGAGATACAAGTATGTTAATGGCTATAGCTTCTGAAATTTGACACCACTTATGATCTTACGTCAAGTAATCACTTTTATGAATTATTTTAGTATGAAATTGTAAGCTGTCCTTTTATCCCAGAAATGTCCCCAACTTTCTATCCTCTTCCCCCGCCGCCAACACCAATACATATTGCAAGTTTACAACCGCAAACATTGGACTCTATTCTGCTTGCTCACACCACATCTCTGAACACTCGCTCTGTTAACTTTACAAACCATCAAGATGAGGCCTGCAATTCCCCCCACATCTTCCCATGTTTTTTAGCACACCCCACTGTTTATATATCCACTTTTCAAATTCCATAAATCTATGTAGATGTGCACACCATTTTATTTTTTATTTTTTAGAATGGAGAGATTTTCCATCCCCTATTTCCTGCTCAGGTCTCAGGTTGCATTCACCAGGGCCAGTTCGATAAAGAGCTTGCATTGTGTAAAGGTCAGCTCCCCCTATATTACCAGTAAGGCCACTTTGGGATGGAAGTAGAGATACCAGCCAATGACTGCCTTAATCTCTTCCTAGATATGCCCCTACTAATCATGTAAAAGGGGGCAGTCATGTGAAGAAAGGTTCCCACTTCCTTCTTGCATTTGGTTCAAAGTTGAGTTATCCCCATTCTCAGTAGATCCACAAGGGAGTATTATATCCTAGGAAGTATTTTGAACCTGGCTTTGATTGTGACTTCGCTAAATGTACACAAGGATTCTGTCCATTCCCCTCCTACAGCGCTCCCAGATCCCCTCTCCATCTCACAAATAGTCTTGGGGAGACATCCCACCCATACTAATCTTATACACTGTAGAGATATGCTTGGAGTCAACCTTCATTTTTATGTTTGACATATTCTATTAGGGAAGAGACAGGAAAGTCAAACCGATTTCCACTGAGAGTTAAGAGCATGTCTAAGGTGGAGGTATGGGTAAAAGCATTTGTTATCTAGATGGAATTCTTGTTGCATTTTCCAAAACTATTTAAAGGTGAACATCCCTAACCACATCCCCTGCACCCCACCATCACTCTCCTCCTTACCCCACCCATCTAGATTTGGGATCTTTTGAAATTCAGAGAGCACATGAAGCACCATAACTGTGCCGCCAAGGAAACCTTGCCACCCAGCATATTTTCCTGTTAACTCTGTGCAAGTATTATACGATCATCTTCCCAGGCTGCAAAAGTGAACCCAACCATATCCTGCCATTTGGCACCTGGGTTAGCGAGCAGGGTCCCATTTGATCCCTGTCTAATCTTATAGCTGGATCCTCCCTATCCATAGGGGCCCAGTCATCATCTGTCATCATATGAGATGCCCAAAGGTATTTACGTGTGTCTGGAATGCCCAGTACCCTCTCTCACTGAAAATAACCAAGGCGTTGAGGGCAATCCTAGGATCATTTGTGCCACACAAGAGCTTCCTTACCCCTCCTTCAAGAAAATCACATTTCGGAATATATTGCAAGTTGTACAAAAACTTAGAGAATACTATGATTTTAAACAACATGATAAGGGCAAAGATAAAGTGACCACAAAAGTGATGGGTGGAAGGTTTCGAACAAATCTGAACCACTGGCAATTGCTCTGGGCAACTTTCCACACCACCGTTTTTTAGCCCGTCTGCGCCATTGCAAAAGGGGTCGAGCCATGTGCAAATCAGTCAGCTGCCGCCACCAACTGCTAGGCCAGGTCCCCTCTGCACAGAAAACCAAGCAACTCCAGACATGTTTCGGCCTTGTTGGACCTCCTCAGTGAGGTGCAACCTGGTTCCCTATGGCGCAGCGAGCAAGGGACCCACGTCTGGGCATACCCTCTCTCACATGGAGAGACAAACTGTGACCACAAAAGTGATGGGTGGAAGGTTTCGAACGAATCTGAACCACTGGAAATTGCTCTGGGGAACATTCCACACCACCATTTTTTAGCCAGTCTGCGCCATTGCAAAAGGGGTCCAGCCATGTGCAAATCAGTCAGCTGCCGCCACCAATGGTAGCAGCCCAGCCCGAACTGCTAGGCCAGGTCCCCTCTGTACAGAAAACCAAGCAACCCCAGACATGTTTCGGCCTTGTTGGACCTCCTCAGTGAGGTGCAGCCTGGTTCCCTATGGCGCAACGAGCAAGGGACCCACGTCTGGGCATACCCTCTCTCACATGGAGAGACAAACTGTGACCACAAAAGTGATGGGTGGAAGGTTTCGAACGAATCTGAACCACTGGGCATTGCTCTGGGCAACCTTCCACACCACCGTTTTTTAGCCAGTCTGCGCCATTGCAAAAGGGGTCCAGCCATGTGCAAATCAGTCAGCTGCTGCCACCAATGGTAGCAGCCCAGCCCGAACTGCTACGCCAGGTCCCCTCTGCACAGAAAACCAAGCAACCCCAGACATGTTTCGGCCTTGTTGGACCTCCTCAGTGAGGTGCAGCCTGGTTCCCTATGGCGCAGCGAGCAAGGGACCCACGTCTGGGAATACCCTCTCTCACAAGGAGAGACAAACTGTGACCACAAAAGTGATGGGTGGAAGGTTTAGAACGAATCTGAACCACTGGCAATTGCTGTGGCAACCTTCCACACCACCGTTTTTTAGCCCGTCTGCGCCATTGCAAAAGGGGTCCAGCCATGTGCAAATCAGTCAGCTGCCACCACCAATGGTAGCAGCCCAGCCCGAACTGCTAGGCCAGGTCCCCTCTGCACAGAAAACCAATCAACCCCAGACATGTTTCGGCCTTGTTGGACCTCCTCAGTGAGGTGCAGCCTGGTTCCCTATGGCGCAGCGAGCAAGGGACCCACGTCTGGGCATACCCTCTCTCACATGGAGAGACAAACTGTGACCACAAAAGTGATGGGTGGAAGGTTTCGAACAAATCTGACCCACTGGCAATTGCTCTGGGCAACCTTCCACACCACTGTTTTTTAGCCCAAGGGCAAAGATAATAGCAGCTGCTACCAGCAGGTTACATCACTTAGGAAATTGCCCCACAGTGGATTCCAGGTTAAGGGGAAACATTCTTCCTTGGACTGGGTCACATGGATCCCCAAGTATTTACAGGATGTTCATTTTTTAAAAGCACAGGCATTCCGAAATATGTGAGGCTCCTCCTTAGTTGATAAAAAGTTGTCTCATCTCAATTAATGCCTGGCTCACTCTCATCCACATTTTTTACCTATGTCCATCACCCTTGCGATCGACAATCCGGGATTGCTGACCATTATCAAAAGGTCACTGTTAAGATGCATTTCTAAACTCTGAACTGGGGGGCAGACGTTTTGGCAGGTGGTCAAGACTAGGTCTCAGGAGGTCGCTTAGTTTCAGTTTCTACTCCAATGGCTCTTGTGCTGTAATTAATGTACAAAGTGCTTCTTATCCCCACTCAGCTGAGTAGGTAGGTAGAGTCCACAAAATGTGTTGTTACTCATGGGCTTTTATTGCTTGGCTCGATAAATGTATTGCCGCCATTGGAATAGAAACTAAAATCAAGCTACGAAGACACACAGACCAGGCACCACGAGCATGGGTGCCCCAATTTCTACCCACCGGCTGCTAGTGCACCAGAGATCTGAGACCCAGGGCGCAGCAACCCACAGATCCGAGTGCTCAACCAACCCCCAAAATAAGTCTCAGGAGGGGTGAGAGTGAACGAAAGCCCACAATGAGCACACACAGTAACGAACCACAAATTACTCATAGACAAGTGTACATGAAAAATATCTATACATTTATTTTTGGCTGGACCAATAGATACAAGTAAACTTCAGTTATATAAAAACAGTTACCACACTAAATACTCTACTATATAACATATATATACATTATGTTTCCTAATGCGACAGATGAGTAAAACACGGCCACAACCTGTACAGAGAAGGGTGAGTTAACACACTAGGAGCATTAGACAATTCTTCGGAGTTGCTAGCTAACTTTCGTGTCCAGCCCGAAGACGTGGGGAGCCTTTTGCTTAACAGTACAGTTGTGCGTAAAAACGCATACACAATCGCGCAGTTAGAACAAAAAGCGGGTCTTCTTGGGAGAGCTGTAGCAAGTCAGGAAGGGGCTTGAGGTGATGTAGAATTGGTTCCCACTATTCGGGTAGGGTCTGCCCTTGGTGGCAGAGCAGTTTTCAAAAGGTGAGAAGAACTAGTGAGTACAGACTAACCTGGCCAAAAGCGAATATATTTTTAGGGATATTCGTGCGTAAAAGAGATCGGTTGTGCCAGGGGCCACTGGTAAGTGATGCAAGTACTCACCAACCCTCAGCACAATCTGGACCCAAGTTTGCACTTTTAGTCGAGGTCGCTAATAGGTTTGAATCCTGCAGTTTTGCTGACGGGACAGTTGCCTTTTCTCAGCTTCCAAAGGAGATACAAAATTCTGGTGCAGCTGGCTTCAGGGCACAGGAGAGCAGAACAGCAAGGCACCTACAGTGACCATCACCAAGAGGTAGTGATGTGGGAATCACAGATGCGGGCAGTGTTACACACTCTCCTAATTTTGGCCTTAGAGGCGCTACACCTGCAAATTTTGGTGGGAGAGGGCACGGGACCACAAGCAACCAATATCCCAAGTCTCAGGTTTCAACATGAGACAGCAGCAATTCTGCGGGATACCCTGAGGTAGAGCTGGACAGTTCACTGGATGGCCCAAGGCTTGTTTGGTAGGTACGCAGGGGGCGCTGAGAGTTGTTCGTACTACTCCAAAGGGGCAAAGCACCTGGCAGGCCTTCTTTATCGATGAAGAAAACAGGGGTCTGACAGGACAGCAGAGGGTGAAAGGTGCTAAACCTTCCAAAGCATCTCCGGCGGTTCCACAAGTCAGTTTCTTCGTTGCAGGATACATGGCTCCTTGAGTAGTTTGGAGAGAACTCGGGTGATTTACCTGGAATGGATGCAGAGCCCCTTTTCTGATCCAATATTAGCTTTGTGCCAAAATCGAGGACTTCCAATCAAAGATCTGCTCTCATGCAGGCATCCCAGTTGTGGACCAATCACAGTCCACGGTGGTCCCAGTAATTCAGGCAATCCAGACATCCTGCCACCAGTAGTGTGGATTGGGACCAGACAGTCCCAACCCGCTTCCTGGGCACACACATGTGACAGGCAGAAGCCCACAAAAGAGATCGGTTTTTGCGGGAGGTTGCATGCCCAAATAAGGAAAACCTGGGTTACTCGACCTGGGTGAAGGCAAAGGACAAAATGGCCAAAGAACAGAACAAAAGACTTTGTGGCTCAGCCATTTTCAGACCTGGCCACAGTCTTGAACCAAACGCGGTAAACGCAATGCGATTCAATAAAAAGAAGTAAAACACTTATAAAAGTAACTACTGCTACCAGGTCGTCACAGGCACCAAAAAATCCTTCAAGGGTGTCTAGTGCCATAAAACAAAAAGGACCACAGTGCACAGTACTGGACGGTACATTGTGAACTGTTAAAATGTTACCAAGGAATGGCCACATAGTCGAAGGCTAAGGGAAACAGTTTCCCAGTACTGACAGGCTGAAGGACGTGTCAGTTTCCCCATAATAAGTGAGCAAAAGTCCAGGGGAGCGCCGCTGAAGGCTGTGCTCCACTGGCAAAAGTCAGGATAGGATAGCTAAACAAAAAGCAAAAAGTTTGGGGGTCCACAAATGGAGGGAAAATTACACCATTGATCCAATCTTTCCTAACACTCACCTGCCCCATACGAAGGACATGGGGAACTACTCTCTTCTGACCAAGAGACCTTCTTAGGCTTCTTTGGAGTTATGAGAGCAGTCAGAGGGGCAGCTATGGTGCCTTCAAATTTGGTAGTACCCAGAGAGTCCTAAGAAGGCTCTCACTTGGGTTTGTGTAGTGAGGGTAGACCAGTCCTGTACTGCTTGTACTTTACTGGGTGGAGGCTGAATCCTCCCTCCACCGACTTCATGTCCAAGGTCGACCACAGATCATTGACCATGTTACGCTCACCTGACTCCCACGGAGGCGCTGGCCAGGATCGTGCTGCTGTGACCTCTTCTAAGGTATTGCGCGGGGCTCAGAAGATGGACTGGACTGGACTCCCAACTCCTGCTTGTCCGGCTTGCAAAAGTATCCTTCTGTAGGCGAGAATAAGGGATTAACTGTCTGCGGGGAATGCTACCAGCCTCCCCCTTTCCCCTCTCACCCTCCTCAAAACCCTTCTGTGGCGTCTCACCTTAGGGTCTTGAAGGGCGAGCTCTCCTTCCTGCTTCTGATGCAGGGGCGCGTTGGTATCCAGTTACTTCACTGGATTCTTGGTTTTATGAGAACCAAACTTGCTTGGCTTCCAGGTAAGTTCCTTGAAAGGTTCCCCTTTTGTCCTTGCATCAATATGCTAATGTCAATGTCTTTTTCCCCATAGGGGCCGGGGTACGGAATGCCGGGGAAAAGGCACCGACCCGAGATGCGAGGTGCAATCCCTGTAGAAATCAGGTAAGTCTTGATGAGCGTTTTTGGGTAATGTCTTTTCATTCGCTCATTGACGCTAATGTCTTTTACCCCATAGGGGCCGGGGTCCGGAAACGCCTGGATGCGGCGCGGACCCGAAATGAAGAGGGAATGACCCAACAGGTAAGTCTTAACATGGAGGTTTAGGTTTCCTCATTCCCTTCTCTCTCTCACCTTTGCTCTTGTCTTTTTCTCCCTAGGCGTGGAAGCGTGGCTGCGAATCCGGGTGATCGCTGCTAAACATGGAGGCGCCCTGTGAAGGTGAGTGGAATGCGGCGCTGCGGCGGTCGATGCGATGTGCTTTTAAATTAAGTGTCTTCCTTTGCAGGATCGTCGGCGAGCTGACTCCGGAATGCGGATCTTGCAGGTAAAGTCTTTTCCTTCTCCTATTCTCTCTTTCTCTTCCTTTGTAGGTGATCAGGATGCTGGCAGGCGTGGCAGAAGTCCGAATGCAGGAACAAACACGGTGAGCGTCCAGCTGCTAGATGCAGAACAACGCGAAGCATGTGCTGCTCTTCGGGTGTGGTTTAAATAGCCTGTAAAGTAGTTCCAGGTATGTATCCTTCCACTCAGGTATGTATTCTTCCTCAGACCACACCCGAGTGATAAAGTAGTCCAAAAGATAAAGTAGTCCCATTCAGTCCTCAAGAGGGCCTGGATGTAGCAGCACAGTCTGCTTCAGGTAAGTGCACATTAAAACACTTACACACATGTCTTGCTTTATGAGCCTGGCGCCTAAGGCGCCAGGACTGGGGTCCAGAATGAGCCTGGCGCCGAAGGCGCCAGGACTGCGTCCAAAAGGCCCCAACTTGGGCCCGCTGAGACGTCCTTGGGGAAAATGATGTCTGCCTCTGTGGTTGCTGGGCTGGGCCTGGCTCCTTGGAGGTAGGCATCATGACAGTACCCCCCCCACAAGGCCCCTCCCAAGGTTGTTTCCTCCGGGGGTTTTGGCTTGTTCGGGAATTTACGGTGGAACCTTCGTATTAATCGAGGTGCGTGAATATGGTTACTAGGCTCCCACGATCTCTCATGAGGTCCATAACCCTTCCAGTCAACAAGATAGAAGAGTTTTGACTTTAACATTTTGGAGTCTAAAATGTCTTTCACTTCGAATTCTAATTCCCCATCAATTTGAATAGGATCTGGAGGCTTGGCCAGTCGGGTTCCTGGTTGTACCGGTTTCAAAAGTGATGCATGAAAAACGGGATGAATACGCATGTTGGAAGGCAAATCCAGTTTAAAGGCCACTGGGTTGATTATGGCTTTGATGGGGTAAGGCCCAATGAATCTGGGATTGAAATTTCGTGGGCCCTTGAGAGATAAATGTCTAGTTGCTAGCCAAACCTGGTCTCCTACTTGGTAAGGAGGTGTTTTACTTCGGTGCAAATCAGCGTTTTCTTTGTACTTTTTCTTGGCTTGCTGTAAATGAGTTGTTGCTTCTTTGAAGGCTCGGGTTATTGTGGAATGCAGATGATTTACTGCGGGCATTTCCAGGGTCAGAGGTGGATCTAGGTCAGAGGTTCGAGGATGGTGACCATACAAAGTATAAAAAGGAGTTTGACCGGTTCCGGAATGCATAGAATTGTTGTATGCATATTCTGCGATCCAAAGAATGTCTTTCCAATTGTACTCGGATTGGTGCAACATGCACCGAAGATATTGCTCGAGAGTCTGATTTGTCCTCTCGGTTTGTCCGTCGGTCTGGGGGTGGTGGCTGGTGGATAATCGCACATCTATTTGTGCTAGTTGGCAACACTTCCTCCAAAAATGGGAAATTAATTGACTTCCACGATCTGAGACTAGTACGGAAGGGAAACCATGTATTCAAACTATATTCTCCAGGAATTCCTTGGCCAGGATGGAAGCTGAAGGCAATCCTTTTAGAGGGATAAAGTGGGCCATTTTGGAGAACAGATCCACGATTACTAGGATAGTGTTGTAACCACCACACGAAGGCAGGTCCGTAATGAAGTCCATAGACAAGGTGTGCCAAGGTGCCGGTGGAATCTCCAAGGGTTGAAGTAGGCCGGCTGGCCTGTTCCTTTGACCTTTATTTTGGGCGCAAACTCCGCAAGACATCACAAAAGACTTTATGTCTTTTCTCCAAGAAGGCCACCAGAATTGGCGTTTGATCTTTTCTTCCGTTTTAGCGATACCAGGGTGTCCTTCCATTAACGATTCATGATAATGAGCAATAACTAGTTCTTGCAATTCCTTACTTGGCAGAAATAACCGCTCTTGGAAGTACGGTAAGTTATCCTTAACGGTAAAGTGGGGACCCTTTTGAGTCCATTGCAGTAAGGCTGAAGGGTCAAAAAGTAGTTTGACTCGAGTTTCAACGTCCTCGATGGTTTACAATGAAGTCAAACCTAAGATTCTTTGTTCAGGTATTATCGGCACAGGTTCTAAACACAAATTGGGTTCTTCCATGCCAATCCGGGATAAGGCGTCCGCTTTGCCATTCTTGCAGCCAGGGCGATAGGTAATTACAAAATCAAATTCTGCAAAGAATAAAGCCCATCGGAGTTGTCGTGAAGATTGGGCTTTGGCCGTCTTTAAATACTGCAAATTTCTGTGATCCGTAATTACAGTAATGGTGTGTCTTGCACCGAGGAGGTAATGACGCCAAGCCTTAAAATCAGATTTAATGGCCAGTAACTCTTTGTCGGTAATTGCGTAATTAATTTCAGGAGCTGAGAATTTCCTGGACCAAAAGGCTACAGGGTGTAGCTGGTTAGTTTTCGAATCCCTTTGCGACAGGACAGCTCCCATGGCTAAACTGGATGCGTCAGTTTCAAAAATATACGGGAGATGAGGACGCGGGTGCTTCAACACAGGTGCAGAAGTGAATTTGGTCTTTAGGTCTTGAAAGGCTTGTTCGGCCTCTGGAGTCCATTCAAAATGTTTATTCTTACGTAAAAGAGCAGTAATGGGTTGGACTATTCGTGAAAACTCCGGGATGAATCTTCGATAGAAGTTGGCAAAGCCAAGCATACTCTGAACCCCTTTCACTGAACCGGGAGATGGCCATTTGAGGATGGCGTCCACCTTTCGTGAATCCATTCGAATTCCTTTAGGAGTCAGAACAAATCCGAGGAATTCAACCTCAGTGGTATGAAAGACACACTTTTCCAGCTTGGCAAATAGTTTGTGCTGGCGCAATTTCTCTAGAACTGCTCGAACATATTTTCGATGATCTGACTCAGAAGATGAGTACACCAGGATGTCGTCGATGTATACGATGACACAAACATCGATAAGTTCTCGCAGAACATCGTTCATGAAGAATTGAAAAGCTGCAGGCGCGTTGCACAAACCGAAGGGCATAACCTGATATTCGAAGAGCCCGTATTTGGTGCGGAAAGCTGTCTTCCACTCGTCACCTTCTTTTATTCGCACTAGGTGATAAGCTCCCCAGAGATCTAACTTGGTGTATATACGAGCATCTTTTACTTGATCAAGAAGTTCAGGGATCAGAGGCAGGGGATAACGATTCTTTATCGTTATCTGATTTAAAGCGCAGTAGTCAATACAAGTTCTAAGGTCTCCTTCTTTTTTAGGCACGAAGAACAAAGCGGAAGAGACCGGGGACTTTGATGGGTGAATAAAGCCATTGGCAAGGTACTGATCCAAATACTGACGCAAATGCTGGTTTTCAGGTTCAGTGAGAGCGTGAATCCTACTACACGGCGGTTGAGCATTGGGAACTAGATCGATCTGGCAATCATAAGAACGATGAGGGGGTAGCGTGTTAGCCTGTTCTTTCTGAAAAACGTCCTGGTATTCAAGGTATTCTGCCGGTAGTTGAACAGTGGCGGGGGTTACTGTGGCTAAACCAATAGCTGGATTTCTAGGGTAACAAGTGGGACCACAATCTGGAAAAGTTATTCTCTTTGCTCGCCAGTCTATTCGAGGATTGTGTGTTTCTAACCAAGGAATTCCAAGGATTACTTGAAATTGTGGAGCCTTGATTATATCAAACACTATTGCTTCCCGATGTCCATCCTGACTCACAAGTGTCACTTCTGTGGTGGAATGCGTTACCGGCCCAGAGGCTATTTCGGTACCATCAACCGTAGTAATGACATCTTGGTTTATTTTTGGATGCAGAGGAAGGTTCATCCTGGAGGCCAATTCGCGGTCCACATAGTTTCCGATTGCTCCGCTGTCGAAGTATGCTTTGATGGCATGCAACCGTTGGGGCTTTTTTGGATCCACGAGCACCATTGGCAAGACAAAATGCGAGGTCAGAGAGTTCGTTTTCAAGCTCGGCAAGCGGACCTCTACGCTTGTCGAGCCAGGTCGTTTCCCGAAACAGGTTCCATTAAGTTGTTGTCAGAGGCACCAACCACCTTCCTAGGAGGTTTTACCGGACAATCACGAAGAAAGTGACCGGAAGCCCCGCAATAGAGGCATAGTTGCTTTTGTCGCCTTCTCTCACGTTCCTTCTGAGTTAACGGCCCCTTAACTCCCCCTATTTGCATAGGTTCCGAAGCTTCGGTATTCCTGGGGTTTACGAGGGTTCTGATCGGTACTCGGGTTTAAAACTTGGACCGATCTGCTTTCCTATTCTGAAGTCTGTGATCCAGTTGTACCACAAAGTCAATATATTCTGCGCAGCCTTGGGGTGGATTCACTACTTGGGCCAGAATGTCTTTTAGCTCTCCGCGCAGACCCCGGTGAAATAAAGTGATCCTTTTATTTTCAGGCCATCCGGTTTCCACCACCAGTCTGTTAAAGGAGGCTATATAAGACAAAAGATCTTGACTACCTTGTCCTCTATTCAAGCAGTTCGTTGTCAAGGGCCTGTCCCTGCGAGTGTCGAGCGAACAACCTTTCCATGCTGGCCTGAAAGCCCTGAAAATCCTGGAGAATTTGATCGTTCTGGTTCACCAAGGGACAGACCAATCGGCAGCACAGCCACTTAGGTACGATAACACGAAGGCCACTTTGGTCCTATCATCAGGGAAGGCTCCTGGTCTGCATATAAAATGTAAGCGACATTGGTTCATAAAAATGGCATATTTCTTTGGGTCCCCCACAAAACGTTCAGGCGGTGCTAAAGGCATGGATCCCGGCAGATTGATCTGAACAGGGTTACTCGAACCCAACGAAGTGGAAATTTCCCCGGGACTAGGTAAAGGAATTTGTCCAGCCTGACTCTGTAGCAATCGTTTGGCCAGGTCATCAGTTTGTTCCTTGGAGAGAATGAGTTCTCTTTTGAGGGCATTAGTCTCTTGGCGAGCTGAGTGTACCTCTGCCCTTAATTCCCCCAACAGCTGGGCCAGCTGGTCTGTCTCAGAAGTCTCCATAGCGCCCGGGTGGGAAATTGTGGGTAGGCTTCGCGTTCTGTTACGCTCACCTGACTCCCACGGAGGCGCTGGCCAGGATCGTGCTGCTGTGACCTCTTCTAAGGTGTTGCGCGGGGCTCAGAAGATGGACTGGACTGGACTCCCAACTCCTGCTTGTCCGGCTTGCAAAAGTATCCTTCTGTAGGCGAGAATAAGGGATTAACTGTCTGCGGGGAATGCTACCAGCCTCCCCCTTTCCCCTCTCACCCTCCTCAAAACCCTTCTGTGCTTCCCGTGGCGTCTCACCTTAGGGTCTTGAAGGGCGAGCTCTCCTTCCTGCTTCTGATGCAGGGGCGCGTTGGTATCCAGTTACTTCACTGGATGCTTGGTTTTATGAGAACCAAACTTGCTTGGCTTCCAGGTAAGTTCCTTGAAAGGTTCCCCTTTTGTCCTTGCATCAATATGCTAATGTCAATGTCTTTTTCCCCATAGGGGCCGGGGTACGGAATGCCGGGGAAAAGGCACCGACCCGAGATGCGAGGTGCAATCCCTGTAGAAATCAGGTAAGTCTTGATGAGCGTTTTTGGGTAATGTCTTTTCATTCGCTCATTGACGCTAATGTCTTTTTCCCCATAGGGGCCGGGGTCCGGAAACGCCTGGATGCGGCGCGGACCCGAAATGAATAGGGAATGACCCAACAGGTAAGTCTTAACATGGAGGTTTAGGTTTCCTCATTCCCTTCTCTCTCTCACCTTTGCTCTTGTCTTTTTCTCCCTAGGCGTGGAAGCGTGGCTGCGAATCCGGGTGATCCAAAAGGCCCCAACTTGGGCCCGCTGAGACGTCCTTGGGGAAAATGATGTCTGCCTCTGTGGTTGCTGGGCTGGGCCTGGCTCCTCGGAGGTAGGCATCATGACAGACCAATTTGGCACTTGCTGGACTTTATTGTTAAGTGGGCCTTCTGAAGAGCCTGTAACACAATTCTAAGGTGTTCCACATGTTCCTCCCAGGTGGCACTGAAGACTGCTATATCATCCAGATATGCTAAGCAGAATTCATCCATCCCATTTAGAGCATGGTTTACAAGCCTCTGACAAGTGGCAGGTGCATTTTTCAACCAAAATGGCATTACCCTGAACTGGTAAAGGGCTTCTGGGGTTGGAAATGCTGTCTTCTCCTTGGCATGCGCTGCTAGGGCTATTTGCCAATACCCTGCAGTGAGGTCAAATGTGCTGATGTACTTGGAGGCACCCAAGGTATCCACCAGCTCATCAGTTCAAGGTAAAGACTGGGCATCTGTCCTGGTGACATCACTCAGAGCCATGTAATCCACACAGAAAGTTCAGAGGCACCCGCTTTTGGCACTAGAACCACAGGACTGGACCATGGACTACTGGAAGGCTCAATCACCCTAAGTCCAACATCTTGTTGACCTCAGCCTTGATGTAGGATCTCACCTTATTTAATATTCTGTAATCCCTACTATTGTCAGGTACACTATTGAAGAGGGAAGGCCAGAATATGCCTCCCATACCAGAGGACCCCCCAACCGAAAGAAGCGCCAAAAACAAAATGGCCACTGATTGTACAAGCTCATGCCAATTCCCACTGCTCCCCCAATGGGCAACTACCATGTGATATACCCTCTCACCAAACCCTACAACCCAGGAGCAGTGCAAACCCTACCCAAAGTGGACAAAGACGTTCAAGACGGGGCTGGAGACAGCTACATGGACAAAATTGACTGAAGCACTGAAAAGCCATGCCTCTCGTCGTTAGAGACACCACAACGACATAGCTGCATGGACACGAAGCACACGTGCCATCTGCATATTCGGGACACTCACACACCCAACCACCCAAAAAATATCTGGGCACAGTCCTATGGGTTAGAAGACAGTTGGCCTCATTACGACCAAGGCGGTAAGAGGTTAACAGCGCCGTAAAAGGTGGCAGTGCCGTTAACCCCTTACCGCCTAATTACGAGGTCCCTTTGTGGGTCCCTACCTTAACAGCTGGTTTTACCAGCCGTTAAGGATTGGACCCGCAAAGGGACCTTGGAGGTAATTACAGTACTGCAATTTGTAGTACCGTAACTACGCAGTACCATAACTACCGCCTTCCCCATTTCCATTGAGCCCTAAGGGTGCAAAAATTGTCAGTCTAGAAAAATTAGACACCCCTCGAACGGAAGGCAATGCAGGATAATTGGTTGGCCGAAGACCAACCGCCTCTTTTAAGGTGTTAAGAATATATGCTCATTAGTCATTACATAGTTACTAGCTCAACTAGAATGCGGCCATTTTAAAATTATAAGAATCGCCATTTTGTTTTCTCTCCCTGTTCTCTCTAACGCTGCTATTTTGCCTCATGTAAAACTGCTTTGCTGTAGATATTATTCTGCTTCAATGGTCCGAGGTTACTAAAGACATGTTGAAACATTACGCTGGAGAGCCAGACAGAAATGCCCGATTCCCTCCCTCACATATCCTTGAAGGCAAGGAGCAAGGCATTTTAATCAATACACGGATGCCAGCGAGTCTCCTTAAAAGAACAGCAATGTATGAAACTAATATTAAAGGGTTTGAATTATGTTCTTCTTTACGGCCCCCCCTTCTGAGCACTGTGAGGCCCCAGAGAGCAAGCTGACCTCTAGAGCGTGAATCGAAACCAGGAGATAGTAAGGCCTGGAATGTGCCAGTCCCCAACGCGCAGCTTGCCCATGAAAACAGAAGCGCTGTGTTCTCTCAAATAAAGAATGGTGTCTGTAAATTTGAGATTGCAAACTGTTACTAAATATGGTGGTCTAAGGTGTCATATTCGTCACCATGGTCAATCATCGCCTCCAATTCAAAGGGAATCAATTAGGGGCGGCATCGAATGTGTCATTACTGATTGTAAGATGCTCATTTTGTATATATGTAACTGATGTATGTTTTTTGCTCTCTTGCATCCCCCGAGGTCTGTTAGACACACGTCGCGGGGCGTGGGACCATTTGGCCAACTGGGACTATTTGTTTTGCAATAAACGCTAGATTTTGGGAATACAACCTTGTGTCTGGCGTATCAGTTCATGTGTGGTGATTGTGCCTTGTTTCCACATCCGAGGGTCCCTCAGGGGCCCCTTCAAGTTGGCGCCCGAATAGGGACCCTCCCCCACTTGTTCCATGGTGTACGTTGCAAAATAAGGAAGGCGGTAAGAACGGCGAGGACGGGAGCGGTCGAGCCGGGATCAAGGGGTGTTCGGGGCACCCTGCGTAAGTGATGAAATTCCTTTCTGCAGATCTGCACACAGCTGATCCCTGATCGACGTCCCCGGCCAGCGAACAAGGGGGCGAGGGTCCCGAAACGAGGCCGAGCCAAGATACACAGACACAACGTCATTGGTTGCGTCAGTATACGGACAAATTGTGTCTTGAAAAGACAAATTGACTAATCTTGTGAGTCGTGCCCCGATTCGTAAGTGATCCTGATATTGGTTGAGAGTTGATTTTGCAAAATCAAACACCCAGAGTAAGTTTGATTAGCCAAGGGTAAGGTTAAAACATGCCTGGGGTATTGTCCACCTTAGCAGGGTTTTTCCGCTATGGCGAACAATTCTTGGAAACTGGCCAGGTCGCGCCGGCTTATAATATGTATGTGAAGTATGGTGTGGGAGCAATAATGTTTTGTGAAATTTGGCATAAGCAAACCAGAAAGCAGGAAGATCTTCAGTGGCCGAGGAATGGTAGTTTTGAGATGGATCGGATAGATAACCTGGAAAAGGTTTTGATAAGTAAGAAAGCACGAACTGCGGCACTTGATATCCTTAGGGACTGGAGGAGGGAAGCAATGCTCTGATTTAGAAGTAGAGAGAAACATGCGCGCAGGCATAAGTCAAAAGCGGAGAAAGCTAAGGAAAAGGAGGAGGAGGAGTGGAGTAATAGTTTGAGGAAGGCAAATAGACACGATCAATTGAATATTGAAAAAATATATCCACAAAGAGAGCTATACTCATCAGACAAATTAATAAACAAAATATTAACTGAAACAAAGCAAGGCCCAAGGGGAGAGACTAAAAAGACTACGTCACTAGCTGCCGCTCAACCCCTACTCGTTGCTCAGCCCCTCCCAAACCCAGCACAGCCACAGGCTGCATCAGTAACTGCACTGCCCACTAGTCAGCCAGCACCGAGTGTTTCGCAATTACCACAGCCCCAACAGACATCTCCCACTCTCACTGCCCCCTCCGCACCTTCCGACCAAGAGGGTGCCTCTGTCCCGACTGCCCCCCCAATGAGCAAATTTGAACAAAGTGAATGTATGAGAGTGACCCGCAGCGCGATCAGCAAGGAGAGAAAGCATGAGCTGCAAGAGCAGGCGGAAATGTATATAGACGAGAATGATGGGGCATCCACGTTAGCGTCACTGTATGACTTCAGAAGGAACAATGAGAGACAGGTATTGTTGGAATGCATGGGGGAATATTTGTCAGCACAATGGAAAAAGTTAATTGGGAAGTTACCACCGCAACAATTGTTGTATTTGAATGCATTAGCCCGTTGTAGCCCTCTACAATGAAGATGAAGAAATAAAAGAGCATGTGAGCAGACTGAGCTTAAGAATGAACTTGATGAGGAATATTCCGAAGTACTTGCCACACTGGGGTATAGGAGGAAGGATATTGAGAGAGGTAGGAAGAAAGCGGCGGGACCTTATATGCTGCAGTATTTTTTGGCGCCACCAGGTCAGGTTGGTGGTGTACTAAAAATATGTACATGAGAAGCGCTAAAATGGATTTCAGATCCTAGTATTCCCGCGATGGAAATACATGGAATATTTGATGAATATTCTTTACCGATGAAAAGGAAAGCACTACAGACAATGGTTGAATATCTGATAAACAGAGATATAAGCGAGGAGAAAGCCAGCCCCCCACCCCAAGACCATGGCAGTATATAAGAGGGCAATGGAACGAGGGATGGCAGAAACAGCCTTATCCCTCGATCTGGGAATATTGCTGCATATGAGAGAAGGGGGAGGAACAGTGAGTGTGACATTCTCCATGAGGGAAGTACCCCCTACCTACGCCAGCCCAGGTAACTCCAGCACATTACACACCCAATATGTGCACGACCCCTTCTCTAGACAGGAAGTGAATAATATAAAACAAACAATCCCTGACATACGAAAAAACCCATCGGGTTTCTATAAAGAAGTAGAGTCTTTATTGCAATCCTCAGTGTTCACTATGAGTGATATAGATCTAATATTCCCCGTAATTCTGCCAGCGGACATATGGAAACGAATAAGGAAGGTAGATGATGAGACAGCCTATGGTGCCACTTGGGCAAATTTAATACAGGAGGATAAAGATAAAGAAGTGGGTGCAAAGCCAGGGCTGAATATGATAGCATTGCTGGCACGAATAGTACAAAAATTGAAAGAATTTGTCCAAGAGAAAGAATTCAATGGGACAAATTGACTGCGTGTGTTCAAGGTAAGGATGAGCTGGATACAGATTATTTTAACAGATTCGAAGAAGTATTTACAGATTTCAGTGGGCAGGATGTAAGCATGGACGCGGGAAAAGGTTATTTGTTGATAAATATGTGAGAGGATTAATACTCCCGATTAAAAATTTGATAATGACATCAGAAAGTGCATGGCAAGCAAAAACGTTAGGAGAAGTATTACACATGGCCCAATATTACGAGAATCGAGTAAATACCGAGAAAGAAAGAGAAGCGAAGGATAGAACAAATTTAAAAACGAGGGTGTTACTCCAGCAAGTATCAGGACACAACAGGGGAAGGGGAAATGCACAGGGCAGGAATAATTTAAACATGCATGGAAGACCTTTGGGATTAAATTAATGTGCGTATTGCAGAGAGGAAGGACACTGGCGAGCGCAATGTCCACACTTGCAAAATAGAGGCGGGTATGGTCAGAGAAGGCAGCACAGAGGGCACCCAGGAACAAATGGCCACAACAGAAACCATATGCAGCTGCACCAGAATAATCAAGGGAATGGTGCACAGGATCAAGGCCAGGCTCCGAATCAAACTACTTTTACCCAGATTCAAAATCAGCAGGGTATACAAAATGGAAATAGAGGAAGAGGGGGTAACATTTTTGATACTCAATCAGGTGCATATTACAATAATAGCAGCGACTACACTTCGGATGATGTGTTGTTACCGCAATAGGACAGCCCACGACAGGGGTAGGAACCGGTGTCCATTCCCGTGAATCAGAAAGGACCCTACGTATAGATGAAAGTCGGGAATGAAGAGCATAGATTCCTCGTAGATACGGGTGCACAGAAGTGCTCGATAAACCATCACTTGGTTCCAGATATACCTCTGTCAGGGCGACAAAATATCTCAGTATGGTTCGCAGGTACCCCAGTAATAAATCCCGAGTCCAAATCAGTAGCAGTGACAATAGGGCCTTTTACTGAACATTGTCCATTTCCTTTGACAGAGAATTGTGGGGAAAATCTCCTGGGATTGAATTTATTGAAAAAACTAAGCGCAGTTATCCACTGTGCACCAGAAGGGGTATTCTTGACTATTGCCAACATCTGAATTTGTGACTAAACCTTTAACAGGGGAATTGAGTGAGGTGCCAACTTGTATTTGGGTAGTGAATGACAATGATGTGGGATGCTTGAAGATAGAGCCAGTGAAAATTGTTTTAAAAGAAGGAGTAACGTTACCGCGCATCCCGCAGTATAAAATTTCAGCAGAAGGAGAGAAAGGATTGAAAAGTATTGTTTCTGATTTGGTGAAGTTGGGAGTGATTGAAGAGATTACAGGCAGCACATGCAACAGCCCCATTCTTCCAGTGTATAAGAAAGGGGTTAATGAGGTATTGTACCGTTTTATAATTGATTTGCGTGCATTAAACAAAGTAGTAGATCCCCAATTCCCTTTAGTTCCAGATGTTACCACAATTTTGACCATGATTCCTGCTTCGGCAGAATACTTTAGTGTTATTGAGCCTCATTACACGGTAGGCGGTAAGGGTTTACCGGTAAGGGCACCGGTACCGGTAAACCCTTACCGCCTTACTACGAGGTCCCTTTGCGGGTCCTCTCTTAACGCCTGGTTTTTCCAGGCGTTAAGGACGGGACCCGCAAAGGGACCTCGGAGCTAATTATGGTACCGCAATTTGCGGTACCGTAATTAGCACCTTCCCCATTCCCATTATGCCCTATGGGGGCAAAAATGGGAATGGGGAAGGGCCTTGTTGAATGGGGAATTACCGCCCCCGCTCACCTTGGAGTAGGGTGGTAATTCCGCCATCCACCAAGGCGGACTCCGGTACGGTACCGGCAGCAACCATGGCGCTAATAGCGCCATGGTTACCGCCTACCGTGTAATGAGGCCCATTGATTTGAAGAATGCTTTCTTCAGCATTCCAGTACCAACGGAAAGCAGATATTTGTTTGCCTTCACGTTAGGAGGACGATCATTCACATTCACACGCATTCCACAAGGCTACACTGAAAGTCCGAGTATATACAGTAGAGCATTAAAAGAACAGCTAGACATGCTAGAACTTCCGATAGGCTGTGTATTGCTCTAGTATATTGATGAACTATTAATTGCTGCTGGCACAGAAGAGACTTGTAGAAAAGGTGGGCCTCATTACGACCCAGGCGGTAAGTTACCGGCTGGGCCGTGACTTTACCACCATGGCGTAAACTATGTTTACGCCATGGTGGTTGGCGGACTTACCGCCCCATTCCGAGGTTGGCGGGGCGGTAAGTCCCCAATCCCCATTTACCCTTCCCCATTCCCATTTTTGCCCCATAGGGCATAATGGGAGTGGGGAAGGCGTTAATTACGCCACCGTAAATTACGGTGGCATAATTAACTCCATGGTCCCTTAGCGTCATGGATTTTAACACCTGCTAAAAGCAGGTGTTAAATCCGCCATGGCGCTAAGGGACCTCGTACTCAGGCGGTAAGGGTCGGCGCTGTTTACGCCGCCGTAAAACCCTTACCGCCTGGGTCGTAATGAGGCCCACTGTCTCGTTATTGAGTCATCTAGCTGCGCATGGTCATAAAGCAAGTTTAAAGAAATTTCAGTATTGTCAGAAGGAGGTAGCTTATTTGGGTTACCTACTCTCAAAAGAAGGGAGAAGACTAACACCGGAGAGAATAGAGAGCATTTCTGGTATGCCTATTCCAAAGACATAGAAAGGAGTCAGAGGTATAATTGGCATGGCTTCTTATTGTCGCCAGTGGATTGTGAATTTTGCATTAATTGTGAAGCCAATGGTGGAGTTGACAAAGAAGGATGTAGTGATGCCGTTGCAGTGGAATGAAGAATGTCAGAAAGCATTTAATTTGCTAAAAACTGTATTGTGTTCTGCTCCAGTTTTGGGCACGCCAAATTATGAGAACGTTTTTAGGTTGTTCATGCATGAGAATGAAGGCTGCGCGTTATCTGTTTTAACACAGGAACAAGGTGGAAGAAATAGGCCGTGCGGTTATTTTTCTTCTGCGCTGGACCCTGTAGCGCGCGCACTACCACGATATTTGCGAGCTGTTGCAGCGGCTGCTGCTTCAGTGAAACAAACAGAAGGGATGGTATTGGGGCACACTTTAATTTTGATGGTGCCACATGCCATAGACGTTCTACTCAATAGAACGCAGACGCAACACCTCACCTCTGCTAGTTTAACTAGATATGAAATAGTGTTGTTCGCACCCCACATCCAAATTATGAGGTGTAGCGCTTTGAATCCAGCAAAATTGAGGCCAATGCCTGAGGAAGACTTTGGTGGAAATGAATCACCCCCCCCATGATTGCTTAATGGTTACTGAGGAAGAAACAAAAGGGAGAATTGATTTGAGTGATACTCCACTAAAAGAACCGGATGGAGAACTGTTTTGTGACGGTTCCTGCTTTAAATTACCTGACGGCACATCAACTGCCGCATATGCCTTCACCACTTTAAAAAGCATTGTAGAGAGTAAAAGAATTCCTTACAACTCCGCCCAAGTAGCTGAAATACTTGCCTTAATGAGAGCCTGTGAAATTTCTGAAAATCTAAGCGTGAACATATACACAGACACCCAATACGCCTTTGGCGTGGTTCATAATTTTGGCCGACTGTGGGCCGCGAGAGGTTTTCTAACATCACACGGGGCTAGAATCCAACATGGCTCTTTGATTGTACGATTGCTGTCTGCATTTACGTGTCCAAAGCACTTGGCAATAGTAAAATGTGAAGCACATAAAAAGGTGACATGCAAGGTGGGAGAGGGAAACGTATTTGCAGACAGAATTGAGAAACAAACTGCCACTGATTTGAATACAAAAATGTTAACAGTACAATCGGAGGAAGTACCCTGTATGATAGAGAATGGAATTGTCACTGTTAAAGAGATGCAGGCGGAAGCCACTGTCGATGAAATACAAGGGTGGGCTGGGGGCTCTGCAGAATTGGATCTGAAGGGTTGTTGGGTGGACAAGAAGAGCGGGAATAGGATGTTGCCAAATGCCTATGTAAATGTAATGGTTACAATGGCTCACAGTCCCACACATATTTGTGCAAAGAAAATAATTCAAAATCTAGCCACAGTCTGGGAAAATCCACTCATAAAAAAGAATGCAGAGAGGTTGGTACAGAATTGTATCACGTGCCTACAAGACAATGTGGGAAAGGGAACAATGACTCCAACAGGAAGTTTTGGCCCTCCCTCTATGCCATTTGAGGTGATCCATTTTAATTTCATAGAAATGGAGGGATGCCAAAACTTGAATTATGTTCTGGTGGTCACATGTGCGTTCAGCAAGTGGATGGAAGCATATCCATTAAAAGACTGCACTGCCATGAGCACGGCGAAAGTAATGCTGAAGAAGTATTTCTCTCGCTTTGGTCTGCCCCATGTCATATGGTTGGACAACAATCCGCATTTTGTAGGTGCAGTGATACTGCAGATTTGTGCAGGCCTCCAAATCGATAAGGGATTCCATTGTTCGAGACATCCGATGTCGGCCGGTCTAATTGAACCCCACAACGGAATCTTGAAGGCCAAGATTAGCAAGATCTGTGCAGGTAGCAAGCTTAGTTGGGTAGATGCATTGCCAATAGCGCTAGTGTGTATGCAAACATCTGTGCAGGCGAGAACTGGGCTCTCCCCGTATGAAATTATCATGGGGAGACCAGCAAATGTTTGGTGTGCACCTCAGCCGAAAAGGCTGAGGGAAGTGGAACATCCTGTACTCAGCATTTATTGTAATCTGTTAATGCAAAAACTGCGTTTGATTCATCAGCAGGTGCAGGAGGCGCTGTCCATAAGATACACTGGCCCAGGACACGCATTGGAGTCAGGAAACTGGGTCCTAGTGAACATTTTTGAACGGAAAACATCGTTAGCACCCAGGTGGCGTGGGCCCTACCAGATCCTCCTGACTACGCAGACGGCGATACGAGTGGATGGACGAAAGGCGTGGATACATGCCACGCACCCCAAGAAAGTCCCACCACCATTTGACACTTTGATTGATCGGGAGAACGACCAGAAAGAGACAGCGGTTCCAGAAACGAAAAATACAATTTCCAGTTCCTTGCCACAGAAACTGCCCGATCCTGAAACAAAGCCTGATGAGATTGCCATAAAAGAGGAAGGGCAAAGAATGCCCCAACGTTGTCCAGCAGATTCTGCATCACTGCTGGCCGACACCAAGCGTATACCTCTGTGGCGCCCTCCATCTTCTGTTGCGCCACAGCCTGCATCGTCGCCTGGGTACCCATCATCATCTGCCATTGCGCCCCAGGCTGACTCCAAGCTTGAGACTGGAAGTGCACCCGCACTATTTGTCAACCACACGATCCCGGGAGCAAATCGGTATAACCTGCGGAGCAGAAAAAAGGAGTGATCACACCTTCACCTTTTTGTGATTTTATTGCCTCTGTTTCCTATTCTTGGATGAAGTAGGAACCGGAGGCCTAGAGGAGAGTGGCGTGAGGGTTGTGCAAACCAGACAGCTCAACAAATGCAACTCCTCTGTGTTAAATCCATGTGTCCGGAACCCGAGCGGATAAGCGGGGCGCACATGGTACAAAGGCAACTGCTCTAAAACTCTAGAGCAATGTGCGAGTGCACAAAGATCTTGCCAAATGACTAAGCAATCCAGGCTGATAAGAACTGGCATGGAAAGACTGTAGACATTTATCAAACTCTCTAACATTCTCTAACATTCCAACAAGCGCATATACACAAGGAGAATATTCATGACGAATACGGTGGAAGAAGAAGAATGACGAGAGAAGATGCGGGAACCAGCAAACGTCCCCTCCTGCACCAATGCTGATAATAAGTTAAATGCAGAACATAGAAAGGTGAAAAAAGGACATGGTCGGAAGAATTGTATGCTGGGTCTAACAATAATAATGTGTATAATGAGTATATTAGCCCCAATATTGACCGTATCAGTATTATGGTACCTGGAGAAAATGCACCCTCTAGAGGTACTTTTGCCTGTTGTGACCATTTCCATGACGGAAAGCCCAGTTCATGTGATTTCCTATACCTTGTCTCCAATGGAAGACATAGGGAAGGGTATGGGATCTACACATTACTATTGATAATGAACATGACACACTCAATACTAAGAAAAAAACTACTGTTGGGTTTGCGCCCACTTGCCCCAGCATGGTGGTAAGGGAATAGGATGGTATGTACAGCCTCTGCCATTGACCTCTGCATGCTATGCCTCTCTGAGTGCCTTATATTATGGGAAATGGAACGAAAGTGAAACTGGTCAACTAGACAAAACAAACATGAATGAATTCGAGGAAGTGATTATGAAACCGGTGGGTTGCTCCATATTCCATCAAACACGATTAATTACACCAGCAATAATGCCACAGGATAGATTGTCTGTGCCTTATAAATCATCTGTGATCACGTTTCAATTGAACCCAGAAGGAAACAAGGATGTGAAGCCCCCTTCCTATACAGTAAATTATAATCCACGTTCTGTCCCTTTTAGTTTACAGAAAAAGGGCTCTTTTCAGGTGGGGACATTCACTAGATGCAAAAACATAGCATTCCTTGATAAAGAAGTGGAAAATATGTGGGAGATCCTGTGTACTTTATATGTAGAGAAAAGGCATATCCTTGATTACCTAGGATCTGGGGAGGTACTTGCTATTTAGGCTTTCTGTTTCCTGGGGTGTTTCTTTCAAAAACAAATTGACCAGATCACGACCTCGCCGGAGTATTGAAGACGGTTGATTGTAGAAGACATAGCAAAATCATTTATACCATTTTGGGGCCAAGCAATAAACTCTTATAATATAAGACGACTGTCCAGAATATTAGAAGAAACAATAAATGGAACAACCGACATATTATATAACATGACTTTTGAGGAAAAAGGAATTAGATTGATGTCACTGCAAAATAGAATGGCCCTTGATATAATCTTAGTTGATCGCGGCAGTGTTTACAAAATTGTGGGATCAGCGTGTCTCGTATTTGTAAGCGACTCCTCCCCCTCGATTTTTGAAGCGATAAGAAAATTGCATGTAGTAAGCTCTGATCTTCACCCCCCTGAAGGAGGCTGGGAATTGAACATAAGCTCCTGGTTCTGGGAAGTGTGGCGGTCCTAGGGATGGAAGCTATTTGCAATCTTAGTAGCAATTCTGGGAATATTTGTGACATGTTGTTGTTGCATACATAGTCTCCCCATAGTATGCACTGAAATTAGTGAGGAATGTGTGCAAATGGTAAAACGAAAAAACATTACTAGACCAAACACTCACAATAGTAATGAATCCAAAACGATCAAATTATTGATGGCGATCGATATTGATAATAATAAGGAGGAGACAGCGAGTGTATATGAGTCAGAGTTCGAATCAGATTCCGAGTCTGATCTAAACACTTGGTCGGAGGAGGATGCAATGTACGGATGAGGCGTTTGGCATACGGCCAAGAGGAGGGTTTGTCAGTCTAGAAAAATTAGACACCCCTCGAACGGAAGGCAATGCAGGATAATTGGTTGGCCGAAGACCAACCGCCTCATTTAAGGTGTTAAGAATATATGCTCATTAGTCATTACATAGTTACTAGCTCAACTAGAGTGCTGTCATTTTAAAATGACCAGAATCGCCATTTTGTTTTCTCTCTCTGTTCTCTCTAACGCTGCTATTTTGCCTCATGTAAAACTGCTTTGCTGTAGATATTATTCCGCTTCAATGGTCCAAGGTTACTAAAGACATGTTGAAACATTACACTGGAGAGCCAGATAGAAATGCCTGGTTCCTTCCCTCACATACCCTTGAAGGCAAGGAGCAAGGCATTTTAATCAGTACACGGATGCCAGCGAGTCTCCTTAAAATAACAGCAATGTACGAAACTAATATTAAAGGGTTTGAATTATGTTCTTCTTTACGGCCCCCATTCTGAGCAATGTGAGGCCCCAGAGAGCAAGCTGACCTCTACAGCGTGAATCGAAACCAGGAGATAGTAAGGCCTGGAATGTGCCAGTTCCTTACGCGCAGCTTGCCCATGAAAACAGAAGCGCTGTGTTCTCTCAAATAAAGAATGCTGTCTGTAAATTCAAGATTGCAAACTGTTACTAAATATGGTGGTCTAAGGTGTCATATTCGTCACCATGGTCAATCATCGCCTCCAATTCAAAGGGAATGAATTAGGAGCGGCATTGAATGTGTCATTACTGATTGTAAGATGCTCATTTTGTATATATGTAACTGATGTACGATTTTCGCTCTCTTGCATCCCCTGAGGTCTGTTAGACACACGTCGCAGGGTGTGGGACCAATTGGCCAACTGGGACTATTTGTTTTGCAATAAACCCTAGATTTTGGGAATACAATCTCGTGTCTGGTGTATTAGTTCGTGTGTGGTGATTGTGCCTTGTTTCCACATCCGAGGGTCCCTCAGGGGCCCCTTCAAAATGGGAATGGGGAAGGGCCAATGGTGAATGGGGAATTACTGCCCCGCCAACCTTGGAATGGGGCGGTAATTCCGCCATTCACCATGGCGGAATCGTTAAAATACCGGCGGCAAACCGCCTGGGTCGTAATGAGGCCCAGTGACATATACATACTGCCTGCAAGTTTATTATTTTTTGCCATTAGCTTGCTGCTGCAATGCAGGAATGCAAGAAGCGAGAAGAGCATGTGTAAATGCTTGCAAATGCTTACATGCAAATAATCCTATGAAATGGCAGGAGCAGTCTCCACTCGAGGGACCTGACAGCCATAATGCACTAACCTATGGATACCAGGGAAGACACAAACACAGTAGGAGCCAGACCATGGCTTAGGAAACCCTAGTAGGCCATGATCGTCTCAGAGAAACCTGTACCACAAGACGCTGTGCAAGCAGAATCCTTGCAGCGGGAACAAAGCCACTGGCAAGGTCGCAATGTTGCAAGTGACATTCCTCGCCCTGAACTGAAGTGGCACCGGCCACAGGAGAGACCCAGTTCCTGTAAAATACAGAATAATTCAGAGCTCCAAGCATGTGATCTGGCCGAGCTGATGAGGTGCCAAGATCAGGTGGCTGGTTAGAGCAGCCTGTCTCACGGACCAGACAATGGTCGCAACAAATTTGTTACAGGCAAACCTACAATTCTGCGTTGGGAAGAGAGCGCGTCCATGGCAATAATGGCCCACACACGGTAGTGATGCTGACACATAGCTGCACCTTACAAACACATAATTACGCACATACAGTGAACTTGTGTCTTGCAGGCTGGGAACAGAGTTTGCCCCAGAATTGGGGTCCCGCATTCCAAGCAATGAAAATCCATGGCCCTAAGGGTGGGTAGCAGGGATCACCAACTAATTAAGGGGTCTGCACACTGTAACAACTTTACAGTAACAATTTTCGGGGATGGTCCAAGCCGGACACCTGAGATGGTCTGCTCCAGTAAACTCACACCTATATGGGACCCTATAGGGGAACTACCACTCAGCAGCCTATCCTGAGTGGTGTTAGGTTTTTGGAGAAGGGGCCAGGATGTGACACAAACTGTGACGCCACCTGTAACCAAAACTTGCCTCGCGCGTTCGAAGCAGGCTGCAGGCGAACAGAAAGCACTTGCATAGAAGCAGAACTGAGGTAAAGCAGAAGTGCTAGCGTGTGAATGAAAGGGGTTCACACATTCTGTTTGAATACCAAACTGTTACAAATTAACAGTGGCCGCACCCAGGTGTGAGAGAGATGTCCCCATTGATTTTGAATACCACAATGTTTCTTTAACCCCTTAAGTGCCAAAGGCGAGATATCTCGTCCTTGACATTACCTCCGTAGTACCAAGGACGAGATAGCTTGTCCTTTTTGGCACCTTGTTTTGTGTGATCCCTCCTCACTGCCAGGGGGCTGGATTACCTTCAGTTTCACGTCAGCGTGCGTAAAGCACGCCGACGTGAAAGTAAAAGTAATTTTCACTGCAGCAGCCATTTCAGGCTGCTGCAGTGAAAATAGAAGGTGAGTGTTATCCTTTCTTCCCCTCAATCTCCGGCTGTATTTCAAGCCGGCGATCGAAAGAGGTGTCATTGGAAAGGGGGAGATTGCCCCCTTTCCAACGACACGCTTTGGGACAGCATTGCTGCCCGCGGATTGGGCACAGGGCACTCGATACGCAGACAGCAATGCCCACTAGTCACCAGGGATACATTTGTGACGTGGGGTCAAGGGGGGCTGCTTACAGTAAGCAGCCCTCTCCCGGCCCCCAAAGCATGGGGGTTCATATATAATGACCCCTGGGGGAAGACAGGCGACCATCTGCCCACAGGGGTGGAGGCATAAAAAGAAAATTACAAAATAAAAATACGAGATGAGAAGGGGGCAGGGGGTTTGGGGGCCCAAGCCACCAGAGATTTTTTTGGAAATTGTGTTGTTGGAAAGGGGAGATTCTTCCGTTGTGTGACAGCATTGCTGCCTGCAAATCGGGTGCAGGGCGCTCGATGCGCGGGCCGCAATGCCCACTAGACACCAGGGATGTCTTTGAATGCCGGGGGAGGTGGGGGCTGCTTACAGTAAGCAGTCCTTGCCCACCCAGCCCCCAAAGCATGGGGGCACATATGTGTACAACCCTGGGAGCAGATGGCTGATCATCTGCCCCCAGGGAAGGGGGCAAAAACAAAGCAAAAAAAAAAGGGAAATGAATGGGGGTGGGGGTAGGGGTGTAGGGACCTGGGATTTTTTTGCTCCCTGAAATGGTGGTGGCCCTCCCCCTCACACACTAAGTGGAAAGGGGGGGCACCCCTTGTAGCCCTCCCTGGGGGCAGATTTATGCCCCCAGGCAGGAGTACATGAGGTGGTCCCCCATCCAATGAGGGGGTGGGGGAGGGCCACCAGGAATAAGTGTGCAGGCCCCCAAAGGATGGGGCCTGCAGGTTAAGGCCCCCGGTGGGGGCAGATGGCTGATCATCTGCTCCAAGTGAAGGGGGCAAAATAAAAAATAAAAATAAAAAACAAAAAGGGAATTTTGGGTGGGAGTGGGGGGCCACTAGCCACCAGGGATTTATTTACAGAAAAGGGAGGTGGCCCTCTCCCCCTCACCCCAAGGGGAAATGGGGGCACCCCTTGTAGCCCTCTCTGGGGGCTGAGTTCTGCTCCTAGGAAAGGGCATCTGACCACAGGGAGAGCTGCATGAGATGCCCCCCTCTTATCTGCCCCCAGGGAGGGCTGAATGAGATGCACCTCCTCTGCATTTGGTGTGGGGGGGGGGGTAGAGGGCCACACCCCATTACATTAGAAAATTACCTGGCGGTTGTGGGTGCCCCTCAGCCCGCCCTAAAGTGTAGTGTACCATTTTCCATTTTTTTCTTTGTTTACTTGCCTTGGCGCAGAGGGGCACATTGGTGTGCCAATCTGGAGCCAGGGTGCCCAAACCTTACTGCCCCAGCCACTGGGGGACCTGTCCCACAATTTTTGGGGGCCCTCTCCCCCACCCCAAATGGAGGGGGGTGTACCTCACACAGCCGTTTGTACGAGGCCCAGGGAGGCCTGCATGAGGTGCCCTTGCCACCCATTTGGGGTGAGGGGGGAGGGGGCCCACATAAATGGTGGGACAGCCCCCCCAGTGGGTGGGGGAGTATGGTTTAGGCACCCCGGGGCCAGATTGGCACATCAATGTGCCTCTCTGCACCAAAGGGAGTTGGGTTATCAAAGGAAAAAAGGGAAAATGGTGGAACGCATTTTAGGGGGGGCGCTGTGGGGCACCCCAAAGGGACAGGGACTTTTCTAATGGGATGAGGCATTGACCCCCATACTCCCTACCCGCAATGGAGTGGGTGCCATGTCATGCACCCCTCCCTGGGACCAGATATCTGCTCCTAGAAAGGGACGCCTGAGCCCAGGGAGGAGTGCAGGACAGCCCCCCCCCCTTATCTGCCCCCAGGGAGGGCTACATTTTGCTGGTGTGACCGTAGGTAACACACGTTTTTTGTTTTGTTTACAGCTTTTTCTACGCGAGCAGCTGCAACGTTATGTGAGCACTGTTTTTTATTATTCTATGGTTAGGGCCCACTGTCAGTGGGGTGGGTGAGACCGGGGCTGGATTGTTGGTGGTGTGGGTGGGAATGGGCCGTCTGGGCAGATATGTTGGTGGGCTGGGACACAATTGCGGGGGCAAGCCACAAATTGCCCCCATGCCAGCAAAACAATTAGTGTTTCCCTGTGAGCGGATCCCTCCCATGTGGGTTGTCCATCTGCAAACCCAGGCTCCACCTCTGGATGTGCTATGTTACAGATGTCACCTCCGGGGAGGAATGGGGATCCTGCTGGGGCTCCCTGGAGCTGCTGCTGTGCTTAGGGGACGGTACACCTACATGGAACATGGATGTCCAAGGCCAGGGCCATCACCTCCAACCGTCTTGGAGTTGCGGCTGGGCTGCATTACAGCTTTTCCTTTCGGGGAGGTATTGGCACACTGCCGAGACTCCCTGGTGGGGAGAAGCTGTAACGCAGGGCAGCCAGGGCTCCAGTAAATCGGCGGTAATATCCTTGGCCTTGGGCACCCTTCTCCCATGTGGGTCTTTGCCGGGGGTTCTGGGTAATAAATTCTGGGCCGATTTGCGTAAGTCAGACCTCTGTAGATTCCCACGGGTGTCCTCTTTTGGCAAATGCATGGGGTTCCCTGTTTTCCTTGCTGGCTTCAACACCCTAGGCCCAAATCTGTAGGTTGCCCACATGAACAAAATGGGCTGTGCCGAAAGGCTTGGGGTTACTAGTGGGTTACCCTTTTCCTTTTGCGCCCCTGGTAGGTGCACCCACACATGTGAGGTACCGTTTTCATCGGGACACGTGTGGGGACACGGGAAGGTAGGCCATGTGTTGTTGGCGGTGTGTTTCGGTGGGTGGCTAGAGCAATATGTCTGAGAATTGTCTTCATTTCCAGCCAATTTCAGAGACAGTTCCCTGTGTCCACTCACCTTAACACGTCGCCAACAACAGATGTCATACCTTCTCGCGTTCCCAGAGGTGTCCCGACAAACGGTACATCACATGTGTGGGTGCACCTAGCGGGGGCGCAAGGCAGACCTCTGTGGATTCCCACGGGTGTCCTCTTTTGGCAAATGCATGGGGTTCCCTGTTTTCCTTGCTGGTTTCGACATCCTAGGCCCAAATCTGTAGGTTGCCCACATGAACAAAATGGGCTGTGCCGAAAGGCTTGGAGTTACCAGTGGGTTACCCTTTTCCTTTTGCGCACCCGGTAGGTGCACCCACACATGTGAGGCAACGTTTTCATCGGACACCTGTGGGAAAGTGGGACGGTAGGCCATGTGTTGTAGGCGGCGTGTTTCGATGGGTGAGCCGACTGAAATGTGCAGAGAATGTGTTTTTTTCCCCACATTTCGGACTTTGCAGGGGTGTCTGGGTAATAAATTATGGGACGATTTGCGCAAGTCATACCTTTACGGATTCCCATGGGTGTCCTCTTTTGGGAAATGCATGGGGTTCCCCGTTTTCCTTGGTGGCTTGGACATCCGAGGCCCATATCTGTATGGTGTGCCCGTGCAGAAAGTGTGAAATTCAGGTGTCAAAACAGACTTGGGGTTACCTGTGTTTTACGTTTTCCCCTTGGCGCCCAGGTAGGTGCACCCGCACATGTGAGGTACCGTTTTCATTGGGACACCTGTGGGAAAGCGGGACAGTAGGCCATGTGTTGTTGGCGGCGTGTTTCGATAGGTGAGCCAAGTGAAATGTGAAGAAAATGCATTTTTTTCCCACATTTCGGACTTTGCGGCGGTGTCTGGGTAATAAATTCTTGTAACGCTCACCTTGTATCCACAGAGACGCCGCTCAACAGGTCTGGACGCTTCTGGGAACACTGCACCTTCTCCGGGATTCATGCTGCCAAGGGGCAGTTCAAGAAGACAGGAGGTGGGTTTTAGCTACCACACTTTCCCTCGAGGCCCACCTCCCCGTGCTCCCTTTGTTGTTCCCCTTGGGACTTTTCTCACCTTGGTTTTTGTTAAGGTGCGCTCTCCGTCTTGACGTGCTGGGCAGGGGCGCGTCGTTGCTGGGCACCGTACCGCCGAGTTACTTCACTGGCCTGTGCCTGCAGTCCAGACTGGCTGCGACTCCACTTTTGAGGTAAGTGTTTCGTATTAATAATGAATGTCTGTAATTGTAGATCCCCCGAATAACCTTCACCTTCTTTCTTGCAGAAGCCGAAGGGATGATGAGGAAGTTGAGCTGATGCAGGAGGCTGAGCTCGAGAAGGCAAGGCGTGCAAGGCGTGGCGCTATGAGCGTCCTTGAAAGTTGGCTAACCTGTGCTGTTGTTTCTTGCAGGTCGCGGGAGGAATCCTGGAAGATGGTGGTCGAAGGACCCAGACGCCGGATGGACGATGTTCATGTGGCGGTGGACTTTAGGAGAACTTGATAAGTAAGCTTACATAATGTCTTATTCTCGTCCTTCTTCCCAGGGATGTTGCTGGGGAAAGGTGGTGAAGATCCAGGAAGACTGCGGATGGATGGCGGAGCTGGAAACTGGGCAGGTAAGGATGTTCTTCTTCTTCTCTCGCCTGTGCAGGCCAAGATGCTGAGCAGGACCCAGTGAACGTCACACTGCAAGAGCAGAATAACGCGAAGCGCGTGCCTCGGGTCGGGCATGGTTTAAATACCCAGCAGATATCCCAGGTGCCTTCGGGGCGGGCCCCGCCCTGGATGCTAGACTGCTTGTTGCAGTTCCCCATTGATCCTAGTGGGGGCAGCCATGTTAGTCCATTGCCCATTAGAATCCACACCTGCCGTGTGAGTCAGATGCCAACGGAGCCAGAACTGACTCCAGGGCACCCGAGAGGGGCAGAATTGGGCCCTTCGGGACTTGTTAAAATAATGTGGTGTGGGCCAGGAAGCCCGAGTTCCTTGGCATGGGGTAAGGTTGTGACAGTACTCCCCCATAAGGCCCCTCTCAAGGTGGTTCTCCTGTCCGGACCTGGCTTGGTGGCATACTCTCGATGGAAACACTGAAGCAGGCGCGGAGCATGGATATACTCACTGGGTTCCCATGTTCTGACCTGTGGACCGTATCCCTTCCAGTCTACCAAATAGAGTTTTGTTCTCACATACTTGGAGTCCAAGATGTCCTTTACTTCGTATTCGGGTTCCCCATGAATGATTACAGGCCGTGCTGGAGTAGTTACTCAAGTTCCCGGCTTCACTGGCTTCAGAGGAGATATGTGAAATACCAGATGTATCAGCATGTGGGCTGGCAGCGTCAACTTTACTGCAGCTGGGTTAATGATGGACTCAACGGAGTACGGCCCTAAAAACCGTGGGTGAAATATCAGAGTCCCCTTTAGGTATATGTTTGGAGGCTAGCCACACCATATTCCCTATTTGGTAGACAGAGGCTTTGGTTCGATGCTGATTCGTGTACCTCTTCTGGCACGCCTTGGCTTGTTGCAGGTGTTCTTGGGCTCTCATGAAAGCCTGCGAGATGGTCGCGGGGAGGGTTGTGACGGCCGGCATTTCTAGGGTCGTAGGGACGTCTAGCTCGGAGGTGCGAGGGTGCCTCCCATATACCGTAAAGAACAGCGTTTGCCCAGTGCTGCTGTGTAACGATTTATTATAGGCGTACTCGACGATCCATAAGAGATCCTTCTAATCCCCTTCCACCTGGTGAAGCATGCAGCGCAAATATTGATAGAGCGTCTAATTCGTCCTCTCCATTTGACCGTCTGTTTGGGGGTGATGGCTAGTGGACAATCGAATATGTATTTGGGCCAATGAGCAACACTTTCTCCAGAAGCTGGGCACAAATTGGGTACCACGATCCGAGATCAAAACTGATGGGAATCCTTGCAATCGCACCACATGCTCGAGAAAGGTTCTGGCGAGACCGGATGCATTAGTCAGACCCTTGAACGGGAAGAAGTGGGCCATTTTGGAAAACAAGTCCACGATCACCAGGATGGTGTTATAACCTTAACAGGAGGGTAGATCGGTAATGAAATCTAGTGATAACGTGTGCCACAGGGCCGGTGGGAAGTCCAAAGGTTCTAGGAGTCCAGCGGGTCTTTGCTTGGAGGATTTGTTCTGGGCACAGATACCGCAAGAAGAAATGAAGTTAATTACATCCTTACGCCACGTTGGCCACCAGTAACTTCTTTTCACCTTAGCCAAGGTCTTAGCAATCCCCGGGTGGCCTTCCATGAGGGAGTCATGATACTGCGATATTACCTGTTCTTGAAGTTCTTTCACCGGTACGAACAGCCGATTTCTGTAATAAGGCTATTGGTCCTTAACACAGTAGTGTTCTCCTCTGGAACCCCACTCTCGTAGTTGTTCCTGGGTTAAAACTTGACGAACTTCGTATAGCAGCTCATCCTGAGTCATGGTGGTTGTGATGCCCAAGATTCTGTCCCCTGGAATGATGGCCACAGGGTCCGGAGGTATATGCGCCACCTCATCGGTGCCCATGCGAGAGAGAGCATCAGCCTTGCCATTTTTAACCCCGGGTCGGTACGTGATCACATAGTCATACTCTGCAAAAAAAAAAGGGCCCAGCGTAGCTGCCTCGAAGATTGAGCCTTTGCATCTTTTGGATATTGGAGATTTCGGTGATCTGTTATCACGCTGATGGTGTGTCTGGCTCCCAACAGGTAGGGCCGCCAAGCCTTGAAGGCGGCCTTAATGGCCAGTAACTCTTTATCTGTGATGGCATAATTGAGCTCCGGCGGCGAGAACTTTCATGACCAAAAGGTCACTGGATGTAGTTGGCCAGTGTGTGAGTCCCTTTGCGATAATACCGCACCCATTGCCATACTGGACGCATCCGTTTCCACTACATAAGGAAGATCTGGACGTGGATGGCGCAAGATTGGAGCGGTGGTAAACTTCGCCTTGACTTCCTGGAAGGCCTTTGCAGCCTCTTCTGTCCATCGAAACGTCTTGTTGCACTTCCTCAATAATGAAGTAATTGGGTGTACAATTTGAGAGAACCCGGGAATAAAATGGCGGTAAAAGTTCGCAAAGCCCATCATACTCTGGACTCCTTTGTTGGAATTCGGCGCTGGCCAGTTGAGGACGGCGTCAACCTTGTGAACGTCCATTCGTATGCCTTTCAGTGAAAGGATGAAGCCTAGGAACTCTACTTCCGTAACAGGGAACAAACACTTCTCCAGCTTCGCTTAGAGATGGTGTTGACGGAGCTTGGCCAGAACTGCCCATACGTGCCGAACGTGATCTTGTTCGGATGCCGAATACACCAGGATGTCATCGATGTAAACTAAAGCGCAGACATCAATTAGCTCTCGCAGAACATCGTTCATGAAGTATTGGAACACAGCTGGGGCATTGCACAGGCCGAACGGCATCACTTGATATTCGTATAAGCCGTACTTGGTACGGAACGCCGTTTTCTACTCGTCCCCTTCTTTAATGCGCACAAGATGGTAGGCACCTCTAAGGTCCAACTTGGTGTAAATCTGGGCTTCCTTGACCTGATCTAATAACTCCAGGATCAAAGGCAGGGGATACTGGTTCTTGATGGTGATTTGGTTCAATGCACGGTAGTCGATGCACGTTCTCAATTCTCCTTATTTCGGTATGAAGAATAACGGAGCCGCTGCCGATGATTTAGACGGGTGAATGAAGCCGTTGGCTAGGTATTGTTTCAGGTACGTTTTCAGGTGTTGGTTTTCAGGTTCAGTGAGCGCGTAAATTTGCCCACATGGAATTCGGGCTCCAGGGAGCAGATCGATCTGGCAATCGTAGGGCCTGTCGGGTGGCAAGGTGTGTGCTTGCTCCTTTTGGAAAACATCTTGAAAGTCCTGGTATTACGTTGGTAGAGTAGCGACCCCCCCAGGACACTTACAATACCCTCTTGAACGGAAGAACTAGCATGCATCCCTTTCTGTCCTGTTGGATAGCAAGTGTGCGTGCAGCCATGGGTGAAGACCAATCCGCGAGCATGCCAGTTGATCCGTGGGTTATGTGCAACAAGCCACGGCATCCCCAAGATTAATCGGAACTGCAGTGCTTTAATAAGATCAAAGGTGATGATTTTACGGTGACCATCTTCACACAGGAGAGTGAGTTCTGTGGTGCATTCGGACACAGGACCCGAGGAGATCTCAGTGCCATCGACAGTGGTTACAGTCTCTATGGTTGGCTAAGAGTGGTAGCCCCATCTTTGCTGCGAGGTCCTGATCTATATAATTCCCCACTGCTCTGCTATAAATATAAGCTTCCAATGAGTGCATGTTTGATGGCTGCTGGTGGGTGATTAAGATCACGGGTAGAGCACAATGGGAGGTCTGTAGTTGAATCTCTTCGCTCGACAATTGGACCCCTACAATTTCCAGGCTTGGCAGTTTTCCGACTCCTCACTATGGGTTTCCTTGTCTGTAGCTCTGACGGTTCTTCTTGGCGGCTTGACAGGACATTCCTTAAGGAAGTGGCCGGCTTTCCCGCAGTACAGGCACAACTGCTGCTCTCTCCTCTTTTCTCACTTGGCTCTGGTCAATGGAGGCCTAACCCCTCCTAGTTTCATGGGCTCAGTGGCGCCTTCGGATCCCCGCTGGGCTGGATCTTTGGGCCGTGCGAACATGGGACAAGAATCCGGTTTGCTATGGTCACTTTTCCTATCTTGCAATCGCCGGTCCAGTTGCACCACCAAGCTAATGCACTCGGCATAGTCCAGGGGTGGCTCCACCACTTGGGCCAAAACGTCTTTTAGCTCCCCTCGCAAACCCTGGTAGAACAAGGTGGTCCGTTTGTTCTCCGGCCAATCTGCTTCAACCAGCAGTCTGTTGAAAGTGGCGAAGTACGCCAACAGGTCCTGGCTTCCTTGACGAAGGGACAAAAGTTTGTTATCCAAAGCCTGCCCATGGGAGCGCCAGGCAAAGAGCTTTTCCAGCTCCTGTTGAAAACCCCGAAGTCTTGTAAGAGGGGATCACCCCGGCTGATAAACGGCACCGACCAATCTACAGCACTTCCACTCAGGTAGGATAAGACAAAGGCCACACACGATTGGTCATTGGGAAATGCCCCAGGTCTGTACAGGAAATGGAGGCGACACTGATTCATGAAGGTCGCGTATCATGGAGGGTCCCCCGAGAAACGCTCCGGTGGAGCCAAGGGCACTGTTCTAGGTAGGTTGATCTGGACCGGATTGCTTGTTGGCGTTGGCATTGAGGGGCCGATTCCCGGCAACGGGGCTTGCCCGGCCTGCGATTGAAGGAGTTGTCTGCCAAGATCATCAGTTCGTTCTTTAGCCACTATTAGTTCTCTCCGCAAGGCGTTGGTTTCTTGTCGGGCAAAGTGAACCTCTGCACGTAACTGCCCCAACAATTGGGCCAACTGGTCAGTTTCCGAGGTTTCCACACTAGGCGCCCGGGTGGATTATTATGTATGGGTTCGCGTTCTGTAACGCTTACCTTGTATCCACAGGGACGCCGCTCGACAGGTCTGGATGCTTCTGGGAACACTGCACCTTCTCTGGGATTCGTGCTGCCAAGGGCCAGTTCTAGAACACAGGAGGTGGGTTTTAGCTACTACACTTTCCATCGAGGCCCACCCCCACATACTCCCCTTGCGGTCCCCCTTGGGACTTTTCTCACCTTGGTTTTCGTTAAGGTGCTCTCTCCGTCCTGCCGTGCTGGGCAGGAGCACGTCGTCACTGGGCACCGTACCGCCGAGTTACTTCACTGGCGTGTGCTTGGAGTCAAGACCGGCTGCGACTCCACTTTTGAGGTCTGTCGTATTAAGAATTAATTTCTGTAATTGTAGACCCCCCGAATAACCTTCTTTCTTGCAGATGCCGAAGGGATGATGGGGAAGTTGAGCTGATGAACGAAGCTAAGCTCGAGAAGGCAAGGCGCGGTGCTATGAGCGTCCTTGAAAGTTGGCTAACCTGTGCTGTTGTTCCTTGCAGGTCGCGGGAGGAATCCTGGAAGAGGGTGGTCGAAGGAACCAGATGCCGGATGGAAGATGTTCGTGTGGCGGTGGACTTCCAGGAGAACTTGGTAAGTAAGCTTACTTAATGTCTTATTCTCGTCCTTCTTCCCAGGGACGTTGCTGGAGAAAGGTGGAGAAGATCCAGGAAGACTCCGGATGGATGGCGGAGCTGGAAACTGGGCAGGTAAGGATGTTCTTCTTCTTCTCTCGCTCATGCAGATGCTCAGCAGGACCCGGTGAACGTCACGCTGCAAGAGCAGAATAACGGGAAGCGCGTGCCTCGGGTTGGGCGTGGTTTCAATACCCAGCAGGTATCCCAGGTGCCTTCGGGGCAGGCCCCGTCCTGGATGCTAGACTGCTTGTTGCAGTTCCCCATTGATCCTAGTGAGGGCAGCCATGTTAGTCCATTGCCCATTGGAATCCACACCTGTTATGTGAGTCTGATGCCAACGGTGCCATGACTGACTCCAGGGCACCCGAGAGGGGCAGAATTGGTCCCTTCGGGCCTTGTTAAAATACTGTGGTGCGGGCCAGGAAGCCCGAGTTCGTTGGCCTGGGGCTAAGGTTCTGACATTCTGGGCAGATTTGCGCAAATCATACCTCTGCGGATTTCCACAGGTGTCCTCTTTTTTTTGGGAAATTCATGGGGTTCCCTGTTTTCCTTGGTTGCTTGGACACCCAAGGCCCATATCTGTATGGTGTGCCCGTCTGCAGAAAGTGTGAAATTCACATGTCAAAACAGACTTGGGGTTACCTGTGTTTTAGGCTTTCCCCTTGGTGTCCAAGTAGGTGCACCCACACATGTGAGGTACCGTTTTATCGGGACACCTGTGGGAACGCGGGACGGTAGGCCATGTGTTGTTGGTGGCGTGTTTCGATGAGTGAGCCGAGTGAAATGTGCGAAAAATGCATTTTTCCCCCACAATTCAGACTTTGCAGGGGTGTCTGGGTAATAAATTATGGGCCGATTTGCACAAATCATACCTCTGCGTATTCCCACGGGTGTCATCTTTTCGGAAATGCATGGGGTTCCCTGTTTTCCTTGGTGGCTTGGACACCCGAGGCCCATATCTGTATGGTGTGCCCGTCTGAATAAAGTGTGAAATTCACGTGTCAAAACAGACTTGGGGTTACCTGTGTTTTAGGCTTTCCCCTTGGCGCCCAGGTAGGTGCACCCACACATGTGAGGTACCATTTTCATCGGGACACCTGTGGGAATGCGGGAATGTATAACATTTGTTGTGTTTGTGTGGTTTTCATAACGTTTTGACCCATTTGCTGGTGCCCTTTGTCCCACAACCCTTTCATTTCCCAAATGTGCCCTACATTTAGTCGCTGCTTTAGGCAACATACACTTTTGTAACCTGCACAAGTCACCTACCCTTGAAAAGGTCTGCCTGTGCTCTTTCAAAAAATGTATGCCGTTCCTCACCACATTGGTTTTCCTGATTTACACATGCTAAGTGTGTCTGTTCAGGCCGTAAGCATAAAACTCCTGTGTACCATGGCTCAGTGTTTGGCTTGTGGTATTGCTTGTTTTGTAAAACACTACAAAAAATGTGTGCTTTCCTAACTGCAAGAGTCGGGGGAATGTAGCGGAGCATTGCTTTTCTCAAAATTCATAGAAGCCATTGCCAGACCAAGCCAACCATGTCCACCACATACCTTTTTTTTCGGTCATTTTCCTGCTTTTCCCCCATTCTATGGCATTTTCCCCAACCTAGTTGTTGCCCGACCTACGCAAATCCCCCCTTCCTAAACTTGGAACTTTGTCTACATTTCAGAAATATATGCCTTTCTGTCCTCCAATTTGGCTTTCCTACCCTTTTCTTTCATTCCGTCCATGCATGTCCAATTGGCAAAAATCGCCTACCTCACAAAACGGTTGATAACGACACCAAAATACATTTTTTTCGTTTGCACTCAATCTGTTCCTGAAAGCCAGGAAATTAGGGAATTCAGCACAGTAAACCATTTGTTCCTAGCTCTTATAAGGAAAAAACCACAGGCTTCTTTGTACATCATTTTATTCAAATGTTTTGAAAAAATACAAAATGTTCGCCCTTTTTGCTTATTTTCTCTCACCCCCCTACAGCAACCTAGGATTCCTGAGTGGCGTTACGACCGCCTACGTGTGGGAAGTAAAGGAGCCAAATTTGGCCGAGATACCACATGTAACAAAAAAGTTGCAAGGCATTGAATGGCCACATACTGAAATCACCAAAAAAGGCCTTGGCACTGGGGGGAAATACCCATGGCACTTAAAGGGTTAATGTCATTGGAAGCAGCCTCAGTGTGCGAGTTGAGAGAGAGGTGCGGTTTGATGGCTTGACGTTAGTGGCGATGTGCTAGGTCCCTTCCTCAGTAGCAGCAGAGCAGCGCAGCAGCTTGGGTGTTGAGTGGAGCTTCTTGGAAATCTACCCAGACCTGACCGACTCAGTGCAGCGCCAAGGGGGGCGATTAGCGGTGGTAGTATCCACACAGATAAGTGCTCCAGTTGCTCTTTGCTGCTCTTGTGTGTCACTCGGGACGTCTGCGCAGCTTAATTTCATAGAGTGCGAGAGGATATGCGAGCTGGGACTTGTTTCAAACACAAACACGTCCGCCCGAGGGTGACGACAGTGGAGACTGGTTCCCTTTGAGATGCCCTGCCAGGGGGGTGGAGGGGTGAGTAATTCATTATTTCTAGTGCACCTTAAGGGGAAATTTGGCTTGAGGGAAACAAAGAAAAGCTTAATACTGTGGACGTCCCCAGAGAGCGGCGCTCACCCTAGTCATTATCATTGCAGTATAATTTTATTTACTTTGTTTAACAATCGCACCACCACGGTACCTACATCTGTACTTGTGTACTTTGTAATACTCTTATTAGTATTAGTACTACGAGTACTAATGAATTCTTGGTCATTGGCTTGGTGGAAGTCCGGACAATAAGAGGTTAAGTCTATAGACCTACGGTATTGCGAATTATATAGGGGGAGTATGCTTTCCTCACATCCCTGCACGAGACACCAATTTAGGAACAGGGAAGCCTCTGAGGACTTGATCATTTTGGACCACCCCCATTGGAAGAACCAATTCAAGGTGCGTCTTTAGCTGCTGAATCATCTGGTAAGCAGACAAATCTTGAAGAAAGTGAAGTGGGTGGGGCGAGCAAAGAGACCAGCCCTGCTCCCTCGACATGGGTTGGAGAAGATCCCCTCTTAAAGCGACCAGCATGGAACTCGTACTGAATAACAGTACTGGTGAGTCGACCCATAAGGGGGTGGAAGAGGGAGGCGCTGGGACTCCCGCTCCCCTTCGTCACCAATTTGAATTGATATCTTCAATGGGAAGAAGGAGCACTAACATGTGAGCAACCCGGGAGGAAGCTCTCAAAAACGGTTTAAATTCTGATACAATCCCTCATGCGTCCGTGCAAACAAGGAAAGCGCAGATAACCAATAATGCCAAGGAGGAAGATGAGAAAGGGGGTCCCTCCTCAATGATGGAATCTGTATGTATGGAAGAGGTGTTTAATGGACCTGATTCACCTGACTATGAATCCTGGAGGGGTATGGACCTATCAACTTCTCTGTCCCTCCCACCACCTTTGTCACTGCTCTCTAAATTAGAGCAACAGCATCTGGCATTGGCAAAGAGAATGGCAAAGGATGTGGAATTGCTCAACTCGACTCGCTCATTTCAGAGAAGGCTGAGTGTGTTTAATGAGCTGGCAAACTTCTTCCAGGTGGGCGGGGGGGCAGGTGGACCGGGAAATCTGTTGGAATCCTCGACCTTAACCAGCCCTGTTCCTTGCCCAAAGGAGGGGTCGCACTTTAATTTTGGCGAGGGATTTGAGGAGGGTGCTAATGAACCCTCAAGAATGGAGTCCCCGGATGGAATGGCTCCAGAGGTGGCAGAGGTTACAGGGGTTGTTTTTTACAATCAAATGGCATCGCACTCTTACTCTCTGAGGAAAACCATATCAGAATCCACGGCCTCTAGTAACTCACAACTTAACAATTCCCTGCTTTGGCGCAATCAGGATGGATATGACTCTGGAGCGAAAAATTGAGAGTTGGATGTGGCCCAGGTGCAACATTTTATCATGGCATCATTGGCGGTATCTATGAATCCCTTCATGAAATTATACGAAAATCTGCAAGACACAATCAAAGCTCAAGCTACTTTGTTGGCTTTATGTCATACAAAGTTGATCTTCATGGAGTCATTTGTGAGTACCATTCAAGCAAGACTTGATAAAGAAGCTGAGTTGTCCGCCCAATGGCAGGCTAGGCTATTTGACCTAGCTAGATGGGAAATAACATAGACATTAACAATGATGTCGGCCCTTATGGATCTAATCAAGTGGCAAAGACACCAAAAAGAGGCTCAATGTAGGCTGGTGGTACACGATCCCCAGTTGGACAATCCAGTGTCGAGTAGCTTAAGCCCTTGCCCCTTGGAGGTGGGAGAGGGCGCACGAAAGTTAGGGACTTCCAAATCGAGGGCACAGGTGGAGGTTAGTGGAAACCCTTCCTGTGCAAGACCAAAGAAACCTGGACGGTCTAAGGAGGAGAGGAATCCCAAGGCCATCCCAATGACGGCGTTGGGCATGAGACAAAGTTTGGGCAATGACCCGCAGGGCGGGACTTCTGTCGCGGCACATGTTTGAGTCGTGGCTGATCCACTGATAAGGATGTACTCCTAGATGCGGGGGCGAAAGTATTTGGGGTCTTTGAAAAGAAAAAGAGAAGCCCTCAGGAGAAAATAAACCTTGGTCCACCCAACTAAAAAAATCCAAAAATGTAGTGTCAAGCTGAAGGGTAAACCCTTGTGGGTCAAGGGTGTTCCTAAGGAATATGTCCCTTCCTAAACAAGTCAAGGAGTGGATTACTAATAAGATGGCGGGCGAAATGGTGGATGAAGAAAACAGAGACAAAAAAGGTTTGGTACAAATTGAAGTGCCAGAAGAAGATATACAATTGTTGCTGAACCTCTCAACGTATACAGAGTTATCATCCGGGGGGAAAACAACAAGACAAACGTTACCCTTCGAGATGGAGGATAGGAACATTAGCTTGTGGATCAATTTGATGGACACAAGTGCAAGGAAGACCACTGAGGAAGAGCAACGGGAGCCGAGGGACGATGCGTGGTTGAGGTCTCCGATCTTCCGTAAAATGGAACATAAGAGAGGATTGATGCATACGCATTACGTGCCCGTTAAGGTGAATACGAGAAGGCCTCAACGGAAATCATGCCCACAGAGGCCTCAAAGGTCCCCCTCAACCTTAGTAGGTGAAAATCTCAGAAAGAAGTTTATTACCATAGAGCATTTGATATCTGAAGAAGATGGCTTAATAATGAACAGATCATACATTTTAAAACTCCTCCATTTCCCGCCCAAATGGAAGTTTATATCCCCGGCAGATATTAACATTGTGGAATTCGTTGAAGAGGAGCGTCTGGATTGGGTGACGCTCCATTTGTCATCTAATCTGGTTAAGAATTGCCTGTTAGACGCTGCAACAGACTTCCTGCCCCTGGGGTTTGAGCTGAAGGAGGGGAGATGTTATGGTACTCAGTCGAAAATAAATGTCTCCGGTGGGAGGGAGGTGAAGGTACACCGGGAGGAAGGGTGGAGAGTGTAGAAGAGGGTGAAAGGCTGGATACTATCACCAAGAATTGCAATGTTTGGGGGACGAGGGGAAAGCATGATTGAAGATCACTTTTAATTGTCGAATGGGAGATGTTAGTAAACTCAAGCAGTCACATAAAAAGGAAAGAGGGTTGAATCCAAACAAGGACTGGGGATGGTTGCCTCCTCCCTAGTGCAAAGATCTGACCTATGACTCCATAAAACAATTTCTTGGAACACTAGGGGATTTACGCAGTTGTTTAATGAGGGGGATTCGATTTGGACCTCCTGGATGTGATTTGTATGCAGGAAACATGGCTGTTGTCTAAACCAATTTGTGAGGGCTTTGACGTGTGCTTTTCCCCGGCTTTGGTGAAGAGTCGTGGCAAGCCCTCGGGTTTGATAACATTGTTAAGAAGGGGCAGCAGGGGTGTAGTTTTGCACTTTAAAGGATAGTTCCGGGACTTTTTTTTTATTGTCCCTACGGTTCGGCCATGTGTTTTTAAGCATAAATCGGTAGATCGTAGAAAACTTTCCTATGGACCTTACCCGACTTTTCGTCCATTAACGCACTCGAAATCAGCCGCCATTTTCTGATAATCCTATCATTTCCCCCCATCGACCTGGCTCACCTGCTTTTGCGGCACTAAATCAAATCCCCCGCCCCTGAGCCTGACATCAGCAGACGCGTACCGCCCATTTCCCAACGCCAAAGCACGTTTCGTGTCAACAATCGCTGCGCCTCAGCTAATGAAGTGTCGCCATGGAAATGGCAGGACGCCTCTTTCCTCAATAAGTATAAACACACCGTTTCACAACACACAGCAGCAGATTTTCGATTCCATTACTCTCTCTGTGTTACTTTGAGTATTCTGTGACTCGTTTCTGTGCTCTGGTCAGCTACCTTTGCCGCTTCTAGGCCTTGTGAACACCTGTACCATCTCTGTAAATTATTTTACTTTCTTTACCACACAATGGCTACAATAATGCCGTATATGTACGAGCCCGAAAACACCAAGCAAGAACTACTGGAAAGGCAAGCACGCGAAAACGATGGGGATTCGGACGGCAGTTGGGAGGACCAGTCAACGGATGAAGAGCCTGGACCATGTCGCATGGACGGCGTCTCCACCTGGTGCACGTGCAATCGGTGCGAGCTAATGCCAACTGAGGAGGAGAACTGCTGCTGCCGTGAAAATTCCGGGTGCTTGGCCTACATTTCGGAAGGCGAGCCAAGTCCGCAATGCATCACCGAGCTGCCAGAGTTCAGGGAAGCCTGCCTCTCACGGACCGTGTTGAGGATGATGATAGTGCTTATGCACGAACTTCGCGGCACTGTTCGTCCGCGTAATCCGAGTAACTAATAAGTATACTCTGGTTGTGATGTCAGTGATGCCACTACTATGTCATGGTCGTCTCCCACATTTACATCTACATATCATTCGAATGCATGTAAATTGGTTCCATATTGTGCATTTTCTAGATAGAATTTTTTTCAAAGCAGAATGACATTTTTTACCTGAATCGACAGTGATAAGAAAGTTTTGTCATTTTAATACAGTTTGCATCTTTCATTTTCACAGGTGGTACAGGCTGGTGGCCTATCGTTGCTTCACTTGGTGGCTTCACGGGAGGCTCGGACACCGCGTTCGGAGAGTAATACCTGCCTGTGGGGTACTTGCCATTAGACAGCATTTCCCCAGCGACAGTGGACAATACCGCGGATTTTCCCTGGATGTGCTGCAACCGGAACTTTACAATGTGTAATGTTTATTATTTATGTTCAATTGAAATTAAGATCTAAAATAAAACCCAACATATATTTTAACAATGGTTGTTTTGATTTTTTAAATGAATCTAGTGTGTCTCCATTGAATAGTCTTCCTGTGCCTTGTCTTGTCACACCACATGTCTCCGGCCAGCATCCTCCCTCACGCTGGCCGCCCACCTTCAATCCACATAACCGTTGAACCCATATGCAGCAGACATACATATGTTATTTTGCGGGTTGGCATCAAGCCTCCCGGCCTTGCCTCCTCCCCCAAAAATACTTACCACACCACTTTGTTCAAGCGTTGGCAATAAAAGGAAGGCCGTTGGATTTTATTGATACAAAACATGGTTATAGGTAAATAATCCATATGGTTGATCATAATAAATCATCCTTTTGGGCACCGGGTACAGAGATGACCCCCTCTGGCCCGTGCCGCCTTGCCACCACAGGCCAGCCTGCTGCTGACTAACTGCCTAGGCATCCAGGGTCTCCAGGGTGAACTGCACCCATATATTCTCCTGGGAGGGTGAGGTATTTATAAACTCACCCCCCTGCCTTCCATGTACTAGATCCTGCAGCCTGCCTCTTACATGCAGTTAGATGGCCTCTCCTTGGTGAGGCCCTGCGGCAAACGAGTCTTGTTTGCACGACCACCGCCCCAATCCACCCCCCCCCGCCCTATCAAAGGCAGTTCGCAACGGGATACTTGTGCTGGCAAGTGGAGCTGTCAGGGAGCGATAAAGGCCAAGAGGTGCCAAAGACCATGTACACTTCAAAGTGGTCTATAGAGCATGGGTTGTTGTTCCCAAGTCTACCTCCAGACCCCGTGTCTCCTGCCAAGCATCCCCCCTCACGCTGGACAGCCCCCTGCAATCCACATAAGTGTGTCTCCATTCATGAGTCTTCCTGTGTCTTGTCTGCACGACCACCGCCCCAATCCACCCCTCCCCCCGCCCTATCAAAGGCAGTTCGCACCGGGGTACTTGTGCTGGCAAGTGGAGCTGTCAGGGAGCTATAAAGGCCAAGAGGTGCCAAAGACCATGTACACTTCAAAGTGGTCTATAGAGCATGGGTTGTTGTTCCCATGTCTACCTCCAGACCCCGTGTCTCCTGCCAAGCATCCCCCCTCACGCTGGACGGCCCCCTGCAAACCGCATAATGCCACGACATATACACGTCATTCATTCACAAACACACCCCTGTTTCGAATTCTTTATAACCCACTTCATATTTCTAATGAGAACTTCTTTGCGCTTTGCTAGTCAACCCGTGAAGGTGCTGGTCATCTGCTCTTCGTCTCTGTGAACTTCCGTGACCACTTCGAGGAAACTCGTCAGTTTGCAACCTGTGAACTGCTCCCTGTTATACGACAAGAAACTACTCTGATCCCTGCATCTAACTGTTTTTTCGTCAAGGTAAGGCCATGTACCATAATCATTTTGCGTCCAATTTCTTTTCGTTCAAGACAGTACATGCAAGGAACTAGTCACATGTTCTGAGTTTAGTCAAATTATCTTTCTATTTTTTTAAAGTTATTCAAATACTTATCCGCATGTGAATAACGTGTATAGTTCCAAGAACCAAAACAAACCTTGCATTGAACCTTTTATGTGTCATTTCATTTTTTAACACATTGGTATTCATAGAGAATTGTTGATCTTTACTTTTCAGAACTTTCCACAATGCCTGCCTGTTCCATTGGCGGTTGCCCTTCGAAGACCCATAATAAATCTGAAGGTACTATAATGCATGTTTTCCCTAAGACAATACATCAGATAAGAGAATGGGTCCGATATTGCGGATATCCACCCTCTGAGCTTGAAAGTAGAGTCCTAGAAGTCTTTGCGGACAAGAGGGGTGATCGATACCGCATCTGCAGCAGGCACTTTAGCTCAGACATGTACTCCACATCAATGCTAATAAAGAAGAACACACCGCGAGCGAGGCGAAAATTGCTCTCAACCGCTATTCCAACTCTATTCGTCCACATCCCTCCACTGGTGAGTCAAGTTTACGGATTTAGCTCTCGGCCTTGCGGTAGTGTGTAGCATTAGCTAACAATAACTTCCCCATTTATGTATCCACTCAATATGAAGGCGGAAGATTCTCCATCCGTGTCGTTATTGCAGTCATCAGCCACTTCAAGCGCCTATCGGGTAATCTTACTTAGCTATTCTGCCACTGACTTGTTTTGGGCATGTAAATCAATAGTTTTAATTTATCGTGTGATTATTTTACCTAATGGTACACCCTTGTACTCGTCCTCTAGTCTTTGTTTTCAGTTATAATTATTGTTATCCAAAATAATGCAAGTACTGTCTTTCAGGGAGATGCTGAGGAGTCCAACGTATTGACGACAACCGTTGATGTCACTCAAATGCTCGAGGTACGTTTCCGGACAGTTCCATCGATGGAGATCATCAGATCTTGCATTCTTGTAGCGTGATTGTTACACACAATGTTTCTTTGTTTTTAGCCATTGATATGTCCTTCTGTCGTCGCCCTCCTATGTGTCTTCTTTTTTCAATATTGTGTTCATTACTAATGAAAGTCCTATGTTTCAGGGAGTCGATGGAGCATTAGTCCAAGAAGAAGGGGGAGCATGCAGTTACGGGTCGGCGCAACAGCTTGCAGAAGTGTGCACCACAGTTACATCGTCCCTTGATGTTCTTATGCATTTCGAGGTATGGATACTGACAGTTCGATCAAGCGAAATCATATGACGTGATTACATCCGCTATACTTCCTTCTTTATTAACGCAAGTACTATGTTTCAGGGAGATGACGGAGCTTCTTCTACAAGAACATCACCCCTAGTAGTTGATGCAGATCTCTGGGTGGTGACACTTCCAACGATCGAGCAAATCGAATCATATTTACATATCCATTATTTATTTTAGACAACTGATCATTTGTGCAGGTCTATTTAGATGAGCCGTTGACGCCTGCACAAAGTTTATGTTCTTTTTAACAAAATAGAAAACCATACTAATGCAATTACTGTGTTTCAGGGAGTTACTGAAGCATCATCTTCAATAATATCATCAATGGAAGTCTATGAGGAGCCCGAGGTATGGATCTTGACAGTTCCATCTAACTAGATCAACAATGCGTGAATAATTGTCGTTTGAATGTTCTACACAAAGCGTTCATTCGTGTTTTGCTATTGAGATGTACGTGGGTATTGGTCCCCAAGTACATTTTGTGTTTTCGATATTATTATACATACTAATGAAAGTTCTATGTTTCAGGGAGTCGATGGAGCGTCAGTGCGTGATGGATGTGCTTATCATGAAAATATAGTCGTTGCAGCGCAAGAGGAAGTGGAGACATGCACACACGAGTCGGAGCAACAGCGTCCTGATGTTGAAGTTCGAGGCAAGAAAGTTTCAAAGAAAAGAAAGCAAAAGAAGGTTAGTGTCCTGGTCACTATATTATGTTGTTTTTCACTGTTAATAGTTCAATACTGTAAATTGTGTTTAAACTGAACATCCCTTTTCCAATCTGTCCTCTAGTTGCGAGTGGGTGTACGAACTAGATCTACACAGACAGTGAAGCGAACGAGAGATGTTGCTTGTCAAACCTTTTGGCAGGGACTTGAGACTGGAGATGCATCGTGCCAATGGGAAGAATATGAAGTGATTGACAACGGAGCTATACCACCACCAGCCATTGATAGTGAATGTCCTCCTGGTAGTTCGGATGCAGTCGGAGATCAATTTACAGAATCCACACCCGCAAAAACTAAGACCGCGAGAAAGTTGAAGAAATTGTTTTATTCACCCATCGCCGGAGAAGGAACAGATGTTGCAATGGAAGAGAATGAAGTGGACGACAATGAAACACCATCAATATCACTGAACATAGCGGAAGACGATATCAGAGATTCTACCTTTCATGTGAGTGACATGTCCTCAACGTTACAGGCCGAACCAGCTGGGATGCAGAGTGACAGTATAAGGAAAGAGGCCAAATTCATTGTATTCGATAGTTGTTTGATTAATATTATTATTCAGATGAAATGTGGGCATTCGGTTGGTGGGGAAGTATGTGGGGAGCCATTGATTAATGTGACTCGTGCAATTCGAGGCACTAACCTAAAAATACATGCCACCTGTACAAAATATCATCCTTTCTCATGGTCTGCACAACCCATGCTGGGGCAACTGCCAGCAGGCAATCTACTTTGTGCAGCGGCTGCACTTTTTAATGGTTCAAGTTTTTAAAAGTTAGAGTCTTTCTTTCAGTTTGTGGGAATCCATTTCATTGCGAAAACTCAGTTCTACAAATACCAAACCGATTATCTATTTCCAGCCATTAGCAAAGCTTGGAGAATGGAAAAAATGTCTATTGATAGTACATTCGCGGGCAAACGGTTCAGGCTAGCCGGTGATGGACAGTGCGACAGCCCAGGATTTTCAGCCAAGTACTGCACCTACCACTTTCAGGACATGGACAGTAAGAAAATTGTGAGTTCGGTGGTCGTGCAGGTGTCACAAAGTACATCCTCAGTGGCCATGGAGAAAGTTGGCTTTGTAGCATCATTGCAAGAACTACAATCGCGGGGAATGGTGATCGACCTGATAGCCACGGACAGACACGTTTCAATTGCCAAGACAATGAGAGAAGAGTACAAAAATATAAATCACCAATTTGACGTTTGGCATCTTGCAAAAACAATCAATAAAAAAATGTCGGCTGCAGGTAAAAAAAAAGATATGCAAGGTATTTCACAGTGGTCCAAGTCAATCAGCAACCATCTTTGGTGGAGCTCAAAAACATGTGGAGGGTCGTTGGAAATTCTACTGGAAAAATGGCGGTCAGTAATGCTACACTGTAGCAACGTTCACCGCTGGACCACAAACCAACATTTCCACAATTGTGAACATGGCCATTTGTCCACAGAGGAGGCACGGAAGAAGAAGTGGTTGATTCCTTCATCACCCACTCACAAAGCCATTGAAAAGATTGTATTTGATAAAACTACAACAAGAGATTTGAGGGGACTAACGGAATTCTGCCACACAGGAGATTTGGAGGTGTTCCACAATATGTGCCTAAAGTACAGGCCAAAACGATTGCATTTTGGCATGGAGGGCATGATAAATCGGACTCTTCTAGCGGTCTTGGCACATAACCATAATGTTGGCCGTCAATAAAGTAGGACGACCGGAACTTTAGGGACGCTTCGCTACAATAAGGCCTTCACTAAAAGAAGTAAACAATGGGTTATCAAACCAGTGTTTGAGGATATGCAATATGACTTTATTGAGAGACTTATTGTTGATGTCCTAGATAGGCACATACATGGAGTTATGAACGAACCTGTGCAGGGGACAACTGCATTGCCACCCAACATTGCCTCTGTTCCATGTCCACCTAAAGAAGAGCTCATTGAGAAATACACATCACGGTTTAAATGATTGTAATTTGATTGTCTGTTCTCTCGAGTCTCCTCATGTCGCAGGCCCATTGAATATGTGTAGATATGTATTGTGTAAATAAAAGTGATTGCTCTGTGAGTCCTGTGAGATGGCCTTACACTGAATGTAGCTAACTAGGAATGTGTGCTCGTTCAAAGTGAAGGTCAGCTGCTTTGATTTTTTCTCGGGTGCCGGAATGACCCACAACTCAGTACAAGGTTCTATTGTTATTTGACCTTGACAGGCCGGGACCATCCCGAAAGACTTCTTTTTGGGGGTGTGGGGCAATAACGTAAGAAACGATAATGAATATAATTTCAGAAACGAAAGCCATTTAATGTTCGTTCATTAGAAGAAATAACGTCGGCATAGAAGGAGTGGTATTTCGGGGCTGCCCTACGCACAGACACAATGGAAAATGCAAATATAATGTAAGTAACTCTTTAGATGAGTTTATACCGCAATTTAATTACTATAAAGTAGCTTTAAAGACGGGCTAAGTTGTACTTGTTCGTTCTATGTGGCATATTGTTTTGTACCGCGCACTATCTTGAGGAGAACCATCTCCTTTTACAGAAGCACCTCAAAACCTTCCTCTTTGCTTCTGCTTTCTCTCTCCCTCTCCCCTGCTACAACTGGTCCACTGTCTGCGACCTCGGTCCTGGGCCCTTCCACTCTCCACCTGCACTGCCTCCCTGTCAACCCCTGCACTGGGGGACTGGCTCAGTATCCTACAGCCCCCCCCTTGACGTATAATACCCAGTTGCACTGTCCTAGCTATGAAATAATTTCCCGACCTAATATATAAAATGAATAATTTTAATAAAGATCTGATGGTGAGACTAATTTCATTTTTTATGTTTTTAAAACAGGTACATCCTTCATTATTGTATGTGTCACGAGTACCAGACACCGGCGGATGGCTTTTTCAACCGCCAGTTGCTTCTCCGCGTGAACAACGTTACCACCCTGACCATTTTATGGGACGATCGCCAAGTACAAGTATGCCCTTACGCGGTACTAACGGCTAGATGCAACATACAGACCGTTGTGGTGGCCTAGTGCCTCGTTGTTGGAACAGCCATGCGATTATCAGTGCGACCGAAGAGCTTATTTTATCGTAAACCAACACCCTGTGTACTGCACACGAACATCGCTTGCCTCAAGACGAACTATTTTGGATCGAGAGCAAAGAAAAATGCAAATCGCTGAATATTCTCTAAAAATTTGATGTCCAATAAATGTACTTTGCCAAATGTACAATCTTGCCGTTTGCTTTTAAACCACAGTTTCATATTCCGAATTGTGGCGCTGTATTGTGAGATGATCTAAGACCCTGTGTACAACAAAGGAACATCGCGTGCCTCAAAACGAACTTTTTGGAACGTGAGCAAATAAAAATGAAAATCGCTGAATATTCTTTAAACATTTGATGTCAAATAAATGTACTTTACCAAATTTACAATCTTGCGGTTTGATTTAAAAGTACAGTTTCATATTCCCAATTGTGGCGCGCTGTGTTGTGAGCTGATCTGTGTTGATTTCCGGGTTCTGTGTGGAGTCGCGTAGAAGACGCCTGGGCGCGTTTGCCTACGCAGCACAGTCACGTCACGGATAGAGGCGGGGAATATGAATGTTTTGATAAAGTCTGTTTCAGGGGCGGGGGATTTGATTTAGTGCCGCAAAAGCAGGTGAGCCAGGTCGATGGGGGGAAATGATAGGACTATCAGAAAATGGCGGCTGATTTCGAGTGCGTTAATGGACGAAAAGTCGGGTAAGGTCCATAGGAAAGTTTTCTACGATCTACCGATTTATGCTTAAAAACACATGGCCGAACCGTAGGGACAATAAAAAAAAAGTCCCGGAATTATCCTTTAAGCATTTGAGTCCGTTTGTGCAGCTAGTGGTACTGTCATGGGTACATGAGACGGATGGGGACCATCAGTATTGCTTTTTAATGAGTATTGGAATCCAGTGTGAATTGAGGATGAGGCTTTTGTGGATTTGGTGACTAATGCACTGGACTTAGCAAAGGTGGAATACAACAACCCCTCAGTGATGATATGTGGAGATCTCAATATCAGATGTTTGGATGTGAGGGGCCTAAAGCTATGCAAAAACCATTTACCCAAGAAGGGTGAGTTGTGGGTGTCCGAGTTAAAAGGGAGAAATAACCCATTGCCACAAGCTACGCTCCCAACAAGGCATTGACACCAAATTGGCACCTACCTTGATGTCGATCAATGCCCTCCTCTCTCGGTCGCATCCCCACACTCCACCCATTACAGAAAACTTGGTGGGCACAGGTTTGTATACTGGATATATGTGACAGCCCACAAATACAACGCTTCTCGGAGGGCGCCGGACCTCTGGACCTTCAGGCGGGCCACTGGCTACAATACGGCATAATCTGCGCAGAGATTGCACACTACACCACGGAGACCTCAAGACTGGCTCCCCCGGGCCCCTGTGAACTGGAACTTGAGCGCCAGACAGGCACCCACCTGCGCCTTTGCACCTACTACTCCATGGCTATCCAAAACAATATGGGGAGAAACTCTGCTCCCACGGAGGCCTGGGCACAGGACCTCGACACCCCTATTGAGATGGGGAACGTGTTTCCGTACTTTGCAGCCATCCTCTACTAACCTGAAAAACAGGGAGATTCAATTTAAAATCATCCCACGCCATCCAAACTGCATGCAATGGGCCTGATACCCTCCTCTCTGTGTTGGCACGGGTGTGGGGAGAATGGCACTATGGGCCATGTATTGTGGAGATGCCCAAAGATTAAACCATACTGGTCACTGGTGCGAGGGATGCTGAACACTCGCCTCCCAACCGCCGATCTCACACTGACCCCAGAGACTATGCTTTTTGGGGCCGATTGCAGGGAATTGCACACGGACCAGCTTTCTTGCTGGGTCTTGAACAGAGTGATATTTACGGCCCGCAAACTTCTGTTAGTGAAGTGGAAATCACATACGCCACCCACTGAATCACAACTCATTGCCATGGTGGCCCATACCTGCTCCCTGGAGAGATCTGCCTTAAAAAGGCAAAACCCGGCTAAAGCGGAGCTGACCCATCAATTCTGGGACTCCCTCCCACCCCCCCGGAGGGCCCACTCTGCACAGGGGCGACAGCTACTGCCGAGAGAATGTATCTGACCCCAACACTCGCAGCCCCAGATGTAACTGTTGAGCATCGGCAGACCTGACCCTCCTTAACACATGCCTGTACCCGACACCTACCATATCACTTATGGCCTGAGCACACACCCTTGACGTATAGATCATAGAAACTCTATCAAAGATTTATTGTAGAACCTGAGTAGTAGTAGTTGTTGAAGCTATTCTAATGTTGGAGGAGGGAGGCGGAGGGGGGAATGAAACGTTAGGGGAGGGGAATATACTGTTTGATACGACATACTTGGCCTGATGAAAGACTCGGTCCCTGTGCTGGGCCACCCAGCGGCCTGCGGTGGTGGACAATGAAAGACCTTGACAAAGACTCTCCCTGGGCTATGACAACGGGCACGGTGGACCCCCATCGGGGGACAAATATCAGGGATTGTGTAGGGTTTACCTTTTGGTCATGTATGTTGTTATGTATGGTTTGTGCTGAAAACCTTTCAATAAACAGAAATTACACACACAAAAAACAAAGTGCTCGGTCCCTTGGGCAATACCTTTTGATAGAGGGGATATATTAAATCAAATAAAACATCTAAACCCCTGCAGGCGGCGGGTCCTGATTGTCTAAATAATTACATTATTAGACAGAACCAGGAGGAATGGTGTAATTTTTGTATGATTCTGTTCACTAGAATATTGGCAGTGAGAGATGTCCCGGTTTCAAGGAGGATGGCTGTAGTGGTTCTGATTTACAAAAAAGGGGAAAGGGATAACCCCGAAACTACAGGCCCATTACCCTACTGGACCCTCTTGGGAAAATCTTTGCTGCAATCCTATTAAAACATCTAAACCTATGGATTCAGGGATCTTTGAAATTAGACAAGCAGGCTTTGTTACGGGGGGTGGAAACGAGTTTAAACCTTATGATCCTCAATATTCTGAAGATGAGAGCCTTGGAGTCTCAGCAGAAAATCTTTATGGCCTTCATTGATTTGGCACAAGCCTTTGACAGTATTAGTAGAGAGATATTGTGGAAGAAAATGTCTGTCTGGGCCTGTCTGCTGGATCTCTTGGAAGCCATAAAGAGCATCTACTTGGGAACTTGAATCCAGTTGAGACTGACAACCAGGGGGTTACTTTCATCCTCAATTCCAACTGGGAGGGGATTGAAACAGGGTTGTCATTGGCGCCATCCATCTTTAACCTATTCCTCTAGGATATGGCTTTAAGCAAAGAGGGGGTTAGAGCTTTTTCTCTTCAACTTTACGGGCAGAACATCCTCTGGGTTATGTACGCTGATGATTTGGTGGTAATAGACCAGTACACCAATAGGCCTCCAAAGGAGACTTACTCATTTAAATGCGTACTTTAGGAGCAATGAGTTACGGATAAACCCAGACAAAATGAAAATCATGGGTTTCGGCAGCACCAGAAGGAAGGTTAACCTTAAGTTTGAGTGGTTTTCAGGCATGCAGAAGATCGAACGTGTAGAGTCCATAACTTATCTAGGCATTTTAATAAATAACAACAAACGTAACGGACAAGTTATGGACCAAAGATTTAAAGCACAAGTGTATTAGGCTGGCTACGCAAACTAAAGTAATATTAAGGACATTTGGCAGATTCACACTGGTGCAAATCTTAACCTTTTACAAACAAAAGGTGGCTCCCATTTTATTTTACGGGGCAGAAACAGCATTGAGGATTCCTCCAGCTTTTTGGAATTTGTAGCAAGGGATCTTTTGTAGGCGTGTGTTGGACCTGCCACATAGTTTGCCAATTGCGCTAATTAGGTTTGAATTGGCATTGCAGTCACTCAAATCTATTGTGAAGTGGAAGTCAATATGTCTGTAAAGGAAAACAAGGGTGGTTAATAGTGATCCGTCCTGGATATATTGAAGAGTGATAATAACGAGGTGGGGGCGCTTAGGGGCCGAATTGTTGACCCCTGGAAACCCAAGTGTAGCGAGGACTTTGAATCCTTGGATCTGAACGAGCAGACCCTGCTGAACATCCTGGATAAAGCCAAAATCCAACTGAGAAGAGATGATTGGATTGAGGCCATGGATTTGACACCGGCATATAAAGTTTCCATCAGTTTTAAGATGGATCAGAGGGCCATTAACCAAGTGCCAAAAAATAACTGGTAAAATTCCTGTCTAATAGACATAGGAACGTATTTTTGAGGTTGAGGCTGAACATTCTCCCGACAAATGAAACTCTATGGAGGAGAAGGGACAAAGGGGTTGATTCTCTGCTGTGTAGATACTGTAAGGCTGAGGTCGAAACAACTAAACATCGCTTGTTGGATTGTGGGGCCTTGGAGCTGCAGAGGAGGACATTCTTAGATGATGTTTTTCAGGAGTATAGGACCCTAACAAAAGATGAATGGTGGGAGGGGTCCATGTTGGGTGAAAAAGTTTCAGAAGCACTGGCCATTACCAATCTTTTATGGAGGTTTGAAATTTTAAATGAGACTCAGGGAAGTGTTCATTTTTTGTTTCTTGAAGGTTAAAGGAATGCCTGATGTTTAGTTCAAGGAAGTTCTAAGTATTATGCCGGTGATCCGTTTTCATTCTCATTTTGGTGCTGGGTTGGAGGGAGTGAATGTATCATGAAAGGTTTGTAATAAACCGTAACATGTTTAATAAATAAAAAAATAAAAAAAGATTTTGAATACCGAAAAAGAGGGAAAAGCAGCAGAACATTAATATGCCAAAGCCAAATGACTGTACATTTTGAAAGTACAAGTCTGAGAAAATCACAACCACCCAGGGGACTAATCTTGTTAAGAGTTATTTGGAGCAACCATTGCCCAAGCCAAAAGAAACTAAGGCAAACACAATCTAACCAGTGTTACCAACAGCGGAAACGGGTTAATGCAAGATTACGAAACTCTGAAAAACATTGTCTGTATTGTATACAACATCTGATACAAGGTGGGAAAGACACACATTGTCAAAACCAGGACAGTGGCAGGAAGAGAACCTATCAAAGTCAGTCTGGGGTGCCCTTAGGGAGAAAGGAATCTAGAAGGAGAGGAGCATCAATTGCAGAAAAGTATTAAAGAGCATCAATGTGAATCTTGGTTTCCCTGAAAAGCTGTTGAAAGTTTTGAAGTTGCAATTTGTTGAATGCTGCTAAGCTGTTGTAATTTCTTAACAATTGACATTGACCACAAAATCACTTGTAATAGCGAAAAGCTGTTCCGGGAGAGGAGTATAACCGGATGGTTAACTTTTTGAGATAAGAAGTCTGGCAGTTAAGCAGACCAAGTGGAAGTTACAAAGTGGTTTTGACAGAAACATTTTTGAGTTATTGTGCAGTTGGAGGAAGAGCCATGGAAGGCAGTTCCAGAGAAGTTGTGTTAATTTGAGTTGTTAAAGTGGCAAATCATCCCGACTGAGACCATCAATGTCGCTATTGAGGAGCTGAGAACCTGTTTAAGGAAGAAGAGACTAATATCTTCTGTGATGGAACTTTCGGTTAACGAGTTGAAGTTGCAGCAATCTGTACTGGAACTTTTGTTGCAAATCAGGATTTCCTTGTGTTATTTCTAAAAACTGTGAAGCTGAACTACGTTTAAAGCTGGGGAAGGGGAATTTGCCCAGTGTATGAAGAATTATGGTTACAAGTTGAATTCAATCATCATTGTTTTGAACTGCCATACATTTCCTTGTTTACTTGTTGCATGTATAAGTGTGAGGGACAGATATCCTTTGTTTGTGTGTTTCCTTTAGTTTGTTTTAGGCAAGGAAATTCTAGCCAGGGTAGGGATAGTGAGGCGCACATCCAAACTTGTAAAACAATAAAATGGCATTTATTGAGAAAACTTTACAACATGGTCCGCCTCACATTTCTGACCCCTTCACATATGATGTCAGCAGTGGGATCAGAATCAATTGATATAAATGGGGGAACCCTTAAATTTGAGAAACGTAGCAAAAGAGTCTGCACCCCCACTATAGCTACTGAACAATAGATAGGCTTCGATGTATATAGCAGCAGCGGGAAGTGGATCCAACCGGGTAAGAAGGCTTTGATCCCCCACAGATTAAATTTGTATTCCTCCCCTCTAAGTCAGGTCTAGCATGGTGCTTTGGCCTAGACATATTGGAAGAGTTATTGATCTGGACTATAGAGGAGATGTTAAAGTATTAACACAGAGAAATGAGATAAAAGCATACCAAATTAAAACCAGGGAACGGATAGCTCAAGGCATATTGAAGAGAGCTATGTTTCCAATACCAGAAGAGGTTAAGAATTGTGATCAAACGGGAAGGGGTACTCGATGTTTTGGGGAAGCAGACCTTGACCTGATAGTCCCAGTTAACATAGAAGGAGAACAAGAAATTATTCCTGACTTAGCTTTTGCACAGCGTAATGATCCATTAATGGCAGAAACCTTTAATCAAGTAACAAGCAAGGAAGAAGGGAGGATAAAGAATGGTCATTTATTTTCTTCTTTCGATTGGATTATTGTTTCAGGGTGATGTGGATCCTTCTGGTAACCCTAGTTCTCAAATTGTGGTTCCTAAAAGTCACACAAATATTGTAATAGAAAAGGCAAATGCTCATTTAACAGGGGTACATTTAAAACACAAGTTCAGATTGAAATAGGTTCTATTGGCCAGGGATTTAAACCAATATCGATAACATTATAAACACCTGTGTCAGAAAACTAGTACTAAAATGTCCCTCTCACTTCTTTACAACCTTTACCTATTATTGATGTTCCCTTTTCTAGAATTGGGATGGATATAGTGGTCTGTTAGAAGCATCTAGGGTGGCTAATAAATACAACCCGTTACCCTGAAGCCTTTCCCTTATGGAATAATATTTCACAGCAGATTCTGAAACATCTGCTTCAATTTTTCTCCCGAACAGTATTTCAGAAAGAGAGTCTAACAGATCAAGGGTCTACTTTTATGAATAAACTCATTGCGCAGGTGAAAGATATCCAGCAGATTAAAACTCTGCGAACCTCCATTGATCATCCCCAGACTGATGGTCTGGTTGAAAAATGTAACCAAACTTTGAAACGAATTTTAAAGAAATTTGTTGAAGCGGATGGGAATTGAGATGATACCGTGTTACCGTGGGCCCTATTTGGCATTAGAAAAAACCCTCATTCATCTACTGAAGTTTCTCCCTTTGAGCCATTATATGGAAGGGAACCAAGGGATGTGTTTGTCATGTTACGTGAGACCTGGGAAGAAAGAGAAATGGCTACTATTCCATTTTCACAAAACTTCCCAAAGACTACAATAACTGACACAAAGGAAGAGCTGACCTACCCACATGGGATGTTTCACACACTTCTAATTTCCGTGTGATTATTTAGCTACAGGTGAGGCTCATGTAGAGTTTGCCTACAAGAGCCGTACATTTTGAACCCAGAAAAAGCTCTGGATATATCAATGAATCTATATCTCTGGCTGACCCATTTGGAGACAAAGGCACCAATCTGGAGCGGGCGAGTAGTAATTCTGACTGACTACTGTATTGACTTAGTAGCCATTCTTTAATTTGAAATGTAAAAAAGCAGACATTATTTTGAAGTGTAAAACAATTTCAATTTCAAGTAATCACCAACAAATGGTGTACATATTCAATTACAAGTTTTTACCAACAAATGGTATGCATACATATAAGTGCATACAGACATTGATGAGAACAAATCAAGTGTCACAAACAATGCTACAAACATGATAAGAGAAAGTATTTGCGAACCAAATTCATTACAAATACACAAAAACCACAAATCTAGAACAGCACCATTTGTTCTGTGAACATGATAAGTAAGACAGTCTTATTCTGCCATAGTCATGTGTGGGTTAAGGAGACAAGTGAATTGGCCACCCGCAGGAGTCCAGCCTCTTGAAAGCTGGTAATTAAGAGAAGTTCTTAGTCTTATAGCCTGCAAATAAGCTATTTCTAATACCGAACCAGTTCCAAAAAAGAAGAAATAGTTTCCTGGTGGACTCAGAGGTCAGTTAATGAGTGCTGTGGGTGTGTAGAGACCAGTCCTAGGTCAACTTCAGTAGATGTATTCCTGGTGTTTTGAGGTGGGACGCAATATGATTACGTGTCCAAAGACGTTTCGGCGGGCAGTAAAGGCTACCTTCATCTGGACCTACGGATGTCGCTCTACAAAGGAGGAGAGAGTGCTTTGTGATAAAATGGTTGGGAGAGAGGTGAGGAAAACAAATCTGCACCTAGCCTAAAAAGGGTCAAAACGGCGGTTCATTTATACATGGTTAAAATACATATTGTGGCAAGTTGATGCCAGAGATGGTCGCTGAATCTATAGATAACTACAATAACACATGACTGCAGTTGGGAACATAGTACAAACTAATATTACCCAAGTTCAAGAACATCAGAAAGAATGTTATAATAAAAAGGCAGTAATGAGATCCTTTTCCATAGGCCAACAAGTGTTGGTTCTACTTCCATCTTCTAACAATAATATGCTCTATCGGTGGCATGGACCCTATGAGGTTATTGAACAAACTGGACCTTGGAATTATAAAATCTCCCACCCTCATAGGAAAATTAAAACCCATATTTATCATATCAACTTGCTTAAATAAAGGAAGGAAGACCCAGAGAAAAGTACATCAGTCGTGTTAACAAGCTTATTATCGGAAGAAACTGAAGTCAGTCAATTAACCCCTCCTGAGTTATCTCAGAATCGAAAGCAAGACCTATTATATCTTCTACAGCAGTTTCCTGATGTGTTTAAAACTGAACCAGGAAGGGTGAAAGGAGTTCCATTACATACATACTCCTATATATGTTGATATATTCATCAAAAACCCTATAGAATCACTGCTAGTAGAAAGCAAATCATCCAGGAAGAAGTGGAGTCCATGCTGAATGCATATATTATTGAACCATCACAAAGCCCCTTGTCTTCCCCTATTGTCTTAGTGGTCAAACACAACAACACTTGGAGATTCTGTATTGATTTTAGGAAAGTGAATGACGTATCACAGTTTGACAGCTACTCAATGCCCCGGATAGGTGATTTAATTGACAGATTATGGGATGCTGTTTATCTTTCCACCCAACTATTGACCTAAAAAAAGGTTATTGGCAGGTATCAGTTAACCCAGAAGATTAATCGAAGACCACTTTTTTCCACCCCTTTTGGGATGTTCCAATTTAAAGTGATAACTTTTGGGCTGTATGAAGCCCCGGCTACCTTTCAAACGCTAATGCATCATGTTTTAAGACCTTTGTCATCATTATGTGGGCCTTATATTGATGACATTATTATCGATAGCAAAACCAGCCTGAACATATGTCACATTTGCACAAGTCACCCGGGCATTAAGAAAAGCAGGATTAACGGCAAACCCAAAGAAATGTCGTCTAGTTAGATCTGGTTTAAAATACTTGGGTTCTTTTTCAGGAACGGGTTGATTCAACCTCAGACAGATAAAGTTAAAGCAGTTATTGAAACCCCATCTCCAAAGACAAAAAAGGAAGGTCTTATTGCTATTATCGCAAATCTATTCTAAAAAATGTCCTCTTTCTGCCCCCCTTACTGATAAGCTTAAACATTCTGAACTACAGAAACTTAAATGGCAGCAGGAATATCAAATTAGTTTTGCGCAATTAAAGCACATATTATGCAGCAAGCCTATTTTGAAGGTAGCAGATTTCAATAGACCATTTATTTTGGATACTGACAGCTCACATATTGGTCTTGGGGCTGTGCTATCTCAGAGTCATGATGATATAGAACATCCAATCCTCTATATTAGAAGAACATTGTTTCCCCGAGAAACAAACTATGCCACTCTAGAATTGCAATCCCTTGCCATCAAATGGGCCATTACCTACCTGAAATATTATTTAACAAGTAGGAAGATCAGATTAGTTACTGATTATGCTCCCCTTAAATGGTTGCGTTTAAGAAAAGATACCAATGCTAGAGTCATGCGCTGATTTTTAGATCTCCAGCCCAATTTGTTCTCTGTTGAACATCAGAAAGGAAAGGAACAAGGTAATGTTGATTTCCTTTCTCGATTCCCAATTCAACACCAGCGATATTAGTGGAAGGGTATATGATGAATCCGCAAGAAAACTGGGCCTGCAACCCTTCTCATGTGGCCAGAGAAAGGCAAACGCTTTCTGATCCCAACCCTGAGGTAGTGTTCTGCGGGAGGAGCACAGGGGGGGAAGAAGGTTAGGAGGAATGGGAAACCCCCTTGTTCAACTTTCCCCAAAGCCCCACTCTTCTAATGGCTTATTGTAAAACAGCAGAATTAAGAAAACCTGATTTTTCCTTTAGGGACATCAAGTCCCATAATTCCCTGGCTACGGGGATGAAGAAGAGGATTAAAGAGGCACAATGTTGGAGGAGTGGTCAGTTCATTAATGTAGATGACTCATACCTGAGGGAAGCAGAGAGGCTTAAAATGACCCTCCAGGTGCAGGCCCTAGCTCTTGGTGAAGAGTAGAAGAGGCCAGAAGCAGAAGCAGTGCCGTTGGTGTTGGCAGGCAAGACAGAAGCTGGAGGATAGAGAGGACATCGGGACCACTACTTGGCAGATATCAGCTGCCGGTCCTGAGAGGGTTTGTGCCCCCAGAAATCTGAAGTGCAGAGGTAGCGCAGCGGAACGCATTTTCTCTTGTGACCTGTCTTGCAGAGGCTGCATAGCAGAGCGTACAGAAGGCTGTCTCGGGTGGCTGGCATGCACCTCAAGGCCTTGCGGCGGTCTCCAGTGACTAGCGTGCACCGGAGAACCTCAGGAATGAGAGGGGCTCCTATTGGAAGTGGCATCGGCGAAGGCAGACTTACCGGAGAGATTTGTTGGGTAATGAGGGGCCACATTGGAATATGTTCTGTTAGCGGTGAGGGAAGCAGAGGCCAGCATCTGATCTGGTGAGTTCACGGGTTACCAGTGACCCTGGAGCACTTTGTCCCCGCTCGCGCATTGGAAGCAGGCTGCATGTGAGCAGAAAGCACTTGCATAGAAGCAGAACTGAGGTAAAGCATCAGCAGAAGTGCTTGTGTGTTAATGAAAGGGGTTCACACATTCTGTTTGAATACCAAACTGTTACAAATCAACAGTGGCAGCGCTTGGGTGTGAGAGAGATGTCCCCATTGATTTTGAATACCGAAAGAGAGCAAAGCAGCGGAATATTAATATACCAGAGCCAAAGGAATGTAATTTTGAAAGATCATGTCTGATGAAATCACAACCACCTTTGGGACTAACCTTGTTAAGAGTTATTTGGAACAAGCATTAGCCAAGCCAAAAGAAACTAAGTCAAATATAATCTAACCAATGTTACCAAAAGCAAAAAGGGGTTAATACAAGATTAATAAACTCTGAAACGTGTTGCCCATATTGTAAACAACATAAGATACAAGGCGTGAAAGACACATTATCAAAACAAGGGGAGAGGCAGGAAGACGACCTATCCCTGTGGGAAACTAGAGTGGCAAAAAGGCTGTACCTCTGGAGAAAGGTATCCAGAAGGAAAAGAGCCGCATTTGCAGAAAAGTATTAAAGAGCATCAATGTGAATATTTGTTTCCCTGAAAAGTTGTTGAACGTTTTGAAGATGCAATTTGTTAAATGCTGCTTAGCGGCTGTAATTTCTTATCAATTGAAATTGACAACAAAAGCACTTGTAGTAGTGAAAAGCTGTTCAGGCAGGGGAGTATACCCGGATGGTTAACTTTTCGAGATAAGAGGTCTGGCAGGAAAGCAGACGAAGGGGGAAAGCCGTGAAAGGCTGTTCCAGAGAAGTTGTGCTTCTTTGAGTTGTTAAAGTGGTAAACCATCCTGAGACAATGCTGCTATTGAGGAACTGAGAACCTATTTATGGAAAAGAAGCAGAGACTAAGATCTTCTGTGTTGGAACATTTTGTTAACAAGTGGAAATTGCAGCAAACTGTAATAGAACTTTTGTTGCGAATCTGGATTTGCCACAATGAAATAATCCACACATTTGGAATCTTCAAGGCCTAAGAATGACGAAGATATCTCCACTTGTTCCCTTCTCACCTTGAAGCGCTTTGAAGCACTTCACTTGTGTATAAGTGCTTTACAAATAAACAATTACAATTTACAATTACCTAATAAATGATGGAGTTATCAGCATGTGCCATGTCCTGAAGCTTGACTACATAGCATGGACTATGGTAATAAGTAATATGGTTGCAGTTATAGCATGAGGGTAGGCACCTTTAATCTGCTATAGTTGTGTAGCTCTGTAGTCTGACACCTGGTGGCTTTGCAAGTAGTGTTCTGTATGGCTGCTGTAAGGAAGGTATGGTATCAAACAGTGAAGACAGACACAAATGATCACAGTTCAAGGGTGTTTATTGAACTTCAATGAGTTGGTAAGACGCCTATCTAAACATAAATCTAAGGAAGGGAGCAAGCTACGACCATCAAATAATAATAACGCAGTCCTAGTGGAGTCTGTCAAAATAAAAAGGTCTAAACTAATAAACCTATTGTCAATCCTTACTTCTAAATACAAAATTGTGTGGGATAACAATGTACACAAAAGGAAAGTGTTCAAGAAAAATGTCAGGATTGTTGAGCAGTTAGCTTCCCTTCCCTACGTTTTCAGCACGGGACAAGGCAGCACATGCAGGATTTGCACACACTCTAGCTTCTTGGCCACGAGGAAACAGTTCAACACTTAGGCATCAGGGCCTACCGCCAAAGTCTCTCTCACAACGACAGTCTCTTAATGTAGACGTCCAGATGCAGCAAACAAAACACAAAAGTTTCATTTTCACTTTCACAAGTTCAAGATTGGTTTCCCTCCTTTGGGTTCGCCCACAGGTTCTCCTCGTCCAGGCTCAGACCCCTTATTCTACAATGTTCACAATTTGGTCTCCCTCATTTGGGCTCGGACCATGGATCCCCCGTTGTTCAGGCTCAGATCCCTGTTTCCACAAGTTTCACAACTTGGTGTCTTGGTTCGGGCTCGGACCATGGATCCCCCTCGTCCAGGCTCAGTTGCCATTTCAATACCATAATCAAAGACTTTCGAATGTGTGATGGGTTTTGCTTAAACCATCACATGACCACTTCAATTCAGTTCACAGAATTTTACACTTCACATTGCTCTTCCGCTTTTGTTTCCTTTCGTCAAGATGCCGTATAGAGACCTTCAATTGAGCACATTTACAGTGCCGGAACCATTCTGTCAACGGTATTGCATCTTTTCAGCTAGTCAGTCAGTAAGCTTTATTTGGCATATTTGCCTTTAGCACACAAATACAAATACATCATAAAAATGAATTACGTAAAACATTAAAATATCAGTTCATAGTAATAAACAATATAAAATCTCATTATATGGCCTGCAAGAGCAACTAAAAAGACCCAGAATGGGCACATCAATTGGGTTAAGGCAACATCTTACACAACCTGGCACGATAGATGAATTTGGCAACAAAATATACATTGTTCACTACAGCTTTAGATTTACTTAAGGTAATCGCTTCTTGCGTGGTTCTCACAGATGCTTTTCTGAACAGGGATAACAAATAAATCTTCCTCAAGTCACAGTAGCACTCACAGAAGAGTAAAAAATTAAGAACAGTTTCAGACTCTAGACACATTTTGGACAGGTTTCTGTATTTCTACACCTCAAACCTCTTGTGAAAGATGCAACCTGTATAGTGTACCAGTTCTAAACTCCAAAAATAGGTTCTGGCCCGGGTAGGTGAGACCAGGTCGAGGCATCTCTCTCCGCCCAAAACTGGTTGCATAGAGAGATATGCCAGCCCTACCTTTAGATTCAGACAAGAGACAATGAGATATTCTTCGATCTCAGGTTTGACAAACTGCTTGATGACTCCTTCGGGACCACCACAAAGGTTGTCCTGATCATGCCATAGTGTTAGGCTCACCTGGTATCCACAGGGACGCCACCCAGCTGGGTTACTCGCTGGTATGCTTCTCAGCTTTGCACTGATGTGGTCTGCGGGGAAGGTTCTGCCTGAAAATACAGGAGGACTGTGTTCAAGACTGACCGACTAGGGTAAGTATCCTCCCTCCACCCCCGTATGCTTTCAGTCCCTCTGGCGCCCTCTCCTCACCTTGTGGTAGAATTAGGCGTGCTCTCCGTCCTGCCTTCTTTGCAGGGGCGCGTTGTCTTTCATGGGTGAGTGTGGTTCAGTTACTTCACTGACGCCGGCCCGTTTGATATTGTTCAGGTAGGTCTTATTGCTGTTCTTTAGTTTTGTTGCTATGCTGCATGCCTTTCTTGGTTTAAAATGTCTCTTTTTTCTCCCTCAGGTATGCGGAGCTTCAACGCGGCAAACTGGTTTGGTTGAGCCCCGCTGGTAAATGATGGCGCATTAAGAGCGCTAAGATGCGGTAAGAAAGCGCTATGCGCAGCGCTGCGAAGTCTTGCCTTTGCTAAACTGTGTTTTCCTTCCTTGTAGGTTGCGGTGTTCTTCAGCGCGAGTGGAATGTCCGGAGTGGTGCCAGCCGAGAGGCGACCAGCCAGGTAAGCCTTTTGAGCAGTTCGTAATTTGTAAATGTCTCTACAGCTTTCTTTAATGTTGCCTCTATCTTCCTCTTTCAGGTCGTTCTGTCCGGGAGGCGTACAGATTCGAGGAAGCTGTTCTCAGTAGCTGCGAGTGTTTAAAGATGAAGACTGCAGGTAAGATGCTGCTGTTAATGATGTGCCTTTTGTCTCCTTGCAGGTTCTGCTTCTCCGAGGTTCGAGGGAATAGCTGGACACGGTGAGCGTCATTGCAAGCTGCAAAGTAACACAAAGCATGTTCTGCAGTCAGGGTGTGCTTTATATAGCCCAGGTAAAGTAGTACCAGGGAAAGTAGTTCCTGGCCTGCCACACCCAAAACACTAGACCGCATAGCTTGGTTCTTAGGAACCAAGCTATGTGGATGCCTCCATGATGGCTGACAATACAATTAAGTAGTTCCCAAGCACATTGTTGTTCATGGTGTTCATGGTCTATGAGTCTGGCGCCATGAGGGCTTTTGAAGAAGATGCCCGAGTCCTGACTCCACCTGGCCAATGGGTTTGCCAGAGGGAGTTTTGGGTGAGGGTCGTGACACATAGTTCTTCCATGCCAGCCAGTTTAAGGTGTTGCCTAACATGAGCCAACCATTGGAGTGAACGTCTGCCAGGGTAGTACATCAGATCTTTATATGCTGTTGTGTACTTGACAAGTGCAGGAGACCCCCAAAGTCGGAGCCAGTAAAAAAATGGTTTCCATGCCAACTGGTGCACAATAGGGTCAAGGCCACATTTCATATGGAGCGGGGGTTAAGGGAAGCTGTATCGCAGTCTAAGTAGTTTTTTCAGAAATGTATTCTTTGCTGTTTCTAGATTGGGGCCCTTGATGTGACCACAAATCTCTGCTCCATAGAGTACAGCTGGTACAGTCTGGAAGGAATAAATGTCAATCGCTGGTGACACTGCTCCCTCTCCTTGGCAAACAAAGCATGTTTAGATGCCACCACCATGTCCTTCAAGAATGGTTTGTGACCTCTACCCACGAGTTTGTATCTGTGAACCTCACTCCTAGGTAGTCATAGTAAGTGACTTGTTCTAGTACGGTGCCGTCGACCTCCAAGTGAAGAACCAGAGACTTGGTTCTTTTCGGTGTGAACACTAGGACCTTAGTCTTGGGCCTATTGAGCATCCAACCCAGCTGTGAGCACTTGGCTATAAAGCACTATAAAGCACTCCAGGCCTTTTTTGATCCCCATAGGCAAAGTGGCCAGCAGAACTGAATCATCAGTGAAAAATAGTGCTGGATAGATGTCAGTTCCGAGTTTGGAAGGGTCCAACTCCCCTCTGGCACATTCTGTCAGGATGATTTTGTTGATGTAAAGGCAGAACAGGAGTGTGGCAAGGACATATCCTTGCCGCACACCTCTGTTAACCTGGAACTGCTTGGTAGTTCCCCCTCCCGGCCTGCACCTCACTACTGCTGAGTTGTTGGAATAAAGCTTGTCAATCAGAGATACCAACTTAGCCGGGACCCCCTGCCTCAGGAGGACTGGTCATAACACTGTCAAAGGCTGCCTTGAGGTCTATAAACACAGTATACACCTGCATACTTTTCAGCACGGTTCATTTCTGGGTTATAGTTGACAAGCAGAAGCACTGATCTACTGTGCTTAGCCCCTGCTGAAATCCAGCCTGGAGATGGGAGATCAGCCATTTACTCATTACCCACTCCTGCAAGTGTTGTAGCACCATCTCGGCAAATAGTTTTCCCGTAGCATCAAGCAGTGAAACAGGCCTATAGTTACCTAGATTCTGTCTCCCCCCCCCCTTTTTATATATCAGTATTATCTCTGCCTTTCGGCAAGATTCCGGGATGCCACTGCTTGGAAAGACCTCGCTAGGATTGGGGCCCAATTTTCGGGCTCATCCTTCAGGATTTTATCGGGACCAGGTGCTTTCCTCCTTTTACAATTTGCCAAGGCTTTTTTAACTGCTACTAGGATGATAACAATAGATGGCCTAGTACAGTCTGTCAAACAATGACCTGCCTTTGTCGAACCCTCTAGGTCAAGGTCTTCTTCAGGAGACTCCTCATGGTATAAGCCACGAAAATGAGAGAAACATTCTGCTTCAGTGATCATACAGTGAAGCCTGTTGTCATTGCTCTCCTTGCAATCCGCTATAAGAGCCTAAAAGGTCTTGCTGTCTATCAAGGGCAGCTTCTCTGGGGGCTTCCCATTGGGATTTCAAAAAATCATGCTTTCCTAGATTTCACTGCATTTCTGTATGCTCTCCTTTTGACTTGCAGGATCTCCTTGTTCACCTTCCCACTCCCTACAAAATATGTCATAAGGTCCTTTTTAGTCTGGCTTCAAGAATGATCAAACCATACAGGTTTCTGCCCCTTTCTTTGTTTGGAGAGGGTTGCTGGGCTGTAAAACCATGGGTCGAGTTTGTGCATCAAACGATCAAATTCTGCCAATACCTTGTTTATCCCCCTGCTGGGATCGCATAGATATTCAATAGAGGGGAGGATTGAGTGGTAAATGGAATGTTTAAGCCCCTGTGTCAGAATGTTATCCTATTTAACAACCCTTCTGTTGTTTCCAGCCACATCTATTGGAACCAAAGTCACAATTCCAGTTGCCAATTTGCCCTGCCACCTTAGTTTTATGACTAGTGGGTTATGGTCACTGTCCACAAGATCAAGGATTGAGAACTCTTCTACCTCACCCGAATTGCTCATCACCACCAGGACATAATCTATCCAGGACGAGCATTCAAAGCCAAAGAAGGCATCCTTCCCTGGCCTGTCTTCAATGCACCTTTCATTACAGGCCCTGTGGTTTAGGCCATAAAGAATCTGCGCAGTCTCCAAGGCATGTTTATGTGCCCGGGCAGGAAAGCTTGCTTCCAAGGATGGAATCTCCCAGGCTGCATCCACTTCCTCCCATAATCGCTCCAGTTCTCGGCGAGGCTTAAGCTGGAGGTTGAAGTCTCATCCAACAATGTGGGTGGGACCCGGCACCTTGGATTCACAACTGGACACTAGATTGTTCAAAAAGGTCAGTGTCCCCAGTGGGTTGGGGCCATAAGGCCTGTATATACTGTGAGAAACCAAAGGGTGTCAAACTCACCAGTACCTTGGGAGCTGTCAGGTGGATGGGGCGTGGATTGGATCCAAACCCTGAGGGTGGACCAGTGCGGCAGGATCTCCTGGATGGGGGTCCCTGGAGAGTGGGGCACCTGGAGGAGGGACACAGTATCCCTGTTCCCATTTTCCTGTAGAGCACCCTCATTCAATTTTCTATCTAACAACTTTACCTCCCCTGCCCTTTCCTACACACACTCTGCTACACGGACCAAACCCTGAAATCCTAGCGACTCACACCTGAATCCTGTTACCTTTCCCCACTGGGATAAAAGGTGGAACATGCGAGCACCCGGAGAGCAGGGCGAGAGAGACAACCGAAGCAAGCAAGACCAGCAGAACAGAAGGGCAGGAAATCCCAGGAAGGCGACGCGACCATGGAAGCAGAGCAGAAGGGACCAGGGGGTGAATCAAAGGCTGAGGTCCTACCAGCTGCGGGGTGAAGGTCGCTGCAGAATCCCAAAGGGGCAAATCCCAGCTACTGCAGAAGGTCACAGTGGTACCTCTTTCTGGTGGGGTGTGAGAATTTGAAAAGAGGCGAGCCGCGCTGGGCCAAAACGCTTGACTGAGAAGAAGGTCTTGATAAACTGCATCAGCCGCTGCCACTAGTGAAATGGGAGACTGACTTATGTTTATAAAGGAAAAGGACATTAACATTTGAAGTGCTCATTAGGTTGTTGAGAAACCGTGAGAAAAAGCACATTGTAGCGAGAATGAAGAATGCTGAGATTGTGCATGTGAGAGAAGCCGCAAAAGAAATCTGAAGCACTTGCGAGTGTAACCGAGAGAGGAGGTGAATAGTCAAAGTGGTCATACGAGGGTAAAGTCAAGGGTACAAGCCCCCCGCTTGTTCAGTCGAAAGTCTTTGACAGAAGGTGAAACAAAGTATAAAGCTAACCTAAGGAATTATTATCCTTGTGAAGCTAAGAACTGCAGATACCAGAAAGCCTCGAGAGAGGAGGCCGGTATAAACATTTGAACTGTACCCAGTATTGTGGGTTGTGCGTAGGACGGCAGCCGTGAGAAAGAGAAACCTGATGTACTGAAAGCAAACGCACTTGCTACAATATAACAGAGTGACCCGACGAGACGCGATCGCCTAGCGGAAGTCTCTGTCCCTCATTACAAGTTTGCTGGTACGGAATCCGGTGTTACCGTGATGGCGGTGTAATCAAATAGGTACACAGGATCCTATTTATATGTACCACATCTTACTCCACCAATAGGAACATAGATTATATTATAAAAGAAGGATAAGATGGTAAACTTTCTCTACTTCCACCCCTCCTTCTCCCCCAACGATTAGACACCTCCGACAGATTCTCCGGCACTACAGGTCTTGACAACATAGGCTGCGTGCAACATTCCAAATTTCAAAAAACATTTTTGTTTAATACAGAATATTTAAATTAAAACATAAGATACTACCCACACCTAACACAGTGTACAAAACTACCACTAAAACCTACAAAATCTAAAAAGCTAAATTTCAAATAAACTACTTACAAATGGACACAGACGAAATCACATATCACAGTACATAGAAAAAACCTAAATGTGTCACTAAAACAACATATAATCCCAACATGTTTCTGTTCTTTAAAGCCCCTTTCGGGCGAACATTCTTCAGGGGAACCTTTAAAACATCCACTATTCTTCTCAACACCGTGTTGAATGGGTAGTTTCAGGCAACCAGCCTGCAAAGAAGGGAAACAGAGGAAACTAATCAGATCCCCAGGGGAGGGGGTATTACCAAATGTAAAAGTGGAGTTGACTCAGTCAAGAGAACAATTCCACAAAAAGGTTTAGAAATTAAACCAATTAGATTTACCTTAATGTGGTGAATCTTCAACGCACGTCTGTAAATGACAGATAGGCTAATTATTCTTCATTGAAAAACCAAGATACTTCAAAAGGCGTCTCAATCCGCCGAAAATATCGTCACACCTAGAAAGGACACATCACACTACCAATGAGCCACAGATCACTACAGGACAACAGTCATGAATTGTTCAGGATATATTAAATAAAAATTACCTTCACGCAAGTGAAGCCACCCACAACGTGGGGCAAGGGGAGGAAATCCCTTGTAATGACAACCAAGTCTGCAGATGATTACAAAAGAGGACGCAGAACCAATCTGTAATATAAGAAGGGCGGTCACCAACCATCTCAAAGAGCATTAAAATGCACCGATACACCACGGCTCCCAAATCTTTAAAAAAGGGGAAGAAAAGAAACCATTTCAAGCCCAGCCTAGGTCGTGCATTAGAGCTCATGCTTCCAAACAGTAGTGTCATACACCAGCGGACTTCACAGCCATTAAATGTGTAAAAACATGCTGAACGTGACCAAGTAGTGGGAGATAGTACACAACACCTCAATGTTCAGTAAGTAAAAAACTGCGGAAAAGGGATAATAGCCACCAACATCACTAAAAGTAATGTAGCTACTAAAGTTCAAGAACAACATGCTCACCTCTAGATTAGGAGAAACAAACTCCTCGCTAATGACTCGCGGGGTTTGAAAGAAGACCGTGCAGCACCAGCATGTGTTTTCACCAAGTGCAGCAAAACGCTCACCACTTCCCAGTAAACACTAAGAAAGGACTATACTTTTCGATTAAATACTAGCCGGCAAGAAAATACAGCGGCCATCTTTTACATGCAATCTTCCTAGTGAACACTAAGGAAGGACTACACTCTTCAGTTAGGTACTAGCCGGTAAGAAAAAACTAGCGGCCATCTTTGCATCAAACCACCCAACAACAAGGGGAAGCAGTGTTGAGAAGAAAGTGCACTGGGGGGCACAAAACCATTCAAAAGAAATCGACACAGCATTGCAAAAATCAAGCAACAGACATATGCAAATTTTTGCAAATATAGATGGCACAAAATAAGGAAAATTCAAAAAAATTTAAAACACAGCCAAAATTGCAAACAATAGTCAGATAGCAGAAAACATTTATGTTTGGCTGACCAGATGCCAATCAATACTCTCATTGAGCCCCAGAACATTACTTTGCAATTTAAAAATAATTTTTTGTTCCAGGTTCAATAATTTCTGGTCTGTCTCGGCTTTCCTATGGCCATGCACCTTTTTCAAAATAAACCACGTAAAGTCATTGCAGCCATGTTTCATATCAAGAAAATGTTTCACTAAAGGAGCTGCAATCACTTGATTTCTGATGCAGCTCCGATGTTCCACCATACGGACTTTACATTGTCTGTTAGTCTTGCCTACATAATATAGGCCACAGGGGCATGTGATTAAATACACAACATTGGATGTGTTACAGTTGGTCATTTCATTACACACCCATTTCAGATTAGGTAAAATTTGTATATATCTAATCTCTTTAGTTTGGGCACACATACTACATTTACCATTCTAAAGGCCACCAAAGGGGGCAAGGCTTCTTTTCCTCTGTATACCTTTTTCCAAGTTTTCATCACAATAGATTTAATTTTGTACGATAAATTTGAGAAAGTATTAACAAAAACAGTACCGATCTTTCTCTTTATTTTCACATTTTTCTCCAAAAGAGCCTCCCGATTATTATTGTATGCTCTTTTTGAAGCAGTCTTAATCACTCTAGGTGGATAGCCTTTGTTTCGCAGTTTCTGAGTAAGTGCGTCCACACTTAGACGGAAATCCTCTTTTCTACTACTATTCCTTTTTAACCTTAAAAACTGCCCAAAAGGTAAGTTGTTTTTCAAATGCTTAGCATGATGGCTGTTAAAGTGCAGAAGAGAATTCTTGTCAGTAGTCTTTGTGTAGGGCTTCACTTTTAACACTCCATTCTCATGAAAGATGGTAATATCCAGAAAATGAGTCTCAAAGTCACATATGGATCCCGTAAATTTCAGAAAAAGATTCTGTTGGTTCAACCAGGTCATAAAGCACTCAGCTTCTTCTCTCATACCATCCCATACAATGAGTATATCGTCTATATACCTCAGCCACTTCCTCAACTGATGGATATAAGGATTAGTGGCTGGGTATATCACAATTTTTTCAAAATATTCAACATAGAGGTTGGCTAAATTAGGGGCCATGGCCGCACCCATGGCAGTGCCCTCTATCTGTTGGAAAAAAGTTCCTTGGAACTGGGAAAAGTTTTGGGTAAGGGCAAACTCAGTACACCACAAATAAAGACACTGCTCACAGGGTGTCCATCCTCTCTGCCCAGCAAAATGTCTTCAACAACCTCTAATGTCGCCCTTTGTGGTATCATAGTATAGAGGGATTGAATATCCAAACTTATCAATAAAGAGTTGCCTTGAACAAAATCTATGTTCTCTATTTTATTGATGGCATCGGTAGTATCCCTCAAATAACTCTGCATTTTCATCACAAATGGGCGCAGATAAAAATCTGCGAACTTAGACAATGGTTCTAAAATGGAATTGACCCCAGAGACTATGGGACGTCCGGGAGGGTCTACCAATCTCTTATGCACCTTAGGCAAAATATAGAACACAGGTACCCTGCCTTGTTCCCTTATTAGAAATTCAAATTCTTGTTTGCTAATCATCTCTGCGTCATATGCCAAAGTAACTTTTTCTTTTATGATCTTCCTCAGCCGAGCAGTAGGGTCACAAGTAAGTTTCAAATAGCTCATACTGTCAGAAAGAAGTCTCTCACATTCTTTAACATAATCACTGCGATTCATCAAGACAATAGCTCCCCCTTTATCTACTTGTCTGATAATGAGATTCTTATCTTTTGCAAGTTTTAGAACAGAATCTCTCTGGGGTTTACTAAAGTTCGAATTATGAGATTTCTCACAGGATTCTAACTTTAGAACTTCAGCCAACACTTGTCTTTCAAATACTGTGGATTCGGCGGTGTGAGAGTAGCTGTGTGCACAGAAGGTCGACGCATTACGCAGACCACTGCAGTTATTACTATTGTAACGCTCGTGTTCACTGAAATATTCATTAAGGCGTACTTTACGCATAAATGCAAAAAACTCACTACGAAATTCAAAGGGATCATGGGTTTTGGTCATAACAAAGCTGAGGCCCCTGTTGAGAGTATTCTCTTCTTCACTTGAAAGTACATAGTTGGACAAGTTAATCACCACTGATTCCTTGTTCGGCTCCGTGTCCTGACCTGGTTGTCCCAATCCCCTCGGTTGGGACCCTGCCCTAAAAAAGGCATCCTTTGTCTTTGTCTGTTGCCCCCTCTCTGGCCCCGTCCCCTGCCTCTGCCCGGGTTCGATTGAGCTACAGGTTCATTGTCTCCTGTGCTATCTTCACCTGAGCTATATGAAGTATCCCTAAAATGTACACGTCTATTGTTTTTTAGGAATCTGAAATGTGTTACCAAAGTTATGGCCCTCTACAACATAAGGGAAGGCCTTTTCATGTGTAAAATTGGTGAGGTCTTTTTTCAACCTTTTGACCCTTTCTAGGGTAGTATCATCTTTCATGAGAATGGAGTGTTAAAAGTGAAGCCCTACACAAAGACTACTGACAAGAATTCTCTTCTGCACTTTAACAGCCATCATGCTAAGCATTTGAAAAACAACTTACCTTTTGGGCAGTTTTTAAGGTTAAAAAGGAATAGTAGTAGAAAAGAGGATTTCCGTCTAAGTGCGGACGCACTTACTCAGAAACTGCAAAACAAAGGCTATCCACCTAGAGTGATTAAGACTGCTTCAAAAAGAGCATACAATAATAATCGGGAGGCTCTTTTGGAGAAAAATGTGAAAATAAAGAGAAAGATTGGTACTGTTTTTGTTAATACTTTTTCAAATTTATCGTACAAAATTAAATCTATTGTGATGAAAACTTGGAAAAAGGTATACAGAGGAAAAGAAGCCTTGCCCCCTTTGGTGGCCTTTAGAAAAAGTCAAAACCTTAGGAACATTTTGATCAGGAATGATGTAACTGAGAAAAGTACACCACTGGTGAGACAAAACAGGTTATGGGGTTTACCGGAAATAAAAGGGCATTTTCCTTGCGGTAAATGTAGTATGTGTGCCCAAACTAAAGAGATTAGATATATACAAATTTTACCTAATCTGAAATGGGTGTGTAATGAAATGACCAACTGTAACACATCCAATGTTGTGTATTTAATCACATGCCCCTGTGGCCTATATTATGTAGGCAAGACTAACAGACAATGTAAAGTCCGTATGGTGGAACATCGGAGCTGCATCAGAAATCAAGTGATTGCAGCTCCTTTAGTGAAACATTTTCTTGATATGAAACATGGCTGCAATGACTTTACGTGGTTTATTTTGAAAAAGGTGCATGGCCATAGGAAAGCCGAGACAGACCAGAAATTATTGAACCTGGAACAAAAAATTATTTTTAAATTGCAAAGTAATGTTCTGGGGCTCAATGAGAGTATTGATTGGCATCTGGTCAGCCAAACATAAATGTTTTCTGCTATGTGACTATTGTTTGCAATTTTGGCTGTGTTTTGAATTTTTTTGAATTTTCCTTATTTTGTGCCATCTATATTTGCAAAAATTTGCATATGTCTGTTGCTTGATTTTTGCAATGCTGTGTCGATTTCTTTTGAATGGTTTTGTGCCCCCCAGTGCACTTTCTTCTCAACACTGCTTCCCCTTGTTGTTGGGTGGTTTGATGCAAAGATGGCCGCTAGTTTTTTCTTACCAGCTAGTACCTAACTGAAGAGTGTAGTCCTTCCTTAGTGTTCACTAGGAAGATTGCATGTAAAAGATGGCCGCTGTATTTTCTTGCCGGCTAGTATTTAATCGAAAAGTATAGTCCTTTCTTAGTGTTTACTAGGAAGTGGTGAGCGTTTTGCTGCACTTGGTGAAAACACATGCTGGTGCTGCACGGTCTTCTTTCAAACCCCGCGAGTCATTAGCGAGGAGTTTGTTTCTCCTAATCTAGAGGTGAGCATGTTGTTCTTGAACTTTAGTAGCTACATTACTTTTAGTGATGTTGGTGGCTATTATCCCTTTTCCGCAGTTTTTTACTTACTGAACGTTGAGGTGTTGTGTACTATCTCCCACTACTTGGTCACGTTCAGCATGTTTTTACACATTTAATGGCTGTGAAGTCTGCTGGTGTATGACACTACTGTTTGGAAGCATGAGCTCTAATGCACGACCTAGGCTGGGCTTGAAATGGTTTCTTTTCTTCCCACATTTGGGAGCCGTGGTGTATCGGTGCATTTTAATGCTCTTTGAGATGGTTGGTGACCGCCCTTCTTATATTACAGATTGGTTCTGCGTCCTCTTTTGTAATCATCTGCAGACTTGGTTGTCATTACAAGGGATTTCCTCCCCTTGCCCCACGTTGTGGGTGGCTTCACTTGCGTGAAGGTAATTTTTATTTAATATATCCTGAACAATTCATGACAGTTGTCCTGTAGTGATCTGTGGCTCATTGGTAGTGTGATGTGTCCTTTCTAGGTGTGACGATATTTTCGGCGGATTGAGACGCCTTTTGAAGTATCTTGGTTTTTCAATGAAGAAAAATTAGCCTATCTGTCATTTACAGACGTGCGTTGAAGATTCACCACATTAAGGTAAATCTAATTGGTTTAATTTCTAAACCTTTTTGTGGAATTGTTCTCTTGACTGAGTCAACTCCACTTTTACATTTGGTAATACCCCCTCCCCTGGGGATCTGATTAGTTTCCTCTGTTTCCCTTCTTTGCAGGCTGGTTGCCTGAAACTACCCATTCAACACGGTGTTGCGAAGAATAGTGGATGTTTTAAAGGTTCCCCTGAAGAATGTTCGCCCGAAAGGGGCTTTAAAGAACAGAAACATGTTGGGATTATATGTTGTTTTAGTGACACATTTAGGTTTTTTCTATGTACTGTGATATGTGATTTTGTCTGTGTCCATTTGTAAGTGGTTTATTTGAAATTTAGCTTTTTAGATTTTGTAGGTTTTAGTGGTAGTTTTGTACACTGTGTTAGGTGTGGGTAGTATCTTATGTTTTAATTTAAATATTCTGTATTAAACAAAAATGTTTTTTGAAATTTGGAATGTTGCACTCAGTCTATGTTGTCAAGACCTGTAGTGCCGGAGAATCTATCAGAGGTGTCTAATCGTTGGGTGAGAAGGAGGGGTGGAAGTAGAGAAAGTTTACCATCTTATCCTTCTTTTATAATATAACCGTGATGGCGGTGACGCTGGTTACATCAACGCATGGATGTGGAATTAAGGTAAGATTACGGCTTGGCGGCCTCACGCCTCAGCACAGTGCGGAACCAGTGCCAATGCCATCACGGTAACACCCACAAAGACGGATGCACCGGCCAAATGCCTGTGGTGCATCCGTATCCGTCTAGTCCATGCCAGAAATAGCAGAGGCGGAAACACTGGTGCCGAAAATATCGTTATCGCGAAAACCGGAAAGAGAGTGGCAGCCATTACATAAATCACAATCCACTGCCATCCTCTTCTACCACAAGGCCCACAGCTACTGTGCCAGCCTAAAAACAACGAGCAACATGTCATCAAGGATCCCAGTCAGCCAGCAGCGGAAACCCCGCTTGAGTGAGGTGGAACTCACTGTGCTTGTCGAGCACATAGTCAACAATGCAGGGGAGTTGTTCAGCGCAGACCAGAGGCGATCCATGCAGCAGAGACGAAAGCCAATATGAGCTGAGGCTGCCCAGAAGGTCTCAGCTGTGGGGGTGACCGGGCGTTCGGTAAAAGACTGCCACAAGAGGTGGGATGACCTGCGGCTGAGGGTCCGGAACATGCTGTCAGCCCACAGACAGCAATGCAGTGCCACAGGAGGCGGACCACATTCCCCACTGAAGCTGCTACCATGGGAGGAGAGGTGTAGCAGCATGCTGCATCTCACAGGAATCGAGGGGGTTGGCAGAGCGAGGCCGGAGCAGAGACACCTGGTGAGGCTGGTAAGTACAGAAAGTGCAAAGACATGAATGTGAATAGAGGTACACTTGCCCCCCCAGCAATGTACATACAGCCACATACCCCAGTCCCCATCAACCTTAGCATACCCAGCACCCCCATGGGACCCCCCCAGCAATGCACATAGAGCCACATACCACAGTCCCCATCAACCCTAGCACACGCAGCAACCCCATGGGACACCCCCCCAGCAATGCACATAGAGCCACATACCACAGACCCCTTCAACCATAGCACACCCAGCACCCCCATGGGACACCCCCCCAGCAATGCACATAGAGCCACATACCACAGTCCCCACCAACCCTAGCACACCCAGCACCCCCATGGGACACCCCCCAGGAATGCACATAGAGCCACATTCCACAGTCCCCATCAGCCCTAGCACACCCAGCACGCCATGGGACACCACCACTCCCGTCCAGCCAGACAGCGTGCACCAGAGTGCACCCCCTGACTCACACACATGACCGCAGCACCCATCAATGCATGTCACGGCATCTCGATGAAGCTTGAGGAGTGTGTTGCATGTGATTGTACCATACACATCCTGTGACACCACTAACAGCATGCCTTACAATCCCCCACAAGAACATCATCTGACACTGACGGGGGTCATCAGATGACGTCAAGGGGGAATGGACGTGGACATCGCGGGGGACTGGACGTGGACATCGTCGGAGTCCACAACAGTCATCCGGTGCTAGCACCTCCGACACCTGTGGTGTGACTATGGTCCAGGTGCACCGCCCTCAGGAGACCACCATCCCTGCAGCGCCAGTAAACCAGTAGGCACCACTAGAAAATCCCCCTGCTGCCACTCCAAATGCACCTGTAAGTGCTGCAGCACCTCCAGACCACACAGAGTCTGATGGTGTGGAAAGCACACAAGACCATCATACCAGTGAGGCACCAGGGTCAGGGAATGAGGGGTGCACCTCCACGCCAGAACTGGGTATATTTAGCCCAACGGACCTACACAGTCCAATGCGCTCCTCTACGCCATTGATGCAGGTATTGAACTCTCGCCTGCAGCGTATTGAACAGCAGCAGGACACACTGACAGTATTTGTGGAGCGACACCTGGAGGAATCAAGGCTCCAATGTGAGGAGGCGCAGTTGCAGCGGGAGAGCTATGAACAGTCTTTCCAGTGCTTATCATGTGCAATAGGCCGTTTTGCAACATCTAACATGTTGGTGTCCAGAAGGTTACGAGAGGGCAACGGTGTACAAACGAACATTGCGGAGACAATGTCGCTGGCCCTGCAAGCCATTATGAGCCACCTGCTCCCACCAAACCCTGTTTTGCCCTCCACCAGCACTACTCCTTCAAGCTCTGTGGCTGGCAGCCCCAGGAGGAGGTCTACGCGGCTGACTGGACCAACTGCAAAGGACAATCATGGGCCCAATCGTGGGAAAAAAATAGGGTGTACTGTATAACACTGAAGTCACACATGATTGTGTTGTGGGCCTGGTTGGTGGGTGAGTACGTTGGGGAGGTGGGGGTGGTCCATAGTGGGGTTTGCTAGTTGGGGCCTGGTCGGTGGGTTGGTACGTTGGGGAGGTGGTCCATAGTGGGGTTTGCTAGTTAGGGTCTGATCAGTGGATGGGTATGTTGGGGAGGTGGGGCTGGTCCATAAGTGGGGTTTGCTAGTTGGGGCTTGGTCGGTGGGTGGGTACGTTGGGGTGGTGGGGGTGGTCCATCATCAGGTTTTTTAGTTGGGGCCTGGTCAGTGGGTGGGTATGTTGGGGAGGTGGGAGGTCACATGTGGGAATTTTTACTCATTGCACCCGTTTCATTTGTTCTTTACTTAATGCACTGGTTTGCAAATGTGAAATGTGAATAACGAGTGGACAATCTTCTTCCATGTGTGCTGAAATAATTTAATGTAAGTGTCACAAATTGAAGTGCACCATGTGCGTTTGAAGTTGATCAGAATAAATTGTCAATAAGTGCACCCTGTGCATGTAGTCCATCAATGGCACCCAGGCCAGGTTGTACACCCATCCCATCATCATCATCATCCTCTTCATCCTCATCTGCTGGCTCCATGTCTGGGGGCAGTGGAATGCTCCTGCCTATGCACATATTATGCAGCATGGCACATGCCAGCACAATTTTGTCTACATTCATAGGGCTGTACTGCAATGCGCTGCCGGATCGGCTCAGGCAGCGGAACCTGATCTTCAGCAGTCCAAAGGTCCACTCTATGACGCCCCGTTTCCGTATGTGTGCCCAGTTGTGGGCCTCCTCAGGCTAGTCGTACAAGTAAGGATACACATGAATACCCTGTAGCCGAAGAAAAGCCGCGATGACTGACATCATCTTCGTGAAGATGCACAGCGCCGAGCTGAGACCAAAAGGGAGCACTTGAAACTGGTAGTGCTCCTCTCCCAGGGAGAACCGCAGATATTTTCGATGCGGGCTCCTGATCAGGATATGCACATACGCATCCTGAAGGTCCACAACGCTGAGCCAGTCGCCCTTCTGAAGAGAGGACTTTATTTAGCAGGGCGTAATCATCTTGAATTTCTCTTAGGGGAGAGAAAGGTTGAACTGGGAAAGGTCTAGAATGGTGCGCAGGCCAGCCTTGTTGGGTTTGGGCACCATGAACAGACGAGAGAAGAAGTCCTTCCCTCGTTCCACTAGGGGAACGGGTTCCACCGCCCTGAGGCCTAGAAGCTTCTGAACCTCGGCTCTGAGGGAGTGCATCCTGGACTGCTGAAAAGGAGGATTGAAAGGTGGGGAATCGGGGAGGGGCAAGCGGCAGCCCGCCCGAGCGATGGACAAAACCCACCAGTTGTTGGTGATGGTTTGCCGCGCACGCCTCCAGATGAGACAAGATTCGTCCTCCCACTGGAGTCTCGTGTGAGCGCCAAAAAATATCATTTTGCAGACTTTTCGGCAGAGAGACTACCTGTCCCTGAAGAGGAGGCTGACGACAGAGAAAAATCGACCACGTTGCTGTCTCTGACGGGAATTACCTGTTGGAAGATCAGCCCTGCGTGACCTGCGTTCCTGGAACCCTCTGAAGCCTGAAGAGGATCGAGACTGAGATCCAGATCTCTGAGCTTTGACTGGGGCTTTCACAAGCACCGACAGAGACTTGGCAGTTTGCGTGCTCGCCTTAGTCTTTGTGAGCTTGTCATCCGTTGAAGAATGAAACAACTCTTTGCCATCAAAAGGCAGGTCCAGAACTTTATCTTGGACTTCCTTCAAAAACTTTGTTGCATGAAGCCAAGCTTGACGAGAGGTGTCCACCCCCTGCATGAGGCCTCGTGCTGATGTGTCAACATGGTGCGCAGCAGCCTCCAGCATATCCTGCACCAATACCCTGGCATCTGATAAACCACCTTTAAAGTCTTCCAGCTTATCAACCGGAATGAACTCCTGGAAGTCAGCCAAATCCCTCCACAGTTTCATATTCGCCGCCGCCAAAACGAGCTCTGTGTTAGCCTGAAGCAATTGCAGCAGAGTTGACAAAAATGTTCTTGCCCAAAGGAATCAAGCAATTTGTCTTCCTTGGGCAGAACTTGAGCTGCCGCTGTGGAGGTCGCAGAGGCCGGCTTGGATTGCAGAGTGGTGGCCGCTACCACCATTGAGGACGGGAGCGGGCATGATGCCAAGGCTACTTCCTCAGAGGTGTGAAGCCTGTAACTGGCGTCAATTCTTTTGTTTATGTGCAGCCCAGTGTGGGGTTTATCCCAGAACTTGCAGGCCTCAGCTAGGACATCCCTATGAAGGAACAGGCCGGTGCGCTCCTGTGGAGACAAGGTTAGTGCCCTACGAAAGCACCCCTTCCTGCGGGGCAAGTGCCTCAGGTACCGGTATGTCAAGGAGTGATATCATTTCCAGTACCCGGTCGTGGAGTGCTCAAACAGAGTGGGGCTGGTCCTCACTATCCTGATCTGCCAGAGGGTCGTCTAGTGCCCGTGGGTCCACCGGCTGCGGTGCGACCCACGTCAAATTGACGTCTCACTCTGTTGGAGTCTTGTCAACCTGGGACAAGGGAGGCAGAGGTGGAAGAGCTGGAGGTGAGCCGGGAGTCAGAGGCGGTGCCGGGGCGACAGGTGCCGTGACTGGAACTGTCGGGGCAGGATGCCGCACCTGAGGGGAGATTTCCCTAAAGAGCCCTTTAAAGTATTCCCTCATGGGATCAGAGTTCATAAGACTATGACATTTCCCAAAAAAGGCATCCTCTGGTGAGACCTTAGGCACGGGAGTGGGCAGATGCCGCTCATGAGGGGCATAACCCCACGAAGGTAGTGAGGAGGGTTGCCAAGAGGGCCCACCACCAACCAGGTCTACATAGACCAATGGGGCAGATGTAGGAGGAAGCAAGACCGAATGTGATAGTGGCATCCGAGCCAGCCAGTCATAAGAGGGGCGGAACGGATTCACACTGTCCCGTGGAAAGGGTTGTCCACCAAAAAGAAGGTTCCCAGCACCCGCAGTCGATAACGTGGGTGTGAGGGAAGAGTCCAAAAAGGCCACCGAAGACCACACGGGAAGGACCGCCATTTTGTGAGCATCTGAGGAGAACTGCGTCACATGTGGAGGTGAGGCAGGTGACTCCACAGACTGGTCAGGGGACTTGATTGAAACTTTAGCCCTGACACAAGGATCCTCGGCAGAGCCGGTACTATGTGGTCTTGAATGTTTACTGGACATCCTTCCCCTCGAATTAGCGGAGTTATGGTCAGCGACCTCTCCCTGTGCCCCCTCAACAGAACCGGTAACACCGCGAGCGCGGGATAGTTGAGGAATCCACCTCACAGACAAGACCTTAACAGGTCTCTCAATACTGTTGGCACACACCTTAGCCTCGATGAGAGGAACCTCGGAATGGAGTCCAATGTTAATAGCTCCCCCGAGAGGGGCCTCAAACTGTGGTTCGGTACAGAAAGCCTCCACAGAGCCCCCCGGTGTCTCTATGGGAAGCTCCAAACAAGGAGACCTCGGAGCGAACTCCAGTATCCAAAGCTTCAGCATGACTGAGCTGGCTATTAGAACCTGTTTAGTGAACCTCGGATCGTGATACGGTGTCGGCAGGCCTCTCGCTGGAACCCTCGGAGAAAACCCTGATATGCTTGTTTGTTTGTTTGTTTATTTTATTTGTATGGCGCTCCAAACCCAGAGGTAGAAGGGCGCTTAAAAATTTGGTTACAGAGTTGGGAAGTATCTGTGTGTTGCATACTTCGTACAGGTTTATAATATATACATATATATACAGTGGTCAATAAACAGAACATATGCAGTACGTACAATATACAATTTTCAGAATAAATACAGTGTCTAAACCAGTATCCGCACGGGTCTAGAGTTAGTGGTGTTATTCTTTGTTTAGCAGCCAGCTGATGACCTGCTTCCTAAAGATCTGGAAGGATTCGACAGTTTTGATGTTAAGCGGTAGGGAGTTCCAGAGTTGGGGGGCAAGCACTGTGAAGCTTACCCCTCCAGCTCTTTTTAGATGGAACCTGGGCACTAGTAGGCAAAGAGTGTTGGAGGATCTGGTGAATCTGGTGGCAGGTTTCAGGGTGAGTTTATTAGCTAGATAAGGTGGTGCTAGGTGATTGAGGGCTTTGTACGTGAGGCAGATGATTTTTAGATCAATTTTTTGGCGTATGGATAGCCATTTGCAGGCTTTCCTAGTGGCAGAGATATGCTCTTGTCTGGGAATGTTGAGGGTTGCGCGCAAGGCGTTATTTTGTATTACCTGCAATTTGTTGAGTACGGATTGATTAGCGCCTAGGTACAGGCTGTTACAGTAATCCAGTTTGGATTGTATTAGGGCCCTTGCAAGGGTGAGGCAGCTGTTGGGTGATAGGAAGGGTCTGCTGGCCCTAATGAGCTTGCCGGTATAGGCAGCGGCTGAGGCGGTCATATTGGTGTGTTTGCTAAGGTTGGTGTTGGCATCTAGATAGAAGCCAAGGGTTTTGGCTATGGGAATGGAATGACCATCGATGGTGATGTTATTATAGCTAGGGTCAAGTTTAGTTAGAGTGTTGGGGGAATCGACAATTAGGAGCTCTGTCTTCTCATCATTCAGGCAGAGACCATGGGAGGCCATCCATGCCTGAATGATGGAGAATATTTTGTTGATCCGGGCGGAGTCTTCTTGGTAATTGCCAGAGATGGCGAGGAGTATCTGGGTGTCATCTGCCTAGTTTGTGTAGGTGACACCCAGATGGTCCAGTTGGTCAAATAGAGGCTTTGTAAATATGTTGTACAAAGTGGGGGATACACAGGAACCTTGTGGGACCCCGCATGTGATGGGGATGGGGTCTGCTGCAGCTGTAGTGGAAAAGACTTGTATGGTTCTGTTTGCCAGGAAGGATTGTATCCATGTGATGGCAGGGGAGGAGAAGTGGGCTGCGGCATCAAGGTGATTACAGAGGACCTCATGGCTGACCAGATCAAAGGCCGCTGAGAGGTCTAGGAGGAGTAGGATTGCGGCATTGCCTTTGTCTTTAATTTCATCAATCTGGCTTTTGAGATCAACAAGGGTGGTTTCAGTTCTGTGTTGAGGTCTGAAGCCAGATTGACGTATTCCTAGCAGTTGGTTGGATTCTAGGTATTCCTGAATTTGGTTGTAGGCGACTCTGTCCAGGATTTTCAGTAGGAAGGGGACTGTGGTGATGGGCCTGTAGTTTGTGGGTGTGGCCGGATCGAGGGATTGTTTTTTCAGGAGAGGGAGAACCCATGATTGTTTTAAGTTGCTGGGGATGGAGCTATTGGTGAAGGATAGGTTGATGAGTTTGGTGATAAAGGTGGAGAGCTCTCTGGCTGCATCTTTTATGATTTGAGCCGGGCAGCTGTCTCCTTTACAGTTAGAGGGTTTCAGGGAGGTGATGATTTTTTGAACTTCCGGGATGGTGACTTTTTTGAACGAGAAGCCTGCGCTAGTGTTGTTAGGTGTGGGTAGGTTAAGGTTGGTGACATTGTTGTTGAAGAGTTGTTGCCGTTTGTTTTCGATTTTAGTTTGGAGTCCTAAAATTTTATTGTTGAGGGCGTTCTGGATTTTGGTGCACCAGGATTTGTCTTTCAGGCAGGTTTCCGGGGGCGAAATAGGGTTTTCTAGTTCCTTCAGAATTTTGAATAATTCTTTAGTGGAGGATCCTGCCTGAGTGATCCTGGTGTTGTATGTATCTTTTTTGGTCCGGATTATCTCGCTTTTGTAAAGTGAGGATAAGTTAGTGAGGTTGGATTTGTTTTCCGCAGTGGGGTTAGTCTTCCAGGTGTGGTGAGCCTTAGCTTTCTCTTTCCTAAGTAGTTTGAGCTCAGGGGTGTACCACAAGTTCAGATGAGCTTTGGGTTTAGCTTTGCGTATTTTCAAGGGGGCAACGGTGTCCATTGCTTTGGCCATGGAATCATTGAAGGTGTCAATCAGCAGGTTTAAGTCAGCGTTAGCTGGGAGAGCATTGAGGGTAGGTAAGACCAGTGGTAGTAGGGCTTCAGCAGTGATGTTGTGTTTATTCCTGGTGGGGCATGCTGGTGCCATGGGGTGCTTATTGGGCAGTACCTGATTGGTGTTAACCTCAAGGGGGATCATGTGGTGATCGGTCCATGCCAGAAGTTGGGGGTCTTTGCAGGTTGTGTTGCAATTGTGGGTTGCTACCCAATCAAGGGTTCTGCCTTTTTGGTGGGTGGGGAGTACAATGAGTTGAGTGAGACCATGATCGGTTAGGACATTGGCTAGGGATGCAGCATGTGCATCGTTTGGGTCTTGGTAGCCGAGGTTGAAGTCTCCGAGGATCATGATTTGTGCTGTTGGTTTGGAAATTTTGGTGATGAGGGATGTGATGTCTTCTTCGAAGGTCCCAGGGGGACCTGGGGGTCTATATATGAGGTGGATGGTTATCGTGGCTATGGGGGAGGTTTGTAGTTTGGTTGTGAGTAACTCGCAGGATGTGAATGCGACTGTGTCGGTTGGTCTAAGGCCTAGGGCGGATTTGGAAATGATTGCTACGCCTCCACCTCTGGCGTTTGGTCTGTCCGCTCTGAAGATAGTGTATTTGTCTGGGATGGCTAGCGATAAATAGGGTCCGGACACCTCATGAAGCCAAGTTTCTGTTAGGGCTAAGAAGTCGAGGTCATTGGTAAGGATGATGTCTGCAATTTCTGTGGGGTGGGCAGCCAGGGATCTGACGTTGAGTAGGGCGCCTTTTAGTGGGGGAGGAGTGGGCTTGCTTGGTGCAATGTGCTTTGTATTAGTTTTGGTGTAAGATCTGGAGTTAGGTTTAGAATTTGTGGTGGGGAGCCTGGAGCCTAATCTGTCATTGCGGGTTGTGATGTTGGGAATAAGGGAGAGGGGGGTTGGCCCGGGCGGCTTAAAGCGGGTGGGAGGTTTGGTGGTCATTTTGGTTTGGTTAGACTTAGCAATGGGACTGTGGTAGCTGTTGGTAGGTAGGCCATGGATGACAATGGATGTGGAGGTGAGAGGGTGGTGGTAAGTGGATGGGAAAGGGGGTTTGGAGCGTAGGAATGGAGTGGGGCAGGGGATGGGGTGGTGTCTGGGGCACCCTAGTTTAGCCAGGCCGTCCTGGTGGGCTATGTAGCTATTGTTGCTACAAGGTACATTGGGCCTCATTACGACCCTGGCGGAGTGGGTTTACGCCAGCGGTATTGGCGGCGGACCCTTCCGCCCTACTACGAGTTCCCGTAGCGCCATGGAGCCGTTTTCCACCTGGTTTTTCCGCGCGGAGAAATCCATGGCGCTACGGGACCTTGTTGTTAATTACGCCACCGTATTTTACGGTGGCGTAATTAACGCCTTCCCCACTCCCATTATACCCTATGGGGCAAAAATGGGAATGGGGAAGGGTAAAATGGGGATTGGGGATTTACCGCCCCGCCAAGGTCGGAATGGGGCGGTAAATCCGCCAACCCCCATGGCGGTATTGGCAGCTTTCCGCCGTGCTCCATGGTGCATATTGCACCACGATCTCCGCCAGGGTCGTAATGAGGGCCATTGTCCTGTATTAAGCAGAAAGGGAACATGGTTAGGGCGAGCCAGAAGATCATGGTTTGTGGATAGCGGTGGAGTCTAGTGGCGCTGGTGGGGAGCAGGCCAGACTAAGATAGATGGTGGCTGGTTAGAGTCGGGTAGAATTGGTCAGGTACAGCCTGTGCACTATAGTATCTAGATTGGATACAATTAGTTGTGAGGTTGGAGCATACAACAGGGGCACCTAGATGTGACAATTCCTGACATTGACTAAAATGCATACATCAGGGGGCTCCTAGGTGTGACAATTCCTGACATTGACTAAAATGCATACATCAGAGGGCACCTAGGTGTGACAATTCCTGACATTGACTAGAATGCATACATCAGAGGGTCTGTTAGCGACCATAGGGCACAACTCAGTTCTGGTGGTCTGTTAGCGACCATAGGGTACGACACAATTCTAGTGGTCTGTTAGCAACCATAGGGTACGACACAGTTCTAATGGTCTGTGTGTATCTGCATTGCATCACAGTATGGTTTGAGAGAGGTGTGCAGCTGTGAGCAGTGTGTGCGGAGGACTAGTTCTGAGTACAATTGTCATATAATGGTTGGGCAGCTGCAGTGACTAAAGCAGTGACCGTAAGGCACAACACAGTCTAAATGTGGTCTACTAGTGACCATAAGGCACAACACAGTCTAAATGTGGTCTGCTATTGACCATAAGGCACAACACAGTCTAAATGTGGTCTGCTATTGACCATAAGGCACAACACAGTCTAAATGTGGTCTACTAGTGACCATAGGGCACAACACAGTCTAAATGTGGTCTGCTATTGACCATAAGGCACAACACAGTCTAAATGTGGTCTGCTATTGACCATAAGACACAACACAGTCTAAATGTGGTCTGCTATTGACCATAAGGCACAACACAGTCTGAATGTGGTCTGCTATTGACCATAAGGCACAACACAGTCTAAATGTGGTCTGCTATTGACCATAAGGCACAACACAGACAAATGAGGTCAGTTAGTATTCATGAGCCAAACAGGTATTAGGCTCTATAGATAGACCAACACTTGCCACCGGAGTAAGCGGGCGAGTGCAGAGCGAGGCAGCAGAAAGGAAACAGTGTAGAAGATTGAGTGATATATTGTGCGTCTTAGCAACCAAGGCCAGGTAGGCTGCAATCTATAGCTAGAACGCCTAAATTCAAAGTCCCCGTGGGACGCTATAACACTTAAGACAGTGTGGTTGTCAAGACTGTGTTTGTATGAGCTGGATGACCATCCATCTAATACACTGGCACAATGGGCATAAAGTGTTGGGTATAGCAACGTGCTGGTTTACTCACATGGCCAGGTGGGTATATGGATGCTTGAAAGCATTGGCACATCAGTGACGCCTCGTTGGTCTCTAAAGCATATAACGGAGTCCCAGGATAGTTCTGCAGACGGGGTAGCGAGTGTTCCGGAGCCTTCACTTGCCAGAACTAAGGGGCAGCATCTGTGGCCCAGGCCCACAGTGCTCCGAACAGGCGCAGGAACAGGCCTTTGTATGGCCTTCGGGCTGGCTGGCGATTCCGCCTGCCGGCGGATCCACATAATGAAATCGAGGTTCAGCCTCGATTTCGCGCCGCACAGCGCCCCGGCATGGGCGAGTCAGGCACCGTATGGGGACAGGGTCAGGCAGGCCCTGCTCCGTGTACCTCGCTCTGAGCCTGGATCCTCTGCTGGGCTGGGGGGGGCTCCTGCCCTCACCCCTCAATGAGGATGGATGAAGTGGGGGGACCTGGGGTGCAGGAACAGGCCTTTGTATGGCCTTCGGACTGGCCGGCGATTCCGCCTGCCGGCGGATCCACGTGATGAAATCGAGGTTCAGCCTCGATTTCGCGCCACACAGCGCCCGGCATGGGCAAGTCAGGCACCATATGGGGACAGGGTCAGGCAGGCCCTGCTCCGTGTAGCTCGCTCTGAGCCTGGATCCTCTGCTGGGCTGGGGAGGCTCCTGCCCTCACCCCTCAATGAGGATGGATGAAGTGGCCTGCAAGGATAATGCTGATTAGGCCTGCAAGGCAGCTCAGGGGAAACCCTGGTAGCAGAGCTTTAGAAGCCCCTCCTGGACGTTGAGGACCACGGGAAGGAGTCCCCTGGCCGGGGTGCCCTGAAAAGTAAAAAACATACCGGGCGTCTCTTCTTTCCGCCGATGAAGAATTTAAAATGCGGTGGAGGAACTCTCAGGAAGATCTCCTCCCACTGATGAAGACGACGATGAAGTGCCTTGACCGAAAGGGAGTCGCTGTAGAAACACGAGTCCCAGCGGTGATCCGTTCCCAGACACTCAAAACAGAGACAATGGGGATCCGCCCTAGCAAGGTGATGCTCGCAAGAGGAACAAGAGGCAAATCCTAAATGATCCAGCATAGAGGATTACGCGACTGCAGAACCGGAGCAGGAAAGAAAGACAAGGGGACAAGAAAAAACTTCCCGGTGATGCAAGTGCATCCAACCCCGACAGCGCGGAGAGAAGGACTGAAGGGCGATGCGCGTGGCGGAGCTAAGGAGGGCAGGGTTACAGCTGAGTGCGGTATGAAGCGCAAAAAGAGAAGGACACATTTTGCAATTTGATGCTTTTTTACAAAAAGTGCTCTGGTCCCGTCCCATAGGACGGAATGTCCCAAAAGTATGGAGGAAAGGGGATGGGACGTAGGAGTATGTAGCTTTCTGGACCCTCTGGCTGCTGCATTCCCCATATGTCCTAGATGCAGTGGCACGTCACTGGACACTTCACAATCTGATCCCTCTTCTCTGCCCTTGAATCAAGGTCATAGGATATGCCATGATGTGTCCCCTTCTGATTTTCAGGGTGAATTCTACTCTTCACGGCTGTATCCTAGCTCACTGGTATGACTATTCTGTGTTGATAGGTTGGGGTTTTCGGCTTGCAAGAATAAAGTGATCTGCTCCTCTTCACATGCAGTTATAAAGTGTTATACTACTCTTACTCCTCCCACATCAGAGGTTGTTTGATGTAGCAATATCCTATCGAACAAGCACTGTGATTAATCTGGTGTCACTAATGAATATCAGCAAATCTGATCTCTGTAATCCATTGGTTGAGAGTTGGTCATTTCAGTAGGAGTCTCTAACTGCTGTTTCTTCCCCACCTTGTGGAGTAACTTGCTATTTGTACTTAAATATGTATTGCCTTAGATAATATCAGTTATGTGCATGTCTGATTGTGCTAAGTGCAGATAACAAGGGGGGTCCTGGGAGACTCTCTGCCAGACATGAGTCCTGGTTACAAGAGCCTTACCCAGAGTCTTTAGCTCACTATCTTTCACAGAGAAGAAATATCCCAAACATATCAGTCTTTGTCCTGCCCTGGGACAATTCAGAGGAGAATTGCCTAGCATTTTGGTGCTGGACTGCCCCAGGGCAGGACAAAGACTCATATGTTTGGGATATTTCTTCTTTGTGAAAGATAGTGAGCTAAAGACTCTGGGTAAGTCCCTCGTAACCAGGACTAATGTCTGGCAGAGGGACTACCAGGACCCCCCTTGTTAATTTGCATATTCAAGTAACTTTGGGACTCACCCTAAGTTACTAGGGGAATCCAGACGTGGACGCCTTGCTCACTACTCATAGAGAGGCACAGCTCCTCCCTACTGATGAGGTCCAACCAGACCGAAACATGTGTCTGGGGATGCTGTTGGTACTCTTGTTCAGAGGAGAATTGCCTAGCATTTCGGTGCTGGACTGCCCCAGAGCAGGACAAAGACTGATATGTTTTGGATATTTCTTCTTTGTGAAAGATAGTGAGATAAAGACTCTGGGTAAGTCTCTCGTAACCAGGACTAATGTTTGGCAGAGGAACTCCCAGGACCCCCCTTGTTAATTTGCATATTCAAGCAACTTTGGGTCTCACCCTAAGTTACTAGGGGAATCCAGACGTGGACCCCTTGCTCACCACTCTTAGAGAGGCACAGCTCCTCCCTACTGATGAGGTCCAACCAGACCAAAACACGTGTCTGGGGATGCTGTTGGTACTCTTGTTCAGAGGAGAATAGCCTAGCATTTCGGTGCTGGACGGCCCCAGGGCAGGACAAAGACTGATATGTTTGGGATATTTCTTCTTTGTGAAAGATAGTGAGCTAAAGACTCTGGGTAAGTCTCTCGTAACCAGGACTAATGTCTGGCAGAGGGACTCCCAGGAGCTCCCTTGTTAATTTGATTGTGCTAAGTAACATAATTCTATCTTTCAACATGTACTCATTCCAATTACAAAAGCACAATAAAATGAATAAAATACTCATTACAATGCAATAACTAAGGAGCCCATAAGCCAAACAAAATGATTTTTACAATACTTTTTAATTATATCGAGGAATATACACTTTTGTAAAATTAAAATATAGTGATTAGTGTGTCTCATGAGGATTCTGAAAGTATTCTTCATAATTTCCTAGGACATATGCTTGCAGAATTAAGAGTATTTCTATACTTCAATATAACTTGCTAACTGGACATTTTTCTTGTGTACTTAACTGGGGGCCTCATGATATTTCTAAAAGTCTGGCTTCAAAATGTAACCTCTTGAAAGTCATAGGTGACTGGCCAGATGCAATGGAAAAAACATGAATTTTCCTCTTTGAATAGATGCGGTCTGATAGCACAGTGATCTAAGGGCTTGCCCCCAATATCTATGTGCAGCCTGCTGTGGCAGGTCTGAATCCCGGCTGGATCAACTCAGCCTTTCATCCTTCTGTGGTCGACAAATTGAGTACCACTCTGAATTATGTCTGATGTTAGTACAGCACTCTGACCTCTATGGGCTATATAAGAAATGTATTATTATTAGATTGGTTGCATGCGTCCTCAACTTGAAATTACAGTGTTAGCTAAGTAATGGCTTATCAATAACATCAAAGGGCTTTTCTTAACAACGTCCAGGGCATCTATTGACAACTCAATTATTTTCTGATTGATATCCCTCCCAGATAACAGATTAATTTTGTATATGTGCTCTAAACTCGTTTACTTAAAAGTTCATACTTGACAGTAGCTTCTAAACCATTACCTTTAAATTTAATTTCAGATTTGTATCATTTACTTGTACCACAGTTCCATGGTTAAATAAAATAGTTGTGTGCAAATTTGCATGTCAAATGGGGAACATATATCTCTTAACTTCATTAATGGGTATTCACACGGGAAGGACCGCCATTTTGTGAACATCTGAGGAGAACTGCGTCACATGTGGAGGTGAGGCAGGTGACTCCACAGACTGGTCAGGGGACTTGATTGAAACTTTATCCCTGACACAAGAATCCCTGGCAGAGCCAGTACTATGTGGTCTTCAATGTTTACTGGACATTCTGTCCCTCGAATTAGCGAAGTTATGGTCAGCGACCTCTCCCTATGCCCCCTCAACTGAACCGGTAACACCGCGAGCGCGGGATAGTTGTGGAATCCACCTCACAGACAAGACCTTAACAGGTCTCTCAGTAATGTTGGCACACACCTTAGCCTCGATGAGAGGAACCTCGGAACGGAGTCCAATGATAATAGCTCCCCCGAGAGGGGCCTCAAACTGTGGTTCGGTACAGAAAGCCTCCACAGAGCCCCCCAGTGTCTCTATGGGAAGCTCCAAACAAGGAGGCCTCGGAGCGAACTCCAGTATACAAAGCTTCAGCATGACTGAGCTGACTATTAGAAACTGATTAGTGAACCTCGGATCGTGATACGGTGTTGGAAGGCCCCTCGCTGGAACCCTCGGAGAAAACCCTGATATGCTGATTAGGCCTGCAAGGCAGCTCAGGACAATCCCTGGTAGCAGAGCTTTTGAAGCCCCTCCTGGACGTTGAGGACCACGGGAAGGAGTCCCCTGGCCGGGGTGCCCTGAAAAGTAAAAAACTTACCGGGCGTCTCTTCTTTCCGTCGATGAAGAATTTGAAATGCGGTGGAGTACCTCTCTGGAAGATCTCCTCCCACCGATGAAGACGACGATGAAGTGCCTGGACCGAAAGGGAGTCGCTGTAGAAACACGAGTCCCAGCGGTGATCCGTTCCCAGACACTCAAAACAGAGACAATGGGGATCCGCCCTAGCAAGGTGATGCTCGCAAGAGGAACAAGAGGCAAATACTAAATGATCCAGCATAGACAGAGGACTACGCGACTGCAGAACCAGAGCAGGAAAGAAAGACAACGGGACAAGAAAAAACTTCCCGGTGATGCAAGTGCGTCCAACCCCGACAGCGCGGAGAGAAGGACTGAAGGTCGATGCGCGGGGCGGAGCAAAGGAGGGCAGGGTTACAGCTGCGTGCGGTATCCAGTGCAAAAAGAGAAGGACACATTTTGCAATTTGATGCTTTTTTACAAAAAGTGCTCTGGTCCTGTCCCATAGGACGGAATGTCCCAAAAGTATGGAGGAAAGGGGACGGGACGTAGGAGTATGTAGCTTTCTGGACCCTCTGGCTGCTGCATTCCCCATATGTCCTAGATGCAGTGGCACGTCACTGGACACGTCACAATCTGATCCCTCTTCTCTGCCCTTGAATCAAGTTCATAGGATATGCCATGATGTGTCCCCTTCTGACTTTCAGGGTGAATTCTACTCTTCACGGCTGTATCCTAGCTCACTGGTATGAATATTCTGTGTTGATAGGTTGGAGTTTTCGGCTTGCAAGAATAAAGTGATCTGCTCCTCTTCACATACAGTTATAAAGTGTTATACTACTCTCACTCCTCCCACATCAGAGGTTGTTTGATGTAGCAATATCCTATCGAACAAGCACTGTGATTAGTCTGGTGTCACTAATGAATATCAGCAAATCTGATCTCTGTAATCCATTGGTTGAGAGTTGGTCATTTCAGTAGGTGTCTCTAACTGCTGTTTCTTCCCCACCTTGTGGAGTGACTTGCTATTTGTACTTAAATATGTATTGCCTTAGATATCATCAGTTATGTGCATGTCTGATTGTGCTAAGTGCAGATAACAAGGGGGGTCCTGGGAGACTCTCTGCCAGACATGAGTCCTGGTTACAAGAGCCTTACCCAGAGTCTTTAGCTCACTATCTTTCACAGAGAAGAAATATCCCAAACATATCAGTCTTTGTCCTGCCCTGGGACAATTCAGAGGAGAATTGCCTAGCATTTCGGTGCTGGACTGCCCCAGGGCAGGACACAGACTGATATGTTTGGGATATTTATTCTTTGTGAAAGATAGTGAGCTAAAGACTCTGGGTAAGTCTCTCGTAACCAGGACTAATGTCTGGCAGAGGGACTCCCAGGACCCCCTTCTTATTTTGCATATTCAAATAACTTTGGGTCTCACCCTAAATTACTAGGGGAATCCAGATGTGGACCCCTTGCTCACTACTCTTAGAGAGGCACAGCTCCTCCCTACTAATGTGGTCCAACCAGACCGAAACACATGTCTGGGGATGCTGTTGGTACTCTTGTTCAGAGGAGAATTGCCTAGCATTTCGGTGCTGGACTGCCCCAGGGCAGGACAAAGACTGATATGTTTGGGATATTTCTTCTTTGTGAAAGATAGTGAGCTAAAGACTCTGGGTAAGTCTCTCATAACCAGGACTAATGTCTGGCAGAGGGACTCCCAGGACCCACCTTGTTAATTTGATTATTCAAGTAACTTTGGGTTTCACCCTAAATTACTAGGGCAATCCAGACGTGGACGCCTTGCTCACTACTCATAGAGAGGCACAGCTCCTCCCTACTAATGAGGTCCAACCAGACTGAAACATGTGTCTGGGGATGCTGTTGCTACTCTTGTTCAGAGGAGAATTGCCTAGCATTTTGGTGCTGGACTGCCCCAGGGCAGGACAAAGACTGATATGTTTGGAATATTTCTTCTTTGTGAAAGATAGTGAGCTAAAGACTCTGGGTAAGTCTCTCGTAACCAGGACTAATGTGTGGCAGAGGGACTCCCAGGACCCCCCTTGTTAATTTGCATATTCAAGTAACTTTGGGACTCGCCCTAAGTTACTAGGGGAATCCAGACGTGGACGCCATAGAGAGGCACAGCTCCTCCCTACTGATGAGGTCCAACCAGACCGAAACATGTGTCTGGTGATGCTGTTGGTACTCTCGTTCAGAGGAGAATTGCCTAGCATTTCGGTGCTGGACTGCCCCAGGGCAGGACAAAGACCGATATGTTTTGGATATTTCTTCTTTGTGAAAGATAGTGAGCTAAAGACTCTGGGTAAATCTCTCGTAACCAGGACTAATGTCTGGCAGAGGGACTCCCAGGAGCCCCCTTGTTAATTTGATTGTGCTAAGTAACATAATTCTATCTTTCAACATGTACTCATTACAATTACAAAAGCACAATAAAATAAATAAAATACTCATTACAATGCAATAACTAAGGAGCCCATAAGCCAAACAAAATTATTTTTACAATACTTGTTAATTATATCGAGGAATATACACTTTTGTAAAATTAAAATATAGTGATTAGTGTGTCTCATGAGGATTCTGAAAGTATTCTTCATAATTTCCTAGGACATATGCTTGCAGAATTAAGAGTATTTCTATACTGCAATATAACTTGCTAACTGGACATTTTTCTTGTGTACTTAACTGGGGGCCTCATGATATTTCTAAAAGTCTAGCTTCAAAATGCAACCTCTTGAAAGTCATAGGTGACTGGCCAGATGCAATGGAAAAACCATGAATTTTCCTCTTTGAATAGATGCCGGTCTGATAGCACAGTGATCTAAGTGCTTGCCCCCGATATCTATGTGCAGCCTGCTGTGGCAGGTCTGAATCCCGGCTGGGTCAACTCAGCCTTTCATCCTTCTGTGGTCGACAAATTGAGTACCATTCTGGAATTATAATGTCTGATGTTAGTACAGCACTCTGACCTCTATGGGCTATATAAGAAATGTATTATTATTAGATTGGTTGCATGCGTCCTCAACTTGAAATTACAGTGTCAGCTAAGTAATGGCTTATCAATAACCTCAAAGGACTTTTCTTAACAACGTTCAGGGCATCTATTGACAACTCAATTATTTTCTGATTGATATCCCTCCCAGATAACAGATTAATTTTGTAAATGTGCTCTAAACTCGTTTACTTAAAAGTTAATACTTGACAGTAGCTTCTAAACCATTACCTTTAGATTTAATTTCAGATTTGTATCATTTACTTGTACCACAGTTCCATGGTTAAATAAAATAGTTGTGTGCAAATTTGCATGGCAAATGGGGAACATATATCTCTTAACTCTATTAATGGGTATTGGTCCTCTGCAATAAACCACTCATATGAATAGAATCTGTAGACTGTGCCTGGTAAAACTAGAACCAACTCGGCATTTGCTAGCTCAATACGCTGCACTTCACATAATATATCATGCTGAATATACCAATTTTGTGAATGATGTGAGGAATATATCCACCAATCAGTTTTGGTTATCTGTGGTATACGGCAGTTCTAGAATTCTTTTAAACACTGTACATTCATTATAGAATTAGGTTGAAACCATTTTAGAGGCAGCCTCATAAAGAGTCTTTATTTCAAAATCGTTTTTAATTTTTATATTTATAGATACTTTCTATTGGAATATTTGGAGTATTTGATGTATTTCATTGTATTTGATTTTCTGATACTTTTTATGTTAGTGAAAAGGTTTTCATTAACCAAGACACAATCAAAAAATATATGATTTCATAACGAAAGATGTACCCATTCGTCCAACTTGTAAAAGGAAGGTGACAGCTTAATGAATTCTGGGACAATGCATCAGTCATTATAAACGCTCAGTTGACCCCGTTTGGACCTGTTCAACTAAAGAAATAGGCAGCGATAGTTTTTTAATATACAAACAAAATAGAAATAGCTTTTCTTGAAGATTGAAATTAAACAAATAAGCATCAGATTTATGATATTCGAATTATATAATCCTAGTGTAAAATAATAACTTTAATTCTGGATGTATATATAGGCAAAATAAGTGGTCTTTTTCCATGGCAGGTGCATTGTGTCAGTCAGCTCAAGTTGGAAATTGTTTAAGGCTTCACTTATGTATCATTCAATACATTATAAATTTAATAAAATCACAACAGAAGAAATGCCTATCTTTTTGTTTAGTGGTGTTGCTCTTCTACTATATGTGAAACTAAATAGAAAGAATGGAAATGTGTCAACATGTTTCAATTCCCATCTTCCTTTGTTTGAGTTCTAAACTTTAGAAATCAAACAACCAGAAAATATTGTGTAGCTCCACTCGTAGGGCCTTAATTCATACCTCCAAGGGGAGATGTACTCATTGCAATGTATTGTTGTATAACATGTCACAGCTCCAACATAAAATGCATACAGAGATAATGTTCTCCAACAGTTTTCAGCAATTCGTTCAACAGGTATCATCACATGCTGCAGTGAATGTTTACACAGAAGGGAAACACTCGGAACATTATGACAGAGCTCACACACAAGTAACGATAACACAGCCTGACATGTCTGACCATTCCAAAATAGTACCCATATAAATTATGCTTTAATTAGAATGCAAAGGCCCAATGAAATCCACTCTCTGCATTACAGAGAAGCTGACTTCCATCGTTCGGGAGCATTGTAATTATACTTTTTAACTATACTTACATTTGCCATAAACAAATAAAATGAATGCCCTAATACAAATAACAAACATCATCACTTTACCAATATAAATAGATAACAAGAGTAGAAAAAAGAGGACATGCAGCACAAAATTGTAAAAGGAAATGGGCCAGTCAAGCACCTTGAATAAAAAAGAAGTGCTTCTAAACAACATTTGAAAACTCTCTACCCAACTTAAACAGTTCCTCTTGCTACTAAAAAATGGATGCTACTGTAACAAAGCCCACAGGTTGACAAAAAGTTAATGCTTCTGCCCCACATTCAAAAAGGTTGCACAAGCCTGATCTAGACAGACCTACAAATAATATTGGAAAGGCGGTTGAGGGTATGGGGATGAGGAGATGCTATTGGAAGACGATTAGATATTGTTTAGCTACATTTCAGTAACTCCCAAACACAGAGCCACTACACAAATACAACTGAAAGAAATTATTGTGTCAAACCTTACACTTTACGCTCTTCTAATCGGAAAAGTGCTTTGAAAAAAAGATAATGTCAGCACTTGAACACATTTCTGCAAGAAAGTGGACAGTGGGTAAACCCACTATACTGTACTGTCAATTTTAAGTTGGTTGCTTTTAGCAATATAAACATCCCTTTACTCATCAGAAACATGCATTTAAAGAAATAAATTCAACATTCACATGTACAAAATACATTATTTTAATTAATATTTTACCAACACAGTCAGACATGATTAGACTAGAGTGTTATTTTATTTTCGTTCTTCCGAAATATCTACAGCTGGTTACATTTTGAGCATTTTGACCAAGCCAATGCATTCTTCAAAGTTCTTCCTAAACGTGATGCATGCCAACATTCATATTTAGAGGCATTTCTTGGCTCCATATATGGCACTCGTGTTACATGTAAGACAGTGAACTCCATCTTGTGGGTTATATGTACCTGGGCCGCAGATAACTACAAAAAAGGGAACAAACATGTTTTAATGAACAATAGTAAAAATTATGCTTGCAAAAGATCCTCAATTAAACTAAAATCAAACTAAATCACTGCACAGAAATGTGATTTGCAGCTCTTCTGTGACTCTTCTACCATTCAATGAGTTGTATTGTTAGTTGATAAGGTGCACAGTAAATGTTAGAAAATATATTACACGTAAATAGTTGTGTATTTGCAACAAAATCAATTGCATCACCTAACAAAACAGCCGTTTAGCAGCACAATCAATGTTATACTTGACAGCAAGAGGTCTTACATTTAAATAAAGAAAAACAATTGGAGGAGGCCACCAGGGGGCGCACAGGCAATGGCTGCCTGATCGCGGAGTTCCCGCCGAGGCTGGGCCTATTCAGGGGATTGAGCCCCCCCCTGAAACTCCCCCGAGCGAGCACAACTGGTGGCGTGAGCTGGTGACCCCCCGTGACACCCCCGCTCGAAGGAACGGAACTCCAAGTCAGAGCGGAACCGGGGTTCCGGGAGTGTCGGTGTGCAGCTGGGCAGGCGCCGTTCCCGGCGATGCTGGAGGTGGAGGAACCCCCCGCAGCAAGGAGGTCGGGGAGAGGATTCCGGCCCCCACCCGGCCCTGGTGGCGGAAGGCGCATGTCAGCGGAGTGGCGCTCCCCAGGCGGGGACCAGCGGCAGCGCCCCCACCTGCCCTCGGACGAGGGAGACGGACAATTTCGAATCCGGCTCTGGGCCCCACGGGGCTGCGGCGCAGGCCCCAGGAGACAACGCCGGTGGCCAGGCCTCACCAGAAGGGGCCCAGGAACGGAGACCCCAGTAACGCGTCGCCTCGGGCGAGCGGCGGACCAGCCCCCCCAACGAGAACCAAGGCGACAGGCCCTGCCACTCACCGCGGAGAGGCCCCACAACTCGAGCTGGCCCCCGGGGCCTAGCGGGGTGGAGCGGGGTGTGCTGCCCCTGCCTGGGTCCCACCCAGGGTCTCAACAACGACCCCCATCCGGAGAGCCAAAGACGAGGAACCTCACGGCCTAAGGCACAGCAGGGGGAGGCCCTTGGGCCGGGTCCCGGGGCGTGGACCCGCCCGACAGCAGACAACCCCGGGAGGAGACATCGATTTGGCAGTGACGGCACCCCCATCCTGAAGAACGCCGCTGGCAGCGACCCGCACCCCAGGTGAGAGGCCCCCGCCCTCAGTTGGCGGGGCGAGTGCCCGCCTGGGGGGCTACCCCAACCCCCAATGGGGTTAAACCACCACTTACAAGCCCCACTTGAGCGACGCAGCACCCCCCGAAGGGCCCCCCAGGCCGCAGCAGACCACGCAGCTGGGGGTCAGTAGGTCCTCGAGCTGGCGGAAGACCCTACAAGCATACCGCTTTTGAGAATCGGAGAACGCCTCTGGGGTCCCTAACTTCATCCGGAATCGCGGCCCACCCTGAACCCGCAGGCTATCCGCAACCCAGGTGAGAGGCCCCTGTCCTCAGCTGGCAGGGCGAGTGCCCGCCCGGAAGGCTGCCCCGTCCCCCACAGGGGTTAAACCACCGTTTACAAACCCCACTGGAGAGACGCATAACTGTCTGGCCCCGGGGCAGCACGGCGCCCCCCTTAAGGGCCCCCCAGACCGCAGCGGACCCCGCAACAGGTGATCAATAGGACCTCATGAGCTGGCGGAAGACCCTTCAAGCATTCCGCTTTCAAGAAACAGAGAACACCTCCGGGGTCCCCAACTTCTCCGGAATCATGGCCCACCCTGAACCCGCAGGCCAACCCGCAATGACGATGGAGAGGGGCTTTGCCTCCATGCTCTAGGAGATCAGAGAGATGAGATCCGATATCGCCCAGAAGTTTGAGAAGATGGACCAGAGAGTAGCCAAAATTGAGGACAGGCTCTTACAAGTGGAAAACTATCAATCGTCCTCTACATCTCAGGAGGTCCAATTCGGCACACGGCTTGCGGCCCTGGAAAAGAGGGACGAGGAGAAAGCCAGGCTAATGGACGACTATGAAAACAGGGAGAGACGGAACAATCTTAGAATTTTTTGGGAACCCGGAAACGGAGGGTGAGACGGAGAGAGAGTTGACCCGAGTGGTGAGAGACATTATCACCCTTCTGTTCGCAGAAGAAATGACAAAAGAACTCACGTTCGACCGGGTGAACAGGGCCGGGGGAAGGACAGGGAGCCCCAGATCCGTTCTGGCCCGATTCCACTATTACACCGAAAAAGCCAAAGTTCTGGAGGAAGCGAGGAAGGCGGGGGTGATAACCTACAACAACGCCCAAATCTCCATTTCTCAAGATCTCTCTGCTTACACCCTAGCCAAAACGAAGGATGTGCCGCCCCCTGACACAACAACTGAAAGAGAAGGGAGTGCGTTATAGATGGGGGTACCCCTTCTCCCTGTCTTTTGAATATTCAGGCCAACGCACAACGTTGGTAACAGAAGAAGCATTAAGGGTGCTATTCAGGATTATGTGGGTGAACCCGCCCCCCGGAGGGGGCCGGTGGGCTCTGAAGCGCTCATCAGGGGTACCCCTGGCCAGTCTAACCGGCTCTAGGAAGTTCAAGAAACTGAACACACCACCGACACCAATGGAGGAAGAACATGTTGAATCGGAGGAGTGACAATAGTGACCCCATGATGGTCTCCGGAACTAGAAAACAGGAGGACTCAAATGACGCTTTGTTCGCTGCACTCCCTTGAACAGCAAGCATAAGGGGGTAACGGGGGGGCATAACCATGGGTGTTGAGAGAAGTATCATTCTGGGCACAGGGGAAGGACGCCCATTGGGCGGAGGGGAAAGCCCGGTCCATCCACAGATCGGCGCCTGACAACTGGGTTGGGGAGAGAATTCTAGTACCCCCTCAAACAGCGACCAAGCTGGGGTGATCGGGGGGGGGCGAAATGGGGGATGGGGGGCTCACGTTAGTGTTAGTGTGCTTTGCTATCAATGCCTGGCCGTAGGGAACAGGCTGGTGGTCCGGCCATAATTCCAGAAATGGAGGAACTACTTGGCTGGACGCCGGGGAGGGGGGAGAGGGTTCGTACACAAGTTGGGGGTTTAGGGTCGGGAAATGAGTTGGGGGGTAAGTTGGGGAAATGTTTCAAAAATGTCCAAACAAGGAAATACAGAAATCAGGGAGGGAGCGACGATGCGACATTGGTGACCAAAGGGGAAGGTGATAGCGACTATGGCTGACGACTGACGGGCCCTAGGATTGGGAACCCTGAACGTACGGGGCCTGAATAACCCCACAAAGAGATCTCTAATCTGCAGAGAGTTTAGAAGGGAAACGTTGGACCTACTCTTCGTGCAGGAAACACACTGGGCAAGGGGGAGGGAGCCCAGAATGCGGGGGGGAGGTATCGAGGAGATATTCCATGCGTCCCACAAAGGAAAGAAAAGAGGGGTTGCAATCCTGATCGCTAGGGGGTTGGGTTTCGAGAAAGACTCCATCCTGAAGGACCCCAAAGGCCGCTACCTCTTTGTACGAGGCTCCCTACAGGACTCACCCATAACCTTGGCAGTAGTATACGCTCCGAACGCGGGCCAGGCCCAATTCTGGGAGGGAGTGGGGGAGAGGCTAGAAACTTTTGTCCAGGGTCCAATGGTGGTGGGAGGTGATTTCAATATGGTCCTCGACCCAATCAGAGACAGACAGCAGGTGGGCGCTTTAAACCCCAGACCCGCAGGAGACGCCATGGCACGCAGCTTTCAGAGGGTGAATGGGAGCCTGGGCCTGGTGGATACGATTCCCACCCCCCGAGCAGGGACTCCCTCCTTTTCCTACTACTCCTGCACTCACAAAGCCTTCTCCAGGATAGACTACATTCTTGTGGACGAGGTCTTCCGCCCCTACGTAGCGGGTTACAGGATAGATCCCGTTCCCTGGTCAGACCACGACCTGGTCAGGATCACCCTGGCGGGGGACTGGTGTAGAGAAGGGAGGGGACGCTGGAGATGCAACAATGCCATACTTAGAGATGAGGTACATGCCCAGGCCGTCCTGGACGCCATTTCAGAGTTCTTTGAGCTCAACGACAACGGGGAGGTGGGCACGCACACCCTCTGGGATGCCTTCAAGGCGACCCTAAGAGGAGTACTCATTAAAATAGGATCTCGACAGAAACGGGACAGGGAGACCCAGGAGAGAACTCTGAGGGAAAAAATAGCGCGTCTCCCACCGGGGGGTTCCCCGGTACATACCCTAGAGAGCGACCGCGTGGCGACACTGGAGGACTACAGGCTCCAATTAAAAGACCTGCTCCTCCACAAAACGGAGAGGAGCCTCCTAATGGTTAAACAAAAATACTATGAGAAGGGGGACAAAGCGGATAGGATCCTGGCCTGGAAATTGAGGGTGAGGGAGGTGAGGGACATCAGGGGAACACTAGATTGCGACACCCCCCATATAAGCAAAGCTTTTCGCCAATACTATAAGTCATTATACGTCTCAGAATATGACAGTGGCGATACCCAGATTGTGGAGTTCCTCGACTCTATACAGATACTGTCCCTTCCCTGGGAACTGGCAGAGGGGCTGGAGGATCGGGTGACCGAGGAAGAGGTTGACAAGGCGATCAGCGGGATGAAGGTGGGGACCTCCCCGGGGGAAGACGGCTTTTCGGTTTACTTCTACAAGAGGTTCCGATCCTCCCTGTCTCCCTACCTGGCAAAAGTTTTCAACTCGGTGTTGGAGGGGGGCACCCTCCCTGACTCCATGATGGGAGCCATAATAGTGGTCCTTCCCAAGGAAGGTAAAGACCCGAGGGAATGCGTGTCCTACCGACCCATATCACTGCTCAACATCGATGTCAAGATCCTGGCCAAGGTGGTGTGCAGGCGGATGGAGGGAATAATGCAGAAGCTAGTCCACGGGGACCAGGTGGGTTTCATCAGGGTCGGACAATATCCGTAAAACAATAGATTTAGTATATTTTGCCCAAAACTCAGATCTCGACGCATGCATCCTGTCCCTGGATTCAGAAAAGGCCTTCGATAGAGTCGAGTGGAGATACATGAACCTCCTCCTCCAGCGAATGGGCTTCGGGACACACATCCTGAGCTGGGTGGCCGCCCTCTATAGAGCCCCCACCGCAAGGGTCCAGGTGAACGGATTACTGTCCGAGCCCTTTCCTCTCATCCGTGGGACCCATACACCCATAACCTTCAGGCTAGGAGGGGCTTCCGTGGGTTTTGGAACGATCTGGCGGGAGAGGAGATATCAGAGGACGCCTGGGCTCGTATTTTCAGGATATCGTTTCATGGTAATCTTTTCACCTCGGACATGGAACACAACTTTAAAATCCTACAGGGGAGGCATAGAGATCCGGCAAAACTGTCAAAAATGTTCACAGGGGTGTCACCAGAATGCCCGAGGGGATGCGGCCAGGTAGGGACTAGAGGTCATATGTGGTGGCTATGCCCGAAAGTGCAGACCTATTGGGAGTCAGTGAGAGATTGGATAGCGGAGGTAACAGAGGACCCTCTACCCCTCAATCCGCTGACCATGTTGCTGGGCCTCCCCCCGGAGGAAGCAGAACTGCACCGGTACCCAAGGATGTGGGAAACTATGTTGAGAGCGGGCAGAGTGGCCCTAGCCCAGAAATGGAAGAGCCCGGAAACGCCTTCTAAGGAAGATTGGATGAAAAAACTCAAGAACATGTTCCTGACGGACAAATTGACTGCCATGGTGAACAATGATTCTTGCTCATTCCTCGCTGACTGGTATGGGGTCCAGCAGACATGGGGATGGGATGTCCATTAGTTCCAAGATCGTGCCCCTAGATGGCCGGGACGTGATCGTCACCGAGAAGGACAATACCTAGTAGGGGGTCCCATGACCCGGAGCAACGTCGGCTCCAAGCCAGCTACTGAGTTGGTCACATATCGCATCGCTTCAGCGACACAGGAAATGGAAAGAAAGTTTGATCTCTCCACTGTTCTAAAGATCGAGTTGGACATGGGGGGGAGGTCGGGGGGTTGTTGAAGGGGGGGTTCGGGGTTATGAAAAAAAAATGTTCTGTTCTTTGTATCACAAAATGCTAATAAAAACCAAAGTTTAAAAAAAAAGAAAAACAATTGAATGAAAAGCAGTGTATTGTACCATAGCCATAATCCTTTCACAGGTATAATAGATCTTTAGGGGCTGTATTCAAACAACCCCTTTGGCCCATGCACTCATTCTCCATTGTAAAAAAATGTAGAAGTGGCCACGCTTGTTGCATTACCTCTTCATCCACCCCTACTCATAAATGTCCTTACTTCATGACCATCCCGAGACAGGTAATCAAATTGGTGCCAATAAATAAATAATACTCGACTATTGTTGCTTCATAAAGTAAAAAAACATGCTTTAACTACTTCTCCTCTATAGCTCCATGAATAGCAATCACAGTATTCAAATGTTCTGTTTTTGTCTGCCTCTGCTGGAGACAGAGAGCCCAGGCCCCATTGGTGATTACTGCATGCTTATGCAGATCTAGTATTGTTTGTGATCTCGCGCCAAAGGATGTGAACTAGCAGTTTAGGATGGACTGCCCCGTTTTAGCAGGGAACAGGCCTGATTATGTATGGTCTTTCCCCATTGTCGTGGCAGGCTGTAAAACAATGGTCCAGATGGTTGCCCGGAGCAATGCCAGAGGTTTTGATACATTCAAAACCTTTCATCAATCACTCTTGTTTAGCTATATGCTTCAGAATGTGCCTGGATCCTGAGGGTGCTCCCTGTTAGTACTGCCGTAAGGACTAGGAATAGTGCAGGGGAATTTCTGGATGCAGACTATGCCCCTCCTGTATGTCTCCCAAATCCACATTGGTGCAGGCCAAGCACAACATGGCTAACATCTTCATTCTTAAAAATACTGGATCTAGCAGATAGTGTGTCTGTTTATATCTGATTGAAGGATGGCTCAATAGGCGATCCTAGAGTAAAAAAAAAAGACATCTCCCTTAATCACACAAACTACACAAATTCAAAGTAAAATTCACAAACAAATATCAAATTGGTAAATCCAGCAACTGCACAAATAACAGTGTTGTCCAAACCCTAAATGTTTCAAACTCTTTGATACATTTGGGCTGCTCTTCAGGGAATGACCTAAGGGAAAAACAAACTATGGTACAGCAAATCAAAATCTCAATCTTAAACAACAATTTCATAAATGATTTATAGATCTTTAGTTCCATGGAATGCCCTATGATGTATCACAGTTTGCTTTCCCCCTAGGTCATGTTCAATTCAAGACAATGGGCCTCATTACAAGCATGCCAGTCTGGAAACATTGGTGCCGGTAAGCTTACCGGCACTGTTGTTTCCGGAGAGGCATACTACAGGTCTGCTTACCGGAGTAACTGTGCCCGGCAGGTCTGAGCTTGCCGGACACAACGGCCACGGTAAGCAGACCGTCACGGAAGCACCGGCACCATTATTAACTGTGCCAGTGCTTCCCTGTTCCCCTTTCCCATAGAGTCCAACAAGACTATAGGATGGGGATTAACAGAATGACCGGCGCCTGACTTCCCGGCCGCCGGCGTTGTAATACCCAAGTGTTATCGGCAAGCCAGGTGCCAGTAATTTCTTTCGGGTCTGGCGGCAACCCACTGGTATCACCGGCAGGGTTACCGCCAGACCCGTAATGAGGCCCAATGTGGGGTATAGCAAAGACTATCAACTTTTATTTTGACAGTAATCCTCATTTTAGGTGACAGTTTCAATAGAAAATTCAACATTTGCTAAAATTCATATTTGTATAATTTCTATTGATTTACTATTTTATATCTAGCTTCCTTTGTTCAGCACTACATTGTTATCTGCCGGTGAAGTAGGTCTAGTTTCAGGGTGATGCTGTCCAGGCCTCTTCCCAAATCTTCGGGGATGATGGTATTGAAGAAATGACTGGGGTCAGGCTTTCTCAAGGTTTGGTTTCCATGTACACTGGCCTGCTCTCAGGGCTGGGATTCAATGCTGAAGGCACAAGGTTGACCAATTTCAGGCTCGTATTAAAAACGTAACACAGGTATGATACCCGATATGCCAGAGATTGTGAACTTCAGAACTTCCTACTTGGTTTCTTCCTTCGCTTTCCATGGGCAAGTCTTACTAATCATCACCAGCTGGGGCAAAAACCTCTTCTTCTGAGAAGTTGACAGCCCGACAATAGGTTGGCGTGAATGTTTGCATCTGGATATAATTTAGGTGGTCCCTATTGTGGAAGGTACATGCCCTTTAATATGGGCCTACATTCTCCCCTTTTGAAGAGTGTCATATGGCTGTGTGTGTTCCATGAAGCGGCCAGAGACCAAAATGAATGTAAATAGTCTTTAATGACAACACAAATGAAAGGAGATAACCTAAGAAGCTTCAGCAACTCAATGTTCATAGTCCTCCTGAGTTATTACCTGAACAAAAAGATTCCTTTTCCAAAGTTCATAAGGATTTTGGGGTAACTCATCAGCACTCAGACTCTTTGCTGCTTGATCCCCAAAAGGGTCTTCCTGATAGTCCCTCCTGGTTCTGCTGAGAAGGCACAGCCTCTGGTTCCTGTAGCCCCTGCTGCATCGTGGCCAGTAGGTGTAACAATAGTGAAAGTCATCCAGACTTTTTAGCCCATAGCTTCCAAGGGTCTTATCACCTACACTCCCTGGGGGTCCTGATGTCTACTCTATGCTCTGCTTCTCTGATCATTCACTGTTCCTAATCCTCCTTGTCACCCCGCCAAATGATGGTTGCTCAGACTTCAGCAGGATAATCCCCTCCAGACTAGGGCTTAAACACTACCACCTGCCTTAAAAAATGCATGCCCTCTTGTACCTTCCTCTTGTAACCAATTCTAACCTTACTAGTCTTTTCCTTTCTCCTCCTGCTCCCCGGCTGCCTCTGGATGATTTTTTCTTAGCACCACCTGTTCTTCTCCTTCTTCCAACCCTTGCTGTTCTACTCTTGCCACTAGCTGTTGTCCTCTCCCCTTCTTTGCTGCTCTCCTTTAACATTTTGCTGCTCTCCTCCTTCCACCCTGTTTCTCCTATTTTTAACCTCTGTTTTTCACTATTCCCGCTGTCTTGCCTCTAATGTCATCCACTCCTTCTCCACTCGCCTCCTCCTCTAACCTTTTTCTCCCAATGCCAACGCTTTCCAAATATTGCTCCTTTTCTGCACCAAACGCTGGCAATGCCCCATCCTGGTAGTTTGTTATCGCTGGTCTGCCCCATCCCCAGAATGGGAATGGGTCAGAGCTTCCACATGTGCCTCACTGTTTACTTGGTTTTGCCATTGGTTTGATTTCAAAAGTTGTTTAGGCTCATCTGTCATGCAAGCCGGTTTTACTAACATGCATGGAGTCACGATAGTGGTTTTGCAAAGCATATCCTATCTTGGTGACGACTAGTGCATTGCCACACCCGTGCATGCATGTATGCACACTGCTTTAGAAGCGGAGTTGTGTCTGATCCTTCCTGGTGGGTAAGCACTTGTGAAGCACCATCTGTAGTGGGCAACTAAGAATTCCTGCTACACAAGGTTTCCTGTGCGCCAACATACACCAGAGATTCCGTTGTTTGGGGATGTTGCTGAACAGGGCCCGGATCCTCAGGGAGGATACCGCTTTTGTTTTTTTCTGCCATTCAGTTTTCTTTCTATTAAAGGACCTGAGCAATGAGTGTGCACAAGGGACGGTCCCCTGGCCGCTGGGTGGCCAAGAGATCATCCCTGGGTTCATCATCAATTTGATTGGGTAGACACCCAGACCACCCCACTAGATGTCCCCAAAACCAGGCAGGAGACTTTGTTAAAAGGGGCACACAAAGCAAGGGTCAATCTCCTCCGGGTGATGTCAAAGCTTTGGCTAAACTCAATGAGCTTTGGCTAAACTTAATGTAATACAAATCTGTGATCCCATTGCTAACACCATATATCATAGCAGGGAGATTGAAAGATAACTTGAAGCCAAAATATAAAGTTACTGTTTCTATACACAGACATAATACGAGAGGATAGGTTTACTTGCGTCCACAGGATGGGGTTCTGAAAGGAGTAGAACTTGTTGAAACTTCTCTTAGGGCCATGGTCCTCAATCCTTCTCTTAACCCACACCAAATAGGTCTACCTTCTTGACTTAGTCGCTAGCACCCTGCACTTTGTTCTTGACATATTGAAGTTCATTTCATGGCCCAGGTTGGCCTTGCCCCCATGTATCTGGAGCATTGCAAGGCCTTTCCACCAGTGCCTTAGTTTAGTGAGGATTGAGGGTCGGAAGATTCCTTTTCACACCAACCACTTTTCTCTTCCTGACTTTATTGCTCCCTTAATCCTCTCCTCCTTCCTTCTAATTTTACTCCTGTTCTTCTCTTTGGCATTCTCTCGCCTTTCTTGCACCTCACCATTCAGCCACACTCTTTCTGCTTCTCTTTTCCCTCTACTTTACGCCTCACTTTTCTTAACATCTCATCTGTGATCCTCTTTGGTAGTTACCCTTAATCTGCTCTCTTCCCTTCCTTAGCTTTCCCCGACCTCTCAAATCCACTCTTGGTCGCCTCTGTGGTAAATAACTTTATGCACCTTCAACCTTTTGCTTTGTTTTTGTCTTTCTCCTCTTCCTCCCATCTTTATCCTTTCATCCTCTTCTGCCTCTCTGTGTCCACTTTCTACCTCCTCTGCTTTACTCTTTCCTTTACCTTCTCCGACCCTCCTGCTCTCTGAGCTACCTCATTTGTTTTACAGTGTCTTCTCTTCCACCTCCACCCGACTCTCAGCTCCACCTTCAGTCTTACCTCTCCACCTCCATATTTGACCTATCTCTCTCACCTTTGCTCTTCTCTATCTCTTTCTCTATCCCACCTCTTATTTTTACCCTTCTTAAACTGCTCTTCCTTCTCCCTCTTCTACCATTGCTTTGCTATTTCCTCCTCAATGCACTGCCACATACTAAACTGCAGCCTGCACTTTGATGTTCTAACTCCCACACCTCTCTTCAGCCCTACTCCACTTTTAACCAAGCTTTGTATTGGTTCCAGAATTGATAATCGGTTTGACGGGTTCAGGAGTGTTGGGTGGGCATGCTTAGGGATGGAGCGCTACTTGACTGAACTAAATATTTGGCAGGTGTTCTTTATCGGCTATCAGGCAGCACAGTGACTTTCAGACGTGATAATGCATCTGCTACCCACCTTGGATTCAGTTCTCTGGGGGCTGATTCTACGATTTGCAGTGAGGCTCAGAGTCTCATGTAGTCTACACTCATGCAAGAGGGACATATCCTTTGTACCAGAGTGTGTGTCACAGATTCCTGCGTTCTAAATTTGTGTGATTCGTCCTGATTGCTGGGATCAGGTGGATGCGAATAAGGTGACACATGTGCTCTATTTGCTACCCAAGCGTGCATGCCGGTGCAGCATCTGCATTGTGGCTCCATTTTGAATATTGGTGTGGAGGTTTCGTGTTGGGTTCTCCAACTGGTGTGTCTTGGTGAGTTGTGTTTATTTGTGATATGGATGTACTGATTTCTTGTTGTGAAAGGTACGTGTGCTGTTTTTTGAATGAATATTAGGAACAGAATAGCAGTGTGTTGTGTGAGGAATCAATTTTGTTTAAGGAACAGAATTATGATTTATAGTAATTTAATGCTGTGTATGGAAATGAGGTGTATAGTGACTTGTCCTGCTTGCTGAGTGTCCATGCTTGTGGAATGTTGAGTGAATGGATGGATGAATTAACAGCTGAAAAGATTGTTGGGTGCATGTTATGAATGAACATTATGTGTTTTAGTTGAGCCAGGCTGTGAGTGCCTCCATCACGTCATCCTGTCCTAAGAGAAACTGGAACCTTTGTAATATCTAAAATAAATGTGGCTTTTTCCTAGTCAATGTCGTGGTCACCAACATCAGATGTAAGAGATGCTAACTGAAAAAGTCAAACTGGGTGGTGTGGCTGGCAGCAACCAAGATGGCTGCTTGTTCCCCGTGGGCCATGTCCCAAAAGATTCATCTACCTCCCTGAAAAGTAATAACACTGCATTATAATGAAACTATTGTAGCAATGGCGGCGGCAGCAAAAATGAAAAACCCCAGCTCTGTGGTGTGCACAGGACACTGTTGCGGCCTTGTGCAGGCAAGACTCAGAGTGAGTCCACTTGTGAGGGACGCACAGCCCGAAACTGTGAGGACTACAAACACTGAGAGCGGAACGGGAAGAGCAAGAAGGTGGTGTCACGCAAAGCAGTGAAAACGTTTAATTATAAACATATGAAAGAACACTCCCATATGTGCTGAACAAGGACAACTTAGAAGACTTCTCTGTGTTCATAGTGATAGAGAGATGACTACTACTGTGGCAGCCATCTTGGAAGGTGTAGTTCCTTGATGATATTTCCATCCTGATATATTGTTTAAGGTGCAACTTATTTTCATGTGATCTCCAGATCGGTGGGCTCATCAAAACCTCAAAACCAAGATAATTCAATCCGCAAATTAATCATTTTCTTAGCCATTGATTTTTCCAATGCTTATGCTGTAAAATAATAAAGCAATTACGTTAACAAACCTACCTTCTACCTGGAGTTTCCAATAATTGCCATACAATGGCAACTTCACTAAGTATGCATACAACTGGATTTGCACATAAGGAAGGTGCTATAAATGGGAATTGAGCCTTACATTTCAAATGGGCAATTAATCATGTTCCTGAAAAAGGAGTTGCAACGGCAGAGGGCAGGACTGAAGGATTAGAACATCTTCAATACAAAGTGATAGAACAAGCAAAGGTACTCATAGACTTGGAAGACTGGAACAGGAGGTACAAAATCCATCTTTTTGGTGTTCCTGACGCAGTGACATTTAGAGAACGCAGTTTATCGACCCTGCTACAATTAAACTTAAGTCTTTGTTAGAAATACAGAGAGCTTGTAGAGTACGGTTGAGAAACCTAGCAAAACCAGAGAAAACCACAATGTCTTTATCTGCCAGCTCAGGCATAAATCCACAAGTCAAATATTGCTACACGGCCAGAAGCATAATTCGTTCCTGTATGAAAGACACCAAATGCAGTTATATGCTGACTTCTCTCAGGCCACTATGGATAAAAAACAATTCCCAGATCTATGACACGTATTTAATAAGTGGGATTTAAAATATGGCCTGCTGCAGCCAGCAAGAATGATCGTGGCAAAACACTGGAAAGATACATAATATGTAGACTTGGAAGGCTTATAATACTTTTAGTACAATAAGAGCAAGACACAATGGGCACATCGAATCCGATCAATGATCCCATAAAATCAAGAAAACACACAACCTTTGAAACCAATAGAAGACCGATGGGAGCGGTTAAGGCACAAACAACTCATCAAGGATAAGCTTAATACATCATCGCAACAACCTGCATCTCGAGTCCCAAAAACCCAGGAAGATCACGTGAGTGGAAACATCTATAAGAAGAGGCCTGGGAGCACCTCTACCGAGAACAAACATAGCCAATTAACCTGTTCTTTGGGAAGGTGCCCACTCGGCAGGGTCTACAAACACCGTTTTAGCTCACTGTACCTTTCACAGAGGAGAAATACCCATTTGCATATCAGTCTGCTCCTGCCCACTTGGGCAGTCCCGCATCAAAATGCTAGGTAATTCTCCTATGAGCAAGAGTACCAACTGCAACCCCAGACACGTGTGTTTCATCCGAGCCGAAACACGTTTCTCGGGTTGCTGTTGAGCTAAAACGTGGTTGCAGACCCTCCAGAGGGGGAACATTCTCAAAGAACAGGTTCATTTGCTGTGTTTGTTCTCGGTAGAAGTGCTCCCAGACCTAAAATATTTTTAGGGAAAAATCTATGTCTGCTGAAATCAAAAGAATGCTGAGACTACAATTAAAAAAGGAGAACAACCAGATGACTTTAGTTACAAACCCTAATATTTTGTAACATATGTGGGTGAGTTACTTAACATTCAACTCATGATATACAAAGTTTAATAGTGATTTCCATTTATACATGAGCTGTTTCTTTTCATGCAGCATACGGAGGCCAATGTTCTGGCTTTGGAAAAGAGGACAGAGAAGTAAAACCATGACAACTGACTAATGTCAAGTTTGCAAATTGTTGTTTTAGAGAAGAATAGCATGATGTTGTACTCTTTAAATTTACATTGTTGTATTCTTTATATTAAGATAGCTTGCACAACCAAATGTCAAAAGCTTATATCTTAGCATTGCTAGTCAAACAAAACTAAAACCAGGTGGTATTTCGAAAATGTAAGTAGGCTAATGAGGGAGCAGGAACCCATTATATATAGTGAAAGGTATATATTACTTACCTGTAACTCCTGTTCTCCAGCATTGGCATCTTTCATAGATTCACATGCTGTTTGAACATTCCTCATCATTGGGCTGGGAATCATCAGTAATAGTAAAGCAGTTTATGCTTACATTTTAAAACTGCTGTCACTTAGTGTTCTATCAGAGACATCTTGGCTCATATTGTCCCACAGCTAATTGACAGGTCTCCCTTAGCTCCAGCCCTGGAGGTCATCTTCAGATTTTGGCATGCACACTTGAACGTGGCAATATAAGCCATGAAGAGCCATAAGTGTGGTAGGCGGGAGGGTCGCATGTGAATCTATGAAAGATAACAATGATGGAGAACAGGAGTTACAGGTATGTAACTTATTCCTTACCCAGCATTGAATCGTTCATAGACTCACATGCTGTTTGAAAAGATTACAAAGCAGTACCCAGACAATACCTACCAAGGGCTGAGGTAAAGCTCACCTGAAGGAAACACTCACCTCAGAATATACTCACCTCACCCAAACATATTGCATAGCAGAGTGTTAGGCAGAAACCTGTGCAGTTCCCTCTGGGACCACTGCAAAAGATTTAGGACTACAGGTGTTTGGCAGCAAACCCACTTGGTAGCAGTCTGTACCACACAGATTCACCTGGTAGCTGTGGCTGAGCAGTCAGACTTCCCTCAAGAAGAGTTAGGCAGTATACAGAGTACATCCCTCAAGAAGAGTTAGGCAGTATACAGAGTATTCACCATAGGTCAAGAGAACAAAATAGAACAAGTAAAAACTGACCGGGGCTTGGTGTAAAAGAGATATAATTATTTATTTAAAACACATCTAGAAAAACACACAGGCACTAATAGTAAGCAATTGAAAAACACGGTCACTAAAAGATATACATTCCCTTAAAAGAATATTAGACAAGTCTTAAGTAAAACCCCACTTATTTTCAGACAGCGGTGAGCGCTTAACGTAGATGGCACTCTAATAATACGTTTTAAAAAGGGAGAGAAAAGCAGAGAATAAATTGAACAGGTCCCAACACTTTTTCACGAACACAACAAGAGAGGGAGGCAAAGTAACACAGTGAATTCAGAGTCAGTAGGCCGGATCCGCTTTAAGAGGATCAAAACGAAATGTGTCCAAGGTCACACGGTTGCAGTGCACAAAAAGTCTTGTAACGGTTCAAAAAGGAGTTGGACCAAACAAAGGGACCAGTTAGATGGTCAAGGCGGCCAGCCCAGTCCAGAAGGTTAAGGGGTTATTATTACCTTGTAGCAATCTTTAGAAAGGGAGGCCTGGCGGACACAGTACCTTAAAGTGGTGAGAATAATCCAGCGGGGGCAGTTGTTCCTGGCAGCGGATGCAAGTCGGTGCTTCGTCCGGGGGAAGAGAGGATCTCGTCGGGGAGGAAGACAGGAGTCCGTTGCACTGCCAGGGAAGAAACCAACCGCAGAGTTTCTCTGGCACAAGGAGCGGTCCGTTGATTCGTGGTTCAGTGGTAAGTGGCTATCCGGCCGCCGGGGTCCGACCACAAACCGATCTGGGGTGCGAAGAAAAGAATGTAAACTGGTTGTGCCCACCAGTCAGGGGGAAGAAGCCTCTCCAGCCGGGAGATCTTCTCTGTCGTCGGGAAGTGGTGAGTCGGTTCCGCAGGGCTCCACCGGTGGTGTCGTCGTGGTAGGTCGGCTCAGCTTCTCCCTCGTCGGATTCTCAGGTCCTGTGGCAACTTCTGAAGTTCCAGTCCCCAAAGCCCTGCTTTTATGCAGCATACCCCCATTCACTCAGCCTAGCTGTCAATCAAACATGCTAAGTGGTGAGCCGGCCGGCTCACCACTTGGGCCAATCACACAAGAGTGCGACTTGAGTTACCAAGGTAACTCAGTCCAGGGTGCCTAAACCCACTCCCACACCCCCTGTGGTACCCAGACAGAGTGGCACCACTTTTGGAGGCTTCTGTGGAGAAGCCCGCCAAAAAGTGGAACAAAGGGCTCGACTTGGGTTGGAGTCACAGAAGAGAACACAAACGCCATTTTAGAATCCAGTCCTGGCAAAAAATACCAACCAGCGAATTAATATTAATTAAATAAACCAGCGGTATGTTCGAGGCTATGAGAATTAAATAATTAAAGTTGGTAGCCTCGAACAATGGGAAAATCCCATAGGGAAATATTTGCAGTCGAATATAAAAAGTAGTTTCCACTGCCACCAGCCAAAACTCGATCAGGGGGGACGGAGACGTGCCCCCTCGACTAACAGACCCCGGGGCTATCGAATTGCCCCGACCATTACGTCCATAATATGATGGTTTGTACTGGTTTCTGTTAATAATTTGGGACTAGTAAAGCCAATGGTGACTTTACATGCCCTGGGAGACAGTAGTCAGTCCCAGGGTATGGAGTCTTTGGTGGGGTGTCACTATGACACCCCTGTGTTACTGCACGGAGGGTGCTGTGTAACACACATAGTAAAAACACATGAGACCCTATGGAGTAAAGGACCCCATAGCCCATAAAACACATTAACAGTCAAAGGAACACCATAAATTATGTGGGAGAAAAAGAGTCTCACTCTTGTCAGGAGAAAAAAACAAACTCCAGAAATCCAGCAAAGCTGCTGGGGGACTCACTAGGTTAGGAAATTCAGCCTGAAGAGAGAATTCTCCCTAACACAGAGCTTGGCTGATCCTGGACTCCTCTGTGGAATCCCCATTGACGCAGTAAAACATTGTGAAGATATGTACTGATGTCCATGTTGCTACCCTACAAATGGCCAGCATGGGAACACTGGAGAAGAGAGCTGTGGTAGCGCCCACAGTCCTTGTGGAACGGGCTCTGGGAATGCCAGGAAGAGGCCTGTTAGCTAGTCGATGACACTAGGAAATGCAGGAAGATAGCCAACGCGCAATGGAGGCTTTGGAAAGAGAACTGCCCATGCCAGCCGGACCAAAAGCTACAAACAGTTGACTTGCAAAATACTTTTGTGCGGAAAACAGAACTTTAGGGCTTGTACCACATCCAAGGAGTGTAACGAACATTCCCCAGGAGAGGACTTAGAGCCAAAAAGCACTGGTAGCACCACCAGCTTGTTCAGGTGGAATGAAGATGGAATCCTGGGCATGAATGTCGGGTTAGTGCGAAGGACCACCTTGGATGTGTGGAAAGTCAAGTAGGGCGACCTGCACCAGAGAGCCTGGACTTCCCCCACACATCTTGCAGAGGTGATGCAACCGACGGAGCAGTCTCCCAAGACAAAAACGTCAGAGGGGCTTTGTGTAAGGCTCAAAAGGTGGCCCCATGAGCTTGGCGAGGACCACGTTCAACTCCCATGCTGGAGCAGGCACTCTGACAGGAGGGAATGAGAGGAACTATTTGATGAGCCTGTATGACCAGAGAGAAGGCGTCCCGGGGGAAAAGTGTTACCTGGAAATGGAAACCAGGTGAACCTTGATGGAAGAATGAGCCAGACCAGCTTGCGCCAAGGGCAAAGGGTATGGTAGGACGTCAGGAGCCTGCACTCATAAAGGGTTGAGTTCCCACCCAGAACTACAAGCTCTTATAGCAGGAAACCGTGGAGGAAGCCCTGGCGTGTGCCAGAATGTAGAAAGTAGGGGCCAGGTCATTAAATTGAGGAGATTGGGTCGAGGTGTGGCACTGCTCCCTGGTCTCTGGACATAAGATTGACATCGGCGGGAGCTGGATAGGAGGCGCCGCTGACATGATGAGAAGAGCCAAGAGCCAGTACTGCCTCGGCCAAGCTGGGACGACCAAGATCAGTTTGCACTGCTGCCGTCTGAAAACGTTGATCACTCGAGGGACAAGAGGAATTGGAGGGAATGCATGTAGAAAATGACTTTCCACAGGAAACGTGCGCCCTGAGGCCTACAGGCATGTGGCGCATTACAAGAATTAAATAATAATAATAATAATAATAATCACTAGGCTCCTTGTGTGCTGGAATCTGCTGGCGATAGCACATATTTTTGGCTCTCCCAGGTTGTGAAGAGATCGACACTTGGTGTTTCCCACCTGCTTAAGATGCAGCAGACTTGATCCAGAAGTTCCCACTTGTGGCAGGATCGCAATTCCCAGCTGAGGGAATCCTCTACTATGTTGTGTATCCCTGGTAGATGGAACAGGATGAGGAAGAGATTGTGGGATAGAGCCCAAGTCCATAGGGCCTGAGCTTTACAGATTCCATCAACAGAACAGAGGACCGGGTGCTGCCTTGTTTGTGGATGCAAAACATCTTGGTCGCGTTGTCGGTAAACACACAGACCACCCGGCCATTGGTGGTAAAATGGTCTGCCCAGAACACTGCACGTAATTAAAGGACGTTGATGTGCAATGTTTTCATCTCCAGGGACCACATATCTCTGGCATGGAGATGGCCTGTGTGGTAACTGCAGCCCTCCAGACATGTGTCTGTTGTGACTGTGACCTGAGGATCCAGCAGACGAAAGGGTGCTCCCTGTAATGAGATTGGTGCAAAGCATCCACCAGTGAAGAGCATTACAAAAAGGGGTGCGTTAATCCAATTTTGTCTTCCCATTCACCAGAGACTTGTTTCCATCGAGCATAGAGGAATTCCTGGGGAGGCCACATTCGAAGTCTTCAGTACAGGATTAAAGGAGTGCAGGATGACATCATTCCTAGCAGGGACTTCAGCATGCGGACTGACGCCAACGAATTGTGTGATAGCAGTAGAGTTTTTGCTAGCATGGCCTTCACTCTGTCCTCCGAAGGGGTAACGGTGCAGGACAGCGCGTAGAACAGAGCTCCTAAGAATAGAGCATGTTGCGAGGAGGACAAGCAGGATTTGGCAAAGTTGATGGTAAACCCCAGTGATGTCAAGTAATGGATCATAGTCTCTGGATGCCGATGAGCCAACGGAAGAGTCTGCTCAAACCAGACAATTGTCGAAGTACCAGTAGATGTACTTGTCTGAATGAGATAGATGAGTGGCCACAGGAGCCAAACATTTTGTTAATATTGTCAGAGCAATGTGTAAGGCCTTGAAATGAAAATGTCATCCTGCGATGGTGAATCGAGGGTCCCTTTGCTGTCGGAGATGGATCAGGACATGAAAGTATGTGTCCTTCAGGTCCACAGATAACAGTAAATACACTTCCTGCAGCTGCGTTAGAATATGTCGGAGGGAGACCATCTTGAAGGTTTAAGCCTGCAAGAGCTTGTTGAGTAGGTCATAGGTGGAGAATGGGTCTCCAACCCCTGATTCTTTCTTTATGAGAAAGTATCTTGAGTACACTCCTTGACCTTGTTGTTGGTGAGGGGCGTGCTCGATTGCACCCTTGGCGAGGAGAGATTGGACTTCTTGCAGGGGCAATAACAAGTGCTTCTCCACCTTTGGCAAGTGAGGTATGGAGGATGGGTGCCGGAAGGATTCCAACGTGTGCCCCTGCTGGACTAGTGAAAAAAAAACATTCATCCATGACGATTGGACGCCACTGCTCGAAGAAAGTTAAGATATGACCTCTTACTGGTGTGTGAAGACAGAGGTGCGATGACAGATCAGGCCTGCTTAGTGGACGATTGACCACTGGTGTGTGAGGAACTGCGACAGCGCAGATTTCCCCGGTACCCCTGAGACTTTGCCATGCAGCTCTCAGATGCAGGATAGGTGCTGAACTAGTAGGACTGGGACCGGTATGAAGGCCTGCAATTGAGGGACATCCTTGAAAAACTGGTCTTTGCGGACCGAAAGAACTGGCACTGTTGCTACAGTCTGCCCAGGGAGTAGGCAGTGTCTGTTTCTGCTTTGATGGCTTCAAGAATTTCGTCCACCTTCTTGCCGAACAGGTCAACACTGTCGAAGGCTATTTCCACCACTTTCAATTGCACTTTCAGACAAAAGAACAATTTACTCTCTTACCTGGTAACGTTCTTTCGATAGGATGGTCCGAAGACATGTTCCATATCTATGACAGTAATCACCACAGCTGTGCTGCTTCGGAAAATCTTTCGGCGTCTGCGTCCTGCGTCGATGAAGTTGATACGCCGTCTTCGAGGACCTCCTCCGACGGCCGACGTCACCGAATGTTATAAGTAAGACACACGACGCCCGTAGCCTCAGTTGTAGTTTTTTCCCAGAACGTGTGGCACCAAACTACTGCCAGTATGACCACAGAAAGCCTTGCGGAAAAGTAAGCTGCATAAGAAATTCTGTAGCGGGGAAGGCAGGGAGGGAGCGATATGGAATATGTCGTTGGACCATCCCATCGAAAGAACGTTACCAGGGAAGAGAGTAACTTGTTCTTCGAGGGGATTGGGTCCTCCAACGTATTCCATATCTATGACAGACTCCCAAAGCAGTACCAACGTAAGGAGGTGGGAAAAGAATTTATAATATAAAAATTTAGAATGCCCAATCAAATTGCAGAGTAAAGGAACGCCTTGCCAAGGCCAGATCCTGGCCACGGATAGAATCGAGGGAGTAGTGACGTACAAAAGTATGGACCGAAGCCCAGGTGGCTGCATCACAGATGTTACGAATAGGAACACCCCTCTGTAGGGCAGTAGAGGCAGCCATACCCCTGGTAGAATGGGCCCGCAAGGCTACCGGAGGTTCCTTACCGCCAAGCAGTAACATTCAGAAATTGCCAAGATAATCCATCGAGAAAAAGTCTGCTTAGTAACAGCTTGTCCCAAACGCCTTCCAGCGTAACCAATAAAGAGTTGATCGTCCACTCTGACCCGGGACATGCATGAAATATAAAAGCTTAAAGCTCTCCTAGGATCCAGCGTATGGAACCTCTCCTCTTCCTTACTAGGATGCGGAGGAGGATAAAATGCCGGAAGAATAACATGCTGGCCTAAATGAAATTTCCGACACCACCTTCGCAAGAAAGGAAGGACGAACTCTAAGGACAACCCTGTCCTTATGAAACACAGTGAAGGGTGGCTTAACTGAAAGTGCCTGTAACTCACTCACTCTGCGAGAAGGTTGAGGGATCTGACCTCTGGATGGAGAACCTGACCCCCCTCCCGTGAGAGCAGAATGTCTCGGTAGGGAAGACGACGGATGGAGGGCAGATGGACAAGTCGAGAAGGTCCGGGTACCACGCCCTCCTGGCCCATGCCAGAGCAATGAGGATCATCCGGGAACCAAACCTCCATAACCTCCGCAGCACTTGCGGGATGACAGGGACTGGAGGAAACGCATACAGCAGTGGGAATGACCACTCCACCACGAACGCGTCTCCTAAGGCTCCTCTTGGAGGAAATTCCCACGAGCAGAAGCTTTCGCACTTCCGGTTGACACTGGAGGCGAAGAGATCCACTTGAGGGGTCCCTCAAAGGGCAAAGATCTCCAAGAGAATCTACTGAGCCAACTCCCACTCGTGAGAGATCGCGCTATGCCTGCTCAGAGCGCCCGCCGTCTTGTTTTTGTCTCCGGCCAGATGAACTGCTGAGACCGAAATCTCCAGCTGGATTGCCCAGAACCAGAGCTGCATCGCCTCCCTGCACAGAGTAAGTGACCCTGCCCCCCCCTTTTTGTTGAGGTAGTGCATGGCCACTGGGTTGTCCGTCAGGATCAGGGCATTCTTTCCTCACACAGTTGGCAGAAAAGCCTTCAAGGCAAGCCTGACGGCCCTCAGCTCCAACAGATTGATATGGAGTCTTGACTCCGACGGAGACCAACGACCTCTGAGCTCCCCAACCTGTGAGGGATGCGTCCGGCATGATCGTCACCTCCGGCCTGGGTAGCCAAAATGGAACCCCCTTCATGAGATTGCCTTCGACGGCCCACCACAGAAGGTCCTGGGCAACCGAGGGTGGCACCTGAACGGGGTCTGACATCCTGCCGGAGGACTGTGACCACTGGAGTTTGAGAGCCCATTGCAAAGATCTCATCCGCAACCTGGCCTCTGGCACCAGAAGAATGCAGGATGCCATGAGGCCGAGCAACCTCAAGAACTCGAACGCTGGGAGACTCTGGGCATGTTGAAACTTGTGCACCATCTGCTGAATGTGATGAGCCCTCACCTGGGGAAGAAAACACTGCCCCAGGGACTTGTCGAGCACTGCTCCGATGTACTGGAGCCTCTGTGTTGGCGTCAAATGGGACTTCTTTAAATTGAGGTAGAAGCCCAGCCTGTGAAGGGAGTAGCAGGTGACTGACAGATGATCCAGGACTTGCTCGGGAGAGCGCGCCCTGATCAACCAATCGTCCAAGTAGGGGTAGACGTGAATCCCCCCTTTCCTGAGATACGCTGCCACCACCACCATGAGCTTGGTGAAGACCCTCGGGCGGAGGTCAATCCGAATGGCAGGACCCGAAACTGAAAGTGAGAGTCGCCAACCGCGAACCTCAGGAACTTTTTGTGCTTGGGATGGATTGGCACATGAAAATAAGCGTCCTTGAGGTCTAGAGACACCAACCAGTCCTGAAGTTGAAGGGCCTGGAGGACTTGAGAAAGAGTAACCATCTTGAATTTGTCCTTCCGAAGGAGCTTGTTCAAACCGCACAGTCCATGATGGGTCTCAATCCACCGTCTTTCTTTGAAATAAAAAAATAAGGGGAATACCATCCCTTGTTCCTCTCCACTACAGGCACCAGTTCTATGGCGCCTTTCTCCAGCAGGGATTGAATTTCCTGCGCAAGGAGCGGGTCCGGACTCTTCAAAGAGAGGTTCCCTGGTGGATTGTCGTGAGGCCTCTGCCGGAAAGGAAGACAGTAGCTGTGGGCTATGATCTCCAGAACCCACACATCTGAAGTAATGGCCCGCCATTCTACCAGATGCTGCGCCAGCCTTCCCCCCAACGGCGTAGCATGGGCCTCATGACTGAGCAGAAGCGGCTGCGGCGTTGCCTGAGGGCAAAGAGGCAACTGCCCGAGTGGCCTTGGCACCTCGAGTACATTGTTTTCCACCTCTGGCACTCCTACGGTGGCCCCTTTGGCTAGCAGCTCCTCTCGCTTTACTAAAGGATGAGTAATAACGAAAGGAACATCCCCTCCATTGCTGTCCCCTAGGACGAAAAAGGCAGAGGTTGGCGAACTGCAGCGCTCAACGACTTTGCTGTGGCTTTTGAGGTCTGCAACCTCTCAAGGCTCTCGTCAGCCTTGCTGCCAAAAAGATGTACACCATTAAAGGGCATGTTGAGGAGCCGGGCTTGCACATCAAGAGCAAACCCCGACTTCCGCAACCACGCAAACCTGCGTATTACGGTGCTCGCCGCCATGGACGGCTGACGCAATCTGACATGTCCAGACCCGACTGAACGGCCTCACACATGGCATCCTTGCCATCCTGTATCATAGCAAAAAAACCATCCCGTTCGTCCCCTTCGGGAATATGTTCAGACACTAAGGAAACACAGTTCCGCAGAGTGTGCGTGAAACGTGACAAGGCACATACTGAGTTGGCTGCCTGAAGAGCCATACCCCCTGAAGAAAACACTTTCTTCGCCCAACCATCAAAACGCTTGTCGTCCCTATCAGGAGGGATGGTAGGATACAACGCCTGCTTGGCTGGGGCCCTAGCCGCCTACACCACCAAAATCTCCGGAGTGGGGTGTGTGGTCAAGTAGCAGGGGTCACTACTGGCTGGGCGGTATTTTCGCGGCAAAGACCTGCCCACTGCCGGGAGACTCTACGGAGCAGTCCAAGCCGCCGCCACCCTCCTTTGTAGAGCCATATGGAACGGCAGTACCGGGTCAGTTGGTGGACCTTGGTCGAGGCTATCCATCAGATCATCCTGCAGAAAATCCCCTGGTGGAGCATACCACCCCAAGTACTCGGTGACCCTCGACATAAGGCACCGGTATGAGGACTCAGCATGGGTGACAGGCCCAGGCCTACAGAAATCCACCTCCGGAGAGGTGTCCAGACCACTGGCGTCGTGCAGCGACTGACGCAGGTCCTCAATCTGGCTATGTCCAGAGATAATCTCGTCTGGTACCGTATCAGGAACCATCCCATCTTCAGAACCCTCATCCACCTCAGAAATATAATCCAGATGGTGGAAAGTGGGCACAGAATGTGGGACAAAGACATGTTAGACTTGCTAGGGGGTTCCACCGTGCCACGGGGTACCTCCGACAAAACAGCCTCGAAAGGCGTTGAGTGAATCGGCGTCAACGTCGAGCGCGGCGCCGACAGCATCGAGCGTGTCCTGCGACAGCCTAGGCGCCGATGGCGTCGACGACTTCCTCAGAGGCGGAGCCTCGAGAGAGTCCCTCGACGACCTCGGCGCCACAGGCATCGACGTCTTCTTCGAAGACTTTACAAGTGCACACGGTCTAGAGCGCGTCGAGGACCGGGACCTGGAACGGGCGTGGCTAGAACGATTCCCCTTGTCCAAGTGGGACCTTTCTCGCGAATTGTGCCAACCACCCGAGCCCGAAGGCGTACGAGGGGTGTCTCTAGTACGGTCACGCCCGACCGCACTCGGAGGCACGGACGGACCAGTGCCCTGCGATTCAAGAATCGCCAACATTTTCTTACCGAAGGAAGACCATTCCTCCGGAGTCGCATGCTTGGTGGGATAAGCAACCCGCCGACAGACGGAGTCCTCGGACGAGGATGGGGAAGGCGACCGATGACGGCGCTTCCGTGAGTGCCTCCAAGAGGCAGAGGAGTGGCGGGACCCACTCCGGGACCGAGACCCCCTAGACTTACGAGGATGATGCAGAGAGTCGCCCCTCGATTCGTCTGTCGAAAGCCCAGTGGACCTCGACTTCCGGGGCTTGGACACCTTACCGACCGACAGCTTCTTCTTAGCTCCCGCAAGGCCTTGGACGTAAGCGACTGGCAGTCGACACAATCATCCGTGTTGTGGGCCTCCCCGAGGCACCAGAGGAAGGCAGCGTGCAAGTCCCTCACCGACATCTTGGACCCGCAGTCACCACATTCATTGAAGCCTGGACGCGGGGTGGAAGAAGAGGAAGACATCACTTCACAAATGAACAGGTTCGAAGAACCAAAAGAACAGAAACTCCAACGAGTCGAGGGGTGCCGAGATCTCAGAAGCGAACACGTTCGCGGAAAAAACAGAACTGAGGCTACGGGCGTCGTGTGTCCAACTTATAACATCTGGTGACGTCGGCCGTCGGAGGAGGTCCTCGAAGAGGGCGTATCGACGTCATCGACACAGGACGCAGACGCCAAAAGATTTTCCAAAGCAGCACAGCTGTGGTGATTACTGTCATAGATATGGAATACGTCGGAGGACCCAATCCCCTCGAAATGAGTGTCCTTGAACAAACCTTTACAGTGGAGGACAGCACTGCTTCCCATCTGCCAGAAGCCAGTGTCTGCAATATCTACTGCCAGCGAAATCGCTTGATCAGAGGCAGCCTCCCTTTCACATAGGAGGGCAAAAGCTTCATCCCTTTTGTCGTCTGGAAGGAAATCCAATGTGGGGCCCATCTTGAACTAGGGCTCACTGTTGAAGTGCAACAGGACAGCCATAGCATTAGCCGTGTTGATGGTAGATGCCGTCGTGGAGATGTGCAAAGGAATCTAGTTGTTTCCCGTCCTAGGCGGGGGAAGGACTCGCAGAACGATTCCAAGCTGCCGCTGATGCTACAGACTCTGGACCAGGTTGTGTTCACAGATATTTAGCTGCTGAGTCAGGAGCCTTGTACTTCTTTTCAAACCTGTCCTTTTTTGGAGGGGCAGAATAGGCATTTATCATGGTCAGAAGACCACCTTCCCAGATGTCCTCTAGGACAAGTATGGCAACCACAAATGTTCCTGTTTACTCCTGTCACTGCTATAAGAAGCTTTCCATTCCATTCTTTTGCCTCTATGGGACGTGATCAGCCCTGGACATAAGGGCACGGAAGGAGCCAATTTCATTAGGAGAGTCTTGAAGAGGAGGGTTGTCTGGTTCATCATCCTCCGTATCAGTATCCATAAGGGTGGCAGGAGGGGGAAGAGCAGGTGTCTGAGCTTGTGAAGGGCATCCAGCCAGCGGCGTAAGAGCAGGCAAAGGGCCAGCCGGGAGGTCTTGGCATGGAGGCCCAGATGGGGCAAGAAACCTATGCTGTAACTCTGACACCAAAGATGGCATTGTGCATACGATGTCCAAGCAGAGTTTGCGGAGCTCCGGATGAGTGGCAGCCGGTCCTGGAGATGGCCCAGCAGGAGCAGAGAGCATATTTGGGGCAGCATATTTGTGGAAGTGTCAGCCGGATCAGATGATAGAAACTCTACATGAGTATCGTCCATGCAGGTGTGAACATCAGAAAATACACCTCCCTGCTCAAACTGCATCACTGGAAGGTTGCAATATGTCCTCAGGTGGAAGTATATTAGACCCATGAACAGCAGAAGAGACCAGCGTAAACAATGGATGGGTATGCATAGAGTTTTGTAGTGCAGAAAACACAGAAGCAGAATATCCAGCTGTAGAGACACCTGGCAGAGAAGTCGAGAAGTAGGCAGCCATGCATCTTTGTCGTGGACGAATTGGCAGTAGTGGTGACAGACATTGATGGAGTTCAGTGCACCATAGCAGTCGGCAACAAAGTCATTGTCGGAATCAGCATTGACAGAAAGAGGATTTGTCCTGCTTGTGAGTCATTGATGGGGTTGTAGGTGAAGATGCCATCGACCAGCCAGATGTGAACGAGTGCTTCTTGGTAGATGAGAGACCACCAGTAGGAGATGTCAACAGCATTTTGTAGCTGAAGACGAAGCAGTCTTCATGGACGGAATCACCACTGGTGGGACCATAGACTAAAACGTTGATGCTGTCATGCAGGAGGTGGCCGTCCAAGCTTGGGTCGAATGATCTTTTTTTGCTATTTTCCCACGTAAAGAGTCATTGTGGTCCTTGACCTCTTGGATAAAAAAGTGTGTTCCAGAGGCTTGCTCTGCCTGAGTGAAGTATGGCTACGGATGGTGGTTGCATCAGAGGCTCCAGCACCATCGTCTAGCCAAGTAACAGTGACAGTCTCGAAGGATCTTGTTGGCAAATACTTGGCAGAATGAGCAGTGGCTGATCTTGTGGTTAGAATAAAGACAGTAAAGGCAGTTGTGGATATCCACCACATAGACATTCTTTAGATGACAGGTAGCACATGCCTTGAAAAGGCTTTTCTTCCTGTTGTCAGCCATAGCTTCACGGACAGGTCCAAGGCCTCAATGAAAGGATGCCTAAATGGTACCTGCGAAGGAGTCGTTAAGCTGGAACGAAACCACTGACTGTCGTGAAGAGTTGACATGTATGATATGATATGATATGAAAGATTATTTATAAATGCGCTTAATACCCAGAGTTTTCTAAGCGTGGCCACGGGGATCGAACCTCTGTTGCTCCATGTCGTTTTGCTTCCAAGGCAAGCACGTTGCCGCTGAGCTATCCTCCTGGGTGTAGTGAAATAATTGTAGAAATAGTTTTAAAAGTGCTGAATAAATGGAGAGTTCTTTGAGAGCTCCCAACACTGAATTTGTGGTACAAAATTGAAAGATGTCTCGAGGGGTGGAGCTAAGGGAGACCTGTCAATGGACTGTCGGACAATATGACCCAAAATGACTCTGACAGAGCACTAAAGTAACAGCAGTTTTAAAATGTAAGCATAAACTGTGTTACTATAACCAAGGATTCCCAGCCTGACGGCGGGGTATATTCAAAGAGCATGTGAATCTATGAAAGATCCAATGCTGGACCAATACAATCCTAGCATAGGTAATCTTAGGCTGCTGTCTTGGAATGCATGTGGGATGGCTAATTTAAAGCAGGCCTGGTCTAGAGTACCCGAACTGGGTAATATCAGTGTTCTCTTCTTTCAAGAAACCGTGTGTCTGGGGAACTTCGACCTGGATGGCTACTCCACTTTCTCCTGTCCGGCCACCTGCAGTGGGATAGGGCGCCCCTGTGGGGGTATGGCTTTTGCCATTGATGTTAAGATTTCAGCCTCTTCTGCAGTGTGGTATGTCTCTGAAGACATTCTGGCAGTACTTGCTTGTTTCTTGGGTGGCATAGGAGATGTATTGCTGGTCAATGTCTATTGGAATCCGACTAAACATCTTATTCAGGATTTTCTGGCGCTACTAGCTTATTTGATTGTTGGCTGGCTGATGGATATCAGCATGCTATGATTGTTGGAGGTGGCTTTAATGCCTATTGTGTGGAAGGGCAGATTCATAATGGTACATCTAACCATAGCTCGCAAATGCTCCCATAATCTTGGGCGGGCATGGGCTGGGATTCATTCATGTCCTCTTGGGATCTCTTGCAAATGGAAGCCTCCTCCACACTTTGCATTCCTGTTTAGACTTGGCATAGGGGTTCTTGCACCTCATGGAGTGATTATTTTTTTGTGTCTTCTACCATAAATGTGTACTTCGATGTGTTTGCTGGAACCTGAAAGCAGTGATCATCTTATTATCCATTTGACTATGCTGACATCTACATATAAGTGTGATCGCTTGCCCTTGTTGATTCCTGTAAAATCTTCTAGGAATGTTTTATCTTGTGGATGGGATAGTAGGACCTATGGCCGTGATATGGGTACTTGAAGCTGGCCTGCAATATAGGTGATGTAAACTCTATTTGTTGTGATTCCTTGTCGACTACTGGCGATAGACCTATGGACAGATGTATTGTTGAGGGCATTAGTATGTCCTTGAGTGGTAGAATTCTGCTCCCCTCGGCCCCTCACACTCATCAATTTGACCCTAGAATTAGGGAGTCCAAGAGACAGGGTATTAAAGGATAGTTCCGGGACTTTTTTTTTATTGTTCCTATGGTTCGGCCATGTGTTTTTAAGCATAAATCGGTAGATCGTAGAAAACTTTCCTATGGACCTTACCCGACTTTTCGTCCATTAACGCACTCGAAATCAGCCGCCATTTTCTGATAATCCTATCATTTCCCCCCATCGCCCTGGCTCACCTGCTTTTGCGGCACTAAATCAAATCCCCCGCCCCTGAGCCTGACATCAGCAGACGCGTACCGCCCATTTCCCAACGCCAAAGCACGTTTCGTGTCAACAATCGCTGCGCCTCAGCTAATGAAGTGTCGCCATGGAAATGGCAGGACGCCTCTTTCCTCAATAAGTATAAACACACCGTTTCACAACACACAGCAGCAGATTTTCGATTCCATTCCTCTCTCTGTGTTACTTTGAGTATTCTGTGACTCGTTTCTGTGCTCTGGTCAGCTACCTTCGCCGCTTCTAGGCCTTGTGAACACCTGTACCATCTCTGTAAATTATTTTACTTTCTTTACCACACAATGGCTACAATAATGCCGTATATGTACGAGCCCGAGTACACCGAGGAGGAACTACTGGAAAGGCAAGCACGCGGAAACGATGGGGATTCGGACGGCAGTTGGGAGGACCAGTCAACGAATGAAGAGCCTGGACCATGTCGCATGGACGGCGTCTCCACCTGGTGCACGTGCAATCGGTGCGAGCTAATGCCAACTGAGGAGGAGAACTGCTGCTGCCGTGAAAATTCCGGGTGCTTGGCCTACATTTCGGAAGGCGAGCCAAGTCCGCAATGCATCACCGAGCTGCCAGAGTTCAGGGAAGCCTGCCTCTCATGGACCGTGTTGAGGATGATGATGGTGCTTATGCACGAACTTCGCGGCACTGTTCGTCCGCGTAATCCGAGTAACGAGTAAGTATACTCTGGTTGTGATGTCAGTGATGCCACTACTATGTCATGGTCGTCTCCCACATATAAAATTACATCTACATATCATTCGAATGCATGTAAATTGGTTCCATATTGTGCATTTTCTAGATAGAATTTTTTTCAAAGCAGAATGACATTTTTTACCTGAATCGACAGTGATAAGAAAGTTTTGTCATTTTAATACAGTTTGCATCTTTCATTTTCACAGGTGGTACAGGCTGGTGGCCTATCGTTGCTTCACTTGGTGGCTTCACGGGAGGCTCGGACACTTCATATTTCTAATGAGCACTTCTTTGCGCTTTGCTAGTCAACCCGTGAAGGTGCTGGTTATCTGCTCTTCGTCTCTGTGAACTTCCGTGACCACTTCGAGGAAACTCCTCAGTTTGCAACCTGTGAACTGCTCCCTGTTCTTCAAGTTTTAAAAAGTTAGAGTCTTTCTTTCAGTTTGTGGGAAACCATTTCATTGCGAAAACTCAGTTCTACAAATACCAAACCGATTATCTATTTCCAGCCATTAGCGAAGCTTGGAGAATGGAAAAAATGTCTATTGATAGTACATTCGCGGGCAAACGGTTCAGGCTAGCCGGTGATGGACAGTGCGACAGCCCAGGATTTTCAGCCAAGTACTGCACCTACCACTTTCAGGACATGGAAAGTAAGAAAATTGTGAGTTCGGTGGTCGTGCAGGTGTCACAAAGTAAGTGTTCCACAATATGTGCCTAAAGTACAGGCCAAAACGATTGCATTTTGGCATGGAGGGCATGATAAATCGGACTCTTCTAGCGGTCTTGGCACATAACCATAATGTTGGCCGTCAACAAAGTAGGACGACCGGAACTTTAGGGACGCTTCGCTACAATAAGGCCTTCACTAAAAGAAGTAAACAATGGGTGATCAAACCAGTGTTTGAGGATATGCAATATGAGTTTATTGAGAGACTTATTGTTGACGTCCTAGATAGGCACATAAATGGAGTTGTGAACGAACCTGTGCAGGGGACAACTGCATTGCCACCCAACATTGCCTCTGTTCCATGTCCACCTAAAGAAGAGCTCATTGAGAAATACACATCACGGTTTAAATGATTGTAATTTGATTGTCTGTTCTCTCGAGTCTCCTCATGTCGCAGGCCCATTGAATATATGTATCTATGTAATGTGTAAATAAAAGTGATTGCTCAGTGTACATGCAATGTGTCTATCCAACCTTGTTCATTTGCGCATTAAATTAAACCAAACAGTAATATAATTCATTTTTCAAAAAATATAGAATGTCTCCGTATTTATGGTTCTCTGGGGCTGCAAAGCACGCAGACAAAATGCAAAGATGGAGTGTAAATTTCAAGTCCTGTGAGATGGCCTTACACTGAATGTAGCTAACTAGGAATGTGTGCTCGTTCAAAGTGAAGGTCAGCTGCTTTGATTTTTTGCTCGGGTGCCGGAATGGCCCACGACTCAGTATAAGGTTCTATTGTTATTTGACCTTGACAGGCCGGGACCATCCCGAAAGACTTCTTTTTGGGGGTGTGGGGCAATAACGTAAGAAACGATAATGAATATAATTTCAGAAACAAAATGCAAATCGCTGAATATTCTCAAAACATTTGATGTCAAATAAATGTACTTTACCAAATTTACAATCTTGCGGTTTAATTTAAAAGTACAGTTTCATATTCCCAATTGTGGCGCGCTGTGTGGTGTGAGCTCATCTGTGTTGATTTCCTGGTTCTGTGTGGAGTCGCGTAGAAGACGCCTGGGCGCGTTTGCCTACGCAGCTCAGTCACGTCACGGATAGAGGCGGGGAATATGAATGTTTTGATCAAGTCTGTTTCCGGGGCGGGGGATTTGATTTAGTGCCGCAAAAGCAGGTGAGCCAGGGCGATGGGGGGAAATGATAGGATTATCAGAAAATGGCGGCTGATTTCGAGTGCGTTAATGGACGAAAAGTCGGGTAAGGTCCATAGGAAAGTTTTCTATGATCTACCGATTTATGCTTAAAAACACATGGCCGAACCATAGGAACAATAAAAAAAAAGTCCCGGAACTATCCTTTAAGCATCTGAGGGGTTTGGGACTTTCCGATTGTGAATTTCATAGACATAGGACCGCGGAGGCCACTCGACACGAATCTGGTTGAAGTACTCAAATATGACCTTTATCGCCAAAACAATCAGTTGATGAAGATTCTGCTTCACTCCGATAATAGACCATTCTGGTCTTGTATAAATAAAATACAGGATTCTGCCTATGATTCTAGGGTGGAATCTATACAAGAAAGCATATGGGTTTCTTATTATGCTAATAGATTTTGTTCTATTCCCCTCTTGGCTGTCTGCTATGAGAAATTGTTTGGGTGTGCTTTCACCTTTTTCTGCACCAATTATTTCATTTTCCTTTTTCAATAATTTCCAAAATTAAAGATTCCAATCCAAATTTTGCATGAAATATTCATTTCTGATTTTACCCCTTGTGGATGACACGTGTTTCAGCATCAAAACTTTGCCTTGCTCAAATCCGGTCTAGTCTGTTATGCAACAAAAGAAAAGGGGTAATAACAAAATTGTTTAGGACTTGTGTCCTTACTGAACAAAATAAACATAAAACACAAATACAGTTTGCAATTTTTGACTCCCATCTTGATTATGAACAATGTAAAAACTTGAAAATGAAATACGTGCTTATAAAGTCCCAAGAAACACAGAACATTTTTAAAACAACAAATACAAACAGTGCATTGACCCATTTGGCTTTATTGGTGCATCGAGTCCCTTGGGACTCGGTTCCAAGCTATTTGTGCTTTTATTTCCAACGTATTATTTGTTAGGTTTGTGCGGCACCTTACCATTGTTACTGTGGTCGAAGGTAGATAGCTACGTCATACTGTTCTGAAGTTCCTGGGCTTAAATCCCTCCTATTGAAAGAAATAGACAAAATGTGCCATGTACAAGTAAAACATTTGTTCTGATCTTGGTTTATTTCCTTTTGTTACCTCTTCAGATATTAAATTGTTTCCAGTTACCTCTTTAGATATTAAATTGTTTCCAAGGTTAGTGGTTGCGATTTGGTCCTATTTGTGTAAACTGAAAAATCTTTAGTGAGCGGTTCGCTAATGCGACTTGTGCATGTTTACATTCTGGCAGCATTTTATTGAAACTATTTGGAGTTTCAGTACCATTAATTGAGTTCATTTTAAAAGAGAAAAATCTTTCTAACATTAGCATTTATAGTATGGGCCTGATTGAGCGGGACAGCTACTAATAGGTCATAATCTGTGGTGGGCTTTAGGGCTTACGTGAAAAGTCTACATCTCTCGCTTCAAGCGTCGGCTCTGTGGCTCCTTCCACTGAAATCACGTCTTTGCTATTATGCCCAAGACTTCTTTGCAATAATTCCTACCTTTCTTTACATCGTAAGAATAGCAGTGTCCATGTTTTGGGCTAAATTATGCCTTGTTTCCCAGTATTGGTAATGGGTATAGCCCAACAAATCAGCCTCACACTTTAACTATGTTTGCATGCTAAAAGAAATGCTAATGACAACATCGGAAAACAATATTTTCATGTTTGACAACCAATACTATAAACAAACAAGAGGCGTTGCAATGGGCGTAACATATGCGCCAGCCCTTGCAAATTTAGTTATGGGTATGTTTGAGTAGCTCTTTATCTACTAATTGGATGCATACAAAAACAAAACAGTAAAATGGACAAGATTCATAGACGATGTGTTAATTATTTGGAATGGAACATCTCATGAATTAGAAGAATTCTTACATCAAGTGAATGACAACCATTATGGATTAGAGCTAATTGGATCCAGTAGTCAAACTGAAATCAACTTCTTCGATCTAACAATTATTGTATCTGGCAATCAGCTAAAAACTAAAACAGCCAGAAAGGAAACGGAAGTAAACTCCACACTCTTTGCCACAAGCTATCATCCTCAACCAGTCATCAGAAACATCCCAAAGGGCGAATTCATAAGAGCAAGACGGAATTGCACGGAAGCAGCCGCTTTCAATGCGGAATGTAAACTTCTAACTTCAAGATTCACTGCCAGAGGGTACCCTCACAAAGCAATTGAAACAGCCTGGAAGAAGGCCCACACAATGGATAGAAAACTTACCTTGACTCAAAAACCCAAAGATAGGAAACAGGATGAAACGGTTCAATTTATCACCACCTATTGTGCCAATAATCAAGAAGTGCTTAAAAGAAATTGCTACCTTTTAAAATTAGATACCCGTATTGGCAAATACATTAAGGATCAACCAACCATAGTCTACAGAAGGGCTGGAACATTGAGAAGTAGCTTAAGCCCTTAGCTATTACCCGAAAAAGAAGAAACAACAACAAGACCTTGGCTACACCAACCAGATTCAGGATTCAGAAAATGTGGATTCTGCTCAATGTGTGAGCATGTAGTGCCTAGTACCAATATATTCAGAGACCAAAACGGAACAAAAACACAAATTAGAGGGCAAATCAACTGTCGTCCCAAGTACATCATATATGATGTTATATGCATATGTAACCTAGTATGCATCGTAAGTACAATCCGTGAACTGAGAACACGAATCCTAGAACATATGTGAGCAACTGGAAGTCAAGACAAGAATTTACCACTATCGCACCATTGCCAGAAATATCACCAACTCCAAGACAAAAGAGAAATCAAATTTATTGGACTAAAAAAGATTAAGATGGGCGGCTGAGGAGGAAACCAAGAATTACGACTCCGACAGGAAGAAGCCAAGCTTATTTGTCACTTTAAAGCTGTAGAACCTGGCTTAAACTCAGATAATGAAATGATACATTTTTTGTAAAGTGTGTAACATAAGTATGGCAGCAATGTTTAATGGTACAAAATCTTTAAGTAACTGAAACAATGTAATGATATATTTTCTGGAAAAGGTGTAAGGCAAGCATACTAACACAAAATGGTGAAACCTATTTAGGAAATATGAAAATACAACATAATTAGAATGCACAAAGTGAAAAAAGTGATACAGAACGCAAAGATTTGAAAGTCTTAATATCCAACCATCACAATCATAATGCTTGTGATAGAAATGCGCAATGGCATGTTTTGAGCAATTGGACATATTTATTAATTAAAAAAACCCGAATTACACCAGCACCCAGCAACCAGAATAGTTAGCTGTGAGACCGAAGTGGAATATTAAACATATCTTCCAGGCCAAAACTACAGATACCATAATGCACAGCGACACAAGTGCAGCAACATACTGTGTCGCCAAGTAGACCTATGCCTTATTAACATATTCAACATACGCGTCATGGACAAACTAGGGACTCCACGATTACGCATCTTATTGTATATACTCAATAGATGAAGTATGTCATGCATATTTAACTTCGACTAAGAGCTAATATAGGTGAGAGGAGTTGTGCAACTAACACGGAGCACTCCTCCTTCATAAATAAATAAAAGACATAAACATTACATCAAATGAAGAGGCCTCGGTCATTCTCTATGAAAAACACGGAACTAAAACACAGAGATAAAATCAGTTGAAAATCGTATTAATAATAAGAGACACACGTACAAAGTTGGGCTATACCCATTACCAATACTGGGAAACAAGCCATAACTTAGCCCAAAACATGGCCGCCGCTATTCTTACGATGGAAAGAAAGGCAGGACTTATTGCAAAGAATCCTTGGGCATAACAGCAAAGGCGCGATTTCAGTGGAAGGAGCCACAGAGCCGACACTTGAAGCGAGAGATGTAGACTTTTCAGGTAAGCCCACTCCAGATTATGACCCATTAGTAGCTGTCCCGCTCAATCAGGCCCACGCGGCCCATTATATTATAAATGCTAATATTACAAATATTTTTCTCTTTTAAAATGAACTCAATGAATCATACTGAAACTCTGAATAGTTTAAATACAATGCTGCCAGAATGTAAACATGCAAAAGTCGCATTAGCAAACCGCTCACTAAAGATTTTTCAGTTTACACAAATCGGACCAAATCGCAACCACAAACCTTAGAAACAATTGAGAATCTAAAGAGGTAACAAAAGGAAATAAACCAAGATCAGGACAAACGTTTTACATGTACACGGGACATTTTGTCAAAAGGAGGGATTTAAGCCCAGGAACTTGAGAACAGTACAACGCAGCTATCTACCTTGGACCACAGTAACAATGGTAAGATGCTGCACAAACCTAACAAATAATACGTTGGAAACAAAAGCACAAATAGCTTGGAAACGAGTCCCAAGGGACTCGAGGCGCCAATAAAGCCAAATGGGTCAATGCGCTGTTTTTATTTGTTGTTTTAAAAAGGAAAAACGTAAGGAAGAGCTCTTAGAACCTCATCCCTACATCTGCTCTTGTTCTATGTTTCTTGGGAATTTATAAGCACGTATTTCATTTTCAAGTTTTTACATTGTTCATAATACAAATGGGAGTCAAAAATTGTAACTGTATTTGTGTTTTATGTTTATTTTGTTCAGTAAGGACACAAGTCCTAAACAATTTTGTTATCACCCCTTTTTTTTGTTGCATTACAGACTAGCCCGGATTTGAGAAAGTGAAAGTGTTGATGCCAAAACACGTGTCATCCACAAGGGGCAAAATCAGAAATAAATATTTCATGCAAAAATTGAAGTGGAATCTTTAATTTTGGAAATCATTGAAAACGGAAAATTAAATAGTTGGCGCAGAAAAAGGTGTAAGCACACCCAAACAATTTGTTTCTGTACAAACGGAGTAGGGGAACTCAAAGTCTCTGTAGATGCGTACACCCATGCGACAAACACAAGGCTAAATATTCAGATCTAACTCATTTGGAAGAGGAATTAGGTCGCGAGAGTACAACCACAAGATATCACCAAAACGTTCCCTAAGTTAAACACTATCCAATTCTTGATGAGCCCTGCCCATGGGCTCTGGAGGACATAGTATGGGCAATAAATAGACTCAAACCATCTAGGGCTCCCGGTCCGGATGGTTTGCAGGCATTTCTCTTACAACGGGACCCGGAACTTTGGGAACGTTTCCTTAAACCCTATTTTGAGGAAATAGATGTTACTAATAGGGTTCCTTTGTGTTGAAATGAGTCTATTATCATTACCATATTTAAAAAAGGTAATGTCATGGACCCCGGGAATTATAGGCCCATAGCGCTGACTGACTCGACTAGTAAAGTGTTTTCTATACTTCTCCTAAGGGATCATAACTCCCTGAACCAAAATAACACCCTTTCACGTTTTTAGGTGGGTTTTTGCCAAGAAATTGGTACATCCCTAAATGCTACCCTGTTGAAACATTTACTGCAGAAAGTAAAAGCTACAAAGGGGATGGAAATATATATGGCCTCTCTGGATTTATCCACTCCTTTTGACTGCGTAGTACGTGAAGGTCTGTGTGCTAAACTACTTCGATATTAGGGTTCCCATGAAAATCGTTCAGCTTATAGCTGCGCACCATCTTGATTCATAGCTTCGTGTTCGCCTTAGTAAGGATGATGCTGTTACAAAAGGTATGATGTTCTTTCATCGTCAGGCATTTCAAAGCCTGCAGTTTAAATGTGTTTGACAGTACATCACATTTTTTGGGGGCGGGGGTGTGGAAAAGGGCATATAAGTGGTTGGGGGGTTTGGATATAGGTAGAAATAGGCTCAGGAGGGGGGAATTAAGGGGACTCCCCCACAAATAAAAAAAATTAGATAAACTGTCAAACACGTTTAAATTGCAGGCTTTGAAATGCCTGACAATGAAATGACATAGAACAGTTAACCAAACATATTGCTTAAGGTGGGACTTAAGCAGGGTTTAACTTAGCTCCAACCCTCTTTAATGCATAATTAACTGATATTGAGGAGATTTGGCACGCTCATGGTTTGATTCCTGTGAGGCTGGGCCATCTTGACATTCTCTGGTTGGCTTTTGCTGATGATATTGTCATCTTTGACAGAACGGTGCAAGGCCTCCAACGTAAGCTTAATATTTTTCATGAGTATGCCCTGTCTAACAATTTGGTGGCAAATGGTGATAGGGTTGTGTTCTCCAGTGGCAAGAAGTCAGTGGTTAAGCGGTGGTCACTGGGCACTGGTCTAGAGAAGAGGGTGGCCTCCGTTCGCTATATGGGGTATAATTTGACATATGCATCTTCATTTAAGATGTGGAAAGATTAGTTTAAGGCCAAACTTATCCCCTTGAGGTCCCATATGAACAGTGGGTGGTTTTTCACTTCTACCAGCACTCAAATATTATCTGGGGAAGGTAGAGCCTGTCATGTTCTACGGGCTTGATATAGCGTCTGTTGATGTGCGGCCTGTTCTCGATACCCTGCAACGGCTCTTGTACAAGAATGTACTGGGCGTGGCATCATCAACCCCATATGCAGTAATTTGTCACAAACTTAATCTTGTATCACTTCATGTTCGACAGCAATGGAAACAACTCTTGGTTTACTCCAAGTTCATGAGGCCCCCAGCTAACGCCTTATTTGTGGATTTTCAACTTATTGCAAAATGTGGTACAGTTCCCTCTGTGAATGTGTTTGGGACTTGAATGAGAGAACTACTGGAACCAATTGGTTAATCAGAAATGGAACTTAAGTTGATTCCAGATAAAGTGCAATTCAAACTATTCCGGGCTGACTATCGAGGCCCTGTCTAGTTATTCACTTTATAGTGAATATGCAAATAGTCCCAGAAAAAGGGGAGATCTGCCTATATATCTGAAGTGTTTTCCTTGTCATAAGACCCAACAGGTTTTCTTACGCTTAAAGCTTAACCAATTCCACACTAGAGAGAGAACTAGGCACTGGACTATGCCCACTCATGATGTAGGCCCCTATTAAATTGTTGTTTCTCTAAGTGTCAAGATGTCACTGAAAGTCTTAAACAATGGATATTGGACTGCAAAGCTATCAGTAGAATTAGACTGACTGCTCTTGTTAAGGAAAAGGAGAGTTTTTCCTCTGAATATTCCAGAGAATTGTGTTGGTCTAGACTGATGTAGGGACTGAATATATCACTGATTATTGTGCTTGTACATTTGCTGAATGGTATAGATTTTAATTGTTAATTACCTGTTTTTATGTATTGTGGAATTGAAGACTTTTTTTGTACTTTATCTACTATAATCTTGAGGAAATGCTAATTAGCTTTTATACTTGTTTATACTTTTAGTGTATGTTATGTGCAAACTAAGATTTGTCTTCTTGTTTTATCTTTTTTCATTTCACGCTTTGTACATTTGTGGAAGGTTTTCTGTAAACCAAAACACAATACCAAATAATAAAAAAGAAAGAAAAGGTTACTCACCGTAGTGACTAGTGTACTCCTAGCCCATAGTCCCCCATTCCTCCATTCTGTATAGGGCGTCCCCGCATGGCGATGGAACGAGAGCCTTTTGCATGGCAAAATAAGCACTTCCCCTCTAAATTTAATAATTTAGGCGCGTATATGGGCGAGGATAGGCGTGACCACACACGCTGAACCTGTTCTCCAGCACCACACCTCAGTCCCCACAAACATGCATCGGGAGCAACTGCCCTAATTATGCATATTATGAGGGGGATGGTGGGTGGAGCGTATGGAGAGAAGAGGACTAGGGATCCGGAATACAGTAATCAACTAACTAAATAACAGTGAGCAACTTTTTCTTTATTCTTACTCACACATCCCGCCCACTTTCCACCATAATGTATGGGTAAATCCAACGCAACAGAAACGTAAGGGAGGTTATGTATTTAGTAGTTTTAAGTGAGCAAATTACTGAGTAGTGCCTGGCCAAATGCTGCATCTTCACCTGAACCAACATCCAGACAGTAATGACGGCTGATGGTGTTGCCCAAGTGGCTGCTTTGCTGATGACATCTCAAGCAACATAATGCTGAAAAGTGATTGCAGTTGCTTTTGCACTTAATAAATGGGCTTGAATACCTCCAGGAAGTTTTGCCCTGCCCTTTGCAGGCTTCTGCTATACACAACACCATCCATCTAGCAATCAATGCATGCCTTAGAGGCTTGCTTGCCCGCCAAAGGATACAAAGAGAGCCTCAGAACTTCTGAATGACTTGGACCTGCTTAAATAGAATTTTAAAGTTCTCCAGATGTCTAAACAGTGCAAGACTGCCTCCACTTGAGAATGTGGGTTAGGAAAGAATACTGTTAATACAATTTATTGGTTAATGTGAAATTCTGATACAACCTTAGGTAACAAGGTTGATGTGTGTGCATAAGAATCACTGTATCCTTGTAAAATGTTGTATACGGCTAGCGCTAGACTTTCAATAACTATTCTTGCTTATGTTAAAGTAATTAACAGAACTGACTTCACTGTCACAAATGTAATATCCATAGGGTTCACAGGCTCAAATGGTTTATGAGCTAGTGCTGCTAAGAGAATATTAAGATCCCAGGAGGGGCAAGGCCTCTTGACTGGGGGGAATAATCTTGTTAGCACTTCCAGGTATGTTTTGATGATAGGATTAGCTGAAGAAAAAATCTGATAAGAATTCCTATACGCCTCTATGGCAGCTAGATACGTCCTGCATGTGTCTACCTGTATTCCTGAATGAGCTAAATAAGCTGAAAAAGATAGAAAAACTATCCAGCGTACACTTCAGGGGTCAATACCATTCTGTTCAGACAAATGGCAAAACCTTGTCCATTTGCTCTTGTATTGGGACCTAGTTGAGGCCTTTCTTGTCCTCTGAATTATGTCCATGTCGTCTTCCAACAGCTTCAGATGGGCTAAGTTAGTTTTTCAGGCACCAGTCTGCTAGGACCATCACTTGTAGGTTCGGGTGAAGCACTAAGCCTCTTTATTGAGATAACATCCTATTGGATACTTTCATCTTAAGTGGTCCCTGCTAAGCCATAGTCTGAGTACCAAGCCCTGCAGGGCCACAGAGGGGCTATTAGGATTAATTTGCAATTCTTGGTTGCACCAGACTTGTTAGGGACCCTATGCATGCATGTGAGGGGTTGGCTGGAATGCATAAAGGTAATCTCCAACCAATCTATTTGAAAAGCATCTGGCGACATCCCTATCTCTAATCCTGTCACCAACCCCCTCTCCTGGTCTGACCACTCTCTCCTTTCCTCCTACCTGGGGCACCCCCTTGGTCCTCTATCTGAGCTACCCCACAGCACTGCCAGCCTCCTTTGCTGTCATCCGACCTATGAAGCGAGTGTCAGTTGCAGCTTTCTCCTCCTCCTTCATCTCCCCTCCCACCTCTGCTTCGGACTCTCACTCTGAATCGGTCCCTGCTAACCTGCACCTTGCCATCTCCAACACCCTTGACATCCTTGCCCCGGTCAGGAGGATCCGCCTAAAATCTGCTTCCAAGAACAGCTGGTACGACTCTGATTTAGCATCTCTGAAACGCAACTGCAGAGCTGATGAACGGAAGGGTCAGACCTTGGGTTTACCCTCTGACAAACTGGCCTGCCGCCTGCTCCAAAGGCAATATTGCTTCTCTATCACTCCAAGAAGCAGGCCTATATACAAGCCCCCATCTCTGGCGCCGTTAACACGGTCGAACTATTCAAAAACTGCAAGGAACTCACCAACCCAGCTGAAGTCTCCACCTCGCTCCTTCCTTCACAGGCTCTCTGCACCACTTTGGCCTCACATTTCACATTGAAAACTCAGGGCATCCTGTCCTCACACTCCTCCACCCCCATCTTTACTTGCCTGCTATCCTACCTCCCGTTGGATACCACTCCCATCTCTCTCCTCCCTCCTGCCCATAGCACCAGATGAGGTCTCTATAGTGGTCTGCTCTATGAAGGTCTCCTCCAGACAGGTGCTGCCCTGCTCTTTCAGAAGCATTAAGAACAACATCTCCTCTCTTGCTGACTACTGTAACCACTCCTTCGCCACTGGCTCCTTCTCTCTATCCCTCAAGCACACCCTTGTGCTAAAAAAGCCACCGGTTGTCCCCTCCTGCCTGGCTAACTATAGCCCTATTTCCACTACCTCCTTCCTGGGTAAACTCTTGGAGAAGCTGGATCTCCCCCAACTGACCCTCCACACTGAGCTTGTTGATTACCTTCATGATCATCAATCTGGATTCCAGGCATCCAGTGGCATGGAAACTACTCTCCTGAGCACCAGTGAAAACATGCTTGCAAATCTCAACTCCAACTCTCCTGCTGATCTCATTCTCCTTGATCTCTCCTCTGCCTCTGACACAGTCATAAAATGACTGACACCCTCTGCATCACTGACTGGGCACTGGATGGGCTGACCTTTTTCCTAACTAACCGATGTTCACAGCTGCAACTGGGCCCTTTCTCCTCCATCACCTCACTCTCTACCTGTTGTTTCCCCCAGGGCTCTATCCTATCGCCATGGCTCTTCAATATCTATCTTGCCCCGCTTGCTCATCTGATTTCTTCCCTTTCTCCTGATTTCCAGTGTATCCCGATGACACACAGCTTTTCTTCAAACTTCCCTCTACTACCTCCTCTATCTCCTCTCTGATCACTGACTGTCTGTCCACCATTCCAACAGCTATCGATCTCTGTCTTAATGCCAGTAAGACAGAGATCCTTCTCATTGGAACACCTGCGCCCCTTTTTTTTATCCCACCCTCTGGCCCTCCCTCTTTGGGGCCTCTACCCCCACCATGCTGTGAGGCTAAAAACCTTGGGGTCATCTTCGATTCTGCCCTCTCCTTCACCCCTCACATCATGAACCTTAATAATAAGTCCCACTTCCAGCTCCACCTCCTCAGAGGTTCTTCCTTTCTTCACATCCCCCAGATGCTCAATGGCCCAAGAGCTCTGGTCCTCTCCAGGCTGGATTACTGCAACAGCTTCTTTCTCAATCTCCCTCTTTCCTCCCTACGCCCCTCCATCTAATCCCGAATAGGGCTGCAAGACATATTCTTGGCCTCAGGTGCAGGGACAGTATCTGTCCAGCCCTAAAATCTCTCCACTGGCTCCCGGTGACTGCAAGGATCTAATTCAAGACCCTCTGCATTATCCACAAGGTCTTCTGTGGCCTGGTACCACGCTATCTCAAATCCCATCCCTAAATACTGCCCTGCTAGAGAACACTGCTACTCTAACTCCATCTTTTTGACTGTCAAACACTTCTCCAAGCAGAGAGTGGGGGGCAGGTCTCTCCACTCAGCTGGCACCTTCCTTTGGAACAGCCTCCATGCCCCTCCCAGACTTGAGCTGGACCTCCTTAAATTCTAGAAACCGCTAAAAACTCTGCTGTTCTCTACCTCTTTCCCTGCCCTGCTAATCACCCCACTGCCGCTATGACTGGTTGCTTGATCCTCATTTATCTCACAGGATTTCAGGCCCTTCTTCCTAGTTAATACCAGCACACCACCATCCCCCACTGCACTGCCCTTGCGGGCACCTGCTTGGCTGCTCTGCATCCCACGCTTGGGAGTCGCCTGCACTAGCACTTAGCCTGAGGTTCTCCTCCTTGGCTCCCCTTAGCACTTCCCTCCTGGGCCATCCACCAGCACTTGTCCATTCCTCTGCTCCACCCCCTGTCCCTCGCCCATCTCCTGCACTTCTCCTCACTGCACTTGCACATACGAATGCCACAAGGCCTAGTAGGACCATGACTGCATTTTAATGTTTTGTGATTATTTTCATTTCCCCTGTTCCCTTCCCATTTAGCCTTGTGGCACTTTGAAACACAATTATGTTGTATAGGCGCCCAACAAATGCTCAATAAAATAAATAAAAATAAATTCTCCTTCCGAATTCTCCCCCCCCCCCCCCGGCCTTCCCACGATGCGAAAGTGTTGCATTTGGCACTGCTGCTTGTCGCAAAGAGGTCTATCTCTAGGTCACCGCACATTAGGAACAACTCCTGAAGAAAGCACTCCGCTATCTCCATTTGGTAGGAACTTGCTCAGAGTCTGCTGAGCTTATCTGCTTCCTTGTTGTTCTGACCTGGCAAATAAGCTGCTTGAGACCATACGCCCTGTTCTATTGCCAATTCCCACAACTGGAGGCTAGCTTGCATAGTATCAGGGATTTGATGCCACTCTGTATGTTTATTGGTGGCCTCAAGGAGCACAGGACACTGGATTGAGGTTAAGGCATTTATTGAGACACCTTACATACATAGGGATTAGGTCCAGTACTCACAGTTCAGTATCAGTGGATCAGTGCAATTGACTTCACTGCACTGGTAACCCAGTAACTGATCCCACAATTCCCCACTTGCCAGAGCACCCACAGGGCTTACTTTCAGCAATGGCATTACACTCTGCAAGTGAAGGAACCTGCTTTACTTCATAGGCTGCCCTTCAGGAGCTGTCTCACCGCTCTAGGGAGGAGCGCTGGGACATGACTGCCCTCCTGGTCCCCTGTTCCACGTTTCCTGTGCTTCCGAGTCTCTCTACGAGCTTCTCGCACGTAATCTCGCTCAGCAGGTCCTCAAGATCAGGGCAGGTTCCCGAGATCTCGCTCGGCAGGTCCTCATAGTTTACATAAAACATTGAGGTGGTCTGTCTGTTGGAATTAGCATCACCTTGTTCTGTAACAGCGGAATGGCGGACTTCAATGACAGAAATATTGCTTTCAACTCTCAATAGTTTGTATGTCTCTTTGTCGCTGGAAGGCCACAACTCCTGAGTTGTGTCAGACCCTAATGTTGCACCCAACCAATCTAGGGAAGAGTCTGTTGTTATTATTGCAGAATGCAGCAGAGGGTGAAATGAACCCCCACTCAACAGGTTGGAGTCTGTCTCCCACCATAGGAGATCCTCCTCGAGTATTGCAGGGATTGATATTCTGTGCAATTGGGATCCTGTTTCCTGATCCCATGAAGCTGCTAAGTGAAGTTGTATCCTCCTCATTTATGAGTCTTGCTAGTGGTACTGAGAGGATGCAAGTAGCAAGGAGACCCAACAGGTGTTGATACCACCACACTATAATGCACTCCCTCCACAAGAAATGTTTCACTGCTGCCAAAATATACTTCCGCCTTTCTGTAGTGGGGAATATTCTGGCTTGCACATTGTCCCATTGGAAACCTATGACGGTAAGATTATAAGTGGGTGTAAGCTGTGATTTCTTAGCAGTGACTAAGAATCCCAGATTGAAAAGTATGTTGATTAGGGCCTGAAGGGTCTGTGTTGCTTCTTGAGGCAACACCACCCTGATCAGCCAATCATCAAGAAAGGGGTAGACGTGCTGGCCCCTGTTCCAAAGTAAGCTGGCTATTGCGCTCATATCTTTGTGAAGACTTTTGGCACTAAATGTAGACCAAATGGGAGAACTCTGTATTGGAAATGTTCCCTCAGGACAGAAAATCAGAGGCATTGCCGATAGGGATGTCATATTGGTATATGCAGGTAAGCGTCCAACAGGACCAGAGCACATAGCCAGTCTCCCACAGAGAGAGACCCTGCAATCTGGGCAGCAGTCACCATCTTGAATTTTTCTAAGGGTAGATAAAGGTTGAGGAAAGATAGGTCTAACACAACTCTCAGGTCCGCCTGGTTTTTCTTGTGTGTTGCAAAGATCCTGGAATAAAATCCATTGCCCATGTCTTCCATAGGGACCCTTTCTACCGCTTTGAATTCCATCAAACTCTCCACCTTGTTGAGAAGGGTTGCAGATCATGTCTGTATTAGTGGCTGGGATGCTGGGAGAGGAAACGACACGGGGAGATGAAAACCTTTGAAAACCACTGAAATCAACCAGCTGCCTACAAAAAGATGAAACCACTGATCTATGTGCAGAACCACTCTGCCACCCACAGGAGATTTGTGAACCCAGACGACTATATCATTGTTTCTTTGGTTCTGAGGCTGATGTGGAGGAGGAGGGTGAGTAGAACCCTTTAGGGTTTACTTCTCTGTTGCTTCCACCTAGAAGTACACGGCGATTGGTACGGTTGACAAGCCCTCCTTTCTTGGAAGCCTCCAAATTCCCAAATGACCTTGATCTGCTATCAGACCTGGATTGAGTCTGTGAGAAAGTCTTTGCTGCCGGCTTAGTAAGGACCACCAATGATTTAGCATTTTGTGTGCAGGTCTTTTTCTTGGTCAATGTGTCAGTTGAAAATTGAAACAGATCATTTCCTTCAAAAGGGAGAACTAAGATCCTGTCCTGTACATCGTTGGTGAATTTAGTGGCATGCATCCAGGCTGATCTTTCTCATATCAACCCCTATGTACATGCCTCTACTGGCAGTATCTATGTGACCTAAAGATGACTGCAGTAAATCTTGGCAGACAATCTTTGCCTCAATCAGACAAGATCTAAACGTTGCTTGTCTGTCACCCAGGAGATTCTGGGTTAAACCAGCAATTTCCCTCTAATGCTGCTGATTATAATAATGCATCCACATTTGTTGGGCATAAAAGGAACAAGGAATTTAAGTATTCCTGCCAAATGACTCCAATAGCTTGTAAGCTGATCCTTTCTGTTAAGGACTGCTGAGGATGTTGCGGTTTGTCCTGATGAGCCAGGAGCAATGCGATTAGCACATAGAAAGGCTGCTGCAATAACTGATGAATGTGGTTGGGGATGCGAGGCAAGTAAAGGTCCTTCAGAGCCAAGTTGTCTGTACCGGGAATCCAACTTTTTGCTGACTGACTGGCAAGAGTATGGCTTTGCCCATACCATCTTTGCAACCTCCAAGACATCCTTCTGCAACGGAATGCCTGACCTGGATCATGTGTGGAGTGCTGGAATGTCAGCTAAAACCTCGGATTCTGGTTGCTCTTACAGATGTATGGGAATGCCTAAAAAGTCTGCTAACCCTTCTAGCCTTTTGTGAAAAGCTTTAGCAGAGCAAGAAAAATCTATTTCCCCCTCATCCTCATCAGTACCAGTATCCTGGTTCCTGTGCCCCAAACATGATGCTGATTGATCCTCTGCTTCCTGGCTCTTGGGGACCTTTTTTGCAACGTTGTCTGTCCTACTTGAAGGTTGAATCAACATTTTGTACAGACTTGGGAATCACATGTGGTGGTGGTGGTGGGGGCTTTGGTGCCAGTGGCAGTCACTGTGGCTGTGAGATTTCTTGAGGATGAGGAACAACTTTCTTAATGAGCCCCTTTCGTATGTCTAACATTTGAGGTGACTTCCTTAATGCATGCAGGGGAACTCTGTACCGAAGAGTGAGGAGCCTATGATGAAGGCGTCAACTGCAATATGACTGGAACCCAGGGAACTTACATGGGCTGCTGCATCCACGGCACTGAGTGCCTAAATGCGCTAGAGGGCGTTGGGTATGAGGTGCACCAGGGAACGCCGCTGCTTGACCATTCTGTTCTTGCCACCTGCTCCCCTGCCATGTGTAACCAAAGCTTTCCCACTGAACTTTGAGTTTGGGGTCTTGAAAATAGTCCACAGAAGATGGTACCTTATTAGAAGAGGCTGAGCGCACAGGAGTGCTTTCCTGACTTGCTGCAATTTTGTGTAACTTAGAATGCTGTGGTCAATTTGGAGTAGGCAGAGGAGCCATGCCAGGCATGAAACTCTTTAGAGCAGGTCTTACTGGGCCCTCTTTAGATGTACCAGTTCTCTTTTGGAACTTGGGGTGAGCTCTGCTAGGCTTGGTGCCCTCAACAGTAGTGCTGGGAGTCCTGCAGAGAGGTGCTGTGTCAAGCCAAGGCCCGGTACAGAGCCAGCCGGCAGCTTGGACGAAAGTCCGGTAAGAGAGATTTTAGGCACCTCGATACTAGGCTTAGTAGGATACATGTACCCCACTGTGCATACACAGCTAGCTGCTTGAGCCTCAGGTCTGTTACTGGTGATAGGATTTTTCAGAACCCTAGTGGTTAGAACTCCCAGTAAAGGGTCCCCCTTCTAGAGTACTTTGGAAAAACAAAAACGCCCTTACCTGTTCAATACACAAAGCTCTTGAGGTGGTCTGATGGGAACTTCTAGAAAATGTCTCTCCACCTCGCAAGCCTGTTCTTGGCCATGGCCTTCTGCTGTGTCCACTGCACACATTGCACAAATTATTAAAAAGTACTCATATCCCCATTCCTAGAGTAGTCCTGATCACACCTCTGAGCAGGTTCAAAAACCTATCACCAACTCACAGTGGTATAAATGCTATTTATTATAACCCCACCTATTTTTAATTCTGCAATAAATAACTCTGCCATCCCCTATTCTTGTGGACATCATTCAGTAATCATTCCTGCGTAAATACAGAGTATGCCGATTCCCACTGTAATGTAACGTTTGCTGATTCCCAGGGAAATCGCTTAAAAATTAAAGTCTTCCCCATCCTCCCTGGCGCTCACAATGTGTCTCTCTCCTCTTTTCTTGGTCTCCCCTTGAGTTTTACCTCTCTGACCCGCTCTCATTTTCTAATTTCACTCTTTTGTTCGTGTGTTCCTTTTTCAAGCCTGTCTTGCGTCATTACTGTAGAAATTCTGCGAGATTCCCCCCAATAAACCAAAAATGTGCTCCCCGAGGTCTTAATCTCATTTCATTAGTTCTAAAGAGATTTTTTGTATAAATACAATACTGTTGGAAACAAGTAAAACCCCAAACATATTGGGGAGAGATTGGACTCTATGCTATATGGGACAAGAAAATAGTAAAAGAAAATGTAAGACAATTTCTTACTAGAACCATGGCATATCCAATAACCAACAGGAAGGGAATACACATATGCATCTTGTGGTTATGGTAGCAGCACAAGAATCAGTTTTTGTCATCTCCTCCAAACTACTGAATATGAGCAAAATGTTACAGATCATTCCTGATACAAAAATCACATACAGATAGATGCAAATTGCCTAACCCGCTTTTATAACATCAAAAATGAATGCAAACCTGTAAGGCACCCTCAGAAAAAGATATTGTGCAGAAAACTCAAACAGATTTTCTTAAGATTACCCAAAATGTGGTCATGTCCACGCAAATCTTATCAGCCTCGACAAAAGCATACTTGCGAGGCATTATGCTAAAGTCTCATCCAACTTCAAGAAGAAGAAATACAAACATTGGCAGACCTCGAATTGAAATTTCAACATCTCAATATACCCAAAAACCCTAAAATTGCTTAACAAATTGACAAGAGCAAAGTATGCTCTAAATGGATACTTAACCAAAAAAGCACTTCCCAACTTTAGACAATAAAGACAACTCTGCCGATCATGGAATAATTAGCGCGGCGCAAGTGGGCAAAAACGTGTGAATCGCAGTGGAATAGCGAAAATCGCAGTGCAAGTGCGAAAATCGCACGAAAAGCAGCGCACATCGATTCATGGAAGTCCGTGCGCGACAAAACCAGCGGATGTGTGATAAAAAAGTGCGCGGCGCACGTTGGCGCACAGGCCATCTAACAGCGTGCGCCAGGTCACAGCGAAAATCGCACAGGCCACAGCGAAATTTGCACATAGCGCGGCGCACGCAACAAAAGTAGGCAGAACACGGGCGTAACACTCGGAATGGGGAACAACTTGCCAAAACGTGGGCGTCACGGGGGAAGTACAGGGCACAAGTGCGCGGAACGCCCACACGCTCGCCTACAACACGTATTCATGGAATAGAATAGGGGAAAAAAGCGCCCGCTCAAACCAGCGCACAGGCACAAACACGACCGCCACAAGAAAGCAGGCGGTAGCGTCTCTGCGGCTGTAAGAAATGTGCGCCAAAAGGTGCGCCAACAAATAGCACCTATATACTGCCATGATGAATGTCCTATACTGTGGCCCTCCAGGACAAATGACGTGCAAAGGGGTACCCACAAACACGGACACCCGCTGACAAAAAATACGTCTGCGTGTATACCGGGGTGCGCGGGAAGTCTCACACGCGATTTCAGCAGGGTACGTGTATTTCAGGGGTTCGCGTGAAGTTTTTCACGCGATCGGGCCTGGGGGAGCGGGCTACGTGTATTACAGGGGTTCGCGTGAACTTTCTCACGCGATCGGGCCTGGGGGAGCGGGCTACGTGTATTACAGGGGTTCGCGTGAACTTTCTCACGCGATCGGGCCTGGGGGAGCGTGCTACGTGTATTTCAGGGGTTCGCGTGAAGTTTCTCACGCGATCGGGCCTGGGGGAGCGGGCTACGTGTATTACAGGGGTTCGCGTGAACTTTCTCACGCGATCGGGCCTGGGGGAGCGGGCTACGTGTATTTCAGGGGTTCGCGTGAAGTTTCTCACGCGATCGGGCCTGGGGGAGAGGGGTACCACTCACCGTCTGCCTTGCGTGTAGAAGAACGCGTAGCCAACACCCGCTGTGAAGTAATAGCGTGTGAACCCCAATGGATGGAAAACACACGCACCGCACGAAAAGCACGTACAGAACATAAAGGCACGTGGGATCACCAAGCCCTGCCAGGGCAACGCCCGTGCGCAAAACGTCACAGACGCGCCTACGCTGTAAGGGCCTTTGGTCCAATGAAATCGCGTGAGCGTGCTGACGCGCTTACGCGCTAAGGGCCTTTCCTCGATTTTCACGCTGACGTGCAGGATTTTCACGTGCCAAATCACTCTGTATCAAGCTGAAAACACACGGAAGACCACGCTCCTGCCCAGAAGGCCGAATTACTGCCCCCAGTGCCCCGAGCAGCCTCCCACGTGCCATCTGCTGCTGCCTGCCTGCCTGCTGCCACCGTGCCCTGCCATTTGGTGCCTGCACATCAGCCATCTGCAGGTGTCCAGTTGCTGTGTCCACCCCTGCTGGAACAGAAGACTCCCGACTCGGATAACATCGCTCCACAGCCCAGCCCCAGGACCCAGTTGCCCACCCACTCCTGCCCCTGGGGTTGCCATGTCGGGCACATCAACATCTGGCACCAGTGGCAACCCCTGGCCAGAGGGGCAGAGGGGCACCAGCTTCACTGCCACCGTGGTGGAGCAAGTCCTGGGGCAGTATGATGCCCTCTTCGGATCGTCCCGCGCCAACAAGGAAGGACGGGAGAGGATCTGGGCCGACTGTGTGGTTGCCATCAACGCGGAGGGGGTGGCAACCCGCACCATCCAGAAGGTCAAGAAGCGCTGGTAAGACTTGAGGTCCAGGACCCTCATGAAGGCCTGGCGCCTCGTGGAGGGGGGCCGGGGCCGCATGAGTTCCATCCAGTTGAGGGTCCTGGAACGCGCACACCCAGCGCTCCACGCCCAGGTCCTTGAGGGAGACCCGTCTGGAGTTGAGCGGTAAGTAGCCAAGCATTGCTGTGTGAGACAGGGCATGTTGCAGTGTGCTGGTTGTCTGATACTTGCCTGCATGTGTGACATAGGCCATGTACGCATGTATGTGTGCAGGGACATCATGGGAATGCATGTGCGACCTGTAATGTGTGAACCGCACGGTTGTTGCATGTGTTTGAATGCGACATGGGGAGCCCTGTGCAGATTGCACACATGAGAGCATGGCATTCTCTGTTCCTGGACATGGGTGGGGGCAAGGGATGGGTGCTGATGCCAGATACATATGTGGTATCCATGTCTGTGTGCCTGACCTGCGTGTCTGTGACTTGTGAGTGCCATGGATGCATGACACATGTCTGTGACAATGTACAGATTCACTGATGCAGCCTAGTCATCCTTGTATGCACTGTGATTGGGGTGTACGGGGCCAGATGGATGTGACTGAGGTGAAGTGTGTGCATGTGATAGGCATGACCCATGATGCATGTGAGTCCCATTACATTGTATGATTCGAGAGTCCATTGGACATGCATTGAAATGTCCATGGCACGCACCATGACTGTCACTGTGTGTGTTTTGCCTTGACTGACACATGTGTTGTGGTGTGACATGATGGAAGTGTACTTTGACAGTGGCACTCATCTGCTATTGCTTCCTGTCTAGGGGACCATTGTACAGTACCCTGATGCTTGTGTTCTATGTCTCCCTCTACGCAGCGGCTAGTGAAGGAGAGGGCGGAGACGGCGCTGTGGAGCAAGGCGGCGGGGATGCCCCCACGGCTGCAGCGGAAGGGGTGGGTGAGCCCCCACAGGGGCCTGCTACGGCGGTAGACGGCGAGGAGCCATCTAGGTTGGTGGTTTCCACAGAGGAGGAAGAGGCCGCCACTGAGGCGCACATGGGGCCTGGTGGGGGCATCCCTGCTGGTGCAAGTGGTGCAGTCCAGGGGCAGGGGCAGGAGGCAGCACAGGTCACCGTGGAGGGGCCTGTGCATGTCGCTGTCCCTGAACCTGTGGGTGCACCACCTTGCACCAGCAGGGATGCCCCGTCCCAGGCCCGTCCGCAGGTAGAGGGGATGTCCATGTCATCTGACTCCCCTCCACCTGCGGACGAGGGGACCCCTGGCCGTGTAGAGAAGGTCCTGATTGGGGTCGCGATGCGCACGGCTGTGATTCGTGATGCCGTGCGTGCTTCCCAGGAGGAGCACGCACGTCATCACGAAGAGCACCGTGCCGACGTGGCCCAATTGGGATCGGCCATGTTCGGGGGTTTCCTGCATGTGTCGGCCAATCTGGCGGCCCTCTCCTCCTCTGTGGAGACTATACGCCAGTCGTTCTCCTTGCCGTCTTCCGGCCCAGATGCCACCAGGGCCCCCTGTGGACCTGCCCTGACCAATGCAGCCAGCTCGGTTGGGATCCCATCCCTGCCACAGTCGGGAGTCAGAGGTCCAGCAGGGGTGGACAACACAGCAACTGGACCCCAGCAGATGGAGGATGTGACGGCATCATCGGGCAGGGCACGTGCACGACGGCGTCAGCGGTTTCCATCATCCTGGATGCCGTCGTGCTAGCAGAGGCAGTGGCGTCGGAGGCAGCAGCAGGCTCGACGTGGGAGGCATCATGGCTCGGGGCCATCAAGATCAGAGGGGCAGGCATCGGCCGGAGGGCAGGAGAACCCTGGGATGGTAGTGTCTTCCGTGTGGGAGCAGTTGGTCCAGAGGATAGGTGCGGAGCGGCAGCGGGCGGAGTTCTCCATGCGTCGGGCGTTGAGGCGGGCTGAGTGCCTCGAGGAAGCTCGCAGGGAGTTTGAGGTGAACATGGGGTTATCCCTGCGAGACCTCGGGGCCAGGACAGAGTCCCGCCTCCAGGACATCGACATGGAGTTCGATGATGCCCTGGCCGGCAACATCACAGAGTGAGCCGCAGGACTTGCCCGCTGCCATTGTATATAGTTCTTTAGTTAGTTAGTGTTAGGTTTCCTTTATTTTTTGAGATTTTTTTGGACCGCTCGGACAATGGCCACTTTTCTGTATATAGTTTTTTTATTAGGTAGTAGTAGGTTTCATTTATAGTGTTGGGCTCATGGACCCTGGAATATTCTTGTGTATAGTTGGATTTTTGAATATACATTTTTTTGATTTATATTTGTGTTCACCATGAGGCAATGGTTTTTCCTTATTTTTTTTCACCATGATTTTGCTTTGGACAACATTAGTTTTTGGATTCCTTTGTTTTTTGGATTTTTACATTACTTATCGGACATGGACAATTTATTTGGTTATCCCCATTGTTGTATGTTTGATTAGTTTACTTCATTTTCTTCGAGAATACATGTTTTTATAACTTTCTTTTGTGGTATTTTCTCATTGGTTTCATGCATGTCATGATATGGGTTTTGACATTCACTTGCACCCATTGTGTATGTGTGTGTGACGGACATGTGTTCATTTACATACTTGCCATTGGGGTTGTATCATGTAATTGCATTTTCTATGTGGGTGGATGCAATCCTTGGCTGGGTGTTTGTGCTGGGTATGCTGCCCATTACTGCCATGATTGTGTATAGTCAGGAACTGGGGGCAGGGGGACATGGTTGGGGGCCTGCTGGCAGGTGCCCCACAGTGCTGGGGGGTGGGGGTGGTGGGGAACATGAGTTGGACATGGGTGGGGGCCTGCTGGCAGGTGCCCCACAGTGCTGGGGGGTGGGGGCGGTGGGGAACATGAGTTGGACATGGGTGGGGGCCTGCTGGCAGGTGCCCCACAGTGCTGGGGGTGGGGGTGGTGGGAGACATGAGTGGGGGCCTGGTGGAGGGTGCCCCTGGTGGCTGGGGGGTGGGGGTGGTGGGAGACATGAGTGGGGGCCTGGTGGAGGGTGCCCATGCACTGCTGGGGGGTGGGGGTGCAGGGGGACATGAGTGGGGGCCTGGTGGAGGGTGCCCATGCACTGCTGGGGGGTGGGGGTGGTGGGAGACATGAGTGGGGGCCTGGTGGAGGGTGCCCCTGGTGGCTGGGGGGTGGGGGTGATGGGAGACATGAGTGGGGGCCTGGTGGAGGGTGCCCATGCACTGCTGGGGGGTGGGGGTGGGTGGGAGACATGAGTGGGGGCCTGGTGGAGGGTGCCCATGCACTGCTGGGGGGTGGGGGTGGTGGGAGACATGAGTGGGGGCCTGGTGGAGGGTGCCCCTGGTGGCTGGGGGTGGTGGGAGACATGAGTGGGGGCCTGGTGGAGGGTGCCCATGCACTGCTGGGGGATGGGGGTGGTGGGAGACATGAGTGGGGGCCTGGTGGAGGGTGCCCCTGGTGGCTCGGGGGTGGGGGTGGTGGGAGACATGAGTGGGGGCCTGGTGGAGGGTGCCCATGCACTGCTGGGGGGTGGAGGTGGTGGGAGACATGAGTGGGGGCCTGGTGGAGGGTGCCCCTGGTGGGTGGGGGGTGGGGGTGGTGGGAGACATGCATTGTTGATCAGTAGTGCAAGGTGACATGTGGGTTGGCTGGGGGGCATGCCCATGGTGGATGGGCTGCCTGCGGGACATGAGCAGGGGTGCAGGGTAGTCCCCCGTGGTGTTGCCTGCCTGCAGGGGCCGTGGAGGTTGTGGAGCGTACACCTGGGAGGACCCACACGGCCAATTCACGTGTAGTACTCCCCAGAACCCCTGAAATACACATACCCTGCTGGAATCGCGTGTGGAACTTCCCGCGCACCCCTGGGATACACATACCCTGCTGAAATCGCGTGTGGAACTTCCCGCGCACCCCTGGGATACACATACCCTGCTGAAATCGCGTGTGGAACTTCCCGCGCACCCCTGGAATACACGTACCCTGCTGAAATCGCGTGTGGAACTTCCCGCGCACCCCTGGAATACACGTACCCTGCTGAAATCGCGTGTGGAACTTCCCGCGCACCCCTGGAATACACGTACCCTGCTTGCACGGGGCCAATCGCGTGAGAAACTTCACGCGAACCCCTGAAATACACGTAGCCCGCTTCCCAGGCCCGATCGCGTGAGAAAGCTCACGCGAACCCCTGTAATACACGTAGCCCGCTCCCCCAGGCCCGATCGCGTGAAAAACTTCACGCGAACCCCTGTAATACACGTAGCCCGCTCCCCCAGGCCCGATCGCGTGAAAAACTTCACGCGAACCCCTGTAATACACGTAGCACGCTCCCCCAGGCCCGATCGCGTGAGAAACTTCACGCGAACCCCTGAAATACACGTAGCCCGCTCCCCCAGGCCCGATCGCGTGAGAAAGTTCACGCGAACCCCTGTAATACACATAGCCCGCTCCCCCAGGCCCGATCGCGTGAAAAACTTCACGCGAACCCCTGTAATACACGTAGCACGCTCCCCCAGGCCCGATCGCGTGAGAAACTTCACGCGAACCCCTGAAATACACGTAGCCCGCTCCCCCAGGCCCGATCGTGTGAGAAGGTTCACGCGAACCCCTGTAATACACGTAGCCCGCTCCCCCAGGCCCGATCGCGTGAGAAAGTTCACGCGAACCCCTGTAATACACGTAGCCCGCTCCCCCAGGCCCGATCGCGTGAAAAACTTCACGCGAACCCCTGTAATACACGTAGCACGCTCCCCCAGGCCCGATCGCGTGAGAAACTTCACGCGAACCCCTGAAATACACGTACCCTGCTGAAATCGCGTGTGGAACTTCCCGCGCACCCCTGAAATACACATACCTTGCTCGCACTGGGCCAATCGCGTGTGGAACTTCCCGCGCACCCCTGAAATACACGTTCCCCGCTTGGCGTTTGCTGTTTGCCAGCCCGGTGAACTGGTCCAGGTTTAGCGCAGCCCTTTGCGATGATTTAGCGATTTTGATGGCTTTTCCTTGCGCGAGGGCGTTCTTCGGGGCGTTACTGGCGCTGCTGCAGGGTCGCTGCGATTCTCTGCGCCACGGCTGGTTTGGGAGCCTAAAATCCATGAATACGCTGTGCGCGGAAATCGGTTTTAGCGCACGTGCCTGGCGCAGACAATCGCACGCGGACACTCTGCGCCAGCCGCTTGCGACACTTTTCTGCGAAATTCTATGAATTACCCTGTTAGTTGCTCCATGAGAGGAAGCAGAGGTATGAGATGCCATTAATCAAATGGCCACAAAGAAATCCCATGAGGATGACATTTTTCCGCTTGATTTTTACACGATCTGTGATAACATAGTGATAACCACCTTAACAAAACTGTATAATGAAATAGGTCAGAGAATGGAAATAATAAAAGAACTAAACAGGGTTTTAATAACCACTCTCCTCAAAGGTGGTTGTGATACTTCTAAATGTGTCAACCTTCAACCAACTTCACTAATAAATCTAGATATGAAGATTTAGGCAAAAATAGTAGCAAACAGATTACAAAGATTCTTGTCACATCTTATACATCCGTCACAAGTGGGGTATGTCCCAGGGACGATAGCCAGTGATAATGAGAGAACCAGTGTATATAATCTGGCAAGAAAGAAGAGCCAAAACCCCCACTCTAGCACCATCATTAGCAGAAGAGAACACTGTTTTGTTTGTATTCAAAGCTTTTCATTTTGTTTCATCATATTTCAAAAAAAGACTATCATTGCCCATCTATTTGCAAAACGGCAGCATTAATGAGACAGTATTCATACTGTAACATAGAACAAACTCTCCCTTCCCCCCCAAACCTACACCTCCTCCCTCCACCTCCAAAGCATCCACTATGGTCCTTGTCCCCTTTCTTATCCTTCCCATCTATCAATCCACCTCCAAGTCTCTAAAGGGCACTGGTATGCCGTCTCCAGGAGTCCCAACACCCTGTATTGTGTGGGGCATGGCTAGTCCTTGTTCATGTTCTTAACAAACTGCATGATGTCTTCCTACTTCACAAAACATCTAGATACTCTATTCCCTAGAGCGAATGACACCTCACAAATCAGAAGCCTTCACATCCCATTTAACCAGTCATCAATGAAGGGGATTCAGGTAGATCTCTTACACGCCACAATGGCGTTCCTTGCCACAACCAACATCAATCTGAAGAGCTCTACAGAACTACACCCCATCTGCCTCCGCATTATATCTATCAAGCCCAGTAGGCACCCCTCTAGCGTGCGCGGCACTGCCCATCCTGTCACCTGCTGAAATACCTGCAAAACCTCTTTCCAATAGGGCTGGAGTTTGGGGCAGCTCAACCTGATATGAAGGCACGTGCATGCCCCTCCACAGCCTCTCCAACATTGCCCAGTTGCCCGCTTGCCAACATGTGCTTCCTTACCAGGGATAAGATACCATCTAGCAAGAGTTTTTTAATTGTGTTCTGCATATTGGATGTTAATTGTAGCTCTTCTTCTTACCCCACTCCAGTTCTCAACCCACTGCTCCTCCTCCAGTTCTTCACCCAGATCCCTATGCCATGTCCTACATAAGAGGGGAGACACTCATTCACTCTAATGTTCAGGCACTTGTATAACTGAGAGATAAGCCCCACTGAGCCACCCTGAGTAAAGAGCAATTTTGTGAAAGGTGTCTGCTGTCTAACCGCGGTCTCTTTGTTTTCCTTCTGTAGAGCACAATATCAAAGCTGTACATATTTGTACCATTCCCTCTCCCCTATCAAACGGTCTAATTTGCCCAATCTCGAACATATGCAAATGGAATTTGCAACCCCCGTCTTTTGCACTCTCAGAATACGTTTTCTCTGTAAGCGGGGGTGAACTCTAGATTATAATGAATAGGGGTAACTGGCCATGGAAACGTGGTCAGCCCCATACTTCTCGTGATTCTGTCCCACACCAACAGATTTGTTCGCGTGGACGGTAACTATTACAGGCCCAAGGGTCTCTACACCAACAGAATCCATGGCATACCATGAAGAGGTTTGCCCACCACTTATTCCTCAATCCGGCACCATCCCTTTAGTGAGCCAGGGTCTACCAAATCCTGTAACACCCTCACCTGAGTCGCTTGAAAATATCTCCAAATATGATGCACCGCCAGACCTCTCTGCTCCCTAGCATGGTATGTAGTCCCTGCCGCCACGCTAGCCACTCTATTTTGCCATATAAAAGCAAACACCTACCACTGTAGTGTTGTACTATCCATTTCAGGACTTCTACTGGTAAAACCTGAAAGCGGTCTAGTAGTCTGGGTAACACGTTCATTTTTATAGCAGTTATTCTACCCAACAACGATAGAGCCTATGAGCTCCATTTCCCCAATGCTGATCGAATAGAGCGTAACATCATGGGATAGTTCCTCTCATACAATTATGAGAACCTCGCCGTCAGCTGAATCCCTAAATAACCAATACACTGCAGAGCTCACTGAAAAGGGGATATAGCCTTTAGACCCTCAACCGTTTCTGGCCCCATAGTTAGATTTAAAGCCTGACATTTGTCTAGATTTATCTTAAAATCCGAAACATCTTAATACTCTGTGAGAAGCCCCATGACAAAAAGGAGGGGATGATTTGGGCGCTGCAATAGCCAGCAGGACATTGTCCGCATAGAGAGCAATCTTGTTTGATTCCCCCTCATAGCGGAGGCCCTGTATTCCCAGATGTGCTCTAATCTTGACGGCAAAGGGCTCCACCAGCAGGGAAAAATGTTGTGGTGAAAGGGGATATCCCTATCCCGTCCCTCTATAAAGCCTAAATCCATCAGAGCGATGCCCATTAACTGACTATGGCCCCCGATGCATGGCGAACACCCCTTGTATGGAGTCCTCTCCTAGCCCAAACCTGCTCGTCACCACACGCAGGAAAGACTACTCAACACGGTTGAATGCCTTTTGGACATACAAGGCCAACAGTATAGCTTGGCACTTCCTCCTGTGCGCTACATATCTAGCAAATCGATTATTCTCTGGGTATTATCGGCTGCCTGTCTCCCTGCTACAAATCCATATTGATCCATCTCTACAAGGTCCTGTAAAACCCTGTCCAGTCGCATTGCTAGTATCTTTGCGTATAACTTTCTATCAATATTCAACACTGCAATCAGGCGATATTGTGATGAATCCTATGGATCCCTCAATAATTCCCTGCCTAAAGACTCCTCTCAGGTATCCAGGGACAGGCAGACACTTCCTGATCCTGACCTTGGGGTAGTGTTCTGCAGGAGGATCACCTGGGAGGAGAAAGGGCCCTGAGGAGTGAAAATAATCCATAAGATGAGACATGGTATTCATCTTCCGTCAGGTAGAACGGCTCAGCAATACCAAAGTCTGTAATGGCTTGTTGTAATAAACATCTGGTTGGCCCATGAGATATCCATACACATAAGGGTAAATCCACTCATACACTCGGAGACCTAGAGAGAAATCAAAACCCTTCCAAGGTTCGGGAGACCTATAAAGCTAAGAACCTCCCTTACACCCTTACAGGCAGTGAAAGGAAAGTTGTGAACAAACACCAGCATCAAAGAATTGTCCTTTTCTGTACAATCAGGGGTAATGACTAATTCTTATGATGTTTCTGTAAAGGATATTATAAGAAACAAACTGGAATTTAAAAATCAAACAGCAGAATTAAGAAAACCTGCTTTTTACTTTAGGGACTTCAAGTCCAATAATTGCCTAGATGTGGGGAAGACATACATTGCCAAAAACAGGGGCGAGGCAGGAAGAGAACATATCCCTATCAGTCTGTGGTGGCTTGTGAAGGAGGGAAACGAGAGTGACAAAAAGGCTGCCCTTCTGGAGAAAGGTATCCAGAAGGAGAGGAGCATCATTTGCAGAAAAGTATTTAAGAGCATCATGTGAATCTTGGTTTCCCGAAAAGTTGTTAAATGTTTTGAAGCTGCAATTTGTTGAATGCTGCTAAGATGTTGTAATTCACTATCAATGACATTGACCAAAAAAACACTTGTAGTAGTGAAAATCGGTTCGGGCAGGAGATTGTACCCAGATAGTTAACTTTTGGAGATAAGCGGCCTAGCACAGAAGCAGACTAAGTGAAAGTTGAAGGAGTGCTACAAAGTGGCTTTGACAGAAACATTATGTTGTTGTGGAGTTGGAGGAAGAGCCTTGCAAAGCTGTTCCAGAGAAGTTGTGTTTCTTAGTTCAAGTCAGTCAAGTCAAACATGTTTATTTGAATTTTAAAAGTTCGAGTTTCTTAGATATTAAAGTGGCAAATCATCTTGACTCAGACAATCAATGTTGCTATTGAGGAAATTAGAACCTGTTTAAGGAAGAAGAAGAGACTAATATCTTCTGTGTTGGAACTTTCTGTTGACACATGAAAGTTACAGCAAACTACTGGACTTCTGTTGTGAATCAGGATTTCCTTGTGTTATTTCTCAAACTGTGAAGCTGAATTGCAGTTAAAACCTGGTGAAGGGGAAATCGCCAAGGTTGTGGTTACATTTTGAATTCAATAATTATTGTTTTGCACTCCCATATATTTCCTTGTCTATTTGTTATATGTATAAATGTGAGAAACAGATATCCTTTGTTAGAGTGCTTCCTTTAGTTTATTTTAGGCAGGAAAATCTGTGTCAGGGTAGGGATAGTAAGGCGTTCATCCTACCTTGAAAAACAATAAAATGGCATTTGTTGAGAAAACTTTATAACGTGGCCTGCCGCCCATTTCGGACCCCTCACAATATGAAGAACAATTCTTGGGGCCCTTTCCCTCTTAGTATATTAGCGAGACTCTTGATTCCTCAAAGGACCCTGGCACTGTTCTCTCCTTCCCCATCTCATCAAGAGAGCACAAAGTGGATCAACTAGTTTCCCTGCACATGTTTTATAGAATGCATGGATGAATCCATCCAACCCTGGGGATTTGCTCACCAATGAAATTACTTCGTGATCCCCCCATTCAGTAGCTGAAAAGGGCAGTTTTCTAAAAAAAAAAAAAAAGCCTCAATCCCTTCTGCCAAAGGCACATCAGAGAAATATAATCCCTTGTAATATGCGAAGGCCTTCCACTTCTCCGATTCTAACCCCACATTCCCACCTCCCAGACCACACAGCCCTCCAATACTAGTCTGAAATCCTCGCCTTGAGCTTCCATGCCAAGAGTTTCCCTGCTTTATTCCCATATTCATAGTAACGTGGTTTAATTTTCAGTTAGGAATACTCCACTCTGTTCCCTTCAATAGTGTTAATCTGGGAGCAGATCACCTGTTAGAATCTGTATACCTTTTGGGACCCTGTAGCCTGATATTTCCTCCCCAGGTTTTATATTGAGCCTTGAGCTACCCCAGTTCCTCCTTCCTGATGAGATTCAGCCCTGCTCCCTTTGAGATCAGCACCCCTCGAATAAATGCCTCTCACCTAATTCCTTCCTTTGGTGCTCCTTGTAGATTCTCCTTTAAAAAGTGCTTTATTTCTTCCTGTAGGTCCCTGCGAACCACCAGGTCTTGTATGAGTGCTGCATTTAGTTTGCAGGAACTTCTGAATGACTTGGACCTGCTTAAATAGAATTTTAAAGTTCTCCCGATGTCTAAACAGTGCAAGACTGCCTCCACTTGAGAATGTGGGTTAGGAAAGAATACTGTTAATACAATTTATTGGTTAATGTGAAATTCTGATACAACCTTAGGTAACAAGGTTGATGTGTGTGCATAAGAATCACTGTATCCTTGTAAAATGTTGTATACGGCTAGCGCTAGACTTTCAATAACTATTCTTGCTTATGTTAAAGTAATTAACAGAACTGACTTCACTGTCACAAATGTAATATCCATAGGGTTCACAGGCTCAAATGGTTTATGAGCTAGTGCTGCTAAGAGAATATTAAGATCCCAGGAGGGGCAAGGCCTCTTGACTGGGGGGAATAATCTTGTTAGCACTTCCAGGTATGTTTTGATGATAGGATTAGCTGAAGAAAAAATCTGATAAGAATTCCTATACGCCTCTATGGCAGCTAGATACGTCCTGCATGTGTCTACCTGTATTCCTGAATGAGCTAAATAAGCTGAAAAAGATAGAAAAACTATCCAGCGTACACTTCAGGGGTCAATACCATTCTGTTCAGACTAATGGCAAAACCTTGTCCATTTGCTCTTGTATTGGGACCTAGTTGAGGCCTTTCTTGTCCTCTGAATTATGTCCATGTCGTCTTCCAACAGCTTCAGATGGGCTAAGTTAGTTTTTCAGGCACCAGTCTGCTAGGACCATCACTTGTAGGTTCGGGTGAAGCACTAAGCCTCTTTATTGAGATAACATCCTATTGGATACTTTCATCTTAAGTGGTCCCTGCTAAGCCATAGTCTGAGTACCAAGCCCTGCAGGGCCACAGAGGGGCTATTAGGATTAATTTGCAATTCTTGGTTGCACCAGACTTGTTAGGGACCCTATGCATGCATGTGAGGGGTTGGCTGGAATGCATAAAGGTAATCTCCGACCAATCTATTTGAAAAGCATCTGGCGACATCCCTATCTCTAATCCTGTCACCAACCCCCTCTCCTGGTCTGACCACTCTCTCCTTTCCTCCTACCTGGGGCACCCCCTTGGTCCTCTATCTGAGCTACCCCACAGCACTGCCAGCCTCCTTTGCTGTCATCCGACCTATGAAGCGAGTGTCAGTTGCAGCTTTCTCCTCCTCCTTCATCTCCCCTCCCACCTCTGCTTCGGACTCTCACTCTGAATCGGTCCCTGCTAACCTGCACCTTGCCATCTCCAACACCCTTGACATCCTTGCCCCGGTCAGGAGGATCCGCCTAAAATCTGCTTCCAAGAACAGCTGGTACGACTCTGATTTAGCATCTCTGAAACGCAACTGCAGAGCTGATGAACGGAAGGGTCAGACCTTGGGTTTACCCTCTGACAAACTGGCCTGCCGCCTGCTCCAAAGGCAATATTGCTTCTCTATCACTCCAAGAAGCAGGCCTATATACAAGCCCCCATCTCTGGCGCCGTTAACACGGTCGAACTATTCAAAAACTGCAAGGAACTCACCAACCCAGCTGAAGTCTCCACCTCGCTCCTTCCTTCACAGGCTCTCTGCACCACTTTGGCCTCACATTTCACATTGAAAACTCAGGGCATCCTGTCCTCACACTCCTCCACCCCCATCTTCACTTGCCTGCTATCCTACCTCCCGTTGGATACCACTCCCCTCTCTCTCCTCCCTCCTGCCCATAGCACCAGATGAGGTCTCTATAGTGGTCTGCTCTATGAAGGTCTCCTCCAGACAGGTGCTGCCCTGCTCTTTCAGAAGCATTAAGAACGACATCTCCTCTCTTGCTGACTACTGTAACCACTCCTTCGCCACTGGCTCCTTCTCTGTATCCCTCAAGCACACCCTTGTGCTAAAAAAGCCACCGGTTGTCCCCTCCTGCCTGGCTAACTATAGCCCTATTTCCACTACCTCCTTCCTGGGTAAACTCTTGGAGAAGCTGGATCTCCCCCAACTGACCCTCCACACTGAGCTTGTTGATTACCTTCATGATCATCAATCTGGATTCCAGGCATCCAGTGGCATGGAAACTACTCTCCTGAGCACCTGTGAAAACATGCTTGCAAATCTCAACTCCAACTCTCCTGCTGATCTCATTCTCCTTGATCTCTCCTCTGCCTCTGACACAGTCAAAAAATGACTGACACCCTCTGCATCACTGACTGGGCACTGGATGGGCTGACCTTTTTCCTAACTAACCGATGTTCACAGCTGCAACTGGGCCCTTTCTCCTCCATCACCTCACTCTCTACCTGTTGTTTCCCCCAGGGCTCTATCCTATTGCCATGGCTCTTCAATATCTATCTTGCCCCGCTTGCTCATCTGATTTCTTCCCTTTCTCTTGATTTCCAGTGTATCCCGATGACACACAGCTTTTCTTCAAACTTCCCTCTACTACCTCCTCTATCTCCTCTCTGATCACTGACTGTCTGTCCACCATTCCAACAGCTATCGATCTCTGTCTTAATGCCAGTAAGACAGAGATCCTTCTCATTGGAACACCTGCGCCCCTTTTTTTTATCCCACCCTCTGGCCCTCCCTCTTTGGGGCCTCTACCCCCACCATGCTGTGAGGCTAAAAACCTTGGGGTCATCTTCGATTCTGCCCTCTCCTTCACCCCTCACATCATGAACCTTAATAATAAGTCCCACTTCCAGCTCCACCTCCTCAGAGGTTCTTCCTTTCTTCACATCCCCCAGATGCTCAATGGCTCCAGAGCTCTGGTCCTCTCCAGGCTGGATTACTGCAACAGCTTCTTTCTCAATCTCCCTCTTTCCTCCCTACGCCCCTCCATCTAATCCCGAATAGGGCTGCAAGACATATTCTTGGCCTCAGGTGCAGGGACAGTATCTGTCCAGCCCTAAAATCTCTCCACTGGCTCCCGGTGACTGCAAGGATCTAATTCAAGACCCTCTGCATTATCCACAAGGTCTTCTGTGGCCTGGTACCACGCTATCTCAAATTCCATCCCTAAATACTGCCCTGCTAGAGAACACTGCTACTCTAACTCCATCTTTTTGACTGTCAAACACTTCTCCAAGCAGAGAGTGGGGGGCAGGTCTCTCCACTCAGCTGGCACCTTCCTTTGGAACAGCCTCCATGCCCCTCCCAGACTTGAGCTGGACCTCCTTAAATTCTAGAAACCGCTAAAAACTCTGCTGTTCTCTACCTCTTTCCCTGCCCTGCTAATCACCCCACTGCCGCTATGACTGGTTGCTTGATCCTCATTTATCTCACAGGATTTCAGGCCCTTCTTCCTAGTTAATACCAGCACACCACCATCCCCCACTGCACTGCCCTTGCGGGCACCTGCTTGGCTGCTCTGCATCCCACGCTTGGGAGTCGCCTGCACTAGCACTTAGCCTGAGGTTCTCCTCCTTGGCTCCCCTTAGCACTTCCCTCCTGGGCCATCCACCAGCACTTGTCCATTCCTCTGCTCCACCCCCTGTCCCTCGCCCATCTCCTGCACTTCTCCTCACTGCACTTGCACATACGAATGCCACAAGGCCTAGTAGGACCATGACTGCATTTTAATGTTTTGTGATTATTTTCATTTCCCCTGTTCCCTTCCCATTTAGCCTTGTGGCACTTTGAAACACAATTATGTTGTATAGGCGCCCAACAAATGCTCAATAAAATAAATAAAAATAAATTCTCCTTCCGAATTCTCCCCCCCCCCCCGGCCTTCCCACGATGCGAAAGTGTTGCATTTGGCACTGCTGCTTGTCGCAAAGAGGTCTATCTCTAGGTCACCGCACATTAGGAACAACTCCTGAAGAAAGCACTCCGCTATCTCCATTTGGTAGGAACTTGCTCAGAGTCTGCTGAGCTTATCTGCTTCCTTGTTGTTCTGACCTGGCAAATAAGCTGCTTGAGACCATACGCCCTGTTCTATTGCCAATTCCCACAACTGGAGGCTAGCTTGCATAGTATCAGGGATTTGATGCCACTCTGTATGTTTATTGGTGGCCTCAAGGAGCACAGGACACTGGATTGAGGTTAAGGCATTTATTGAGACACCTTACATACATAGGGATTAGGTCCAGTACTCACAGTTCAGTATCAGTGGATCAGTGCAATTGACTTCACTGCACTGGTAACCCAGTAACTGATCCCACAATTCCCCACTTGCCAGAGCACCCACAGGGCTTACTTTCAGCAATGGCATTACACTCTGCAAGTGAAGGAACCTGCTTTACTTCATAGGCTGCCCTTCAGGAGCTGTCTCACCGCTCTAGGGAGGAGCGCTGGGACATGACTGCCCTCCTGGTCCCCTGTTCCACGTCTCCTGTGCTTCCGAGTCTCTCTACGAGCTTCTCGCACGTAATCTCGCTCAGCAGGTCCTCAAGATCAGGGCAGGTTCCCGAGATCTCGCTCGGCAGGTCCTCATAGTTTACATAAAACATTGAGGTGGTCTGTCTGTTGGAATTAGCATCACCTTGTTCTGTAACAGCGGAATGGCGGACTTCAATGACAGAAATATTGCTTTCAACTCTCAATAGTTTGTATGTCTCTTTGTCGCTGGAAGGCCTCAACTCCTGAGTTGTGTCAGACCCTAATGTTGCACCCAACCAATCTAGGGAAGAGTCTGTTGTTATTATTGCAGAATGCAGCAGAGGGTGAAATGAACCCCCACTCAACAGGTTGGAGTCTGTCTCCCACCATAGGAGATCCTCCTCGAGTATTGCAGGGATTGATATTCTGTGCAATTGGGATCCTGTTTCCTGATCCCATGAAGCTGCTAAGTGAAGTTGTATCCTCCTCATTTATGAGTCTTGCTAGTGGTACTGAGAGGATGCAAGTAGCAAGGAGACCCAACAGGTGTTGATACCACCACACTATAATGCACTCCCTCCACAAGAAATGTTTCACTGCTGCCAAAATATACTTCCGCCTTTCTGTAGTGGGGAATATTCTGGCTTGCACATTGTCCCATTGGAAACCTATGACGGTAAGATTATAAGTGGGTGTAAGCTGTGATTTCTTAGTAGTGACTAAGAATCCCAGATTGAAAAGTATGTTGATTAGGGCCTGAAGGGTCTGTGTTGCTTCTTGAGGCAACACCACCCTGATCAGCCAATCATCAAGAAAGGGGTAGACGTGCTGGCCCCTGTTCCAAAGTAAGCTGGCTATTGCGCTCATATCTTTGTGAAGACTTTTGGCACTAAATGTAGACCAAATGGGAGAACTCTGCATTGGAAATGTTCCCTCAGGACAGAAAATCAGAGGCATTGCGGATAGGGATGTCATATTGGTATATGCAGGTAAGCGTCCAACAGGACCAGAGCACATAGCCAGTCTCCCACAGAGAGAGACCCTGCAATCTGGGCAGCAGTCACCATCTTGAATTTTTCTAAGAGTAGATAAAGGTTGAGGAAAGATAGGTCTAACACAACTCTCAGGTCCGCCTGGTTTTTCTTGTGTGTTGCAAAGATCCTGGAATAAAATCCATTGCCCATGTCTTCCATAGGGACCCTTTCTACCGCTTTGAATTCCATCAAACTCTCCACCTTGTTGAGAAGGGTTGCAGATCATGTCTGTATTAGTGGCTGGGATGCTGGGAGAGGAAACGACACGGGGAGATGAAAACCTTTGAAAACCACTGAAATCAACCAGCTGCCTACAAAAAGATGAAACCACTGATCTATGTGCAGAACCACTCTGCCACCCACAGGAGATTTGTGAACCCAGACGACTATATCATTGTTTCTTTGGTTCTGAGGCTGATGTGGAGGAGGAGGGTGAGTAGAACCCTTTAGGGTTTACTTCTCTGTTGCTTCCACCTAGAAGTACACGGCGATTGGTACGGTTGACAAGCCCTCCTTTCTTGGAAGCCTCCAAATTCCCAAATGACCTTGATCTGCTATCAGACCTGGATTGAGTCTGTGAGAAAGTCTTTGCTGCCGGCTTAGTAAGGACCACCAATGATTTAGCATTTTGTGTGCAGGTCTTTTTCTTGGTCAATGTGTCAGTTGAAAATTGAAACAGATTATTTCCTTCAAAAGGGAGAACTAAGATCCTGTCCTGTACATCGTTGGTGAATTTAGTGGCATGCATCCAGGCTGATCTTTCTCATATCAACCCCTAGGTACATGCCTCTACTGGCAGTATCTATGTGACCTAAAGATGACTGCAGTAAATCTTGGCAGACAATCTTTGCCTCAATCAGACAAGATCTAAACGTTGCTTGTCTGTCACCCAGGAGATTCTGGGTTAAACCAGCAATTTCCCTCTAATGCTGCTGATTATAATAATGCATCCACATTTGTTGGGCATAAAAGGAACAAGGAATTTAAGTATTCCTGCCAAATGACTCCAATAGCTTGTAAGCTGATCCTTTCTGTTAAGGACTGCTGAGGATGTTGCAGTTTGTCCTGATGAGCCAGGAGCAATGCGATTAGCACATAGAAAGGCTGCTGCAATAACTGATGAATGTGGTTGGGGATGCGAGGCAAGTAAAGGTCCTTCAGAGCCAAGTTGTCTGTACCGGGAATCCAACTTTTTGCTGACTGACTGGCAAGAGTATGGCTTTGCCCATACCATCTTTGCAACCTCCAAGACATCCTTCTGCAACGGAATGCCTGACCTGGATCATGTGTGGAGTGCTGGAATGTCAGCTAAAACCTCGGATTCTGGTTGCTCTTACAGATGTATGGGAATGCCTAAAAAGTCTGCTAACCCTTCTAGCCTTTTGTGAAAAGCTTTAGCAGAGCAAGAAAAATCTATTTCCCCCTCATCCTCATCAGTACCAGTATCCTGGTTCCTGTGCCCCAAACATGATGCTGATTGATCCTCTGCTTCCTGGCTCTTGGGGACCTTTTTTGCAACGTTGTCTGTCCTACTTGAAGGTTGAATCAACATTTTGTACAGACTTGGGAATCACATGTGGTGGTGGTGGTGGGGGCTTTGGTGCCAGTGGCAGTCACTGTGGCTGTGAGATTTCTTGAGGATGAGGAACAACTTTCTTAATGAGCCCCTTTCGTATGTCTAACATTTGAGGTGACTTCCTTAATGCATGCAGGGGAACTCTGTACCGAAGAGTGAGGAGCCTATGATGAAGGCGTCAACTGCAATATGACTGGAACCCAGGGAACTTACATGGGCTGCTGCATCCACGGCACTGAGTGCCTAAATGCGCTAGAGGGCGTTGGGTATGAGGTGCACCAGGGAACGCCGCTGCTTGACCATTCTGTTCTTGCCACCTGCTCCCCTGCCATGTGTAACCAAAGCTTTCCCACTGAACTTTGAGTTTGGGGTCTTGAAAATAGTCCACAGAAGATGGTACCTTATTAGAAGAGGCTGAGCGCACAGGAGTGCTTTCCTGACTTGCTGCAATTTTGTGTAACTTAGAATGCTGTGGTCAATTTGGAGTAGGCAGAGGAGCCATGCCAGGCATGAAACTCTTTAGAGCAGGTCTTACTGGGCCCTCTTTAGATGTACCAGTTCTCTTTTGGAACTTGGGGTGAGCTCTGCTAGGCTTGGTGCCCTCAACAGTAGTGCTGGGAGTCCTGCAGAGAGGTGCTGTGTCAAGCCAAGGCCCGGTACAGAGCCAGCCGGCAGCTTGGACGAAAGTCCGGTAAGAGAGATTTTAGGCACCTCGATACTAGGCTTAGTAGGATACATGTACCCCACTGTGCATACACAGCTAGCTGCTTGAGCCTCAGGTCTGTTACTGGTGATAGGATTTTTCAGAACCCTAGTGGTTAGAACTCCCAGTAAAGGGTCCCCCTTCTAGAGTACTTTGGAAAAACAAAAACGCCCTTACCTGTTCAATACACAAAGCTCTTGAGGTGGTCTGATGGGAACTTCTAGAAAATGTCTCTCCACCTCGCAAGCCTGTTCTTGGCCATGGCCTTCTGCTGTGTCCACTGCACACATTGCACAAATTATTAAAAAGTACTCATATCCCCATTCCTAGAGTAGTCCTGATCACACCTCTGAGCAGGTTCAAAAACCTATCACCAACTCACAGTGGTATAAATGCTATTTATTATAACCCCACCTATTTTTAATTCTGCAATAAATAACTCTGCCATCCCCTATTCTTGTGGACATCATTCAGTAATCATTCCTGCGTAAATACAGAGTATGCCGATTCCCACTGTAATGTAACGTTTGCTGATTCCCGGGGAAATCGCTTAAAAATTAAAGTCTTCCCCATCCTCCCTGGCGCTCACAATGTGTCTCTCTCCTCTTTTCTTGGTCTCCCCTTGAGTTTTACCTCTCTGACCCGCTCTCATTTTCTAATTTCACTCTTTTGTTCGTGTGTTCCTTTTTCAAGCCTGTCTTGCGTCATTACTGTAGAAATTCTGCGAGATTCCCCCCAATAAACCAAAAATGTGCTCCCCGAGGTCTTAATCTCATTTCATTAGTTCTAAAGAGATTTTTTGTATAAATACAATACTGTTGGAAACAAGTAAAACCCCAAACATATTGGGGAGAGATTGGACTCTATGCTATATGGGACAAGAAAATAGTAAAAGAAAATGTAAGACAATTTCTTACTAGAACCATGGCATATCCAATAACCAACAGGAAGGGAATACACATATGCATCTTGTGGTTATGGTAGCAGCACAAGAATCAGTTTTTGTCATCTCCTCCAAACTACTGAATATGAGCAAAATGTTACAGATCATTCCTGATACAAAAATCACATACAGATAGATGCAAATTGCCTAACCCGCTTTTATAACATCAAAAATGAATGCAAACCTGTAAGGCACCCTCAGAAAAAGATATTGTGCAGAAAACTCAAACAGATTTTCTTAAGATTACCCAAAATGTGGTCATGTCCACGCAAATCTTATCAGCCTCGACAAAAGCATACTTGCGAGGCATTATGCTAAAGTCTCATCCAACTTCAAGAAGAAGAAATCCAAACATTGGCAGACCTCGAATTGAAATTTCAACATCTCAATATACCCAAAAACCCTAAAATTGCTTAACAAATTGACAAGAGCAAAGTATGCTCTAAATGGATACTTAACCAAAAAAGCACTTCCCAACTTTAGACAATAAAGACAACTCTGCCGATTCATGGAATAATTAGCGCGGCGCAAGTGGGCAAAAACGTGTGAATCGCAGTGGAATAGCGAAAATCGCAGTGCAAGTGCGAAAATCGCACGAAAAGCAGCGCACATCGATTCATGGAAGTCCGTGCGCGAGAAAACCAGCGGATGTGTGATAAAAAAGTGCGCGGCGCACGTTGGCGCACAGGCCATCTAACAGCGTGCGCCAGGTCACAGCGAAAATCGCACAGGCCACAGCGAAATTTGCACATAGCGCGGCGCACGCAACAAAAGTAGGCAGAACACGGGCGTAACACTCGGAATGGGGAACAACTTGCCAAAACGTGGGCGTCACGGGGGAAGTACAGGGCACAAGTGCGCGGAACGCCCACACGCTCGCCTACAACACGTATTCATGGAATAGAATAGGGGAAAAAAGCGCCCGCTCAAACCAGCGCACAGGCACAAACACGACCGCCACAAGAAAGCAGGCGGTAGCGTCTCTGCGGCTGTAAGAAATGTGCGCCAAAAGGTGCGCCAACAAATAGCACCTATATACTGCCATGATGAATGTCCTATACTGTGGCCCTCCAGGACAAATGACGTGCAAAGGGGTACCCACAAACACGGACACCCGCTGACAAAAAATACGTCTGCGTGTATACCGGGGTGCGCGGGAAGTCTCACACGCGATTTCAGCAGGGTACGTGTATTTCAGGGGTTCGCGTGAAGTTTTTCACGCGATCGGGCCTGGGGGAGCGGGCTACGTGTATTACAGGGGTTCGCGTGAACTTTCTCACGCGATCGGGCCTGGGGGAGCGGGCTACGTGTATTACAGGGGTTCGCGTGAACTTTCTCACGCGATCGGGCCTGGGGGAGCGTGCTACGTGTATTTCAGGGGTTCGCGTGAAGTTTCTCACGCGATCGGGCCTGGGGGAGCGGGCTACGTGTATTACAGGGGTTCGCGTGAACTTTCTCACGCGATCGGGCCTGGGGGAGCGGGCTACGTGTATTTCAGGGGTTCGCGTGAAGTTTCTCACGCGATCGGGCCTGGGGGAGAGGGGTACCACTCACCGTCTGCCTTGCGTGTAGAAGAACGCGTAGCCAACACCCGCTGTGAAGTAATAGCATGTGAACCCCAATGGATGGAAAACACACGCACCGCACGAAAAGCACGTACAGAACATAAAGGCACGTGGGATCACCAAGCCCTGCCAGGGCAACGCCCGTGCGCAAAACGTCACAGACGCGCCTACGCTGTAAGGGCCTTTGGTCCAATGAAATCGCGTGAGCGTGCTGACGCGCTTACGCGCTAAGGGCCTTTCCTCGATTTTCACGCTGACGTGCAGGATTTTCACGTGCCAAATCACTCTGTATCAAGCTGAAAACACACGGAAGACCACGCTCCTGCCCAGAAGGCCGAATTACTGCCCCCAGTGCCCCGAGCAGCCTCCCACGTGCCATCTGCTGCTGCCTGCCTGCCTGCTGCCACCGTGCCCTGCCATTTGGTGCCTGCACATCAGCCATCTGCAGGTGTCCAGTTGCTGTGTCCACCCCTGCTGGAACAGAAGACTCCCGACTCGGATAACATCGCTCCACAGCCCAGCCCCAGGACCCAGTTGCCCACCCACTCCTGCCCCTGGGGTTGCCATGTCGGGCACATCAACATCTGGCACCAGTGGCAACCCCTGGCCAGAGGGGCAGAGGGGCACCAGCTTCACTGCCACCGTGGTGGAGCAAGTCCTGGGGCAGTATGATGCCCTCTTCGGATCGTCCCGCGCCAACAAGGAAGGACGGGAGAGGATCTGGGCCGACTGTGTGGTTGCCATCAACGCGGAGGGGGTGGCAACCCGCACCATCCAGAAGGTCAAGAAGCGCTGGTAAGACTTGAGGTCCAGGACCCTCATGAAGGCCTGGCGCCTCGTGGAGGGGGGCCGGGGCCGCATGAGTTCCATCCAGTTGAGGGTCCTGGAACGCGCACACCCAGCGCTCCACGCCCAGGTCCTTGAGGGAGACCCGTCTGGAGTTGAGCGGTAAGTAGCCAAGCATTGCTGTGTGAGACAGGGCATGTTGCAGTGTGCTGGTTGTCTGATACTTGCCTGCATGTGTGACATAGGCCATGTACGCATGTATGTGTGCAGGGACATCATGGGAATGCATGTGCGACCTGTAATGTGTGAACCGCACGGTTGTTGCATGTGTTTGAATGCGACATGGGGAGCCCTGTGCAGATTGCACACATGAGAGCATGGCATTCTCTGTTCCTGGACATGGGTGGGGGCAAGGGATGGGTGCTGATGCCGATACATATGTGGTATCCATGTCTGTGTGCCTGACCTGCGTGTCTGTGACTTGTGAGTGCCATGGATGCATGACACATGTCTGTGACAATGTACAGATTCACTGATGCAGCCTAGTCATCCTTGTATGCACTGTGATTGGGGTGTACGGGGCCAGATGGATGTGACTGAGGTGAAGTGTATGCATGTGATAGGCATGACCCATGATGCATGTGAGTCCCATTACATTGTATGATTCGAGAGTCCATTGGACATGCATTGAAATGTCCATGGCACGCACCATGACTGTCACTGTGTGTGTTTTGCCTTGACTGACACATGTGTTGTGGTGTGACATGATGGAAGTGTACTTTGACAGTGGCACTCATCTGCTATTGCTTCCTGTCTAGGGGACCATTGTACAGTACCCTGATGCTTGTGTTCTATGTCTCCCTCTACGCAGCGGCTAGTGAAGGAGAGGGCGGAGACGGCGCTGTGGAGCAAGGCGGCGGGGATGCCCCCACGGCTGCAGCGGAAGGGGTGGGTGAGCCCCCACAGGGGCCTGCTACGGCGGTAGACGGCGAGGAGCCATCTAGGTTGGTGGTTTCCACAGAGGAGGAGGAGGCCGCCACTGAGGCGCACATGGGGCCTGGTGGGGGCATCCCTGCTGGTGCAAGTGGTGCAGTCCAGGGGCAGGGGCAGGAGGCAGCACAGGTCACCGTGGAGGGGCCTGTGCATGTCGCTGTCCCTGAACCTGTGGGTGCACCACCTTGCACCAGCAGGGATGCCCCGTCCCAGGCCCGTCCGCAGGTAGAGGGGATGTCCATGTCATCTGACTCCCCTCCACCTGCGGACGAGGGGACCCCTGGCCGTGTAGAGAAGGTCCTGATTGGGGTCGCGATGCGCACGGCTGTGATTCGTGATGCCGTGCGTGCTTCCCAGGAGGAGCACGCACGTCATCACGAAGAGCACCGTGCCGACGTGGCCCAATTGGGATCGGCCATGTTCGGGGGTTTCCTGCATGTGTCGGCCAATCTGGCGGCCCTCTCCTCCTCTGTGGAGACTATACGCCAGTCGTTCTCCTTGCCGTCTTCCGGCCCAGATGCCACCAGGGCCCCCTGTGGACCTGCCCTGACCAATGCAGCCAGCTCGGTTGGGATCCCATCCCTGCCACAGTCGGGAGTCAGAGGTCCAGCAGGGGTGGACAACACAGCAACTGGACCCCAGCAGATGGAGGATGTGACGGCATCATCGGGCAGGGCACGTGCACGACGGCGTCAGCGGTTTCCATCATCCTGGATGCCGTCGTGCTAGCAGAGGCAGTGGCGTCGGAGGCAGCAGCAGGCTCGACGTGGGAGGCATCATGGCTCGGGGCCATCAAGATCAGAGGGGCAGGCATCGGCCGGAGGGCAGGAGAACCCTGGGATGGTAGTGTCTTCCGTGTGGGAGCAGTTGGTCCAGAGGATAGGTGCGGAGCGGCAGCGGGCGGAGTTCTCCATGCGTCGGGCGTTGAGGCGGGCTGAGTGCCTCGAGGAAGCTCGCAGGGAGTTTGAGGTGAACATGGGGTTATCCCTGCGAGACCTCGGGGCCAGGACAGAGTCCCGCCTCCAGGACATCGACATGGAGTTCGATGATGCCCTGGCCGGCAACATCACAGAGTGAGCCGCAGGACTTGCCCGCTGCCATTGTATATAGTTCTTTAGTTAGTTAGTGTTAGGTTTCCTTTATTTTTTGAGATTTTTTTGGACCGCTCGGACAATGGCCACTTTTCTGTATATAGTTTTTTTATTAGGTAGTAGTAGGTTTCATTTATAGTGTTGGGCTCATGGACCCTGGAATATTCTTGTGTATAGTTGGATTTTTGAATATACATTTTTTTGATTTATATTTGTGTTCACCATGAGGCAATGGTTTTTCCTTATTTTTTTTCACCATGATTTTGCTTTGGACAACATTAGTTTTTGGATTCCTTTGTTTTTTGGATTTTTACATTACTTATCGGACATGGACAATTTATTTGGTTATCCCCATTGTTGTATGTTTGATTAGTTTACTTCATTTTCTTCGAGAATACATGTTTTTATAACTTTCTTTTGTGGTATTTTCTCATTGGTTTCATGCATGTCATGATATGGGTTTTGACATTCACTTGCACCCATTGTGTATGTGTGTGTGACGGACATGTGTTCATTTACATACTTGCCATTGGGGTTGTATCATGTAATTGCATTTTCTATGTGGGTGGATGCAATCCTTGGCTGGGTGTTTGTGCTGGGTATGCTGCCCATTACTGCCATGATTGTGTATAGTCAGGACCTGGGGGCAGGGGGACATGGTTGGGGGCCTGCTGGCAGGTGCCCCACAGTGCTGGGGGGTGGGGGTGGTGGGGAACATGAGTTGGACATGGGTGGGGGCCTGCTGGCAGGTGCCCCACAGTGCTGGGGGGTGGGGGCGGTGGGGAACATGAGTTGGACATGGGTGGGGGCCTGCTGGCAGGTGCCCCACAGTGCTGGGGGTGGGGGTGGTGGGAGACATGAGTGGGGGCCTGGTGGAGGGTGCCCCTGGTGGCTGGGGGGTGGGGGTGGTGGGAGACATGAGTGGGGGCCTGGTGGAGGGTGCCCATGCACTGCTGGGGGGTGGGGGTGCAGGGGGACATGAGTGGGGGCCTGGTGGAGGGTGCCCATGCACTGCTGGGGGGTGGGGGTGGTGGGAGACATGAGTGGGGGCCTGGTGGAGGGTGCCCCTGGTGGCTGGGGGGTGGGGGTGATGGGAGACATGAGTGGGGGCCTGGTGGAGGGTGCCCATGCACTGCTGGGGGGTGGGGGTGGGTGGGAGACATGAGTGGGGGCCTGGTGGAGGGTGCCCATGCACTGCTGGGGGGTGGGGGTGGTGGGAGACATGAGTGGGGGCCTGGTGGAGGGTGCCCCTGGTGGGTGGGGGTGGTGGGAGACATGAGTGGGGGCCTGGTGGAGGGTGCCCATGCACTGCTGGGGGATGGGGGTGGTGGGAGACATGAGTGGGGGCCTGGTGGAGGGTGCCCCTGGTGGCTCGGGGGTGGGGGTGGTGGGAGACATGAGTGGGGGCCTGGTGGAGGGTGCCCATGCACTGCTGGGGGGTGGAGGTGGTGGGAGACATGAGTGGGGGCCTGGTGGAGGGTGCCCCTGGTGGGTGGGGGGTGGGGGTGGTGGGAGACATGCATTGTTGATCAGTAGTGCAAGGTGACATGTGGGTTGGCTGGGGGGCATGCCCATGGTGGATGGGCTGCCTGCGGGACATGAGCAGGGGTGCAGGGTAGTCCCCCGTGGTGTTGCCTGCCTGCAGGGGCCGTGGAGGTTGTGGAGCGTACACCTGGGAGGACCCACACGGCCAATTCACGTGTAGTACTCCCCAGAACCCCTGAAATACACATACCCTGCTGGAATCGCGTGTGGAACTTCCCGCGCACCCCTGGGATACACATACCCTGCTGAAATCGCGTGTGGAACTTCCCGCGCACCCCTGGAATACACGTACCCTGCTTGCACGGGGCCAATCGCGTGAGAAACTTCACGCGAACCCCTGAAATACACGTAGCCCGCTTCCCAGGCCCGATCGCGTGAGAAAGTTCACGCAAACCCCTGTAATACACGTAGCCCGCTCCCCCAGGCCCGATCGCGTGAAAAACTTCACGCGAACCCCTGTAATACACGTAGCCCGCTCCCCCAGGCCCGATCGCGTGAAAAACTTCACGCGAACCCCTGTAATACACGTAGCACGCTCCCCCAGGCCCGATCGCGTGAGAAACTTCACGCGAACCCCTGAAATACACGTAGCCCGCTCCCCCAGGCCCGATCGCGTGAGAAAGTTCACGCGAACCCCTGTAATACACGTAGCCCGCTCCCCCAGGCCCGATCGCGTGAAAAACTTCACGCGAACCCCTGTAATACACGTAGCACGCTCCCCCAGGCCCGATCGCGTGAGAAACTTCACGCGAACCCCTGAAATACACGTAGCCCGCTCCCCCAGGCCCGATCGTGTGAGAAGGTTCACGCGAACCCCTGTAATACACGTAGCCCGCTCCCCCAGGCCCGATTGTGTGAGAAGGTTCACGCGAACCCCTGTAATACACGTAGCCCGCTCCCCCAGGCCCGATCGCGTGAAAAACTTCACGCAAACCCCTGTAATACACGTAGCACACTCCCCCAGGCCCGATCGCGTGAGAAACTTCACGCGAACCCCTGAAATACACGTACCCTGCTGAAATCGCGTGTGGAACTTCCCGCGCACCCCTGAAATACACATACCTTGCTCGCACTGGGCCAATCGCGTGTGGAACTTCCCGCGCACCCCTGAAATACACGTTCCCCGCTTGGCGTTTGCTGTTTGCCAGCCCGGTGAACTGGTCCAGGTTTAGCGCAGCCCTTTGCGATGATTTAGCGATTTTGATGGCTTTTCCTTGCGCGAGGGCGTTCTTCGGGGCGTTACTGGCGCTGCTGCAGGGTCGCTGCGATTCTCTGCGCCACGGCTGGTTTGGGAGCCTAAAATCCATGAATACGCTGTGCGCGGAAATCGGTTTTAGCGCACGTGCCTGGCGCAGACAATCGCACGCGGACACTCTGCGCCAGCCGCTTGCGACACTTTTCTGCGAAATTCTATGAATTACCCTGTTAGTTGCTCCATGAGAGGAAGCAGAGGTATGAGATGCCATTAATCAAATGGCCACAAAGAAATCCCATGAGGATGACATTTTTCCGCTTGATTTTTACACGATCTGTGATAACATAGTGATAACCACCTTAACAAAACTGTATAATGAAATAGGTCAGAGAATGGAAATAATAAAAGAACTAAACAGGGTTTTAATAACCACTCTCCTCAAAGGTGGTTGTGATACTTCTAAATGTGTCAACCTTCAACCAACTTCACTAATAAATCTAGATATGAAGATTTAGGCAAAAATAGTAGCAAACAGATTACAAAGATTCTTGTCACATCTTATACATCCGTCACAAGTGGGGTATGTCCCAGGGACGATAGCCAGTGATAATGAGAGAACCAGTGTATATAATCTGGCAAGAAAGAAGAGCCAAAACCCCCACTCTAGCACCATCATTAGCAGAAGAGAACACTGTTTTGTTTGTATTCAAAGCTTTTCATTTTGTTTCATCATATTTCAAAAAAAGACTATCATTGCCCATCTATTTGCAAAACGGCAGCATTAATGAGACAGTATTCATACTGTAACATAGAACAAACTCTCCCTTCCCCCCCAAACCTACACCTCCTCCCTCCACCTCCAAAGCATCCACTATGGTCCTTGTCCCCTTTCTTATCCTTCCCATCTATCAATCCACCTCCAAGTCTCTAAAGGGCACTGGTATGCCGTCTCCAGGAGTCCCAACACCCTGTATTGTGTGGGGCATGGCTAGTCCTTGTTCATGTTCTTAACAAACTGCATGATGTCTTCCTACTTCACAAAACATCTAGATACTCTATTCCCTAGAGCGAATGACACCTCACAAATCAGAAGCCTTCACATCCCATTTAACCAGTCATCAATGAAGGGGATTCAGGTATATCTCTTACACGCCACAATGGCGTTCCTTGCCACAACCAACATCAATCTGAAGAGCTTTACAGAACTACACCCCATCTGCCTCCGCATTATATCTATCAAGCCCAGTAGGCACCCCTCTAGCGTGCGCGGCACTGCCCATCCTGTCACCTGCTGAAATACCTGCAAAACCTCTTTCCAATAGGGCTGGAGTTTGGGGCAGCTCAACCTGATATGAAGGCACGTGCATGCCCCTCCACAGCCTCTCCAACATTGCCCAGTTGCCCGCTTGCCAACATGTGCTTCCTTACCAGGGATAAGATACCATCTAGCAAGAGTTTTTTAATTGTGTTCTGCATATTGGTTGTTAATTGTAGCTCTTCTTCTTACCCCACTCCAGTTCTCAACCCACTGCTCCTCCTCCAGTTCTTCACCCAGATCCCTATGCCATGTCCTACATAAGAGGGGAGACACTCATTCACTCTAATGTTCAGGCACTTGTATAACTGAGAGATAAGCCCCACTGAGCCACCCTGAGTAAAGAGCAATTTTGTGAAAGGTGTCTGCTGTCTAACCGCGGTCTCTTTGTTTTCCTTCTGTAGAGCACAATATCAAAGCTGTACATATTTGTACCATTCCCTCTCCCCTATCAAACGGTCTAATTTGCCCAATCTCGAACATATGCAAATGGAATTCGCAACCCCCGTCTTTTGCACTCTCAGAATACGTTTTCTCTGTAAGCGGGGGTGAACTCTAGATTATAATGAATAGGGGTAACTGGCCATGGAAACGTGGTCAGCCCCATACTTCTCGTGATTCTGTCCCACACCAACAGATTTGTTCGCGTGGACGGTAACTATTACAGGCCCAAGGGTCTCTACACCAACAGAATCCATGGCATACCATGAAGAGGTTTGCCCACCACTTATTCCTCAATCCGGCACCATCCCTTTAGTGAGCCAGGGTCTACCAAATCCTGTAACACCCTCACCTGAGTCGCTTGAAAATATCTCCAAATATGATGCACCGCCAGACCTCTCTGCTCCCTAGCATGGTATGTAGTCCCTGCCGCCACGCTAGCCACTCTATTTTGCCATATAAAAGCAAACACCTACCACTGTAGTGTTGTACTATCCATTTCAGGACTTCTACTGGTAAAACCTGAAAGCGGTCTAGTAGTCTGGGTAACACGTTCATTTTTATAGCAGTTATTCTACCCAACAACGATAGAGCCTATGAGCTCCATTTCCCCAATGCTGATCGAATAGAGCGTAACATCATGGGATAGTTCCTCTCATACAATTATGAGAACCTCGCCGTCAGCTGAATCCCTAAATAACCAATACACTGCAGAGCTCACTGAAAAGGGGATATAGCCTTTAGACCCTCAACCGTTTCTGGCCCCATAGTTAGATTTAAAGCCTGACATTTGTCTAGATTTATCTTAAAATCCGAAACATCTTAATACTCTGTGAGAAGCCCCATGACAAAAAGGAGGGGATGATTTGGGCGCTGCAATAGCCAGCAGGACATTGTCCGCATAGAGAGCAATCTTGTTTGATTCCCCCTCATAGCGGAGGCCCTGTATTCCCAGATGTGCTCTAATCTTGACGGCAAAGGGCTCCACCAGCAGGGAAAAATGTTGTGGTGAAAGGGGATATCCCTATCCCGTCCCTCTATAAATCCTAAATCCATCAGAGCGATGCCCATTAACTGACTATGGCCCCCGATGCATGGCGAACACCCCTTGTATGGAGTCCTCTCCTAGCCCAAACCTGCTCGTCACCACACGCAGGAAAGACTACTCAACACGGTTGAATGCCTTTTGGACATACAAGGCCAACAGTATAGCTTGGCACTTCCTCCTGTGCGCTACATATCTAGCAAATCGATTATTCTCTGGGTATTATCGGCTGCCTGTCTCCCTGCTACAAATCCATATTGATCCATCTCTACAAGGTCCTGTAAAACCCTGTCCAGTCGCATTGCTAGTATCTTTGCGTATAACTTTCTATCAATATTCAACACTGCAATCAGGCGATATTGTGATGAATCCTATGGATCCCTCAATAATTCCCTGCCTAAAGACTCCTCTCAGGTATCCAGGGACAGGCAGACACTTCCTGATCCTGACCTTGGGGTAGTGTTCTGCAGGAGGATCACCTGGGAGGAGAAAGGGCCCTGAGGAGTGAAAATAATCCATAAGATGAGACATGGTATTCATCTTCCGTCAGGTAGAACGGCTCAGCAATACCAAAGTCTGTAATGGCTTGTTGTAATAAACATCTGGTTGGCCCATGAGATATCCATACACATAAGGGTAAATCCACTCATACACTCGGAGACCTAGAGAGAAATCAAAACCCTTCCAAGGTTCGGGAGACCTATAAAGCTAAGAACCTCCCTTACACCCTTACAGGCAGTGAAAGGAAAGTTGTGAACAAACACCAGCATCAAAGAATTGTCCTTTTCTGTACAATCAGGGGTAATGACTAATTCTTATGATGTTTCTGTAAAGGATATTATAAGAAACAAACTGGAATTTAAAAATCAAACAGCAGAATTAAGAAAACCTGCTTTTTACTTTAGGGACTTCAAGTCCAATAATTGCCTAGATGTGGGGAAGACATACATTGCCAAAAACAGGGGCGAGGCAGGAAGAGAACATATCCCTATCAGTCTGTGGTGGCTTGTGAAGGAGGGAAACGAGAGTGACAAAAAGGCTGCCCTTCTGGAGAAAGGTATCCAGAAGGAGAGGAGCATCATTTGCAGAAAAGTATTTAAGAGCATCATGTGAATCTTGGTTTCCCGAAAAGTTGTTAAATGTTTTGAAGCTGCAATTTGTTGAATGCTGCTAAGATGTTGTAATTCACTATCAATGACATTGACCAAAAAAACACTTGTAGTAGTGAAAATCGGTTCGGGCAGGAGATTGTACCCAGATAGTTAACTTTTGGAGATAAGCGGCCTAGCACAGAAGCAGACTAAGTGAAAGTTGAAGGAGTGCTACAAAGTGGCTTTGACAGAAACATTATGTTGTTGTGGAGTTGGAGGAAGAGCCTTGCAAAGCTGTTCCAGAGAAGTTGTGTTTCTTAGTTCAAGTCAGTCAAGTCAAACATGTTTATTTGAATTTTAAAAGTTCGAGTTTCTTAGATATTAAAGTGGCAAATCATCTTGACTCAGACAATCAATGTTGCTATTGAGGAAATTAGAACCTGTTTAAGGAAGAAGAAGAGACTAATATCTTCTGTGTTGGAACTTTCTGTTGACACATGAAAGTTACAGCAAACTACTGGACTTCTGTTGTGAATCAGGATTTCCTTGTGTTATTTCTCAAACTGTGAAGCTGAATTGCAGTTAAAACCTGGTGAAGGGGAAATCGCCAAGGTTGTGGTTACATTTTGAATTCAATAATTATTGTTTTGCACTCCCATATATTTCCTTGTCTATTTGTTATATGTATAAATGTGAGGAACAGATATCCTTTGTTAGAGTGCTTCCTTTAGTTTATTTTAGGCAGGAAAATCTGTGTCAGGGTAGGGATAGTAAGGCGTTCATCCTACCTTGAAAAACAATAAAATGGCATTTGTTGAGAAAACTTTATAACGTGGCCTGCCGCCCATTTCGGACCCCTCACAATATGAAGAACAATTCTTGGGGCCCTTTCCCTCTTAGTATATTAGCGAGACTCTTGATTCCTCAAAGGACCCTGGCACTGTTCTCTCCTTCCCCATCTCATCAAGAGAGCACAAAGTGGATCAACTAGTTTCCCTGCACATGTTTTATAGAATGCATGGATGAATCCATCCAACCCTGGGGATTTGCTCACCAATGAAATTACTTCGTGATCCCCCCATTCAGTAGCTGAAAAGGGCAGTTTTCTAAAAAAAAAAAAAAAGCCTCAATCCCTTCTGCCAAAGGCACATCAGAGAAATATAATCCCTTGTAATATGCGAAGGCCTTCCACTTCTCCGATTCTAACCCCACATTCCCACCTCCCAGACCACGCAGCCCTCCAATACTAGTCTGAAATCCTCGCCTTGAGCTTCCATGCCAAGAGTTTCCCTGCTTTATTCCCATATTCATAGTAACGTGGTTTAATTTTCAGTTAGGAATACTCCACTCTGTTCCCTTCAATAGTGTTAATCTGGGAGCAGATCACCTGTTAGAATCTGTATACCTTTTGGGACCCTGTAGCCTGATATTTCCTCCCCAGGTTTTATATTGAGCCTTGAGCTGCCCCAGTTCCTCCTTCCTGATGAGATTCAGCCCTGCTCCCTTTGAGATCAGCACCCCTCGAATAAATGCCTCTCACCTAATTCCTTCCTTTGGTGCTCCTTGTAGATTCTCCTTTAAAAAGTGCTTTATTTCTTCCTGTAGGTCCCTGCGAACCACCAGGTCTTGTATGAGTGCTGCATTTAGTTTGCAGGAACTTCTGAATGACTTGGACCTGCTTAAATAGAATTTTAAAGTTCTCCCGATGTCTAAACAGTGCAAGACTGCCTCCACTTGAGAATGTGGGTTAGGAAAGAATACTGTTAATACAATTTATTGGTTAATGTGAAATTCTGATACAACCTTAGGTAACAAGGTTGATGTGTGTGCATAAGAATCACTGTATCCTTGTAAAATGTTGTATACGGCTAGCGCTAGACTTTCAATAACTATTCTTGCTTATGTTAAAGTAATTAACAGAACTGACTTCACTGTCACAAATGTAATATCCATAGGGTTCACAGGCTCAAATGGTTTATGAGCTAGTGCTGCTAAGAGAATATTAAGATCCCAGGAGGGGCAAGGCCTCTTGACTGGGGGGAATAATCTTGTTAGCACTTCCAGGTATGTTTTGATGATAGGATTAGCTGAAGAAAAAATCTGATAAGAATTCCTATACGCCTCTATGGCAGCTAGATACGTCCTGCATGTGTCTACCTGTATTCCTGAATGAGCTAAATAAGCTGAAAAAGATAGAAAAACTATCCAGCGTACACTTCAGGGGTCAATACCATTCTGTTCAGACTAATGGCAAAACCTTGTCCATTTGCTCTTGTATTGGGACCTAGTTGAGGCCTTTCTTGTCCTCTGAATTATGTCCATGTCGTCTTCCAACAGCTTCAGATGGGCTAAGTTAGTTTTTCAGGCACCAGTCTGCTAGGACCATCACTTGTAGGTTCGGGTGAAGCACTAAGCCTCTTTATTGAGATAACATCCTATTGGATACTTTCATCTTAAGTGGTCCCTGCTAAGCCATAGTCTGAGTACCAAGCCCTGCAGGGCCACAGAGGGGCTATTAGGATTAATTTGCAATTCTTGGTTGCACCAGACTTGTTAGGGACCCTATGCATGCATGTGAGGGGTTGGCTGGAATGCATAAAGGTAATCTCCGACCAATCTATTTGAAAAGCATCTGGCGACATCCCTATCTCTAATCCTGTCACCAACCCCCTCTCCTGGTCTGACCACTCTCTCCTTTCCTCCTACCTGGGGCACCCCCTTGGTCCTCTATCTGAGCTACCCCACAGCACTGCCAGCCTCCTTTGCTGTCATCCGACCTATGAAGCGAGTGTCAGTTGCAGCTTTCTCCTCCTCCTTCATCTCCCCTCCCACCTCTGCTTCGGACTCTCACTCTGAATCGGTCCCTGCTAACCTGCACCTTGCCATCTCCAACACCCTTGACATCCTTGCCCCGGTCAGGAGGATCCGCCTAAAATCTGCTTCCAAGAACAGCTGGTACGACTCTGATTTAGCATCTCTGAAACGCAACTGCAGAGCTGATGAACGGAAGGGTCAGACCTTGGGTTTACCCTCTGACAAACTGGCCTGCCGCCTGCTCCAAAGGCAATATTGCTTCTCTATCACTCCAAGAAGCAGGCCTATATACAAGCCCCCATCTCTGGCGCCGTTAACACGGTCGAACTATTCAAAAACTGCAAGGAACTCACCAACCCAGCTGAAGTCTCCACCTCGCTCCTTCCTTCACAGGCTCTCTGCACCACTTTGGCCTCACATTTCACATTGAAAACTCAGGGCATCCTGTCCTCACACTCCTCCACCCCCATCTTCACTTGCCTGCTATCCTACCTCCCGTTGGATACCACTCCCCTCTCTCTCCTCCCTCCTGCCCATAGCACCAGATGAGGTCTCTATAGTGGTCTGCTCTATGAAGGTCTCCTCCAGACAGGTGCTGCCCTGCTCTTTCAGAAGCATTAAGAACGACATCTCCTCTCTTGCTGACTACTGTAACCACTCCTTCGCCACTGGCTCCTTCTCTCTATCCCTCAAGCACACCCTTGTGCTAAAAAAGCCACCGGTTGTCCCCTCCTGCCTGGCTAACTATAGCCCTATTTCCACTACCTCCTTCCTGGGTAAACTCTTGGAGAAGCTGGATCTCCCCCAACTGACCCTCCACACTGAGCTTGTTGATTACCTTCATGATCATCAATCTGGATTCCAGGCATCCAGTGGCATGGAAACTACTCTCCTGAGCACCTGTGAAAACATGCTTGCAAATCTCAACTCCAACTCTCCTGCTGATCTCATTCTCCTTGATCTCTCCTCTGCCTCTGACACAGTCAAAAAATGACTGACACCCTCTGCATCACTGACTGGGCACTGGATGGGCTGACCTTTTTCCTAACTAACCGATGTTCACAGCTGCAACTGGGCCCTTTCTCCTCCATCACCTCACTCTCTACCTGTTGTTTCCCCCAGGGCTCTATCCTATTGCCATGGCTCTTCAATATCTATCTTGCCCCGCTTGCTCATCTGATTTCTTCCCTTTCTCTTGATTTCCAGTGTATCCCGATGACACACAGCTTTTCTTCAAACTTCCCTCTACTACCTCCTCTATCTCCTCTCTGATCACTGACTGTCTGTCCACCATTCCAACAGCTATCGATCTCTGTCTTAATGCCAGTAAGACAGAGATCCTTCTCATTGGAACACCTGCGCCCCTTTTTTTTATCCCACCCTCTGGCCCTCCCTCTTTGGGGCCTCTACCCCCACCATGCTGTGAGGCTAAAAACCTTGGGGTCATCTTCGATTCTGCCCTCTCCTTCACCCCTCACATCATGAACCTTAATAATAAGTCCCACTTCCAGCTCCACCTCCTCAGAGGTTCTTCCTTTCTTCACATCCCCCAGATGCTCAATGGCTCCAGAGCTCTGGTCCTCTCCAGGCTGGATTACTGCAACAGCTTCTTTCTCAATCTCCCTCTTTCCTCCCTACGCCCCTCCATCTAATCCCGAATAGGGCTGCAAGACATATTCTTGGCCTCAGGTGCAGGGACAGTATCTGTCCAGCCCTAAAATCTCTCCACTGGCTCCCGGTGACTGCAAGGATCTAATTCAAGACCCTCTGCATTATCCACAAGGTCTTCTGTGGCCTGGTACCACGCTATCTCAAATTCCATCCCTAAATACTGCCCTGCTAGAGAACACTGCTACTCTAACTCCATCTTTTTGACTGTCAAACACTTCTCCAAGCAGAGAGTGGGGGGCAGGTCTCTCCACTCAGCTGGCACCTTCCTTTGGAACAGCCTCCATGCCCCTCCCAGACTTGAGCTGGACCTCCTTAAATTCTAGAAACCGCTAAAAACTCTGCTGTTCTCTACCTCTTTCCCTGCCCTGCTAATCACCCCACTGCCGCTATGACTGGTTGCTTGATCCTCATTTATCTCACAGGATTTCAGGCCCTTCTTCCTAGTTAATACCAGCACACCACCATCCCCCACTGCACTGCCCTTGCGGGCACCTGCTTGGCTGCTCTGCATCCCACGCTTGGGAGTCGCCTGCACTAGCACTTAGCCTGAGGTTCTCCTCCTTGGCTCCCCTTAGCACTTCCCTCCTGGGCCATCCACCAGCACTTGTCCATTCCTCTGCTCCACCCCCTGTCCCTCGCCCATCTCCTGCACTTCTCCTCACTGCACTTGCACATACGAATGCCACAAGGCCTAGTAGGACCATGACTGCATTTTAATGTTTTGTGATTATTTTCATTTCCCCTGTTCCCTTCCCATTTAGCCTTGTGGCACTTTGAAACACAATTATGTTGTATAGGCGCCCAACAAATGCTCAATAAAATAAATAAAAATAAATTCTCCTTCCGAATTCTCCCCCCCCCCCGGCCTTCCCACGATGCGAAAGTGTTGCATTTGGCACTGCTGCTTGTCGCAAAGAGGTCTATCTCTAGGTCACCGCACATTAGGAACAACTCCTGAAGAAAGCACTCCGCTATCTCCATTTGGTAGGAACTTGCTCAGAGTCTGCTGAGCTTATCTGCTTCCTTGTTGTTCTGACCTGGCAAATAAGCTGCTTGAGACCATACGCCCTGTTCTATTGCCAATTCCCACAACTGGAGGCTAGCTTGCATAGTATCAGGGATTTGATGCCACTCTGTATGTTTATTGGTGGCCTCAAGGAGCACAGGACACTGGATTGAGGTTAAGGCATTTATTGAGACACCTTACATACATAGGGATTAGGTCCAGTACTCACAGTTCAGTATCAGTGGATCAGTGCAATTGACTTCACTGCACTGGTAACCCAGTAACTGATCCCACAATTCCCCACTTGCCAGAGCACCCACAGGGCTTACTTTCAGCAATGGCATTACACTCTGCAAGTGAAGGAACCTGCTTTACTTCATAGGCTGCCCTTCAGGAGCTGTCTCACCGCTCTAGGGAGGAGCGCTGGGACATGACTGCCCTCCTGGTCCCCTGTTCCACGTCTCCTGTGCTTCCGAGTCTCTCTACGAGCTTCTCGCACGTAATCTCGCTCAGCAGGTCCTCAAGATCAGGGCAGGTTCCCGAGATCTCGCTCGGCAGGTCCTCATAGTTTACATAAAACATTGAGGTGGTCTGTCTGTTGGAATTAGCATCACCTTGTTCTGTAACAGCGGAATGGCGGACTTCAATGACAGAAATATTGCTTTCAACTCTCAATAGTTTGTATGTCTCTTTGTCGCTGGAAGGCCACAACTCCTGAGTTGTGTCAGACCCTAATGTTGCACCCAACCAATCTAGGGAAGAGTCTGTTGTTATTATTGCAGAATGCAGCAGAGGGTGAAATGAACCCCCACTCAACAGGTTGGAGTCTGTCTCCCACCATAGGAGATCCTCCTCGAGTATTGCAGGGATTGATATTCTGTGCAATTGGGATCCTGTTTCCTGATCCCATGAAGCTGCTAAGTGAAGTTGTATCCTCCTCATTTATGAGTCTTGCTAGTGGTACTGAGAGGATGCAAGTAGCAAGGAGACCCAACAGGTGTTGATACCACCACACTATAATGCACTCCCTCCACAAGAAATGTTTCACTGCTGCCAAAATATACTTCCGCCTTTCTGTAGTGGGGAATATTCTGGCTTGCACATTGTCCCATTGGAAACCTATGACGGTAAGATTATAAGTGGGTGTAAGCTGTGATTTCTTAGTAGTGACTAAGAATCCCAGATTGAAAAGTATGTTGATTAGGGCCTGAAGGGTCTGTGTTGCTTCTTGAGGCAACACCACCCTGATCAGCCAATCATCAAGAAAGGGGTAGACGTGCTGGCCCCTGTTCCAAAGTAAGCTGGCTATTGCGCTCATATCTTTGTGAAGACTTTTGGCACTAAATGTAGACCAAATGGGAGAACTCTGTATTGGAAATGTTCCCTCAGGACAGAAAATCAGAGGCATTGCCGATAGGGATGTCATATTGGTATATGCAGGTAAGCGTCCAACAGGACCAGAGCACATAGCCAGTCTCCCACAGAGAGAGACCCTGCAATCTGGGCAGCAGTCACCATCTTGAATTTTTCTAAGGGTAGATAAAGGTTGAGGAAAGATAGGTCTAACACAACTCTCAGGTCCGCCTGGTTTTTCTTGTGTGTTGCAAAGATCCTGGAATAAAATCCATTGCCCATGTCTTCCATAGGGACCCTTTCTACCGCTTTGAATTCCATCAAACTCTCCACCTTGTTGAGAAGGGTTGCAGATCATGTCTGTATTAGTGGCTGGGATGCTGGGAGAGGAAACGACACGGGGAGATGAAAACCTTTGAAAACCACTGAAATCAACCAGCTGCCTACAAAAAGATGAAACCACTGATCTATGTGCAGAACCACTCTGCCACCCACAGGAGATTTGTGAACCCAGACGACTATATCATTGTTTCTTTGGTTCTGAGGCTGATGTGGAGGAGGAGGGTGAGTAGAACCCTTTAGGGTTTACTTCTCTGTTGCTTCCACCTAGAAGTACACGGCGATTGGTACGGTTGACAAGCCCTCCTTTCTTGGAAGCCTCCAAATTCCCAAATGACCTTGATCTGCTATCAGACCTGGATTGAGTCTGTGAGAAAGTCTTTGCTGCCGGCTTAGTAAGGACCACCAATGATTTAGCATTTTGTGTGCAGGTCTTTTTCTTGGTCAATGTGTCAGTTGAAAATTGAAACAGATCATTTCCTTCAAAAGGGAGAACTAAGATCCTGTCCTGTACATCGTTGGTGAATTTAGTGGCATGCATCCAGGCTGATCTTTCTCATATCAACCCCTAGGTACATGCCTCTACTGGCAGTATCTATGTGACCTAAAGATGACTGCAGTAAATCTTGGCAGACAATCTTTGCCTCAATCAGACAAGATCTAAACGTTGCTTGTCTGTCACCCAGGAGATTCTGGGTTAAACCAGCAATTTCCCTCTAATGCTGCTGATTATAATAATGCATCCACATTTGTTGGGCATAAAAGGAACAAGGAATTTAAGTATTCCTGCCAAATGACTCCAATAGCTTGTAAGCTGATCCTTTCTGTTAAGGACTGCTGAGGATGTTGCGGTTTGTCCTGATGAGCCAGGAGCAATGCGATTAGCACATAGAAAGGCTGCTGCAATAACTGATGAATGTGGTTGGGGATGCGAGGCAAGTAAAGGTCCTTCAGAGCCAAGTTGTCTGTACCGGGAATCCAACTTTTTGCTGACTGACTGGCAAGAGTATGGCTTTGCCCATACCATCTTTGCAACCTCCAAGACATCCTTCTGCAACGGAATGCCTGACCTGGATCATGTGTGGAGTGCTGGAATGTCAGCTAAAACCTCGGATTCTGGTTGCTCTTACAGATGTATGGGAATGCCTAAAAAGTCTGCTAACCCTTCTAGCCTTTTGTGAAAAGCTTTAGCAGAGCAAGAAAAATCTATTTCCCCCTCATCCTCATCAGTACCAGTATCCTGGTTCCTGTGCCCCAAACATGATGCTGATTGATCCTCTGCTTCCTGGCTCTTGGGGACCTTTTTTGCAACGTTGTCTGTCCTACTTGAAGGTTGAATCAACATTTTGTACAGACTTGGGAATCACATGTGGTTGTGGTGGTGGGGGCTTTGGTGCCAGTGGCAGTCACTGTGGCTGTGAGATTTCTTGAGGATGAGGAACAACTTTCTTAATGAGCCCCTTTCGTATGTCTAACATTTGAGGTGACTTCCTTAATGCATGCAGGGGAACTCTGTACCGAAGAGTGAGGAGCCTATGATGAAGGCGTCAACTGCAATATGACTGGAACCCAGGGAACTTACATGGGCTGCTGCATCCACGGCACTGAGTGCCTAAATGCGCTAGATGGCGTTGGGTATGAGGTGCACCAGGGAACGCCGCTGCTTGACCATTCTGTTCTTGCCACCTGCTCCCCTGCCATGTGTAACCAAAGCTTTCCCACTGAACTTTGAGTTTGGGGTCTTGAAAATAGTCCACAGAAGATGGTACCTTATTAGAAGAGGCTGAGCGCACAGGAGTGCTTTCCTGACTTGCTGCAATTTTGTGTAACTTAGAATGCTGTGGTCAATTTGGAGTAGGCAGAGGAGCCATGCCAGGCATGAAACTCTTTAGAGCAGGTCTTACTGGGCCCTCTTTAGATGTACCAGTTCTCTTTTGGAACTTGGGGTGAGCTCTGCTAGGCTTGGTGCCCTCAACAGTAGTGCTGGGAGTCCTGCAGAGAGGTGCTGTGTCAAGCCAAGGCCCGGTACAGAGCCAGCCGGCAGCTTGGACGAAAGTCCGGTAAGAGAGATTTTAGGCACCTCGATACTAGGCTTAGTAGGATACATGTACCCCACTGTGCATACACAGCTAGCTGCTTGAGCCTCAGGTCTGTTACTGGTGATAGGATTTTTCAGAACCCTAGTGGTTAGAACTCCCAGTAAAGGGTCCCCCTTCTAGAGTACTTTGGAAAAACAAAAACGCCCTTACCTGTTCAATACACAAAGCTCTTGAGGTGGTCTGATGGGAACTTCTAGAAAATGTCTCTCCACCTCGCAAGCCTGTTCTTGGCCATGGCCTTCTGCTGTGTCCACTGCACACATTGCACAAATTATTAAAAAGTACTCATATCCCCATTCCTAGAGTAGTCCTGATCACACCTCTGAGCAGGTTCAAAAACCTATCACCAACTCACAGTGGTATAAATGCTATTTATTATAACCCCACCTATTTTTAATTCTGCAATAAATAACTCTGCCATCCCCTATTCTTGTGGACATCATTCAGTAATCATTCCTGCGTAAATACAGAGTATGCCGATTCCCACTGTAATGTAACGTTTGCTGATTCCCAGGGAAATCGCTTAAAAATTAAAGTCTTCCCCATCCTCCCTGGCGCTCACAATGTGTCTCTCTCCTCTTTTCTTGGTCTCCCCTTGAGTTTTACCTCTCTGACCCGCTCTCATTTTCTAATTTCACTCTTTTGTTCGTGTGTTCCTTTTTCAAGCCTGTCTTGCGTCATTACTGTAGAAATTCTGCGAGATTCCCCCCAATAAACCAAAAATGTGCTCCCCGAGGTCTTAATCTCATTTCATTAGTTCTAAAGAGATTTTTTGTATAAATACAATACTGTTGGAAACAAGTAAAACCCCAAACATATTGGGGAGAGATTGGACTCTATGCTATATGGGACAAGAAAATAGTAAAAGAAAATGTAAGACAATTTCTTACTAGAACCATGGCATATCCAATAACCAACAGGAAGGGAATACACATATGCATCTTGTGGTTATGGTAGCAGCACAAGAATCAGTTTTTGTCATCTCCTCCAAACTACTGAATATGAGCAAAATGTTACAGATCATTCCTGATACAAAAATCACATACAGATAGATGCAAATTGCCTAACCCGCTTTTATAACATCAAAAATGAATGCAAACCTGTAAGGCACCCTCAGAAAAAGATATTGTGCAGAAAACTCAAACAGATTTTCTTAAGATTACCCAAAATGTGGTCATGTCCACGCAAATCTTATCAGCCTCGACAAAAGCATACTTGCGAGGCATTATGCTAAAGTCTCATCCAACTTCAAGAAGAAGAAATACAAACATTGGCAGACCTCGAATTGAAATTTCAACATCTCAATATACCCAAAAACCCTAAAATTGCTTAACAAATTGACAAGAGCAAAGTATGCTCTAAATGGATACTTAACCAAAAAAGCACTTCCCAACTTTAGACAATAAAGACAACTCTGCCGATTCATGGAATAATTAGCGCGGCGCAAGTGGGCAAAAACGTGCGAATCGCAGTGGAATAGCAAAAATCGCAGTGCAAGTGCGAAAATCGCACGAAAAGCAGCGCACATCGATTCATGGAAGTCCGTGCGCGAGAAAACCAGCGGATGTGTGATAAAAAAGTGCGCGGCGCACGTTGGCGCACAGGCCATCTAACAGCGTGCGCCAGGTCACAGCGAAAATTGCACAGGCCACAGCGAAATTTGCACATAGCGCGGCGCACGCAACAAAAGTAGGCAGAACACGGGCGTAACACTTGGAATGGGGAACAACTTGCCAAAACGTGGGCGTCACGGGGGAAGTACAGGGCACAAGTGCGCGGAACGCCCACACGCTCGCCTACAACACGTATTCATGGAATAGAATAGGGGAAAAAAGCGCCCGCTCAAACCAGCGCACAGGCACAAACACGACCGCCACAAGAAAGCAGGCGGTAGCGTCTCTGCGGCTGTAAGAAATGTGCGCCAAAAGGTGCGCCAACAAATAGCACCTATATACTGCCATGATGAATGTCCTATACTGTGGCCCTCCAGGACAAATGACGTGCAAAGGGGTACCCACAAACATGGACACCCGCCGTCTGCGTGTATATCGGGGTGCGCGGGAAGTCTCACACGCGATTTCAGCAGGGTACGTGTATTTCAGGGGTTCGCGTGAAGTTTTTCACGCGATCGGGCCTGGGGGAGCGGGCTACGTGTATTACAGGGGTTTGCGTGAACTTTCTCACGCGATCGGGCCTGGGGGAGCGGGCTACGTGTATTACAGGGGTTCGCGTGAACTTTCTCACGCGATCGGGCCTGGGGGAGCGTGCTACGTGTATTTCAGGGGTTCGCGTGAAGTTTCTCACGCGATCGGGCCTGGGGGAGCGGGCTACGTGTATTACAGGGGTTCGCGTGAACTTTCTCACGCGATCGGGCCTGGGGGAGCGGGCTACGTGTATTTCAGGGGTTCGCGTGAAGTTTCTCACGCGATCGGGCCTGGGGGAGCGGGGTACCACTCACCGTCTGCCTTGCGTGTAGAAGAACGCGTAGCCAACACCCGCTGTGAAGTAATAGCGTGTGAACCCCAATGGATGGAAAACACACGCACCGCACGAAAAGCACGTACAGAACATAAAGGCACGCGGGATCACCAAGCCCTGCCAGGGCAACGCCCGTGCGCAAAACGTCACAGACGCGCTTACGCTGTAAGGGCCTTTGGTCCAATGAAATCGCGTGAGCGTGCTGACGCGCTTACGCGCTAAGGGCCTTTCCTCGATTTTCACGCTGACGTGCAGGATTTTCACGTGCCAAATCACTCTGTATCAAGCTGAAAACACACGGAAGACCACGCTCCTGCCCAGAAGGCCGAATTACTGCCCCCAGTGCCCCGAGCAGCCTCCCACGTGCCATCTGCTGCTGCCTGCCTGCCTGCTGCCACCGTGCCCTGCCATTTGGTGCCTGCACATCAGCCATCTGCAGGTGTCCAGTTGCTGTGTCCACCCCTGCTGGAACAGAAGACTCCCGACTCGGATAACATCGCTCCACAGCCCAGCCCCAGGACCCAGTTGCCCACCCACTGCTGCCCCTGGGGTTGCCATGTCGGGCACATCAACATCTGGCACCAGTGGCAACCCCCGGCCAGAGGGGTAGAGGGGCACCAGCTTCACTGCCACCGTGGTGGAGCAAGTCCTGGGGCAGTATGATGCCCTCTTCGGATCGTCCCGCGCCAACAAGGAAGGACGGGAGAGGATCTGGGCCGACTGTGTGGTTGCCATCAACGCGGAGGGGGTGGCAACCCGCACCATCCAGAAGGTCAAGAAGCGCTGGGAAGACTTGAGGTCCAGGACCCTCATGAAGGCCCGGCGCCTCGTGGAGGGGGGCCGGGGCCGCATGAGTTCCATCCAGTTGAGGGTCCTGGAACGCGCACACCCAGCGCTCCACGCCCAGGTCCTTGAGAGGGAGACCCGTCTGGAGTTGAGCGGTAAGTAGCCAAGCATTGCTGTGTGAGACAGGGCATGTTGCAGTGTGCTGGTTGTCTGATACTTGCCTGCATGTGTGACATAGGCCATGTACGCATGTATGTGTGCAGGGACATCATGGGAATGCATGTGCGACCTGTAATGTGTGAACCGCACGGTTGTTGCATGTGTTTGAATGCGACATGGGGAGCCCTGTGCAGATTGCACACATGAGAGCATGGCATTCTCTGTTCCTGGACATGGGTGGGGGCAAGGGATGGGTGCTGATGCCAGATACATATGTGGTATCCATGTCTGTGTGCCTGACCTGCGTGTCTGTGACTTGTGAGTGCCATGGATGCATGACACATGTCTGTGACAATGTACAGATTCACTGATGCAGCCTAGTCATCCTTGTATGCACTGTGATTGGGGTGTACGGGGCCAGATGGATGTGACTGAGGTGAAGTGTGTGCATGTGATAGGCATGACCCATGATGCATGTGAGTCCCATTACATTGTATGATTCGAGAGTCCATTGGACATGCATTGAAATGTCCATGGCACGCACCATGACTGCCACTGTGTGTGTTTTGCCTTGACTGACACATGTGTTGTGGTGTGACATGATGGAAGTGTACTTTGACAGTGGCACTCATCTGCTATTGCTTCCTATCTAGGGGACCATTGTACAGTACCCTGATGCTTGTGTTCTATGTCTCCCTCTACGCAGCGGCTAGTGAAGGAGAGGGCGGAGACGGCGCTGTGGAGCAAGGCGGCGGGGATGCCCCCACGGCTGCAGCGGAAGGGGTGGGTGAGCCCCCACAGGGGCCTGCTACGGCGGTAGACGGCGAGGAGCCATCTAGGTTGGTGGTTTCCACAGAGGAGGAGGAGGCCGCCACTGAGGCGCACATGGGGCCTGGTGGGGGCATCCCTGCTGGTGCAAGTGGTGCAGTCCAGGGGCAGGGGCAGGAGGCAGCACAGGTCACCGTGGAGGGGCCTGTGCATGTCGCTGTCCCTGAACCTGTGGGTGCACCACCTTGCACCAGCAGGGATGCCCCGTCCCAGGCCCGTCCGCAGGTAGAGGGGATGTCCATGTCATCTGACTCCCCTCCACCTGCGGACGAGGGGACCCCTGGCCGTGTGGAGAAGGTCCTGATTGGGGTCGCGATGCGCACGGCTGTGATTCGTGATGCCGTGCGTGCTTCCCAGGAGGAGCACGCACGTCATCACGAAGAGCACCGTGCCGACGTGGCCCAATTGGGATCGGCCATGTTCGGGGGTTTCCTGCATGTGTCGGCCAATCTGGCGGCCCTCTCCTCCTCTGTGGAGACTATACGCCAGTCGTTCTCCTTGCCGTCTTCCGGCCCAGATGCCACCAGGGCCCCCTGTGGACCTGCCCTGACCAATGCAGCCAGCTCGGTTGGGATCCCATCCCTGCCACAGTCGGGAGTCAGAGGTCCAGCAGGGGTGGACAACACAGCAACTGGACCCCAGCAGATGGAGGATGTGACGGCATCATCGGGCAGGGCACGTGCACGACGGCGTCAGCGGTTTCCATCATCCTGGATGCCGTCGTGCTAGCAGAGGCAGTGGCGTCGGAGGCAGCAGCAGGCTCGACGTGGGAGGCATCATGGCTCGGGGCCATCAAGATCAGAGGGGCAGGCATCGGCCGGAGGGCAGGAGAACCCTGGGATGGTAGTGTCTTCCGTGTGGGAGCAGTTGGTCCAGAGGATAGGTGCGGAGCGGCAGCGGGCAGAGTTCTCCATGCGTCGGGCGTTGAGGCGGGCTGAGTGCCTCGAGGAAGCTCGCAGGGAGTTTGAGGTGAACATGGGGTTATCCCTGCGAGACCTCGGGGCCAGGACAGAGTCCCGCCTCCAGGACATCGACATGGAGTTCGATGATGCCCTGGCCGGCAACATCACAGAGTGAGCCGCAGGACTTGCCCGCTGCCATTGTATATAGTTCTTTAGTTAGTTAGTGTTAGGTTTCCTTTATTTTTTGAGATTTTTTTGGACCGCTCGGACAATGGCCACTTTTCTGTATATAGTTTTTTTATTAGGTAGTAGTAGGTTTCATTTATAGTGTTGGGCTCATGGACCCTGGAATATTCTTGTGTATAGTTGGATTTTTGAATATACATTTTTTTGATTTATATTTGTGTTCACCATGAGGCAATGGTTTTTCCTTATTTTTTTTCACCATGATTTTGCTTTGGACAACATTAGTTTTTGGATTCCTTTGTTTTTTGGATTTTTACATTACTTATCGGACATTGACAATTTATTTGGTTATCCCCATTGTTGTATGTTTGATTAGTTTACTTCATTTTCTTCGAGAATACATGTTTTTATAACTTTCTTTTGTGGTATTTTCTCATTGGTTTCATGCATGTCATGATATGGGTTTTGACATTCACTTGCACCCATTGTGTATGTGTGTGTGACGGACATGTGTTCATTTACATACTTGCCATTGGGGTTGTATCATGTAATTGCATTTGCTATGTGGGTGGATGCAATCCTTGGCTGGGTGTTTGTGCTGGGTATGCTGCCCATTACTGCCATGATTGTGTATAGTCAGGACCTGGGGGCAGGGGGACATGGTTGGGGGCCTGCTGGCAGGTGCCCCACAGTGCTGGGGGGTGGGGGTGGTGGGGAACATGAGTTGGACATGGGTGGGGGCCTGCTGGCAGGTGCCCCACAGTGCTGGGGGGTGGGGGTGGTGGGGAACATGAGTTGGACATGGGTGGGGGCCTGCTGGCAGGTGCCCCACAGTGCTGGGGGTGGGGGTGGTGGGAGACATGAGTGGGGGCCTGGTGGAGGGTGCCCCTGGTGGCTGGGGGGTGGTGGAAGACATGAGTGGGGGCCTGGTGGAGGGTGCCCATGCACTGCTGGGGGGTGGGGGTGCAGGGGGACATGAGTGGGGGCCTGGTGGAGGGTGCCCATGCACTGCTGGGGGGTGGGGGTGGTGGGAGACATGAGTGGGGGCCTGGTGGAGGGTGCCCCTGGTGGCTGGGGGGTGGGGGTGATGGGAGACATGAGTGGGGGCCTGGTGGAGGGTGCCCATGCACTGCTGGGGGGTGGGGGTGGGTGGGAGACATGAGTGGGGGCCTGGTGGAGGGTGCCCATGCACTGCTGGGGGGTGGGGGTGGTGGGAGACATGAGTGGGGGCCTGGTGGAGGGTGCCCCTGGTGGCTGGGGGGTGGGGGTGGTGGGAGACATGAGTGGGGGCCTGGTGGAGGGTGCCCATGCACTGCTGGGGGATGGGGGTGGTGGGAGACATGAGTGGGGGCCTGGTGGAGGGTGCCCCTGGTGGCTCGGGGGTGGGGGTGGTGGGAGACATGAGTGGGGGCCTGGTGGAGGGTGCCCATGCACTGCTGGGGGGTGGGGGTGGTGGGAGACATGAGTGGGGGCCTGGTGGAGGGTGCCCCTGGTGGCTGGGGGGTGGGGGTGGTGGGAGACATGCATTGTTGATCAGTAGTGCAAGGTGACATGTGGGTTGGCTGGGGGGCATGCCCATGGTGGATGGGCTGCCTGCGGGACATGAGCAGGGGTGCAGGGTAGTCCCCCGTGGTGTTGCCTGCCTGCAGGGGCCGTGGAGGTTGTGGAGCGTACACCTGGGAGGACCCACACGGCCAATTCACGTGTAGTACTCCCCAGAACCCCTGAAATACACATACCCTGCTGGAATCGCGTGTGGAACTTCCTGCGCACCCCTGGGATACACATACCCTGCTGAAATCGCGTGTGGAACTTCCCGCGCACCCCTGGGATACACATACCCTGCTGAAATCGCGTGTGGAACTTCCCGCGCACCCCTGGAATACACGTACCCTGCTGAAATCGCGTGTGGAACTTCCAGCGCACCCCTGGAATACACGTACCCTGCTGAAATCGCGTGTGGAACTTCCCGCGCACCCCTGGAATACACGTACCCTGCTTGCACGGGGCCAATCGCGTGAGAAACTTCACGCGAACCCCTGAAATACACGTAGCCCGCTCCCCAGGCCCGATCGCGTGAGAAAGTTCACGCGAACCCCTGTAATACACGTAGCCCGCTCCCCCAGGCCCGATCGCGTGAAAAACTTCACGCGAACCCCTGTAATACACGTAGCACGCTCCCCCAGGCCCGATCGCGTGAGAAACTTCACGCGAACCCCTGTAATACACGTAGCCCGCTCCCCCAGGCCCGATCGCGTGAAAAACTTCACGCGAACCCCTGTAATACACGTAGCACGCTCCCCCAGGCCCGATCGCGTGAGAAACTTCACGCGAACCCCTGAAATACACGTAGCCCGCTCCCCCAGGCCCGATCGCGTGAGAAAGTTCACGCGAACCCCTGTAATACACGTAGCCCGCTCCCCCAGGCCCGATCGCGTGAAAAACTTCACGCGAACCCCTGTAATACACGTAGCCCGCTCCCCCAGGCCCGATCGCGTGAGAAACTTCACGCGAACCCCTGAAATACACGTAGCCCGCTCCCCCAGGCCCGATCGCGTGAGAAGGTTCACGCGAACCCCTGTAATACACGTAGCCCGCTCCCCCAGGCCCGATCGCGTGAGAAAGTTCACGCGAACCCCTGTAATACACGTAGCCCGCTCCCCCAGGCCCGATCGCGTGAAAAACTTCACGCGAACCCCTGTAATACACGTAGCACGCTCCCCCAGGCCCGATCGCGTGAGAAACTTCACGCGAACCCCTGAAATACACGTATCCTGCTGAAATCGCGTGTGGAACTTCCAGCGCACCCCTGAAATACACATACCTTGCTCGCACTGGGCCAATCGCGTGTGGAACTTCCCGCGCACCCCTGAAATACACGTTCCCCGCTTGGCGTTTGCTGTTTGCCAGCCCGGTGAACTGGTCCAGGTTTAGCGCAGCCCTTTGCGATGATTTAGCGATTTTGATGGCTTTTCCTTGCGCGAGGGCGTTCTTCGGGGCGTTACTGGCGCTGCTGCAGGGTCGCTGCGATTCTCTGCGCCACGGCTGGTTTGGGAGCCTAAAATCCATGAATACGCTGTGCGCGGAAATCGGTTTTAGCGCACGTGCCTGGCGCAGACAATCGCACGCGGACACTCTGCGCCAGCCGCTTGCGACACTTTTCTGCGAAATTCTATGAATTACCCTGTTAGTTGCTCCATGAGAGGAAGCAGAGGTATGAGATGCCATTAATCAAATGGCCACAAAGAAATCCCATGAGGATGACATTTTTCCGCTTGATTTTTACACGATCTGTGATAACATAGTGATAACCACCTTAACAAAACTGTATAATGAAATAGGTCAGAGAATGGAAATAATAAAAGAACTAAACAGGGTTTTAATAACCACTCTCCTCAAAGGTGGTTGTGATACTTCTAAATGTGTCAACCTTCAACCAACTTCACTAATAAATCTAGATATGAAGATTTAGGCAAAAATAGTAGCAAACAGATTACAAAGATTCTTGTCACATCTTATACATCCGTCACAAGTGGGGTATGTCCCAGGGACGATAGCCAGTGATAATGAGAGAACCAGTGTATATAATCTGGCAAGAAAGAAGAGCCAAAACCCCCACTCTAGCACCATCATTAGCAGAAGAGAACACTGTTTTGTTTGTATTCAAAGCTTTTCATTTTGTTTCATCATATTTCAAAAAAAGACTATCATTGCCCATCTATTTGCAAAACGGCAGCATTAATGAGACAGTATTCATACTGTAACATAGAACAAACTCTCCCTTCCCCCCCAAACCTACACCTCCTCCCTCCACCTCCAAAGCATCCACTATGGTCCTTGTCCCCTTTCTTATCCTTCCCATCTATCAATCCACCTCCAAGTCTCTAAAGGGCACTGGTATGCCGTCTCCAGGAGTCCCAACACCCTGTATTGTGTGGGGCATGGCTAGTCCTTGTTCATGTTCTTAACAAACTGCATGATGTCTTCCTACTTCACAAAACATCTAGATACTCTATTCCCTAGAGCGAATGACACCTCACAAATCAGAAGCCTTCACATCCCATTTAACCAGTCATCAATGAAGGGGATTCAGGTAGATCTCTTACACACCACAATGGCGTTCCTTGCCACAACCAACATCAATCTGAAGAGCTCTACAGAACTACACCCCATCTGCCTCCACATTATATCTATCAAGCCCAGTAGGCACCCCTCTAGCGTGCGCGGCACTGCCCATCCTGTCACCTGCTGAAATACCTGCAAAACCTCTTTCCAATAGGGCTGGAGTTTGGGGCAGCTCAACCTGATATGAAGGCATGTGCATGCCCCTCCACAGCCTCTCCAACATTGCCCAGTTGCCCGCTTGCCAACATGTGCTTCCTTACCAGGGATAAGATACCATCTAGCAAGAGTTTTTTAATTGTGTTCTGCATATTGGATGTTAATTGTAGCTCTTCTTCTTACCCCACTCCAGTTCTCAACCCACTGCTCCTCCTCCAGTTCTTCACCCAGATCCCTATGCCATGTCCTACATAAGAGGGGAGACACTCATTCACTCTAATGTTCAGGCACTTGTATAACTGAGAGATAAGCCCCACTGAGCCACCCTGAGTAAAGAGCAATTTTGTGAAAGGTGTCTGCTGTCTAACCGCGGTCTCTTTGTTTTCCTTCTGTAGAGCACAATATCAAAGCTGTACATATTTGTACCATTCCCTCTCCCCTATCAAACGGTCTAATTTGCCCAATCTCGAACATATGCAAATGGAATTCGCAACCCCCGTCTTTTGCACTCTCAGAATACGTTTTCTCTGTAAGCGGGGGTGAACTCTAGATTATAATGAATAGGGGTAACTGGCCATGGAAACGTGGTCAGCCCCATACTTCTCGTGATTCTGTCCCCCACCAACAGATTTGTTCGCGTGGACGGTAACTATTACAGGCCCAAGGGTCTCTACACCAACAGAATCCATGGCATACCATGAAGAGGTTTGCCCACCACTTATTCCTCAATCCGGCACCATCCCTTTAGTGAGCCAGGGTCTACCAAATCCTGTAACACCCTCACCTGAGTCGCTTGAAAATATCTCCAAATATGATGCACCGCCAGACCTCTCTGCTCCCTAGCATGGTATGTAGTCCCTGCCGCCACGCTAGCCACTCTATTTTGCCATATAAAAGCAAACACCTACCACTGTAGCGTTGTACTATCCATTTCAGGACTTCTACTGGTAAAACCTGAAAGCGGTCTAGTAGTCTGGGTAACACGTTCATTTTTATAGCAGTTATTCTACCCAACAACGATAGAGCCTATGAGCTCCATTTCCCCAATGCTGATCGAATAGAGCGTAACATCATGGGATAGTTCCTCTCATACAATTATGAGAACCTCGCCGTCAGCTGAATCCCTAAATAACCAATACACTGCAGAGCTCACTGAAAAGGGGATATAGCCTTTAGACCCTCAACCGTTTCTGGCCCCATAGTTAGATTTAAAGCCTGACATTTGTCTAGATTTATCTTAAAATCCGAAACATCTTAATACTCTGTGAGAAGCCCCATGACAAAAAGGAGGGGATGATTTGGGCGCTGCAATAGCCAGCAGGACATTGTCCGCATAGAGAGCAATCTTGTTTGATTCCCCCTCATAGCGGAGGCCCTGTATTCCCAGATGTGCTCTAATCTTGACGGCAAAGGGCTCCACCAGCAGGGAAAAATGTTGTGGTGAAAGGGGATATCCCTATCCCGTCCCTCTATAAAGCCTAAATCCATCAGAGCGATGCCCATTAACTGACTATGGCCCCCGATGCATGGCGAACACCCCTTGTATGGAGTCCTCTCCTAGCCCAAACCTGCTCGTCACCACACGCAGGAAAGACTACTCAACACGGTTGAATGCCTTTTGGACATACAAGGCCAACAGTATAGCTTGGCACTTCCTCCTGTGCGCTACATATCTAGCAAATCGATTATTCTCTGGGTATTATCGGCTGCCTGTCTCCCTGCTACAAATCCATATTGATCCATCTCTACAAGGTCCTGTAAAACCCTGTCCAGTCGCATTGCTAGTATCTTTGCGTATAACTTTCTATCAATATTCAACACTGCAATCAGGCGATATTGTGATGAATCCTATGGATCCCTCAATAATTCCCTGCCTAAAGACTCCTCTCAGGTATCCAGGGACAGGCAGACACTTCCTGATCCTGACCTTGGGGTAGTGTTCTGCAGGAGGATCACCTGGGAGGAGAAAGGGCCCTGAGGAGTGAAAATAATCCATAAGATGAGACATGGTATTCATCTTCCGTCAGGTAGAACGGCTCAGCAATACCAAAGTCTGTAATGGCTTGTTGTAATAAACATCTGGTTGGCCCATGAGATATCCATACACATAAGGGTAAATCCACTCATACACTCGGAGACCTAGAGAGAAATCAAAACCCTTCCAAGGTTCGGGAGACCTATAAAGCTAAGAACCTCCCTTACACCCTTACAGGCAGTGAAAGGAAAGTTGTGAACAAACACCAGCATCAAAGAATTGTCCTTTTCTGTACAATCAGGGGTAATGACTAATTCTTATGATGTTTCTGTAAAGGATATTATAAGAAACAAACTGGAATTTAAAAATCAAACAGCAGAATTAAGAAAACCTGCTTTTTACTTTAGGGACTTCAAGTCCAATAATTGCCTAGATGTGGGGAAGACATACATTGCCAAAAACAGGGGCGAGGCAGGAAGAGAACATATCCCTATCAGTCTGTGGTGGCTTGTGAAGGAGGGAAACGAGAGTGACAAAAAGGCTGCCCTTCTGGAGAAAGGTATCCAGAAGGAGAGGAGCATCATTTGCAGAAAAGTATTTAAGAGCATCATGTGAATCTTGGTTTCCCGAAAAGTTGTTAAATGTTTTGAAGCTGCAATTTGTTGAATGCTGCTAAGATGTTGTAATTCCCCATCAATGACATTGACCAAAAAAACACTTGTAGTAGTGAAAATCGGTTCGGGCAGGAGATTGTACCCAGATAGTTAACTTTTGGAGATAAGCGGCCTAGCACAGAAGCAGACTAAGTGAAAGTTGAAGGAGTGCTACAAAGTGGCTTTGACAGAAACATTATGTTGTTGTGGAGTTGGAGGAAGAGCCTTGCAAAGCTGTTCCAGAGAAGTTGTGTTTCTTAGTTCAAGTCAGTCAAGTCAAACATGTTTATTTGAATTTTAAAAGTTCGAGTTTCTTAGATATTAAAGTGGCAAATCATCTTGACTCAGACAATCAAAGTTGCTATTGAGGAAATTAGAACCTGTTTAAGGAAGAAGAAGAGACTAATATCTTCTGTGTTGGAACTTTCTGTTGACACATGAAAGTTACAGCAAACTACTGGACTTCTGTTGTGAATCAGGATTTCCTTGTGTTATTTCTCAAACTGTGAAGCTGAATTGCAGTTAAAACCTGGTGAAGGGGAAATCGCCAAGGTTGTGGTTACATTTTGAATTCAATAATTATTGTTTTGCACTCCCATATATTTCCTTGTCTATTTGTTATATGTATAAATGTGAGGAACAGATATCCTTTGTTAGAGTGCTTCCTTTAGTTTATTTTAGGCAGGAAAATCTGTGTCAGGGTAGGGATAGTGAGGCGTTCATCCTACCTTGAAAAACAATAAAATGGCATTTGTTGAGAAAACTTTATAACGTGGCCTGCCGCCCATTTCGGACCCCTCACAATATGAAGAACAATTCTTGGGGCCCTTTCCCTCTTAGTATATTAGCGAGACTCTTGATTCCTCAAAGGACCCTGGCACCGTTCTCTCCTTCCCCATCTCATCAAGAGAGCACAAAGTGGATCAACTAGTTTCCCTGCACATGTTTTATAGAATGCATGGATGAATCCATCCAACCCTGGGGATTTGCTCACCAATGAAATTACTTCGTGATCTCCCCATTCAGTAGCTGAAAAGGGCAGTTTTCTAAAAAAAAAAAAAAAGCCTCAATCCCTTCTGCCAAAGGCACATCAGAGAAATATAATCCCTTGTAATATGCGAAGGCCTTCCACTTCTCCGATTCTAACCCCACATTCCCACCTCCCAGACCACGCAGCCCTCCAATACTAGTCTGAAATCCTCGCCTTGAGCTTCCATGCCAAGAGTTTCCCTGCTTTATTCCCATATTCATAGTAACGTGGTTTAATTTTCAGTTAGGAATACTCCACTCTGTTCCCTTCAATAGTGTTAATCTGGGAGCAGATCACCTGTTAGAATCTGTATACCTTTTGGGACCCTGTAGCCTGATATTTCCTCCCCAGGTTTTATATTGAGCCTTGAGCTGCCCCATTTCCTCCTTCCTGATGCGATTCAGCCCTGCCCCCTTTGAGATCAGCACCCCTCGAATAAATGCCTCTCACCTAATTCCTTCCTTTGGTGCTCCTTGTAGATTCTCCTTTAAAAAGTGCTTTATTTCTTCCTGTAGGTCCCTGCGAACCACCAGGTCTTGTATGAGTGCTGCATTTAGTTTGCAGGATCTACGTCCGACTTCCTACGGTCTTAAAGAGACTTATTGGAGCCTGATCTGAGAAGGTGAAAGCTCTCTTCTCCAACTCCTTCCTATCTGCCAGAATCCCACCGCTAATCATGATGTAATCAATCCGCAAGTACATTTTATGCACATGAGAATAAAATGAGAACGCTTTAATTCCCAGCTTTTGCATGCTGCCAGTAGTCAGTTAACCCAGCTTCCTCTAACCCCCTCAGTAGAGCACCCAAGGGCTGTGTATTTCCTGCACATGCCCCTCTGGACACATCCTAGTTAAGATTAAAGGTCATATTAAGGTCCCCGCAAATATCATATGTCCTGCTGAGAAGGCCATAAATTGTCAAAGGACAGCAACGCAGAACTCATTCTGCCCCCAATTGGGCAATACACTGAAGGGATAGACGGTAATGATACATTAAACCATCCATCCACAAATACATCTCTTCTATTCTTGTCCACCTTAGATTTAACCAGGCTAATGGAATTTTTCTTCTTGGCCAATGCAAAGAATTGGTGCGGAAAGTGTTTAGACTTCAGTCTTCCAACATCCTTCCTTCCTAAGTGTCTCTCCTGGAGGCATGCAGCATGCTCGCTCCTAAACTCAGGGTAACTTTCACATCTTCTGCAAGGAATTAAGACCCCTCACATTATATGACAGTGCCTTGAATTGTCATCTGTAAATCAATCTGGCTCATCAACAATAGAACCGGATCCCCCACCCCCAATCCAATGCGCCCAATCCTGCCTCTGATTCTTTGTACACTTGCCTTTCTGCCGCCCGGACTCCGAAAGGGAATCTACGTGGATAAACAATATTAATCCCCCTTACAGTTAAACAACCCCCCCCAGACAAACCCCTGACCTCCCCATCTTTATAATAAGGCGTGTAGTAGAGGTCAAGACAACCTTCCTCCAATCAGACCCAGGGACCGATCAGAGTCGATCCACAAGCTCTCATTTGCAGCCCTGGAGAGGAACTGTGCCCTCCAAATAACAAAAAACAGTGAGCAACTCCCACATCAAGTCGCCTGCTGTCACTGTTGCTCTGAGCCCACCCCTTGACCCACTATGCTTCCTCTGAACCGGCATTCTCAGCCACTATCTGCTTCCTGAGTCCCCTGATTTGAGCTGCTTCTTCTGGGGTTGTGCATCTCATTTCCTTTCCATTCCAGCTGAACACCAGGCAGAAAGGGAATGTCCACTTATACAGCATCGCTTCCTTTTGTAGCTTCCCAGTGATCCGAAAGAAAGGCCTGATGTTTCTGCAGAGTCAGTGCTACTATAAGGAACAAGTTACTTACTTGTAACTGTTGTTCTCCAGCATGGGTCTGTCATGGATTCACATGCTCATGAATATTCCCCGTCGTCAGGCTGGGAATCCTCGGTAAAGAAAAATCAGTATCAGTTTCGTTTCTGATCTGTCTTTCGTAGTAGTAACCAATCACTGATCTCTGCGTCATACTGACCACAGCCAATGACTGCCATCTCCCTAAGCCCCGCCTCTGGCAGCCATCTTCAGATTTGGTAGCACGTGAAGTGGCAGTATGACCAAGTGAAGAGCCGCAGAGGGGTAGGCGGGAGGGTTCGAATTTGAATCCATGCCAGACCCATGCTGGAGAACAACAGTTACAGGTAAGTAACTTGTTCCTTCTCCAGCATGGGGTCTGGCATGGATTCACATGCTCATGAATATAAGAATACATAACAGTACACACATGCACAACCACGGGAGGTGGCAAAAGGCTCAACATTAAGCAATACAACAACTCAACATTAAGCATCTCTTACCTCCTCACCAGGCTCACCTTAAGCGAACAGGTTGCGCAGCACTGCTTGACCGACCCTGGACTCCTCCCTGGAATCCCGATCGACGCAGTAGAATCTCGTGAAGGTGTGCGTCGACCTCCACGTAGCAGCCCTGCAGATGTCCAGCTGGGGCACACCAGATAGGAACGCCGTAGTAGCAGCGATCGCTCTGGTTGAATGGGCTCTCGGACGGCCTGGCAGCGGTCGGTTAGCCAACCGGTGGCAGTGCATGATGCAGCCGGAGAGCCATCTGGAAATAGAAGACTTCGAGAGAGCCTTCCCTTGATTCACAGCTCCGAAGTTCACAAACAGCTGTGATGTCCTCCGAAAACTCTTTGTGCGGTCCACGTAGAACTTCAGCGCTCTAGCCACATCCAGCGAGTGCAAAGTCCTCTCGGCCGGCGACGAAGGAGACGGGAAGAAAACAGGTAACACCAGGGGCTCGTTAAGATGGAAGTCCGACTGCACCACCCTCGAGGCATGGAAAGTCAAATACGGTGCTTTGCAGGATAGGGCCTGGATCTCTCCCACTCGTCGTGCGGAGGTAATGGCCACCAGGAATGCAGTCTTCCACGACACAAACTTCATTGGTGCGGAGTGCATCGGCTCGAATGGGGGCCCCATGAGCCTGGTCAGCACCACGTTAAGTTCCCACGCCGGGGCCGGGGCCTTCACCGGCGGGAACGACCGGAACAGTCCTTTCATAAACTCTTTTACCAGTCGATGGGAACACAGGGACGTCCGTCCTGTGGTTCTGGTATATCTGGAGATCGCCGCCAGATGAATCTTAATGGAGGCATGGGCTAGCCCAGCCTTTGCCAGCGATAGCAGGTACGGCAGCACTTGAGGGGCCGTAATCCGTAGGGGGTTGACCTTCTGTGCTCGGCACCAGATAGAGAACCTCTTCCACTTGTGACCGTAGCATTTGAGAGTCGAGGACGCCCTGGCCTTTGCAAGAACCTCTCTGCAGTCGGCCGGTATATCGTACCCTCCAAACTCTAGCGCTGCAGGAGCCAAGCCTGCAGGTTCAGCGACGCTGGGTCATGGTGCAAGATGGCGCCTCCTACTCTGGAGAGAAGATCCGCGTCCGCCGACAGCTTGATGAGTGGGGACGTTGACAAGACCAGATCTGCCTCGGCCACGCCGGTGCGACGAGGATCATCCTGCACCGGGACCTCTTGAGCTGGTTGATGAGTCAAAGCAGCAACGGCAACGGAGGGAACGCATACAGGTATAGGCCGTCCCAGGGGAACGAGAATGCATCGCCCATGCTTCTCGGCTGGGGAAACCTGCTGGCGAACCTCTGGCACTTCGAGTTCGTCGCTGTTGCAAACAAGTCGATTTGGGGTTTGCCCCATCGTCGGAAGAGTTGATCCACCTGATCCTGGCGCAGCTCCCACTCGTGACACGCGCGCAGCTCCCTGCTGAGCGAGTCCGCGATGGTGTTTCTTTCTCCTGCCAGGTGGAAGGGAACCAGGAACATCCCCTGGGCGAGCGCCCAGTCCCACAGATCCTGTGCCTCCTTGGATAGGGCTGGGGATCTGGTGCCTCCCTGCTTCCGTATGTAAAACATTGTCGTGGTGTTGTCCGTGAAGATCCGCACCACCTTGCCCTTGAGCGACGGGAGGAACGATTTGAGAGCCCAGAACACGGCTCGGAGTTCCAGGATGTTGATGTGCAGGAGCTTCTCCTCTGGGAGCCAGAGGCCTCTTGCGTGGAGATCTCCGGTGTGGGCGCCTCAACCCTCCAGAGAAGCGTCCATCGTCACTGTCTCCTGGTACGCCGGCGTCTGAAAGTCCTTGCCCGCCGTGAGGTGCGCTCGAACGCCCCACCACTGAATCGCCCGCCGGAACACCTCGTTGAGGGGGACCCTGTCTTCGAAGGTGCCCGTCGCCTGCATCCAACGGGCGTCGAGAAATTCTTGAAGAGGGCACATCCGTAGTCTGCAGAGGCGCACCAGGTAGATGCAAGAGGACATCATCCCCAGGAGGGACTTGATGGACCTCAGCCTGGCCACGTCCGTGGCTAGCAGGCACTGCACTTTGCCCAGAATGGTCTTCGTCCGTTCTTCCGACGGTGCCGCCAGGCGCCTCACTGTATCGAGCTTCGCTCCCAGAAACAGGGCCACCTGCGACGGCACCAGGTGGGACTTTGGATAATTTATTGCGAATCCCAGGTCTGTGAGTAGCTGGACGGTCCTCGCAGTGTGTTCGACAGCGAGTTCCCTCGTCCTTGAGCGGATGAGCCAGTCGTCCAGGTAGGGGTAGATGTGAATCCCCTGCAGGCGCAGCTCGCCGCCACAGGTGCTAGGCACTTGGTAAAGACCATGGGGGCCGACTTCAATCCGAACGGCAGTGCTCTGAATTGGTAGTGGCGTCCCTGGACGACGAACCTGAGGAACTTTCGGTGACTTTTGAGGATGGGAACGTGGAAGTATGCATCCTCCAGGTCCAATGACGATAGAAAGTCGCCTTCCTCCGGCTGTCCCAGCACGTGCCGGAGGGTGACCATCCTGAACTTTTGTGACCTGATGTATTTGTTCAAACGACGAAGGTCCAGGATGGGGCGCCAGCCGCCGGTCTTCTTCCTGAAGAGGAAGTACCTTGAGTACACCCCGGAGCCTCTTCGGGATGAGCTTGATGGTGCCTTTCCTGAGCATCGCCCGTACTTCCAACAGCAGTTGCGGGACGTGATTTTCCTTCCTGGCCACAGGTGGAACGTGAGGGCACTTCTTCAGGAATTCGATAGAGTGTCCTCTTGCCAGGGTATCCAGAACCCAACGGTCGGTGGAGATGGACTTCCACACGCCGACGAACTTCGTCAGCCGGCCTCCCACCGGGGTGCATCGGTTGGGCCCCAGGCCACGGCCGGTTCAGTCCTGCTTGGAGGTGGTGGCCTTGCCGCCCTGGCCACCTTGCCGACGGCGGCGAGGCGCTCCCTGCTTGCCGCGACCCCTGTAGGCCTCCTGAGACGAGGAGCGTGCCGCCTAGCGGTAGGACGACGAGCCACCGCTGGATCCCTTGGAGGCCCCCTGTCTGCCTCCGGAGCTCCGAAAGGGCCGTCGTTGCTGAAGGGCTCCTAGGGCGCGGGCCGTCTCCGTGTCCGTCTTTATGGCTTGGAGGGATTCGTCCACAGCCTTCCCGAACAAGTTGCTGCCGTCGAACGGCATGTCCAACACCCTGGTCTGGACGTCCTGACGGAAGTCGGTCGCCCTGAGCCAACCCCGTCGTCTTAGGCAAACTCCGTTGCCCAGCTGGCGGAACCCGGTATCGGCAATATCGGTTGCCACTGTTATGGCGTGGTCCGACGCCACCTTGCCTTCTTGAAGTATTTCCAAGGCCTCGGACCTCTTGTCGTCCGGTAGGAAGTCCAATATGGGGGCCAGCTTAAACCAGAGCTCCCTGTCGTAACGGCCACGATCGCCAGGGCGTTGACCGCTTTGATCGGCGTCGCCGCCGATGAAATGACCCGTCGCCCCATGGCGTCCAACTTCCTTCCCTCGCCGTCCGGAGGGGAATTCGACGTTGAGGCTCCTAACCCCACCGCTTTCTTCTTCGCCACCGCCGAGACGACCGAGTCTGGCGTTGGCTGGGCCCTGAGGCACAGGGGAGCGGTCTCGGGGACCCGGTACTTCTTCTCGTACCGGTCCCGTTTGGCTGCTGCCGTGGAGGGGTTCTTGAGTACCGACAGGCCCTCCTCCCAGATGTCATCGATTAGAGGCACCGCAATGACAGTCTTCCTCTTGGCCTCCCGGCGCTGATAGAGGAAACCTTCCTTTTTCTGCTCCTCCGGGCAGAGCTGGAACAATTCGGTCGCCCTGGCGATCATGGCGTGGAATAGGCCAATCTCGTCGGGCGGAGAGGCCCGTGCGACGGGAGACCCGTTCCGTCATCATTTCCGTCTCCCTCAGAACCCGTCGTTGAGCCCACCGCACCGTCATCTCCTGACTCATGGGAGGATGAGGAGGGAACTGCAGGCCTTACGGGGGCGAGTGGAGGAGAGGGTTGGGTCCTCCGTCATTTGTTCTGAGGACTTCCCGACGGGCCAGGTTGCGGGTCCTCCGGCCTGGGCCGTGGTAATCTTGTCCTTTTCTCAGAGCATAAGGACTGGATCGCAAACAAAATTGCCGCCGAGCTATCCTGAGGCCTAGGTTCCGGCTGCGCCGGAAGGGAAGGCTGCTCTTCCTCGCCCTCGTCCTCTTCCTCGGTTATCTCCCGAGGATCTTCCTTGCGGGATCGAACCTTCTCGAATTGGACTTCGAGATTCCTCACGACCTCGGTCAGTTCCCCCTCCGAGGTTGACTCCGAGCTCGAGGAGGCTACTGTGCCCCCCCCCCTTTTTCCATCACGGGGGCCATGACGATGGGCTGAAAAGAGGATTCCCTCCTTGGCGGCAGGGAAACTCTAGTCCCGGAGGCAGTCTCTGCTGGCGGGGTCTCTGCCGGCTTGGCCAGAGTCGCCACGATCGCCTCGATAGAGGCCTTTGCCTGCTGGGTAGGGGCCTTCACCACCTTAGGTGCGTCCTGGGCCTTCTCCTTAGGGGGAGGGGCGACGCCTCGCTCCCCCTCCCCCGAGATCGGACAGGGCTTCTCCCGAAGCTTACCCGGGGTCTCGGACTTCCTCTTCCCCGAACCGGAGCGCTGGCTCGTGGTTGACGGTGCCGGGGAAGGTGCGCCCTGCCTGGCGACCGAAGAGCCCGAACTTTCGGCGCTCCCGAAGCCAGCGGACTCGCGCCGCTTGGCCTGGTGTTGGGCCCCCGTCGCCAGGGCGCCGCACAGGACTTAGAAGCCCGCTCGGACCCTTTTTTCTTCTTCTCACCCGTTGAGCCCTTCTCCAACCAGCTGGCGAGACGGGATCGACGGTCCCTCATGGTCCGCTCCGACAAGTTCTTGCAGAACTGGCAGTCCTTCTCTACATGAGTCTTGTCCCCATGAAGACAGTAGAGGCATCGCAAATGTTCGTCCTCCTTAAACACATTCTGCAGCCCGCATCCAGGACAGCTGCGAAACAGCTTGGGTCCGGGTGACAAACTCACGTCCTGGGCCATCTCGAAGTCGGCCGCAAATTTTCTGGAATCCTCCAAGAGGTTGATTCGACGAAATCTTCACCCTTGAGGGGCGTAGGAAAATCCTGGAATGGGTACCCGTTAACGGAAGTAGAAACGGTGGAGCTTGAGGCTCGATTAACCGAAAAAATGTGAAAATTCACCTGAAAAAGCGCGAAACACGCAGCAAAAGCTTGAGAGCTAAGCACGAGGACTCCCAACACTTGAACGTGCGGTAAAAATCTGAAGATGGCTGCCAGAGGCGGGGCTTAGGGAGATGGCAGTCATTGGCTGTGGTCAGTATGACGCAGGCATCAGTGATTGGTTACTACTACGAAAGACAGATCAGAAACAAAACTGATACTGATGACGGGGAATATTCATGAGCATGTGAATCCATGCCAGACCCCATGCTGGAAAACTTTGAATATCAAGAGTGATTGTCCTTGAAAGGCGATGGGGCAAAGACCTTTATAAATCCAAAGGATCAACTCCTTGTTCATGTAGGAATGGTATTTCATAACATCCCTCGACTGGCCCTTCGTCCCCCTTCTGAGTGGGTCCACTCTGTGAACTCTGTCCAATACAATTTGTTTGCTACCTCTGGAAACGCAGAGGAGAATACTTGTTGCACCCATTTTCTTAAATCTGCTCCTTCCATGCCCTGCTGGCCCCTCTGATTCTTAGATTTTCACGACGATGTCCGTTTTCCAAGGAATTGTCGATCCCAGCATTGACATATCTTGTTTGGCATTTGAGACCTCTTTTTGCAGATGCAGCACATCCTCATGGAGGGACTGTACTGATGTTTCCGGTATCTTCTAGTCTGCTATTCAGCTGCTTTGTATCTTTGGTCAGGTCCGCTATGAACTATTCTGTGGCCGACTGGATTTTGGCCTAGACCGATTATGTGATCTCCTCTTTCAATGTCTGAAGACACTCCTTTAGATCACTCTAAGTTAGCATGAGCGTTGTCTCTGCGGGGCTCGGCTCTCTGATAGCCGACGCTGAACACCCTTCCCCTCTCGTGGATCTGTGCTCCATTGTTGGAAAATGCTGTCATTTTGGGGACCACAGGCAGTTCATAGTTTTACTGGCTTGCGTCTCGGCATCCATTCTCAGAAATTTCAGAGTCTGGCCCTTGACCACTCTGCTACAAAGGCTTCCCCTCCAAGTGAGCGTGAGAGTGTTTTATCCACTGCTGACTACCTCTGGCAGGCCCCCAACATATGATATGATGTGGCATTTATAATGCGCCTGTACACAAGTGTTTCTAGGCGCGACAAGACAAGGAGGGGGAAACAAGGGAAGACAAAATAACGATCTTACTAGGCCCTTTGTCACTCAAAAATGTGCAAGTGCGGAGGAGAGGGAAGGGGAAAAATGCCGAGGGGAGGAGAAAGGGGAAGTGCAGTTAACTCACAAGTGAAGTCAGAGGGTGGCTAATAAGTGCAGAGAGAAGGGACTGTAGGGTTGCAGATACAGACCCTTAAGTGCTGGGGAGCCCAGCGGCAGTGCCAGCAAAACTGGAACCTGGGCCTGAGTTCAGACAGCGACCTGTGCACGGAGCAGTCAGGTGCATCAGCAGGGGTGAGGACAGTGGTCGAAGTGTACGAAAAGAAGTAGTGGAACTATGTTCCCTACTGGCATGCACAGCTCCCCACAGACACCATTGCTGCGCCCCCTCCCATGCACAATACATACCCCAAAACACATGCACCTGCTGTTTAAGGGCACTTCCAGTGCAGTGCACTGAAAGTGCAAGTTTCAACTTCTTCCTACACTTTTATTTTAAAACAAAATCGTTCCGGAGCGGTTTCTTTTTAAAATAAATGCATAGGAACGGTAAAACTTAATTAAGAGAAGTAGAGGAGCGCCGCTCCCGACCGCTCCCGACCACTTCGACCACTGGGTGAGGAAGAGAGAAAGCAGAAGCGAAAAGGAAGGTTTTGAGTTGTTTCCAAAACCCGAAGTGGATCTGCTCAAATTTGAGAGAGGCAGGGAGGCTGTTCGAGATGGAGACCCTAGCCAAGGAGATAGATCTGCCCCAACTTTCTGCTTGGAGAAGTGTCTGACCCCTCAGAGTTGGAGGTGGATGAGCGAAGAGCTCGAGAAGGAAGATGTTTTGGAATACAAAGTTGGAGGTAGAGTGGTCCCAGGCCCCAGAAAGCCTTGTGGATAATGCAGAGGGTCTTGAAGTTGATCCTTGCAGCCACAGGGAGCCAGTGAAGAGATTTTAGAGCTGGATAGATACCATCCCTGGGTTTGAGGCCAACAACAAGTCCTGCAGTCCTGTTCGGGATAATTTGTGAAGATCGAAGAGTAGAGGCAGGAAGATTTAGAAAGAGGCTGTTTCAATAGTCCAGCCTAGAGAGGACCAAAGCTCTGGAGACAGTGAGCTTCTGGGGGAACTGAGAAAAGGAATAATACCTCTGAGGAGGTGCAGCTGATAGTTTGACTTCTTAGAGACATCAGAGATGCAAGGAGAGGGAGAGTGTGGAGTCGAAGATGACACCAATGTTCTTAGCCTCAAAGGAAGGAGCAGGAAGAGGGCCCAGATTGGGTGGCCAGAGAGAAAGGGGAAAGGAGGGAGTGGTTGTTCCAATGAGGAGGATCTCAGTCCTACTGGCATTAAGGCAGAGTTCATAGGCTGCACACCGTTCCTGAATTGCGGCCAGACAGTCTGGTAGAGAGAAGTAGCAGAGGTGGCTGAGGGGAGCCTGAAAGAGAGCTGAGTGTCATCCGCATAACATTGAAAATTGGAGCTGAAAGTAGCGATGAGCTGGGCAAGACGTGCCAGGTAGTGGCTGAAGAGCCAGGGAGAGAGCTTGGACCCCCGGGTAACACCACAAGTAGAGAAAGATAGAAGAGAGGAAAGACCCCAGTCGGACCCGAGAGGGTCGTCCCTGAGAAAGTAGGTCAACCAGGCCAGGGCCTGATCAGTAATACCAAGGTTGTCCCACAGACGATTGAGCAGGTTGCATGGTTGACCGTGTCAAAAGAAGAGGATAGATCAAGGAGAATGAGGACAGAAGGGAGATTAGAGTCCCCATAAAAAGAGTACAAGACTAGGTGGGAGGGGAGAAAGATTCCCACTCACCTGGGGACAAGGTAAAATAATCACCAAGTCCAAGCCAAGATTTCTGGGGTTGACACAGTTCAGAAAGATTGATCACAAATATGAAAATATTACCCAACAATAAGTTACATATGTTTATTTTTACATTTGTAAAGAGCACAAAACCCACAGACATCAAGGCGCTGGTTGCATGAAAGGGGGTCGGGGGGATGAGGAGCAGAGAGCAACAGAAGGGCTGGTTAGTTTGTTACAGGGGCGGTCATTTTTCCTGAAAGACCAGTATGATGGTTCTGAGGGCAGAGTTGCAAAGCGTATACTTGTAACTGTGTTGGTCTAACTAGGTGGGTCTTGAAACTGAATAACCCTGTAGGTTATGACCAATATGGTCTCCTGCACTTGAATTACTTACTGTATACTAAAAGTCTAACTAATCTGGTTTTACTCCCCATGAATAGCTCATTACCATTCTAAATGTGTAACATTCGGTTACCTTGAACTGCATATTGCTGCTCTAAATAAGGTTATACTTTGATGTGCATATTATTGTGTTGGTTTTTATAATTGTGTTTATAAGTTATGATATAGCCATTTCAAATATTTATCTTTGCCCAAATGTATATAAAACATTTTTACAATACATAAGTATGCCGTGCCGTTGGCTGGAACGCATGCACATGGCCCGGTGTCATTTCTACCATCCTTCAAATGCAGAGATAGGAAGCCTTCGGGTAAAGGACCTGCACATGCGCTGCAGCGCGAATAGGCAAGCAGAGAGGATGTAAAGTTCTGAGCTATGGAACATTGGTGTTGTGCTTCAGCCCACGCCTACGCGGTACAAGGGGGACATGCTGCTGCCCATATCTTAGGAAGGCTGCAGTATTTGTATATTGTGCAAGAGTTCTGCAGCAACCTTTGCTTTCTTTATAAAGGTACTGTAGTGGAGTTGATCGAGCGGTGGCACGGAGCTGGTAGTATGTGATATGAGTTAAGAGGCAGCGCTGGGAAAGGACCACAGATTTCACGTGGTTTGGCAATCAAAGCACTACAGCAGCATCAGCCTGGAGTGTTGGAAAATAAGGATAAATTGAAGTTTAGTGCGCCATGGCAATTATTGTGTCAGGTTTTCAGCTTATTGTATCAGGTTTTCAGCTGATTTAGGACAGTACCAAAATAAAAACAAAAGGGGGGGGCAGGTTTCCTCATATGTGGCGAAGAACGCTATGCAGAGATTTCATTTTAGGAGTACTAGTCCAGCTAACATTGCATATCAAAGTGTTGAAGAGTAGAATTATAGTAACATTATTGCTAATAAGTGGTTGCAGTGAATACGGTACCTCAAAGTTAAAGAAGAGCAGTGGTGCAGTGCAGTAATGTACGGGTGCAATCTGTACTGATGAGTTACAGAGATACAGAGTTAATCAATCCTATTAATAGCAGTGAAAGTTAATGCTGAATTAATAATGAAGTTGCTTATTAATCATTAATAAGTGATTGAGAGAAAACATGCACAGTATTAGGCAATGTTAGGCGTTGCACACACAATATTCCTTTTAAATGATGTATGTATTTTAAAGTCGGTGGGGAAATTTAGAAATGTATGCTTAAATTGTAACATCCAGAGTAATAGATCTCCGCGTGGGCCCCAACCCCGCTCTCTTGCCTATGTTATCTGCTTGTATGGGTGCTATTATTAACACCCCATCTCTCCCGTGTACTTGCACTCCTGAATTCGCAGGGTCGTGTCGCCCCTGCCTCCAGCAAGTTTAAAACATTGCCAGCCACAGGTGTGGGATTATAAAACATCTTGCACGATTCCCAGGTGCACTTTAGCACTGAATTGTCAGGCCACTGCTGTGAGAGAATTCCAAGCATTAGGGGCAATGTATCAGATTGCCCATATCTGATAGACGTCAGAGACACGTTGCTCTCCTGCACCACCTTCCGCCTCAATGCTTCCCACCAACTCCCTTCCTCGATCCGCTTCAAGGGCACAAGTCTCTTCCACTCTGGCAGTGCTCCCCATGGCTCCACTCCATTCCCTGACACTGGAGGCCTGCTGTAGTCTCATTGGGTCAGCTCCAGCCCCAGTTGCACACTCCAGGCGCCAATCTTTCCTTCAACCTTGCCCCCGACACTCCAATCCTGAAGAAGCCCGCAAGGGACTCCTCAGGTTCTTCTCAGCGGGACCCGGTGTGCGCATCCTCCGGGCTCCTGCTGCCATGTCCTCTCATTGTGGCCAGGTGCCGCCTCGGGATGGTTCCACCTTCTTCTCCGCTTTGCTTCGATGCTGCCTCAGGCCCTCCAAACAGACCTTTGGAGCCAGGTTGGGCACGAACACTGCAACCTCCCTGCAGTGGCACCCACGTCTTCAGAGGCCTCCCCTGGCCGTGTCCCGGCTACTAGTTGCGGATCTTAACCGGAATTACTCCCCTCATGCTTCGGATGTTCCGCCATTTCAGCCGTAGCCTCATAGGGTACTCTGAATGTCATTCCCCAGGGCTTGCGGAGTCGCCAAATCAAGCGGCTATGTTGTGACCCATTAGCCATGCCCAGAAGAGAAAGCTATTGTCACAGTGGAGTTCAGGTATCTAGTCAGAACATTTTCATGATTTGACAGAGTTACAACTGTCTAGATAAAGTCACAATTATTTATAATAACCATACTGCCAGAGTGCTAAGTGGGGGCTATATAGATCCATAGAATTGAGCATCAGAAGTGGAACAAGGCAAGGTTGTCTACTGTCCCCACTGCTATTTCTGCTAAAGAATAAAGGGGTGCAAACACCTAATGGGATCGAAAAGTTACTAGTATATACTGATGATACACCCCTTGCATTAAAAGATCCCTTGAATTCTATTACAAAACCTTAGAAAAAAGTTGGTGACTTTTTCAACTGTTCAGGAAATAGAATAAATTGGTTAAAATGTGAAGTCTTACCAATTTCAACAATCACCACAAAAGCTGATTTGCATCCTTTTCCATTTCAATGGGTACATAAAGGGCTCAAATACCTAGGAATTAGATTTAATTCAGCTCTACACAGCGTGCTATTAGATAACCTATTATTGGTATGGAGGGAGACACTGAAAGAAATGTTTCGATGGCAGGGCCAGGGAATTCCAATCTATGGCAGGTTTCCAATCATTAAGAGGACCACTGCCCCTAAAATAAACGACATTTTCAACATGTTACCCCTTAAAGTAAGCATGAAATGGTAATCAATTGTAGAACAAGAATTAAAACATTTTATCTGGGGCTATGTCAAACTTAGAGCCCATATTCACAAATTATATGCAAGCACATACTCAGGAGGACTAAAATTGCCTAATGTTGAATTATACAAGTTGGCCTTCCACCTAACTTCTATGACTAACAGAGAATGTGGAATGTTGTTGATGCAACCTTTTCCCTGAACATTTTATTATTATACAGGCCACCAAATAATACTCACGATTTTGAGGAACAATTATTTGCAGCCTTGAGTGCTTCACTGAAATCCTCTTCCTCTGTTCTCATACTATGGTATTTTAATATGTGGGCAGCTAACACAGTGGATAAGAATGCATCCCCTCTACTTGATTCCTTAGAAGCCTTTGGTTTTACTCAACACGTGAAAACACCCACCCATAGCAGGGGGGAAAATTCACGACTGGATTTTGACCACAAATATGAGTATTGCACCAATTAGTGTTGATATTTTTCCATAGTCCGACCACTTTTTAATTTCCTTTAAGTTTCTTTCACCGGGCTCTCTAATTTTTTCAGGCCAAGAAGAAGCTTTGTACCTTCTTATTGCTGTGCCCTGTTATCGCTGGGTCTGGTGCACATTAGAAATTCAATAAACAAACAAACAAAGAGGCAAAGAACTACTCGGAAAGTTACCCAAGACTCTTTTGCCTCAGTGATAATGCCTCAGTTAATTGACTTGGCATCTGACACTTATAAAACAATTTAGATGCATAACTTATACTGCTTTCAACACCTTGCTTTTACACCCGAAAAAGCCTCCAAACTAAATCATTGGTTTAATACTGAAGTAACACTTTCTAGGAAAAAATAAACATGCTCATGAGCATAGCTGGAGGAAAATTCCTTGCAAAGCCAACCTGTTGGCGTACAAAAAGGCAGTAAAAAGCTATAAATTGACCATCTTTCAAGCAAAACAGGTTAATTCTAATGGCAGAATCCTTGCAGCTAAATCCAGCTCTCTGGAACTGTTCTTAATTCTTCATGAATCGGAGGGCAAGTCAGATAAAGTGATCATCGTGGTAAATACAACCTGGTGTCAAAATATCCAGGAGAAGTTCTTGCGGAAAACTGCGCTTCATCAAAAAGCCATTGCTGAGCAGGTTGTAGTGTTTGATAAACCTGATGTTTCTTGTCTTACTCCAAGAGACCGTTTTTCTTTATCACATTATTTTGTTTTTAAAGAGCTCTCTAAGAAGGAAGTTCAAAGCATCATTCAAACCATGAGACCTACTCCATGTCAAGGAGATGTTTTCCCTGCTTCCCTTTTTAAGGATTTTCTTGCCCCACTGTTACCATGGGTCAAACAAAATTGTTAATACTTCTTTTGTGGAAGCGCAAGTGCCGGACTGTTTTAAGGAGGCATGGATTTCGCCACTTTTAAAGAAAGAGGGTCTTGATCGTATGATTCCTGCAAACCTTAGGCCCATAACTAATGTACTGTTTATTTTAACCATTTTAGACAAAATTGCCTGTTGTCAGTATAAGGACTTCATTGAACAGCATCAGATTTACAGGCTAATCTGGCTTTTGCAAAAAGCATGGCACGGAAGAGGCCTTGTTGGATCTTAAATCCAACACTGTTGAGATTATTGATAAAGGTCATTGTGCTCTACTTCTGCTGCTTGACCTGTTGTCCGCGTTCAACCCGGTCGACTACTCTTTAATGATCATTAGACTTTTCAGAGTAGGTAAGTGTTCTAAGGAGGCCGGACAGTGATTCAAGTCTTTTTTTGGCCCACGGAAACCTATAGTTGTTAAGAGTGAGTGTCAGTCTTTTTCGGTGCTGCTCACTTGGGGTGTACTTCAGGGTTCCTGTCTTTACCCTTTGCTATCGCTAATTCTGAGCAATATCCTGGATTCCAATATATTCAGCCCTAATGGGCTCTATTTAGTATATAGGTGAAGTGCTTTAATAAACAGTATTAAAAAAACACTTTGTTACCAAATTCCACCTTAGTTCAAACTGTCTGAAATAAAAGTGAAAGGGCCTATTCCAAGTAATTCAGTGAATCATCTTATTCCATCAATATACATTCCTATATACATTAATTCGGCCCTAGTGGGCTCTATTTAGTATATTGGTTTGGTGCTATAATCAACAGTACCCATAAAACACCTTGTTGCGGGGGGCGTGTCTTGGAGCGCCATCGATGCGGTTGCTCCTCTAAAGCCGCCCGTGGATGACCCGCCGCCCCCGTAAAAATGATGCGATTCCCGTGTGGTAATAAGGCCACCAACACCAGCTAAGGTGATCGGAACCTCCAGAGCATAAGTGGGCCAAAATCCAGAGGCTAATGCTGGAGCGTTATGCCCGAATTCGGCACTCGAAGACCAGCATCCAGCGCCAGCCCGAAAACCTACATGGCGGACGCGGAGGATCCTAGGAAGGGGAGGCGGACCCCACGCTGATAGTCATGCAAGAAGACCTGTGAGCCCAGAGAAGAGAGGTGGTCTAGCACCCTGCATCGTGTGAGCGCCTCCCAGCCTCCGAGGGTGGCCCAGGACGGGGAAGAGGCGGACAGCGCCCTGAACAGGAGGACCTGCATCGGCCCCCGAGCGTATGAAGCTACGGCTGGAGCAGCGGTGAGACAACAGCTGGGATCCCCCCGCTCTTACAACTCGAACGGGAGCAGGCGGTGCCAGGGAAACACCTACCCCGAAGAAGAGACACGGCAAGTACAGCTGGGTCAGGCTGGGCTTCCCTCGCTGCCGATGGACAGCCGCAACGAACAAAGCGGGGCGGCCCTCCACCACGCTTCAAGGAAGGTCGCGTGAATGACTCCCAGCCCCCAACATCAAGCCCCTACCCCCAGCTGGCGAAACAACTCCGGGAGCACGGGGCGCAGTGCGACCCCCCGCCCAACTTCAATACGCAAACGGGCTGCAGCCTGAGACCCCAACAACAGAGGATATCCCAAGGAGGTACCAGTGCGGAGCCCCCTCCAGGCCAACCATCCTCCATGGCCTGGAAACACCGGCCTGGACATCCTCCCCACTACTGGACACTGCTACTGAGGGATCAACATTGGCCCCACTCCCATAAACCGCCAACAGATCCACGAGGACTTGCCCCATCTATAGGATCTGCCGGTGGCAGTCCAGGGACGGGCCTCACGGCCACTAATTACCAACATTGCCACCTTCCCCAACGCAGCAGATTGTTGGCAACTGTCCAGAAGCTGGCCCCGTCACTACCAGAGGTCTCCCCCTTTTATTCGCAGGCGGCATCGAGGCACCGCCCAGGGAAAGGATATACACTGCTGGCGCCATTTTGACTCAGCACTGGCTGGGTCCTCCTCTTCACCCGAAAAGTAAATCACGCCTACAACAAATCCACGCTTGCTCCAACCAACATAGCAGACGAAGGTCCCTACTAGCAGAGGCCTAACGCTACAAGACCTCTCACCCCCCCGAAAGCTTCCTGGGGTGCCCCAGCCCACATTACCACTCAGCAACTGGGTCCAACTCCGGTTAACAATGCTGGCCCCCAGCCCTTTCCCCAACGCAGAAGGAGCGTCACGAGGGTCACCGTTGGAGGTACTCAACTGCCCAGCCCAATAACGCGCTCAGATCCGCAAAAGCCACTTCATCAGAGTTCTTGCTGTGATTGTTCCTCCACGAGTCTTCTTCCACCAATCCTTCCTGGCGTGGCCGCCCTGCATAGCTAGCATGTCTAAACTAACAAAAGCCAGTAAAAATTCAGACATTGCCACTATGTTCACAACATCAGACAAGGGGAAGAAACAGGACCTTCCTAAACTTACCCCGCAGAAACACCAAGAAGAGAGCGAAGCCCTTGCTACCAAAAAAGACCTGGTGGCTTTCATGGCGGATATCAAGAATGAACATCGCTCCTGCCTGTCAAAACTCACCACCACAGTAGAACAGACTGACCTAAGGGTGACGGAGGTGGAGCAGAGACTGGGTGAGATCGAAGATTGCTCGCAGGATCACACAGCCACATTGGGGGAAGTCCAGCACGCTATTTGAGCCCTACAAGACAAGAATGAGATCCTGGAGTTCAAACAAGAGGACCTCGAAAATAGAGTGCGTCGCAACAATCTCCGGTTACGAGGTGTTCCATCCTCGATTCCTGATAAAAACCTGGCGCAATACGTAGGGAACTTCTTCCAGGCCTTGCTCCTGAAGATGGACCATTCCGATCTTCTCCTGTACCGCACCCACAGACTGCGCCCACGCCGGGGAGTGGACTCGGACCTCCCCCCAGATGTCATAACCAGGGTCCATTTCTTCACTACTAAAGAAGCCATCTCAGCCATCAGCCGCACTAGGGACAAATTCTCTTTTCAGGGCACTCCGCTTCAGATCTACCAAGATCTCTCAATGCTTACTCTCCAAAAAAGAAGAGCTCTCCGACCTCTGGCACTCTTTCTCCAGGACCAACAGGTGCGTTATAGATGGCTATTCCCAACGGCCTTGTCATTCTCCTACAAAGGCACGGTACGACGATTAGTCATACAGAGGACGCAAACAAAATCATGCATCCAACCTCACCCAGGGAGACCTCCTCGCCAAGCCCAAAGGTAACTGAGGACCCGGAGCTGCCCCCCTCCTCAAAGCCGAGGCGGTCATCATGGTCAAAGGTACAACGGAACAACAGGAGGAGATGACCAAGGGCAAGCTTGCGACCTAGGGACCCAGATTACACCTACCTCCTGACCACCTGGCCCGGCTGCACAAGTAACCATCATCTTACTGCTAAATGAAGATACCCCGGCAAGGGCGGCGGCAGAACGTACCCACGGCTCATGCCCATTCCAAGGAAAGTTGCAACACTGATTTCCTGGAAACCCACGTTGCACAACACTTCAATTCTCAAGATGGCCCTGTTTGCCAAGGGTGCGTCCACACACACAATGTTGGGCCACCCGCTAGTTAAAGTTACGGCCTCCCGTTGGGGGCAAGTGTTAAAACTCCAAGTGCAGGATGACACACTCTTAACGCACACCAGCAATGGCGACTGACCCACCCGCTTTCAACTCCCCCCCCCCCTCGGGCCAAATGACTGAGAGGGACCCGACCTCGGATCACCAAACCCTAAGACTCCTCTCCCTAAACGTCAATGGGCTGAACTCTCACACCAAACGAAAAGCAATCCTGCTAAAACTCCAGGATGAAGAGGCGGCGGTGGCCATGCTCCAGGAGACCCACCTGCTGCCTGCAGACATGGGCCGGCTCCGCTCCCGGCTGTATCCACTCCAGTTTTTTGCTTCAGGAGGGACTAAGAAAGGAGGCACTGCGATCCTCTTCAGGAAGGACCTAAACCCCCAGGTCCTGGAAACGAAAACATGTCTGGAAGGCAGATTTGTAGCAGTCAAATGCCTCCTGTTAGGAGACTTATACACCTTCGTCTCAGTGTATGCCCCCAACACTGGACAACCGAAATTTTATGATTCATTGGGTGCCTCCCTCTTAAGCTTTGTAGAGGGCCAAACAATAATCGGAGGGGACTTTAACAGAGTACCAGACCCTACGAGGGACAGATCTCACCCCCGACTCCGAGCGACTTCACCCAGGCGATAAGCCTCCTACATCTGTTCAGATCCCTGGACGTGGTAGACACATGGCGGGTGCTTCACCCCACCGAAAAATACTTTTCCTTTTACTCTTACGCCCACCGATCCTTCTCGAGGATCGACCTCCTCCTGGCTTCCCCTCAAACGCTTGCCTTCGTCAAGGAGGTATCCATCGGCACAAGAGCCCTATCCAACCACGCCCCAGTAATCCTGGAGATCCGGGCACAAAACCCCCGACTCAATGCTCCACGCAGATGGTCGCTATATGACCCAATCCTCAATGACATGTCAACAAGGGACAAGATCGCAACTGCGATCAAGAACTTCTTCGAAGAGAATCCAACCTCAGATACCTCCGTGGCAAATAACTGGGACGCCATGAAAGCAGTGATCAGAGGCGCCCTGATTGCACAAGGAGCGGCCTATCACCGATCCAGGCAGCAGATCTGGATAGCCCTAAAGGAAGAACTGGGAACAGCAGAGGAAGCCCACAAGAAAAAAGGCTGGTCTCCCAGGACACAAAGAGCCATACGCACAGCCAGGAAAAAATTGGAAGCGCGCTATGCGGAGCAAACTGCAATACTCATGGCTAAAGCTAAACAATCATATTACGCGAAGAACAACAAGGCAAATAAAATCCTGGTAGCCAAACTGGCCAAACTAAAACGAAATAATACGATCTCTGGGCTGCGTGACTCCCAAGGAGTCATTCAATACTCAGAACGCAAAAAACAGCAACTGACGGTGGACCACTGGACCCAGGTTATGACAGGTACCCCACGAGACCAGACGAAACAAAGGGAATATCTACAAAGTGCGGCGCTGCCCCGCCTCTCCAACACGGTGAGAGAGAAGCGGGAGGCACCGATCACGGGGGAAGAGATCGAGGAAGCTATCAAGTCACTCAAAACTTGAGCGCCGGGCCCGGATGGATTCACGGCCAGGTTCTACAAGGTATTTAGACCCCAGCTGGTTCCCCCCTTGGTAACACTCTTTAATTCCTTCAGGGAGACGGGAACCGTGACCCCCTTGATGCAGGAATCAACCACCATTCTCCTGCCCAAACCAGGGAAAGATCTGAGAGACCTGGCCTCATACAGACCGATAGCACTGTTGAATATAGACTCTAAAATTTTGGCAAATCGCCTGGGCCGCGTCCTACCAGAGATCATCCAGCCAGACCAGGCTGGCTTCATCCTACACCGAACAGCAGGAGATAATATCCAGAGAACCTTAAACCTAGTGGACCTCGCAGCACGAAACTCCAAGAAACTACTCTTAATGGCCCTAGATGCTGCCAAGGCATTCGACAGGGTGAACTGGTCATTCATGAGACACACCCTCGGGGCCTTTGGCTTTGGGACAGCATTCCAGACGATGGTATTGGCTAACTACGAAGGACCAAAGACTCTCCTTAGGATTAATGGACCTATCTCAGCCCCAATCCCCCTGTCCTATGGAACTAGACAAGGCTGCCCGCTGTCACCCCTGCTTTTCGCACTCACGATGGAGCCCTTCGCCCAAAGAATTAGGCTAACAACCAGATCAAAGGCCCGCAGGTCGGCCCATCGCAACACAAAATCGCTATATACGCCGATGATATCCTGCTCACGATTTCGAAGGCCCATTCATCCCTGAAACACGCCCTAATAGAAAAAGAGAGACACTGGCCAAGATGTGTCCAATTACGTGGAAAAAAAGGGCACTACCCCACCTGGGAGTTTACATCCCGGCAAACCCAAAAGACACGTACAAAGCCAACTTTCCCTGGCTGTTCAAAGAACTAGAGGGAGATCTGAAGCGTTGGCCGACCCAGGAGATCTTGCTAATGGGGCGCATAACAGCTTGCAAGATGAACCTCCTTCCGAGGTTTCTTTACGCCTGCTCCTCCCTCCCGGTAGCAATCCCTGCGCCAACCCTCCGAGACCTATAAAGGAAGATGCTGAAATTCATCTGGAAAGGTAAAAAAGCGAGAATCCCCTACAAAACACTGTTGGGGGGCTCCAAACTGGGAGGGCTGGGGGTCCCAGATCTACAGGCCTACAGAGTGGCAGCCCAATTAGCACAGGTCCATGCATGGCAAATAATCACAAACCGCCCTAGATGGGTGGAATTGGAGAAATCACAGATTCCCCTAGCCCTGCGATTCCTGCCACACATCCCACCCTCCCTCAGAACTCACTGGGGAGACCTTCTTCTAGCAACCAAACATACCCTAAGCTCCTGGGACTGGCTGTCCTGAGGGGTCTGAGCCCACAATCCCTGATCTTCCTTAACCCAGCTTTTGCGCCCGGATGGAACCCTCACAACCTCCGAAATTGGATAAGCGGCGGCCTGGAGACCATAGATCAGCTATATGCGGGAGAGAGGCCCCTCACATTTGAACAATTTAAAGAAAAGTTCCAGCTCCAGGAAAGAGACAGATATACTTATATACAATTGCGTCACTGGAGCTCGCACCCCCAAACTCGACAGGCGGCAACTCGACCTCTCACCTCTCTGGAGCTAACAATCAAGTACCCTCCGACTCGAGGCAGGGTATCTACCCTATATAGGCGCTTCCTGGGCGACTTCCTGATAACAAGAACCCGCTGCATGGCCCAATGGGAGGCCCACCTGGGACACCCGATGGAGGACCAGACATGGGTAGACATCGGGACCCGAGCACAGGCCACTTCCACCTGCGTCACCAACAGGGAATGTGCATACAAAATGATGCTACAGTGGTATTACCCGCCCCTTAGACTCCATCACATGAACCCCCAGGTAGACTATGCTTGTTGGAGAGGCTGTGGCCACCCAGGCTCCTTCTTCCACATGTGGTGGACATGTCAGAAAATTCAGCAATTCTGGAAACTATGTCTGGGAACCATCACACAAATCACTGGGACAACGATCCTGCTGGAACCAGAACCAGTCCTGTTGGAAGTTCCGATCCCTGCGGTCTACCCACACTCTGGGAACAGGGCGAAACTGCTGACCCAATGCCTACTAGCCGGGAGAACGGTTCTGGCCCAAAATTGTAAGTCCCCAGACGGACCCCTCATGGCCCATTGGTGGGCAAAGCTATGGGACATATTGATCGCGGAAAAAGTGACTGCGGCAAAAGCAGGGGTTCTTCACCGATTCCAGAACATTTGGGCCCCGGTACTAGAATATGACCAATTTTTCCCCACTCTGACCTACAAACCTATCAAGGCCCGATGGTCCATGAGGGGGCAAGAACACCCTGAAATGGACTCATAGAGAAAGAGAGGTAAACGATCGACCCAAAGGGGATAATTCCAGCACAAGACCAAAAGGAAGGTGGGGACAAGACTTGGGGGGGGAGGCCGGGGGATCAGCATGCCTAAGTTACTGTTCATATTATATGTAATTGTCAACCTGCCTTGATTTAAAATAAACTAATTAAAAAAAAACACCTTGTTGCTAGATTCAACCTTAGTTCTAAGTGTTTACTGCTACAGTATAAACTCTTGAAAAAGTGCATATTCAAATAATTCAGTTTTTACAGGTACAGTCTAGGAATCATCTTATTCCATCAATTCCTATTAGCTGTGTCCTATTACCTATCATCTATTCCATCACACCATGAACTAAAGTGCTCATACATATTGGAAACAGTTTCAAAGGCATTGTTCTTTATATATATATATATATATATATATATATATATATATTGGTGGTGGTCAGCTCCAGTACGAGTTCCTCCTAAAGTGCTAATGCATCTTCAAGTAATTCCCATTAAGTCTATATGGATCATACACTTACAGTCACCATCTATCCGATAAAATATCACAGATTATATCTCGCTCACAGAATAAAGTGCTGGTGCATATTCAAGCAAGTACATCTATTCTACATTGTTGCTAAGGGTCTAATGAGATTTCTTATAGTCAGGCTAGACTATTGGCCCAAATTTGTTGTAGTAAAGTACATATACTCCTTAAATATCTATGTTCATTCAGAAATGTGCAGATGCCCAGCACTCATAGTACTGTGTGAGGAACTTTTATCAGGACCTAATAATTCTCAGTCACCTAACAAATGTACTGCCAGTTCTTCTCCTGCGTTATGGCCATGGGGTTTCTTAGTATTGAACTTAATAATAAGTTTAGATTCTAGTTTTCTCAAAATACGTTCTCTGTTCCCACTTCTGACATCAATAGGCACATGTGCTAATGACAAAAATGTCATTTGTGTGGCATCACTGGAGTGTTTTTCTGGAAAATGTACCGCCAAAGGATAGGTTACATCCTGATTAAGGATAGCTCTATAATGTTGCAATAGGCTCAATTTTCTATTGATAGATAATAGATCCTATATAGAGGAGCTTACATGGACAAACTATGGCATACACTATGGCATACACTACAAACTGTGTAAGGCAATATATCTGTGTTTAATTTTCCAGATCTTACACAAATTGGGCATTTTACAGCTGTTGCACTTAAAGAATCCCATTGGTTGTTTGAATTTCACAAGCCTATTATCAGGCATCTTATCATGATCCACCATACTGGGTGCTATCAGATGTCTGAGAGATTTTGCTTTACCAAAAGTAATTCATGGTCTCTGACCAATTTATTCACTTATCATGTTATTGGTACATAAAATAGGCCAATGTATATTTAAGATTTTCCCAATGGCTGTGGCTTGATTACTGAATCTACTTATAAATCTAAGAGGTTCATTATCTTGACTTTTTTTGCTGTTTCACTCTCAAAAGATCTTTTCTATGCCTTTGTGATGTTTGAGTGTATGCCTTAATTATGTCTTTTTTCTTGTAGCCTCTTTCAGAGAACCAGGCTCCCATCAACTCAGCTTCCTTTTCAAATTCTTGTTCAACTGAGCAATTCCGTTTGGCCCGAATCATCTCACCATATAGAATGCTAGATTTCAGTCTATCAGGATGGTGACTCTTACTATGGAGCACTGCATTAGATGCTAGTTGCTTTCTGTGTAATTTACTTTCCATTTTGTTTTGTTTCATATAGAATTCCACATCCAAAAAGACCAATTGTTCTTTACTACAAACACAAGTCAATTTTAAATTTACATTGTTGGTATTGAGCTTTTTCCACACATTCAATTAGACTCTCCTGGCTAACATTCCACACCAAAAATAAATTGTCTATAAATCTGTACCAGCAAATTACTTGGTTTATAAATCTGTCATTCTGTTCTGCCCAAGCTATAGTCTGCTCCCACCACCCCATATAAAAGTTTGCGTATGTGGGGGCTATGCAAGAGCGCACAGCTGTGCCATTCGTTTGTCTGTATAATTTGTTGTCAAATAAAAATACATTGTGTTCCAAGCAAAATCGTAACAAAACCATAAACATTTCATTTGGTTGCTTGAAGCTCACAGACCTTGTATTAAAAAAGAATTGACATGCCTTAAGTCCAAACACATGTTGGATTGATGTATATAGAAACACCACATCTAATGACACTAGCCAGTAAGATGTTTCCCATTGCATGTCTTGTACTCTGGCCAGTAGATCTGTGGTGTCTCTAATATAAGAGTTTAGGTCTTTTACAAAATGTTGTAAACATACATCTAGATATTTGGATATGTTTTTGAGCAGATAATTTCTTGATGAGACTATAGGCCTCCCTGGAGGTGTAATTTCATCTTTGTGCATTTTAGGTATGAAATACAATATTGGAGTAGTGGGGAAAGTCTTTCTTAACAAACAATGCTTCTTCTGGTGCAATAAACTATTATACTTATAATGCAACAGCAAAGCATCCAGATCTTCTTAACTTTTTTTCAAGTATTCAATTTCTTTGTCCTCATAGCATTGTTCATCTTGTAGCTGTCTGTATGTGTCTTCCATGTATTTTTTCTTTGACCAGACAACTACTCCTCCTCCTTTGTCTGCCTGTCTAATGGCTATCGATTCATCAGTTTTCAGTGATATAATCGCAGCTCGTTGTAGGGATGTTTGGTTTGATTTATTGTTCATGGATTTAGATGCTGAAGTCCTGAGATCCTTAGGAACACATTCTTCAAAGATGTCAATGTTGTTTCATACAATCGCAGGATTAAATGTCGATTTAATCTTCAAGCCACTTTCTGTGGTTAAATCTGTACAGATTTGTATAGATTCTACCCTGTTGGTAGTCCTTTTTGTCCCTTAAGAACTTTTGTTGTTTCTTGAGCCTAATCTCGCCTTCAAACCTTTCTAGATTTTCCTCCATCCAGGCAACCTTTCTTTTACATTTGTCAGCTTCCTTGGAGGTAAACAATAGTTCTTCAAATTTCTCAATTTCTCCAATTAGCTTTTCTTGATATTTCTTAGCATATTTTATAAGAGATTGCATCATCCCAAAGGAGCAGCTGTTTGTATGATTGGTCCATTCATCTATTAATTCCGAATCCATATCTTCATACGTGGGGATGGTGAGTATTCTGAGACCCCTAGGGATACGTTTCTCCTCTAGGTACATGGTCAATGTCATTGCTTCCCACCATTTACTTATTTCTTTTTTCTTTATTCTTTCCAATTTGTCAATTTTCTGCATTGCTGTAAGTGCCTCTAAACCATTGCTCTCTTGTATTCCAGCACTGCTGACATCTATCTTAAACAGGGCATTTGCTGCCGCAAATCTCTTAGCCTCCATTAATTCTGCCATGCTGACTTGATCTAAGCATCACTCTAAACGAGCTGAGATACTTAGTATTGCGCTTTGCATTCAGACCTAAGGTATTACCCTGGTCTGCTGGCACCCTTATGGCTGGTATAATTATTACCTGTTTTAAGGTTAGGGATTCTTTCTTAGGCCTAATCTCCGCTGTTTTGAAAAAAGTTTATTGTGTGCAAAAAAAAAAAAATATATATATATATATATATATATATATGGGATACATTACTCACCGTAATCGTATTTCTGATGCTTGTATCTGCTTAGATTCACATGCTGTGCATAGGCCGACATCTAGTGGAAGCTGCGGAGTATTACAGTTTGTTTTTCGAAACTCGAAAATGGGCGTCGACACAGGCGTGCCAGTAATACTATCCCTAGTGTGACGTCCACTGTACCCAAGATCCCTCACGCGTCTGGGATCCTCAGATTGTATTTTTTCTGACATGAGGAAGCATGAGGAGTAGCGTGAGTACAGATAATCCAAGCAGATAGACAGAAGGTAAGACTACAAGCAATCATGCGCCTTCTCTCGGAGGGGAGGAAGGGTGGGTCGCATGTGAATCTAAGCAGATACAAGCATCAGAAATACGATTACGGTGAGTAATGTATCCCTTCTGAGGCTTGTGGAATCTGCTTAGATCACATGCTGTGCATAGATTAGCGAGCAGTACCCGAAGAAGGAGGTGGGATGTGAGAAGGGTCATGAGCAAACAGGTGTCTTAGAACCGCTTGTCCCACTTGTGTATCTGTCTTGGAATGAGTGTCAATGCAGTAATGCTGAGTAAAAGTGTGAATAGAGCTCCAAGTAGCTGCTTTGCAAATGGTGTCGAGGGGAACATTTGCAATGAAAGCCAGAGTGGCACCAATGCCTCTAGTAGAATGGGCCCTTGGCGTGAAAGGCAGAGTTTTTTCAGAAAGAGAGTAACACAGCTGTATACAGTTGATAATCCACTTCGAGATCGCGCCTTTAGAGACGCGATCCCCCTCTCTGCCTGTAGCTACGGAGACAAACAGTTGATCTGTTTTTCTTAGCGGTCTGGTCTTATTTACATAGTAGAGGACCGCCCTACGCACATCAAGGGTGTGTAGTTTCACCTCAGCCGAGCTTTGCGGGTTCTGGAAGAAAGCCGGAAGCTCGATGGACTGGTTTACATGGAATTTAGATATGACTTTAGGTGAGAACCTAGGGTGTGTGCGTAAAACCAGTTTGTCTTTGTGGATAATAAAGAAAGGATCTTGCACTGACAGAGCCTGAATTTCACTGACCCTTCTTATGGAGGTAATGGCTACTAAGAAGGCCGTTTTATAAGTCAGGTGTTTGAGACTACTTTTATGCATGGGTTCGAAAGGGGGGCCCATGAGCTTAGCTAGCACCACATTGAGGTCCCATCCTGGCGGTGGGTTCGAAATAGGAGGGTGAAGTCTCTTTACTCCTTCCATGAAGGCTTTAACTACTGGTACTTTCCACCACAATACTTTGTTATGGGATGTGGTGTAAGCCGAGAGGGCTGCCAGGTGTACTTTCAGAGAGTTAAAACCCAAACCTGCGTCCAGCAGGTGGAGCATGTATGTTACCACGTTGGAAGGAGTGCAATCAACTGGGTTGATTTGTTTATTCTGGCACCAAATAACGAATCTCTTCCACTTGTCAAAGTAACAGTGCCTTGTGTTTGGTTTCCTGGATTCTTTTAGGATGTCCATACACCTCTGTGGTAAATTGAGAGGCCCAAACTCTATGACCTCAGGAGCCATGCTGCTAGGTTCATTGAGTTGGGTTCTTGGTGCACTGTTAGACCTTGTTGCTGGGACAGTAGGTTGTACCAGGCTGGGAGTTTGATGGGCTCGCACAGCGCCATCCTGCGTAGGTGTGGAAACCATGGTTGTCTCGCCCACATGGGAGCAACTAGGATGAGCGTCATCGATTCCTTGTTCATCTTGTACACCACCTTTCTGATGAGAGGGGTTGGTGGAAAAGCGTACGCAAACATCCCTGACCAGTTCATCCACAGGGCGTTCCCTTGGGAGTCTGGCTGGGGGAACCTGGATGCAGATCCTGGGCATTGTTTGTTTTCGCTTGTGGCGAATAGGTCTATAGTGGGGAAACCCCACTGAGAGAAGAGATTTTCTACGATCTCTCTGTGAAGGACCCATTCATGTTCTTCTGGAAGGGAGTCTCTGCTTAGGGCATCCGCTAGGGAATTGAGCTCCCCTGGAACATGTTGTGCTGATAGGAAGATGTTCCGTCTGAGTGCCCATATCCAGATTTTCTGGGCAAGCTTGGACAGATTTGGCGAACGAGTCCCTCCTTGTTTGTTCAGATAGAACATGGCTGTCGTGCTGTCCGTCCGGATCTGCACCGACAAGTTTAGTAGATGGGGCTCGAACGCCCGAAGCGCTCGGAATACTGCCAGAAGCTCTAGCAGGTTGATGTGGTTCTTGGCTACTGAGTGAGACCAGAGACCCTGAGCTGTGTGGTGGAGATGGTGAGCTCCCCACCCAGTCAGGCAAGCATCTGTAGTTACCACTGCTTGTACTTCGGGATCGTAAAAGGGTTTTCCCCTTGCGAGATTCTCTTTTGTCCACCAGTGTAAGCTCTGTACGAGTGTTGGCGAAACGACCACTAGATCGTCCCACTGACCACTTGCCTGAGACCACTGTTTCGCCAACCATTCCTGCATGGGACGCATGCGCAGACGCGCGTGGGGGACCAGGTAAATGCATGACGCCATCATGCCCAGTAACCGCATTGCTTTGCGTACCGTTATTTGTTGACCTGACTGATAATGTGGAATTTGCAGTAGTATATTCCGAATTCTCTCTTCCGAGGGGAAGGTCAACCCTTTCTGAGTATCTAGGATTGCTCCTAGGAACTGTTTTGAGGTGCTTGGCACCAGACTTGACTTTTTCTCGTTGATAGAGAAGCCTAACTCGTGGAGGAGGTCGATAGTCCTCTGAATGTTTGACCTGCAAATTCTTGGGGTTTCCCCCGTTATGAGCCAGTCGTCCAGATAAGGGTACACTGGGATTGCCTCCCTGCGTAGGTGTGCAGCTGCCACCGCCAGTACCTTGGTGAATACCCTTGGTGCTGAAGCTATCCCGAAGGGCAGTACCTTGAATTGGTAGTGGCGACTGTCCACTTTGAAGCGCAAGTATTTTTTGTGCGCCGGGAGCATGGAAATATGAAAATAAGCATCTTTCATATCCAAGGTTGCCATGTAGTCCCCCTTTTTTAGGAGGGGGATTACCTCTTGTAGCGTGGTCATACGGAATTTTTGGGGCTTGACATACTTGTTGGCAGGCCGTAAGTCCAATACTGGGCGCATTGTCAAATCTTTCTTTGGCACAAGGAAGTAAGTTGAATAGATACCCTTGTTTACCTGGTGTCCTGGGACGAGTTCTATCGCGTCCTTTTCTAGCAGAATGGCGATCTCCTCGAGAAGGATCTTCTGATGTTCTAAGGAGTGTATTCTTTGTCGTGGAGGGAGGTTCCGGGGACGCTGCAGTAATTCTATACAATATCCTGTGGACACTGTTGACAGCACCCATCTGTCTGAGGTGATCCCTTCCCAAGCCTGGGTGAAGTTGGAAATGCGTCCCCCTACTGGGGTTGCGTGAGAAGGGACCCTGAACTGAGCGTCACTGCTTTGGCGGAGGCGTGCCACCTCCCTTGTTGGGGCTGCCTCTGCCTCTTCCACGACCTCGCTTGTTACCTTTACTGTAACTTTGGGTAGACTGCTGGTTGTTGTTCCATTGTGTACCCTGTCCTTGGGCATAGTTGCCTCTTTGTGAATTTTGGCCGCGTGGGCGACGAAAATTACTGTTCCCCCTCTGATTAGGGGGTTTGTTGGTAAGCTGGCCAAGGGATTTGAGAGTCTCGTACTCGTCCTTGGCATTCTTAAGTGCGTTTTCGACCGCTTTCCCAAACAATAGATCTGGTTCCACCGGCTTGTCTATTAATGAAGCCTGTGTTTCTGTTTTGAACCCCGACTGCCGTAACCACGCATGTCTCTTGATAACAGTTCCTTCTGCTATCAATCTTCCTGCCTTGTCTGCAGCGTCGAAAGTTGCTTTCAATATGCAACCAGACACGGCTCTCCCTTCTGCCGAGATCCGAGCCAACTGGCCCTTTAACGGTTCAGGAGCAGAGGCTATGAGCGCCGCGACCTCTTCCCATTGATGGCAGTTGTAACTTGCCAACAGGGTGGTGGAGTTTGCAATCCTTGCTTGGTAGGCGGACGTTGAGGCTACCTTCCTGCCAAACCCGTACAGTCTTTTGCTCTCCTTGTCGGGAGGAGCTTCTGACGACGATAAGGGTGTCCCAGCCCTCTTCCGAGTGTTGGTAACCACTAGGGAGTCTGGTTTAAGATGACCTCTTATATAAAGAGGGTCAGACTGGGCTGCCCGAAAAAGTTTTTCGACTCTGGGGTTGACGGCTCTGGTGAGGTTAGGATTCACCAGGGATGGATCTATTCTACGTTGGATGGATTTAAGGATAGGGATGGTCTGAGCGACCGGCCTCCTCTCTCCCACCAACTCTTCTGCGAAGTCCCTTTCCTCCTGTACACCGTGGGTGTCGATGTGAAAATGTTCTGCTGCGCGAGCAAGAACTTCATTAAGGAGGGGTTGGTTATCAACTGGCGAGTCGGTAACTGGGGCTTCGCTCTCTACCGGGGAATCTACTCTGTAAATTTCCTCATCTTCTACCTCCTCCAGGTCCTCATCCTCCGCATAGTATTCAGACCCGGTTCGTTCCTCCATAATTGAAAACTCCTGGTCCCCTTCAGGGAAAGGTTGTCCTTGGTATCTGGGGTGTGGAGTAGAGTATGGAGTAGAGTAAGGCTGCACCTCGAAGGGGTCAGGTCTTTCGACCCGGGCCTTTTTACTTAGGGGGATAGGATCAGAGGAGCCTGAGGGTGTGGCCCCTTGAGGGTCATACGAAAGGAAATGTTCTGGGTTTTTGTCATAAAAATCCGCTAAGGAAGACATCCTTGACATGACCCTGTCTATGTCCTCACTGGACCATTCTTTGGAACAGGGTATGACTTTAGTAGGCAACTTAGAGGACTTATCAAGGGTACCCTTGCTGGATGTTGATGTCCCAGTAGATTTATGTTTATCTGTCTGCTTGGGGTGGAAGGATGGTCTTACAGGAGTGGAAGGCTGAGCTTTCCGCTGTTTCCCTCCCTCCCCGTGCGTGGAAAAATGTTTTCCCTGCCCCTTAGAGGCCCCAGAGACTTTCGACGCCTGGCGCCGAGGGTCGGGAGAGGTATCTTGTTTCGAGCGTGGGGCCTCGCTGGTGTTAACTGCGCTCTCGGTCTCTTGGAGCGCGGCCTGGGGGTGGAAGTCGTCTTCGTCTTCCGACGATCGAACTTCCGTTAATCTAGGGAGCGAGGCACTCTTGGCAAGAGTGGATGACTGCCTTGCGTCATGAGGCGATCTCGATCGAGAGCGCCCAGAGGACACCGAGTCGGACCGTTCTATCCGTGCCTCTTTCCGAGAAGTCGACGTCGTCGAGGTTCGGTTGGACTTAGTGTGCTTAGTGTGTGTAGGTGTAGCGCTTGCGTCGCCGGGGGTCTTCCCCATAGCCGCCCTGCCGGACAACCTTCCGAGGTCGGGGACCTGCGCTCGGCAGTCTTTCGACGCCGTAATGCCCTCGCCGTCCGAAAGTACGGCGTCGCTGCCATCGCTGAAGGCGCCCTCCGCTGCCATGGCTGCCTGCCTGGCGTGGTGGGCCCAACGCTTTGTCGAACGGTCCTTAAGTGTTTTAGGTTTAAACCTACTACACGCTCTGCAGTTCGCTTCGGGGTGGTCCCTCGGCAAGCAGAGATTGCACGTGGCGTGCCTGTCGACCCAAGGGTATTTGCGATTGCACTTGGGGCAGAATTGGAAAGGGGTACCCTCCATACGCACCTTGAGGCAGCGGGCTGGTAAGTGTAGGAAATATAGTGTACCTATATACCAAGAGTGAAGAGTATGTACCACCCCCCACTCTCCCTACTTGCAGGGCCGAGGCCAGCGGCCTACTAGGCCCGGGCCGAGGCCAGCGGCCTTCCGAGGCCCAGATCCGTCGTGCAGCAGCCGACGGTGGATGTCTTCTCCAGCCGTCGTCGAGATCGATGTTCGACGTTGGGGTGGGGAAGGATGTTAATAAATAATTTTAAATTGCAATAATAGCAAAAGTATGGCTAAGGCCAGGGGACTCCGCAAGATGCTTCCGACCAGTATGGCGGAAAAAAACAATCTGAGGATCCCAGACGCGTGAGGGATCTTGGGTACAGTGGACGTCACACTAGGGATAGTATTACTGGCACGCCTGTGTCGACGCCCATTTTCGAGTTTCGAAAAACAAACTGTAATACTCCGCAGCTTCCACTAGACGTCGGCCTATGCACAGCATGTGATCTAAGCAGATTCCACAAGCCTCAGAAATATATATATATTCCAAAGAAAGGAGGAGAAGGCGAACCGCACTCCCGCGGGCCAAATGCAAGTAGCAAACTCCCAAAATAGCGGACAAAGTATGAAAAACACTGTGCAATGAGTACAGGCGTTTAATGTTTAAAAAAAGATACAAAGTATACAGCACATCAGCAGCAGCACAATGACAGACAAAGGCAGGACGCCATGGTGCACAACCTGCGACACAACGTGTTTCGCGCTACACTGAGCGCTTGATCACGTGGGGGGAGAAAGAGTAAACTAGTATAAATATCAACAATACAAGCAGTCCTACAACTCTGTCAGTCAAACTCAAAAGTGCATTGGCAGTGGATAAAAATACTGGCGGCCATGATGGAATGGAGTTGGGAGCGTAGAAATGCAAGGAAAGCTAAAATCAAGCTTAACAAACGTGAAATAGGGGCCAAATCCACAGACTGGAAGCATAGTGCACATATACTACTACAGATGTATGACAGTACGGATTAAAAAAATAATTAATAAGTTAAATCCGTATAATGTTGAAGTCGTCAAACATATCAAAGTGCCACATATACACAGTAGTCAATAACAGGTAAGTATACAACGAAATGTGGCGAAATAATCCCCCAATTACCAACAAACATGCATTCAGTATGACTGGAAAATTCGCTCCACTTTTTAGAAATGGCTATAAAGAGAAATGCCAAATATTGAATGTTAAAAGCCGCAGAGCAGTATGCAGCACTAAGAAAACACAAGAGGTGCACAAAAGACACAGGCGAGCAATAGCAGCCAAGTACAAAAAAGGCAACAGATAGGTATGTTGATTGCAAAAGATTATACAAATATATAAAAGACTAAAGTGCTAGTGCAGGAATGGGGATGAAATCACCGCCATTAGGGGCAAGTAATGATCCAAGGTGCAAAGTCACAATAAAAAATACAGCCATACCTAAACATAAAACATGCCAGATATAAAAGTCCTAAAAGTAGGAAAGCTTGGAACTACAAATTCAATTGCAGACAAGGTTGTAAAGCTGATGGAAATAGTACAACTAAAGCACACCTCATAATGTCAAGATAATACACAGAGTCATTCCACTAGAAAATGCAGCCAAAGCAGCCAGTATACAAAAAGGTCAATGCTCTCATAATGAAAAAAAGGGCAAATAGTTTGTAGTACATAATACAGTTACAGGAAACGTTCCGTAGATAAAAGGCATAAAAGGCAGCAAAACAACAATATTTCTGCAAGGCCGCAAAATGTCAAGGCCTTAATAAAGTGCAAGTGCAAAGCAACTGGAACAGTCCTAACAGACAAAGCCGCAATGGCAATAGTCATAGCCCTATGGTAATGTACACACATACTGATCAAAACCCCAGTTAGAAAATACCATTTGACAGATATAAGGTTCATCAAATGAGACAGGAAAGACCAACCACCAAGAGACAGAGAAAGAAGGCCGAGGCCACAGAGATAGAAAAGCCACAGTAAACCCCAATGTTGAGGAAAACAAGTATATACATACCACTCCCCCACAGATTGCAAGAGTAAAAACCCAAATCATGAATGGAAAAAATGAATATTAAAAAGATAAGAAGTAAAAGAATCTTACCCCAGGCTAAAGAAACCCATACAGGAACAAACAATGAAGATCCAAAAGAAAATGTTTTTGTTTAAAATAATCATGGAGGAACAGAGTAGAAGAAAAGAGAAGAGAAACAGAAACGAAGCATGGGAGGAACGCAACAAGAGGAAGAATAAGTGCCCAAAAATGTATACAATTCCTCATCCACATTGTGCCCCTTAGGATACTTAATATCAAATTCCAAAATTAATCTTGTTTCAAGCTGTCTTAATTTCAAGACACGATCTCCACCCCTGGGGTGAATGGGCACATGTGCCACTGCAAAGAATGTTAACAGATTAGAATTATTCTCATGTTCCTGTTTAAAATGTTTGGCCATGGGTTACGCAGGGTCAGAGTTCTTAATGGCTCTGAGATGTAGAAGAATTCTCAATTTGAGTTTGCATGTGGTACTCCCAATGTGCCATATCATACAGGGGCATGAGAGAACATACACCACACAGGGAGTGTCACAGTTGATCGAATATTTTATCTTATGGTGAATTTTTGTGACAGGGTGTACAAATGATTTCAGCACAGTGGCATGTGCACAAGCTTTGCATTTCATACATTTAGTAAACCCCACAGGAGAGGCGGGGAGCCAGGTCAGAGCAGACAGATTTTTTTCAACTGGAGAAAGAAAACTGGAAACAAGTTTGTCTATAAAGGAGGGTACACGTTTATATGTCATAGTGGGGTGTTTAGACAATATAGGCCTGAGATCATTGTCTAAAGTAAGGACACGCCGATGTTTCTCAACAATTTTACGGATGTTATAGGAGGCAGTGTAAAACGAGACAATAAGTCTGAGTTCATCGTTGGTGATAGATTTAGCAGAGTTGGTATCATACAACAGTTTGTCTCTAGACATTCCACGTGCCTTAATATAGGCCATTTCGATCGTTCTCTTAACATACCCTTGTTTCACAAAGTCAGCAGCTGCCAACGCACAATGATGGTCAAACCAGGCAATGTTGGTACAGTTCCGACGGAAACTGATAAATTCACCATACGGAATCGATTTTTTGCATGACGGAGGGTGACAACTGTTGGCATGAAGGGGCAGTCCAGTGTTGGAAGGTTTCTTGTGGAGTGCCGTATGGCTACCTAAGCTATCAAGCACAACAATGACGTCCAAATAGACAATCTCAGTGGACTATGGCATTCAGTAAAGCTGAAGTTATCCTTGTTAGTATTAATACTTCTAACAAAAGAAAGCCAGTCACTTTCCGTCCCCTTCCAAATAATAAAGACGCTGTCAATGTACCGACACCAAGATACAATCTGTGTTGGAAAAGAGGACGAAAGCAAGTCAGACAAAAAAGTGGCCCCCACCACCCCATCGTGAGATTGGCATAAAACGGGGCAAATTTACTGCCCATAGCAGTCCCCCTGACTTGGCAAAAGACCCCTCAAAACAGAAAAACATTGCTGTGTAAACAGAACGAAAGCATATCCAAAATCATAGAGCTGTGTCCAAAGTAATCAAGTGAGCGGGTATCGAAATAATATTTGCATGCATTAATGCCAACAGTGTGGTCAATAGAGGTGTATAAAGAAACCACATCGAGTGTAGCCAGAATCAGACCCTCTTCCCAAGGTGTATTAGTAATATGTTGTAAAAAATCCTTAGTATCCCTCAGGTAGGATGGCAACACTGATACAAATGGAAACAGAGTTTTGTCAATGAATTGAGCCAGATGTTCAAATAGTGAGCCACGTAAGGTAACAATGGGCCTACCGGGGGGATATTTAAGTAATTTATGTGTTTTGGGAAGAAAGTAAATAGTGGGTATTGCATGGCATGCAGGAATTAGGAATTTGAACAAATCGTCCTCTAGTAAATCTTCCCTCGCCCACTTGGTACAAAGAGCAGTGAGCTCTGCTCTTATTTCTACAAAAGGATCCTTGGAAAGCTCAGCGTAACACAAACAGTCGTGTAGTTGCCGATTGGCCTCGGCCACATATTTCATTCTGTCTTGAATCACAATGTTCGAGCCTTTATCGGCTGGTTTGATAACAATATTGGATAATTGTTGAAGTTCTCCAATGGCCAAGCGTTGTGCAGGGGTGAGGTTCTGCTTGGTAATGCTGGTTTTTTGACACAGTCTTCTGAAATCGCTAACACAGAGATCATGAAATGCCTCAATGCAGCCCCCCACTGGAAATTGTGGGTTAAATCTTGATTTGTTCTTCAATTTAGTACGTATATCCCAATTGGGATTTATATCAAAATCAAGAAGGTCAAAATTCGCAGATTCAAGATTGTCATCATCGAAGCATGCTAGATCCATGAGTGAGGGCAGGTATGAGATAAGAAGGTCGGTGCCACCAGTAATTTGTATCAAATGTTTGCCAGTGTTAGGATTTGTAGCAAAGAACTTCTTGGCCCTCATTACGACCCTGGCGGAAATCGAAAAACGATGGCGGAAATGCAATACCGCCATCGAATAGCGCTCGGTGCGATCATGACCCGTCACCGCAAAGTACGATGCCATTAGCGACACCGTAGTGAACGCCAACGCTAACTGCACCAAGTACGCGCGCGCGCGCCATGCCAAACCGTAATTACCACCATGGCGCAACGGTACGCGAATTCTGACCCTAGCGGACATGCACCTAACGCCATCAAGCACGGCGGAAAGTACCATTCCGCCATGGTGAGAAGTACGGCATCGCGAACCAACCGTAAACGGCCCTACTGAGTGCCTGTACACCGCTCCCTGGCCACATTGTACAACTCCCCGTAGGTGCAATGAAGTCACACAATGCAACCAGTGAAATGTACTAGTCATCCATGCCTGCCAACGAACAAATGAATCTCAAGAGGGGCCAATGGGAGCTGCAGGGCACAGATGGCACGAATACAGAAGCTATACAAATGGACATGACCTCAGTCTCCCACCAAGAAACGCACGCAAACACAGGCATCTGTGACCAGCCATATTCCGATAATCACATCATTCCACCAATCCAACTGGCTGACCGGCATCTGTTACACAAAAGCTAATCCCCCGCCCCTGAGCATGACATCATCAAAACAGTCATATTGGCAGCCCTTATCCCTGACCTCACTGGGCTTCGTAGGCAAACGCGCCCAGCACAGTACCACGCAACTATACTCCGAAGCTGGAACCCAATGCAGATCTCCTCACAATACATCGCTCCCCAAATAGGAATATGCCACATCACTTGCAAAGAAGAACGCTACACGGTTCATATCAGAATATAAATTTAATGCACAACAAATTCACCAAGCCCATACAGCCATTAGGCCATGAACTCCAAAATACATTTCACCATTGTGGGCTGCATCCGCAATAAATGACCAGCTACTTCTTGTGTGACGCCCTGTTCCTTCATGGTACACAGGGGCTACATTCTCGTACGAAAAGGCAACATGGAAGCGCCTAGAACCGCAGGGCCGTCCCAATAGGGAGGCACTAGTCCAGCTGAAAGGCCGAAATGTTGCTCCTAGCCACTAGTACTGCATAAGGGCATGTGGCCCATTGGCGATCGTCCCATAAGATCGTAATGCTGCTCCACTGATTAACACGAAGCAGCAGGTGTCGGGAGTAAAATCCATCTGCAGGAGTGGCATACAGATGGCAGTGGCAAAAGGGGAGGAGATACCTGTCACCCAAATGAAATGAAAAAGAATAGTATGGCCATCAGAACTTCATTTGAATTACTCACTTCAATGATCACACCAAATCCACAGCCATATGCATGCTAGCCCACTCCAAAGGATCATCACCACCCAAAAACCACTTGGGAATCATAACTATCTATATCGAGGTGAAAACACTATCACAAACGAGTGTTCCTGTGCATGCGTCTGTTAAAACAGAATCCATCAGATGGAATTGGTAACGTGCATAGACACAAGTGTCTGAAGGCGCGTCGAGACAGGGAGGGCTCAACAAGGCCAGATAGACGATGGTCCCACTATGGCAGCCCTGCATCACATAGCGCAGGGGAGGTGGATAGATTCCAAGAAGCCCTGTACATGGCAAACTCTGTATCAAATCATCTGTCCATGCATCCATACATCATTCCCTCATCCCGTAATGAAAACGCCTGTTTCCATACTCACATAACATGTGAAATTTCCATTGAGTCTGTGCGTTATGCAGCCTGCAAAATCCACTGTGCCCCAGCCCGTAATTCCAGTGTTGTGAAGTAACATGTATTTGGGAACGTCCGGCCTTATCGCCCACTTCGCTATTGCGCATCCCAAACTATTCATATCAATCATTGCATCCTCGCCATGGCCCCTGTCCCAAGGACATTGAACAATAGAACGTTATATTTGCAGTCAGACCTGTGGGCATCTCCTCGCCGCTAGCTGAAAACCGAAAGCGCCGCCCTTCGAATTCCTCATTTGCAACATCACGTCGAAAAGGCATCTGTGGCCGCTTGAAATCACAAATTAATCCATCTAGTGCGGCTGTGTGTGAAAATGGCAACTGCCTTCACTCACAAATGGGACGCCCCGCCCGTCGGTGAACCTCGGTACAGTGTTGCATGAGGGTCCACCGTTACTCGAGTACTACGTTCCACTGACCCTTCACAAGTCTGTTCGCGACTGCAAAGATAGTATGTGAAACAATGGGACCATAGCAGAATGAACATATCAACCAATGTTACACTGCCATCGGGTACAAATACATGATTGTAATAGCAAGATGCCATTCGTCGAATTGCAGCGTTGTGTGCGGGACGTGCTCGCCCAAAGGGGAGAGCAGCTTGCACAGGTGGAATGAATCACCACAGGCGGAGGCCATACAGCCTGAAAACACATAAATTGCACACCCAGCCTCCTCCCACAACCACACCCACTCCGAAATGCTACCGGCAGGACTAGCTATGTTGGCCCTGGGGGACCTGATAGCACTGCAAGTACTCCAACTTCAAGAAGAAGACGAACACCAACTACAACCGGCCGCACGGAGGAGACGCAGGAGGAGGAGGAGGGCAAGGCAGGGCCAGCAAGGGCCGCCAGCACAGCCACTACCACCACGCAGGCAGCCCGCAATCCCACGCCTCCGAGCACATCCGTTCAACCTCACTGATGAGCAGATCCACACCCTCTACCGTTTGGACCGGGACACCATAACCGCCATTGTGGACATGACACAGGCTGACCTTGTCAGCATGATAGATAGCCCAACCGCCATCCCACCCCTACTGAAGGTGGTGTCTGTACTCCACTTCCTGGCCACAGGCACCTACCAGCACACAGTCGGACAGTTGCATGGCATATCACAGCCACTGTTCTCACGGACACTATTGCAAGTGCTCGATGCCCTCCTGCAGCACGCAGACGACATCTCTCTACCACGCTCGGAGCAGGAAATTACCAACACAAAAGTGGGATTCCATGCACTTGCCGGCATACCGGGTTGCATTGGTGCCATCGACTGCACCCATGTGGAATTGGTCGTCCCACATGCCATGGAGGCCCAGTACCGCAACCGAAAACAATTTCATTCTCTGAATGTGCAAATGGTGTGTGACTCCAACAGGATCATTACACATTGTTGTGCCCGATTCCCTGGATCAACCCATGATTCTATGGTCTTGAGGAACTCTACAATACCACGCTACATGGAGCGACACGCAGGGAACAGATCCTGGCTACTCGGTGAGTCTCATTTCATGCATGATAATGTGGGGTATGTGATGCGGCAATGACCTGGCAGGAAGGGGGGGGGGTGCGTACGTAGCAATGTCATTCCACAAACATCCTTTATTGTCCACATACAGGTGATGCCGGGTATCCACTGAAGAGATGGCTCCTTACACCACTCCGGAACCCACGGGACCAGCATGAGGAGGACTACAACCATGCCCACTCACGTACCCGTGTAGTCATAGAACAGGCATTCGGCCTACTGAAGACTCGTTTCCGCTGCCTCAGCAGGTCTGGCGGGGCACTCCTGTACCGCCATGAGAAGGTTGCAAAGATGGTCATGGCATGTGTCATGCTCCACAACATGTGCGTACGTAGAAATGTGCCCATGCCCCCTGACGCAGAACTGCAAGCACCTGAAGATGGTCATGATGAGGGTGGGGATGTGGCAGCACCTCAAGGAGTCTGCGAGGCACAGGAGGGCCGTGACATTCGTCAGCATCTCATAGATGCATGCTTCTAGCACTCACGCCTGGTGGCTGATACATGGACACGGGACTCGTGGCACTGTGTGTGTCTGGAACATGCACAATATGGACTGTACGCCTATAATGGCCTCGTACACAAAGATCAATGTCCACACATCTCATTGGATGATCGTGCATTATTTATGGCATATGTGATATCATGTTAAACACCCTATCGACCCGCCACCCAAGTGAGCCCAACACACCCCCTCCACCCTCCTACCTCCCCCCCGAACACCAGTGTCCAAAGATGCTCATTGTCAGTGGGCAGTCGCTATTGCAAGCCCCCTCTCCGGGTATCAGGGGCACCCCTGCCTGTGGAGCGCAGGTTCCTCCCAGATCTACGTTGGGGGCTGCCCTGGACGGAACTTGCAACGGATGATGTCTCTGCCTGCTCACGTCCATGCATGTCCCTAAGGGTTTGTGAGAGCTCAGTGAGCACACGGCGCACTGCGGCAAGTTCGGCACATACGTCTTTGGACGTCGCATGCAGTTCCCCCCTCAGGCTCTCGGTGCTTCTCTCCATTTGTACTCTCAGGCTCTCGGTGCTTCTCTCCATTTCTACTCTCAGGCTCTCGGTGCTACTCTCCATTTGTGCCCTTAGTGTCTCTGTACTTCTCTCCATTTCTGCCCTAAGTGTCTCAGTTGATGTTTCTATGTCTGCCTTAGTGCCCCCACATTCATCGGCATGGTCCTTGAGGAGCGTGGCCAGTTGCTGCTGTTGCACGATTACCTGGTCGAGGGACTGTTGCCTCTGCTGGGCCATGGCCATTTGCGGTGGTGTCACAGAGTGGCTGGTCACCTCATGTTGCCTTGCCACAGGGCTTGTGGGGGATGGCCAGTCGTCGTCTTGTGGGTGCCCCTGCGTGGTATCCTCATGGTGTACGGGATGGAACAGACAGGGGGATTGAGACAGGTCATGGATGGATCTAACTTCGACATCCCCGTTTTCTGTGTCGGAGCATGCTGCCATTAATGCAGTGTCACCTATGGTGCTGCTGCCACCAGAAGCAGTGCCTACTGTGGCATCCATTGGGGGGACCTGTGGTGGTGCTGTTGTGGGCATGCTGGCTGCTGGGGTGCCTGTTGGAGTTCCCTCCTGTGTGCTGCCACTTGATTTGTGCTGCTGCCGTGTCTTGATGCGTGCAGCTGAGGTGGAGGGTCTTTGGCCGTTGGTCTTGGCCCTCTTTGCAGGTGTGCTGGTAGGGGTGTCCTGGAGCTCGTCGTTTGAATCGGACCCTGTGGTGGAGTAAAGGAGGGCGAGCGTTATTAATGGGTCTGTGGAAATTGGAATGGCAATGTATCACATGCATTGGGGTGGTACCTGAGGGTGATTTGGGTCGGGGCCTTGGAGGTGGTTTCATTTGTGTGTGGAGTGAGGGTGCAGTTGTTTTGCAGCCTGCAGTTAGGGTGTGCCTGCTGCACGTGTAGAGGGTGTTTTTAGGATTTTTAATTATTTATGTATTTGATGTGAGTTTTAAAGTGTGCTATCAGGCCTATGTATGTGGACGTTCTCCTGGACATGTGTTACTGTTGCACTATGTGGACACGTGGTACTTCACATGATTGGACATTGTGGTTTTGGCATTGTTTTATTTGGGACACCTACCTGACTCTTCGGATGTCTGCACTCCTTTCTCCATCCCTCCGACTCCCTCTATGCTCTCCATTCCAATGCTGGAGGCACAGATTTCTTCCCAGGGGGTCAACTTGATGGGTGATTCCGATCCTCCCCCGGTAGCTGTGGCAATGTTGCGGTTGGCAGAAAGTATGCTACGGACGCGTATCCGCAGGTCGTCCCATCGCTTTCTGCATTGCTGTGGGTTGCGGTCCCCACCGCACTTACCCGCTGTGCCACCAGGGCCCATATGGCCTTCTTGTTCGCAAGTGCCGTCCTGGTCATTTGTGTGGAGAAGACGGCGGCAGCATTCTCCTGGAGGGTCTCTGTGAGCACGGTGAGTTCCTCACGGGAGAAGTGGACCTGCCGCTTGCGGTCGCACGCTTTCTTCGCTACTTTTCCCATTTTTCTTGGTTTCACTAGGGTGGATGACGGGTTGGGATGTGTCTCAGGGTAGTATTTTTAATGGTTGTGTGGAAATTGTGGTTTTATAGGTGTACGGCGTGATGTTTCCCGTTCCGGGACCATGCTTTTACTTCCGTTTCCGTATATTTCCGGTCACCGTACTTTCCGGTTGGCGCTCACTGCGGTGACCGCTAAGATGGGTGGCGGTATTGCACCTAGGGCGCCGTACGGCGGCGGTGTGGGCTGTTTTGGGGTCATTTCCGCCATCGCGGACTTTGCACTTCCGCCATGGCGTGGTGCTCGTGCCCGATGGGTCGGAATGAGCCGCACTTTGCTCCGTCGTGCAATGGCGGAAACGCTATTTACGCTATGGCGGTCCAGTCGGTTGATTTCCGCAAGGGTCGTAATGAGGGCCCTTGAGTTTAATTTTATGCAGAAATTTATCAAGATCAATGTGTGCCTGTACATAGTCGAAGCTCGTAGTAGGGCAGAAGTTAAGACCCAAGGACAGGAGCGAGGTTTGAGATTTAGTAAGGACATGGGACGATAGGTTGATTATTTGGCAGCAGTTCATGGTATCTGTAGTTAGTTTTTTTTATCCCAGAGCACATTGATCTGCCCTGTTGGTACCCCTTTGAACTGCTTCCCACTTCGGCCTCGGTGGGTGATCTTCGTGCCTTTGATTTCTGTCCTTTTCCTCTTCCTCTTGCTTTGCCGCGACCCCTGTCTATTTTCTGGTTTTTCCCATCCTGACACAGCAGTCGCATTTCATCTAAAAATTCAATTTAGTTGTAGGCTCATCAGTCTCAGATGCATAGATATCTGACTCAGATGTGGCAGCACCTGGGTCGCCAGATCCAATGACTGCTGTGTGGCAGTTATTTTATGGAGGGAATCAAAGCGTTTGGCAAAGGTAAAGACACGTCCCGTCTCGTAATCTATTTTATCCCTGAGGAACTTTCTGTGCTTACGTTGTTTTATCTCGTCTTCATACAGTATTAGGCCTTCATCGATCTTGATGCGTAATTGTTTACCTTCCTCTGTAGGTGGAATTTTAGTAAATTTAGTTTCTGTCGTTACAAATTCTTTAAGTACCAGCTCTCGATCCAGTTTGGCATATTTCACCAAGATTGTAAGAAACTTGGCAGAACAGTCTTTACTGGCTTCGCCCCACTCCTGGAGCATAAGCGGATACTGATCCTCGAAACAGGGAGTGGTCATTATGCGTAGACCACGGGGTATCCTGCCAATGTCCAAATAGTTTCGGAGAGAATGCTCCTCCCACCATTTCGATATCTCCCTTCTTCGAAATTTCTCAAGTTCGTTCAATAGAGTCACTTCCTTGCTAATATTAAGATTAGTCTTTTTATTGGCCCCAGTAACTTGCAGAGTGACTGGAAGCTCCTGTTGTTCACAAAACAGATCCTTAGCCTGGAGAAGCCGGGCTGCTACCCACACACACACACATTTCAAAAGTCAAGGGGCCTCTTGAAAAGTTTGCCGGTCTGGAAATAAGGGTGCCGGTATACTCACCGGCACCCTTGTTTCCGGACCAGCAAACTACGGGTTTGCCTGCCGAAGCCGTTGTGCCTGGCAGGTCTGACCTTGCCAGAGACACAGCTGTCATAGTAGGCAAAGCCATCATGGAAGCACCGGCACTGTTAACAACGGTGCCAGTACTTCTGTGTCCCCACTTCCAGAGAGTCCTATGTGACTATGGGAATGTGGATGTACTAATTTACACGCGCCTGACTTCCCGGCCGCCGGTCTCGTAATGAGCCGGAGGCACTGAGAAGTCAGGCTCAGGTACATTTTTACAGGTCCGGCGGCAACCCACCGGTAGTACCGGCAGGGTTACCGCCGGTCCCGTAATGAGGCCCAATATCTCAAAATAGGCCAAGTTGGGTTTCAAAACTATTCTTCATTGCACCAATTTCAGATAAAATCTAGGTCAGGGTAAATAATTAGGCAAATGGAAGTGGCCAATTCTGAGATTTTTGGGCTGAAATTTTGTTTTAATTTCCTATGGAAAATCCTTGTTAAAAGCTGTTAAAAACACGATCAAAAGAATTGAAACTGTGAGGCCGTTAATGCAGAAATCTGAAATTGTGCATGCACAGGTGGCTGCCTTGAAATACCACTCTGGAATATTCTCTTTTTTTTTTTAAATCCAAGCATTTGAAAGTTAATAAGAAGTCCGGAACTTGCTGAGGGTCCACTGGAGCAATGGAGGAGGCAGAAACACATAGCACCTCCGGCCGTGCCAGCAGAGCTGGGGCACGTCCCCCAGAGACCCCTGACCATGTCTTGCCCACGAAGCAAACCGGGTGCACTTGGAATTCAGAGGAGATGCAAATAAGTCCAGATCTGGAAAACCCCATCTCTGTAACGGGGCAACAAACAGTTGATGTGTAACTCCAACTACTAAGTGTTGAACCCCAAGCGGCTGAGCTGGTCCGCTTCCACATTTCTGTTCCCGGAGATATGGAACAAGGAAATCCATATCGCCTCTGAGATGGCTCATTCCCAGATTGACACCGCCTCCATGCACCGCCACCCTGCTTGTTCAAGTAATACTTTATTGCGGAGTTGTCGGTCCTGACCAGAAACGCCTTGTCCCCGATGAACGGAAGAAAATCCTTGAGCACCAGGGCCATCTTCCTGAGTTCAAGCAGATTGATATGCAGAAGGGCTTCTGCCCTGGACCATGCACCATAAATCAAGTAGCCCTCCAGTGCAGCCCCCCAGCTCACAAGCGAGACATCCGTTGTCAACAGCAGAGTGGGCTCCGGCAGGGTAAAAGGGGCTCCCACAGCCACATTGCACTTCATCGGCCACCAGTGAAGATTGGGAGGAGGGACAGGGAAATCTAAATCCTGTCCGACTGGGATCCCCGTCTCCTGGTCCCAATTGGCTGCCAGGTGGAGCAGGAGGTGCCTCATTTTGAGGCGGGTGTGACGCAGTGCGAGGGCGCAAGACGCCATTAATCCCAGAAGGTGCTGGAACCACCATGCCAAGGTGGTCGAATTGGCCAGAAAGTGCCCTATCGTCTTGCAGAGGGAGAGGAGCCTATCAGGCGTGGGGAACACCCACTGCATGGCCGTGTCCTAGCGCACTCCAAGGAACACCAGGTCCTAGGCAGGAGCCAGAAGTGACTTCCTCTGATCGAGGGACAACCCCATCTGGTGAAGAACATCTACAAGCCATTGTCAGGAGTGCACCACCTCTGGGGCGAGCTGGCTCTCACCAGCCAGTTGTCCAAATAAGGATATAAGTAATGGCCCTCCAGGTGGAGGAGACTACTCACCACATTCATCAGCTTCGTGAAGTCACAAGGGGCCGAGTTGAGGCCGAAAGGCAGCACCTTGTACTGAAAGTGATACGAAATAATTGTGAACCGCAGAAATTTCCAATGCAGCAGGTAGAGGGGGACATGAAGGTACGCATCCTTGAGGTCTAGGGAACACATCCAATCCCCTGCGCATAGAGACTCAGCTATGCGCACCGGAGTAATCATCTTGAAGTATTTGAACAGTCAAGAGAAGTTGAGGAATGACAGTTCCAGACTATCCTCAGGCCAGCCTGGTTGTTCTTGGGTACTGCAAAAATCCTGGAGTAGAAGCCGGAGCCCCTGTCTGACTGAGGAACCGGCTCCACTGCCTGCATCTCCAAAAGAGAGAGGATCTCCCGTAAAAGGGCCAGGCACCCTATTTGAAGCAGAGGAGGAAAGGAAGGTAGAGGAAAAGGAAGTGGAAGACAGAAGCCCATGGAGACTATAGAAAGGATGCAAGGACTCTCTTGACACAACGCTTCCATCTGTCTGGAAAAAGGGCCATCGGGCACCCTACAGACCAGATGCATTTCCCAACCGTTACGTACCTACTGTAGTGAATTGGGGTAAGCATCAGTTAATGAGCCTGTCTACGGAGTACATTTTTTGCATTCAAACATAGACTACAATATTGTCCCAGACAAATGAGGAATCCACGCAAAATATGGTGGCAGTGGGTTCATCGGTGTGGGTTTGTATAGCCGGACAAACATACACACATACATTCAGCTTCATCTGTAAAGAAGAGTTGAGAATCATGTCTAAGCCATTCAGGAAAAAACAGAGTTTAATTAAATTCTAGCACCTACCAGTTGTCATATGGCCAGCACCATTAAGAATATCCCAACAGGGGAATTTATACAGGCAAGGCAGAATTGTACCGAAACGTCAGCCTTTAAACAAGAATGTGATGTCCTAGTGATGACGTTTCGGCAGAGGGGTTATAAAGAACAAAATGTGGTACGAGTTAGAGAGAGAGGGACGGCAACCCCAAGGAGCGAACTTCTCAAACCAAAAGTTAAAGACGTTGCTACAGCTCAGAATGCAGTGAGGATGATCACACAGTACACTACAGAAAGTCATACAATGTTTAAGATATTTAAGAAACATTGGCATATTCTAAGAGTGAATGCAGACCTACGAGAATACATCAGTGAGGGACCGGATTTTGTGTACACCAGGGCACCCACCTTGAGAACGGTACTTAGTCCGTCATTGCTCAGTCCAATTAGCTGTCAGGTTTTGACAAGTGTGGCACATACAGCATGTGTCAGCATGTTAAGTAAACGAAGAGCATTGTGATTAATATCAATTAACTATTTGAAATCAGGGACTTCATTAACTATAGGTCTAATTATGTGGTATATGGAATCATCTGTCTATGTGCTCTTGCATACATTGTCAGCACTATTTGAGGGCTGCATGTGCGCATACAAGAACACCAGAGTGCCCTAGGAATTGATGACCCTAGATTACTATTTCGACGCATTGGCAGGAGCACCACCAAGTGAAGGACAAAAGAGGCATTCAATTTGGACTGAAACTAGTATGAGGTGAACCCAGAGGAGAAGACAGAGAGAAGACGCTATGCCAATTTGAAGCAAGGATTATTTGTAAATATCGAACTATTCAGAAGAGCCTGAATAACTATCAGGGTGTGTTTTTATGAGAAGTCTGCTTCAGAATGTATAAAGTGGGTAACCACTATGGGTGAGATATTGATGAGGGTTGCTTCAGCCTATAGGATTTAGGATGTGGAATTACAAATCTATACACCAGGGGGGTGACATCAAGCTATGTATATTTAGGCATCAACGATGGCTGCAATGCCTGTATAGCACGCTGAATGCTTCCCTCCCACCAGGGAACTGGGACTAACTATCCCAGTGCATGTAAGTACATAACATGATGGACACTGCACTCATATTTAAGATAATGAATGTGAACAAGTGGGCGCTTATTAGAGGTTCTCTCTATTTTATCAGCGCAAGGTTATTTGACATAAGCAATTTTGCAACAGAGGGTATCTAACCCATAATACTGTAGTGAGGTGATCTTGAGAAGTCTGGACAAGCATTGGAGCCAGTTTTCAAGGTATGATTATAATTTTTAACATTTCTAATAATGGGCAAGCAGCCAAAGAGAGAAAGGTTGGGTTGGATCAAGTTTAGCAGACAGATCTATGATAATGTACGTTATCTTTTGGGATACAGGGAGTGAGGGACTCTGAATGCCATTGTCAAAGTGTTTGAACTGCTAAGTGGCTACATGAATAGGAATTGGTGATTATGACCATTTACTTTAAGGTACTCAACACTGAACGTCACCTGTGAGCTATTTGGTGCAATTATTGGGAATGTTAAGTGTATACATGAACATATTCTATGAACATAAGCATGTATGTTGAAGAACTTGTATGTGGAATACACACGGATGTGATATTTCTAGTGACAGTTTGAAACTATGGGAAGTGAGCTAACCACATGTCATACAAATAACATTGGTAACATACAGGTACCTGCAGGTGAAGGTGTTACATAAGTTTGGGACATGGTTGAGCACGAGTGCTACCATTGCACTCAATTGTTTGTAGATTGGACCAACTGAACTCAATGCTATATCTGATTTCAATGTATGGTTTTCTCACCCTCAGCCCATACAGCTAAGGGGTGTATCGACAACTTTTACTCCCTAAAAATAGCAAATTGGTAGTTAGCTCAACAATATTAGCCCCAATCAGTTACCCATATTATATTATAGGGCCGCAATTAAGGTGAAACCCATGAACCATAGGAAATCCGAACATTGTACTGCTAATAACTTTTGACTTGCTGGACAGATTTGGATGACATAAAGCTCGTCACGGGCCCCCAGGCTGGACATTTTGGGAACGATTTGTTAAAAAAAATTTGGTCAGCCGACACGCAAAAACTACTGTATGGATTTGGGCCAAATAAGAAACAACTTAGGCATGATTCGTTGACTGTATTTCCAGAACTGGTTTAGGGTAAATCCATACATTAGTATTTAAAATATTCGACAGGGAAGGGGGTGTCCCCTGCTCCCACAAATAATAGCCACATTGCCCACAGCGCTTTGCAGCAGTGAGGCTTTGCAGAAATGAAAAGATGCAATGTTTTCCCCAAATTAGAGGGGATGGACAAACCTTAGTTAGTAGTTGGCTCTGGCTGGATTTGGTAGTCCAAATTGTTAGGAGATCTGGTAGTAATAGTCCAGTCCTTGAGTCATGTGAGTTTTTGTTTTAAATTGGTGACAACATAGATATTTATCTTTTTTCGTGCCAAATTGGTGAAAGCAAAAAAACACAGCCGACGCGCGTTTCAACCGAAGTCTTCATTAAGGCAAAGACTGGTGGCAGCAGACTCGCGTTAGAGCTGGTGGCTAGCGGCCCTAGTCGGGGTGCCAGTTGTGGCTGGTTAGCCTGGTCTCGGGCCGGGATCAGCGCTGCGTTGTGGATCTGTCCGACGGCATGTTTTAAACAAAACATTTGTCAAGGTCAGCACCCCCACCCATTGGAAAATTTGGGAACAATACATTAAAAATGAAAATCGTTATTAAGAAAACAAACAGCACCATTTTTTAACAGCCGTAGCACGAAAACCGCTGGGCAGATTTGGACCAAATAACAAACAACTTGGGCACAAAGCATTGTGTGATGAATCTGATGGTGTCATCACTCCCTTTCCTTGGGTAGCCTCTCCCTATGTGGCCAGGGGAAGGCAGCCGCTACCTGACCCTGGGGGTGGCTATATGTGGGAGGACCACATGGGAACCTCAGGGGGATACCATGGCATCATCGGAGGAAGGCACATACCGCCCTCTCCCAATTAGGGATGTTCCCTTTGTGTCTCAAGCTTTTATGGTTTATTGTGAAAGTTCCCTCCCACTGTCCCAACCTAGGAAAGCCCAACATTTCTATATATATATATATATATATATATATATATATATATATACACACACACACATGGTGGTCAGTCATAATATCGAAAAAAAAATGTCGAATTACAATAACTTAATGTCGAAAAAAATAAAAATCGAATTCTTTATTTTTTTATATATATATCTTTTTTTGGGGTTCCGCAAGTAAAGAAAAAGGTTAAAAAAAAAAAAAGAGAGCGTGGGGGGAACCCCCGATTTCGCATAAAAAACGTATTAAAAAAGAAATTCGAATTTTTTTCCACATCATTTTTTTGATTTTTTGACTTTCGACATTTTTGCATTCGATTTCATGACTATATATATATATATATATATATATATATATATATATATATATATATATATATATATTCAGTAAAAAAACTTTTCGGTAAGCTAAGCAACCATAACTCGCGCCACCACTGTGCCCTGCTAAGACTAACACCCAGGACATCAATGATGACATAACAAATATCATTGATGAAATCAGTGATGACATCACATGTGCATTTACGTTTCATACAAGGGGTTGTGAATGTAATGTTGGCAAAAAAGTATCAGGGATTATCGGGAGACGTGCAATAAACTACATTCTTCATCACGCAATGTAGTGTCCTAAAGAACATTCCATTTCAGTGTTCTTTCTAGTACAGGAACCTACTCATACAGAAATGTAGGTATTGGCTTGCAAATATAGCACCACAGAGGTGCTATATTTGTAATTTTCCAAAGTTATCTAATAAAACGGTGAATGCTTCTGTATTAGACTTTTCTGTACTTTGAAACATGTACTAAGTAGCTAATAATGCATCACTTACTACATATTTCTACTAATACACGCAAAGCATAAATAGACTACAATGCATACAAATATGGGGCTTATATATGGAGACTAAAGTAAGCAAACAAGAGGCAGTATCATTAGCAACTGTGTATAATCTACATATTGTATGTATGCACAAAAATGATTGCAGTGTTTCAGGCCTGCCTATTCCCCTATATATGTACATCATAAAATGTGATTAAATTCTAAGGAAAGTAGTTTTAAGAACATGTGAGAATAGCACTATCTATAAATGTAATACCTTTTGAAAGTTAAGTTTCTGACTGTCAGTAAATAAATCCACCTGGCCTAGATATGGCAGTGAACAAAAAGAAGAGGCTAGACATGTGATGTCATCAGTGATGTCATCAATGATATTTGTGATGTCATCATTGATGTCCTGGGTGTTAGTCTTAGCAGGGCACAGTGGTGGCGCGAGTTATGGTTGCTTAGCTTAACATAACTGGCGAATGTCAGGGTTTATTAGATTTTACTTGTAACCATAACGTCCTTTTAACAACGTTTTTTTACTGAATTTCATAGGTTTTTATTAGTGCAACTTAACCAAAATGTCCCTTTAACAAAGTTTTTTTTACTGAATTTTACAGGTTTTTAGTAGGGCAACTTAACCATACCGTCCCTTTAAGAAAGTGTTTTTGCTAAAGGTCATTGGATTTTAGTAGCGGCACGTAACAATAATGTAAAGTAACTTCTGACTTAATTACACACCTTGCGGAGAATGCCACATGACCATATGCTGGCGTTCAGCACGGTGACATGTCCGAGAATCCGTACACACTTACCAATAAGATGTATGCCTCGTGGACAGTGTGGAAATACATTTTATATTGATGTAGGAACGTCCACCTTCAACAGTTCCCTTGCACAGCTCCAGCACGTATTGGTAGTCAGCTATTAGCATTGTAGTACACAGTACAAACTTTTAGCAAAAGTTCTAGTTATCTGAAAACGACATCAGCTAAGGCCATCCCTCCTCCCCAAGAAACAGCACCACTGCTGTAATGAAGGAGCATGAGAAACACTGCCCCTACCTTACAAATAACAAACGCACATTTTCCTCCGTCCACCTACCCCCCCATTTTACGGTTTGGTGCCTCTTTCCTCATTTCCGTTCGCAAATTTCCTTATTAGCTGTCCTACCAAAAAAAAATGCCATCCATAAACAAAGCAAATGTTCCTTTAAGAGCCACCTTTCACAGTGTAAACATATCTAAAAAAAATAAAATGGCATACACTCCATCTACTATATATTTCTCAGTAAAGGACATAGACGTAATAAGATTTGCCATTAACAATCTAGATTTGCAAAGCAGTAACGTGTGCTACTAAAAAATAGGATTTCTCATTATAATCCGGCCCACCTACGGCGTGCCGGATAAAAAAAAAATCCTTTTCCAAGATGGCCACCATAGAAAGGGAAGGCGGTTGTTCAATACATGGCCCCTGTTCGCTCTCCATGGCAGCCTGCAAAAAGCAAAACTACATGCCGTGATGCAGAACCTGAAAATGAACATACGGCGACGTACAACATAGCACGTTACATTTTGAAATAATACAATGGTTTTTAAAAGAAAACATTAACATTGTAGAATTTGTAAGTAGTTTTATTTCACAAGAAACTGTCTGAGACTATCGGACTATTCTCATTTTCAATCAAATTGTAACATTGCTTCTATGTGCGTCATCGAAAATGTTAATTGTGAGGCACACGTTGTTCTTTTCCCATACACAAAGTATGCGTTTTCGATAAAGCAACCGCTTTGTTCGCACAGTGATTTCCAAGACGTCGCCTGGACCTTCGGCCTACACCACCATAAAAGATGTTATGTTACTCCTAATGGCCACTTCAGCATAAGGACAAAGGTGGCCGGTGCGATCATCCCACAAAATTGTGACGGACAGGCAGCCGGTCATGATCAGTTGCATCTGGCGTCCAAAGAAGCCATCACTCGGCATCTGGAATCCATGGCAAGCACAGTGAGGCAGGATGTAGCTGGGTGGAAAACGTAAGAGAAAGTACGTATCAATACCCAGCCTTCAGCAAACAATTTCAAAAAAGAAAAAAACAACACGGAAACTAATACACAAATTGAAGTGGTCATACATGACATTTTAAGGAAATATTAGCGTTGAACATGGGTAAATCTAGTGACAGGCTACAATCGCTGAGAATCTGCACTCTCCATAAGTAAAACAAAAAATGCCAACTACACAGAAAGATGGTACTTCAGTTACAAAGCCAATATTAATGGTCAAGTAACAAAAAATTACATCTGGTGATTTCAAAAAAGACCAAAAGAATGTGCAAAGTGATACACAAAGCAATGTGGTCAAACATGACATTTTAAAGAAGAAATAGTAGCGTTGAGCAAGGGTAAGTCTAGCCATAGCCTGCAAACGCGGAGAATCTGCACTCTTCATAAGTGAAAAAAAATGACAACTGCACAGAAAGGGAAAAAAATGACAACTGCACTGAAAGATAATACTTCAGTTATATTGTCAAAATTATTGTTCTGGTAATAACAAATTTAAACTGGGTCCGGTGTAGAGTCGTCAAAATTAAACTTACATGATATTTACCGCCTCCACTGGTTTTGGATAAAGTCAGACAGCAATGTATTTGCACCAAAGATTCTGCGTGAACTGATTATTTCATCTGCCTTACAAACGTTTTTAAAACATAACCTTATCAAATGGTATTTTTTTGCAAACTTTCACTCCCTGCATTGTTGCTTAATTTTCCCTTTTGCTCAAGGTCAAAAAACAATTGACCCTTGTGGGTTTAGTGGGATGCGTGGGCCTACTGAGCTCGCAACCAAAAAATCAAAGCAAGTGACCTTCACTCAGAATGCAAATACATTCTCACATTCGCAACAACATATGAGAATCCATTCATGAGAACCGCTACTCCCATACACTTGTAGAACCGCTGTTTCCATCAAACAGTGCAGGTAGCTGCCTGAGATTTCAAACTCTAGGACGCCAGTATGAGTGCAATATTATTCTAAATACATTGTAACACAGACGCAGTAATTCTTCGCCGTATATTGAGCATCAACTTCCAATTTACCGTAGGACTTTGGTGACAATAAAACACCACTTTTTGACTTCCTGCTGACACATCCCATCCCAGCCTCATTAACACTCACCTTCCGAAACATTATTTCATAAGTGAAAGAAGTGCAATGGTGTCTTGTTTTATATGTGTTACCAGCGATGTCCGCGTACACCAAAACACGAACAAAAGATGGCGGGCGCAGCGAAAGAATGCTGTTCCGCAACCAATCAGTGAACGCGTCACATGTCCGTGGACATGACGCTACAGATTAGCCAATCGATTTCTTGTCCGTGGAGCGAACAGGGCAGTGTGTCTGCGCTTCGGACATAGATATCACTAATTTTTTGAGACATACTTTTTGTTCGTTTTAAAGGAAACTACTGGACGGATTGTCACCAAATTTACAAAACCACGCTTTCGGGACCAAGCTCCTGCCGCAAATTTGGAAAAATCCATCCAGCGGTTTGGCCTGTAGGCGTGCGCAAAGTTTTTCCCCCATTCAGTCTATGGGAAAAAAAGACGTTTTGGGACCCCTCTATAACTTTTCCCCCCCTGGACCAAACATCACCAAACTTTGCAAAAAAATTCAGAGTGGCCCATATACTTGCAAAGTTTGGTGAGGATTCGTCCAGGGAGAGCAGAGTTATAAGCCACCCAAAAAGTGCTCTTCCTATGGAAACAGCAACTTAACCATAACTACACAGCCACTTTCGTGGCTGTGTAATATATATATAAATATATATACATACACACACACACATATATATTCCACGGCCCGCAGTAGTTATGGTTAAGTTGCTCAACTCATAGGAAGAGCACTTTTTGGGTGAAGTTTGGTGAGGTTTTATCCAGGGGGGCCAAAGTTATAGGGGGGTCCCAAATTTTTTCTCCATAGACTGAATAGACAAAAACTTTGCTCACGCTTACAGGTCAAACCCTTGGATAGATTTTCATGAAATTTGCAGCAGGAGCGGCAACTTGGTCCTGAAAGCGTGCTTTTGTAAATGATGTGATAATCAGTCCTGTACTTTTTAAAAAATCATGTGAAATGTACGTCTAAAAAAATTAGTGATATCTGGCACCGCTCTGCAGTCCCATTTCACTGTTCGCTCCAAGGCCAAAAGTCTGATTGGGCTGGAGTGTGGCATGATGGCGGCAGACATTGGACGCGCCCGGTGGTTGGCTGGAGGGAAGCGTGATGTGGTCATAAGTTTGGGTAATGCCGCCATGCTGTAGCCGAGGATAGTGGGGCGCAGAAAGGGGCTGGAAAACATGGGTTCTGGCAAGGACCCCTCCTCTGGTCGAATTTGCTGTACAGAGCTACAGTGGGCCGGATAGCCAGGAAGGTCGGACCCTGCTTGGGTTTTAAGGAGCGCACCTTTTATTTGTTGCTTTGCTCTGCTGCTGGTTTCTTCCCTGGGTAGTGCAGGACCCTCCAGTCTTCCTACTTCTTGTCAGCCCGACAGTCGCTTCAGGAACCTTGAGCCTGCAGAAACTACCAGGTACGTCCGCCTCAGCTACAGCTCCCTCTCCGTTTTAAGGTACCGTGCAAATCCGGTTGTTCGTTTCGTCCAGCCGCAGGGAAAGTGTGTGAAATCTTTCTCCAATCCGAGGGCTTGTCCTGCTCTAGTATAGCACAACAAGATACCTGTTGCACACATTAAATCCAGAGGGTGATCACAAGCGTTTTTGGCATCAAAGATGTCTTCTTTGAACTAACTTTTCTGGTGACCAACTCCGTCTGGAACTCGTGGCACAAACTTTACCGCAAACTACCCTGAACTGTGCGATCTTGAACAAAAGACTTTTGACCTAGTGACTTTGGCCCTAAGCCTTTTTTTCCTGATTCTATCACTGTAGTTCATCTTGCTCACTTGCCCGAGTACTTACTTGTTGGTGTGGTTCAATTTCTATTAACTTTGTCTTTCCCTCCCTTTGAAAATGCTGGAGTGTCATTTTGCTCCCACTTCATTTTGTGAGCTTAACTTGTCTGGAAATTATTGGGAGTGGTGTGGTGTATTAAGAGTGTGATTTTTAAACTGCTTTAACTTAGTGAAATGTTATACAACTGAAGAGTAAAATACATGCATATTATTTTACTTGAAAATCTTGAGTCATTGTTTGTTTGTTTGTTTGTTTTTATTATTTGTAAGGCGCACCTCACCCGTGGGTAGCAGGGCGCAAGCAACAAGAGGAGTGTACAGCTTAGGTTACAGAAAACGCAGTAGATGGATCCCAATAGGTTACAGTGTTGGGAGCATCGAACATTTGGGTCAAGACAACAAAGTATAATTAACAAGTGAATATACATCATTTACAATTTATAGATAAATCTAAGCATAAAGATGAGAAGATATGGGATTTATACACAATTTACAATGGGTTGCGCAGTGGATGTGGTTAAATATCTTATTGGGTATCGTGTTCCTTGATCCAGCGGATGGTATTGGATCTGAATTGTGGGTAGGGAAGGTCTTCCCTTAGCGGTGGTGGTAAGGAATTCCAAAATTGTGCTGCTTTATTCCCTCCAGCCATAGTTCGTTTGAATCTTGGGACGGTGAGGAGATTTGAGTTAGCCCTTCTAGGGGGGCGGCAGGAAGTCGGTCTGGTAAATCTTGTTATTAAATACTGTGGGGCCGCTTGGTGTAAGCATTTATGGGTCAAGGAGACCGATTTAAGGAAGATTTTGTCTTTTGTAGAGAGCCAATTAAACAATCTTCTCGTCTCTAAGATGTGTGTTTTCCTCGGGAGGTTTAGGGCTGCTCTTAAGGCATTGTTCTGTAGGATTTGAACTTTGTTTGTAATGTATTTATTGCTGATGTAGCGGAGGCCACGGCATTGACTTGTTTTTTGAATGTGAGTGTAGAGTCTAAATAAAATCCTAAGGTTTTGACCTCCTTAGCTACGGTAATGATGTTATTGTCTATGACAAAAGAGGAGTAGTTTTGGCCCAATTTGTTGAGGTTGGGTGTAGTGCCTAAGATGAGGAGTTCAGTCTTGTCATCATTCAGGCATAGACCATGAGAGGCCATCCATGCCTGGATGATGAGGTACACATGATTTACAAAGGCCAAATCCTTGTTGTAATCCCCCATCAACGGGATGAGGATCTGGGTATCATCGGCATAGTTTGTGTAGGTGATATCCAGGCCATCTAGATTGTCGAAAAGGGGCTTTGTAAAAATGTTATACAGTGTAGGGGATAGGCAAGAACCCTGTGGTACACCGCAGGTGATGGGCATGGGGTCAGCGGCTGCTGATGGTGAAAAGACTTGCATCGTGCAGTTATTAAGGAAGGACTGGATCCATTCAGTTGCCTCCTGGGAGAAGTGTGCTGCCGACTGTGTGTGCAGAGGATCTCATGGTTGACTAGGTCAAATGCAGCTGAGAGATCGAGGAGTAACAGAAGTGCTGTCTTGCCCTCGTCTCTCAGCTCATCTATCTGTGCCTTTAGATCTATAAGCGCAGTCTCAGTCCCGTGTTGAGGTCTGAAGTCTGACTGACTTACTCCTAGAAGATGGTTAAGTTCGAGGTAGTGTTGAATTTGTTGGTATGCTATTTTGTCAAGGATTTTAAGGAGAAATGGCACTGTAGTGATGGGACGGTAGTTCGTGGGGATGGCAGGATTTAGGTTTTTTAAGGAGTGGGAGGACCCAGGATTGTTTCAGGTTGTTAGGTATGATGCCGGTTCTGAAGGATGCATTTATTAGTTTCGTAATAAATGGTGAGAGTTCTCTGGCTGCATCTTTTATCAGTTGAGCCGGGCATAGGTCTCCATGGCAGTTCGAAGGTTTAAGTGCAAGTATAACTTTTTCAACCTCTTTAGTGGAGACTTTGCTGAAGTTGAAGAGAGGGGTGGGCACAGGAGTTGACCTCGTAGTAGGTTGAGGAGTGGAACTGTTGTTGTTCAGTTTAGAGGTGTAGAGGAGGGAATCTTTTTTGTTGCTGATTTTAGTTTGCAAGGAAGTAATTTTATTAGCAAGAGCATTTTGAATATCTGTGCACCAGTTTTTGTCCTTGATGCAAGAGTCAGGCGGCTGGACAGTAGTTTCTATTTCTTTCAGTATTGAGAAGAGCTCTTTGGTGTTGGATTTTGCTTGAGAGATACGAAGGTTGTATGAAGTTTGTTTTGCGAGGATAATTTCTTTTTTGTAATGGGAGGCTAAATTACTTAGGTTTATTTTATTGATTTCAGATGGATCTGATCTCCAGATTTTCTCGTAGCGTCGTTTCTCCTTTCTAATAGCCTTAAGGTGGGGAGAGAACCAGTTGTTCACATGTTTACGAGGTTTGCTCTTTCTCACTTTAAGAGGTGCTGTGGCATCGAGGGAGGATAACATTACTTTATTATAGAGGTCTACCAGAGTTGAAGGATTCATATGTTCCAGAATGGCATTGAGAGTCGGAAGGATCATAGGCATGAGGTTTTCAGGAGTGATATTTCTCTTATTTCTGGTTGGGACAGCTGGGGCTATGCTGTTGGGTTGCAGCGATGGTGTGGGTTCTAGGGAGAATGTGATCAGGTGATGATCAGACCATGGCTGTGGGATTATGGATGAGACTGTGAGTGGGCAAATATGCACAGCTAACTAGTCCAAAGTTCTACCTTTGGTATGGGTGGGAGCTGTAATTTTCAGCGTGAAACCTAGTTCCTCTAGGGAGTTGTTGATTAAAGTAGCATTGGCGTCTAACGGGTCGTTGAGGCCCAGGTTAAAATCACCTAATGTGATGCATTGAGAGGAGTTCTTGAGATTGTGTGAAACAATATTTGTTAAATCATCTTCAAAAGATCCTAATCGACCAGGAGGTCTGTATATTAGGTGGATGGATACAGTTTGCGTATTAGATATGGTTAGCTTAGCCGTTAAGGATTCACATGAACTTGTGTTAAGTAGTGGAGAGAGATTCACTGATAAATTGGTTTTGGCTATAATAGCAAGGCCACCACCTCGAGAGGTAGTGCGGTCGTGTCTTAGAAGGGTATAGTCATCTGGCACAGCTAGCATAATTGCTGGGCCGGCTGCTGGGTGTAGCCAGGATTCAGTGACAGCTAAAAGGTCTAAGTTTTCATTGTGTAGTAAGTCAGCTATATCGGTAGCATGGGCTAACATAGAGCGTGCGTTTATAAGATCCGCTCTAATTCCAGGCTGGGCTGGTTTTGAGGTAGCTAGTTGTGATTTAAGTTTACATTTCAGGGGCATGATCGGTTCACGGAAAAGTCTGCTGTTACGTTGGAGTGGGTGCAGGTGATGGCTTGAATTGTGCATGCTGCAAGCAGCGTTGCTGTGCGCACGATTAGTTGGGGGGTCATAGAGCCTAGGTAGTCTGGTGCGTAATTTGAGGTTCCTCTGAGAGACAGTGCATGGTACGGTAATCATGGCATCCTGTTTGAAGGCATACTGCGCTGGCGCCGGTGGGGCTAGATTAATGGGCATAGTGTAGTCTTGTAGGCTAGTAATGTAAAGGAGAGTTCTAAGTAGAACAGTGTATAGCATTGGTACGTAGATTGTGGACAACAAACTGATAAGGAATCAGACAATGTATTGGGGATGTCCGTGCATAGTAGCATGCATATGTGTAGCACAGGGATCAATTTACGGTATGCACTAAACAATAAATCACCTAGATTTGATTTTAGCAACCAGGGCCAAAACAAAGGGTCAATTACAGTAGATGCAAGCAATAGATCACCTAGATTCGATTTAAGCAACCAGGGCCAAAACAAAGGGTCAATTACAGTAGATGCAAGCAATAGATCACATAGATTCGATTTTAGCAACCAAGGCAAAAACAAAGGGTCAATTACAGTAGATGCAAGCAATAGATCACCTAGATTCGATTTTAGCAACCAGGACAAAAACAAAGGATCAATTACAGTAGATGCAAGCAACAGATCACCTAGATTCGACTTTAGCAACCAGGGCCAAAACAAAGGGTCAATAGCAGTATGCACAGGCGATGGATCAACTAGATTCAGTTTTTTGCAAACGAGGTTACAAGATAATAAAATATGCAGCAAGGAGGCAGTGGTCAGGCAAGTTGCAGCAGTCTAAATGCAGTTACTAATAGGCAGCCTAGAAACGATTTTAAATGGTCAAGTAGAATATGGGATACTCTAAGTACAATATGTTAGAGCAGTGGCAGGTATGGCCAGGAGTCAAGCAAGTGACAGCAATCTGAGTGCAGATGCTAGGAAGCACTCTGAGTGTCGTTATAGAGCCGCTAAGCAGGGTCATTGCATCTCAGGGAGCAATGTACGAATGTGACAAAGAGTGTGCGCAGCAACACGTGGGAAACATAGGAGTGAGTTGGTCGCCAAATGTTTACAATTGGTTATTTGGGGCTAATTCAAGTGCAGTGGAGCGGAATGGTTGCATCGGAGCACCGAAGGCATAGAGGTGCAAGTCACAAGTCATAACAATTGTTTGCAAGGGTCCGGCTTGGTACCGTGCGAGTGTCAAAGTGGGTAGAAGAGGTCTACTAGACGCTGTGCAGGTACTTGCCCCAATGGGTTTGTGGAGGTAGAATCGATATCTAACGGGGATATCTGAAGAATAGGGCAGCGTTTCAGGCCCCTGGCGCCGGCAGCGCAGACAGGCTCCAGACAGGGAGGCCTTGTGGGTATGGCCTTAGGGGGAGGGCCGGCTACTTTGCCTGCCGGCGAATGGAAGCCGCGTATGAACGTAGCTTCAACCAATGAGCTACTGTGTGGCTCGAGGGGCCGTTACCATGGATGCAGGAAATGCTGAAGGTGTTACAGTGAAGCTGGCAGCCATTTTGGAATGGCAATGGCTTCTCGTGTTGCTGACCACGCCGATCACCGTGGTTCAGCCTTCCTAGGTCTGAGAACGGCTGCGGGATGGGTGGGCGGGTGCTCCGTGCCTCGGAAGCACTGAGGAAGTAATTAGATTGCTGGTGCCGTAGTAGGCTGTTGAGAGGAATCAGAGTGAATATATGCTCCGAGGCCAGCTTCCTTACCTCACATCTGTGAGTAGCTGGGATTCGCTGTGGGCTGCTCCTGCAGCGTGGGTGGAGGGAGCTCCTGCTCCTCCAGGATACGATCGTGGGCTGAGGATGGCTCCAGACAGGGAGGCCTTGTGGGTATGGCCTTAGGGGGAGGGCCGGCTACTTCACCTGCCGGCGAATGGAAGCCGCGTATGAACGTAGCTTCAACCAATGAGCTACTGTGTGGCTCGAGGGGCGTTACCATGGATGCAGGAAATAGTAATTGCTGTCCTTTGTGTAACTATTTGATACTGCTCACTTACTCTTGAGATAAGTCTGGCTGCTCAGCCATCTCTACCACTTTAACTGTGTAGTACGGGCTTGTACCAAATGTGAATTTGTACTGTCACTTGTAGTCTTAATTGCGTGTGGTGTTCCCAAAGGGTACTGCATATAATTCTGCCTAACACTGGTGTACAGCGGTGAGGATAAAAGTATAGTAATTACACTTAGAGTGCTGCTATTACCTTGGATCAACTAACCACAAGTCTAACATCACTAAAAAGCAATATTAATCATGTCTGATATGGAAAGCTACAGTCGGGAGACCCTCCTGAGTTACACTGCTGATTATCTAAGAAATCTGTGTAAAGAAAGAAATTCTCTGCCAAAGGCAAAAAGTCTGTAATTGATTGAAAAGTTGTTAAAGAGCCAAAGTCTGGAGAGTGGGTCTGAAATACCTGACTCTCTAGCAAATGTGGAAAGTATTGAGGATGATAATATGTTTGTTATTGATGAGTTGGAAGAGGCAGATGTATCCCTTAATGTAGGCCTCCCTTCTCCCTTGCCTGCTCAGCAACCTCAACCCTTCTCTACTGGGACCCCCACAGGTCCTACACTTAGTCCTGAATAGATTGGTCTAGAGAAAATGAGGCTTGAACTGGAATTCAGATATTTAAATACAAGAACTTAAGCTCAGAGAAATGGAGTTGAATCATGAACTAGAAATAAAAAGATTATCTCTTGAAAATGCTTCTCTCCCAGAGTCTTCTAGGTCTTCCAGTCCTAAGAGACCCTGTATGCCTAAAGGAATTGAGGGTATGTATGAGATTAAGCTTGACATTTTGGATTGGTTGGTAATGTTTGAATATAACCAAGGTACTCAAGGCCTTACAGGGAATCAATTGCTTCCCTGGCTCTTCTCTAGGCTACCCACTGTTGCATCTGATGTTGTGATGGAGTTGGGGGAGGTGAATAGGGTGGATTATGAGTGTGTGAAGCTAGCTTTATTGCTAGATTTGGGAAGACCCCTTCCCATTACCTTAAGAGGTTTAGGACCCTCAAAAAGCTTTGGGCTACCTGGGTATGTGAATGTTTGAAAAACATAGATGGTTGGATTAAGGGTTACAGAGTAAACACTTAGGAAGGAATGAAAAATCTTGTTATGTTGGAGTCTATTTTTGATGTCTGCTCTCCTGAGCTCAGACAGCACTTGGCTGATTCTAAGTAGATAGATCCAAAGAAACTAGCTAAAGCTGCTGACTTGTGGGTTGCCATCAGGGCTACTCACAAGGATTCTGGGGCTACTCAGAAGAAGGATGAGGGAAAACAGCCAAAGAAAGGTAACAAGGAGAATTCTAATACCTCCCATCCAAAAGAGGACCACAAACAACAACATAATGGAAAACCACAAGGGAAACCAAATCAGGCTAGTGCACCATCTGGACCCAAACCAGATAGAGGTCAGACCAAACCCCCATTCATCAAGATATTTGGGAAATGTTATGTTTGTGGGTCAACTGACCATGTGAAAGGGGATCCCAGATGCAAGGGTAAACCTATGGCAAGTCGAAACTTTCACCTACTGGCTGATGAACCCATGAGAGTCTCAGCTAGTGTTTCTTTAGTGTCCCTGGGCTTGTGGGAACAAAAGAATTTAGATGTCTATAATTCCATCCCAGATAATATTAAATAGTATTATTTTTTTATTTATTGATGCTGATATGGTCAAAAAATGTATCTTGACCTTTCAACATATTTCAAAAATAATATAAAAACAATTTCAAAATTTCTATATACATTAAATGTATCTAACATTTGAATACAATAAGTGATAAACATACAAGAAGAACTAAAGAGAAATGTAAGTTGCAGTGTCATTCATTGAGTTTCCGAGATTATTGATCACATACTATCATTTTTCAGTTATAAGTTTTCAATTGTAAGCAATTGAGATAGTTTATCAATGCATATCGTAAGGATTTCTTCTGTGTATGAAACAACTCTAACCACAATTGTTCTTTGGTTAGACGAACTAGTTACTCTTACCTTGTAACGTTCTTTCGATGGGATGTTCCTCCGACGTATTCCTTATCTTAGATAGAAATCCTTCAGCTTTGCTGGCCTCGGAAAATTTTTTCGCCAGAGGGCGCTGCGCGTCGATGATCGCCGAGTCGATGACCCTCGACGGCCTCCGTGCCGACGTCGACGTCATCCTGCCTATAAAGGCCGCGCGCAGCGTCCGTTGCTCAGTTCCGTTTTGTAGTCCCCAGTAATGTTTTTGGATTAGACTAATCACCTTGAAGGAGCATAGGCTGCAAACCCACAGGAAGTCATACTGCGGGGATGGATGGGAGGGTCGATAAGGAATACGTCGGAGGAACATCCCATCGAAAGAACGTTACAAGGTAAGAGTAACTAGTTCTTCGAAGGGATTGTGTCCTCCGACGTATTCCTTATCTTAGATAGACTCCCATAGCAGTGGTATTGTGACTGGAGGCGGGAGTAATAAAAGTTATGTTACCCTTCCAGAATGGACAGAGTGTAACACAGCCTTGCCGAATCTAGTTTCTTGACTAGAGGAGGAATCCAGGCTATAGAATTTGGTAAATGTATGTGCGGACGACCATGTGGCAGCCGCACATATATCTCGAATTGGCACCCCTCTTTGAAGGGCTGAGGATGTTGCGATACCCCTGGTAGAATGAGCCCTTAGATTTTGAGGAGGCTCCTTTCCTGCCAATTTGTAGCACTCCAGAATGGCTAAAATAATCCATCTGGAGATGGTTTGTTTTGTTATTGGAAGGCCCAACTTATGTCCTGCATAACCTACAAAGAGTTGGTCTGCTTGTCTGATCTTAGCCAATCTGCTGATATAAAAGCTCAAGGCTCACTTAGGGTCCAGCCTGTGCAGTCTCTCTTCCTCCTTCCCCGGATGAGGAGGAGGGTAGAAAGAAGGTAATATAATCTTCTGAGTGATGTGAAACTCCGAGACTACCTTCGGGAGGAAGTTAGGCTTCACCTGAAGAACAACTTTGTCCTTGTAAAAGATTGTATGTGGAGGTTTACACGATAAGGCTTGCAACTCGCTAACCCTTCTAGCAGATGTCAATGCTATTAGCAAAACAGTTTTGAGGGTGAGAAGCTTCAATGAACAAGAGTGTAGTGGTTCAAAAGGGGCACCCTTTAGGAAGTTTAAAATTAGGTTTAAATCCCATAAGGGAACTTGAAAAGGTTTCGGGGGATAAACATTAGTTAATCCTTTTAGGTATTGTATTACCAATGGAATTTTGAAGTATGAAGGCTCCTCTGCAGTGCGCTTAAAGATTGATAGCGCTGCGAGATAGCCCTTAATTGTGCCAACCTGTAGGCCTGAATTAGCCAGGTAAAGTAAGAATGACAACACCATAGGTGTACCACAAGAAAAGGGTTCAATATTCTTTTCTCTGCACCAGCTGCAAAATTTGTTCCAACGGCAGCGGTATAGAGTTTTAGTTGCCGGCCTTCTGGCCGAAAGCAACACCTCCATAACATCATCCGGAAGGTCCCAATCCTTGTACCTCAACCTTTCAGACACCAAGCGTGAAGGTTGAGGGTCTTGATGGCTGGATGGAGAACCTGACCTTCCTTCTGCGAGAGAAGATCCTCTCTGTATGGCAGTCGAATTGGAGGGCAGATGGACATGTCTAGAAGGTCCGGGTACCACGTTCTCCTGGCCCAATCCGGGGCAATTAGGATCATGGTCTTCCGAAACCTTCTCAACCTCCTGATCATTTGAGGAATGACAGGGACCGGAGGGAACGCGTACAGAAGTGGGAACTCCCAGTCCACTACGAACGCATCTCCTAGAGCTCCTCTCGGGGGAAATTCCCTTGAGCAAAATCTGTCGCACTTCCTGTTGATACTGGTGGCGAACAGATCCACTTGAGGGGTTCCCCAAAGGGCGAAGATCTCTTGAAGGACTTCCTGAGCTATCTCCCACTCGTGAGAGACTGTGCTCTGCCTGCTCAGAGCGTCCGCTGTCAAGTTCTTCTCTCCGGCTAGGTGAATTGCCGATAGAGAGATTCCTTCCTGAATTGCCCAAAACCAGAGCTGCATCGCCTCTCTGCACAGTGGTAGTGAGCCTACGCCTCCTCTTTTGTTGAGGTAGTGCATGGCCACTGTATTGTCCGTCATTATTAGGACGTTTCTTCCCCGTACAGACGGCAGAAAAGCCTTCAGCGCTAGTCTGATGGCTCTCAGCTCCAACAGGTTGATATGTAGTCTGGACTCCGATGGAGACCAACGACCGCTGATGGTCAAGTCGTTGGCGTGAGCTCCCCACCCCGTGAGTGAGGCATCCGTGACTACTGTTATCTCCGGCCATGGTTGCCAAAACATTTCTCCTTTCAGGATGTTCTCCCGACAGGCCCACCACTGAAGGTCTCGGGCTACTTTGACCGGGATCCGAAGGAGATCTGTCATCCTTCCTGAGAACTGTGACCACTGAGTTCTCAGTGCCCACTGGAGGGATCTCATTCTCAGGCGAGCCTCCGGCACGAGGAATATGCAGGATGCCATGAGGCCTAGCAACCTCAGAAAGTCGTAGGCTGGGAGATATTGGGCATTCTGAAATCTGATGACCATCTGCAGAATATCTCGAGCCCTCACCTCTGGTGGCAAGGCTCTTCCCAGGGAAGTGTCCAGGACTGCTCCAATGAATTGGAGTCTCTGTGATGGTATCATCTGTGACTTCTTTAAATTGAGGGAGAAGCCCAGCTTGTGAAGGAAGTGGCAAACATAATCTAGTTGTCTCTGAACCTGTTCCGAAGATACAGCTCTGATCAACCAATCGTCTAGGTAAGGGTAGACATGAATCCCTTCCCTCCTTAGACTTGCAGCCACAACCGACATTAGCTTGGTAAAGACCCTCGGGGCGGAGGTTAGCCCAAATGGCAGAACTCGAAATTGATAATGAGAGCTGCCAATTGCGAACCTCAGGTATCTCCTGTGCCTGGGATGGATCGGCACATGGAAATAAGCGTCCTGGAGGTCTAGAGATACCAACCAGTCCTGAAGCTGGAGGGCCTGAAGGATCTGAGAGAGAGTCACCATCTTGAACTTGTCCTTTCGGAGGAATTTGTTCAATTCCCGTAAGTCTAAGATGGGTCTCAGTCCTCCGTCCTTCTTCGGTATTATGAAGTAGGGGGAGTACCAACCCTTGTTCCTTTCCGCTACAGGTACCAGTTCTATGGCACCTTTCTCTAGCAGGTCTAAAACCTCCTGCAAGAGGAGCGGATCTGGAAGCTTCAAAGGGTTGTTCCCCGGTGGATGACTCTGAGGGATATGTAGGAAGGGCAGGCAGTAACCTTGGGCCACTGTCTCCAGAGCCCAAGCATCTGACGTAATAGCCTGCCATTCCGTCAGATGGTGAGTTAACCTGCCCCCTACTGGTGTTCTGTGAGGGGAGACCTCAGAGTGGTTTTGAAGCGGCTGATGCAGTTGCCGAAGGTAAAGTGGCTCCTGCTCCTGCGGGTGCGGCTTTCTTTCCCCTACCCCGTCCACCACGGGTAAATCTTCCTTGGCCTCTTTGAGCCGGTCGTCCTCTGCCCTTTCCATATGAGGAATAGTAACGAAAGGACCGTCCTCTCCACGATGATCCCGAAGGACGAAAGGTATTCTGACGGATAGCAGCTCCCAATGACTTGGCTGCTGCCTTGGACGTTTGCAGTTTCTCCAAACTGTCATCCGCCTTCTTTCCAAAGAGGGTAGAACCGTCAAAGGGCATATTCAAAAGCCTGGTCTGCACGTCAGAGGCAAAACCAGACTTCCTCAACCACGCATGCCTGCGGATTGTGGTACTTGCCGCCATGGCCCTGCTGATACTGTCAGCAGAATCTAGGCCAGTTTGTAGGGTCTCGCACATCGCATCTTTACCATCCCTGATGATGTTTAAAAATGCGTCCCTTTCCTCTCCTTCTTGGAGGCAGTCAGCCGCTGATGAAGCGCACTCCCAAAGGGTGTGGCTGAACCTAGCGAGCGTACAGGTCGCGTTAATAGACTTTAACGCCATGCTACAGGCAGAAAAAACCTTCTTAGCCATGGCATCATACTTTTTGTCATCCCTATCCTGCGGAGCAGTGGGGTATGCAGATGTGCTGCCTGATGAGGTTGCAGCCTGTACAACTAAGCTCTCAGGAGTAGGGTGTTTTGACAAATATTCAGGGTCAGAACTAGCCACCCTGTATTTTGTTGACAGTTTTTTATTTACTGCCGGGATAATTTCCGGCGTTTCCCAGTTTGTCAAAATCCTTCTCTGTAGAGCAGAGTGAAATGGAACCACAGGATCCTCCTGTGGGCCCTTGTCCAGTATGTCAGTGAGGTCATCCTGCTGAAAGGCAGGAGAAGGTGCAGACCAACCCATAAATTCTATGATTCTAGACATCAGAGCTCTATATGGAGTCTCCGCATGTTCTCCTGGGTCTGGTTTGATAAATTCTGCTTCAGGAGAAGTGTCCAAGCCACTAGCTTCCTGAAGTGCATCCTGAAGATTTTTTAATCCTCTTTCCTCAGAGGCGAAAGTCTCTGGCTCTGGTGATGTGGTCCTCTGTAAATCAATATCTTGGTCTGAATCCTCCCTTTCCTCAAAAATCGAGGTTAAAGGGGGATACTTTGGTTTTTGGAATGGTATAAACCCCATTTCCAATGCAGAAGGAGCCATCATCACAGGCCTTGAAAACGTCGATGTCGTCGACACCGACGTGAAAGTACTCGAAGGCGCCGTGAAAAGCGTCGAGAAATGTGTACTAGGCCTCGAGGAACTCGAAAGGATCGGAGTCCTGCTCGAGAACGACGTCGACGTTCTCGGCGTCGAGTCGGAGGTCTTTTGTCTAACCGTTGGCTGTGGAGTAGCCGTGGTTCTTTCCTTCACCGGCGTCGATATCGGCGTCGACGTCGGCGTCGACTCGATCGACTGATGCGCCGATGAATCCTTCGACAACGGCGTCGATGGCGCCGACCTCTGTTTCGAAGGAGTTTTCGACGATGGCGTCGATGATGCTTTATCTCCCGATGGCTCGAGGCGCTTTCGGGTTGACTTTTCCGCCGGGTACTGCGACTCGCGGCGTTTAGATTTTTTGGGTTTTTTACCCGGGGTATCACCCTCAGCTGTCTTCGAGGGGGACGAGGCCGCTTTCTCGAAGACGCTTAGCATCTTTTTCCTGAATTCCTCCCACTCAGCTTGCGAGCTGCGTTTTGTGGGGCAATGAACTCTCTCAGGAGAACTCGACGAAGATGACGAAGGGGATCTCCTACGTCTCTTCTTCGAGTGTCTCGATGTCGACGAGTGGTGGGAGCCACTTCGTGACCTAGAACGAGAGTGTTTTTTATGGTGAGGAGACGAACGTCTCGACTCTACCGAAGAAGCTTTCGAGGAAGTTAAAGTTGACCTACCTCTCTCGAGCTTCCCCCTACGCTCCTTCAAGGCTTTCGCCGTCATGGAAAGGCATTCCTCACACTCCGAACTCTGGTGCGTGATTCCCAGACACCACAAACAGACCCTGTGAGGGTCCGTCAACGACATTTTCTTCCCGCAGTCTCGGCACTTTTTGAAACCGGACCGAGGGGTCGTCGGGTCGGAGGAGGATGCCATCGATATCGAGGTTAGATATTATATACGTTATCTGACGAGAACTGAGCAACGGTGTTCCGAGGCACAACGAAGCGCGGAAAAACGGAACTGAGCAACGGACGCTGCGCGCGGCCTTTATAGGCAGGATGACGTCGACGTCGGCACGGAGGCCGTCGAGGGTCATCGACTCGGCGATCATCGACGCGCAGCGCCCTCTGGCGAAAAAATTTTCCGAGGCCAGCAAAGCTGAAGGATTTCTATCTAAGATAAGGAATACGTCGGAGGACACAATCCCTTCGAAATATATGCCTTTCAAAATGCTGGCAAAAATATTTTACTCTTAAATCCAGCAACTCATCATATTCAACTAGTAGATGTTTTATGGTTTCAACCAATGTTTTACAATAGCGACAAAATGTCTCCTCTTTTGATATCAATTTAGGTTTAAACAGAATGTCCTTTGTTGGCCATTCATGTAATCTGAACCGTAAAAAGTCTGCTTGATGATTGGGATTTGGTGCCTGTATCAAATATGGCTCAATTGTGCCTTGTAATTTTAGGGTAAATGGATTTTGAACGTATTTTGAGAGTTTCATACAACTTTCTCTAGTTTGAATCCAATCAAATAACCCTAACTTTTTTTTTGGCCCTAACCGGATTTTCTATCAACAATTATAAGGTAATTCCAGCATCGAGCAGAATTTTCTGGACTGTGGTGCGCCAAATGGACATGAAACGATCTTGTGCATTTTCAACATGGTTGGTTATTATATTCAACAGATCATTGGTATCTTCAGTCATTTTGCATTTTTTGTATAAAGTGCACATTTGCCATTTAAATATTGCATGCAGTGATAAGAGACCCACTTATGCCTTATAATGCACATTGATTATGATATGATAAGGCATTTGTAACGCGCCTATACACAAGTGTTTCAAGGTGCGACGAGGCAGGGGGGGGAACAAGGGGAGACAGACAACGATCTTACTAGGCCAGGTGTCATTCAGATTGCGCAAGTGCAAGGGTAGAGGGGAAGGGAAAAGTGCATGGGGGAAAGGGAGAGGGGAAAGTACAGTACAGGGTTATTAGCATACAGCATACAGGATAAATAACAAGGGCCAGCTGGTGGCAAGTGCGAGGTAAGTGCAGACAAGTGCTGGGAAGGGGGGCTGTATGGATACAGACACAGTCCCGTAGTGCAGGGGTTGCCGTGGAGGCAGTGCAGGGGAGAGTGGCTGGGCCGAGAACAGTGAATGGCCCAGTTGCAGATTCAGTGCAGTTTCAGTAGTATTAGCAGGGGGCAGGGGGAGAGAAAGCAGAGGCAAAGAGGAAGGTTTTGAGGTGCTTCCGGAACCGGAGGTGGTTCTGCTCAAGTGACAGTTGGAAGTAGAAGAGCTTTCTTCCAGTATGCACTTTCAATATTAGTCCAGTAAGCATATGTTTGACATTTCTTTGTTTCTGCTCCATAAAGGACTGTGGGCACAAATGTCTGTCTATAATATACGATCAATGGAACAATAGAGAATGTACATGCTTTTGATCTTATAATTGTCAGTTGCGAAAAAGCTGTTAGACATTTGGTCTTAATATGTTCCTCATGTGGCAAATCATCAGTGTGATTATTGATGCAGACGCCCAGTTATATGTAGGAATTAACAGTGGCTATATCCACATTTTGAATCTGCCATTTGTGTTGTTTGTTCTTCTGTTTTGCAGTGCCGAAATGTATTACTTGGGTTTTATCTGTATTTATGCTGATGAAATTCTTCACTGCATAGTTTTCTAGGACTTTCAAAGTGTTTTTTAAACCACTCGGGGTCTTAGACATGAAAATCATGTCATCGGCATATAGAAGCCAGTTGATAATTATTCCTTGCAATCTCGGGGCATCTGTGATTATGTTAGTGAACGCTAGGTTCACGTCTGAGATGTAAAAATTAAAAAGAGCAGAGGCTAGCAGACAGCCCTGTTTTAGACCGTTCTCTGTTTGAATAGGGTTGGATAGCAGGCCATCATTCCGTAATCGTATTTGGATTGTGGTTGCTGTATGTAATTCCACTATCCACTTCAATATGTACCATGGACATTGTCGATCTAATAATTTCTTGTATAGTACTTCTCGTGGTACAAGATCAAAAGCTGACCTGAAATCGACAAATGCCACATACAATACTTGCTTACGTTCTTTTTCTTGCTGTATAATTGAGTTGAGGGTAAGCAAGTTAATTGTTGAGCCTAATCCAGGGATGAAACCCGTTTGATAGGGGTCTCTAAGGTGTTTGACAGCTAGCCATTTATTGAAATCTGCCAAAACCAGCCTTGCAAAAACTTTGCCAGGACAATCAAGGAGGGCTACTGGCCTGTACATTTTGGGATCTGTACGATTGCCCTTCTTAAATAGTGGTAGTATAATTGACTTTCTCCAGGATGCTGGAATTGTTCCCGTGACCATGATGTTTGTGTATATTATGTGCAAGATATGCGCCCAGGCCTCGGGATTGTCTTTGAGCGTGATGTTATGTAGCCCATCCGGGCAGGCAGCTCTAGACTGGCTCAATTTTGAGATGCAGCGTTGAATATCTGCTGCATCAAAGTCAATTTTATGGGCCTGATCTATGGTGTTTATGTCCGTATGAAACTCAGGAAAAGGACTGGTATGTTTCTTTATAATGTGTCTGCCAAACAGATTTTGCTATAGGGTTTATTTGGGATATAATCTGATTTTGGCTAGAGTGACCATTGAGGAGAGCCCATATGCCACCTGATGACTTTGTGACAATGTTCTCATCATGTCCTCTCCATCTTTTTGGTATTGATTTCTCCGTATCTCTTTGTGATAGCTTTATAACCCTCATTAATGGTTTTTATTTGTTTGGAAAGAAGGGATATATGTTTTAAATCTTGTATGCTTTGCGCAAAACGGCTTTTCTCTCTTTTACTATGTCATCAAAGGCGTGTCGATGAATGTGACTGTTCGGGTAAGTCTGTGACCCTCCTGTTTTATACACTTGCATCGCCTCTACATAACTCATTTGCCCGCTTGCGTCTAGATTTTCAAATTGATGCACAAGCACTTTTGTAAATTGATTGAGTTTAGCATTTGATCATCTTATGAGATTGCATGCATTATTCACCACCAAACCGGTCGTGTAGCGATTTATATTATGCTCATCTTTGTGCACAGGCCAGTTCCAACACAAACATATTTGAAAGTGATCACTAAGGGTGGAAGGTTTAATTTCCCAAGAAGTAGTTTTATTTCTGAATGCTGTATCGGCATATATGTAATCCAATACAGCTTGTTATGAACCTCTTTGCCATGTTATTTGCGAAGAATAGTGATCATGGAATATTGTGTTTAACATGGTGTGACCTCTTCCTGCCATGATAATGGCCCATCTGTGCTCTTCTATGGGTCTATCATTATTATTTGTTGGTAATATGTGCATGTTCAAATCTCCCATAATGAGAGTATGATCTAGAGTGCAATCCAGTAGCACTTCATCCAATATAGAGATGAAATGTCTAAAGAATTTGTCAATGGATAGCTGCTGCCTGGCCCAATATATGTTCACTATTGCTACTGAAAATGGGCCTCTTTGTACCTTCACAGCTTGAAAATAAGGAGAATAATTTTTATATGGCTGGACTTGAAAATGTTTATCTTTTTTTATGCCATGAGTAGTCCTGCCATGGGTCTCCCCTGGCTATGACGTATGGCAGGCACCATTTGTATGTTGTATAAATCCCATATGGGGGTATTGTGTAGCCATGTCTCCTGGAACACTATTATGTCATATTCTTGCAAGAAATTGCTTTTAGTATTAATAAAATGGCTATGACCTTGTGTATTCCAAGATACCAGGCTTATCTGCTCCTCTTGTTATGAGCTGGCCTGTCCCCCCTATAATTGCCATTGCGATCTAGTTTGATGCTGATTAGGTCTACTTTGTTTGTTCATTCCTTGTCCATATATAGGCATTCTAGGGGTATCTTGTATAACTGCCTTCTCATGGCTACTGATGTTTCTTGATTTAGAATGAACCCTAGATTGAAAAAAGAGGTTCTCGATTGCCAGAGGGTGTTTAATACAACCCCCGATTGGATGTACATTCTTGCCATATCCAGTTGTTTCTCATGTGCAAATTCTACCAGGCTAATATCTGCTGATGTTAGGTCTTGTAGAGCTGGAATCTCTGCACATATGTTTAAAATACTTGTACGGTTCAGGTCATAACCCTGATGGGGATGGGGTCTACATTTTATTGTTAGAATGTAATGATTTTTGTATAATTCCCATTTCCTGTCATGTATAGGGTTATTGCTTTTGCCAGAATGTCTTATGACGGGGGCTATTCTACTGGCATCTGGTCGATACTCGTTTGATTCATACATTTTGGAATTTGTTTGCTTGTTATCATTAGAATGCCCTCTCGCCTCCAATCCAGGACTCCTTAAGAGAAGACCAATTTGAGGGATCGCTGGCTGCAGTAATGATCGATTATCTATCCCAGGAGAGTCTTTTGTATTTGTTTTGATATTCAAAACTTCCTGGTTTGATGTTTTGTACTGTTCTATGGATGTTCGTATTTCATTTATCAGTTCTTGTATTGATGCATAGATTGGTTTTAGGTTACTTGTCTGATCTATCTACGTTACAAGATTAGATTGAACATCAACCACATCAATTGGAGCTGTCTGTTGTGGAGGTGTATTTGAGGCTTGCTCAATATTCAAGGATTAGGATAATGCTGCCAAATCATCTAGAGGTTTGTAAGGGGCTGGGTGACAATTATTTGGCCCTTGGTTAGTGCTTCTTTCAAGTAGCTTGTTCTTAGCTGCTGTTGTAATGATTCATATGAACTTCCTTGGTCTGATGGGTTTTCTCTTTTTATATTTTGCGCTTTTGTTTTGTGGTCCTTGATCAATGGCGTCAGCAGATTCTTTGCTCATATCGTTATGCACCTTGTTTGAGCCCGGAAATATGTTGAATGAATTTTTTTGGCTTCTTGACACTGTCACTCACTTCCACGGCGCATATTGTTTGTTTAGGTGTGATATCTATCACTGCGTTCAGTCCAATATCTTCCTGCGTAGAAGTCACCATAACATTTTCATTTTTTCCCAAGTCATGAGGGTTTATTTTCTTTTGTCCAAATTGATGGGAATTGTCGGTTCATTAAAAGTTATTCTCCTTGGGGTTGGGGCAACAAAACATAGCAATTTGTTAGATTCGGCAGAGTATGATTTATCAAATAAAGCAGGAGAACATGATAAATCAGGCTGTCTGGATTTTAATACGTCGGGTCTGCTTATTGTGGGTGACGTTTGGGGCGAAATGCCTGCTTTTGGGTCGACCTCAAATTGAATCAGGTCGCCCGTATTGGAACAAATATACTGCACATCTTGTGATACAGGTCCCAGAGAGGAATGATGTTCATAAAATTCATGGTGTCTTTATCAATTTCGCCCGCCCTAGTCAAGTTATCATAAGCCTCTCGTAACTGATGTTGGGCTTATACTGTGCATACCGCAGGCGCTTTTGGAGAAGAATTACATACATTGTTGCTATATAACTATGCTAATTGTGACGGACATAGTTCGCCAACATTACAGGCTGATTCCAATGTTCTATCTGTGACCTCGCCAGATGCCCGGGAGATTTCCCTGCCGCCCAGCGAGGTCCCAGTAGCCCTCAAGTTTTCACCCACATTTGCATTGGTCTCCTTGATAGATTTACCCACATCAGGTGCTTCAGTTGGCGTTTGTGTGTTCATTTTAACCCAAATTGTTATTTTTCCATCGTTGGGATAAAAAGCTCTAATATCAGTGGATAAAGAAACGCTGCGCTGTATTCTGGCTAGTTTTTTCCCTTTGGCTTGCGCATTCAATATTGTTTTTTTACTGAAAGCTGCATTTGCATTGATTACATCCTGGTTCGTTCTGAGCATGCCTGATGTTAATTTATACATTTGGGTTGAATAAGGTTAAATGTTACACACCAGAACAATAATTACTTACAATATGAAAGCAATCAAAACCTTAACGCGCTCTGCCCAGAATACTTCCAGCCAAACAGGTTCCAACACACCGCTCGTGAAATATCTATACACCCGACTCCCCGCTATCCCGCTAGACAGCAAGACAGCTCTCACACTTAGCGATCGCACTTTTGCAGTTGCGTGCGCGCATTTGCGCGGGTCCGTTCGTTTTGTAATGGATTCTGGGAGGGAGGAGGGGCAAACTCCTCTATGGAAAAAAAACACAAACAGCAGATCAGGATTGTGGAGGCGGGCCCTCGTGGGTAAAGCAGTTGACAATGTTTTGCAAGTAATATCCAAACAAGCCTACCGGCTTCCTCCAATACAGACCAATCCACAGCTTGCTGAATCCAAAAGTAGGAGGGGCCAATATCGCGGGACTCAGGACACTCAACGTCTGACTAAAGAGCTCCCAGCAAGATAGCTCTCGCACTTAGCGATCACACTTTTGCAATACTAAAGAGATAGTGTTCCTGTGAATGGTCAGGAAACTCCTGCCATCAGAGACACTGGAGCCAGCATAACTGTGGTGGATGAATCATTTTTCAAGGTGGAGGATGTTGCTAAGGCACCCAAATGCCTCACCAAGTTAGCTGGAGGCCCTGTGCAAATGCTTCCCCAGTTACCAGCTCTCATCCAGTGTAATGATATGACTGTCAAAATACCTGTTTGTGTGCAGAGTGAAGTGCCTGGGAGAGTCCTGTTGGGTAATGACCTGAAAACTCTTTGTGTCCAGCACCCCCAGGCCTCCCAGTAAGAGGAGACAGGAGCTCACTTGCTCTGCAAGGGAGAGAACCTTGAGAGGCTCTCCAGTGGAGATGATAGAGGAAACTATCACTCCCACTCCACAGGAATTACTGCTATTTCCAGGAAAACGGAGGCAAAGGGGAAACCCAAGGCCTCAAGGAAAAAATCAGACAGCACCCCTGTGCTACCAACAAGGACATCCCCAGGATTGTCCAAAGTCCCACCTGTGACTCCTCCACCTGCTGAGGCAGTGTGAGGTGCAACCTTGTGTGGTTGAGCCAGTATCTGAGGAATCAGATCTGGAAGAAGACACTGGGCCTCATTACGAGTCAGCCGGTCCGGAAAGAACGGTGGTGGTAAATCCGCCACCACCGTTCTTTCCGGACCGGCTGATTAAGAGTCCTGCAGGCGGGAGGTCTCACTCCCGCCAGGTCAGACCTGGCAGGTTTAACACCACCCGCCTGCAGGCGGACATGGAAACACTGGCACCATTACAGCATGGTGCCGGTGTTTCCACTTCCCCATTCCCGTGGAATCCTATGGGACTCCATGGGAATGGGGATTAACAGAATTCCGCCTCCGGAATTACTGGGTCACCGGGGTTGTAATGCCCCAGTGATTCCGGCAATCACTGAGGCGGAATGGTAATACGAGTCTGGCGGTAACTTGCCGGAGTTTCCGGCATGGTTACCGCCAGACTTGTAGTGAGGCACACTGTTTTAGTTGGAGATCCTGACCCTGTTGACCATCCTGAGCTGCAGTCTTTACTGGCCGAAGGTGGACCCAACAGGGCAGACTTCAGCAAAGGACAGAGAGAGTGTCCTACTCTTGAAGGTCTTCGACAACAGGCTGCTAACCAACTTGATGGGCAAGAAGTTGGACAGCACAGGTTAATCTGGGAACGTGGCCTCTTCTACAGTGAACCAACTGAGTCTATCCCTGGGGACTGCAAAAGAATTGTAGTGCCCCTTGCCAACAGACTCCAGTTCCTACAGTTAGCCCATGAGATACCTTTGGCTGCTCACTTGAGTTTCAAGAAGACCAAGGAAAGGCTCTCCCTCTACTTCTACCGGCCTAAAATGGGTTCAGAAGTTGACAAATTCTGTAGGAGCTGTCACACTTGCCAAACCTCTGGCAAGAGTGGAGCCACGAATGTGGCACCTCTGGTGCCTCTCCCAGTGGTGGGAGTTCCTTTTGAGAGGGTGGGCATTGACATTGTCCGTCCCCTTGACCCTCCCACATCTTCAGGGAACAGGTTTATGCTGGTTGTAGTAGACCATGCTACAAGGTACCCAGAAGCCATACCTCTGAGAACTCTTACGGCTCAGGCTGTGGCTAAGGCTCTACTTGGTATTTTTATCAGAGTAGGGTTTCCTAAGGAAGTGATATCCGACAGGGGATCCAATGTTATGTCCCACTACAAGCAAGCCATGTGGAAAAACTGTGGTGTCACTTACAAGTTCTCTACAGCCTACCATCCACAGACAAATGGACTGGTTGAGAGGATTAATCGTACTATGAAGAGCATGATAGTTGCTTTAGAAGAACCCCTTAAGAAAAAGTGGGACCTTCTACTGCCATGCCTTCTCTTTGCATGTAGAGAAGTCCCTCAGGAGGGAGTTGGTTACAGTCCCTTTGAACTTCACTATGGCCGTCCAGTCAGAGGTCCATTGGCCCTGATCAAGGAGGGGTTGGAATAGTGCTCCTTCCCCCAAGCCAGTCAGAGTGACTGACTATGTGATAGGTCTCCGGAGGAGAATGTCACACATGATGGCAGAAGCAAGTGATGACTTGGAAGCAGGTCAGGCTTTGGCCATACATTGGCATGACCAGAAAGCCAGCATGGTTGAGTTTACTCAAGATCAGCTTGTATTAGTTATGGTACCAATAAGGCAGAGGGCCTTGCAGGACAAATGGACAGGACCCTTCAAGGTTGTGGGCAAACTTGGAGAGGTGAACTATTTGGTGGATTTAGGCAGACCTAAGGAGGCTCCCAGAGTCTTTTACACCAACCGTTTAAAGGCTTATGTCTCGAGACCAGAAGTGGGAGCTTTGCTTCTAGCTTTAGCTCAAGAGGAAGAGGAGAGTGAACCTCTACCTGACCTCCTAAGAGACCAACCTTTAGATGAAAAAATAGAAGGGGTTAATCCCTCTTCTCAGCTGACTTCTGAACAACAGGAGGAGTGCAAAGTTCTGTTGAATCAGTTTGCCTCCTTGTTTTCACTATCACCAGGATTGACCCCTTGGAGCCAGTATGATATTCTCACTGGTGACTGTTTACCTGTGAAAAGCAGAGGTTATAGAATGTCAGAACATGTGAGATTCCACATCAAAGGAGAGGTCAACAAGATGCTTGATCTCGGGGTTATGGAGCCATCTATAAATCCATGGTCTAGTCCAGTTGTTCTAGTACCAAAGGCAGGATCTAAGGTGTTGAGATTCTGTGTGGACTAGAGAGCTCTAAATGCAGTCACCAAGACTGATGCCCATCCTTTGCCAAGGACAGATGAAGTGGTGGATAGACTTGGTTCAGCCAAGTACCTGAGTACATTTGACCTAACCTCAGGCTAATGGCAAATAGCCCTGACAGACCATCGCAAGGAGAAAACTGCATTTTTCACCCCAGCAGGCCTCTACCAGTTTAAGGTTATGCATTTTGGACTAAGGAATGCACCTGCTACATTTCAAACGATGGTTAATCAAGCTCTGAATGGGATGGAGGACTTCTTCATGGCATACTTGGATGACATTGAAGTGTTCAGCCCTACATGCAAAGAACATATTGATCACCTCGGTTATGTTTTGCGGCTCTTGAGCAGGCCCATCTGACCATAAAGGCAAGCAAATGTCAAATTGGTCAGAGTAAAGTGGTCTACCTTGGTCATGAAGTAGGAGGAGGTGAAATAAGGCCATTGCCCAGCAAAGTACAAGCTGTGCAAAACTGGGCCACCCCTACTACTCAAACCCAAGTGAGAGCTTTCCTAGGTCTCACTGGGTACTACAGAAATATAATAGAGAACTATGGGACCATAGCTTCTCCTTTGAATGTGATCTCCTCTCCAAAATTCCCTAAAAAGGTTAGATTGAATGAGGAGTGCACTCAAGCTTTTGAAAACTTGAAGAAAGACCTTTGTCAAGCTCCAGTCCTAAGAGCTCCTGATTATCACCAACCCGTCATTGTGCAGACAGATGCATCCAATATAGGTATAGTGGAGTCCTTAGACAACTGGATGAGAAAGGTAGGGAGCACCCCATTTGCTTCATCAGTAGAAAATGGAAGGAACCAGAAACATGGTGGGCAACCATAGAGTGTGACTGTTTTGCCATTGTGTAGTCTCTGAAGAGGTTTAGACCATACTTGTATGGATCTACCTTTGTCATTCAGACAGACCACCAACCCTTGAGATGGTTAATGCAAATGAAAGGGGAGAACCCACAACTTCTAAGATGGTCAATCTGCCTGCAAGGGTTTGATTTCACCATTGAGCACAGAGCAGGATGTCACCACCAAAATGCTGATTGTCTCTCTAGGATGTTTTTATCCGACTAGAGGTAGATATTCATCCAGGAGTGGATTAAATCCTCCTGTCCCTTAGTCTGGGGTCCAGTGTTAGGGAGAATTCTCCAAAATGGCTAATTTCCCTTACCTACTGAGTCCCTCAGCAGCTTTGATGGATTTCTAGGGTTTCTTTTTCTCAACTGGTAAGAGTGTGAGCCTTTTTCCCACTCTTACATGTGTTTTGCTGTGTGTGTTTTTATCATGTATGTGATCTTGGGCTCTGGAGCCTCACCTACTCCATGGGCATCATTTTTGTGTGCGTTACACAGCACCTTCAGTGCAGTGACACAGGGTTGTCTTTCAGACTTCCCACTGACTCCAATTGTCTGGGACTGACTACTGTCTCCCAGAAACATGTAAAGTTGCCATTAACTTTATGTAGTCTCTTTAAACCACAGGCCCAGCATACCCCATCTTACATGGCGTATTGGAAATGGTTAATTCTTATCCCTATTTGTCTGTTTCTCTTGGAGCACTGTTTCGCTCCTTTTTCATCAAGACTTGGCTGGTGGCAGTGGTAACTAACGTATTTTTTATACCGCGGTTATCTTAAATAACCATGGTATTGTTTTAGGCTATTTTATTAGCCTCAATATAAATGAAAAACCAGCCAGCGGAATGAATTGAACATACTCAAACAGGCCGCTAAAAGACCACCAAAACGGGGGAGGACCCCCAAGGGTCACAACACAGATCAATCCACTAAGAACGAAACAATCGTTAAGAATACAGTATTTATTTAGAATTTGTACTCGTTAAAATAAGTATTAAATCATCTGAAGTTCTGTACAAAAAATACGCAAAGTGACAACATTAATGTATCAATCATAAAGTGCATCGTGTAAAGTGACTGAGTGCTAGTTTCACTGTTGGCTGTAAGTGAAAAAGTCAAAGAAATAAATCACAGTAGACCTAGATGCTACTAGATTGATCCCAAAAAGGGGTTTCCCGTGCGAGCGAAGAAAGTCACTCGATAAGGGAAACCACAATCGCCTATTCAGATCTAAATGCAAAAGGGCCAAAAAATAAATCAACAAAGGGCAATCTAGTCACTAAAGGATCATGCAGCCAACCACAATGGTTAGTTACAGCACTGCACAATATATAATGAACACATAAACATTGAAAAAAACGCTAAAATTAACCAAGGGATGCTATGCGTCAACTACTCTTGTGTCAGGACAGGAACAATGTGACATACAGTACAATAGACCTGGCACAATTAACAGATAGTAGTTTCGATGGAGACAACACGTCTAACTCAAAAGCCGACCTTATCCATCTTCATCAGGACGTGGCATTCCCGTAGGCGTCATAATTCTTTGAAATTCATCTGTGTCTTAATTTACACAATATATTTAGAGAACAAGGTTAAACATTTCACAATGTATAAAACACACCTAAAATGTAAACACAGAGGAAAAAAGAAAAAAGAAAAAAGAAAAAAAATAGAAATTTTAACAGTTACATCAACAATGTGAAAAATAGACATATAAAAGTGGATGATCTGTGAGTGAATCCCAAAGGGCCCAACCCGTTAACCATAGCTCAATTGCGTCATGAGGTATGAAAAACAATGTGGGAGAAAAGATATTTACCATAGTCTCAACCAATTAGGCTGGTCCCGGAATCCTGTCGATAAGTCCAGGAAGTATTAATCAGGCTGTGCCATAGACTGGGTCTCTATGAATTAGACCTAGATGTAAGGGTATAAAATCACACATAAGAATGTCTCCAAAAGTTTATGTGCAGTGAAACAGGAGTATCCAAAGTGGCAAATTCAGCTACATATAAAACAAGATGTAAAAAAAGATAATGAATCCAAAAAAGCAAAAAGGAAAAGAGAAGGGAACCATTTATATCCTAAAAGTGCAATGGGAAACGAAGCCCCTCCCAATTGGAATACCATATATGTAAAATACATATCAAATATAAATGTAAAAAATAATAATGAAAAGCAACAACTTGCCGTAGCCGCGGCAAAGTCAATAAGAATTGTACCATATAAGTGGTGGAATAAGTTCACGTTATAGAATAACAGCCAAGAGATTCAGGCTGTCAATTGATGGAATACACCCTCAGGGATTCAAAATGCAACGAGGTAGCAAATATATATGACAGGCTGACAAGTAATGTCACATAACCAGAAGGACCTATCTCACATCAAGAAAGATTCATTGTATCTAGGTGGATGAGATTGCCTTCTAATTAAGTATACGTGGGCACTGTGCAGGATCTCCCAGCCAACGCAAAATCCCCTGTCAACATTAGTATCTGGGAGTCCTGTTGAACACTGATTGCCATTCCTCCTGAGCGTTTAATCCGGATATATGGCGTTGAGTATTATATATCCACCAGTGTTCGCGTGAGGCAAGTCTATTAGCCGTAGCATATTGGTCAGTCCCTAAGACACGCTCTAGGCACCACCATTGTAAGTCCTTACAACTATGCTGATACTCAATAAAATGCCCCATTAAGGGCGAAGACAAATTATGCATTCTAATCCGGGATCTTTGCTCTGAAATCCTCAATTTTATAGGTCTCGATGTCTTACCTATATAGGACTTCATACAAGGGCACGTTATAACATAGACCACATTCTTGGAATTACATGTGGCGTGGTCCCTCAATTTCCAAGGCTTGTGGTTAATGGTGACGGTGTTGGTAGCCGTAGTCAATCCGCACTGGCAACACTGCCCACACGGGTAGTGGCCAGTGACCTTCTCCATGCCCCACATTTGAGTGATAGTTAATGGTACCTTGGTGGCATGCGACCTGTCTACCTGAGATAGCCAACTCTTGAGGTTCTTTCCATTTTTGAAGGCATACATCGGACGCTCAAGGTCTGCTATATTCATTTGGAGCAGATGCCAATGTCTGCCTATAGCCTTCTTAATCTCTGCATGGTATGTGCTGTAAGTCATAGCGCAGACCATGCGTGAGTGGTTCGAATTTGCACGAGTGTTTTTGGCCAATAGTACCTCACGGTGTTGGTAACGTGCCCTTTTACGTGACTGCCGCAATATATGCCGAGGATACCCTCTCTTGGAAAGTCTATCCTCTATAGTGTTGGATTGTGTCACAAAGTCCTTCTTGTCGGTACAATTCCGTCTAGCCCTGAGGAATTTTCCATAGGGGATGCTTTCCCTTAGGGATTGGGGATGAAAACTCTCAAAATGTAAGATCGTATTACGGTCAGTAGTTTTACGATACAAGTCTGTTGTAATTATTCCATCCTTTGTTTTTAGTTGGAAATCCAAAAAGGAAATAGACGTACTGCTGGTAGACATAGTGAACCGTAGATGGTAATTTTGGGAATGAATCCATGTCAAAAATTGATCATGGTTTCCCTTAGTTTTGTCCCAAATAATGATGATATCGTCTATATATCTCTTATAAAAAATGATGGATTGCTGGTAAGGGTTGGAATCATCAAAAATGGAGACCTTTTCAAAGGCCCACATAAAGAGGGTTGCGTAATTGGGAGCAAAGGCTGCGCTCATTGCGGTTCCCTTGACTTGTAAGTAAAAACTATCTTTGAACCTAAAGTAATTTTTAGTTAGGGCAATTTCTAGACAAATCTACAATAAATTCACTAGGAACCAGCTGCGGATCACTTCGAAGGTCCAGGAAAAATTTCATAATCGGCAACGACTCAGACTGTGGGATATTTGAATATAACGATTCCACGTCTAAAGTAATAAACAAATTATTAGCAGAGTCAAAGGGAAGGCCTTCCAGGTGGACAATGGCATCAGTAGTATCTGACAAAAAAGTGGGAGTTTCGGCAGCCAAAGGTTTGAGAAAATAATCAATAAATTTACCCCTAAGTGAAAGCATCTCCTATGGACAATTCCTCAGGGCTAGACGGAATTGTACCGACAAGAAGGACTTTGTGACACAATCCAACACTATAGAGGATAGATTTTCCAAGAGAGGGTTATCCTCGGCATATACTGCGGCAGTCACGTAAAATGGCACGTTACCAACACCGTGAGGTACTATTGGCCAAAAACACTCGTGCAAATTCGAACCACTCACGCATGGTCTGCGCTATGACTTACAGCACATACCATGCGGAGATTAAGAAGGCTATAGGCAGACATTGGCATCTGCTCCAAATGAATATAGCAGACCTTGAGCGTCCGATGTATGCCTTCAAAAAGGGAAAGAACCTCAAGAGTTGGCTATCTCAGGCGGACAGGTTGCATGCCACCAAGGCACCATTAACTATCACTCAAATGTGGGGCATGGAGAAGGTCACTGGCCACTACCCGTGTGGGCAGTGTTGCCAGTGCGGATTTACTACGGCTACCAACACCGTCACCATTAACCACAAGCCTTGGAAATTGAGGGACCACACGACATTTAATTCCAAGAATGTGGTCTATGTTATAACGTGCCCTTGTATGAAGTCCTATATAGGTAAGACATCGAGACCTATAAAATTGAGGATTTCAGGGGGGGCGCTGTTGAGCGCCGAACAAGATGGCCGCTTGATTGTGACTCTCCGCGGCTGGCAGGTCACAGGATCCTTTTTGTGGCACCTTCCTGTATTAATTCCCGAATTCAGAGGGCACGACTCTACAGCGGATGATCCGGGCTTCACTTGGCCCGAATCCCGACACGAAACGGTGCCGGGGACCCTGAGATCCCGACATCTCTCCGCCCCTCCCCCACCAGCGAGGCGGCTTTGCGCCGGTGGCCTGCTCCGGCTGTGGGACGTGCCGGACCTCCCTGCTCGCCGGTGCCACTACTCGCTCCAGCGTGGGCCCCCACCCACACCTGCCGAGGCTCATTGCTCGAGGAGGCCTCCCCCAGAGCCCTGATCCAGCGTTCTTCTTCAGCCGCGTAGGGGCTGTCATGATGCCCGCTCCCGGGGAGCCGGTTCAAGCCCGGTGTCCCCGAAAGCGGACATCCAGTCCCCAAGGAAGGACCCAGCAACCCCATATAGGGGCCCTTTGGACAGTGTCCTGGCGCCTACGGCGCCAGGCTCATAAAAGACATCAGTCCTGGCGCCATAGGCGCCAGGCTCATTATGGGAGTGCTTGGGTGCACTTACCTGATGCAGACCATGCTGCAGGATCCCGGCCTCCTTGAGGCCTGAAAGGAACTACTTTACCTGTGGGACTAATTTACCATCCGGGCGTGGTCGGGGAATGACACATACCTGATTGGAGGAAGGATACATACCTGGAACTTCTTCCAAGGCTATTTAAACCCCACCCGAACAGCCACACGTGCTTCGCGTTGTTCTGCATCTAGCAGCTGGACGCTCACCGTGTCTGCTCCTGCATCCTGACTTCTGCCACGCCTGCCAGCATCCTGGATCACCTGCAAAGGAAGAGAAGAAGAGAACAGAAGAAGGAAAAGTCCTTAACTGCTAAATCCGCATCCCGGAGACATCTCGCCGACAATCCTGAAAAGGAAGACTTTAATTTAAAAGCTCATCGCGTCGATCGCTGCAGCGCCGCATTCCACTCACCTTTACAGGGCGCCTCCATGTTCAGCAGCGATCATCCGGATTCGCAGTCACGCCCCAGCGCCTAGGGAGAAAAAGACCAGAACAAAAGGTGAGAGAGAGAAGGGAATAAGGAAAGCTAAATCTCCATGTTAAGACTTACCTGTTGATTCATTCCCTCTTCATTTCGGGTCCGCACCGCATCCTGGCATTTCCGTACCCCGGCCCCTAAGGGGAAAAAGAGACATCAGCGTTAATGAGCGAATGAAAAGACATTACCAAAAAAACGCTCACAAAAGACTTACCTGATTTCTACAAGGATTTCACCTCTCATCTCGGGTCGGTGCCTGTTCCACGGCATTCCGTACCCCGGCCCCTATGGCGAAAAAGACACTAGCATTAGTACATTAATGCATGGACACAAGGGGAACCTCTTATCAAAAAACTTACCTGGAAGCCAAGCAAGTTTGGTTCTCACCAATCCGAAAATCCAGTGAAGTAACTGGATACCAACGCGCCCCTGCATCAGAAGCAGGATGGAGAGCTCGTCCTTCCAGACCCTAAGGTGAGACGCTACGAGAAATCACAGAAGGGTTTCAAGGAGGGTGAGAGGGGAAAGTGGGAGGCCGATTGCATTACCCCGCAGACAGTTAATCCCCTATTTTCACCTACAGAAGGATACGTCTGCGAGCCAGACAAGCCAGATTTGGGGGCCCGGTCCAGTCCGTCTTCCGAACCCTGCGCATCACCTTAAAAGAGGTCACAGCAGCGTGAACCAGGCCAGCGCCTCCGTGGGAGTCAGGTGAGCGTGACAGGGGCGGCATATACGGCTGTGGCACGACTCAGCGCCGCCTCAGAGGGCGTCCTCGGCGCTGCAGCGGCCCGGCCCTTCCTGGTCTGTGATCCTTCTTGCCGGCTGCTGAGGGTCCCCCCCCTCAAGGATACCTTGGTGGAGGGGTCGAGCTGCGGCGCACCCCATCACACCTGGTGCCGCGCTCCCCCTACCACCCCGCCGACATACACCGCAGGGCCCTGTGCCCAATAAGGTATGTGGTGCATGGAGAGGGGGTGCCGCCTCGCTCTGCGGCCGTGTGCCGGCGGTGCCCGCCTCTGTAGGGCACACGTTGGTCGCTGGCTCTCTCACCCAACGCAGTCGGCTCTGCCCTGGAGCTGCATCACCCGGGTATCCCCCTGTTCCGGAATTGACTTGGGGTGCTCTGGGCCACGCCAGCCACCCACATCACACCTACCTTGAGGGGCCTCCTGGCCTGAGAAGTCTCCGGGGTTCTTTCACCCCACATTGCTGCTTTTGAGCCTCAGCCTGTCCACTCCATCGGTGGGACACAGGGCCGGTTGGTGCTCTTCCCTATCCCTCCTGCAGGCACGCTTGGACTACCATATCTTGATCACGGTCCTCACGGCGGCCACCGCACACCACCACTTTTAGCCCCTGAACTACATCTGAACTCTCCGGACTGCGCCTCCCGCACTGCCGGGGGCTGGCTGCACCTCCGCGGGCTCCGCCAGCGGCAACGGGCCTCATATATACGGGTCCACAGTCGCTGACCCCCCCCAGGAAATTACCTGCTCCACATCATCCTTGCATCCTGCCCTGTGTGTCTCACAGCCTGAGGTCCCCACACCTCTCTTTCTTGAGCTGTTGGTATTCCCCCCTTACTCCATTGGAACTTCAACATCATCAGGATGACCAAGGGGACCGCAAGGAAACAGAGCTCCATCAATATGTTTGCGAAGACGCCGGTGAGATCGCCAGAGGAAACCACCGAGCAGGCTCCCACAGCGTCATCATCCGCCACAGCCCCGGAGTCTCAAAACATGATGGACTTTATTCGGGAGGGCTTCACCGCACTTCACTCAAAACTGGATGACATGAACGGCACTATATCCTCTATCAAAGCCCATATTGAGAGGACGGATAGCCGGGTGGCGGAGGTTGAGACAAGGGTGGGCTCCGCTGAGGATGCATTGGGTGCCCTGCGCTCTGAAGTCACTGCTCTTTCCAACCGAGTCCTTGACGTGGAGAAGAGGAATGAGGATTTGGAATCCGATCAAGGCGCAATAACCTCTGTATTATCGGCGTTCCCGAGAATGAGGTTCATGAATCAATGGAAGATTTCGTCGAACACACACTACTGACGCTCCTCGAGTCACCCAAACTCTCCCCGCAATTCTCCATAGAGCGTGCACACCGAGCCATAACGGCTAAACCCAGGCCTGGCGCTCCTCCTCGGCCCATCATAGCCCGGGTGCTGAATTTTCGGGACCGCGATGCCCTCCTCAGAGCCGCGAGACTCAAGGATGAGCTCTTACTGGGTGGCGCAACGATCCACCTTTACCCGGACTTCTCAATGGCCGTCCAGCGTGAACGCAAGACCTTCCTGGCGGTTAAGCGTAGGCTGCGTGATCACTCAATTAAATACGCCATGCTCTACCCCGCCAAGCTCTGCATAGAACATGCCAAGCGGGTGTTCTTCTTCACTCTTCCAGAAGAGGCCTCTAAGTTCCTGGATGAACATTTCCCAGGCTGATCCCCCCCTTGTTCAAGGCCCTGCAGCTACCCTTCGGCCCGGTCGGGGAGGGCCCATGCCCGGCCACCTTCCTGCGCTGGAGTCACACTGGGTTTCTACTCTGCAACCTGTTTACATTGTTCACTGTTATGAATAGGTGCCACCTCAACATGTGCAACATCTCCGCCCAAGTTACGTGCAAGCTCTTACTATTGGCACCGTTTTACTTCACTTGGACCTGCCGCGGCCCTGAGAGACGCGGCCAATCCGGCCCACAGGCCCCCAGGCGCTGATGCCTTTGGTTTGGTTTTGGTTGAGGGGTTTCGGGATTGTCATCCCTCTGTTTGGGGGAGGGATGTAGGAGGAGGTGGGACATGTTTGGGGTTATGTTACAAAAAGCTTGGCGTTGGCAGCAATTACGGACCGCGAGGTGGTACTCAATGACTGTTAATGCAGGGCTGCCTTATTGTCCCATTGGTTACTGGTATTTTCTCTGATATACTCACCCCGTATCAATGTCTGGGAGTGACCTGACTTTTATGAGCTGGAATGTTCGGGGCTGGGTAATTATAAAAAGATGAGGCAGCTACAGCTACAGGCTGAGCTTCATGGATCCAAGGTTCTTTTTTTACAGGAGACACATGCCCGCACAGAACAATGTATGAGATTTGCTAAATCATGGAGCCCCCACAGATTCTTCACCGATTTCTCTTCCCAAAGCCGTGTGGTCATGACTCTCATTCATAAGAGTCTCAAGTTCACTCTCATCTCCTCACACATAGACCCTCAAGGCAGATATGTACTGCTTCATGCTACGCTTCAAAATAAGGAGATCGTCCTGCTGAACATTTACAGTCCCAATATAGATGATCCGGATTTTTATGTACAGGTCTCGTCCCTTCTCGATGGCTTTCCCCTTGTTCCCATCCTCTGGGAGAGGGGATTTTAACACAATCTTTGATGTAGCCCTCGACAGATCGGGGTCCAAACCTCGTCAACTCTCTAGAGCAGCCTACGCTGCACTATCATCCCCGCCCCGTCTCGCCATGGTGGATGCATGGAGGTTCTTTTACCCGGACTCCCGCGTTTACTCTTTCTACTCCTCGGTCCACGATTCTTATTCCCGTATTGACAGATGGGTGATCTCCAACGTACTAGTCAAGAATGTCATACAGTTAATGATTCTCCCCAGTCCCTGTCGTACCGCTCTCACATGACTATCACCATAGACTGGGGACCAGATCCCGGCCGCACCCGACGTTGGAGGCTGAAGCCTCTCTCCCTTCTGGACCCGGAGTTTTGTTCTGAACTCGAGCTATCTATCGAGGAGTTCTTTGATACAAACACAGGCTCGGTGGCATCGCAGGCCATTCTATGGGAGTCCTTCAAGGTTTACATCAGAGGGATAGGGCTGTCGAAGGAGAACGTTGTCCTTAAGTCGATCCGCAGGGACCTCGCCGAGAGCGAATCTAAATTATCGACCCTTGAGGCTAAATGTTCACTTCACTCCACTCCGGGAGCCCTGGCGGACATCGGAGTGGAGCTGGATACGTTCCGATCCCTTGCTGAGCGCGAACAAAAATTCTTGGATAACCCTGGCATGGCGAGAAAATACAGGGAGGGCGAACGCCCGGGCCGATTTCTGGCAAGACTTATTCGTCACGAGATGGGGTCCCGTATATACTTGGGATTGAGAGATCGGATGGCTCTATGGCTGTCACCTCACAGGACATCAATACGGAATTTTTCACATTCTATGAAACCCTATATTCCAACTCTGATGAGGTGCCGGCGGTGGAGATTGACTCCTTTCTCGATACCCTTCCTTTGTCGACTCTCACTCTGGAAGCTGCGGGTTCCCTTGATTCCCCACTTACGCTTGAGGAGCTCTCTGATGCGATTGACTCCTTATCCTCGGGGAGGGCCCCTGGCTCGGATGGTATCCCAGCTGAATTTTATAAGCGCTATAAATCACTATTGCTCCCTCACCTGATGGCTCTCTGGGAGGAATCAGTTGAAGCCGGTGTATTTACCCCTTCACTTCGCGAAGCCACAATTACGGTATTACTTAAATCTGGCAAACCCTCCTCACAATGCGGTTCGTACCGCCCGCTCTCAATTATAAATTGCGATGTCAAAATATACGCTAAGGCACTAGCACTCCGGTTGGCTCCCTTCTTGCCATCTATCATCCATCCGGATCAGGGGGGCTTCATCCCTGGTCTCTCTACCTCTCTGAACCTTAGGCGTCTCTTTAATATAATTAATAGAATAAACCCCGAGGCACATGCGGTGGCGGCCACACTTGACATGCAAAAAGCGTTTGATTCGGTTTCGTGGAGGTATTTGTGGCGGGTCCTCGAGAGCTGTAAATTTGGTCCCTCTTTTCTCTCCTGGGTTAAATTGCTCTACTCTGATCCTGTGGCTAGGGTCTGCACCGGCGACCGTTGCTCCCCCCTCTTTAGAATCGCCAGGGGGACGAGACAGGGATGCCCCTTCTCACCCTTGATCTTCGCCATAGCAATAGAGCCCTTCGCTGATATGCTCCGCCAATTTCACGCACATAGAGGACTCCGTACGGCGGGCCAGGCTGACGTAGTTTCCCTATATGCCAATGATGCTCTGCTGTTTATACGCTCTCCCTCCATCAATTTACCCCCAATGCTGGAAGACGTCATACATTTTGGCCGAATTTCGGGCCTTAAGGTGAATTGCTCGAAATCTACACTCTTCCCTCTTACAGAATGCACTCCCCCCCTCCGGACACTCAGGGGTTCACATGGGTCCAGTCTACTTTCACCTTCCTGGGGATCGAGATAACGCGCTTTTGAGTGCTGACTTTCAACGAGAATTACCAAAAGTATCTCACACATTTGTCATCTAGGGTTCTAGTCTGGGGCAAACTCCAGATATCCCTCGCAGGCAGGATAGGTCTACTAAAAATGGTGGCGTTGCACCAGTTACTCTACAAGTTTACCAACATCCCTCTGTGGCCAGGGGTGGGTTTCTTCCGGGAACTGACCCGCACAGTCAATTCCTTCCTCTGGCGTTCGGGTGCGGTCCGCCTCAAACTGGATACCTTGTCTACCCCTATGGCTTATGGGGGCTTTGGTGCCCCTGACTTTCTTAAATACTGGCTGGTATCCCAAATCCAGTATACATCCCAGTGGTTCAACACGACGGACCCCCCTCCACATGTTAGACTCGAGAAACTTGCGGTCAGCGACCGTGACATTCGCTCATTGGTGATACAACCCGCCCCTCTGGCACTGGACTCACAGAGCCCGGTCGCCTGCACATCCCTGGCATTGTCCAAAACATGGAAATTGTCCAGTACTGCTTACAACTTTCATGGTAACCTCCCTCTCTGGAACTTCCTACCGGGGAGTCCCTCCGGTGCCACCGGCCATGGTCCGACGCTGGGCCGAGGTGGGATACGAGTTGCTGCGCAATGTGTTTGATCAGGGTATATTTGTTGAATGGCCCGACCTCCCACTGCCCTTAAGGAGAGGCCAGTGTATATTGCTCCAATACTCATCCCTTCGCAGGATCCTCAAACGTAATTATCCGGCGTTCCCGGCCATACCACCGGACGATCCTCTCATCGAGGAACTCACCTCCTCACCCACTAGAGGTACAATATCTAGACTATACACTATGCTGCAGTCTAGATCTATTCCGGAATTCACTAAATTGAGGCGGGTGTGGGAGGTGGACCTTGGTGTTGAAATGTCTGATGAGCGCTGGGCACATCTGTGTGAACGCATACACCGGGTGTCTTTCAACTCCCGCTTCAAACTGATTCAGTTTAAAGTCCTACATAGATTCCACTACAGCCCGATCAGATTGCACCGCATGTCCAGTGATCACCCCTCTAGTTGCCCTAGGTGCGGCCTTGATGCTGCCGATTACATTCATATGATTTGGTCCTGTCCCCATCTTTCACAGTTTTGGGAGGCAGTCTGCTCGACGGTGTCTGCTATGCTCGACCATCTCATCAGCCCCTCCCCGGTGGTATGTCTCTTCCATGACCTCCCGGGTCTCCCCCGGGACTCCAAAAAACTAGCTAGTCTCTGCATGCCGCTCGCTGTACGATCCATCCTATTGTACTGGCTTCGCCACTCGCCTCCCACGCATGCCCAATGGCTAAGAGCGGTCACGTGGGCCTCGGACTCTGAGGAAGCCTGGTCTCACCTACAACCTACCCACTCTAGGCCCAGGAATATCTGGCTCAGATTCTGTTCTTATATGTCAGACCTGAATACGACACCGGCCACATCTCCTCTAGCTGCCTCCCCCTACCGACCCGGGCTCTCGCACCCATCATAGTTTTCTGACATTTTGCGCATGTTATAAAAGTGCCCAATGGCTGTGTTCATTTGGGATGTAACCCGCTTGCCTATACTGTGTATTTTTGTATTCGTATTGTACTTGCCTGGCGTTGTTCGCCTGTTTTTTGCTGCCACGCTAAATGAATAAAAAGAAGTTTAAAAAAAAAATGGAGGATTTCAGAGCACAGATCCCGGATTAGAATGCATAATTTGTCTTCGCCCTTAGTGGGGCATTTTATTGAGTATCAACATAGTTGTAAGGACTTACAAAGGTGGTGCCTAGAGCGTGTCTTAGGGCCTGACCAATATGCTACGGCTAATAGACTTGCCTCACGCGAACACTGGTGGATATATAATACTCAAAGCCATATATCCGGATTAAACGCTCAGGAGGAATGGCAATCAGTGTTCAACAGGACTCCCAGATACTAATGTTGACAGGGGATTTTGCGTTGGCTGGGAGATCCTGCACAGTGCCCACGTATACTTAATTAGAAGGCAATCTCATCCACCAAGATACAATGAATCTTTCATGATGTGAGATAGGTCCTTCTGGTTATGTGACATTACTTGTCAGCCTGTCATATATATTTGCTACCTCGTTGCGTTTTGAATCCCTGAGGGTGTATTCCATCAATTGACAGCCTGAATCTCTTGGCTGTTATTCTATAACGTGAACTTATTCCACCACTTATATGGTACAATTCTTATTGACTTTGCCGCGGCTACGGCATGTTGTTGCTTTTCATTATTATTTTTTACATTTATATTTGATATGTATTTTACATATATGGTATTCCAATTGAGAGGGGTTTCGTTTCCCATTGCACTTTTAGGATATAAATGGTTCCCTTCTCTTTTCCTTTTTGCTTTTTTGGATTCATTATCTTTTTTACATCTTGTTTTATATGTAGCTGAATTTGCCACTTTGGATCCTGTTTCACTGCGCATAAACCTTTGGAGACATTCTTATGTGTGATTTTATACCCTTACATCTAGGTCTAATTCATAGAGACCCAGTCTATGGCACGGCCTGATTAATACTTCCTGGACTTATCGACAGGATTCCGGGACCAGCCTAATTGGTTGAGACTATGGTAAATATCTTTTCTCCCACATTGTTTTTCAGACCTCATGACGCAATTGAGCTATGGTTAACGGGTTGGGCCCTTTGGGATTCACTCACAGATCATCCACTTTTATGTGTCTATTTTTCACATTGTTGATGTAACTGTTAAAATTTCTATTTTTTTTCTTTTTTCCTCTGTGTTTACATTTTAGGTGTGTTTTATACATTGTGAAATGTTTAACCTTGTTCTCTAAATATATTGTGTAAATTAAGACACAGATGAATTTCAAAGAATTATGACGCCTACGGGAATGCCACGTCCTGATGAAGATGGATATCGTCGGCTTTTGAGTTAGACGTGTTGTCTCCATCGAAACTACTATCTGTTAATTGTGCCAGGTCTATTGTACTGTATGTCACGTTGTTCCTGTCCTGACACAAGAGTAGTTGACGCATAGCATCCCTTGGCTAATTTTAGCGTTTTTTTCAATGTTTATGTGTTCATTATATTGTGCAGTGCTGTAACTAACCATTGTGGTTGGCTGCATGATCCTTTAGTGACTAGATTGCCCTTTGTTGATTTATTTTTTAGCCCTTTTGCCTTTAGATCTGAATAGGCGATTGTGGTTTCCCTTTTCGAGTGACTTTCTTCGCTCGCACGGGAAACCCCTTTGTGGGATCAATCTAGTAGCATCTAGGTCTACTGTGATTTATTTCTTTGACTTTTTCACTTACAGCCAACAGTGAAACTAGCACTCAGTCACTTTACACGATGCACTTTATGATTGATACATTAATGTTGTCACTTTGCGTATTTTTTGTACAGAACTTCAGATGATTTAATACTTATTTTAACGAGTACAAATTCTAAATAAATACAGTATTCTTAACGATTGTTTCGTTCTTAGTGGATTGATCTGTGTTGTGACCCTTGGGGTTCCCTTCCCCGTTTTGGTGGCCTTTTAGCGGCCTGTTTGAGTATCTTCAATTCATTCCGCTGGCTGATTTTTCATTTATATTGATCGCTGCTTCCCCTCTGCCAGCGAAGTAGGGGAAACCCACCTCTTTGTTTTGCGGTATTTTATTAGCCTCAACATAAACTCGCTTGACCAAATATATTTTATTTTTGCTCCGGATGGGTTTATTCGCCATTTCTTTTTGTAAAAGTCTTTCTAGTGTTTTACTCTGCACGACAAACCAGGTTTGGTCCCTTTGTTCGCTAACTTTTCGCGGGCTTCTGCACAGAAGCCCTCCTTAAGGCGCCTGAAAGTCTGGGTAGGCAGGATGCGAGGGAGGAGTCTTAGGACCCCTGCCATGGGTTCCCTTGGTAACCCAAGTCGCACTTCTGTTTGATTGACTGGGTGACTGTCCTTGCCAGGACAGCCACCCTGCTGTGTGATTGACAGCCAGGCTATGTGAATGGGGGAAGACTGCATAAAAAGCAGGTCTCTGGGACTGGAAAGGCAGAGTCGCCACTGGAACGAAAGAACCAAAGAGGAGCTGACAGAAGAGGACCCCACAACGACTGAACCGCCCAGTGAAGCCCTGCTGCAGGTCAGAATCTTCAGAATCCAACGACAAGAGAGGATCCTCCAGGAATCTTCTTCCCTCAAGCTGGTGGGACCAACCAGTTTGCCCAAACTTCAAGCCAGGACCCCTCCTCTGGACGAATTCGCTGTACGGAGCTACAGTGGGCCGGATAGCCAGGAAGGTCGGACCCTGCTTGGGTTTTTAAGGAGCGCACCTTTTATTTGTTGCTTTGCTCTGCTGCTGGTTTCTTCCCTGGGTAGTGCAGGACCCTCCAGTCTTCCTACTTCTTGTCAGTCCGACAGTTGCTTCAGGAACTGTGAGCCTGCAGGAACTACCAGGAACGTCTGCTTCAGCTACAGCTCCGTCCAGCCGCGGGGAAAGTGTGTGAAATCTTTCTCCAATCCGAGGGCTTGTCATTCTCTTTGAACTAACTTTTCTGCTGATCATCTCCGTCTAGAACTCGTGGCACAAACTTTACCGCGAACTACCTTAAACTGTGTGATCTTGAGCAAAAGACTTTTGACCTAGTGACTTTGGCCCTAAGCCTTTTTTTCCTGATTCTATCACTGTAGTTCCTCTTGCTCACTTGCCCTGAGTACTTACCTGTTGGTGTGGTTCAATTTCTATTAACTTTGTCTTTCCCTTTTAAATTGCTGGAGTGCCATTATGCTCCCACTTCATTTTGTGAGCTTAACTTGTCTGGAGATTATTGAGAGTGGTGTGGTGTATTAAGAGTTTGATTTTTAAACTGCTTTAACTTAGTGAAATGTTATACAACTGAAAAGTAAAATAAATGTATATTCTTTTACTTGAAAACCTTGAGTCAGTGTTTGTTTGAATCATAGTAATTGCTGCCCTTTGTGTAACTGTTTGATACTGCTCACTTACTCTTGAGATAAATCTGGCTGCTCAGCCATCGCTACCACTTCAACTGTGTGGTACGGGCTTGTACCAAAAGTGAATTTGTACTGTCACTTGTAGTCTTAATTGTGTGTGGTGTTCCCAAAGGGTACTGCATATAATTCTGCCTAACACATATATAGCACCTTTTCAATTTTAATATTCTGACCGTCTGTGAACAAAACCACCTGACCTACATATGGCCGTGAACAAAAACAAGTGGCCCAGATATGTGATGTCATCAATGACAATGATTTCCTGGGAGTTAGTCTTAGCAGAGCACAGTAGTGGTGCAAGTTATGGTTGCTTAGCTTACCATAACTGGTGAATTTTTGGGGTTTTTAGGTTTTACATGTAGCTATAATACGGAGAGGTTATTACTGCAAAGAAAGTGTCACGTCCCTTTACCAAAGTTTTTGGACTGAATATGCTAGGTTTTTCTTAGGGCAACTGAACCATAATGTGCCTTTAACAACTTTTTTTCACTGAATTTGACTGGTTTTTAGTAGCGCAACTTAACCGTAACGTCCCCTTAGCAACGTGTTTTACTGAATATATATATGAATACTGAGATGAGGAGGCTGAAAGGAGCAATGCAGATCCACGATGCTCTAATAGTTACGAGCGCTTGACAGGTGCCTGGAGATTTACAGGGCAGAACCTAAATGAGCACAGTGAGAGGTACCTGGGGAATCCGCTTTTCAATTGAGGGACTGCTGAGCCACTGTGGAGGAGTCTGTGGAGCCAACCAGCTCAAAACAGAAGGAGGAAGGCTGTAGCAACCGGTATGCTGCACTGCGACCGCACCAGAAGAAGGCAAGTCTGGTCAGTGGCCTAAGCCACAGAACATAGAGAGAGGCTCAACTACCAGGCGGGAGCCAGGAAGGACGTGGAAGCTGGCGAGTGAGGATGGTGAACCCGCAAACTTGACCCGGATCACTGAAACGCTGCTCCCTGCTTACCGCGGGGGTACTGAAGAGTGCTGCAGAAAGCCAGTGAGTCCTGGAGAGAGAGATTGGGACACTAGGGTGCTTTGGCAACTATACCGAAGAACACTAAATAATTGTACTGGGAAGCAAAGCCTGAGAGAAGTCATGGGGGAGAGGAAAACCCCTCACCTCGTGAACTTTTGCAAAACCATAACAGTTATGAGTCTGGGACCCGTATACAAATGGAGCAAAGCCCAAAGAAGGTTAAGGGGAAAGAAAGAGAGCCCTTCACCTCATGAACCTTTGTGAAACCACAAGTCTGCAAGTGTTTGTAAAGTGTACCACACTTAAAGCCCTGGCAGGAGAGTACACCGGGCAAGCACTTGTCTTCAAGTGTGTGTTAAGAGTACCACATTGAATGTCTTGGCAGGGGAGTATACCCGGCAAACCCAAGTCTGCAAGTGTGTGTAAAGTAGGTTAAAAGCCCTGGCAGGAGAGTATACAAAGCCAAAACTAAAGTTTGCAATTGTAGAAAATAGACCACCCAAAGAAGTCCTGGCACAGGACTACGGCAGGTCAATCCAAGACAGAGAATGAAGTGAAATTGAAGTGGAAAAGGACCTGGCAGGGGAGTACACCAGGTATCCTGTTTAGTTGGAACTTATATCTAAAACTGTTTTGAAATACAAAGTGTTTTTGTTTTTACCCAAGAAACCTCTGAGGACGTTTTGGGCCATTTGGAGTCTTGAAAAATGTTGAATAGCAACTTGGAGAAGGGAGCCATCCCCTGGAACTGTGAACCTTATCCATTGAGAACTTTTGTGTCGGAGTGCATTTATATGTCTTTTGAACTTGAACATCTGTGCACCTTTCAAGACTAGAGACATGACCCCTGTTTGCACATTAGTTACTTTAGAATGTGAGGGCAAAGTTAGGCTTTCGGACACAGTATAATTTTGCTTTGAACATCTTTACATTGGACAGACCCTTAGTTTTGATTGAGGTAGGGAAATAACCCTTCTAAGTAGGGCCAGTGAGGCATTTTCCAACTCCATATCATTTAATAAAAGTCTGTAACCACAAATATAACTTCTCTGTGTCAGTGTTTAATTCCCAGCTCCTCACATATGGTGTCAGAAATGGGATCGGGCTCAGTTGATACAAACTGGGGAACCCTCAGATTTGAAAAACATAGCAAATGAGCCTCTGATCCTTCAGTAGGTATAGAGGAATCTATTGAGTTTGACTTATGAAGAAGTAGGGGAGAATTGGTGCAACTCGGAGATCGAAAACAGGTACCCACTGACCTGGTTTTAATACCCCCTCCAGATACTTATACAGGTTAGCTTAGAAGTCAGGTCTAGCCTGCCAATATGAATTGGATGTACTAGCAGGCGTCATAGACCCTGACTATAGAGGCAATATAAAAATCCAGATTCAGAATAGTGGGAAAGAGGCATATAAATCAAGGCAGGAGAACATGCAGCACAGGGAATCATAGAAAGGCCATTATTTTCCAAAGTAGGAAATCAGAGAGGCTGATCAAACGGGAAGAGAGGGAAAAAGGCTTTGGGGAGGCAGATACAAAATAACCCACAACATCTTGAGACCGAACAACCAACCACTCTAGGCGAGGGAATCGGAAATCATTCCCGATCTAACCTTTGCCCAAAGGAATGATCCCTTGTTAGCAGAAACCTTTCTACATGTAGTTGCTGAAGAGGAGGGACAGCGAAAAGGGGGACCATTTTTCTTTTTGAAGCATGGGCTGCTTCTTAGAGGTGAACTTAACCCTGATGGTACTCCCAGGTCACAACTTCTTATACCTAAGAGTCACAAAAGGATGGTGTTAAAATGTGCCCATTCCCATTTAACAGGAGGTCACTTAGGAATAACCAAGATACAGGCACAGAAGTTTTACTGGCCTAGCATCTTTGTCGATCTGAAAAATGTCATGCTTACTTGTGCCCTCTGTCAAAAGACTAGTTCTCAAATACCTCTCCCTGCTCCATTACAGCCCTTACCCAGCACTTATGTGCCTTTCTCCCGTGTAGGAATGTACATAGTTGGACCATTTGATCTATCCAATTTGGGAAATCGTTATACATTGGTGATCGTGGAGTACGCCACTTGTTACCCTGAGGCCTTCCTGTTACACAATAATACAACCCACAAAATCTTGAAACACCTGATCGCATTTCTTTTCAGGGTTGGTTTCCCGAAGGAAATTCTAACAGATCAGGGAACAACATTTATGAGTCGGTTAATGGCAGAGGTAAAGGAGACCTCTGTCTACCACCCTCAAACCAATAGATTGGTGGAGCATTTGAATAAAACCCTTAGGAATGGCAGGGAACCAGAAGATGTCCTTGAGAGGGAGACGTGGGAGAAAAGGGGGGAGGCCCTTTTGCCAATCTGACAAATAGCCCAATGGTCGAAAAAACATATGGCCCCAGTGAGAGCTATAGTTCAGACACATGTGGGTAAAGCACAGGAGAGCCAAAAGACCTCCCGAGGTTTTTTTTGTATTGGAGAAAAACAAGTTACTTTCTTACCTGGTAACATTCTTTCGATGGGATGGTCCGACAACGAATTCCATATCTATGACAGGTAATGTCCACAGCTGTGCTGCTTCGGAAAATCTTCGGCGTCTGCGTCCTGCGTCGATGACGTCGATGCGCCGTCCCCGAGGACCTCGTCACCCGATGTGATAAGTAGGACGCACAACGCCCATAGCCTCAGTTATAGTTTTTTCCCCCGAGAACGTGGGCCATCAGTTTTCTGCCAGTCAGACACACAAGGCCTTGCGGAACACAAGCTGCAATCGCAAAAAAAATTCTGCAGCGGGGAAGGTAGGGAGGGAGCGATATGGAATACGTCGTCGGACCATCCCATCGAAAAGAACGTTACCAGGTAAGAAAGTAACTTGTCTTGTTCTTCGAGGGGATTGGGTCCTCCGACGTATTCCATATCTATGACAGACTCCCAAAGCAGTACCAAGCAAGGAGGTGGGAAAAGAATTTAGAACACAAATTTAGCATGCCCAATCAAATTGCGGAATATAGGACTGGCTTGCCAAAGGCCAGATCCTGCCCTCTGATGGAATCGAGGGAGTAGTGACGTACAAAAGTATGTACTGAAGCCCAGGTGGCTGCATCACAGATGTGACGAATAGGAACACCCCTCTGCAGGGCAGTAGACGCAGCCACTCCCCTGGTAGAATGGGCCGCAAGCCAGCCGGAAATTCCTTATCCGCCAAGCGGTAACACTCTGAGATAGCTAAAATAATCCAACGAGACAAAGTCTGTTTCGTCACAGCTTGTCCCAAACGCTTTCCAGCGTAACCAATGAAAAGTTGATCGTCCACTCTGACCCGGGACATGCGCAAAATATAAAAGCTCAACGCTTTCCTAGGATCAAGCATATGGAGCCTCTCCTCTTCCTTACCAGGATGTGGAGGAGGATAGAACGCCGGAAGAACAACCTTCTGGCTCAAATGAAATTCCGAAACCACCTTCAGAAGAAAAGAAGGACGAACTCTAAGGACAACCCTGTCCTTATGAAACACAGTGAAGGGTGGCTTAACTGAAAGTGCCTGTAACTCACGCACTCTGCGAGCGGAAGTAACCGCAACCAAAAACTCAGTTTTAAGAGTTAGCAGTCTCAAAGGGCAAGAATGTAAAGGCTAAAACGGAGCACCCATAAGAAACTTAAGAACAAAGTTCAAATCCCAACCGGGCACCAGAAAAGGTGACGGAGGGAACACATTAGTGAGCCCTTTCAAAAACTGTGAAATTAAAGGAATCTTAAAATAGGAACATTCTTCAGACGAGCGCTTAAATATGGACAGTGCCGCCAAGTAACCTTTAATGGTCCCCACTTGCAAGCCCCTGTGGGCCAAGGAAAGCAAAAAAGACAGAACCATGAGAATGTCACATTCAAAAGGATCCACATTCTTAACTCTGCACCAGTCGCAGAACTTTCTCCAACGGCAACGGTACAGAGACTTTGTTGCCGGCCGCCTGGCCGAGAGCAACACCTCCATCACGTCTTCAGGGAGGTCTCAATCCTTATACCTCAACCTTTCAGAAGCCAAGCGTGAAGGTTGAGGGATCTGACCTCTGGATAGAGAACCTGACCCCCCTCCCGTGAGAGCAGATCGCCTCGGTAGGGAAGACGACGTGGAGGGCAGATGGACAAGTCGAGAAGGTCCGGGTACCACGTCCTCCGGGCCCACACCGGAGCAATGAGGATCATGCGGGAACCGAACCTCCGTAACCTCCGCAGTACTTGTGGGATGCCGGGGACCGGAGGAAACGCGTACAGCAGTGGGAATGACCACTCCATCACGAACGCGTCTCCTAAGGCTCCTTTTGGAGGAAATTCCCGCAAGCAAAACCTTTTGCACTTCCGGTTGACACTGGAGGCGAAGAGATCCACTTGAGGGGTCCCCCAAAGGGCGATGATCTCCAGGAGAATCTCCTGAGCCAGCTCCCACTCGTGAGAGATTGTGCTCTGCCTGCTCAGAGCATCCGCCGTCTCGTTGTCGTCTCCGGCCAGATGAACAGCCGAGATCGAAACTTCCTGCTGGATGGCCCAGAACTCGAGCTGCATCGCCTCCCTGCACAGAGGAAGTGACCCTGCCCCCCCTTTTTGTTGAGGTAGTGCATGGCCACCGTGTTGTCCGTTAAAATCAGGACACTCTTTCCTCGCACAGTTGGCAGAAAAGCCTTCAGGGCAAGCCTGACGGCCCTTAGCTCCAACAGACTGATATGGAGTCTGGACTCCGGCGGAGACCAACGACCGCTGACTGTCAACTTGTTGGCATGAGCTCCCCATCCCGTGAGGGATGCGTCCGTCACAAACGTCACATCTGGCCAGGGCAGCCAAAATGGGGCCCCCTTCATCAGATTGCCTTTGACGGCCCACCACAGAAGGTCCTGGGCGACTGAGGGCGGCACCTGAACAGGGTCCGACAGCCTGCCGGAGGACTGAGACCACTGGAGTTTGAGTGCCCACTGCAAAGATCTCATCCGCAGACAAGCCTCTGGCACCAGAAGAATGTAGGATGCCATGAGGCCGAGCAGTCTCAAGAACTCGGATGCTGGGAGGTTCTGGGCAAGTTGAAACTTGTGCACCATCTGCTGAATGTGAAGAGCCCTCACCTGGGGAGGAAAACACTGCCCCAGGGATGTGTCGAGCACTGCTCCGATGTACTGGAGCCGCTGCGTTAGTGTCAAATGGGACTTCTTTAAATTGAGGGAGAAGCCCAGCTTGTGAAGGGAGTGGCAGGTGACGTACAGATGATCCAGGACTTGCTCGGGAGAGCTCTCCATGATCAACGAATTGTCCAGGTAGAGGTAGACGTGAATCCCCCCTTGCTGCCACCACCACCCTGAGCTTGGTGAAAACCCTTGGGCGGAGGTCAATCCGAACGGCAGGACCCGAAACTGAAAGAGCGAGTCGGCAACCGCGAACCTCAGGTACTTCTTGTGCTTGGGATGGATCGCACATGGAAGTAAGCATCCTTGAGGTCGAGATACACCAACCAGTCCTGAAGTTGAAGGGCCAGGAGGACTTGAGAGAGAGTAACCATCTTGAACTTGTCCTTCCTGAGGAGTTTGTTCAAACCGCGCAAGTCCATGATGGGTCTCAAACCCCCGTCTTTCTTCGAAATCAAAAAATAAGGTGAATACCATCCCTTGTTCCTCTCCGCTACAGGCACCAGTTCTATGGCGCCATTCTCCAGCAGGGCTTGAATTTCCCGCGCAAGGAGCGGATCCAGACTCTTCAAAGAGAGGTTCCCAGGTGGATTGTCGTGAGGCCTCTGCCAAAAGGGAAGACAGTAGCCGTGGGTTATGATCTCCAGAACCCACACATCTGAAGAAATGGCTCGCCACTCTACAAGATGCTGTGCCAGCCTTCCCCCAACTGGCGAACCGTGGGACCTGGCCTCATGACTGAGTGGTAGCGGCTGCGATGTTGCCTGAGGGCAAAGAGGCAACTGCCCGAGCGGCCTTGGCACCTCGAGTACCCTTGTTTCCACCTCTGGCACTCTTACGGTGGCCTCCTTGACTGCTAGCTCCTCTTGCTCTACTGAAGGACGAGTAATAGCGAAAGGAACCACCCCTCCATTGCTGTCCCCAAGGACGAAAAGGCAGAGGTTGGCGAACTGCAGCGCCCAACGACTTTGCTGCAGCTTTGGAGGTCTGCAACCTCTCAAGGCTCTCGTCAGCCTTGCTGCCAAAAAGATGTTCACCGTCAAAGGGCATGTTGAGGAGCCGGGACTGCACATCAGGAGCGAACCCAGACTTCCGCAACCACGCAAACCTGCGTATTACGGTGCTCGCCGCCATGGACCGGCTGACACAATCTGCCATGTCCAAACCCGACTGAACGGCCTCACACATGGCATCCTTGCCATCCTGAACCATAGCAAGAAAACCATCCCGTTCGTCCCCTTCGGGAATACGTTCACCCGCTAATGCAACACAGTTCCACAGTGTGTGTGTGTGTGAAACGAGACAAGGCACATATGGAGTTGGCCGCCTGAAGCGCCATACCCCCTGAAGATAACACTTTCTTGGCCCAGCCGTCAAAATATTTGTCGTCCCTATCCGGAGGGATGGTAGGATATGATGCCTGCTTTGCCGGGGCCGTAGCCGCCTGCAGCACCAAACTCTCCGGAGTGGGGTGCCTGGACACGTAGCAGGGGTCGCTACTGGCTGGACGGTATTTTCGTGACAAAGACTTGCCCACTGCCAGGAGACTCTCCGGAGCAGTCCAAGCCGCCGCCACCCTTGAAACGGCAAAACCGGGTCAGTGGGGGGACCAAGATCAAGGATGTCTGCGAGATCATCCTGAACGAACTCCCCTGGGGAAGCTGACCAACCCAAGTACTCGGTGACCCGAGACATAAGGCGCCGATATGAAGAATCGGCATGAGTGCCAGGCTCCGGCCTACAAAACTCCACCTCCGGAGAGGTGTCCAGTCCACTGGCATCATGCAGTGACTGCCTCAGGTCATCAAACTGACTATGGCCCGAGATAAGCTCAATCTGGTACCGTAACCGGAACCAAGCCGTCATCAGAGCCTTCATCACCCTCTGAAATGTACTCCAGGCAGGGAGAGGAAGACATCTGGGGACCAAAGCAGTGCCTGACCTTAGCCAGAGCCTTTCTAGGGGCTAACCCCGTGCCACGGGGCCCCTCCGACACCACCGCCTCGAAAGGCGTTGAGGGCGCCGAACGAGTCGGCGCCGGCATCGACAGAAACGGCGTCGACGTCGAGCGAATCGGCGTCGACGTCAGCTGCAGCGCCGCCAGCATCGACGTCGTCGACTCCCAGGCCTCGAAGCCGGAGCTCCGAGCGTGTCTCTCGACGACCTAGGCACCGACAGCGTCAACGAACCCCTCAGAGGCGGAGCCTCGAGAGAAATCGTCGACTACCTCGGCGCCACAGGCGTCGACGTCTTCTTCGAAGACGGCACATGATCACGCGGTCTCGAGCGCGTCGAGGTCCGGGACCTGGAACAGGCATGGCGAGAACGGCTACCCTTGTCCAAGCGGGACCTCTCCCGTGAGCCGTGCCGACCACCCAAGCCCGAAGGCGTACGAGCGGTGTCTCTCGACCGGTGCCGACCGACCCCACTCGGAGGCGCGGACAGACCGGTGCCCTGCGATTCAAGAATCGCTAGCATCTGCTTCCCGAAGGAAGCCCATTCCTCCGGTGTCGCTTGCATGGAGGGATAAGCGACCCGCCGACAGGCGGAGTCCTCAGAAGAGGACAGGGAAGGCGACCGATGCCGGCGCTTCCGGGAATGACTCGAAGAGACAGAGGAGTGGCGAGACCGACTCCTGGAAGGAGACCCAATGGACTTCCGACGATGACGCAGAGAATCGCCCCTCGAGTCATCCATCTAAAGCCATGCAGACCTCGACTTCCGGGGCTTAGACACACGACCTACCGACAGCTTCTTCTTGCGTTCCTGCAAGGCCTTTGCCGTGAGCGACTGGCAGTCGACACAGTCGTCCGTATCGTGGGCCTCCCCGAGGCACCATAGGCAGGCGTCGTACGAGTCCGTGACCGACATCTTGAACCCACAGTCCCCGCATTTCTTCAAGCCCGGACGCGGGGTTGAAGACGAAGTAGACATCGCCACAAACAGGTCTTCACAAAAAACCGAACAGGTTCAACGAACCGAGAAGAAAACAGCAAACTCCAAAGAGTCGAGGCGTACTGAGATTCACAAAGCGAACACGTTCGCGGAAAAAACGGAATTGAGGCTATGGGCGTTGTGCGTCCTACTTATCACATCGGGTGACGGCCGTCGGAGGAGGTCCTCGGGGACGGCGCATCGACGTCATCGATGCAGGACGCAGACGCCGAAGATTTTCCGAAGCAGCACCGCTGTGGACATTACCTGTCATAGATATGGAATACGTCGGAGGACCCAATCCCCTCGAAAAGGTTCTTACTCCAACATCTGAGAACAAGATGTTACCCAAATGGCATGGACCTTATGAGGTGATTGAACAAACAGGACCTTATAACTATAGAGTCTCCCAGCCTGATACACAAATAAGGCCCATAGCTACCATACAAATCTTCTTAAAAAATGGAGGGAAGACCCCATGGAAACCACAACAGTGGTGCTGACTAGTCTATTAAAAGAGGAGTTGGGACAAAATACTCCGATCCCCTCCCATCTACCAGAGGCTCAAAAACAAGAACTACAAAAATTATTGGAACAGTTTCCAGATGTCTTCAATAATAAGACACAAAGGGTTAAAGAGGTTTTTCACTACATCTGTACAACCTCAGGGATGGTAGTCCCCTTAAATCCTTATATTATTTCTGAAGACAGAAAAGGAAAAGTCATAGAAGAGGTAGAGAAATTGTTAAGCTGCAACATTATGGAACCGTCCCAGAATCCTATCTGATAGTACTCATTGCCAAACCAGATCAATCGTGGAGGTTCTATATTGATTTCAGAAAGGTAAACGTGGTATCCCAATTCAACAGTTCCCCCTATGCCTAGGATAGAGGATTTGGTTAATCGATTGGGAACCACTGTTTACTTCTCCACGATTGGTCTGACGAAAGGATACTGGCAAGTACCCGTTAACAGCTTTCTCCACCCCTACTGGACTATTCCAATTTAAAGTGTTGCCTTTCGGGCTTCATCGAGCACCAGCCACATTTCAAAGGCTGATGGACCAAGTCCTTCAACCTTACGCCTCTTTCTGTGGGGCCTATGTTAAGGATGTAATCATCCATGGATGGAACATGTACACCATCTTTATTTAGTCATCAGAGCTTTGAGGCGTGTCGGTTTCAACGCAAAACCCAAAAAAGTCCACTTGCACAGTCAGCAGTCAAGTATTTGGGATTTTGTATAGGGAATGCACTTGTCCAGCCCCAAGATGAAAAGGTGAAAGCTGTTATGGAAACTCCAGTGCCCAAAACTAAGAAAGATTTAAGAGCATTCCTAGGCTTACTAGGGTATTACAGATGATTCATCCCTAGCTACTCTTCTATCACTTCCTGCCTCAACAGGCAAACTCAAGAACGCTGAACCCCACAAGATAAAATGGAGCATTGAAAATAAAAATTGCTTTGATAAACTCAAGGGCATTTTGTGCAGCGAATCAGTGTTAAAAGTTGCCAATTTTAACAAAGAGTTTATCTTGCAAACGGATGCTTCCCTTGTTGGGTTGGGGGCTGTTCCTTCCCAGTATTACGATGGCATCTAACATCTGATCCTTTATATCAGCGGAAGTTGTATCCCAGGGAAAAGAACTATGCCACAATTGAGATTGAGGCATTACCTATAAAGTGGGCTCTGAAATAAATTCTTCAGGCTTTGGGAGTACCATATTCAAAACCAAAAAGGTACATTGTCATCTTCCTCCTCCTCAAAAATGGAACCCATGGTACTAAAGAAATCAGCCTTAGGCAAAGGCTTAAATGACTTCGATACTTCGACCGAATGTTTCAAAATCTTCGAACGCGTTACAGGCGATTATGGTGTCGATGGCTTAAAAGGCTTGGACGGAGGCACTGGCTTTGAAGGGCCAGGTACACGCCCCTTTACAGGAGTCGAGGAGGAAGGTTTTGATTTTAGCTTGTGTTGAGACGAGGATTTGTTTGATGAATGTCAAGGAGACTTACTGCCCGGGCTCCTTGGCACGCAAGTAATGGTCTCAGTAGAAACTCTGCCGGTCTTTTCAGGCGTGGTGGGCTCTGAAGCTTTCTTGGGCTCTTTTTCAGAAAGACGTTCAGAGCCACCTTTTGAAAAACCTCCAGCACTTGGAGACAGAATTTTCACCAGTCAGCAGAAGATGTCGACTTGCTTGGGAAATTCACTCGTCTGTCAGGAGAGGAGATCAATGAAGATGACCGCGATCAATGGCGTTGTTTCTTTGTCTTCTTGTGAGAGGATGAGGACAATTGATGAGATTTGGATCTCGAGCAGTTTGAATGTTTAGAGTGCTTTTTTACTTGGAAAAACCTCCCTCAGTCGTCCAAACTCCTTCTTGCAGGGGTAGCAGAAAGGAATTTAGAAATTAAAGTTACTCACCATAGTGACTAGAGCACTGTGCAAAACCTGAAGGTGTTTCATAACTCAGTCCCAGAGGATCCCTTATTCAGGTGTCTAGGGAAAAGTCATCGCTATTGGATCCTGACCCTGGGGGTGGACAAGGGATGGAGGAACACCTGGGTAGGTGGTACTCGGGAGTGGGGAGGAGACACCTGAAGATTAGACATGTTATCCCCCATTTCCTGACAGTTATTTACCCCCATATTCCCTCTACCTTTATGGGATACTACAACTCCCATAATTCCCCTCCTTTCCTAAACAGCCCGACTACTGAGACAAGAAAGATTACCACTAGTAACATGTACTGGCCTTGTCCCACTAAGGCGAAGCAAGGTCAGGTACTCAGTCACAATCACACACCTGAAAATCATGGACCGTTTTTCAAGCTATAAAAGGTGTAGCACAAAAAGACACGGAGAGGAAGGCAGGGGCCAAGAAGGAAGGCAAGCTGGATGGCGATATGGAGGAGCAGCTGAGAGAGAGCTACAGAGAGCCAGGCCAGGGAGAACGGGATGCTGAGACGCTGACAGGCTGGGAGTTGAGGCAGGAGAAAGCATGGCGAGGGAGCCATGTCCCCAAGAAGCCAGAAGAGTTCAGAGAAGGGAGCCAAGGGGCTGGCTAGTTCCTTTCCTCCATGCACCAGCAAACTGCTTGTTTCCGCCCCTGGGCCGCGAGGTCGCCCGGGAGTGTCTGAGGGGGAGGTGGGCAAGACTCTGACCTCGACAAGCTGAAACCAGAAGCACGCGTGGAAGCAATCACAGCCAGTGAGTTCAAAGAAAGGGAGAGCCCAGTTTGTGATACGCGTGATTGTGGAAAGCTACAGTGTTACATGCAAGGCTACGCGTGGAAGGATAAAGACTTTAAACTGAAACATTGATTGTATTTGACCGGCGAGGGAGCAGATGAGAAACTATTAACAGAGCGGTGCCATTTGTGTGAGAAGGCACGTTGTTAAACGCTTCATAAAGGATAACAGAACAGTAAAGAATGCAAGCGAAATATGTTGAAAGCAGTGTAGTAACTTTGCTGAAAATGTTGAGGGGGACATGACATCTGAAGAAAAGGTGCCCCAGCCAAATGAATGCAGACAAAATGGTGTGCCATGAAAGTTGGGGGGGGGACAAACACCCCTGTCCCCCCCTACAATTACGCCCATGGTTGAAAGCCACTGAAGGGAAGGGCATGAGGGAAAGAGAGCGTGCAGAGATCCCGAAAGGCTAATGTGAAAGTAAATTAAGTTTTGGTGAAACGAGGAACAGAGTGGCCATGGGCCCGTCCTAATAAACTATATGCTTTTGTGAAATAAGGAACAAAGTGGCTGAGGGCCCGTTCTGCACAACCAAGTGCAAGAGGCACGGCTGTTAAGAAACCAACCGTATTGTCAGAGCAGTCACGCATAGTGGTGAGAATATTGTGCAGCTGCAAAGGTCTCTGGTAATGCGATAATAATAAGGACTCTGCTGTCCGAGTGGTCATGCATGGAGGTAAATAATACCATGCGGGTGCAGAGGTTTTTGAGAGGTGTACATTGTGAAAGAGAAATATGAAGGTTGGGGAAGGGAGTTCTCCCTGAGCCCTGTGAAGTGGAGCTGTTTGGCTGGAAATTGCTCCAGTCGTGTTTAAGTGTTGGAAAGCAGACAAGGACAGCCTGTAAAAGTAACCAATATCCATTTATTTGACACTTATGAAGCCGGGTGAGGGAAGCCCGGAAGAATCCATTGCAGAGAACTGTGATATATATTGAACTGACATTGAAATAGGCGAGGGAAGCCTAACGGATTTATTGGGAAATCTTTGAACTGTTCATACTTGCTTATTGACATTCTGACATTCTTTTGACACTCTTTATTTTCATACCCTTTTCCCACACTTTTATTGTGAAATGTGAGGGCAAGTATAGGTTTCTGACACAGGAGTTTTCCTTTGTTTGACTGACTGACTTGGACCATTATATTTTACTTTGATGGTTGAGAATACTCCAATCATAGAATTAGGGCTAGTTAGGAAGTCTCCAACCCCAGTCAAACTTAATAAAGGTGTTGAAACTTGTAACTCTTGTATCTGTGTCCTTACTTGTGATACCATGCCTGCCTCACAGTACTCTTAGTCCTTAGTCCCCTTTCCTCCATTCTTGTGGGCATCCCCCAACATGGGGACGGTACCAGAACCGGTACCAGAACCTTTGGCAGCTTGCCCCTTTGAGCTTCCCCTTTAAATTTAGTATAGCATGGGGGCACAGTCTCAGGGGTGGGGATGCCCGGCCGATGCCCCGCCCCCTGGCTTCTCACCTCAGTCCCTTTGAACACATCAGGCACTTAATATACCTGGCTATGCCTATTACATTTTAGCCATTGGCATAATAGCGGGGGAAGGCTGGTGGGACTTATGGAGGAAAGGGGACTAAGGACTATGAGTACTCTAGTCACTACGGGGAGTAACTTTAATTACTCATATGTTCCGTCCCCTTTCCTCCATCCTGGTGGGTGATTCCACCGAACAAGAACTTAGGGTGGGGCTGTGATAACCTGCCTCATGTCTAGAATGAAGAAAAAAGGTTCTTCATAACCGCCTGACCAAACTCAGCATCGTGCCTGGAGCTGGTGTCCATTGAGTAGTGCTTACACAAGGCCGACGGAGTGGCCCAAGTAGCCGCCTTGCTTATGATATCCTAAGAAGCATGTCTCTGAAACGCAACAGCAGTGGCCTTGGCTCTGACCGCACGGGCATGAATACCCTCAGGAACAGGTCTGCCCATGGCCTTGTACGCCTCAGAGATCCAACGGGCGATAGAAGGCTTGGAAAACTGAGAGCTATGGGATGAGCCCCCAAAAGTCACAAACGGTGCCTCAGAATTCCTAAAGGATTTCATCTGAGAGAGATAAAACTTGAGGACCCCTCTTGAGGTCAGACCTACCAATTCCCCAACGTCTTGGAACATCCTTCTCCCAATGACAATAGAAAATTGTGACGCTGCACAGACTACTGTCTTGCTGTCCTCATCCCAAGATGATAGCCTAGTGGATATTTAGATGGAGAAGCCTCTAGAGTTGAGAACACCATTCCTCACATTAAGAGGTATTGTCATGCATGCTGGACGTGGTCCTACCTCCTACGCTCGTAGAACAGCTAGACCGTTCTATTCCAAATGGCGGTTGTTCGATACGTTGCCGGGAAAACGACGTTTGCACTTTTCACGTCGCTAACTTCACGTGTATTCTGCTTCGTCACGTGAACTACGGCATTACGTATTTAAGCAGCGTGGAAACTTCACTCGCTGCTTCTGATCTAATCATTTGGCGTTGTGTAGCTGAACCTCCGGTCTGCATCCTTGCAGGTTACTACAGCTACTTTTTGGGCCTTCTATAGCGTGTTTTCCGCCACACGCTGATTCCTGGAGCTGTTTGGTTGCGTGTAAATCCACACGCGCACGTTGTCTTCAAACGCGGCTGGCCTGGGCTGCGTGAATCCTGTTCGCGTGTAAATCCACACGCGCACGTTGTCTTCAAACGCGGCTGGCCTGGGCTGCGTGAATCCTGTTTGCGTGTAAATCCACACGCGCACGCTATCTTCAAGCGCTGCTGGCCTGGGCTGCGTGAATCCTGTTCGCGTGTAAATCCACACGCGCACGCTATCTTCAAGCGCTGCTGGCCTGGACTGCGTGAATCCTGCTCGCGTGTAAATCCACACGCGCACGCTATCTTCAAGCGCTGCTGGCCTGGACTGCGTGAATCCTGCTCGCGTGTAAATCCACACGCGCACACTATCTTCAAGCGCTGCTGGCCTGGACTGCGTGAATCCTGCTCGCGTGTAAATCCAAACGCGCACGCTATCTTCAAGTACGGCTGGCCTGGACTGCGTGAATCCTGCTCGCGTGTAAATTCCACACGCATATATATTGTCTTCAAGCGCTGCTGGCCTGGACTGCGTGAATCCTAATTGCGTGTAAATCCACACACACACGCTCTTTTCTTCGCGGCTGTACAGAACCGCGTGTACTTTGTTTATACCTTAAAAGGAGCGCTATTTCCAACTCCTGCACCTGTGATATTAACAGGGGGATTGATTCATTTCTATACTTTACTCTACGTGGGAAGGAAGCTTTTCAAGGATAATTGGAAGGTGACAGTGAACAGTACTTTGGACGCTATCCTGTGGTGCATCAACCCGGTATCTAGCGTGAGCCTCGTTCCGTTCGGGATAAGTCTCCCTTACTAATCTTCCCTTCCTTGTCGTTTGTTCTACCTTGGATTCCTCAAGAGACTCTGCTGGATTCATCTGCCCTAGACTCAAGGTCAGTGTGCGCATTCATGACATTTTCTATTCCATCATACCCAGGTTGGGGCAGTTATTCATGATACTTTAATTTGTTCAAGGCTGACTTCCTATACCTTACCCACGCCCTTTCCAGTGATCCATCACTCTGCCTGTTTTACCAGTCAGAGAGTTGTATCATTTGGAAGGTCTTAACTTGACTTTACAACTATCAAAACGCGTGAACAGGGATCCGGAAGACCCTACCACCTGTATCCTTTTGAGTACCGTATCCTTTTCAGTTAATACTTTGGTGCTCTCTGACAGAATCAGAAGCCATGGAGGGTACGGATCCTTTAGCTGTTTTGACTCAGTTGATCAGCGATTTGAGAAATGAAATGGTTACGGCACAGGACATGTTACGGCATCGTATGGACGTTATGCAAGACGCCATGCACGGTAGTCCTCAGGGAGCACAGGTTGCAATGGCCACTGCATCTGGATCTGGGACTATGACACCCCCACAGGAAACTATTAATGTGGTTATGCCCACTCAGTTTCCCTTGGCCCCTCCGGAACGGTTCACTGGTGATCCCAAAACCTATAGAACCTTCGTTAATCAGTGCCGACTCCATTTTCTTTGCCGTCCTACATCTTTTCCTGACCTAACCACAAAAGCAGCATTCGTGCTTTCCCATTTAGGGGGCACAGCTGCTGCTTGGGCTAACCCTTTGTTGGAAACAAATAGCCCTTTGTTGTACGACTGTGACGATCTCTTGGCTGCTATGAGTAAAGTCTTTGACATGCGTTATGCTACTCAAGTCATGGATCTGGAGTTACTTAATCTACAACAAGGCAATCAGCCTCTTTTGCCTTACATTGCCCGGTTCAATCAACTAACAGCCGAAACTCAATGGCCTGACGGCAAGAAAACGGCTGTTTTCTACAAGGGTCTTTCAGAAGAACTGAAAGATGCCTTATCTACAGTTCCGGTGGTTCCTACGGGATTCCCAGAGTTGCTCGATTTGGTTTTACAAATCGATGCCCGAAGGAATGCTCGGAAAGGAGAGAAAAAGCCTTTCATGCAAGCCTCGGGGCGTTCAGAGACACCGGCAGTCCTCTCAAACGACCCCGAACCCATGCAGATTGGCGTCGTGAGAGGCCGGTTGTCCAATGCAGAACGAGAGAACCGAAGAAAGAACCATTTATGTATGTATTGCGGTTCATCCGAGCATTTATTGGCGACATGTCCTAAAAAACCCATCAAGCGTTCGGGAAACGCCAAAACTCGACAATAGCAGGAGTCCCTATGTCGAGTGTTTCATCGGACTCCAGTACCATTCCTAAACACGCACCCGTAATTGTTGAGGTGACGTTACGTTGTGGTGAACGAGAATTGGTTTCCAAGGCCATGGTTGATTCCGGAGCCACCAACAATTACATAGACATCACATATGCCAAGAACTGTTCCATACTCCTTGTAAACAAAAACAAACCTGAAACGGTTAATACCTTGGACGGATCTGTTTTGACTTCTGGTATGGTAACCCAGGAGACGGTATCTGTTCAGATGACATTATCGAATAATCATTCGGAAGAAATCATCTTCGATGTCATAGCTGCTCCACAGTACGAGATCATACTTGGTCTTGCATGGTTAACCCTTCATAATCCCGCCGTTGACTGGGTTTCGGGATTGCTCCAGTATCCTTCGATTCATTGCAATGAACATTGCTTTACCAGTCAGGAGGTGTCAAACAAGCAACACACATTGGCCTCTATGGTGGGAGCTTCAACTATCAGCGTGGTACATCAAAGCGACACTACCATACCATGCGAATACGCTGAGTATGCTGATGTCTTTGACAAGGGCCAGGCAGAACAATTGCCTCCCCATCGACAGTACGACTGTCCTATTGAATTGATTCCTGGTGCCAAAATCCCTACAGGTCGTTTATATTCACTGACCCCAAAAGAAGACGTTGTGTTGAAAGAATACATTGACAAAGCTTTAGCGATGGGTTTCATACGGCCATCACAATCCCCTGCTGCGTCTCCTCTATTCTTTGTTCCGAAGAAAGAGGGAGATCTAAGGCCTTGTATTGATTACAGGGCACTTAACGACATCACCATAAAAAACCAATATCCTTTGCCACTGATAAACGTTCTATTGGATCAATTAGGTACTTCCAGTTACTTCACCAAATTGGACTTGCGAGGAGCATACAATTTAGTTCGCATTCGTGAAGGCGACAAATGGAAGACCGCTTTCAAGACACGGTATGGTCTTTACGAGTATTTGGTGATGCCTTTTGGTCTGTGCAACGCTCCCGCCACTTTTCAATTCTTCATGAATGATATATTCAGGGACATAATGGACCAGTTTGTGGTGATTTATCTGGATGACATTCTGATCTATTCATCATCTTTTTCGGAACACGTCAAACACGTTTCTACACTCCTACAAAGACTCAGGGAGAACCTTCTTTATGTGAAAGCCGAGAAATGCGTCTTTCATTCACAGGAAGTGGAATTCCTGGGCTATGACATTACCAATCTAGGTGCTCGAATGAGCCGTTCCAAGGTGAAGGCCATATTGAATTGGCCGATTCCGCACAATGTCAAGTCATTACAGTCTTTCTTAGGCTTTGCAAATTTTTATCGCAGATTTATTCATTCCTTCTCCAAAACAGTAGCTCCTTTGACGGCCTTAACTAGTTCTAAAGTTCCTTTCTGTTGGAACCCAAATGCCCAAGCATCATTCGAAAAGTTGAAAGAAGCATTTACCACTGCACCCGTGCTTCAACATCCAGATCCAGATCGCCAGTTTATCGATGAAGCGGATGCATCCAGTGTCGCTACTGGAGCGGTACTCTCACAAGTTTGCACAGAAACCAAGGAGGAGCACCCAGTGGCTTTCTTCTCTCGCAAACTTACCCCATATGAACGAAACTACACCGTCACTGAGCGGGAACTGCTGGCTATCAAGGATGCCTTCCGAGAATGGCGTCATCATCTTCTTGGGGCCAAACATCAGGTGTTAGTGTACTCTGACCATAGAAATCTTCAAGCATTCAAATCCATGAAATGCCTTACGGCCCGACAGGCCAGATGGCATGTCTTTTTTGCCCAATACGATTTCCAGGTCACATATCGTCCTGCCCGAGAACACGTTAAGTCGGACGCGTTGTCCCGTATGAGTGAAGAGGCGAAGGAAGAAGCACAAGTACAGAATCAGTTGTTGGCAGATCATGTAATATGTAGTTGTTCTGTTCAACCATCCTTAAAAACCGAAGTACAAGAGTGGGTGAAAAATCATCCACAAGTTATCCAGGATATGAATCTGGACGTACATAACGGTTTACCATTCACACAAGGAGTGCTCTACCTACCGACGTCTTCAACGCGGAATAAAGCCCTCAAGTGGAATCATGATTCCTTGATCGCAGCCCATCCTGGACGGAAGAAAACACTAGAACTACTCAAAAGATGGTGCTTTTGGCCGTCCATGTCAAAAGATGTCATAGATCATGTATCAACTTGTTCTGTATGCATCCAATGTAAAAACACTCCTGGCAAACCAGTGGGCTTACTCCAGTCCCTACCTGTCCCTAACAAACCATGGGACATGATATCTATGGACTTTGTGGTAGAACTCCCACCAAACCAGGAGTACGATACCATATGGGTTGTAGTGGATTATTTCACTAAATTGGCTCTTTATATTCCCTGTATTGGTTTACCAACCGCTGCTGTTCTGGCTGACCTATTCATCCAACATGTATTTCGTTTCTTTGGTCTACCGTCAGTAATCATTACGGACAGGGGCTCACAGTTTGCGTCACGCTTTTGGAGAGCACTAACCTCTGCATTACTGATTGATGATAGAATGTCCAGTGCTTATCACCCTCAAACCGATGGACAGACCGAAAGATTCAACTGCACTATGGAACAATATCTGCGGTGTCTGTGTCTGCAGTACCAATCGGATTGGCTCACGGTCCTGCCGGCAGCTGAATTCGCCTATAACAACTCCTATCATAGTGCCATAGGCACTTCACCGTTCTATGCGCTTTATGGACAGCACCCCCGATCAATACCTTTGGATTCCAGCTTGTCTTTGGATACTCCTGCCGCAGGCCGTACCTTTCGTGATCTGAAGAAATTACAGAGGAAAGTGAAGCAGCAATTAGAGCAGGCTAAAAGACGCGACAAGTTCTATGCCGATGCTCATAGAATACCCGCACCCGTCTACAAGGCTGGTATGAAAGTATGGCTGTCCACTAAGAACTTGAGAATTCCAGGCAAAAAGAAATTATTGCCTAAATGCATTGGTCCGTATGTAGTGCTCCAAGTAATTAATCCGGCTGCTGTCCGTCTGGCTTTGCCACAACGATGGCGAGTGCATCCCGTATTCCACGTGTCACTCATTAAGCCATGTTCTGAGGCTACTAGATTGCCTGTACGGCCTGTTGCTATTTCTGTGTGGGGTTCAGATGAATACGAGGTACAGGACATACTGGATATGAGACTACGTTCTGGTAGGCCGTTTTATCTGGTGGACTGGAAGGGCTATGGTCCCGAAGATAGGTCCTGGGAACCTCTTTCTAATATTCATGCTCCTGCTTTATTGAAGCGTTTTCACACGAGAAGGGGAGAGGTTGCCCCTTTGGGGGATGGCATTGTCATGCATATTGGACGTGGTCCTACCTCCTACGCTCGTAGAACAGCTAGACCGTTCTATTCCAAATGGCGGTTGTTCGATACGTTGCCGGGAAAACGACGTTTGCACTTTTCACGTCGCTAACTTCACGTGTATTCTGCTTCGTCACGTGAACTACGGCATTACGTATTTAAGCAGCGTGGAAACTTCACTCGCTGCTTCTGATCGAATCATTTGGCGTTGTGTAGCTGAACCTCCGGTCTGCATCCTTGCAGGTTACTACAGCTACTTTTTGGGCCTTCTATAGCGTATTTTCCGCCACACGCTGATTCCTGGAGCTGTTTGGTTGCGTGTAAATCCACACGCGCACGTTGTCTTCAAACGCGGCTGGCCTGGGCTGCGTGAATCCTGTTCGCGTGTAAATCCACACGTGCACGTTGTCTTCAAACGCGGCTGGCCTGGGCTGCGTGAATCCTGTTCGCGTGTAAATCCACACGCGCACGCTATCTTCAAGCGCTGCTGGCCTGGACTGCGTGAATCCTGCTTGCGTGTTAATCCACACGCGCACGCTATCTTCAAGCGCTGCTGGCCTGGACTGCGTGAATCCTGCTCGCGTGTAAATCCACACGCGCACACTACCTTCAAGCGCTGCTGGCCTGGACTGCGTGAATCCTGCTCGCGTGTAAATCCACACGCGCACGCTATCTTCAAGTACGGCTGGCCTGGACTGCGTGAATCCTGCTCGCGTGTAAATTCCACACGCATATATATTGTCTTCAAGCACTGCTGGCCTGGACTGCGTGAATCCTAATCGCGTGTAAATCCACACGCACACGCTCTTTTCTTCGCGGCTGTACAGAACCGCGTGTACTTTGTTTATACCTTAAAAGGAGCGCTATTTCCAACTCCTGCACCTGTGATATTAACAGGGGGATTGATTCATTTCTATACTTTACTCTACGTGGGAAGGAAGCTTTTCAAGGATAATTGGAAGGTGACAGTGAACAGTACTTTGGACGCTATCCTGTGGTGCATCAACCCGGTATCTAGCGTGAGCCTCGTTCCGTTCGGGATAAGTCTCCCTTACTAATCTTCCCTTCCTTGTCGTTTGTTCTACCTTGGATTCCTCAAGAGACTCTGCTGGATTCATCTGCCCTAGACTCAAGGTCAGTGTGTGCATTCATGACATTTTCTATTGCATCATACCCAGGTTGGGGCAGTTATTCATGATACTTTATTTTGTTCTAGGCTGACTTCCTATACCTTACCCACGCCCTTTCCAGTGATCCATCACTCTGCCTGTTTTACCAGTCAGAGAGTTGTATCATTTGGAAGGTCTTAACTTGACTTCACAACTATCAAAACGCGTGAACAGGGATCCGGAAGACCCTACCACCTGTATCCTTTTGAGTACCGTATCCTTTTCAGTTAATACTTTGGTGCTCTCTGACAGGTATAAAATATCTGATCCACATACAAAAAAATCCCTAAGCTGATCCTGTATTGTAACTCTGGTTGGAGAAAAGAACGACAATCAGGTTCATGACCCATTATTGTTAAACCTTGTTGCGGGAACCGTATGTCGGTCAAATGGGGACGCTGGTCATAGTGAAGAGAATTGTTCCTTATGGGTCTCTTGTCCACTGACGACCTATACAATTCAAAATATCACCCAAGTTCTGGCAGACACAGTGGAGGATTGTCAACAGTCAGATGCTTCCAATCCACCGAATCAGGAGAACACTAACTCAGCTCTCCTAATTGCCCAAAAGGGTCAGGCAGTACCAGCAGAGGTTCCCCAGCTGTCCTTTGTTCCCATTATAGATGACCAAACCACCCCACCACCCCCTTTAGGAAAGGAACTTCAGATCAGTCTTTACCAATAGACCCACTGGAAAAAATTGAGACATCCTCCTATCAGGAATCCCGCAAAAACAGTTTTTCAGTAAGGGTGGCCAGTATTACATGAAGGAAGAGGGGAATTTGAAACCACCTGTGGGAGTTGAACATACACAGCAACCCCAAAATAACCCCTCTTTTCAGATACTGTCACGGTAGAAAATCAGCGTGATCGTAGAGTCTCCTCTCCACCGCCAATTTGTCATCAGGTGTTACTCCTGCAGAGAGTATGGACACCCCCACATGACTACAATCTACATGACGCCTCTTCTCTGGCATCTATATCAGACACACATGGCTGAGATGCTCAAATGGGAAAAAAGGCCAACCCTGAGAACTTGTATGCCAACATACTCTATTCCCAGACCTTCCCTAAAATACCAAATCATAACGACAATCATCTGTTCTCTGAGAAAAGAAAAGATATAACAGGGGAAAGAGTAAGTGCTTGTTTGTTTGTTTATTTATTTATTTGTATGGCGCACCAAACCCAAAGGTAACTTGGCGCAACAGAGAACAGAATACATGGATACTTCAAGCTTAGTTACAGAATAGGGCACAATGGTACATAGGAAACATTACAGGTGATTATCTGAACAAATCTAATGAAAGAATATACATATATACAAGCAGACTGGGTAAGAGTTTGGGAGAGCTGAATTGTTAAGGTATTTGAAGGTAAGTGAGGCTGTTTTAAGTGAGATCCTATCGCAAATTTTTAGCCACTGTTGTTCTGTTCTAGTATTAGAGGTATGTCCTCTGGTGGGTAAGTTAAGGCAGTTACAAGGGTATTATTTTGCAATATTTTAATTTTGTCAATAATGTATTTGTTAGCTCCCAAGCACAAGGCATTACAATAGTCGAGTTTGGAAAGTATTAGGGCGTTGGCAAGGATGATGTAGCTGGCTTGTGTAAGGAAAGCTCGTCATGCCCTAATGATCTTGCAAGTATAGGCAGTGGAGGATGCTAAGGAGTTTAATTGTTTCTTCAGCGTTGAGGTAGAGTCAAGGTAAAAGCCTAATGTTTTCACTACCTTGGCTACTGTAATTGTATTGCCATCGATGTTGAATGCAGAGTAGTTGGGGCTGAGTTTCTTTAGGTTGGCAGCAGAGCCGAGAAGTAGGATTTCAGTTTTGTCATCATTCAGGCATAGGCCATAAGTAGCCATCCATGCCTGAATGATGAGGTACATTTTATTTACCAAGGCTGTATCAGAGACAAAGTTGCCCAAAAGGGGAATGAGGATCTGTGTGTCGCCTGCATAATTTGTGTAGGTGACACCCAGTCTGTCCAGTTTGTCAAATAGGGACTAATAATGTTGTACATAGTTGGCGAGAACCTTGGGGTACACCGCAAGCTATTCTGATAGGGTCCGCTGATCCCGATGTAGAGAAAATGATTGGACCCAGGCTATGGCCTCTCTTGAGAAGTGGGCAGCCGATGCCAGGTGTTCACACAGCACTGTTTGATCCACCAGGTTAAAGGCCGCCGACAGGTATAGGAGGAGTAGCATGGCGGTGTTTCCCTTGTCGTTGAGCTAGCCAATTTGTGTTTTGAGATCAATTAAGGCTGTCTCTGTGCCATGTTGTGGTCTAAACCCAGATTGGTGGGCACCTAAGAGCTGGTTGGATTCAAGATAGCGCTGAATTTGTAGGTAAGCTACTCTAGCTATTATCTTAAGAAGGAAGGGTACCGTGGTAATGGGCCTATAGTTGGTAGGGATAGAGGGGTCTAGAGTTTGCTTCTTAAGGAGAGGTAAGACCCATGACTCTTAAGTTACTTGGGATGGTGTTGGTGGAGAAGGAGGCATTCATCAGTTTAGTTATGAAGGGGGCTAAGTCCCTTGCAGCATCCTTAATTAGTTGAGCTGGGCAGTTGTCGCCCTTACAGTTAGAGGGCTTGAGGGATGCAGTAATCTTTTCAGTTTCCTGGATGGAAACTTTAGCACATTTGAATGGAGCAGGGCCTGATGAGTCTGTGGTAGGGCTGGAACGTGGTGTCTCATTAGGGGTCAGGGAAGCTTTTTTATGGGAATTTTAGTTTGGAGTATTATTTTGTTAGCTAGGGCCTTTTGGATGCTGGTGCGCCATTGTTTGTCTTTTGGGTATATTGTCAGGTGGAGGTGCAGGGGATTCCAATTCCCTTAGGATAGCAAATAGTTCCTTAGTGTTGGAGCTTGCGTTGGAGATCCTTTCGTTGAAAAGGTTTTTTTTTGTGAGTAAAATTTATTTTTTGTAGTTGCAATTTATTTTCTTCAGACAGGGTATGCCGCCATTGAGATTCTAGTTTCCTCTTTTGCCTTCTTAGTTCTTTTAGGTGAGGGGTGAACCAGGCATTGAGGTGTGCTTGTTATTTGCTTTTACGTGGCTTCAAAGGAGCAATTGTATCTAGCGCTATCTTTATAGCGTTATTGTAACCCTCCACAAGGAGTTCAGGATCCAAGTTATTGGGCAGAGCATTAATGGTGGGAGTAGGAGTGACAGGAGGTTGTCCGGTGTGATATTTTTTGATCTAGTGGGTAGGGGTGGTGCCATAACTTTGTCTTTGGTAATTTGTTTATCCAAAGTTAATGAAAAGTCGATTATGTGGTGATCTGTCCATTGTTAAGGGGTCATTTTAGTAGTATCACAGTTCAGGGTGGCAACCCAATCGAGAGTTCTACCTTTGTTGTGAGAAGGGGTGAGGACTTTTTGGGGTAGGCCATGTTCAGCAAGCATGGTGGCTATAGATTGGGCTGGTTTGTCGTCAGGGTCACTAAATCCTAGATTAAGATCGCCTAGTAGTAGGAGTTGCGAAGAGTCTCTGGTGTTGTAAGCTAGGAGCGTAGATAGGTCCTCCTCGAAGGTACTGGCGGGTCCAGGTGGCCTATATATTAAATAAATTGTTAAGGTGCGGCAGTTAGAGATGGGCAATTTGGCTATGAGCAGTTCACATGATTTAAGGGGAGGTTGAGTTAGTGGTCTTGAAGCAGGGCTAGTTTTTGCTATAATGGCAAGACCGCCGCCTCTGCTGTTGGGTCTGTCCATTCTTATTAGTTGGTAGTTTTCTGGAATGGATAGGGAAAGCGCTGGACCTGCTGCTTCGTGCAGCCAGGATTAGGTGACTGCTAGAAGGTCCAGGTCATCAGAACATAAGATGTCACCTATTTCAGTGGCATGAGCCACTAAGGATCTGGCTTTGATCAAGGCTCCAGATACCGTCGTTGAATTAGGCATATTCTGGAATTTTAAGGGAATGAGTTTAGGTAGATTGGTGTTATCGCAAGTTGTGGTTAGATTGGGGAGTGGCTCAGGGTGCCATAAGGTGGATTTATGTGGGCATTGAGGACCTTGCTACTGTAACCTGTGGGCTCATAGAGGCAGGGTAGTCTCGCTTGGAGTCTAGCATTTCTGTCCAAGGTGGGGCATGGTACATATTTAGAGCAGGACATGATTAAGCTGATTAGTGGTAGGGTAAGGCACAACAGAGAGGTCACCTGGGTCTTTCTGAGGCACATCGTTATGAGTTGGCAAGGAGTTGTAGAAAAACAGGCTAGTACAGCATGGGCAAGGTGTATAAAGTTCAAAGTAGGCTAGTCAGGGTAATTCAGCAAATGCAGGGTGCATACAATCAGAGCAGGATAGTCCCACATAGGCTAGGCATGTAAACAGTAAATCAGGGTCATCCAGCAAAGGCAGGGTGCATACAATCAAAACAGGCTAGTCCCCCGAATAAGTTGCTGTGTTCAGACTAGGCTGGTGCAACTGAGAAACTACTATATTCATGGCACCCAGGTCGCAATTTGTGGGCTGCCATTTTAGATGTGCCTTCGGCATTCAATCATGATAGGCAGCAGGCAATAGATAAGGTGCTACATTCAGTTAGTAGTTATTGCAGTGTCAACAGATACAGCTGGATGACTGTTGCAATCTACTCATGGGGCTGTGCATAGAGAAGGATAGACATGTACACAGTTTGCTTTGTGCTAAGGTTGTGTGAGTTGGGTAGTAGATTTATCCGTTGTGCGGGTAAGTTAATTAGGATTCAGTGTAGCTATAGGTATAGGGTATCTACTTGGAAGTCGCTGTGACTGGGTTTTTAAGTTTGTGATCACAAAGTGCGTTGGCAGCTGATCAGCTTGTTGCAGAGCACTTGCAGGTCGGTTGGATTTTGAGGGGGTAGGCGTACTCTTAATTGCGCATCCATGCGCGGACAGGCGCATACAGGATGTCGCCCTTATGGTGGCTGGCCCTTTGGGGTGCGTCTGCTCTCGCCTTCCAGTGCGGAGTTCGTGTGGAAATGCGTTCGATCAGCCTATCGTGGCTGAGAAAGGTTGCTTAGCAACAATGACGCTTGTAACAAGGCGCCATTTTAGGATGGACCTTCGTTGCATCTAACGTGATCCAGCTGAGACGCTGGGAAATTCTAGAGTGAAGGAGCAGAATTCCAGTTAAGCACGGAGTGTACAGGCTATTTGATGTTGCCTATGTGCTTACCAGCATGATTGCAATTTCGGCAGTTGTAGTTGTCGCTGCGTGGCTCTGCAGGGGCATGTGCAGAATCATGAAGAGGGATCCTGCCCCTCCGAGGTTGCGCTGGCGAGTGGGATCAGGCGCAGACAGGATGTCGCCCTTATGGTGGCCGGCCCTTGGGGGTGCGTCGGCTCTCGCCTTCCGGTGGCGAGTTTGTGTGGAAATGCGTTTGATCAGCCTATTGTGGCTGAGAAAGGTTGCTTAGCAACAATGATGCTTTTTAACAAGGTGCAATTTTTGAATGGACCTTTGTTGCATCTAACGTGATCCCGCTGAGACGCTGGGAAATTCTAGAGTGAAGGTGCAGAATTCCAGTAGTAAAGCACGGAGTGCACAGGCTATTTGCTGTTGCCTATGTGCTTACCGGCATGATTGCAATTTCGGCAGTTGTAGTTGTCGCTGCGTGGCTCTGCAGGGGCATGTGCTGGATCATGGAGAGGGCTCCTGCCCCTCAGAGGTTGCGCTGGCGAGTGGGATCAGGCGCAGACAGGATGTCGCCCTTATGGTGGCCGGCCCTTGGGGATGCGTCGGCTCTCACCTTCCGGTGGCGAGTTCGTGTGGAAATGCGTGCGATCAGCCTATCGTGGCTGAGAAAGGTTGCTTAGCAACAATGACGCTTGTAACAAGGCGCCATTTTAGAATGGACCTTCATTGCATCTAACGTGATCCAGCGGAGACGCTGGGAAATTCTGGAGTGAAGGAGCAGAATTCCAGTTAAGCACGGAGTGTACAGGCTATTTGCTGTTGCCTATGTGCTTACCGGCATGATTGCAATTTCGGCAGTTGTAGTTGTCGCTGCGTGGCTCTGCAGGGGCATGTGCTGGATCATGGAGAGAGCTCCTGCCCCTCAGAGGTTGCGCTGGCGAGTGGGATCAGGCGCAGACAGGATGTCGCCCTTATGGTGGCCGGCCCTTGGGGATGCGTCGGCTCTCACCTTCCGGTGGCGAGTTCGTGTGGAAATGCGTGCGATCAGCCTATCGTGGCTGAGAAAGGTTGCTTAGCAACAATGACGCTTGTAACAAGGCGCCATTTTAGAATGGACCTTCATTGCATCTAACGTGATCCAGCGGAGACGCTGGGAAATTCTGGAGTGAAGGAGCAGAATTCCAGTTAAGCACGGAGTGTACAGGCTATTTGCTGTTGCCTATGTGCTTACCGGCATGATTGCAATTTCGGCAGTTGTAGTTGTCGCTGCGTGGCTCTGCAGGGGCATGTGCAGAATCATGAAGAGGGATCCTGCCCCTCCGAGGTTGCGCTGGCGAGTGGGATCAGGCGCAGACAGGATGTCGCCCTTATGGTGGCCGGCCCTTGGGGGTGCGTCGGCTCTCGCCTTCCGGTGGCGAGTTTGTGTGGAAATGCGTTTGATCAGCCTATCGTGGCTGAGAAAGGTTGCTTAGCAACAATGACGCTTTTTAACAAGGTGCAATTTTTGAATGGACCTTTGTTGCATCTAACGTGATCCCGCTGAGACGCTGGGAAATTCTAGAGTGAAGGTGCAGAATTCCAGTAGTAAAGCACGGAGTGCACAGGCTATTTGCCGTTGCCTATGTGCTTACCGGCATGATTGCAATTTCGGCAGTTGTAGTTGTCGCTGCGTGGCTCTGCAGGGGCATGTGCTGGATCATGGAGAGGGCTCCTGCCCCTCAGAGGTTGCGCTGGCGAGTGGGATCAGGCGCAGACAGGATGTCGCCCTTATGGTGGCCGGCCCTTGGGGGTGCGTCGGCTCTCACCTTCCGGTGGCGAGTTCGTGTGGAAATGCGTGCGATCAGCCTATCGTGGCTGAGAAAGGTTGCTTAGCAACAATGACGGTTGTAACAAGGCGCCATTTTAGAATGGACCTTCATTGCATCTAACGTGATCCAGCGGAGACGCTGGGAAATTCTGGAGTGAAGGAGCAGAATTCCAGTAGTAAAGCATGGAGTGCACAGGCTATTTGCCGTTGCCTATGTGCTTACCGGCATGATTGTAATTTCGGCAGTCATCGTAGTCATCGCTGCGTGGCTCTGCAGGGGCATGTGCTGGACCATGGACAGGGCTCCTGCCCCTCTGGGGTTGCGCTGGCGAGTGGGATCATGCGCAGACATATTGGCGTAGTTAGAACTAGGAAGTGGCGTTCCTCAGTTCGACCAATGGGTCTCTCACGTGGCACGAAAAGCATTGAGAATGAAAACATGAATGGGTAAGATTAAAACCCAAACCAAATTCTCCTCTATACAAGAACAAAAAACCCTGTCATCTTCTTTTGATGGGGGATCAGGTGGATCTCATGGGGAGGGATCACCCCTCTGGGATTAGGGATGACTATCCAGGGAGAACGCTGTAAATCCAAACAATACCACAACCTCCCTCATACTCCTACCCTATACCAAGTGCCAAAGTTCCCCACACTTCCATGTTCTTGTGTAAGGGAGATCATCCAACCTCCTTAAGAAATAATGAGACGAGGAAGAATAGGGACTACATATGTGAGTCATGTGTGAAGACTGGTTTGAAGAAGAATCCAAATAACCCAGTTGAGAATGATAACATCAACCAAAACCAGCATTCTAGTCAATATGGACAATATGTAATTAACTGGAACATAAAAAGGGAAGAAGGACTGAAGATGGCGTTCAGCCCTCCCTCTAGGAGCCGCAAGCAAGTTGGCGGTGCGGCAAAGGGATACCTGGGGAACCGAGACACGAGGCGAGAAAGTGAAGCCTCCAAAAAGGGTCGGAAGAGGAAGGACCCCTCTCCCGACTGGAAGCAGGCTGCCGATACCAATGTAAGAGCGGGGACCACATAGTGCACATCAGGAAAGCCGGCCAGCCGAGAACAGCAGCAACAGAGACACTGGAGCAGACCACACTAACAGCGTAGGATGGAAGAAATTTAGTCCTGGGACCAATTGGAGACCGAACAGAAGCTCCCTGAAGGTAGAGACTTGCTGGGGCTAGCTGGTGGGGATAGAAGAATGGCCTGGGGCCCTATAAAGAAGGGTGGAAGAACCCTAGTGGACTGGGATGAGGAGAAAGCCAAGGAAAAAGACTGAACAAATAATGGCACCTGAAGTAAGGGTCTGGGACCCCCACGTACAGAAAAGAAAGTATGACAGTTAAATGGACAATACCAGAACCTGACGGGATAGTGAACTATACGATCAGCACAGAAGCCTGAGAAAGACCAGGGGAAGGGAGTCATTCCCCCTGGTGGTGCAAGAAGCTGGAGAAAAGCCAACGCAAAGGGAGTCATTTCCTCTGGGATTGTGAGAAACCTGAGAAAGTCCATGGGGAGGGACTCATTTGCCTGGTTCTGAGAGAAGCTGGAGAAAAGCCAGGGGAAAGGGAGTAATTTGGGAGTAATTTCATCCAGCATTTTGAGAAGCCTGAAAGCAACCAGGAAAAGAAGGGAATACCCCCTGGTGCTGAAAAAACATAAAAACATGACATCTGTTGTTGCATAATAAAGACACCACACAGAATTAAATCTGAATAAGATCCAGGGGAAGAGATTCATACCCTCCTGGGATACAAGGAGAACACCTGGAGAGGGCAGACACTCTCCAGAGATTCAACAGTAAAATCATTAACCGTGGCCGATAAGGAATGCTAATGTTTTGGAACTTAGAACTTTAAGTTTAACCAAGAACTTATAGTCCTCTTAAAGACTTTTTACTTGGAATTTTGTTTTCACCTTGGAAAAGGATAGTGACCTGGCGAAGGGAGTCATTCTCTCAACAAACAGTCCCTTGTTTTACTAGAACCAGAGTCTGCTCTCTAGAAGAAGGGAGCCATTCTTCTGCATTAAGACGACTCACCAGTCCTTTAGTTTAGTTACAAGGGTAAGGGAAGGAAATAGGTTTCTGACACAGGATGGTGAACTTTTCATTTTTTCTGGACACCCCGACAGACTCCTTAGTGTTTTTGGTTGAGGCTGGGAAACCCCACTTAGAATATAGGTAAAGTTAGGGTTTTCTCAATTTTCTCAACCAATAAAAAAGTCTATAGCTAAAAGAATGCCACCTGTGTGTCAGCCTCCTCCTTCCACAACACCCTTAAAATTACATTCAATTATAATTAATTTGGATCAACTTGATGCTGTTACAGACTAGGTACAGACATGCACAGGTTTAAAAAAGGGCTGTATTTCTGCCCCCATTCTTTTTAAAATCATATCTGGTGGACCTAACTACTGCCCTAATCACTGATAGGTATCAGGAACTCATGGTGGCAACAGTAAAGACAAAGTGATCATGATTCAAGAGTGTTTATTTAAACAATTTGCAGGTTGAAAAAAGGCCTAATCTAAACCCAAATCTAAGATGGTAGCAAGCGTCGACCATCAAATGAAAAATAAGGCTGTCCTCATGGCATCTTGTCAAAGTAAAAAGGCCTATACTAAAAAAAAACAATTGCCAAATCCTTACAACTAATTACAGAAAGAGTGTGTGTTCACAAATAATAAGTTGGGATGTGATTGCCAGGATTCTGCCTTCCCCACGTTTTCAACACGGGACAAGGTGGGTCTCCGGAGCACAGTACACGCTTGAGCTTTCCCAACATGAGCCAACAGTTCTGCTCCAGGCATCAGGTTCTACGATAGTAAAAATATCTTTTCAATAAAAAGTCTCTTGCCTTCGATGGCTGTATAGTTAAACAAACAAACACAAATGCTCTGTTTCACGTCTGGCTTTGAGTAACGGCTTCACCCCTGGGTCCCCCTCTTCTGGGCACAAACCCCAAACACAAAGTTCCTTTCTCAACGATCTTTGGGTGGTGACTTGCCATCCCTGGATCTCCCTCGGCCGAGCTAGGACCCCAAATGACAAGTGGCACGCTTCACTTCCCCTTGTCTTGTAGCACGTCTTGTACTACTACTTGTTTTCACAAATCTTAATGTCTTTTCAAGCAATTCAGTGTGGACATCCTTCGCTTGGGTGCACTCCTTCCAACCTTTGTAACATACTGTTCATACGCTCACTTCACCAAGCGGGATTAATTTCCTTCAGTTTCTCCAATTACTGGGCCATGCGTCTCTCCCCGGCTTGGCTGTCAGCAGAGTAGGCGCCCGGGTACCATTGACATCTTCTGGAACACACCAAACGCAGGCTATTGTTCGCGGTCTTACAATTCCTTCTCTTGAGGCTTCATGGACCTCTGTCGATAAGGGCAAGGTCACTTCTCCCCTTGGTATCCTCTCGACTTTCACTGTCTTTCGCCTCCTCTTGAACTGCTGTGCTGAGTTAGCTCTCACGATGTGCAGTCTGTCTTGCTCATAGTAGGCTGTCGTGCTCCACCTTTTATCCCTGTGGGGAAGGGAAAGGGCTGTCAGTTGTGTGTGATTCTGATCAATTGGCAGACTTTGCCAGACCCTTGTACTGGAACAGGTCAGGTAAACATCTCTGGTGTTAGTTAGATCCCCGGCACGAGACAGGGAGACACCTTCAGGTTTCTCACATATCATTCCTCCATGTGATGTAGTCGCATTTGTTTCACAGGGCAACCGGGAAACAAAATCTACATTTCCCTGATCTTTTCCTTTTTGGTGTTCCACCATGAAACAATAGGGTTGTAGACCTAGAACCCATTGCATGACCCGAGGGTAGGAATCTTTACGTTGGCTAATCCAAACTAGGGCTGAGTGGTCGGTGACATGTGTGAACTTTCGGCCTAATAGGTTGTACCTGAGATGGATAATAGCCCATTTGATGGCTAGGTCCTCTAGTTCTACCACAGAGTCGTTTTTTTCATGTGGAAATAACTTTCAACTGGTATATAGTATGGGATGTTCTAGTCCCTCACAAATCTGGGACAGGACAGCTCCTAACCCTGTAAGGATTGGATTCTGACAAAGTTTGTGTCAGGATGTTATAGCATATCTCGTCATCACCATTGCAATGAAGTTTCTGAGGTTCAGCATTTTTAAATTTATCTCAGCTGAGCTGTTTTGTCCGAAAAGTTGGGGATAAACCTACAGTAATACCCAATTAATCCGAGGAAAGCTCGAAGGTCTCTTTTGGTTTTAGGGGTTTGTGTACCTAAGACCGCTTTTACCTTTTCCGGTTGGGGTTGTACATTCCCATTCCCTACGAAGAAGCCAAGATATTTTACAGCTGATTGGGCCAATCTGCATTTAGGGGCCAATCTTCATTTAGCTGGATTAGCAGTTAGGCCAGCATTTCTGAGGACTTTCATGATGGTATACAGGTGGAAGAGGTAGTCTTTCCAAGTCTTACTATAAATGACAAAATCGTCAATATAGGCTCCGCAGAAATCAGAGTAGGGCTGTAGGATCCGATCCATGAGGCGTTGGAAAGTGGCCGGTGCACCATGTAGGCCGAAGGGGAGCACTTTAAACTGGAATAGTCCTACAGACATTGAGAACGTGGTTTTATCCTTATCTGGGCCATATACGGAACTTGCCAGTACCCTTTGGTTAAATCTAGGGTGGATAAATAGGTGGCTGTTCCGAGTTTATCAATCAGGTCATCAATGCGTTGCATGTGATAGGCATCAAAGTCCGAGATGGTATTGACTTGACAGACGTCTATGCAGAATCTCCAAGAACGGTCAGGTTTAGTGACTGACACAATAAGTGTGGACCACAGACTCAAGGAGGGCTCAATGATATTGGCTTTCAACATTTTGTTGAGTTCCTCGATCACTACCTGTTTATAGGCTTTTGGTAGTCGATATGGCTTTAGAAGAACCACTTTACGTTTAGGTGTTCTGATATAATGGTATGTACCTTTTAGTCTTCCTGGTTTCTCTGAGAATACATCAAGAAATTAGATCTCTACATCTTTTAGATCTTCTTGCTGTTGGACTGACAACTCTGAAGGAATTAAGTCAAAGTTGTCTATGTCCTCAGGAACCAGAAAGGCTAATACTTTGGCGTGGGTGGCTGACAGGTTCTCCTTCTGTTCTTTCAAGAGGTTTATATGGTATAAGTGGACTTTGTTTTCTGTCTGTTCGGGCTATTTATATGTACAGGTTCCCGTCCGTTCTATTATCTCATAAGGTCTGTTCCACTTGGAGACACATTTGTTTTCTGAGGTGGGCAAGAGGACCAGTACTTTATGACCTATGGAGAATGATCTTAAATCTACTTTGATATCATAAGCAGCTTTTTGTTGACTCTGAACCTTCTCCATATGAGTACAAAGCAAGCCTCTGACCATTTTCATGTGTTCTGGCATTCGAGTGGTGGTTTGTAAGATTGGAATGGGGGTCTCCTCTTGTTCTTCCCAAGTTTCTCGGAGCATGTCCAAGACATCCTTGGCTTCCCTTCTGTAGAGCAATTCAAAGGAAAAAAACCTGTGGAAGCTTGGGAGGTTTTCCTTACGGCGAATAATGCCCATGGGATCATGCGGTTCCAGTCCTTCCCGTCCTTGTATAAAAATGTCTGTAAAATTAGTTTTAAGGTCTTGTTGAATCTTTCTACCAGGCCATCGGTGTGTGGATGGTACACAGAGATTTGCAAGGTAGTAATGTGGAGTAGCTCTTTGACTTCCGCCACAAGCTTACTCATAAAATGTGAACCTTGGTCTGTTAGTATTTCTTTGGAAAAGCGAAACTGTAGAAATATGGTAGAAGATGCTTAAGGATCTGCTAGGTGGTGTTATTTTGCATTAGGAATGCCTCGGGATATCAGGTTGCATAGTCTGCGATCACTAGGACATATTTAATGCCCATTTTAGATGTTTCTAGAGGTCCTATTATGTCCATGCCAACTCTAGAAAAGGGGACTTCTATGATCAGTAATGGGTTCAGAGGGGCAGGTAATGGGATGTGCGTGCTGGTCTTTTGGCATATTACACATGTCTAGATGAAGGTTTCTATATCAGCATGGATCCCCGGCCAATAAAATTTCCCCACTAATGTACGCTATAAGGAACTCATGGTGGCAACAGTAAAGACAGACACAAGTGATAACAGTTCAAGGGTGTTTATTAAGCAGTTATTGCAGGGTGGAAAAACTCCTAAACTAAACCTAAATCTAAGTTGGGAGCAAGGTGTCAACCATCAAATGAAAATAAGGCAGTCGTCCCAATGGCGTATCAAAATAAAGGGCCTATACTAAGAAAAACCTATTGCCAATTCCTTATGCTAAATACAATAGAGTGTGGGATAGTATATTCAAATAAAGGAAAGGTGTTCACAAATAAGCCAGGATTTGATTGCCTCGAGGTCTCCCTTCCCAAAGTTTTTGCAATGGGACAAGGTGGGATTTTGGAGCACAACACAACTCGAGCCTTCCCAGCACAAGCTAACAGTTCTGTAGCAACTATCATGTTCTTCGTAGGGAAAATGTCTCTTGCCTCCGAGACCTGATGCCCTTAACATAACAAACACAAAGTTCTTGTTCAATGACCACATTGGGTGATGGCTTCCCCTCTGGGTCCCACTCTTTTGGGTGCTGACCCCTCACAAGTCTTGTTCAACAACTAATCAAACAGTTCCTTTCTTAATGACCTTTGGGCAGTGACTTTCCACCCTGGGATCTCCCTCGGCCGAGCTCGGACCCCTAATGACAAGGGGGACACTTCACTTCCCGTTGTCTTGTACTACTTCGTGTTTCCATGAATTTGTATGTCTTTTCAAACAAATCAGTGCGAACATCCTTTGATTGGATTCACTCCTTCCAACATTTGTAACACGCTCACTTCACGGAGGGGGGTCCATTTCCCTCAGTTTCTCCAATCACTTGTCGGTGAAAGACTTTCAACTGTATGGAGGATTTGACATGACCCCCGTATGACCACTTTGACCCCTTTTCGCCATTTCCTAAGGCCTTTTGGTTGCGGTAGTCTCTACTATCGGGTAATCGCCCAGAGCTTCCTTCTTTAACACCCAGGTGGTGTCGGACTTCTCTGTTCCTGGTTTTCCCCTTCTTTGTCAATAGTTATTTGAATATTCAAATCAGCTATTTGCTGCTTTTCGTTCAACACAGTTCGGTTCTCCCCTTGACTCAGCGGCAGTGATGAACTGCTTTGCATTCTTGTCTGTAGAGTTAAGGCCGGTACCATTGAGCCATGCGTCCCTCCCCGGCTTGGCTATCAGCAGAGGAGGCGCCCAGGTACCGTTGACATGTGCTGCAAAACACGCTGTTTTACGATTCCTTCTCTTGAGGCACCACGGATCTCTGTCGATAAGGGCAAGTCACTTCTTCCGTTGGTATCCTCTCGACACGCGCCGTCTTTCGCCTCCTCTTGAACTGCCGTTGTCACACCTGGTCACGGTCGCTCCCTGCAAGTATTCACTTTCCCTTTCAGGGGCATTTTCCATCATAATGCGTTTGGCTTCGCCTTTCTGGAGGCGTTGATGTTTGACTTGGCAACGCGCAAAGCCGCTCTGCCGTACGGCGAAGAAGCCGGAGAGACGTCACGTGACTAGTGAGGTGACTAGCCTGAAACAGGATTGAGATTCTCGCCTCCTTGGCTGGGTGTAAAGCTGGCATTGATACGCGGCATCTCGCTTCTGTTTGAGCATTCTCACCAATTACCCTTACTGACGTCTTCATTCCTGATCCTGACCTTGCCTTCATTTCCGGACTCCAACTGCCTATCGATTTGGATCATGTGACTCGCTGGTATTCCCGACCCAGACCGCTTATGGATTGCCTTGCCTCAGGTCTTAATCCTTAATTTACCTGACCGTTGCCGACCTCAGCCTGTTTTGGATTCCACGTTGTTCCCTTACAACGCTGTCTACTGCCTGCTGAACCACATGAGGCATGGGCAACACTGGGCTTTCAGGGAAACGCTCACTCCAGCCCCAGACGCTGCGACTCCTCTCAACCTCTGCTCGTCCGTTACCTGGTAAGCAGTACTCTCTTTTCTCCTTGTTCCTTCCTTACTGGGAACCTCTGCCGTAATACAAGACTGTTTCAGCTTGCTATCTACTTCATTGCCACCAACCTTATGTCAAATTTACTGCCACATTGTTACCCATCTGCCTCCCTCAGTCTCCAGTTCTTCTCATCCACTCCATAGAAAAACATTTGGACCCAGCTCTTGTGCACTCTTGGACGCTATGCTGCAAGTGCACCATCCAGTACCTAGTGCGCGCCTCGTGCCGTTCGAGAATACTTACCTTTACTAACTCCCTGTTTGTTGTTTTATCCTGTTGTTGTTTTCGTTGCTGACTTCCTTGACTCTGTTATCAAATCCTGATGGGATAAGACTAATCCTTTTCTTCCGTTTCCCCTTAGTTTAACACCTGCCTTCCCATAGTAGAAGTAACTGGTTGCTCTCTTTATTTCAGGGCCAATTGTGACCAATCTGCTATGGGTTACTACAAGGTATAGCATATAGAAAGACTGACTCCTGTTTGTTTTTGGACTTCTATGCACTCCTCAGTGTGTTTTTCCCTTTCAGCATTGTGGTTGGCAGAGCGCGTGTTCCCTGCTCTTTAGTTTGACCGGTTCCTCTGTCTGTTCAGCTATTTAGAGGGACATGTCATAATAAAGAGTTCCCACAAGTTGAGGAGGCCAGGTCAGGACGGACCTAGGCTAGAAGACCACAGGTTTCTTCATGTCATCAGTTCTACAACCCCTCCGGGTTCTTAATCAATGCCCTGGCCTGTGGGGTGAGTTACAGAAACAGAAGCCTAATAAATACAATGGAGCCTTCGGATACCTTGGCATCCATTATGCAGATGATGTCCGACCTTAGAGCAAGCTTGAGGACACTCTCTCCACCATCCCTGTGGTACCAAAGGAATTTCTTGCAAATAGATGCTCAAACACCTGTCCCTGTCTCAGGGGAAACCACAACTATGCAAGTCTCTGCACCAGAAACCATGCAAGTGTGAGCCATACGTGGGCCTTTGACCCTGTGTCACAGGTCTGGCTAGGGAGCACATGGCAAAGGCTATACCTCACAGCATGCACTGTAGATTAGGGCCGATTCCGGTGGCAATGCTAGCATATAACAGAAACAGGGTACACACCAAGCTGCTCTGAGTTAAAACAGGTATTCACAGGAACTGCTGGGGCAGAAGCTGTCTGTAAACAAAGAGACAGAGAGAAAGCAAAGACAATCAAATACACTGGGCAACATGGATTGATCAGAATAAAGGGTGTACTGGAAAATGATAAGGGGTCTCCAAGGATTAAGAAAAGTCCTTGGGATCGATACCAGCAGATTACTCTTAACAATGGTCATACAGCAGCGTCATGAGTTACGCGTGCCAAAGATACGGTTGTACTCAGTGCAACAGTAAAACTGGAGACCATATACAGAGGCAGGTAAGACTTCAACAGACTAGAAAAAGGCAACAGAAGTCTTTCCCTTATCTGATCTGTACGTAGACCAACGCAGGGGTCACACAGTAAATGGATTCAAAGCAGAGGCACAACAGTGGACCAAGATGTAATACAGGTAGAAAACAGCATTGAAAGAAATAACCAGGTACAGGACAGGATAGAGAAACAAAGTACGAAGCAGAGACTGGAATATCAGTATACACAAAGCAAAGGACTAAGGCGAGATAGGTTGCTGCCAACACAGCAAATATGAGGGCTTTAGGACACTCAGAGTACTTAATACAGGCACTAGAACTATGGACTGAAGTCTAGAAATATTGTGTGGAAGGAACAAACAGGAAAACTGCAAAAGGCTGGGTTTGCAGAAAGAAAGAAAAGAAAGGCAGAAACAGGGCAAGACTGTGAAGCAGACATGCTTACAGAAAACAGGGTTTTTACAGAAAGGCAGAAAAGATATCAGTTAAGAACTGACTGTCTTAAAAGGTATCAGAAGTCAAAAGCTGGAAATCAAGGAAAGGTTGAATAACAGGCAGGCTGCAAGGCAGGGAGCCCAGAGGAGCAGGGCAGAAGGCAGAGGAGAGTGGCAGGGCTGCCAGGCAGGGAGACCAGAGGAGCAGGGCAGAAGGCAAAGGAGAGTGGCAGGGCTGCCAGACAGGGAGCCCAGAGGATCAGGGCAGAAAGCAAAAGCAGACTGGAGAGGGTGCTACAAGCAGCAACAGCAACAGGTTTCAAAAGCCAAAATGAGGATTTTCGGGAGAGGTCAAAAACTGGTAACAGGAGCATGAACTCTCATAGGAAGCAGTTGGCTGACTACTGCATGTGTTCAAAGTGAGCTTATAAAGGCCCTCCCAGCCAGCAGGCCAACAGGGTGGAGCTGTTTGCAGTCTCAGGCAGCTGTGTTCAATTAAGACCAGCCCTGGCTTCAGTAGTCTGCAGCAGTGGTTTCTAATTAAGAGCTCTCCAGCTCTTTGCAGCGTAGCCTGCAGTAGCTTGGAACAGGTAAATACAATTAGGACCTCTGCAGCCCTTAGTAGCTTGCATCAAACAAATGTATTTAGTATGCCTCCTCCAGCCCTCTGCCTTTTGGACAGCATACATGTACCAGAATGCATCTGCTGGTTTAACCCAAAAGCCGGAATGGAGCATGAAATTAGATTGGTCCAAAACTGCAGTGGTAAAACAAGTAAACAAATGCAGAGGCAGTTTTCAGGTTTTAACTTTGCAAGTATACCATAAACAGAGTCTCTGAATGTGCGCATTTAGCGGTGCTGGGTGGTAGGTGAGTAGGATTGTGACACCCCGGCACAAAGAGAATACCGTAGATCACACATCCTATGTATTATGGCTCACCTGATCACCAACTGCCAGACTGCCCTAAAAGACTTAAGAAAAAGGTGGGAAACGGCAAATCCCGACAGTAGCAGGAGTCCCTACTTCGGGACAGTCTTGTCTGGACTCACATACCAACCAACACCACTGTACTGTTTCATCTGCCAGTCACGTTCTCGGAGGATGCTGGTTTGTCTTTCCCTTCCTCTCTCATTATAGATTCTGGGGCCACCGGCAACTATATGGACCAGCAATATGCCCTGTTGTCTGGTGTTCCAATAGTTACCAAGGACCATCCTGAGGCTGTTAATGCTCTGGACGGCTCAGTGCTTGCTTCCGGGCCAGTCACTCAGAGAACTATCACTATGTCCACGTGTACTCAGGATGGACATACAGAAGAGATAACATTCGACATCATAAAGTTATCCTAGGCCCTCCATGGCTTCAATACCACAACCCGGTTATCGACTGGGCTTTACGTTTTATCCAATTCCCTTCAGATTCCTACAACAATAAATGTATGCCTACGAACAGTATCTCCATGGGTACGCCCTGTCAAGCTCTCTTGGTGAACCCTTCCTTGATTGGGTCAGTTTCGCTTGCCTCACCGGTTTGCATACCTCATGACTATGCTGAACTCCAAGACGTGTTCAATAAAGGCATGCCGGAGACTCTTCCCCCTCAATGGGTTTACGATTGCCCGACAGACCTCGCACCCAGGACAAAAGTACCATCGGGACGAGTGTATTCATTGACAGTGAATGAGGGCCCACTCCTAAAAAAATACATTGAAAAAGCCCTACGTATGGGGTTCATACGTCCTTCAAAGTCTCCTGCGGCCTCTCCCCTCTTTTTGTTCCAAAAAAGGAAGGGGATTTGAGGCCTTGCATTGACTATAGGGCATTGAACGCGGTAACAGTAAGAAACCAATATCCAGTGCCTCTAATATCTGTCCTCCTCGACCAGCTAGGTTCTTCGCCGATTTTCACTCAATTGGACCTCTACAGCGATTACAATCTTGTGCGCATCAGGAAGAGCGATGAGTGGAAAACGGCATTTAAAACCAGGTTATGTCTATACGAATAGCTTGTGATGCGGTTTGGGCTCTGTAATGCGCCTGCCACTTTTCAGGCATTTATGAATGATATTTTCCACGATATCATGGATCAATACGTCGTTGTGTACCTAGATGATATCCTTATGTACTCACCATCCACACCTGAGCATGTACAACATGTACGCACAGTGCTGCAATGCCTTCGTGAGAAACACTTGCTTATTAAGGCGGAGAAGTGTTTGTTTCATGCATCTGAAGTAGAGTTTCTGGGGTATGATCTGACCAACTCCGATATCCGCATGAGTAAATCCAAAGTAAAGGCGGTATTAAACTGGCCAGTACCAAACTCTGTAAAGGCATTGCAATCTTTCCTGGGGTTTGCAAACTTTTACAGGGGGTTCATTCATTCCTTCTCAGCAATTGCATCTCTTCTCACGGCTCTGAGGCCTTAATGATCAATGACAGATTCTGGTCTTCATTTCACCCTCAAACGGATGGACAAACTGAACGGGTTTGCGCACGGGTCAATTCCACCTTGGAACAATATCTTCGGTGTTTGTGTCTGTAGTTCCAGACCTCCTGGCTATCGGTCTTCTTTCCTGCTGAATTCGCTTACAATAACTCTGTACATTCATCTATGGGCTCTTCGCCATTCTTTACTTTATACGGCCAACATCCAAGGTCTATATCCCTGGAACCGTTGCTGCCCTCAGACAGTCCTGCCGCGCTTTCCTGCGTCCGAGATATGGATCAGCTCTATCGGGACGTTCGATCATACCTCCTGCTAGCCCAAGTACATGCAAAAAAAATACGCTGATGTGCAACGTTCTCCTGCCCCTGATTACCGTGTTGGCATGCTGGTGTAGCTGTTTACCCGGTATTTGCGTATTCCTGGGAACAAATCCTTGCTTGAGCGCTTTGTGGGTCCGTATAAGATTGTGTCCTTGATCAATCCGGTTGCTGTCAAACTGTCCTTACCAGTTTCCTGACGCATACATCCTGTCTTCTATGTGTCCCTCATTAAGCCTTGCCCTGTTTCCACCCGATTCCCTGACCGACCGGACCCTGTGCAGGTTGAAGGCGAGTATGAGGTGGCCTGTATCTTGGACTTCAAGCTGCAGAGGGTTCGGCCTTATTACCTTGTGGACTAGAAGGGGTTTGGTCCTGAAGACCGGACTTCGGAACCTTTGGCTCACATCCATGCCCCTGCGCTCTTGCATGACTTCCATGCCCGCAGGGGGTTGACATCGTCTTGGGGGCGGATGCTGTCACACCTGGTCGCAGGCCACTCCCTGCTAGTGTTCACCTTCCCTTTCTGCGGCTTTTTCCATCATTACGGTGCTTGGCTTTGCCTTTCTGGAGGCGTTGGTGTTTGTCTTAGCAACGCGTAAAGCCGTTCTGCCGTACGGCGAAGAAGACGGAGAGACGTCACGTGACTAGTCAGCTGACTAGCCCGAAACGGGATTGAGATCCCTGCCTCCTTGGATGGGTTTAAAGCCGGCACTGATACGCGGCATCTAGCTTCCGTTTGAGCATTCTCACCAATTATCCTTACTGACGTCTTGATTCCTGATCCTGACCTTGCCTTCATTTCTGGACTCAGACTGCCTATCGATTTGGATCTTGTTACTCGCTGGTATTCCCGACCCAGACCGCTTACGGATTGCCTTGCCTCACTTCTTAATCCTTAACTTACCCGACCGTTTCCAACCTCAGCCTGTTTTGGATTCCACGTTGTTCCCTCACAACGCTGTCTACTGCCTGCTGAACCACACAAGGCATGTGCAACAACGGCTTTAAGGGCAACGCTCACTCCAGCCCCGGACGCTGCAACTCCTCCCAACCTCTGCTCGACCATTACCTGGTAAGTGGTACTCTCTTTTCTCCTTTTTCCTTCCTTACTGGGAACCTCCGCCGTAATACAAGACTATTTCAGCTTGCTATCTACTTCATTGCCACCAACCTTCTGTCAAACTTACTGGCACATTGTTACCCATCTGCCTCCCTCAGTCCCCAGTTCTTCTCATCCACTCCATAGAAAGATATTTGGACCCAGCTCTTGTGCACTCTTGGACGCTTTACTGCAAGTGCACCATCCCGTACCTAGTGCGCTCCTTGTGCCGTTCGGGAATACTTACCTTTACTAACTCCCTGTTTGTTGTTTTATCCTGTAGTTTTCCTTGCTGACTTCCTTGACTCTGTTGTACAATCCTGATGGGGTAAGACTTAGCCTTTTCTTCCGTTTCCCCTTAGTTTAACACCTGCTTTCCCATAGTAGAAGTTACTAGTTGCTCTCCTTATATCAGGGCCAATTGTTACCAATCTTTTACGGGGTACTACAAGGTATAGCATATAGAAAGACTGACTGCTGTTTGTTTTTGGACTTCTATGCACTAATCAGTGTGTTTTTCCCTTTCAGCATTTTTTTTTTTAATGAATACTGCCTGTCCGCCCTTTCAGCATTGTGGTTGGCGGTGCACGTGTTCCCCGCTCTTTAGTTTGACTGGTTCCTCTGTCTTTTCTGCTCAGCAGAGGGACATGTCATAATAAAGAGTTCCCTCAAATTGAGGAAGCCTGGTCAGGACGGACCTAGCCTCGAAGACCACAGGTTTCTTCTTGTCATCATTTCTACAACTTTGTATTGAGACATGACAGGTAAATGGCTGTGGTGTTAGTCAGTGTCTTTTGTTTTGTGCGAAAGTGTTCGTGTCAGAAATGAGGGACAGTGCTTTGGAATATCCTATGTGGTAGGATGGGGAAAAGGTGTTTAAGGAAGGGTGATACTGCGTCTTACCTGTCGGTGTCCCAATCCCACTCCCCAAGGACCCCCCACTGAGGCGATCCTCCCGCACTGGTCAAGCCCCAGGAACAGAATCCAAAAGAGATGGCTGTGTCCTGGCCACCTGGATGACAGATCTCCCGGGACTAGACAAGGAGACACCTTTGGGTTTCTCACATAGGGCTTGTCCCCGAAAAATTGGGGAAGGTTTTGTGCAGTGGTTGGGATATGCTGATGGCATAGTCATTATGGACCATACGCCAAATGGGCTGCAAGCTCAACGTAATCTGTTGAACACTATGCGCTACAGAACAAACTAAAAATAAATATTGAAAAATCCAAGATAATGGTTTTCCATCCCACCAAAACTAATTATAACGGATTTAAGTGGACCCTTATACTGTGGAGACAGTCACAGAATACAAACATCTAGGCATAATAATTGACAACAGGTTGGGGCTTGCAAAACCAAAGCACCCAATTCAAAGTGCTTCAACAAACGGGTGCTCTCGCGAACCAGAATTAGGTCGCGGACTAAGGTGTGGCATGTTAAGTGGTTCTTTATTTAAGTAAAAAGAAAACGCCTATCTATCCCTACTGCAATGAGGGAAGCGCCCTGTCTAACCAAACTAAAATAAGGGTGCTAGTCAAATTCCAAAAGAAAATAGTTCTTAGTCCAAATCCTGCACTCTAACTATGCCTAGAATTAAGAAAAACAGAAAGAAGGAGGCTGGAGCACTGGCCTTTATCATAGGCTTCTGCTTGGCCCAATCACTTGGATCTCTTTCTCAGTTTCACAACCTCTCTGCAGGTTCTGTTTGTCAAATGTTAATATCTTTCATACTGTTTCCTCTTCCTCAGGAAAATTAAGGTTTTTCTCATACAATTTCCCCACATTTAAGTAGGTGCTTGAAACCCTCCAGGTTCTCTCTCTACAGTTCTCTTTGTTAAACTTTGTAGTTCTCAGACTGTCCAAAGTCCTCTGGCCCTCTGACAGGCTGACTTTATTTCAGTCTCGGTGGGGGGTCAGGCCGTTCTGGTTTTTTTTGGTTCCCGCATCCTGATGTTTATCAGAGCCTCTAAACCCTTTCAGTTTCTCTTGACTCCCCAATCCCCTCAGAGAGGCTAACAGTATCTTTATTCGAGTTTATCAGGCTATTGTTACCTTGGTAGCTTTTCCAGCCTAGATTATCACTGTTTGTACCTTTCAATGAAGTGATCTCCTCAAGATCGTATGCTTCCCTCCTGCTGCTCGTCAGCTAGTGCACTTCTCATGCAGAGCTTGGGGATCTGGGCTCTCCTATGCAGTCTGGTCTCTGCATCGGTTACTGGGCCTGAGGCCCACTACAGCTTTCTTGTGGCCGTGCCACTATATGAGACAGTTGATTTCCCATCCTTATCTCTTTCCCGACCGTGGCTTCTTGGCCGATCAGGACGCCAGCCTTCCAGAATTCGGCAAGCGATTTGCTCGCTCTACTTGACACGACTGGCTCTGTGGTATAGCCTGCCTCCACCCCTCCAGGACGTCATCTCGTCAGATGCTCGCCTCTGCATAGGAGTTTCTCCTCGATTCATAGTTCCTCATGGTTTTATGTATGCATTTACAAACGTAAGGGGTGTGTCCTTCTTTGACTATAGCGTTCATGTGAGATCCAGCATTACCTGAAGCCAAAGAGATCGAAGAAATGTCAATATTCGTTGAGTCAAAACCAGAGTCTTTCGGTTCCCATGTAGGCGGATAATGTATTCTAGACTGGGAGTTCCTCGTAGGAACAGGATTCCTTGTCCTCAAGAGGGGAGTCACTCACTGGGAGGGAAGTCACTCCCAGTGAGGTCGCAATTGCCCAGACCCCTATAGAGGGTCTTGCTTAGGGGGCTCACCTTGCTAGCCTGAAAGGGGATGGCTCCCCTCTGGGGAGAAAGGACGAATAGTTCAGATTCATCACAGTGCCATCAGAACCTTTACATACAAACAATGGGGCCATGCAATTAGTACAATCACCAAAGTCTATCTCACGAAAAGTCTCCCTTTAATTACATATGGGGCTGAAATCTGGGCCACCAAAAGCAGAAACCAACTAGACTTGATTGAGAGTAAATGTATTTATTTATTTATTTTTATTTATTTGGATTTATAAAGTCCCAGTGGCTCAGAGGAAGCGTGGCGCTATTACAGAATATTCACTTGATGCATCTTATGACATTTGTTACAGAGGCAATTATAGACATTCAATGACAGTGTGGAAAGTTGTTCCGAGGTTACAGAGGAAGAATGATGGAGGCATTGCAGTATGGTAACGGTTTAGTTAAACAATTTAGTTTTTAGTATTTTTCTGAACGTTGTGAGGGATTCTTCATTTCTTAAACTGAGCGGAAGCGAGGTCCAAGCTTTAGGGGCTAGTGCTTCAAAGCTGGTTCCGCCAGCTTTAGCTCTGTTGAATGCTGGGACTGGGAGTCGGTGTGAGTATTGGTCACGTTTTGGTCTATGGGCAGGAGCCTGGTGTATTCTTTCAGCTAGGTAGGCTGGGGCGGTCTGGGCAAGGCATCTGTGCGTGATTGTGAGGGCCTTGAATGTTATGCGTTCTTTGCTTAAAAACTCTGAATACTCCGAATGAAAATGTCTACTTAGAATTCAATCTATGTCGGCTCAGCTCGACTGATTGCGCAAAGACTAAATTTCCATTGAAAATGCATTAAAGCTGTTCAGGCACGTTGCTTCATCCGGTTGCATAGGGTCTTGCATGGATTCACATGCTCATGAATATGATTATAGAGCAGTACGTATACAAAACCACGGAAGGGGGTAACGCTCACAGAAGCAAAACACTTACCCCTGTAACAGACTCACCTCAAACAGGATGCGTCGCACCGCTTGGCCGACCCAAAACCCCTCCCTGGAAACTCTGACGATGCAGTAGAATCTCGTGAAGGTGTGGGTAGACCTTCACGTAGCAGCCCTGCAGACGTCGAACAGGGAAACACCAAAGAGAAATGCGGTTGTTGGTGCAATGGCTCTGGTGTTGGGCCAGACAATGACAGTGCAAGAGAGCCTGAGAGCCACATGGATATGAAAGCCTTTCGACAGGGCCTTCCTGTGTCCTACAGGTCCAAAATTGACAATAAACAAAGACTTTTTCCAACAGTCTTTAGTGTGTGCCACATAAAACTTGAGGGAACGAGAAACGTCTAGAAAATTGTGTGTCTGCAGGAGCGATGGATGAGCCTCCCTTGACCCCGAGTGCTCACTTCCCCTGTTTTCACCCAGAGGGATTCCTTGATATTTAGTAAGGTGAGCACTCCATCCTGCATTCGCAAGGGCGCAATTCGCTCATTTGAATAATGCCAATGTCTGTTGGCTGAGTTCAGATGCCACACGCTGTTATATGCCTTCACAGCGAGGCCAAGTGTTCAAGGCGCCAGTTTCTTCACTGGCTAGAAAGTCTTTTCCACAAGTGAACGTTGCACGGAGAATGTTTAGTGTCGTGATTGTCCGTATTGTCTTGTTTGCCAAGGTATTTTGTGGGTGAGTAGCGCTGCGTGTAGGAGTCAGCTGCTGGTAGGTAAGCGCAGCGTCTTAAATTCGAACGTGCCTGGTAATGTCTTTCCCTTTTCCCTTGCAGGAGTGGATTATGTGATATTAGTGCCTCAAGTCCGGGTTCAGCGATACCGGAGACTTGGTGGTCTGGTAAGTTTGCACCGAGGCTTTGGTAAGTATGTACTGCGTTATGAGAGGGAGTGCAGTGGAATAGTGTCCACGTTATTGAGGCGAGCGCAATGACTAATGTCTCTTCTTTCTTTTGCAGGGATTTGTGCGCTCGTACAACTGACCTGGATTCCAGCGTTGCGGGAAGATTCGGTGAGTATGCGCAGCGTTATTGAAGTGCGCGTGCTAACGCTGTTCTTCTTTGTTCTTACAGGTGCCGGTGTTGAAGTCCCTTCTTGACCGGAGATAGCTGCGGCGTGGAGAAAGCACAGAGTACTGGAAGCAGAAGCAGAAAGTTCCGGAGCAGGTAAGCTGAAGCAGGATGATCCGGAGCAGGTAAGCTGAAGTGGGAGGATCCGGAGCAGGTAAGCAGAAGCTGGCTGATCCAGAGCACAGCAAGTGTGTTGCTGATGCAGCTCACAGTAAGCAACACGAAGCACTGGAAGAATCGTGGGTGTAGCTTATGTGGCCAGCCACACCCAAACACTAGAGAGCTCATGAATTGGCATGCACTTCCTGTTTGGCAACAGGAAGTGTTAACTAGGAATTTCCTACAAACACTAGAAAGGAATTAAGTGGAGGTATCTGCTATGGGCTTTTTGTGTGCCTATGCCAGGCCTGCCAAGCCTCCACCCAGCTTGCCCCAACTACCTGCCTGGTACCCATGACAAAAATGTAACGCCCTTTCAGCAGGTGCAGAAGGGTTTGTGAAGAACACTGACAAAACTAAAGGCTCATTGAGATGAAAGTCCATAGGAACCTTTGGCATGAAGGTGGGATGAGTCTGTAGCACCACCTTAGTGACGTGGAAGCACAAATACAATTTCTTGTAGGAGACGGCCTGAATCTCCCGACCAGCTTGGCCGAGGTGAATGCCACTAGGAAAGCGACCTTCCACGATAGACACTTCAGAGGGGCATGATGCATTGGTTCAAACAGAGGCCCCATAAGCTTAGATAGGACCGCATTTAGTTCCCAAGCTGGGGCAGGAGACTTCACCGGGGGAAACGTCCTGAAGAGACCCTTGAGGAACTCTTTGACGAGCCTGTGAGACCACAGGGAGAGCTTGCCTAAAGCTTGTGTGTACCGGGATATGGCAGCCAGATGATCCTTGATGGAGGCGTGAGCAAGGCCAGCTTTAGTCAGCAAGATCAGATACGGGAGGAGCTGCAGAGCCGTCACCCGGAGGGGCGTGATCTTCTGTCCCTGCCACCACACCTTGAAGGCTTTTACTTGTGCCTGTAGCAAAAAAATATAGAGGGATCTCTGGGCTTGGCCAGGATCGGAATGCAGCCTGAATTGTAGGGCTTCAGGAGCCAGGCCGGGAGGATCAGTGACTCTGGGTCATGGTGCAGGATTGATCCGTTTTCTCTGGAGAGACGATCGGGAATTGGAGGCAGCTGGATGGCCAGGACCACTGATGGCTGGAGAAGGTCTGAGTACCAGATCTGCCTCAGCCACACCAGTGTGATGAGGAACATCCTGCAGTGGCAACATCTGAGTGTGTGTGTTGATCACACGTAACAGAAGCAGAATCGGAGGGAAGGAGTACAGAAAGAGCCCGTCCCAGGGGAACGAGAAGGCATCCCCTAGACTCCTTGGCTGAGGATATCTGCTGGCAAATTTCCAGGTGGCAAGCTGTCGCAAAGAGGTCGATTTGGGGGAAGACCCCATTCGCTGAAGAGGCAAGACGCCTGCACTTGTTGAAGTCCCCACTCATGACAGGACCACAGCTACCTGCTAAACGAGTCCGCAACAGTGTTCTTGACTCCTGCCAGATGAAAGAGGATGAGGAACATGCTTTGAAGATTGGCCCAGCACCACAAGGATTAGGTCTCCAGGGAGAGAGCGGGAGAACGCGTCCCTCCCTGTTTCCTCATGTAAAACATGGTGATGGTGTTGTCCGTTAAGATACACACAACCTTTCCCTGTAGATGAGGCTAGAACTACTTGAGGGCCCAGAATACTTCCCCTAGTTACAGGATGTTCACGAGTAAGTCCTTCTCCCCACCCTCCATCCCCTGAGCCAGAGACCTCTGCCGTGAGATTGTGCAGTGTTAGCCCCCCAACCCAACAGAGAGGGGTTGGTAGTGACTGTAGCCTGGTACAGAGGGATATGGAAGGGAGCCCTTTAATTGAGATGTGGCCGAACTGACCACCATTGAAGAGCTTGCGGGAATGCCTGATTCAGGGCAATCTTGTCCGTCCATGTGCTTGTGGGCTGCTGCCACCTGGCATTCAGGAATTCCTGCAGAGGTCGCATTGGGAGCCTGCAAAAGAGAACATGATGGATGCAGGATGACATCATTCCCAACAGGGATTTGATGGACCGGATTATTGCCATGGATGCTTAGGACATCTGCTGGAGCTTCCCCAGGATGGGATTCACCCTCTCCTCTGAGAGGGTCGCCAGACACGAGATTGTGTTGTACCAGGCACCCAGGAATAGTGTGTTCTGCGATGGCACCGAGCAGGGCTTTGGATAATTTATTGAGATTCTGAGTGAAGTCAGAAGGTGTGTGGTTTCTGCCATGTGCTGGTTTGCCAGAGCATGAGAGCGGGACCAGATGAGCAATCGTCCAGGTAAGGGTATATGTGGATTCCTTTGCATTGTAGATGTGCTGGTACTGGGGCCAAGCATTTGGCCAATACCCTCAGAGCCGATTTCAGGCCAAAGGGAACAGCCTTGAACTGGTAATGTTGCCCCTGGCCGACAAAACACAGGAACCTCTGGCGCTTGCAATGAATGGGGATATGGAAGTATGCATCCTCCAGGTTGAGAGTTCCCAGAAAATCCCCTTCCCCCAGCTGGTAAAGCACATGCTGCAATATGACCATCCTGAAGTTTTGGGACTTTAGGTAATTGTTCAGGCGTCTTAAGTCTAGGATCTGTAGCCACCCTCCTGGCTTCTTCCTCACTAGAAAGTAGCTGGAGTACACACCAGAGCCCCGGAGGCGCTGAGTGACCGGTTCTATCGCCCTTTTCCGTAACATTGCTGGACTTCCCGTAGCAGCTGGGCCATGTGACGTTCTTGCCGTGTGACAGGAGGAATGTGGGGGCATCTATCCTGAAATTTTAACGAGTGCCCCAGCCAAAGGACACCCAGCACCCATTTGTCAGTTGAGATCTTTTGCCACTGAATGGCAAAGTTTGATAGCCAGCCTCCCACTGGGGTGGGGAAGTGGGGGCACAGGTTCTTGGTCAGTTCAAACCTGTTTGGGCATCTGTGACCTGGACGGCAGCCAATGTTGGCCTCCACTGCCGTAGACCTGAGAGCAACCCCTGTAGTCCTCCTCGTTGGTGGAAGGGGAGGGCTGGCAATAGGGGGTAGTCTACCCCTTGGAGGACCTGGAGACTCTTACCTTCGGGGAACAAACGGACACCTTCTCTGCTGCAGGGTCCCAAGAAAGCTTGAAGTCTCTGCATCAGTCTTTATGGCCTAAAGAGTGTTGTCCACTGCCTTTCCAAACAGGCTAACCCAATCAAATGGCATGTCCACAACCTTGGTCTGTACGCATTGTGGAAATTCGTGCCCTTCAATCAACCTTGGCATTGAAGAGCCACACCATTCCCAATCTGGAGGAACCCTCAATCCGCTATGTTGAGCGCCACTGTGATGCCGTAGGTCCGAAGCCACCTCACCTTCCTGGAATAGGGCCAAGACTTCAGCCTTCTTGTCATCAGGAAGTAAGTCCAGGATGGGCCCAAGCTTGCACCACAGCTCCCTGCCGTTCCTAGACAGGATGGCAAGGTTATTGGTGGCCTTGATGGTGGAAGCTGCTGTGGTAATAATGCTCTTTCTAGCTGCATCAAGCTTCTTGCTCGCCAGGTCAGGAGGCACCATGAACGATAACAAAGGTACTCACCGTAGTGACTACCTTTACTCCTAGTCCATAGTCCCCTTTCCTCCATACATCGGGACAGGACCGGAGCACTTTGAAGCATCAAAAATAAATGTGGTCCTTCTTTTATTTTTATGCGGGGCCACCGCATGTGACCGTAGCTCTGCCTTCCTGAGCTCCGCCCGCGCATCTGCCTTCAGTCCTTTTCTATTGCCAAAGTCGAAGGACAATTAGCAAAATAGAGGATATTTATTAGAGGGAACGGTGGGCAAGCGTATGGAGGAAAGGGGACTATGGACTAAGAGTAAGGTAGTCACTACGGTGAGTAACTTTGGTATACCCGTACGTCCCATCCCCTTTCCACCATAATTTTGGGAGATTCCCAAGCACTGAAGAAAGAAACAGGAGGATGAAAACTTCCCTTATTGGAACAGGTTTTTAAAAACTGCCTGGCCAAACTGGGCATCAGCCCGGGAGCTCAGGTCAAGAAAATAGTGTCAGCAAAAAGCCAATGGAGAAGCCCACGTAGTAGCCTTGGCTATGGACTCCCAAGGGACATATTTCTGGAAGGCAACAGCGGCCCCTTTGCCAAGGACCAAATGTGCATGAACGCACTTTGGGGGGTGAAGGCCTTAAACTGTGTAAGCCTTTGAGATACATGAAGTGATCCAGCGTGAGATGGACACTTTCGAAGCAAGTTTCCCTTTTGGGTCACCAAAAGTAACAAAGAGTTGTGAAGAACTTCTAAGTTTGCTTGTTCTGTCGAGGTAAAACTTCATAGCTCGTCCGGCATCTATGTTAGGTAGAAATCTCTCAGCATCCGAGACCCAATTCGTAAAGAAAACCGGCAAAGGATATTGATTGATTTATGTGGAACTCCGAAACCATTTCTGGAAGGAAAGAAAGATGAGTGCGAAGTTCAGACGGAGTGAGCTTGATACTCTCTTATTCTTCTTGTAGATGTTACCGCAATCAAAAAGGCCACTTTCCAAGAAATGAACTTGAGCTCGGTAGTGGCCATAGATTCAAATGGCTTGTGACACAAAGCGGTGAGGACCACATTCAGATCCCATTTCGGGTGAGGAGGCCTGACCGGGCGGAAAGAGGTGAAGAAGACCTGCAAAGTGCCTCTTGATTATTGGTTTTGCCAGTGAAAAAGAGAGACTGTCTGTAGACAGATAAGCTGCAATGGCTGATAGATGAACAAGTAATTTTCCCCTGGTAACGTTCTTTCGACTGGATTTTCCTCCCACATATTCCTCATCTTTGATATATTCGATATCCAGCTTCAGCTGTTTCGGAAAAGAAATTCGGCAGAGGGTGCTGTGCATCGATGCGGTCGACTCGATGTCCCTCGAGGGCCTCCATCTCGAAAATGATGCCATTGAAGGTATATATGGCACGCCCAGTGCCTGTTGGCTTCAGTTCTGCTTTTCATAAACTAACTGCATAACCAGGGGTTTGACCATAGTAAGCTTTGAAGGAGCAAAAGCTGTAATAGGATGTGAAATTCTACAGAGGGGTAGGATGGGAGGGCAATAAGGAATACGTTGGAGGAACATCCAGTCGAAAGAACGTGACCAGGGATAAGTAACTTGTTCTTAGAATGGAGTGTACTCCAACATATTCCTCATCTTTGACAGACTCCCAAAGCAGTGTTTATGATAGGAGGAGGGTGTAGAATTCTATATATTACACATATTCAAGGGCAGAGCAAAGTACTGCCTTGCCAAAAGCAAGATCCTGAGAATGGGAAGCATCCAGAGCATAATGTTTTGTAAACGCGTGTATTGATGATCATGTTGCAGCGTCACAAATATTCCTAATAGGAACTCCCCTTTGAAGGGCAGTAGAAGTGGCCATGCCCCCTGGTGGAATGAGCCTGCAAACCTTCAGGAAGAGTCTTTCCCTGCAAGCCTGAAGCACTCAGAAATTGCCAACATTATCCACCTAGATAAGTTCTGTTTGGTAACAGCCTGACCTAGTTTGTGTCCTGTATAGCCTATGAACATCTGATCAACAAACCATATTTTGGATGTTCTTGAAATGTAAAACTTAATGCTCTTTTAGGATCTAACATATGAAGTGTTTCTTACTCCTTACCAGGTTGAGGTGGAGGGAAGAAGGAAGGCAGGACAATTTTCTGGTTCAAATGAAGATCCGAAATGACTTTCGGTAAAAATGAAGGTTTGACCTTCAAGACAACCTTGTTCTTGTAGAAGACTTTAAAGGGTGGCTTTTCTGACAGAGCCTGAAACTCGCTCACTCTGCGTGCTGATGTGTGAGCAACCAATAAAATTGTTTTAAAGGTTACTAGAGTACACACGTGTGCAGGGGTTCAAAGGGTGCACAAATTAAGAATTTTAAAACCAGATTTAGACCCCAAACCGGAACCTGGAAAGGAGATGGAGTGTACACAATAGTGAGTGCTTTCAGGAATTGAGTGACCAAAGGGATTTTGAAATAAGAGCATTCCTCTGACGAAGCTTACAAATGGACAGTGCCGCCAGATAGCCTTTAATGGTACCAATCTGGAGGCACAAATTGGCTAAGGATAGAAGAAAAGACAATATGTCCGGTGTTTTACACAGAAAAGAATCTACATTATTCTTGCACCAGCTGCAAAACCTGTTCTAACAGCAACGGTACAAAGATTTTGTTGCTGGTCTTCTAGCCGAAAGCAACACCTCCATAATGTCATCCGGGAGGACCCAATCTATATATCTCAACCTTTTAAAAAAAAAAAAATGTGTTTATTTATAAATCAGCACACAGGTGAACATATACATCAACATTTACTTGCTGCCCCCAGCGCAGCGAGGAGTATAAAATTGACATTTCCCTCGTCCCTTCCCTCTTATATTCCCCGGATGGGCCTTGTCTCCCAGTCTCATTGGGCCGGGTCAAGCGACGGATGCTCGCTGGTCGAGTGCAGGGCTCTCGCGATTAAGCGTGGCTTATAAATCAGGGCCGGGTAGTTCTGATCATAGTCTAACAGCGGCGCCCAAATGTTTGTAAAGCGATGAAGAAAGCCCCCCTTGGCCGCCGTGACCTTTTCGGCTATCAGTATGCCCCAAAGCTTAATCCACCAGAGGGTCATCAGGGGGCCTTCAGTGGATTTCCAGGTGCGTGCCACAGTAATTTTGGCCGCCAGCAAGAGTTGGGTTATGAGGCCTGCCCTCCTTCCTGTTCTTGGGTAGAAGCCTGGGACCGGGATCCCTAGGAGGACATTTTGGGGGCCATAGGAATTGCCACTTGGGTGATATCTTTTATTGCGGCAAGGTATTGGGACCAAAATTCTCTTACCTGGGGACAGGTCCACCACATGTGGAAATAGTATCCTGGAAGACCGCAAAGGCACCAGCAGTGCGGGCCCAGCGCCTGCCGGAAGTGGTGGAGACGGAGAGCGGGGAAGTACCAGCGTAGCAGTTTGTGGGCGCATTCCAGATTGGTGATGCAGGAAGAGGCCGTGCATGTTCTCGACCAAATGTCCACCCAGGTTTGGTCCTCTATGGCATGTCCCAGGTCCGCCTCCCATTGGGACATATAGGAGGGCTTAATGAGGAAGGGGTCATGCTGCAGTAGTTTATACAGGGCCGAGATCTTCCCTCAGGCTGGCAGTTCATTTGCGGTGAGTTCTAGCGGAGCGGGACCTCAAGTCGCTGCAGTTCGCATCTGGGGGTGGGAGCACCAGTGCCGCAGTTGAGCATAAGTGAACCTGTCTGTTTCCGCAAGTTGAAAAGTTATCTTGCATTGTTCAAAGGTCGCGGGGCGCCCTCCTCAAAGAGCTGGCCCAGCGATTCGAGGCCTCCCGTCACCCAATTCCTAAAGTCTGCTGGGCAGAAGCCCGGGGAGAAGACTGGCTTAAGGAAAATTGGAGAGAATTAGCTCAGGCCCCCGGGATGCCTTTGTGTCTGCGGGCCCAGTCCTAGGCTCTCACTGAATGTTAGTGGAGGCCAGCATGTTCGGCCAAGTTGGGCGCAGTGAGGTAGGGATGAATGGGAGGTAGCGAAGGGGGAGGGAGAGACGGGACTGTTCGATCTCCACCCATTTCGGGTGCCCCGAGGCGATTCCCCATGCTTGGAGGTGGGCTAGCTGTGCTGCTATTTGGCATCTACAGAGGTCCGGAACCTATCCTCCCAATTTAGCACTACCCATCATGGTTCTCCGGGGAATGCACGCTTTTTTGCCCCTCCAAATAAAGTTGATCATTTTCCTTTGAAGATGCTGCAGGGGGGGGGTGAGTGGGATTGAAATGGGCAGGGAGGAGCAGGCGTAACGGAACCGTGCGAGGAGGCTAATTTTGCAGGCCGTAATGCAGCCCAGAAGGGAGATCTCTTGCGATAGCCAGAGGTTGAGATCCTTTTTCATCTCCTCAAAGAGGGGGGGGGGGAGTTTGTCTGATACATTTTTGCCGGGTGGGCTGGGATCCCGACCCCCAGGTATGGGATCAACTTGACGCTACACTGGATTGGGCTTTGCTTCTCTAGGGCTTCTCTTTCACCTGGGCCCAGACCCACCCCCAGGGCCACTGATTTCTCGAAATTGATAGCGAAGCCTGCTACTGTCCCGAATCTCCGGATTTAGGCTAAGGCTACCTTCATGGACGCCTCGATGTCAGTGATAGTCAATAACACATCGTCGGCATGAGGAGCAATCTTATGTTGGGCAGGGCCCACTTGTGGGCCTTTGATCCGAGGGTTCCGGCGGATGCGTTGGGCCAAGGGCTCCATGGCCAAGGCAAAGAGCAGGGGAGACAGAGGGCATCCCTGTCTCGTTCCACATGTGAGGGGGATCCGGTCTGACAGAAGACCATTGACTCTCAGCAGCGTATTGGGGGATTGATAGTTGGCTAGGACAATTTTTTGGAACATCGGGCCAAAGCTGAAGGCCCCGAGGGCAAGACGTGGGAAGGTCCAATCCACTTTATCAAAAGCTTTGGTCGCATCCAGGGCCAGCAGGGCAAGTTGTTGCGATTCTTGATTGGCGACATCTATTAGGTTTAGGGCTCTGCGGATGTTGTCTCTCGTTGACCTGTGGGTCATGAACTCAGTCGGGTCCGGGTCTACGATGCTAGGGAGGATGGGCGATAGCGCCGTTGGCCAGGATCTTGGAGTATATGTTGGCGTCCAGATTTAACAATGAGATGGGCCTATATGAGTTGTTGTCCCTGGGGTCTTTTCCGGGCTTGAGGATGAGGATCGTGATGGACTCCTGCATGGTATGACTGATACTTCCGGTGGCGGTAAAGAGCCGGGTTAAGAGGGCCACGAGCTGAGGACTGAAGAGTTTGTAAAACCGGGTAGAGTACTCATCTGGGCCCGGGGTTCCGGGTTTCAGGCTTTTTATGGCCACTTCAACTTCCTTGCTTATTATGGGAGCTTCAAGTCCTTCCATCGCCGTGAGCGTAAGGTGTGGGAGAGCTGCATCTCGCAGGTATGTCTGTTGTTCGTCTTGGTCCCTTGGGACTGCTGGCATTATCTCAGAGAGATGGGCCACTGCCAGTCATAGCTTCTCGCGTTCCGCAAATTGGACCGTGCACTGTGGGTCGCAAAGGCCCAGGATGGTGATTCTTTTCTTCGTTTTGGCCAGTTTGTTTACCAACAGCTTATTTGCTTTGTAACTGTTGACATAGTACCACTGTTTAGTTCTGGTTAGTAGGTGCGCCGTGGTTGCAGTGTAATGCGCCTCCAGCCTCTTTCTTGCTGCCTGTAAAGCCCTGTAGGATTTCGGGGACCAACCCTTCCGCTTGTGAGTGGCTTCAGCCTTGCGGACTTCAGATTCCAAGACGGTACGGGATGCCTGTTTTCGCTTATGGAAGGCTGTGCCTTGGGCGATCAGTTCCCCTCTGAGCACCACCTTCATGGCATCCCAGGTGTTGGCTGGGGATGTGTCCTTGTTGTGATTTTCTGCAAAGAAGCAATGGACTCCCTTACTGCCATGTCATTTAAGATAGGGTCATATAGGTTCCATCGGCGGCGAGGGTGGGGGAAAATCAGGATTGTGTGCTCGCAGGGTCAACAAGACTGGGGCGTGGTCAGAGAGGATCCTGGAGCCGATGGTGATGTCGTCCGTGAAGGCCAAGATCTGAGGGGAGGCCAGTAGCAGATCAATTCAGGAGAAGGTCCAGTGCACATATGAATAGAAAGTGAAGTTTTCCTCCTCTGGAGATATCACTCTCTAGGTGTCCACGACATCCAGGGACCTAAAGAGATGAAGCAGGCCTTTTGCCAATTTTAGGTCTCTAGAGTATGGGGGGTGCGATCTGTCTTTAAGTGGGTCCGGGGCTCCGTTAAAGTCGCCTCCAATGATGACTTGCCTCTCGATGAATGGGAGGAGGGCCTCCTCTAAGTCTCGGTAAATCCCTTCCTGATGCTCGTTCGGAGCGTAAGATGAGATGAGGGTGTACAGTTGGTCGAAGATAATGTATTTGATTGCAATGAAGCGACCCTCCTGGCACCGTAGTGCGTCCAGGATTTGCAGTCTCAGCTCTTTTGCAAAGAGGATAGCAGTACCTCCCTTCTTGGTGCAGTTGGAAGCCAATAATTGTAGGGGGAAAAGTCTACTACGAAGGCGGGGGAAGTCCGCTGGCATCAGGTGAGTCTCTTGCAGGAAGGCCACTGAGGTTCCCTCGTCCTGAAGCCTTTGCAGAGTGGATTTCCTTTTCGGAGGGGCGTTTAGGCCTCTGACATTTAGGGTGTGAATTTCAGCTTTTGATGTGGAGGCTGGCCCTCTTAGCTCCTTTGTCGCGGGAGGGGGGGTTGGGAGGAGTCTAAGTAAGCCATGATTGCGAGGGGCGAGTTGGTTTGGGTTCTCCTGTGGCTGAGGTTTTCCAAATAGCCTCCATCTGGAGGAATGAACTTATAACACTGGCCTCCAACGGGGGGCCAAAACCCTAACGTGGGGGACCGATTTCACTTATCGGTACATCCCCTAGCCAACCAGGCTGTTGTCAATCAAAGGGGTTGAATTTCACTCCAAGGGTAAAATGGTGACATGCACCTTGGAGTTGGGTACGGACTTGGGGGAAGCTGTGCCCGGTTCGGTTATCCTCCAGCTGGAGGAGGAAGACCCTGCACCCTCCGGGGAGCCGAGACGAAGGATTGATGCTGCGTTGTCAACATGGCTGATCATTCGAGGGGTGCCATTGTGCGAGAATTGCAATGCCGTTGGGAACAGCCACTGATAGCGGATCTGATGGTCTCGGAGGAAGAGGTCCTACAATATTTGGAGTGGGGAGCCTTGGAACGATAGCAACCTATTGCCGAGATGGCTTCCTTGGTGGTATAAAAATAGACTCTCGTTATTATATCCAGGGGGGAATCTGAATCAGTCCCTCTTGAGGGTGCAGTCTATGGGTATGATCAAGTAGGAGCTGAGCTTTAACCAGGTTTGGTAACAGCGACTGGAAGAAGTTGCCCACATACTCGGGTAGCTCCCTATCGGGGACTGAGGAGGGGACACCTCGAAGACGCAGGTTATTAAGGCGGGCACGGTTTTCAAGGTCCTCTTGCTTGAATTTGAGGATCTCGGTTCTGTCCATTAAGGTTTGGATCGTGCGTTGCACCTCCACCAGAGTGGTGGAATGGTCTTGGGCCAGATCTTCAGATTCCCCCATCCTGTGTTCGATGTCCCCGACCGTTTGCTCCGTTTCTTCTAGCTTTGAGGTGAGCTCCGACATGCAGGATCTGAATTCTGACTTGATATCGGACATGAAGGCTTGGAGGTCTTCTTTGGTTGCGAGGGTCCCTTTATCTTCCGGTGCTTTTTGAGGCGTGAGTTTTGGGGGGTCAGCTTTCTTCCCTTTCTCCGCTGTGAGGAGCATGGTGGAAATGTCCACAGATTTGGGAGGTTTAAGGAGTTTAGCCATTGTTCCTGGGAGGGAGACGGCTCCCAGCGAGGTTTATGCGATGTTACAGTCGTTGGCGGGCAGGTGAGTTGTTTATTGGCCAGTGGAAAGCCCCAAGACACCAGCCGAGGGACCAAGCTATCTTACTTTGGTGGCAGCGGGGGAATGAGGTGGGCGGGGGCGCCCCAGGAAGTAGCAGGTCTGTTTAGTGATCGTAGGCTCCTTTGCTGTGGTGGTATGGTGGTCAGAGCATGGATAGGGGGGAGAGAGAGGGATCCAAAACTGCGAGGACAGTTGGGGATCTACTCACCAGTTGCCAAGGCCTCCCGGGGTGAAGGCAGGGGGATCGAGGCCTCTCCGTTCTGGTGGTGATGGGAGGTGGGCAGGGGCGCCCCCGGAAGCTGAAGTAATGTTGTTGCCAGCAAAGACTTCTGTAGCGGTTCTGCAAAGTCCGGGAATCCCGGGAGAAGATTAGGCTGGGCTCTGGAGTAGGGGGCGTGGGGGAGGCAGGTCTTGTGGGATTTGAGGATCCAGTCCGCAACCCGCGGTGGCATTATATTCTGGGGGAGTCCAAGCTGTAGCTGGGCAGCCTTTGGATGTGCCTGAAGGGCTCAGGGCTAGAGGTAGCCGGCTCTTCAGGACTGTGTTAGGCCCCCCGTAGTTTGTCTCAGCGCCCCTGCCTGTGGGGGTGAGACCGCCACCAGGAGCCGTGCGGGTACAAAGCGCGCTCAAAAAAATGTGGGGGGGGGGCAGAGATGATGGTTGCTGCCCTGAGGCCGTAATACGGGCAGGGGAGAGGTAGCGGGTGAGCTGAGGGGCCCCCCTCCAAGGGCAACGTTGAGGAGCTGCAACCTCCGTCCTTCGGCATCCAGGGGGGGGAGACCAAGCGCCCCGCTGACGAGAACTGTTGTAGAGCCGGGGAGAGGGAGGTGGCTCAGAGACTTCAGCCTTGATGAAGCGGAGAGTTGCCGCCGGCACTTCCCGCGGACTGCGGACCGGTCTCAGAAGGAGGCAGTTGTTCCCCGGGAGGTCGGCGAGTAGGTGGGGGGTGCCTGGAGGGGCAGAGGCAGGCCAGAGGCGCTGGACTGGAGGCGCTGCCCCAGCCAGGTGCAACCCATGGCAGCCCCGTGGGGTCAGGTTCGGGCTGGGCTCCCGGCGGAGCTGCAGTCAGTGCTGTGCCAGCGGTTGGGTCACAGTTTACTGGGTGGGCGCCGTCGGGGTCCACTGGAGGGCGAGGGAGAATTCCAGAGGTCAGGGGCTCCCCGGTGCAGTCTCGGAGCCGGCGAAGGTTGGTGGATAGCCGCGAAGACGGGGCCAACACGGCCCGCCCGCCATCTTGGATTTGCTTGGCGATCGGCGCCGGCAAGTTCACTCACTGCGTTTTTGGTGTTCCCGCTCGCATTGAGAGTTTAGATTACTGCCATCAGGGCCTCTAGCATTCCGCAAACCAAATCAGGCATTTGCAATGCTGGGACATAGCAGGAACTTGGGATTTTCAACTGAATGCTGCAGACCCCATGAAGAGGCCATTAGAGGAGCTGCCACATCGCTGGCGCTCCAGGCCACGCCACCCTTATATCTTAACCTTTCAGAAACCAAGCGTGAAGGTTGAGAATGTTGACCTCTGGATGGAGAACCTGACCATCCTCTTGCGAGAGATCCTCTCTGTGTGGAAGACGTATCAGAGGACAGATGGACATGTTTAGAGGGAACGGGAACCACGTCCTTCCGGCCCAATCCGGGGCAATTAGGATCATGTGGTTCCTGAACTTTCTCAACCTCCTGATCACATGGGGAATGACGGGGACTGGAGGAAACACGCATAGGAGTGGAAATTCCCAGTCCACCACAAACGCGTCTCCTAGAGCTCCTCTTGGGGGAAATTCCCTGGAGCAGTACAGTTCACACTTTCGTTTGACACTGGTCGCAAAAAGATCCACTTGAGGGGTTCCCCAAAGGGTGAAGATCTCTTGAAGGACTTCCTGAGCTAGTTCCCACTTGCGGGAGACTGTGCTCTGCCCGGTCAGAGCGTCCGCCACTGTGTTGTCTTCTCCGGTTAGGTGAACTGCCGATAGACAGATTCCTTCTTGAATTGCCCAGTACCAGAGCTGTATTGCCTCTCTGCACAGTGGTAATGACCCTACATCTCTCTTTTTGAGGTAGTACAAGGCCACTGTGTTGTCCGTCATTATCAGGACATTATTTCCCCGTACAGAGGGCAGGAAGGCCTTCAGAGCTAGTCTGATTGCCCTCAGCTCTAAAAGATTGATGTGTAGTTTGGACTCTGATGAGACCAACAAACGCAAATTGTCAGATCGTTGGCGTGGGCTCCCCACCCTGTGAGTGAGACGTCCGTCACTACTGTAATCTCTGGCCATGGTTGCCAAAAGGGTTCTCCCTTCAGAATATTTTCCTAGCCCGCCCACCACAGAAGATCCTGTGAGACCATGGTTGGAATCTGAAGTCGGTCCGACATCTTTCCTGAGAACTGGGACCATTGTGTTCTTAGAGCCCACTGAAGGGATCTCATTCTCAGGCGGGCTTCTGGCACCAGAAAAATGCAGGATGCCATGAAGCCGAGCAACCTCAAGAAATCGAAGGCCAGAAGATTCTGGGCACTCTGAAATTTGGTAACCATCTGAAGAATGTCTTGTGCCCTCACCCTGGGTGGCGAGCTCTTGCCCAAGGATTTGTCTAATACAGCCAGATGTACTGGAGTTTTTCAGAAGGCATCATATGGGACTTCTTGTAATTGAGGGAGAAGCCCAATCTGTGAAGAGAGTGGCAGGTGACTTTGAGATGATCCAGGGCTTGCTCGGGAGAACACACCCTAATCAACCAATTATCCAGGTTGGGGTAGAAGTGAATCCCCCCCTCTCCTGAGATTCCATACCACTACCACCATCAGTTTGGTGAAAACCCTTGGGGCAGAGGTCAGCCTAAAAGGCAGAACTCGAAACTGATAGTGAGAACCACGAACTGCAAACCTCAGGTATTTTCTGTGCTTTAGATGGATTGGCACAGGAAAATAAGCATCCTGGAGGTCCAATGACACCAACCAATCCTGAAGTTGGAGGGCCTGAAGGCTCGGATAAAGTATGACCATCTTGAACTTGTCCTTCCTGAGGAACTTGTTCAAATATCTCAAGTCCAAAATCCTCCGTCTTTTTGGAGATAAAAAAATATGGGCAGTACCATCCCTTGTTCCTCTCCGCTACAGGTACCAGTTCTATAGCACCTTTCTCTAGCAGGGTTAAAACTTCCTGCACAACGAGCGGGTCCGGAACCATCAGAGAGTGGTTCTCAGGTTGATTGTTCGAAGGTCTTCTTATAAAGGGAAGGCAATAACCGTGGTCATTGTGGCAATCGATGGAAGCAGGTTGATTCTGCCCTGTGGAATACACCTAAAATGGCGCCTGCTGGTGATTGCAGCATTGCAGGCATTCAGAATTCACATCGTCACTTGGCTCTACCCCCAGCTCAAGAGAATGCTTTTCTGGCTCTGAGGATCGGAGCTCACTGCATTGCTAGTTTCTCTAGTGAAGGCCTCGTAAGTTTGCATACTTTCTGTCCAGCATTTTTCCATCATTTCTGTCTGTCTTGACCTGTGTGATCTCTGATATTTCTCTCCTTTAGAAGCACTTTGCTCCCATTGAAGCTGTCTCCCTTCAAACAAAAGATTTAGGAATTCCCGCCCGCTTCTGGGTAGGAATGCGCCATCTTGTTCCATTAGCAACGGTTGATTTCCCTTAGATACGTTTTGATGCTGGAGGGTTTTCTCTCTTGCAGCCACCAGTCAGTCAACAGGGTAGTCACTAACTACATGGGTCCCTGTAATCTCTTATCCCTCCTGCACGGCAGCAGCCACACTCCAAGTAACGCTGCAGCACCGTGAATACGGCACTCCGATACTCCGCTGCTCAGCAATGGGAAGGTAGGGTTTCTAGCTCCCAAAAGCCCCCTTCGGGTTATTAGATACTACAGCCTCTGCTCTCATTCTAATTACGGACACTCAAGGACCTTCCTCTGATCTGATTGCAGACCTCAATTCCATGACTCTCCCCCGTGGATCCTGGCATACGTATCTCTGAGTTGCTTACATCTCTCTGTGTTAGGGAACGCTCTATCTTCAGCTGTGCTCTCTGTACTAACCTAGCCCTCAAACTCATCCCCTTGTAATTTTCACGTATCACCTATACAACAATGAGGATGCCCCTTCAGTTTACGTCCTGCAAATAGCGGTCCTGCCAACGGAAGGAAATGAAGCTGCCTAGACAAATTGTCAGACGATGAGGCGCGCCGAATTTCGTTGTTGAACCAAATGCTGTCGCGGAAAAACGGAACTGAGGCCAACAGGCGCCGCGCATGCTATATATATTCTCTGATGACGTCACCCTCAACGTAGGCCTTTGAGAGACATCGACTCAATGCCATCGAAGCACAGCGCCCTCTGCCGAAAAAGTTTTCTGAGGCAGCTGAAGCTGGACATTGCATGTTATAGATGAGGAATACGTTGGAGGACACAATCCATTCGAAAATACTTTTTTCCCCAATGGCGTCAAGGGGTTTGTCCTCTTTGGACAGGACCTGAGAGGCAGCCATAGAGGATGCTGAGGATGGCTTAGACTGGAGCATAGCTGCTGCCACCACTGTTGAGTGAACATTCAGTAAAGGGTATGTCTCTGACGAGTGTAGCTTGTAGTGGGCATCAATTTTCCTATTTACGTGCTGCCCGGAGTGAGGTTTTTTTCCAGAACTTGAAGGCTTCAGCAAGCACATCCTTTTGAAGAAAAAGGCCTGTGTGCTCCTGTGCTGTAAGCGTTAAGGCTCCTGAAAGTACACCACCTTGTGGAGCCGGAGGCTCAGGTATTGGAATATCCAGCAATGTCATCATATCCACGACCCGGTCATGAAAGGCTCTGACAGAAAACTGATCCGTAGCACGTGGTACTTCAGACACTGGGGGTACTTGTCTGCACAGCTGGTGTCTAAAGCACTGGTGAAAGTGGGGGCAGAGGAGGGGGGGGCCCCGCCAGAAGAGGAGTGGGAGGCACTACCAAAACCTGCAGAGGGGTAGTAGGAGCAGGCTGCGGATCAAGAAGCTTAGGACACATTTCTTTGAATAGATCCTTAAAGTATGACGTCATCGGGACAGAGTGCATAAGGGCGTGGAACTTGCCAAAGAATGCATCCTCAGAGGAAGGTCTAGGCAGAGGAGTGTGTTGAGGTCGCTCTGGAGGGGCATAACCCCAGGATTGTAAAGAGGCTGGTTGCCTGGATGGCCCTACACCAACTGGATCCACAAACTAAGGGAGTAGACACAGGAGGAAGAGAGATTGTGTGACAGCGGAAACAGAGCATGCCAATCCATTGGAGGGCAGGAAGGATTCCTATTGTCCACATTCCATGGTAAATGCTGCTGAGTCCCAAAAATAGGCCCCACTGCACCAGCAGTTGAGAACATTGGTGTGAAAGAGCTTGTCAAAATGGCCACCTCAGACCTTGTGGGTTAAAACGCCATTTTGTCACTGCCCAATGTGATCTGCATCACAGGTTTCAGTGAGGCCATTGTCACCACAGAGGTTACAGGGGCTTTTTTATCCATTTTAGCCTTGCGACAGGGAACCTTGGCAGAGCCGGTGCAAGCAGATCTGGAGGGTTTTTGAGCCCCTTTAAATCTGCAGAAGAATTAGCCCTCAGTGAGGGAACCTTGGCAGGGCCGGTACTTGAAGACTTAGGGCCTTTGTCCTCCTTCTTTGCCCCCTCCACAGAATCGGTTCGACCACAATATTTGTTTGTGGGAAGGCTTAGGGTCACATCTCGTAGTCAGAGCTCCTGTAGAAGGCCCCTTGATCTTGCCGGTTTTAATTATAGCCCTTAATAGGGTATCCTCAGGGATAACCCTGGTATCTTTGGTCACTGTACAGAAAAACTCGAAACTAGGCTCGGTACGTTTAGTTCCAGACTTGGAAACCTATGGAATAACCCCGGTCAAAACAGCCCCAGTTGGGCTTAGCTTTAGCCCCCAGATGGGGAACCTGGGATGACTATCCGGTCATGACAGCCCCTTGACAGGGACCCTCTGACCAAACTCCGGAATCCAGGTTAGATCCCTTTTGGGACGCCTCACGGAGAACTATGGTACCAGAGCCACTTGGGCCCCTCCCGGAACCAGAAGACCCTAGTAAGCAGTCCCCTGGCTTGTGTGCCCTAAAAAGGAAGGAATTTACCGGATGTTTCCTTTTTTCGTTGATGAACTGCTGTAAATGTGGAGGAGGAAGTCGTTGGAACACCTCCTCCCACCTGACGAGCCTATGCTGGAGTGCCTGTAATGAGAGGGAGGCGCAGTAGAAGCAAGAGTCCCACAGATGTTTTGGGCCCAAGCAATCCAGACAGAAAGAATGGGGATTCGCCCTCGCAAAACAACGTTTGCATGCAGCAAAGGACACGAATCCCAGATGCTCCGGGCATAGACGGAGGAAAGAAGACTGTGGAACCGGAGCAGGAAGATCAACAAAAAAATAAATTTCCCTAGGATGCAAGTGCGTCCTACCCAGACCGCGCAGGAAAAAGGACTGAAGGTGGGGCTACAGTCACATGTGGTGGCCCAGCGTAAAAATTAAAGGACAACTTTTTTTTTGATGCTTCAAAGTGCTCCAGTCCCGTCCCGAAGGACGGAATGTTCAAAAAGTATGGAGGAAAGGGGACGGGACGTAGGAGTATGAGGGGTTTGATGGCATCTTCCTGGCGGTGGCCGACACCACAGAATTCAGAGAGGGCTGAGACCCAACACACCTGGGGGCCGAATCTGGGACCCGGTACTACTTCTCCAGCCTGTCACGTTTTGATGGCGTGATATTCGGAGCCTTCATGACTGCCGGTACATCTTCCTAAATGTCGTCCAACAACAGGACCGGCACAATGTTATTCTTCACAGACTCTCGTTGTTGGAAAAGTAAGCCTTCCTTCTTCTCCTGTGGCACCAAATTGAAAAGCTTGACTGCCTTCGAGATGATGGAGTGGAAGGAGCTAATCTCGTCTGGTGTTGAAGCCCTGGCGGGCTCGTCGACATCCAAAGGTTCCCCATCTACTGGAACATAGCCATCATACTCATCCATCTGAGTACTGGCGGTGTCATGAATCTTTGCCACCAACGTATGCAAGTTGGTTAAAATGTCCAGAGATATGTCCCTTGGTGCAGGATCAGGCACAGGTGGTGCAATCGGAGCAGGAACTAGGGTCTGACTACTTTTAGGGCTCAAGGGCTGGTAGGGCTCATGGGGCGGTGATCCCTCATGAAGCAGGGGTATCTGACCTCCTTCCTGGTCTGAATAAAATCATGCAGCTCCTCCTTAGAACTGGTGTAGATATGCGGGGGTGATTTCGAGAGGACCAGTCTTGGTAAGCCTTGGCAGAAATTCCAGAGGCAAGGCTCTCACCTGATCTGCATCCTTCGGGAAGGTGGCTAACACAGGAGCCTGCAAAGTAGGAATAGGTGCTGCCATTGACGGGGTCATGGTCGGGACAGACAATGGGGGTCTAGGAGGCAGCAACATCCTTGGTGAGCCAGTCGTGAAGATGATGGTCGTTGACAAACTCTTCACTGCTGAAGGAAATCTCGTCTTCCCCTACTTCGCTGACAGGCTCTTCGACAGGGCGGTTGTCGCCGAAGATGTAGTTGATGGTGTGCGGACGTAGTATATGACGAGGAGGTCGTTGATGGAGCAGGAGTCCTGGTGGATGAGGTTGGCACTGACGGGTCTCGTGCCGCTGACTGTGTTGAGGATGGTGGAGCCTGGCCAGGGCAGTCCGTGCCGACAAAGTATAAATTCAATATTGGAGGCGGCGGCACACTGGCCGGGGAAGTACGAGCGTACAAAATACAAATTCAGTATTGGAGGCGGCGGCACACTGGCCGGGGCAGAATGTGCATACAAAATACAATTTCAGTATTGGAGGCGGCGGCACACTGGCCGGGGCAGTACGTGCATACAAAGTATAAATTCAATATTGGAGGCGGTGGCACACTGGCCGGGACAGTACGTGCCTACAAAGTATACATTCAATATTGGAGGCGGCAGCAAACTGGCCGGGCCAGCACATGCATACAAAATACAATTTCAGTACTGGTGGCGGTGGAACACTGGCCGGGGCAGTACGTGCATACAAAGTATAAATTCAATATTGGAGGCGGCCGCACACTGGCCGGGGCAGTACGAGCATACAAAATACAAATTAAATATTGGAGGCCATGGCACACTGGCGGGGGCAGTACGTGTATACAAAATACAATTTCAGTATTGGAGGCGGCGGCACACTGGCTGAGGCAGTACGTGCATACAAAGTATAAATTCAATACTGGAGGTGGCGGCACACTGGCCGGGGCATTACGTGCATAAAAAGTATAAATAAATTCAATATTGGAGGCGGCGGCACACTGGCCGGGGCAGTACATGCATACAAAATACAATTTCAGTATCACAGGCGGTGGCACACTGGCCGGGGCAGTACGTGCATACAAAGTATAAATTCAATATTGGAGGCAGCGTCACACTGGCCAGGGCAGTCCGTGCATACAAAGTATAAATTCAATATTGGAGGCGGCGGCACACTGGCCGCGGAAGTACGAGCGTACAAAATACAAATTCAGTATTGGAGGCGGCGGCGGCACACTGGCCGGGGCAGTATGTGCATACAAAATACAATTTCAGTATTGGAGGCGCCGGCGGCACACTGGCCGGGGCAGTACGTGCATACAAAGTATAAATTCAATATTGGAGGCGGTGGCACACTGGCCGGGACAGTACGTGCCTACAAAGTATACATTCAATATTGGAGGCGGCGGCACTCTGGCCAGAGCAGTCCGTGCATACAAAGTATAAATTCAATATTGGAGGCGGCGGCACATTGGCCGGGGCAGTACATGCATACAAAGTATAAATTCAATATTGGAGGCAGCGTCACACTGGCCAGGGCAGTCCGTGCATACAAAGTATAAATTCAAAATTAGAGGCGGCGGCACACTGGCCGTGGCAGTACGAGCACACAAAATACAAATTCAATATTGGAGGCGGCGGCACACTGGCCGGGGCAGTACGTGCATACAAGATACAAATTCAATATTGGAGGCGGCGGCACACTGGCCGTGGCAGTACGAGCATACAAAATACAAATTCAATATTGGAGGCGGCGGCACACTGGCTGGGGCAGTACGAGCATACAAAGTATAAATTCAATATTGGAGGCGGCGGCGGCACACTGGCCGGGGCAGTACATGCATACAAAGTATACATTCAATATTGGAGGCAGCGTCACACTGGCTGGGGCAGTCCGTGCATACAAAGTATACATTCAATATTGGAGGCAGCGTCACACTGGCTGGGGCAGTCCGTGCATACAAAGTATAAATTCAATATTGGAGACGGTGGCACACTGGCCGGGGCAGTACGAGCATACAAAATACAAATTCAATATTGGAGGCGGCGGCACACTGGCCGGGGCAGTATGTGCATACAAAATACAATTTCAGTATTGGAGGCGGCAGCACACTGGCCGGGGCAGTACGTGCATACAAAGTATAAATTCAATATTGGAGGCAGCGTCACACTGGCCGGGGCAGTCCGTGCCTACAAAGTCTACATTCAATATTGGAGGCGACGGCGGCAAACTGGCCGTGGCAGTACGAGCATACATAATACAAATTCAATATTGGAGGCGGCGACACACTGGCCGGGGCAGTACGTGCATACAAAATACAATTTCAGTATTGGAGGCGGCGGCACTCTGGCCGGGGCAGTACGTGCATACAAAGTATAAATTCAATATTGGAGGCGGCGGCACACTGGCCGGGGCAGTACGTGCATACAAAGTATAAATTCAATATTGGAGGCAGCGTCACACTGGCCAGGGCAGTCGGTGCATACAAAGTATAAATTCAATATTGGAGGCGGCGGCACACTGGCCGGGGAAGTACGAGCGTACAAAATACAAATTCAGTATTGGAGGCGGCGGCACACTGGCCGGGGCAGAATGTGCATACAAAATACAATTTCAGTATTGGAGGCAGCGGCACACTGGCCGGGGCAGTACGTGCATACAAAGTATAAATTCAATATTGGAGGCGGTGGCACACTGGCCGGGACAGTACGTGCCTACAAAGTATACATTCAATATTGGAGGCGGCAGCAAACTGGCCGGGGCAGTACGTGCATACAAGATACAAATTCAATATTGGAGGCGGTGGCACACTGGCCGTGGCAGTATGAGCATACAAAATACAAATTCAATATTGGAGGCGGCGGCACACTGGCCGTGGCAGTACGAGCATACAAAATACAAATTCAATATTGGAGGCAGTGGCGGCACCCTGGCCCGGGCAGTACGTGCATACAAAATGCAGATTCAGTATTGAAGGCGGCGGCACACTGGCAGAGACAATGCAGGCATGAATACTTTAATCATTAAGGGCATGGGCTACAGTGCTAGCAATGGGGCGATGTAGCCTCCGGTCAGTGTTGTTTATGGCGAGAAGAGGCGTGAGTGTATGTCGGACTCAGGAGGTTTGGACCAGAGGACAGTAGTAGTTACTCACGGCTTTGGACGGTTCATGGGGGAAAATGTAGAGATCCAGGCCGATGACACGATCGGCTACGGACAGGCACAGAAACGTGGGCCGGCTAGCGCCTTCCGGCAGGGTCCTTCCAGAGATGAGCTGCTGATGCTCCAATGGGCGTTGATGGAGGTTGCTAGGCAACCAGTCAACAGGAAATGCGGGCGGACATTTCGAGCAGCCTAACGTGGTTATCCACACGAACAATAGCGCTGATTCAGCTAGATGTGCAGAACAAAGCTTGATTTTGTGTAGCTGCAGGGGAGGAGGCCTCAGAACAGGGTGTAGCAGTGGTGAGCAGCGTGTCCATTTGACCGTGGCCTCGCGCTCTGCTTACCCAAGGCTGGATAGGCTTCCTGACATCTCATGCTGTGGATGGTGGTGGTGGTGTTGGGGCTGGGCTCCTGCCCGCCCGAAGATTGGAGTGAGAATGGGCACAGGCACAGACAGGCCAGTGCATTTGACCGGGTGCCTTTGATACACACATAATATCCAACAACACAACAAAGAAATATATGGCATTTCAAATATAACAAAAATAACAGTTAAGTTCACAGCCTGGTAACTGTCACGCCTTACAATATGGGTGAATTCCCCTTCCCCAGATTCAGGCAGGATTCTATGCAACAGTTCCAAAAAGGAAATCCTGTCTTGCATCAAATAATTTTTCCCACTCTTTTATGTGTTTTGCTGTGTGTATTTTTACTTTTTCTGTGATCTTGGGCAATGGAGACTCGCCTACTCCATGGCATCATATTTTTCATGTGTGTTACACAGCACCTTCAGTGCAGTGACACAGGGTTGTCTTTGAGACTTCCCACTGACTCCATTTTCTGGGGCTGACTACTGTCCCCCAGAAAAGATAAATTTTCCATTAACTTTATTTTAATCACTTTAAACCACAGACCCAGTACACCCAATCTTACATGGAGTATTGGAAAGGGTTAATTCTCATCCCTTTTTGTCTGTGTCTCTTGGAGCATTGTTTTGCTCCCTTTACATCAAGACTTGGCTGGTGGCAGTGGTAACTACCCTATTTTTCATACCGCAGTTATCTTATATAACCATGGTATTGTTTTAGGCTATTATATTAGCCTCAAACATAAACACGCTTGACCATATATGTTTTATTACGGTTTCGGCTGGGTTTATTCAACATTTCCTTTTGTAAATGTCTTTCTTGTGTTTTACTCTGTGCGCAAAACCAGGTTTGGTTCCTTTGTTCGCCGTCTTTTCGTGGGCTTCTGCACAGAAGCCCTCCTTAAGGCGCCTGAAAGTCTGGGTAGGCAGGATGTGAGGGAGGGGTCTTAGTACCCCTGCCATGGGTTCCCTTGGTAACCCAAGTCGCACTCCTGTTTGACTGGCTGGGTGACTGTCCTTACCAGGACAGCCACCCTGCTGTGTGATTGACAGCCAGGCTGTATGAATGGGGGAAAACTGCATAAAAAGCAGGTCTCTGGGACTGGAAAGGCAGAGTCGCCACTGGAACGAAAGAACCAACGAGGAGCTGATGGAAGAGGACCCCTACAACGACTAAACCGCCCGGTGAAGCCCTGCTGCAGGTCTGAATCTTCAGAATCCGACGACAGAGAAAATCCTCCAGGAAAATTCTTCCCTTGAACTGGTGGGACCAACCAGTTTGCCCAAACTTTAAGCCCGGACCCCTCCTCTGGTCGAATTCGCCATACAGAGTTACAGTGGGCCGGATAGCCAGGAAGGTCAGACCCTGCTTGGGTTTTAAGGAGCGCACCTTTTATTCGTTGCTTTGCTCTGCTGCTGGTTTCTTCCCTGGGTAGTGCAGGACCCTCCAGTCTTCCTACTTCTTGACGGTCCGACAGTCGCTTCCGGAACCGTGAGCCTGCAGGAACTACCAGGAACGTCCGCCTCAGCTACTGCTTCCTCTCCGTTTTAAGGTACTGTGCAAATCCGTTTGTTCATTTCGTTCAACCGCGGTGAAAGTGTTTGAAATCTTTCTCCAAACCGAGGGCTTGTCCTTCTCTTCTCTTTGAACTAACTTTTCTGCCAACCATCCTCGTCCGGAATCCATGGCACGAACTTTACCGTGAACTACCCTGAACGGTGTGATCTTGAGCAAAAGACCTTTGACCTAGTGACTTTGGTCCTAAGCCTTTTTTACCTGATTCTATCACTGTAGTTCCTCTTGCTCAATTGCCCTGAGTACTTACCTGTTGGTGTGGTTCAATTTCTGTTAACTTTGTTTTTCCCTCCCTTTTAAATTGCTGGAATGCCATTTTGCTCCCACTTCATTTTGTGAGCTTAACTTGTCTGGAACTTATTGGGAGTGTGGTGAATTAAGAGTGTGATTTTTAAACTGCTTATAATAGTGTAATGTTATACAACTTAAGAGTGAAATAAATGTATATTCTTTGTCTTGAAAACCCTGAGACAGTGTTTGCCTGAATCATAGTAATTGCTGTCCTTTGTGTAACTATTTGATACTGCTCACTTACTCTTGTGATAAGTCTGGCTGCTCAGCCATCGCTACCAGTTTAACTGTGTAGTACAGGATTGTACCAAAGGTGAGTTTGTACTGTCACTTCTAGTCTTAATTGTGTGTGGTGTTCCCAAAGGGTACTGCATATAATTCTGCCTAACAGCCTCCAGGTCCTCTCCTTCTGCTTTTCTGAGTGGCCTGGCAACCTCTCCTTCTCAGCATGCCACGGTACGCACCAGTCAAGAAAGGAGCTCTCCTCGCTCCCACGCAAAGGGTAGTCCTACCAGGATGAATCAAAACATAAGTAACTAGCCCGAATCCTATAGTAGCCTAATAACTAACACATACAACTGCCCAACACATACAGGACTAAAGGGTTCAACAACTAAACTGATGCTTGGCTGCTTCTATTCCAAGTTTTCTCACCTGGACAGAAAGTTCTTCAGGTGACACTAATTGCTAAATGTTCCAAACCTAGTCCCAAATAAGGTTTTTCTTGGAATATTGCAGTCTCTTTCTTCTGACACTGGGTGCCATTTTCACTTGCTTACCCCACTCCAGGGTGAGTCTTATCCACTCTGGGTTTCACACACTCCTTCTCTTGACTCATGCATGGTATTTTCTCTCTTTTATCCCTGTTCCAGGGTGTCTTTACTCTCTCCCCTTCTCCTGGAGTCTCTTAATTCTCTTCACCCTCTCTTGGAGTAGATTCACTTTCGCGCCCTCTCATGGGGCATCTTGAACTCGGAGCAAGGGATTGAGTCTCTTACACGATTCCTTCGAACTGGACTTATAGTCATGCTGCCCACAGTCCCGCCTTCACTGGGAAACCGTAGGTTGCCTAGCCTCTTCCATATGCTATCACGGATTGCCTTTCTTGCAGCTCAAACATTTCAGTTTTAGAATAGGGAACTTATCATTTAGTGTTGATTTCAATATTTTAGTTTGCTAGTTTCTTTGAGGCTGGCCAGGAGGTCAGACTAATTTTTTATGTTTATGTTTATTGAGTTTATATAGCGCTTTAATCCGAAGCGCTTTACAGTATAACAACAAGGTACAATAATGAGAGAAGCATATTTACAAACATGAAACAAACCAGTGATACAGTATGCAGAACAATTCACTTAAAAGGAGGGGAAGAGAGGGGGGGAGAGGAGGTAGGCAAGGAAGGTTTCAATGTCTTTTTTGGGGTCAGCGGGAGAGGAGGAGGGGGGAAGGAGGAAACGGGGGGTGGGGACCTCCTAGGGCCCCTAGTGGTTTCAATGTCAGATTTGAGGTCAGCAGGAGGAGCGGGAAGGAGGGAGGGGAAGGGAAGTGGGGGGCCAGGGGGTTTGTGGGAGAGAGGTAGGGAAGGAGAAGTGGGGGGAATGGAGAAGAAAGGCTTTCAGAGTGGAGCAACGGATAGAAAGAGGTAGTGAGTTCCAGTGAAGCGGGCCAAAAGTCCAAGACCTACTTCTGGTTTACAGCACCTTACTCTGTCTCATACTAAACCATCTGAGAAATGTAAACAAGAAGAAACCTACAGCTCTCTGAAAGGTGAGAAAAACGGCATTTGTGTGGATAGGATCAGAAAATTTGTAAATGCTTGGGCTACTCTTTGAACTGGGACTAGGGTTGTAGAATGCTGCATATAATGGCTCCTTCTGCCTACTCTACCCTGTGTACACACACGTGTACACACACGTGTACACACACGTGTACACACACACGTGTACACACACACACACACACACACACACACACACACACACACACACACACCCCCAAACCCCCCACCCCCTCTGTGCCAGTCACCATAAAAGTGACCTAAATGTGCATATGCTATGTGCCTTATGATATATCAGCCATGGGCCGAAGGACAGAGCAAACAAAGTACTTGGGCACCCTCAAATCTTCCACAGTGCATCACTAGCCACACTTACAGCATGTAATAGTATTCCGATACTCAGGCACCCTCAGATCTCTCACAATGATATAAGTCATTTATAATGCGCTTGTACACAAGTGTTTCTAGGCGTGACAAGAAAAGGGAGGGAAGACAGAGGGAGGACAAAACAAATGATCTTACTAGGCCTTGTGTCATTCAGATCGTCCAAGTGGGATATGCAAAAGTGCAGGGGGGAGAGGCGAAGTGCAATAAGGGTAGCATTGCTCTGAGTAAGTGCAGCCAGGGCACGGGGCTCTGGGTAAATGAAAGGAGACAAGGGATTGTAGGGTTCCTAATACAGGCCCTATGTGCGCGGTAGGTCCGGAGGCAGAGCAGGGGCTACTGGTCGTGGGGGCACCTGGTATCAGTGAGACCTGGAGGGCAGCCAGGCAATCAGTCAGCGCAGCAGACGGGTCGGTCAGCAGGGGGGAGAGAGAGAAAGCAGAAGCAAAAAAGGAAGGTCTTGAGCTGCTTTCTGGACTTCAGGTGGTCCGGCTCAAGTTTGAGAGGGCCAGGGAGGCCAATCAATTGATAGGCACCTGCAGAGGAGGGAGATCTACCACCCACTCTCTTCCTGAAGAAACATCTGACCCTCAGAGAGTTGGAGGTGGATGAGTGAAGGGCTCGACAAGGAAGGTGTTTAGGAAGAGAGAGTTGGATGTAGTCATCTCCATACAACTCCCATCGTTTATTGGTATGTATTTACAGTACAGAGACAAACCCAGAATATTCCCAATGCACATCTATCCACACTTACAATATGCACGTGTATACACGTACAGTATGGAGACATACTCTGAGATCTCACAATGCACCTCGATCCACATTTACTGCATGTGATGGTATGCCCATAATGAGGCACCCTTCAAGACTATCATTATGCACTTCTATGCATAACTACATCATTAACTAGTACACCTGCACTAAGGCCCATTCAAAGCTCTAACAGTGACTTACTTCATGTATAGGTATGCCCATACTGTAATGTATCACCCAAGTGTCTATCCGTGGTCCGTTCTTCTTCTAGCTCCTCACATCCTTTCTATAAGACATTTGGCCTCATTACTAGTCAGCCGGTCCGGACTTAACATTGCCGGTATAACCATACTGGCACCGTTTCTGCGATCGCCAAATTATGACCTATAAACCGCTACCGGGGAGTCAAGGCACCCATAAACTTCGCCTGCACGGAAACCCCCCCCTTACCGGCAATACGTAAAACCACGAGCATTATGAGTATCAAGGACATGGAAACAATGCCACAAAAATAGCGCAAAAACCGTGAACACGGTGGGGGTATCGCCACCACCGCGAACATGACGTTAAACAGTACCTAGTGAGCTGAATCAGGCCACAGGTGCACCAAATGAGCCCAGCTGGTCCGAGCAGGCCACGGGGAGCCTACAAAAGGCCCACACCCAGGCCAACTCCAAACACAACTATGTAGGCAGCAGCTCTAGCAGCATTGGGACTGGGGCTATTGAACCAACAGGCAGCACTGCACATGATGGCAGTAATGGTGCAGAGGAGGATGAGGAGGATGAGGAGGAGGCGGAGGAGGCACAGGCGGCACTTAGCAAACCCAGTACCCATGCCAAACCCAATTGTTCAGCCGGCACGACCCCGCAGGCAGCCTGCAATACCACGCATCAGAGTCTCACCCTGGAACCTGAACCCAGGACAGATCCACACATTATACCGGCTGGACCGTCCAACAATCATGTACATCACCACCATGATAGAGGACGACATCAGCAGCCACATTGGCATCATCACCGCCATCCCCCCCTCCTGAAGGTGGTGTCGGTACTGCATTTTCTTGGCACCGGAACTTATCAGCACACAGTTGGTGAGCTGCACGGGCTCTCACAACCCTGTTTCTCAAAAATATTGGTACAGGTACTGGATGCCCTGTTGCGCCATGTGTCGGAACACATCGCCCTACCCCGTAACCTTGCCCAGGTCATTGCCACCAAGTTGGCCTTCCATGCCATTGCAGGCATGCCAAACTGCATATTGCAGTAGACTGCACCCACATAGAGCTGACAGTACCACATGCTATCGAGATGGTGTAACGCAATAGGAAACTGTACCACTCACTGAATGTACAGATGGTATGTGATGCCGGACAAGTGATAACACATTGCTGCGCACGGTTTCCGGGCTCAACACATGACTCAATGGTTCTGCGGAATTCAACATTGCCACGGTACATGGAACGCTACGCTGGACAAAGCACATGGCTATTGGGTGAGTACAACTGCCAATGCACAGGCCCTGTGGAATGGGGGTGTGTGTCCAGGGCAATGACCTATGTGAGTGGGCTGCTAGGACTGCACATGCATCACCCCCGCACCCTTGTAATGAACAGTCAGCACAACCCACACATCACAAAGCTACACATGACAGGTTGCCACAGTGCGCCCATACACACCCTGCCAAAAGAGACACAAACCGATACTACCACAAGCCCATACAACTGGAGCCACTAAATACATCCACCCACACTATGCACCACTGCCCCCACAATGCACATGATGCCTGCACATGAGACATCCTGAATCGACAACATCATCACAGTCAATTGATTGACTCCGCCATGTGTGTACATCACAGCACAATGCCATACTTACCAACCACTATTGCCCGCAAGGGCAACTACATATGCACATCAATTCATTGGTCAATGTCCAAATGCCAACGTCGATGACAATGACCCAGGAATGGTAATCACCCACTGGTCCAACCACTGCTTGGCACATATGGATGACTGATCAATGACACAAGATTGCACTGTATCTGATGAAGACATGATACAACAAACACTGACATGTCCCCCACATTTACATCCCATGTAGGTGATGCTGGATATGCACTCACGCCATGGCTGATGACGCCTGTACGGAGGCCAAGGAACAGGCATGAGGAGACGTACAACAGGGCACACGTCCGCACACGTGGCATGATTGAGAGGACATTTGGACTACTCAAGGCCCGGTTCCTCTACTTGAGCAGATCTGGCGATCACTGCTCTGCAGCCCAGTGAAGATGGGTAAAATTACGCTTGTTTGTGCCATGCTGCACAATATGTGCTAACGCAGGAACATTCCGCTGCCCCCAGACACAGAGGATGATGATGGTGGTGATGAAGATGCAGATGGGGATGGAGATGGGGATGGGGGTGGGGATGGGATGGCTTCACCTCCTCCCGGAGGTGCACAAGATGGCCAATGAGCATGGGATACACTAATTCGCGCTTACGTTTGAGAGACTGCACATTGACAGCACTGCATGGATATGACGATGCCAGTTAATAAATTGATTGACTGCAAATTAAATGATGGATGTCCACTCATAAATGATTTTCTCAATGATAATATATTTTTAACATAACAGGGAAGAAGGTGCATTGGGTAGGGAAGCTGTACACCCGTGCCCACCCACCACCCAAATGTACCCACCCCCAAATCACTAACCCCCTAATGGACCTCTCCCACCACCCAAACGTACCCACCCCCAACCAGGCCCCAAATTACTAACCCCCTAATGGACCTCCCCCACCACCCAAACATACACACCCCCTTACACCCTTCTTGTCCATGTATGTGCCCTGCACTGCCAAACACACATGGCATAATTTGCGTGTGCGCTTCTGCGCATGGGCATCCTTGCCTGAGGGCCCTGTTAGGCGACTTGAGCGCCTCTGTGGGCTGGCAGAGGTGGAGCTGGATGGGGTGGTGCTTGTGGACGGCCCAGTTGCTGGCATTGTTGGCAAACGTCCCAGATACGCCTGCTGGCCACGCAACATGCACTCTGCTATGCTAGACGTATTGTTGTTGCCCTCCGGGACATGGCGTGCCAGGGTCACAATGGTGATGGCAAAGCATCCAATGGACCTGGAGAGGCGACACACAGATGCACAATAACTCTCCCTCTGCAGCCTGGACTCCTCCAGCTGCCTTTCATCTAGCTGGGTAAGGGTGGCCTGCTGATCCTCCATCCGCTGCATACGGGCATTCAGCTCAGCCATGAAGGGGGTTGGCAACCTCATGGGACTATGCAGTGATGGTGGGCTGAACTGGAGGTCTTGGAGGGATGACAGGTCATCCAGGTGGGGCACCTCCCCCCGTGGCCTTACATCAGCCTGCGGTGCTGGGGCACTGTTGTCACTGCCTGCAGCCTCCTCTGCAGTGCAGATGTTTTCAGGGGTGGGTTCTGTGGGCATGATGGGTGGGTGTGGCACCTGTGTGGCAGCAGGCAGCATGGAGATGGTGGTGTTGGCTGGTACATCCGTACCAGATGCAGCTGGTGGCTGAGTTGCTGAGCAGCTTGCGTCGTCCTCCTGGGCAGGGGTGCTGGGTTGCCCACGTGCAGGTGCACATTTCCTCGCCTGTTGGGCGTTTTCACTGTCACTTGAAATGGCTGTGGGGACACAGAGGGCATGCTATTAGTTGTGTGCTGGTACCTGATGGGTCCATCACATGCATCAGACAGGTTGATCAGTGACCATTTGCATTTACACGCATATGACTGCTGAAGGCCATGTATTGTGGGGGTGTTGCTTATCGTCTGTGTCATGAATGGGTCCTTTGGGGCACTCCTGCACTGACTGAGGGGTGTGGGGGTTGTCAATGGGTCCTTTGGGGCACTCCTGCACTGACTGGGGCGGGGGTTGTCAATGGGTCCTTTGGGGCACTCCTGCACTGACTGGGGGTGGGGGGGAGGATTGTAAATGGGTCCTTTGGGGCATTCCTGCACTGACTGGGGGGGTTGTCAATGGGTCCATTGGGGCACTCCTGCACTGACTGGGGGGTTGTCAATGGGTCCTTTGGGGCACTAATGCACTGACTGTGGGTGGGGGGTTGTCAATGGGTCCTTTGGGGCACTCCTGGGCTCAACAAGTACTCATGGCATTGTAATGTGTGCACTTACCAGCATCTCCTCTCATGTCTGCAGTCTTAGTGGTGAAGCAGGCCTTCCAACTGTGCCACTGCTGCGATGCAGGTGTGCAGCAATTAAGGTTTTGCACCCTCAGTCTGAGGTCATCCCACCTCTTATGGCAGTCCTTCACGCTCCGTGTTGTGACGCCCACAGCTGCGCACTTGCATGCAGCTTCTGCCCACAGCTCCTTTCTACGCTGCTGGGTTGCATGGTGTTGGTCAGCGCTGAGAAACATTTCGACATGCTGCACAATGTGGTCCACTGGTACAGTGAGCTCTGCCTCGCTGAAGCATTGTTTCCGCTGTCTCTGTGCAGGGATCCTGGCTGCCATGGTGGTGGTCCTTTTTAGCTTCTCAGTGTGGTGATTTAGCCTATGCTGACTCTGGATGGCAGTGGATTGTGGTTTATATAATGGCCGCCTCTCTTTCCCATTTTCGCGGTCAAGCTTCTGTATCCATGAGGACGGCGGCCGACACGGTTTTTACACTGCTTTTGGGGGTGGTATGTCCATTTCCGTGGGTGGTTACGTGGCAACGGTGACGCTGTTTCCGCATCCGTGTGGTGCGCACGACCGACAGGCTGTAATCTGCCTCTCTTTCCGCAATTTTGCGGACGCGGAAACTGTATCACCGTCGTCACGGAATCACCGCGTTCCGGACCGGCAGACTCGTAAAGAGGCCAATTATCTCCTTTCTGCAATGGTCATTCCATACTTTTGACCACAATGAACAAATATGATTTGCCCTTCCCTCCATAACAGATTCTCCTAATTCTCTTGTACACATCATGACTGCCTCTGTGGGATCAAATCCTGTACTGGGTAGTGAGGTTTTATCTAATGCTCAGGCATGCACATAAATAGATCATCTAATGCCTCTCCTGCACCGGACCCAAAACCAGTTAAAGTACTGTGTTTTCCCACCTGACCCCTTTCTCCCTTCCTCGTGTGCTCACAATCTCACAGTGGATTTCCAAAACAAAATGCTTCCCTTGTAATTACTGCTCAGCATCTACAAGATCGGCCCCAGGCTCACCCTAACCTTGGCAAGACTAATTCATGTGCAGGTCCTCGCTTACCCCACTACTCTATTGAGCCCTTGAGCAACATAAAAACGTCACTACCTTTGCTTATTTAAACCTTTATAGCTTCACCCCTCCTTCAACTTTAGACATGACACAGATTGGCTCACAATGTACTACAGGTCACCCTGGAGGCTCCTTAATCTTGAATTCAAATCTGTCCATGGTCTCAAGCCACATCGTTTAGAATATCTGTCTCTACACCACTTCCTGCCACTCTATTCACAAATCCAACACTGCCTTACTAGCATGTAACCCCTCTGCCATACCTTGCTATTCAGGTAATGTTCTCACTTTGAGCAGGGTGGAATGTCTGCCAACTTGATTTAGAAGCTGCTAAATCTCTGAGCACTTCTAAATGGGTCCTAAAATAATTTCTTCAGACTTGAGGATTTATCAGGCAATATTGCCCCCTTGTGTGATTTCATGTGGCTACAATACATCATGATACATCCCGCTACGTAACGTCTGTAGTAGGCCATGCTCCACCTTTTTCAATGCATGCTGATTTTTGCAGTCAACATGTCTAAATGGGCCTTTCCATTGTTTCTGATGAGACCTCTATGTTTTTGCGTGAAGATGATAACACATGATTAAAAAAACAAAAGGGTGTCTGATATTAGGAAACATGGCAAGTTGCACTGAAGTAGGCACTGTGGCTCAAGCATAAGCATCCACATGGCAACTGAAAATCTAATTAAACTAAATTAAATTAACTTAATTTTTAAAATGTGTCACATACCACAGCAATTTGGGCATCCTGGGTGCATTTTAGCATCCATTCCATATCCAGGAAAACATCGATTAACCCACACCATATGAAGAGTTCCTTCAATATAGTAGATTTCAGGCAGCATTGACTTGCTTTCTTCTAATCTCTCTCCTTGTTTTTGAAAAAATGCCTCAATGAGTTCCTTAGCCTGAAGAAATAACAGAGCAATTAACAGGCAAGTTGAATTAGCCACGAGTTAAGGAGTTCAAAAGCAAGAAGTCCAAACTATTCTAGGTTCAGAGGTATTGGACTGACATTGAAACTTATTTCAAGTATGAAATTGTAACATAACTTTATATCAAATCATTTGGCAGCAGAGAACTACTTCCATGCCCATTGAACCATTTCATATTATTAGCAATTCATCACACACAGAAAATACAAGGTCTGCAACCTTAGGCTCTCCTGGTGCTTCGGACTATGACACCCATGACCCTATGCAATATAATTAATGATGACGGATCATGTAAGTCGTAGTCCAAAACACCGGGAAAGCAGCAGGTTGCAGACCACTAAAGACTGCCAGTGTGCATAAAGCCAGTGTTAACAATCTGTGCCTGTTCAATGTCAAATTTCTTATTGTTCTGTTATAATTTGCTCCATCATTTCTGCTTGGCAGTTGCACTATGCATTTACTGTCTTTTGTAGTGCTGAACGTAAGTCTCGTCCTCCCTCTCGTGTCTCTAATAATGTAATATTATGTCCTCTAGGCCCTAGAGGTATTCTTCTACTGAAAAATGCCTGCCTCATCTATAAGCATAAAAGATCTCCAACATAGTCACCTATTCCTTCTTATATACAAATGCGTATATCTTTCAACTTGATATGATTTATGTTACATATATGCAAAGGTTGGTTCAAGCTCTTGCTGATTTTCAAGTGATTCTGAAGTACACAATTAAAAGAAGTTGCTAAATTTCTTAACATTTTAACCTGGAGAAGAAGGCTCATGTAGTGTTGAATCAGCAACACATCTTTGGGGCAATTTCATTTATTTATGGGTTATTTGTAATGCGCACTATACACACTTGTGTTTCAAGGTGCATAAAGACAGGTGGAGGAATGGATGAAGAAGAGGGTATTAAACAAAATAAAACGTTCTTAAAAGGCCTTGAAACATTCGAACCACGGAAGTGCTAAAGCAGGGGAGAGGGGGAGGAGGGGGAGGAGGGGAAGTGCAGGAAGGGGATAGGAGGGAAGAAAAAAAAAAGCGTTCTGACTAGGTCGTAAGACGATTTGGAACGTGCAACTGCTGAACATGAAAAGGTGAGTGAGGGGGAGGAAGGCAAGTGCAGGAGGGGAAGAAGATTTAAGTTACTTGCCTGTAACTATTGTTCTCCAGCATGGGTCTGGCATGGACTCACATGCTCATGAATATTCCCCATCGTCAGACTGGGAAACCTCAGTAAAAAAAAAAAAGGTTTCACTTTCACTTAAAAACTGTATTTCTCCTCTAAACCAATCACTGTCCTCTGCATCACACTGCCCCCATCCAATGACAGTCCTCTCCCTAAGCACCTCCTCTGGCAGCCATCTTCAGATTTGGTAAGCACGTAAAGTGGCAGTATGACCAAGGCTCGCATGTGAATCCATGCCAGACCCATGCTGGAGAAATTATAAATTACTCGCCATAGTGGCTAATGTACTCCTAATCCATAGTCCCCTTTCTTCCATACTGTATGAGCGTCCCTCGCCAGAGAAGGGAGACAGAACCTTTCTTACCAGAAGAATCATCTTCCCCTTTAAATTTAGATGCGCACAGGGGTGCGGCCCTGGGAGCATGTGCTCCCCTGACTCTGCCCACCGGCGCCACTCCTCAGTCCCCTTGGACGCATCGACAATATTAACATTGCCTTATGACACTCGTTTTTTTAGGGGGAGGATGGTGGGACGTATGGAGGAAAGGGGACTATGGACTAAGAGTACGCTAGTCACTACGGTGAGTAACTTATAACTACTCCTACGTCCCATCCCCTTTCCTCCATACTGTATGGGCAATTACAACTGAATGTAGCCCAGGGTGGAGAGTTGCCCCTCTTAAGAAAACAAGTTCCTTAACACTGCCTGACCAAATGCCATGTCCGACCAGGCACTGACATGCAAACAGTAGTGCTTGCAGGAGGCCGAGGGAGCTCTTGGTAGAATCTTAGCACACGTCTGACTTCTAGACAGTGCAGTACCCTCTGAGCATCATCCTTAGGGTCCATAAAGAAAATTGGTAACACTACCTCCTCGTTTAGGTGAAAAGAGGAGACAACCTTAGGTAAGAATGCAGGGTGTGTTCTGAGCACCACCTTGTCCTTATGAAATTTAGTATATGGCTCTGAAGCCACGAGAGCCTGGATCTTACTGATTCAGCTGCTGAGGTAATAGCCACTAGGAGGGCCGGCTTAATGGTGACTAGCCCGATGTCCACGGACGTCATAGGCTTGAATGGTTTATGCGCCAGGGCCCCGAGGACCACATTGAGGTCCGACATCGGGTGTGGTTTCTTGATAGGTGGATATAGTGTAGTCAGGCCTGCTAAGTGCCTCTTAATCACTGTATTTGAGGATGAAAATACCTCCTCCGAGTTCTTGTAAGCTCCAATGGCCACCAGATAAGTGCAGCATGTGTCTACTTGCACCCCTGAGTGTGCGAGATGTGCAGAGAAGGATACCACGTCAACCAACGTGCAAGTCAAAGGATCAATTTCCTTCGATTCTGCCCAGTGACAGAACCTGGTCCACTTGCTTTTGTACTGACTCCTGGTAGCGTCGCTCCTAGCCGCCTGCATAATGGCCAGGTTAGCCGGTGACAGGTGCAGATGCATCAGAGGGGCATGTTCAGGAACCATGCTGCAAGGGCTAATTTCTGTGAGAGGGGTGGATGACTCTGCCCCCCTGCTCAGAAAGTAGGTGTGCTGGGACCAGCGGGAGGTGTACAGGGGCCTGGTCTGACAGGCTGAGCAGTTGCAATAACCAGGGTCCTGCTGGCCACCATGGAGCTATCAGGCTGATTCGAAGGTCCCGCGACTCGATGGTCCTGCAGATGACCCTGTGCACTGGGGGAGTGGGGGGGGGGGGGCGTATGCGTTCATGTTGTTCCATGCAATCTGTATAGCGTCACCCAGCGAGCCCCTGCCTTGCCCCAGCCAGGAGGAGAACTGGGGGCACCTCCTGTTGGTACTGGTGGCGAAGAGGTCCACCTGTGGCTGACCCAACCTGTAGAAGATCCCCTGAAGGACCTGCTCATTCAACTGCCATTCATAGTTGTCCACACCCAGCCTGCTGAGCTTTTCCATCTCTACGTCGGACTCCCCCGGTGGACTGCCGACAGGTGCATGTTTTTCAACAGAGCCCATTCCCAAATGTCTGCAGAGGGGGTGGGGAATGGGTGCCACCCTGCTTGCTGATGTAATACATGCAGGTGGAGCTGTCTGTTTGAATGAGAATCGCTTTGCTGGTGAAAATAGGTAGAAAGGCTTTGCGAGCAAGCCAGATAAGACATCATCTCGAGCAAGTTGATGTGCGCCAGCTGACGGGACCAATCTCCATGGAAACTAGCTGTCAAGGGTAGCTCCCCATCCCTCTAGGGATGAGTCTGTGGTAATGGTGACCTGAGGTGTTGGTTGCCGGAAGAGCCTCCCTATTCGCAGGTTGTTGTCTGCCCCCCACCAGACTAGATCCTGGTGGAGATGTTGTGGTATGCTGACCTGCTCCACCTGTAAACCTTTCTCCTGGTTCCAGGAGGCTGAGAAATGTAGCTACAGCCGCCTCATTCTGAGCCTTGTATGTGGAACGGCAAGAAGACATGCGGCTATGACTCCCAGCAGGTGTTGGTACCACCACGCCGAGGTCACTGCTCTGCTTAGAAAATGCCAAGTGGCCTTCTTGATGGCCTGATCTTGTCCTCTGAGGGGAAGATGCTCTCGGAGCTTGTGTGCCAGATAAAGCCCAGGAAGGTCAGGCTCTGCATGGGCACCAACTGTGACTTTCTGAGATAGATAGAAAATCCCAGGTCGTATAGTGTTTCCATGAGGGTGGAGGCTGTATGCTGGGCTGCCTCCGGAGAACTCGCCCTGACTAGCCAGTCATCTAGATATGGGTACATGTGATGGCCTTGTGCCCTGAGTAGAGCAGCCTCTGCGTTCATTAGCCTTGTAAAAACCCTGGGGGCGAATTGAGTCCAAAGGGTAGAACCCTGTTTTAAAAGTGAAAACCCATGATCCCGAATCTCAGGAAGGACCAATAGGGTTCCCAGATCGGGACGTGTAGATAGGCATCCTTTAGATCCAGGGAGCACATCCAGTCTCCCGCACACAATGTCTCTGCTATGGAGGCTGGGATAACCATCTTGAACTTTTGGAGCGGAAGTGAAAGGTTCAATTGTAACGCTCACCTGATTCCCACGGAGGCGCAGGTCGTGGCAGGAAGGTGTCTGTGACTCGAAAGGTGATGTGCAGGACTCGATGGGCTTCTGGGGTCGAACCTCTTCGCACTGTGTGACGAACTCGTAGGGTGAGGTTTCTGCAGGTGAAAGAATATAGGGGTTAATGGTCTGGGTTGTTTAATGTCTCTCTTCCTCTCTCTCCCAAGCTTCTCCGTAGAGCCCCCAGGTCAACGTGCTCACCTTAGATAGGTGAATGCTGGACTCTCCATCTGCGTCTGATGCAGGGCGCTGTTGCCAGTTCCTTCACTGGTGAAACATAGGCCTCTTGGACTCAGAGGACCTTTACCGTCGTTAATCGCACGAGCGGTGAGTTTCCAGACACCTTTTTAGTCTTTATAGTCTTTAGAGTCTTTAGGTGCAAGGCACGTTAACATTGAACAGGACTTTGTATGATGCTTTTCTCCCCTTTTGCTTGCAGGACTCTTGAGGAAGATGAAATAAAGCGCCTGGAAATGCGTGAGTAAATGCAAGCGCTCTAGCTGTTTTTTTCCCTTGCAGCGTAGTTCGTGCTGAAGAGGCACCGGAGTATTTGCAGGCGTTCTATTGTGAAGAGCGCGATGGGCGTAAGTAAATACCTGTCTAATGTCTCTTCTTTTGTCTTTCAGAAGCTTGTTTGCAGCGCCGGAGTCCGCGGAAGGCCCGTAAGTAAATACGATGCTTTTATCTCCGCAGGTGGCGATGCAGCGTGAAGAATTCCATAGTTCACGTAGTGCCGGTAAGTAATGACAATGCTTTTGTCTTCACAGGCGAAAGTACAGCGTGCCGAAATGACCGCAGCCGATGGATCAGGTGAGTAAGCACTGCGAGTTAAGACTGCCTTGCTAACCTGCTGTTTCTTGTCTCTGCAGATGCTGCTGTCGACTGGATACAGGAATGGTGAGTATGATTCTTGCAGATTGAGGAAGAAAGGCTGGAACAGACTCGGTGAGCGTTCTGCTGCAGATGCAGAATAACGCGAAGCACGTTTCATCAATCGGGTGTGGTTTAAATAGCCTTGGAGTGATGAGGCGTCTTCTTCCACGGCCCCGCCTAGGTAAGAAAAGAGTTCCAGTTCCAGAAGCTTTCCCAATGCTGAATCCAGGGAATGGAGCTGCCCCACCCAGGTAAGAAAGTAGTTCCTGTTTACAGAGGACTTCTAAGTGGCTGGTAAGTAAGCAGCATGGTCTGCTGCAGGTAAGTCCACCCAAACATCTGCACACATATTATGAGCCCGGCGCTTCCAGTGCCGGGACCGATGATTCTGATGAGCCTGGTGCCACCGGCGCCAGGACAAGGTCCAAAAGGTCCCTGTGGGGACCTGCTGGTGCCTAGGATTAGGGTTAGGGGCCTGCTTCCAAGGACGTTGGGCTGGTCCTGGCTCCTTGGAAGCAGTGATCATGACAGTACCCCCCCTCAAGGCCCCTCCTAAGCGTGTCTTCTCCGTGGGGTTTTGGCTTGTCGGGGTGATTCAGATGGAATCTCTTGACCAGACGAGGTGCGTGGACATATTCTGAGGGTTCCCAAGACCTTTCCTGGGGACCGTATCCTTTCCAATCAACCAGATAGTATAATTTAGATTTGGAGATTTTGGAGTCTAGGATGTTCTTTACTTCGAATTCGAGTTCTCCGTCTACCAAAACGGGTTCTGGGAGTTCAGTCAATCGAGTTTCTGGTTGTACTGGTTTTAATAAGGAGACATGGAATACTGGATGTATTTTCATATGCGTAGGTAATTCCAATTTGACCGCCACCGGATTAACTATGGTAGAGATGGTGTAGGGTCCAAGGTATCTCGGGTTGAAGGTGCGGGATCCTTTTAGAGGCAGGTGCTTAGTGGATAACCAGACCTGGTCTCCTACTGCGTAGTGAGGGGCCTCTTTACAGTGTCGATCTGCTCCCTTTTTGACTTGAGCTTTAGCTCTTTGCAGATGGGCAGTGGCTTCCTTAAAAGCACAGGTAATCTCAGAGTGTAAATGATCCACAGCTGGTGTTTCGAATTCTTGGGGAGGATCCAAATTAGAGGTTCTAGGATGATGTCCGTATAATAGGAAGAAGGGAGTCTTCCCGGTTCCAGAATGAGTCGAATTGTTGTAAGCGTATTCAGCGATCCACAGAATATCCTTCCAAGGGTTTTCAGTTTGTTGGAGCATGCAACGCAGATATTGTTCTAGAGTCTGATTTGTCCTCTCGGTTTGTCCGTCAGTTTGGGGATGGTGACTGGTTGAAAGTCTTACATCAATTTGGGCTAGACGACAGCAACTTCGCCAAAAGTGGGAGATGAATTGACTTCCCCTATCGGAGATTAAAACCGAGGGAAAACCGTGTAACCGAATGATGTTTTCTAAGAATTCTCGGGCCAATACCGAAGCCGAAGGTAGGCCCTTCAGGGGAATGAAATGAGCCATCTTGGAGAATAGATCCACGACTACTAAAATGGTATTATACCCTTAGCATGGAGGTAAGTCCGTGATGAAATCCATGGACAGGGTATGCCATGGACAGGGAGGAATATCCAGAGGGTGTAAAAGGCCGGCTGGTTTCTCCTTCTGACTTTTATTCTGGGCACACACACCGCAGGAGATTACAAAGTCTCTAATATCCTTCTTCCATGATGGCCAACAGAAATGTCTCTTGATCTTTTCCATGGTTTTGGTAATGCCAGGGTGACCCTCCATCAGAGAGTCGTGATAACCGGAGATTACTTGTCTTTGTATTTTCTCACAGGGCAAGTACAATCATCCTTGGAAATATGGTAGGTCTTGATCCACTGAGAATTCTTTTCCCTTTAATTGCCAGTCCTGCAAATCGGCCGGAGTTAGGAGTGACTTGACTGCAGTCTTGATGTCTTCAAAGGATTGAGTGCTGACTAACCCCAAAATCCTTTGTTCTGGGATTATGGGTATTGGTTCTGGATTGGTCAAATATTCATCTACTCCCATCCGAGAGAGGGCATCTGCTTTTCCGTTTTTACTGCCGGGTCGATAAGTAATTATAAAGTCAAACTCAGCCAGAAACAGAGCCCAGCGAAGCTGTCTGGAAGACTGAGCTTTGGCCGTCTTCAGATATTGTAGATTGCGGTGATCAGTCATTACGGTGACTGTGTGTCTGGCTCCCAAAAGATAATGTCGCCAGGCTTTAAAGGCCGATCTGATAGCTAAAAGTTCCTTGTCTGTAATGGAATAGTTGATCTCGGGAGCCGAGAATTTGCGGGACCAAAAGGCTACAGGATGTAATTGGTGTGTGACCGGATCTCTTTGTGATAAAACTGCCCCCATAGCAAGACTAGAAGCATCCGTTTCCACGATGTAGGGGAGTTCTGGGCGAGGATGTTTCAGAACAGGTGCAGAAATGAATTTAGCTTTTAAGTCCTGAAAAGCGTGTTCTGCTTCAGTAGACCATTAAAAACGTTTGTTCTTTTTTAACAGAGCGGTGATGGGCTGGACTATCCGGGAAAATTCAGGAATGAATCTGCGGTAAAAGTTAGCGAATCCCTACATGCTTTGAACTCCTTTTACCGAGGTTGGTGATGGCCACTTGACGATTGCATCGACCTTCTTCGAATCCATATGAACCCCATTAGGTGACAATATGAATCCCAGGAACTCAACTTCAGTTACTTTGAAAACGCATTTTTCAAGCTTGGCAAAAAGGTTATGTTGACGCAGTCTCTCGAGAACCTTTTTAACGTGTCTCTGATGTTCCTCTTCAGATGATGAATAGACAAGGATGTCATCAATGTAGTCAACAACACACACATCTATGAGTTCTCTAAGGACATCGTTCATAAAATACTGGAAAGCGGCAGGAGCGTTACAAAGTCCAAAGGGCATCACTTGATATTCAAATAGCCCATACTTGGTGCGGAAGGCCGTCTTCCATTCATCGCCTTCTTTTATTCGTACCAAGTGGTAGGCTCCTCTGAGATCCAATTTTGTATATATACATGCTTCTTTGACTTGGTCCAGGAGTTCAGGGATCAAAGGTAACGGGTATCTGTTTTTAACGGTGATTTGATTCAGGGCGCGGTAATCTATACAAGTCCTAAGGTCTCCTTCCTTTTTCGGATCGAAGAACAAAGCCGAGGAAGCTGGAGACTTAGAAGGACGGATAAACCCGTTAGCTAGGTATTGGTCCAGATATTGTCTGAGGTGAAGATTCTCTTGTCCTCGGGCCATTGAGTTTCCACTATGAGTCTGTTGAATGAGGCTATATAGGTCAAGAGGTCTTGATTACCCTGTCGTAATGAAAGAAGTTCATGGTCCAAGGCCTGCCCTTGTGCATGTCTTGCAAACAGTTTCTCCATACTGGACTGGAAGGCCTGGAAATCATGCAGAACTGGATCATCCTGGGTGACTAAAGGAATCGACCAATCTGCGGCGCTGCCACTGAGATAAGAAAGCACGAAAGCCACTTTGGTCTGATCTGTTGGGAATGCAGCTGGTCGACATAAGAAATGTAAGCGGCACTGGTTGATGAACACTGCATATTTCTTTGGGTCACCAGAAAAACGTTCGGGCGGAGCCAAGGGCACATTACCAGGTACATTGATTTGCACTGGATTTACCGATGGTGCAGAAGGATAGCTTCCTCCTGGAGCGGGCAGAGGTGTCTGTCCGGCCTGCGTTTGTAGCAATTGCCTAGCGAGGTCCTCTGTTCACTCCTTGGAAAGTATCAGTTCTCTTCTTAGAGAGCTTGTTTCCTGACGAGCTGCATGTACTTCTGCTCTTAATTCTCCGAGCAACTGGGCTAAGTGATCAGTGTCTGAGGTTTCCATTGCGCCTGGGTAGGAGTTTTGCGGTGGGCTTCGCGTTCTGTAACGCTCACCTGATTCCCACGGAGGCGCAGGTCGTGGCAGGAAGGTGTCTGTGAGGTTTCTGCAGGTGAAAGAATATAGGGGTTAATGGTCTGGGTTGTTTAATGTCTCTCTTCCTCTCTCCCAAGCTTCTCCGTAGAGCCCCCAGGTCAACATGCTCACCTTAGATAGGTGAATGCTGGACTCTCCATCTGCGTCTGATGCAGGGCGCTGTTGCCAGTTCCTTCACTGGTGAAACATAGGCCTCTTGGACTCAGAGGACCTTTACCGTCGTTAATCGCACGAGCGGTGAGTTTCCAGACACCTTTTTAGTCTTTATAGTCTTTAGAGTCTTTAGGTGCAAGGCACGTTAACATTGAACAGGACTTCGTATGATGCTTTTCTCCCCTTTTGCTTTCAGGACTCTTGAGGAAGATGAAATAAAGCGCCTGGAAATGCGTGAGTAAATGCAAGCGCTCTAGCTGTTTTTTCCCTTGCAGCGTAGTTCGTGCTGAAGAGGCACCGGAGTATTTGCAGGCGTTCTATTGTGAAGAGCGCGATGGCCGTAAGTAAATACCTGTCTAATGTCTCTTCTTTTGTCTTTCAGAAGCTTGTTTGCAGCGCCGGAGTCCGCGGAAGGCCCGCAAGTAAATACGATGCTTTTATCTCCGCAGGTGGCGATGCAGCGTGAAGAATTCCAGAGTTCACGGAGTGCCGGTAAGTAATGACAATGCTTTTGTCTTCACAGGCGAAAGTACAGCGTGCCGAAATGACCGCAGCCGATGGATCAGGTGAGTAAGCATTGCGAGTTAAGACTGCCTTGCTAACCTGCTGTTTCTTGTCTCTGCAGATGCTGCTGTCGACTGGATACAGGAATGGTGAGTATGATTCTTGCAGATTGAGGAAGAAAGGCTGGAACAGACTCGGTGAGCATTCTGCTGCAGATGCAGAATAACGCGAAGCACGTTTCATCAATCGGGTGTGGTTTAAATAGCCTTGGAGTGATGAGGCGTCTTCTTCCACGGCCCCGCCTAGGTAAGAAAAGAGTTCCAGTTCCAGAAGCTTTCCCCATGCTGAATCCAGGGAATGGAGCTGCCCCACCCAGGTAAGAAAGTAGTTCCTGTTTACAGAGGACTTCTAAGTGGCTGGTAAGTAAGCAGCATGGTCTGCTGCAGGTAAGTCCACCCAAACATCCGCACACATATTATGAGCCCGGCGCTTCCAGTGCCGGGACCGATGATTCTGATGAGCCTGGTGCCACCGGCGCCAGGACAAGGTCCAAAAGGTCCCCGTGGGGACCGGCTGGTGCCTAGGATTAGGGTTAGGGGCCTGCTTCCAAGGACGTTGGGCTGGTCCTGGCTCCTTGGAAGCAGTGATCATGACATCAATGTGGAAAGGTCTAACAATTCTCAGGCCAGCCTGGTTCTTTTTGTGTAGGGCTAAAATTTGTGAATAGAAGCCCATGCCCATCTGTAAGGCTGGGACTTCCTCCACTGCCTGGCTCGCTATCAGCAAGCGTATTTCCGCCAACGGAGTTGCTGCACAAATCTGCAGGAGTGGAGGGGAGGAAGGAGGAATGGGGAGCTGGAAGCCCATGGATACTACTGAGAGGATCCAAGGGTCCGTGAACTTTGTCTGCCAGCAGTATATGTAAAGGTCAAGCCTGCCCCCACCGGAGACTCGTGGATCCGGATGGGCCTGTCACAATTACTTCCCCTCTGAGGCTGGGGCTGAGGAGGGGGACTGTAAAAACCCCTTGTTACCCGCCTTGTGCTGTTTGCGCCTGTGCTGGCTAGGGGATATGTCTGGTTGTCTGGACCGTCTCTTCTGGAAGCCTCTTAGGCATCTGAAAGACCGACCCTGAGGATAGATAAAGATTTTGCTGTCTGTGAGCTATTATTTTTCTTATTTTCTTATTGAGTTCCTCATCCGTTGTCGAATGGAAAAGGTCACCTTCCTTGAAAGGCAGGTCTAGTATGCTTTCCTGCACATCTGGATTGAATTTTGTCGCCCTTAGCCAAGCCATCCTTGGACTCCATTATGTCTTGTGCCACGATTTTGTCCTCCACCAGCCCAGCCTTGAAGCGAGCCTGGCTGTGGGCAGGGAGCTCAGGGAGGAAATCGCCAATCTCCCGCCATAGCTTCTGGTTGACGGCTGCCAAAATGGCGTCAGCGTTGGCCTGAATCAGGTGGAGGGTGGCGTTTGAATACATTTTCTTCCCAAACATCTCCAAGATCTTTAACTCCTTGCCCAGGAATGCCGAGGCCAAAGTCGCCGAAGAGAATTGTGACTTGGAGTTTAGTGATGCTGCTGCTATCACCGAGGAATGTGGTTGGGGGTGCTGCGACAATAAGAGGGGGTCCCCTTCCATTTACCTGTACTTAGTGTCGAAACGCCTATTGGTAGGCTTGGTAGAGTGTGGCTTGACTAGAAAAGGAGGAGAACGCTAAGCACACCTAATTTAGTGATCAAACTTCCATACTAAAGAAAGTTTAGAAAAATGTTGGTATTAGGGTGTTGTAGAGATTTCTAGGTGCAGGGGAGAAAGTCTCAGCCTTTGTATCTAGGCTGGGGGGAGAAGCAATCTAAAGAAAGGTTTCCAACTAGGAAACCTGCGTCCCCTGCACACTCATGCATGGGAGTTTTAGGCACTAAGCACTTTATTCTGCTGCTGCTGCTTTGCATATCTTTGCACATTGTAATCAATGGTGCATTGCACGTAGATGATTGCCCTTGACAGCTGAACATAATGTTAATGGCGTAAGCCTTAAAGATATTTGTATCAGACAGTCTAATGTCTGTCCCATAGAGTAAGGGAGACAGAATAGACTGTAGTATATTTCAAGGTTATTCAATAAAGGTGGTTTATATGTTTAACATCAAACATGTAAGCATACGATTCATTTAGGCAAAGAATGATTTATACAATTTGACACTGGAGCTACAGCATACAAAATATTTTCATTTTCAAATGGCCCAACGCGTTTCGAGTAGTTTTCACTCTTCTTCAGGGGCAATAATTCATTTGAAACAGTTTCTACAAAGAAAAAACCATTTATAAGAGAAATTTAGCTTGTGTCCCTTAATTTAAGTGCAAAACATCTGACTGTGCTCAATATACAAGTTAGTGTGTTACACAGGATCTTCTAGCCCATATTTAGATACATAATCATTTTTTAGATTTGTGTATTTGTGGACCATACAAAAATGCCTAAATAACAATTCAAAGCTATATTCTTACATGCAATATATGACATTCATTTAGTCATGAAATCTCATTTTTATACACCCAACCTTGAAGTAAATCTGGCAGATAGTTTACTAATCAGATTCAAGTGGTCAAAAAAGTGTTTGCCGAAAGATCAAGATTTTTTATAGTAAACAGCCTGTCCGCCAGATCTATATTCAGGCAGGACTGGATTAATCATTTTAAGAGATTATTAGTGCTAGGACAGATTTCCCACAGAGTGTTAGGTAAGATAAACATTCCTCTCTTCTTCTTTTGAATCTATGGTCCTACAGGGCTCTTATCTTAATGTTGTCCAGACAGACTATTCTTTTAGGTTGCACAGCTAGGGTTCTTAGACTGGAATCCCTCAGAATATAGATCTGGCGGTGTTGGGCAGAATCCTGTGCAGTTCCCTTAGGGAGCACTACAGAAGATTAGGACTACAGGTGAGAGCAATAAATCCCCTTTGGTATCAGTCTGTACCACAAAGATTTAGTTGGTAGCTGTGGCTGAGCAGTCAGACTTATCTCAAGAGGGAGATGAACAGTATTCAGGGTTTACACAATAGGCCTTCAGTACTATGGAACAATGAAACACTGACCAAAGCTTTGTAGTAAAAGAATATATATATTTATTTTATACACTTCTAGTAAAACACATCCATCACAGGTCTTAAAGCAAGTTAAATTCGGTCAAAGAAAGTATACACAACTCCCTAGTTAAATTGTACACAAGTTTGAGCAAGAGTGAAAACTGAGCAAAACGACACAGTGCAAACCAAACACAAATGGCACTCTAGCAATTTCTCACAAGGAAGGGAAAGCACAGGTTATACAGGAATTCCTTCTTACACACCCTGGCAACACTTCCCATAAGTTTGTGAACCAATTTAAGCAAGGCAGTACATCAGTATGAAAAAATACTTAAATGAAAACTGAGCAAAATGGTATTTCACAAGGTTTAAAAGTGGGAAGGAAAGGGTGGCTATAAGAAGCAGGTGCACCAACACATTTCTAGCTGAGAAGCAATCTAGAGAAGGCATTTCTAACAAATTTAGCCAGAGTCAGTAGGCCTGTGCCAGAGTCAGTGCTACAGGGCAAGGGCCCAGGAGCAAAATGCTCTTGTAGCTGCAGTCAAGTCTTTGGTTAACGATTCGAAAAGGTGGATGCAGAAGGTGAAAGACAATGTTAAAAGAGGGGGGCGGTCAACCCAACAAGTAGGTAAAGGATTTAAAACACCTTTAGCACTACCCCGCAGAAAGGGCGGCCTGGTGGAACAATGTACCTTATAAATGAAGAAGTGGCTCCTGCGGTGGCGGTTGTTCCCGGTAGTTCCTGCAGTTCGGGGGATCCAGCAGAGGAAGAGAGACTCTCATTGTGGAGGAAGGTTCGAGTTACTGCACTACCCAGGGATGAAACCAGTAGCGGTGCTGCCCGACGAATAAAAGGTACGCTCCTTTAAATCGCGGGCCGGGTGGACCTGTGCCTGGCTATCCGGTCTCCGAGTACAGGGTACTAATGATTCGACCAAGGCAGGTCCGGGAAGGTGATTGGCAAACTGGTTGGCCCCACCAGCTCAAGGGAAGAAGGCTCTTGCAGATGAAGATCTTCTCTCGTCGTGTGGAGAAAAGTGTTGAGACGCTGCAGCAGGGCTTCACCGGTGGTTCAATCGTTGCAGATGTCTTTGGTTTCTCTCCTCTTTGGCTTCTTAGTTCTAGTGGCGACGTCTTGCTCTTCCAGTCCTCAGGACCCTGCTTTTATGCAAACAGATCCCCATTCATACAGCCTAGCTATCACTCACACAGTGGAGTGGTCATCTTGGCGGGAGACCCTCCAGCCTATCAGGATAGAGTGTGACATGGGTTGCTGAGGCAACCCTGTCCAGGGGTCCTACTCCCCCTCTCACACAATGGACCCACCCCAGACTCAGTGGTGCCGAAAGGAGGGCTTCTCGGTAGAAGCCCGCCAAAAGGACGAACAAAGGATCCCCGACCTGGGCTAGGAGTTTAGAGAAAGACACGAGAAAGAAGTTATATTAAAGTTCTGGCAAATAAAAGCTACCAGAGTAAAGTTAATATTAAAATACACCGGCGGTATGTTAGGGGCTGTCAGAAAATGTGGTAGCCTCGAACAATGGGAAAATCTCATAGGAAAATATTTGCGGTTGAATATTTACGGTAGTAACCACTGCCACCAGCCAGAAACTTTTGAGAGAGGGACGGTAAAGTACCCTCTCGAAAATGAACATAAGGGAAAAACTATTAACCCTTCCCAGTACTTCCATAGTAAGATGGGTTGTACTGCTTTAGTTCACAAAAATTGACTAGTAAAGTCAATGGGGACTTTACATGCCCTGGGAGACAGTAGTCAGTCCCAGGGTATGGAGTCTATGTTTGGGGGTCGCTATGACACCCCTGTGTCACTGCACAGAGGGTGCTGTGTAACACATGTGAATAAAGATGGTTCCTATGGATGTGAGAGAAACCCCATAGACATTAAACCCAAAAATAGCCTAGAACACATGTAGCAAAACGCCTAAGAGTGGGAAAAAGAGTCTCACTCTTACCAGGAGAAAAAAACAAACCCTTCAAATCCAGCAAAGCTGCTGGGGGACTCTATAGGTAAGGGAAATTAGCCATAAGATGAGAATTCTCCCTAACAGGCGGACAGGCTCTTTTCTATAAAAATCTTGATATTTCGTATGCTTACATGTTTGATCTTAAACATATAAACCACCATTATCGAATACCCTTGAAATATACTACAGTCTATTCTGCCTCCCTTACTCTAGGGGACAGACATTAGACTGTCTTATACAAATATCTTTAAGGCTTACGCCATTAACAGTGTGCAGGGGATGCAGGTTTCCCAATTGGAAACCTTTCTTTAGATTGCTAGAGTGTGGCTTGAGCCACCCTTTTTTGGCAAGTGCTATTAAATCTTTCTGAAGTGGGATTCCCATTCTAGAAGTAGGGCATAGCATGAGAACTTCAGGCAGTACCCCGCCTCTGGTTGTTCCAACTGCGGCTGCAGGATTCCTAGGTACTCAGCCATGCCCGCCAGCCGCTCATGAAAAGCTTTGGCCGACGATGGAATGTCCGAGTCCTCCTCATCGTCTGTGTCCACTGTTGTGTCCTGCGGGTCGGGGGAGCTGCAGGAGTGCTTGGTGCAGGCAGCTGTGGCGTGCTGAGTATCGGTGCCGGAGACTGCTGAGGTGGGACTGCCATGACTGGAATAGGCATGGGAGCTGGGGACTGAGCTGGACCCAGGGGCGGTGTTGTCGTGGTGGCTTGCAGCTCCCTGACTACATCCCTTACGTTGGTACCCATCTGTAGTGATCTCATGAGTGCAAGGAACTTCTCGAAGAACCTGTCTTCACTGGCCGGAGGAGTGCCTGATGGTATAGGCATAGGGGCCAGGCCCTGAGGCTGCTGCGTCCTGGGAATGCCCTGTCTCGCTGAATAGGACAAAGTATATCTGTCCTGCAAAGTGGAAGGATATGATGTGGACCAAGTAACAGGGGTTGAGCAATCCCATCTAGAAGCTTGTTTACCAGCCTGGTCTCTGAAGGGAAAAGGCATCGGGTGAGCCACCATAGTGTCTCGTCCGGCGTCCATTTTGTTTTGCTCTGTGCCATGTGCCTGCGTCATGGAACTTGCTGAGCTGGGACCGGCTTCCACCAGTTTGCTGAGTGGTAATGGTTGTGGCCTTCCCTGCACCTCAGGTCAATGCCTGGTAGGCAGCGTGCCCTTTGTGGTGCCGTTAGTACTGCATAAAGGCGCCCCCTCAGCCATGGGTCTGGTGTTAAGGCATGGCCCGTTGGGTTGGAACCCGATAATAGAGCCTTGCAGCCCCTCAGCGGTAGTACCGGGAGAATCATGCGACACCCTCTGCCTGGTGGCCAGTAGCTGAAGCAGCTTTAGTGGGTTAGAGGCCTTAGTGGTAAGCCACACTGTCAGTCTATTATGCCTGTCCTTTATCGTCTTCTTGGTGAAACCGAGGTATATCTCGCACTCCACCACCTTGTGGTCCGGGTACCGGCAGTAGAGGCATTGCAGGTGCTTGTCCTCCCCAAACACATTCAGTAGCCCGCATTTGGTGCAGGGCCTGAATAGGGACCTCCCCTCCTTCTCCACCATGGTTGGAGGGTGCGAAGTAGGCCAAAGGGCCTTCTAGAATTTTTCACGATCTTTGCCCTTGAGGGGCGCGGAACTTCACCGCCAACAGGTCCCCGCTGTCAGCAGATGATGTAAATAGCACACAGACTTCTTTGAAACAAAAATAAAACTTTTTCCGTCAAAAACATACAAATATCTCAGAGTGGAAACACAGGACTCCCAACACTGACATGTGCGGTAAAAATCTGAAGATGGCTGCCAGAGCAGGGGCTTAGGGAGAGGACTGTCATTGGATGGGGACAGTATGACAAAGAGGACAGTGATTGGTTTAGAGGAGAAATACAGTCTTTAAGTGAAAGTGGAAACTGTTTTTTCTTTTACCGAGGATCCCCAGCCAGATGACGGGGAATATTCATTAGCATGTGACTCCATGGCAGACCCATACTGGAGAAAGTGAGAGGTACATTAAGTGCAAAACACAGATACGAATTTCCTGGAAAGGGGGAAAAGGCCTAGCTTTGAACACACAGCAGAAAAAGAAAACACCTAGAAGAAAGAAAACAAAGTGTTTTGACTAGGTCGTGAGCCAATTTGGAACATACAAGTGCTTTACAAGATAAAGGTGGACAGGCTGAGGATGGAATGTGCCGGAAAGTGGTAGAAGGGAAGAAAACAAGCAGAAACGTTCTGACTAGGTCGTGAGACGATTTGGGAACGTAGAAAAGCTGAACAGGAAAAAAAGGGGGCGGGGAGAGGAAGGGAAGTGCATGAGGGGAAGAAGGTGAGAGGTTCATTAAGTGCAAAACACCTAGATATGAATTACCTGGAAAGGGGGAAAGGGCTAGGTTTCGACATACAGCAGGAAAAACAAACACCAAAATGAGAATAATGTGGAAGAGCCCAAGTGCCCGAGATGGACAACCTACAGTGTTGGCAACGTAAAGTAGACCAAATCATTGGTAATAGGAGAAATAAGGAGGGTTGGACAGTTTAATAGGGAGCAGTAATGGCTGTTCCCCCTTCCAGAAAGGTGAAAAGCACAAATAGTGCCTGCTAAAATAGAAATGGATGTGCAATGGAGCATATCATATAACAAACCATTACTCTTTTTGGCAATTTAGGCATACAGGAACGGAGCCATGCATGCATATGCAACCTATGCATTCCAGGGCTTGGTCATTGGTTATTTTTAACACGCTTAATACCCAGAGGTTTCTAAGTGCATACCCGGGGATCAAACCCGTGTTGCTCTGCGTCCTCTTGCTTCCAAGGCGAGCGTGTTGCCCCCAAGCTATCCTCCCTTGGTTTCATGGGAAACATTAAAATTCTTATTTTTACTCATACTAGAAAAGGATAACAAGCAGTGCTTAATTTTGGGGATGTCTGCCAAAGGCAGTGCATCTATCAACTAAGAATTGATGGGATTTGGAGCTGCAACACCAAACAGGTCGACACTGTGCGGAGCTGCCATGGGTGGTGCAGCAGTGGGCAGGAGGCTTTGTGCACTGATGTGGCACACGCATGCAAGAAAATATTTGGGCTCTGGCGCTTTTTTAACAAAGTAACCACTGAGAACAACAAATGTACTCATCATAACAGCCTAAAGATTTATCAGAAAATATCCTATTTATTCGATGATTATCTGCTTAGCAATTAACTGTTCGGTTTCATTTTCCTTCCATAATCAAAATGAGAGATTCTTATTTACATGGAACAATCATGGGCTATGTTTGGGAGATTAGAAGAAACCCTTAGGATTTTGCAACCCTGCCAGGATGTTCATAGGGGTCATAGCCGTCAGCTTTCCCAAAAGGGCCATTTTGTAATATTCAGTAGGGGTTTGAAAGAGCACTGCACCATGTGAAGAATTCAGGGAATTTGGCTCCGCTCCTTAAAGGCGAGCCACTCCCTCTGGGATAAGGGAGGTGTGCCCCCTAAGCTACACACCCCCTATGGGACAGGGCAAGCAGGATCCCATTGGGGTGATTCCCCCCCCCCCTTGACTGACAGCAATCCCTTAGAAAGGATATGTATCGCCCCCAACTTAACACAGTCCTCATGAGGTATGTGGGAGTCACCTCAAGTTATTGTGAGAAAGTCTTACCTGGTTTATTTCCTGAGTAGCCTCGTTTTCACTGCTACACCAATGGGTGTCTTCTTCTCCTTTCAGAGATGAATATATAAGGAGCCTGACAATGATACGAGAGAGAGAGAGAGAGAGAGAGAGAGACAGAGTAGAGATCAAGCCGGAACGTTGCTCTTCAACATACAAAGCCAAGAGGCAGAGGAGTATCCATCCTCCAGGAAGGCGGAGTCTGGAGATGCCGTGAGGTCCGCAGAGAGGTGCTCTTCAAGATCCAACTGGGAGGTGGAGAAATCTGTCCCCGCCAAACCAAACCGAGACACGACCGCTTGAAGCCAGCTGGAGCAAATGGCAGTATCCCATCACCAAGAGATGGGAAACACTGAAGCCCACAAATCCGGCACCCTGAATAGGAGCTGGAACCATGCTGCCGGCGGAAATAAGGCACACACTGCTCTCAGGGAACAAGAAGGAACCTAGATACCCTAAGCCAGGCGGAGCAACCAAACAGTTCAAGAGGGGCTGAAATCCTGATACCAAGACCGGAACAAGAACAGAAATGCTGGAAGCTGGAGTCATCAGACAAGCAGCCCAAGAGGGGCTGAAGCAGCAAGGCATCCAAATTTGGGCAAGAACACAGAGAACCCGGGATGAGAAACTGAACAGCCAAAGAGGGGATGAGATGAGAAGGAGCCCCAACTGGGGTAGACCCAGAGATTCCCGAAGCCAGGGTGAGAAGGTGAATAACCGAAGAGGGCAGAGAACATGAGAGAACCTAAATTGGGGCAACACGACACCAACCCCAGAAAGCCCAAGAGGGGATGACTTCCGAAATAGCCAATGTAGGACCCAAGCAAAACAAGATCAGAATTGTGTCGAACGACTATAGTTTAGACACTAAGGGCCTCATTACATGGTAGGCGGTAAACCATGGCGCTATTAGCGCCATGGTTCATGCCGGTAATTTACTGGTACTGCCTTGGATGAAAGGGGAATTACCGCCCTATTCCAAGGTTGGGAAGGCAGTAATTCCTCCTTCTTCCATTGCCCTTCCCCATTCCCATTTTTGCCCCATAGGGCATAATGAGAATGGGGAAGGCGCTAATTACGTAAATTGCGGTAACGTAATTAGCACCCCGGTCCCTTTACGGGTTCGTTTTTTAATTCATTTGTTAATGTACCAACCCGCAAAGGGACCTCGTAGTAAGGCGGTAAGGGTTTACCGGTACCGGTAAAATACCGGTACCGGTAAACCCTTACCGCCTACCGTGTAATGAGGCCGTAAATTTAGATATATATGGCATATATAATATTATTCTTTTGTATACAGATCATCTGCCATTAAAATGAATACTTATTCAATATCATTTGTTACACAGTAGGTACCATCATTATGCATTATGTATCGTTTATGCATGGGAGTTTTAGGCACTAGTACTTTAAAATCCATGAAGCCTTTCCTGTTCTTGCATTTTGTACTGTTGCTACCTTGCTGTGTTTATTGTGGTCCGAGTATACCTATTGGTATTTTGTATCTGACTATGTTTTACAGGCACTTAGCACTTTATAAAGTTGCCAATAAAATACACAAGCAATATGTCTTGCACTAAGCAACACCTCCCGCGCGGCTCGCAGGACCACCCGAGACTCTCGCTCCAGGTTCCGGGCTGCCTCACCCCCCGTGCAGAGCACTCACACCACACGGAGAGGAGAGAGTTACACAAGTATCGCAGACAATGCTGCTGTAGACGAATTGCAGTGGGCACACATCAAATTGCCCCCTACCTAGCCCTGATGAATGTGGCACACCCACAGTGCTCCACAGAAACCGGTCGGCTACAGAACGACTAGACCTAGTGCATAGCGCCATCTGCCCAGACCACATACCTAGGGGTCCATTTCCTTTTTGAGGCGAATAACCTCCAGAGAGAAACTCATTGAAAAAAGCTCCTCCTTGTTTTTAGACCAACCTGCACCTGTCAACACAGAGAAGACCTATTAAAATAAGATATACCCTTCATCTGTACGGCAGTCAACATATGCTTAGACCGAGGTGGTCTAGCATGTGTTTTTTAGCACAACACAGTGCACCAGAGACGATTTGGAAAGCGCAGTTAGACCAACTGGCTCTTTGAAATCCGTCCCAATTGAAAGAACTGTGTTTCTTTAGTGTGACTACTCCTTGCACTAAGTTTAGACATCTATGGCATTAATATTCTTATTCTCTTGTATACAGATCATCTGCCATTTTAGAAACTTTGACTTGAAAAATTAATACTTATTCAATATCATTTGTTAAATAGTAGGTACCAACATTATGCATTATGTATAGGTCATGCATGGGAGTTTTAGGCACTAAGCACTTTATTCTGCTGCTGCTGCTTTGCATATCTTTGCACATTGTAATCAATGGTGCATTGCACGTAGATGATTGCCCTTGACAGCTGAACATAATGTTAGATTTTACATTTGCTTTTCATGTGTTTGGTTCAATTAATTATATTTCCCTCAAAATATGGGGCCACATATTCATATGGGAAATCACAGCGTAGAGTGCAGCAAAGGAGATTGTTGGCAACGGCGCAGATGGTTGCCTTTTGCACATGGTTTAAAAACTTTCCGTGGGCTATCAGTCTTCCTTTTGCTAGAGTTGCTCTAGCTTATAATGACTTACTAATTAGATGAATACACAACACAACTATGCGTTTTGGTTTTATATTACCAGTTGCCATTTATACAATCTCCAGCAGCAGGAATATGACAGTGTTTCCCTTTACTTACTTTAGACATTATAAGATGTCTGACCTCTGAGATTGAAATAGACTCTCATTCATGAAGTGGTACTTTCCTTCAGCCTGCAACCATCGAGATGACACATTAACTTTAAGTCTATCATCTGTGTTTACACTCCTCAATGAGATCGAGCAGTGTGTCTACTGCGAAACGCGTCGTTGCTTGCCGTTTTCTCTCTACCTGGCACGAAAATAAAGGAAATTATGTTGCTGTGGACTTCGTGGTGACTTTCTTTTGCTGCAAGGTTATTTTGACCTGACAGCTGCTCTTTGGAGTTCCTTTCCGCTCATCGTACCCCAGTTTGTTGGTTTTTACATCTATATATATATTTTAAACGGCCAGCGGTAGCGGCCGTGTAGTTATGGTTAAGTTGCTAAACTCATAGGAAGAGCACTGTTTCAGCGGCTTATTAATTCACTTCCCCAAGAGGAATCCTCACCAAACTTTGCACAAAAAAAGTATATGGCCGGCTCCGAATTTTTTCCACCAAGTTGGGCGAGGTTTCCTGCAGGAGGGGTCAAAGTTATAGGGGGGTCCCAAAATAGTTTTTTTCCCATAGACTGAATGGGGAAAACCTTTGCGCACGGCTACAGGCTGGACGGATTTTCACCAAATTTGCGGCAGGAGCGTGCTTTTGTGTGTTAGTTGGAAATCCGACCAGTACTTTTGTTGAAAACTACTGAAATGTAGGTCCCAAAAAATGTGTGATATCTGAGCGGACCTTGTTTGTTCTGCGGACCAAAGTGTCATTGGCCTGCGGTATGCCGTGATGTCAGCGAACGTTGGACGCGGCCGGTGGTTGGCAGGAGGGAAGCGTGATGTGCGTCGAAGTTTTTTGGAAACACTACCATGATGTATCGGATGACAGTGCAACAGCGGAAGGGTCTGGAGAATGTACCGTACGGCATGTGTTGGTGGCAAGAAGGGAGGGAAAGGGTGCGGGAGTGAGAAGTGGTTCATGTGACATATGTAGGTAAGTGGAAGAAGACGCAGGGGAGTGTGTGCAGTTTTCGCGCATACTGCGTGAAGTTGCGGTTAAATAGACAGACGACGACTTTGTGTGATGATTGGAGGCAGGTGTCGTAACGGCGCGATAGTTTCTGCGGCAACCTGCTTTCGGCGACCTCTTTCCGCGGTGAGTGCTGGCAGGGCATTTTTAGAAGGGGAAGCAATTGCACATGACATACTTTGGGTGGGAGCGCAGGTGCCTGTGGTAGGCGGATGGAATGCGGTAGTTGGGCACATGCTGGCATGGATGGGTGAAGGAATGTGCATTGGTTCTATGGATGAATTAGACTATTGGGTGCATGGGCGAAGGCAGTACACCGTAGGGCATACACTGAAGAGTGTATGCCTTTAGCATACCCACCACAGTAGCGAAAGTGTAGAGGAGCATCCGGTACAGGGTGATGCTTGCATAGTGCCATGTGTGCGTATTGGTTGCAATAGGCCAGTGTTACAAATAGAATGTGGGTAGTTTGGCAGCAGCACAATAGTTTGGGAATGGAAGTGGGGGCGCGCATAGTATGTGAATAAAAGTGCACAGAGATGCAGGAGACCGTTTCTCCTTTCTACATTGTGGTACCTGCAGCAATTTGTTGCTGCATAGTTCTGTGGCGGTGTGCCGGTTGGGTAGTAGTGCTGGTGTTAGTGCTGTGCCATTATGTAGCAGTGACAGTGTTGAAGGTGTACACTTTTGGGGGCACGGCCAAAGGCCGTAGGCCATAGGACATGTAGTGAAAAGGTTAGGACTGTAGGACATACACGGAAGTAATATTGGAAGAGAGTTGGGGTTAGGTTGGTAGAGACACAACACTTTGTGAATGGGTGTGGATAGGAGTGGTGGAGGCTGCTATCAACAGAATCCACAAACCTACCCCAATCTGTTTTTGTGAATGGGTGCAATGCAGAGGTGCAGTATGTGATTGATGGATGCGTATATAGGTTGGGTAGGAGTGTTGGTGGCAGTGGTGTGCATGTGGATTGGCGTACTTGGTGATTTGGTGAATTGCATGGTGCATTACATTGTGGGTAATCTGGCAGGGACACAATAGTTTGGGAATGGAAGTGGCACCGCCTATAGTATGTGAATGAAAGTGCACAGAGGTGCAGGAGAGAGTGCTTTCTTTGTACAATATGGTAAGTGGTGCAATTTGTTGCTGCATAGTTCCATGGCGGTGCGCAGGTTGGATAAGAGTGTTGGTGGTAGTGCCGTGTATGTCATGAACCGTCGGACACGTCCCTTTTGGACTACCTGGTCCCTGACACATCTGGGCTTGCACTCTGCAGTACTTCCAACATGGCTGTCAAATATGGAACGTCGTTTACCGGCTTCCGCGTCGGACGTAGCATGTTTTATAAATAAGCCAGGCCCCTGCGGCCCCGCGCGTCTCAACGCTACCGCTTACAGTGGGTAGACGTGCGCTGCCGTAGTTCGCCCTTGCCGACTTATTGACTCCTGGTTCTTGGCCCCTATTTTCCCTTCCTCATTCATTCCCTTCCTCTTATTACTTCCTGAACCCCGGACCTCCGTGTACCCGTCTCCGAGTACACTCTTCTTTACTTCCAGGATTTCCTGGGCATTCTGAGCGTCCCTGGAATCAGAACGCTGAACGCAAGCTGGAACCCGAACTGTGCGCAAGAAAACTCCTTCAAAGAACTCCAGTAAACATCATACACAGGTGAGAAGGGAGGAAACCTGTGACAGTGTATGTGTATAGTCGAAGTTGGTGATATGGTGAAATGGATGTCGCCATTATGTAGCAGGGAGATTGTTGAAGGCCTAGACTGTTCGTCGAATGGCCAAAGGCCGTAGGCCATGGGCTAAAGAGGCTAGGACTTTAGGAAACACACAGTAGTAATGTGTTTTGGATTATGCAGCAGTTAGAGGGTGGTGACCTGTAAAGAATGGGTGTGGAGCACATTTCAGATGCGCTAGAGCAGGAGAAGTGAGGTGCAATGCGTGTATGTTTGGTTTTGCAGGTGAGGACACTGTTAGAACATGCTATAAAGGTTTTGATGTATAATTGGCGATGGTGATGTCAAAAGTCATGCAGTGTGGGCAGTGGATGCTGGGTTTGCATACTGTCAGTATGGAAGAGGATGTGGTAGAAGTGTACCTTAATTGTGGTTGGTTACTATGCTGTGTGCCAAATTGTTGAAGTAGGGCCAATGTTGTCAAAAAGTTGTGGTAACGTTGGTAGTGACACAATACTTTGTCAATGGGTGTGGGAAGGGGTGGTGGAGGCTGTGGTATGTTTGTGGATTCTGTTGATAGCAACCTGTTTTCGTGAATGGGTGCAGTGTAGAGGTTCAGTATGTGATTGGCGGATGAGTGTGCAAATTGGCTAGGACTGCCGGTGGCAGTGCTGTGTATGTGGAATGTGTGTAGGCACTATGCTGGGTGCTGATTAGTTGAATTAGGCACAATGTTCTGCAAAGGTTGTGGCTAGGTCGGTAGTGATAAAGTACTTTGTGAATGGGTGTGGGTAGGGGTGGTGGAGGCTGTGCTATGTTTGTGGAATCTGCTAATTGTGATCTGTTTTAGTGAATGGGTGCTGTATGGTGTGAGGGAGTTGGGTTGAAGTGCCACTATGTATGTTACGTTTGTGCACAATGTTAGCTGCCCACATGGTCGCATGCATGGATTTATAGTGTTGTGCTGGGTGTGGGCAAGGGTCGAGTGTTGTGTGCATGGCAAAAGGTGTGCTGGGTACGCCTCAGGATGATTGCGGATGCTGAAATAGGGCATCCTGTAGGAAAGGTTTGTTGGAGTGTCTTTGGAAGGAAAGGGAACATGTTCTTAGAGTGTTTAACTGGAGTGTGGAGTTGTGTACAGAAATTATAGTGTGCAATGCCGAGGGTCACTATGTGATTGGTGCAGGCGTTTTTGAAGAAGTCATAGGCCTCATTCCGAGTATGGCGGTAAGGGATAGCGGCCACCGGTAACGAGACCGGTGGCGGTGATCCCTTACCGCCATACTCCGAGTTCCCTTTGCGCCCTCGCCCTTAACGCCTGCTTTGAGCAGGTGTTAAAGTCGAGGGCGCAAAGGGGCCTCCAAGCCAATAACGGTGACCGTAATGAACGGTCACCGTTATTTGCATCTTCCCCATTCCCATTGAGCCCTATGGGAGCTCATTTGGGAATGGGGAAGAGCCTTGGTGAATGGGGAATTACCGCCCCGCCAACCTTGGAATGGGGCGGTAATTCCGCCATCCACCAAGGCGCTGCCGGACCGGGTACGGCGTCAACCAAGACGTTAATAGCGCCATTGGTTAGCGCCGTACTCGGAATGAGGCCCATAGTCGCCAATAGGTGCCAGTCAGGGAGTGTTGGAAAAATGGAGTGCAAAGTGAAGAAATGTTGTGTCTACTTTACTGGGGCGTGGCCCTAGCTCTAGCTGGGAAATCGCACGTAGCACATCATGGCCTTGTGAGCATGGAGCCTTCGCAAATGGAACTGTGGGGATTCTCCAATGAGAATTGGAGGGAGTGGTTCACTGGAAGGGGCGGTGACATATTTACCGAACGTTGGATGCAGTGAGGTTGGCAGCGATGGACAAGCAGTGAGGGCTTATAGTCGGCGACACTTTTGTGCGCGATCGGCACAAATATGCCGTGGAAAGAGGCTTCGATACGGACTTTCAATTGGAAGGAGTGCAGGATTTTTTGGGCACAGTTACCAGTGGGGTTTCGGGTGATGGATCTGCTTTGCAAATGTGTGGCCTCTGTTGGTACTGTAGATGTGGTGGTCGTGCATTTTGGAGGACTACATTTGGGGCACCTGCCGTGCTCACGTTTGCTTGCTAACTTGAAGAAGTTGATGACAACTGTGATGCAAATATTTCCTACTGCAAAGGTGATTTTCTCCTCGATGACACCTAGAGGACAATGGGAGCAGGCCGGTGTATTTTGTCCACAGGTCGGTTGATGTTAGATAAACAGTAGCATGTGCAACTTTATGTGCAGGGCTGGGATGTTCTGCACCAACTATGAAAGCATTAATCAGCAGAAAGATTTCCAGTGGTTCCAAGGAAATGGCATTTTTTTTACTTCCATTGGCAATGCTCCTGTGTTTGCCACTCTGCACGAAGCGTTGCAGAGAATCGTGTAGAAATGTAAGGTAAGCATTCATCTGCAGTCGAGAAAATTGACAGGAGGAGAAGCAAACAGACAGACAGCAAAAGAGAGAAAAACAATAAGAAAAATGTATGATTGCACGTACATAACAAAAACACGACACAAAGAAAAAAAATCTATAAAGAAAATAAGTGTTTTAGAGAATCCTAAAGACACAATCCCCACCCCTGGGTTACATCCTTGACCTTAGCGGAACGGATCATATCTCTGGTCGACTGAAATGTCTGCAATACCTCCCAGTGACTATGAACCATACAATGAAAGCACTGTGTATTATGCAGAAGGCCTTCTGGTCCCTGGCACCTCAATATCTTGCACTCTCATTTGCTAATTATCTGCTTGCTCCAGCTCCTCCCTCATCCACCTGCTGCTGCCTCCAGATCAGTTGCTTCTACACGCAACCATATGGTGGTACATGTGTTGCTTCTGCAGGGGCCTCCCTGTGGAGCATGCTCTTTTTCTCCCTGGACCTTCAGGAGAAGGATCGTAGGCTCTCAATGCTTCTGAAAACCTTTCCATGTGCTCCTTCTTGTTGCCCTCCTTTCCCCTGCTCACTTCCTGGCTGAAAAGTATTATTCACTTCTTTCTTACCCACCCTATCAATGAGATTTGTGATGGCATATTTGATACCATGGGTGTTAGTTCTTGCAGTGCACACTGGTGGCGTAAATTATGGTTGCTTACCTTACCATAACTGGCGAATATTATATATGTATAAATAGGAAAGTCCATTTGAGCCAAGTCACATCACACATTCCACTACACCACCTAGTAGCCATTGCTGGAAGTTCACCCCCAGTTCTGAGCCACAACAGCAGGGCATTGTGGGTATGCAAACCAGCTAACTCTCTCTCTCTCTCTCTCTCTCTCTCTCTATATATATATATATATTCACTATAAAAAAACTTTGTTTAGGGGACGTTATGGTTAAATTGCCCTAACAAAAACCTGTACACTTCACTAAAAAAACTTTCCTCCTCCCCTTTATGCTTCAAATTAAAACCAAAAAACCCCAGAAATTCGCCAGTTATGGTAAACTAAGCCCCCAACCCTGCAACCACCCCAGTGCACTGCTAACTCTAACACCCAGACCATGAAAGATGTCATCTCAAATGTGAATGCTGACATCAATGGCGATATCACTTGTTTAGCCCCTTTCTTTTCCTTCCCTGCCATACATATATTTGTGCATTCAGTAAAAAAAATACACTGAAGAAATGTTATACTTCACAGTGCAACCAAACACCACTGCACATTCCCCCATTATAGTAAGCTAAGCAACCATAACTCGCACCATCTACGTGCATTGCTAAGACTAACACCCAGGACATCAAAGATGACATCACAAATATCATTGATGGCATCACTTGAGTTCCTCCACAGCATCCTCGGAATCCGATCCTCCCACCACAAGAGACACTCCTGTGGGGGAGCGCCTCCCTCCAGCTGCCTCACAAGTCATTCGCAATGCTGTTGACCCTTATCTTTCAAAGGTGACAGTAGTGTGCACGTATTGTGACGCAGTACTCTGCAGGGGGGAGAGTTTTCGAAGTGCTTTTGAGGCTGCAGTCACCGAGCACCAGAAAATCTGCTCCTTACCTAAATAAAACTCACCCTAAATCTTTCTCTGTTCAGTTGCCCTTTTTTATCCCCGTGGCTGTTGTCCCTTTCTTACCCTCCTTTCGCCTCTTCTCCTAGTGTGCCGTGTGCTGTTAAGCAATGAATGTAAAAACAACAAAAATTACACAAAAGGCTCTTTTCAGAGCCGCCTTTTTCAGTATAACAATAGAACTATGAAGTGACGGCCGTAGACCCCTACGGAGTTCTGAGAAAGTTCGCGGACAGTCAGAGGAAAAAAGGGAGGGGGCAAGCGGAGCAAACGCAATAAAGTGTACGTTGGGAGTAAGAGGCGGCTCTGAAAAGAGCCTTTCGGTGGTGTGTTGTGTGGGTCAAAAACAGTGGATTGGGGAAAACGGATTGTCAGATAGGCTAGTGTGATTGCAAAAGAGGTTGCAATGCATTTTGTAGATTGCGAAGAAAAATCTGATTGCCAGCATATGTGATGTGGACTCCATCTCTGCAGAAAATTAAAGTGCTGCGAAACAAAATGTTTTCATTGTGGAAAGAGTACATGCTAACATCGCTTAAAAATGCACACACATCCTTATTCACATTGCGTCTCGCTTTCTCCGTTTGAGATCAAACGCAGAAGAACGCAGCCATATTTGTCTTTGGGAAATATGGGAAAAAGTATTTGACAATTTGGAAACATGTCCATGAGCTTCGCGAGTCCTTCCTTCATTGCAAATTGCAAAGAAATTCCAGATACATGGCCTAAACTGTTTCCTCCACAATGAATGATCAGTATATCTGGAGGACGCTCTGTCAGTAAAGTAACACAAAGAGATACCAAGTCCAGCCATCTCATGCCACGCACGCCCTGCCAGTGCACTTCCGCATGTGGAAATCCGAGATTTGTAGATAAACTGCAGCTTTCTGCATGCACCTTCAACCAATGTATCCAAGAGTCTCCCAAAATCCAGATAATCTGTTTTCGAGCATGGAAAGCCATGGCTGTGTGGTCTTCTGTGAGGGAGAAGACGGTCTTACTAAAGTATGTCGGTCAGAACACACCTACTGAACTTTATGGACCAATCCCTAGCTCCGCTCATTCTCATTTACATGCAGCTCTACCCTTGAATGGTGGTGATATGTGCTGGCTGCCAACTGCCGGCATGTTCGCGGACATTTACAGGATCAGAGCGTGACGACAGTACATTAAAGTACTATTCCCCTTTTTCCCCTTTAAGGTATGCTCTGAAAAGAGCCGTTTTTTAAAATCTTTGGCCAGATACCGTACAGACATCTGGTATTTTCTGTCCTTGCTTTACTCTTGCAAACATTACAGAACCTTCTCGAAAGCAAGCCTTACGTTCCAAAAGAACATTGCATTTCCCAAAGAAGATAGCACAACACCATCTCCTTCAAAGTAATGCGCATTGCTTGGAAAAATGTTATGGTGGCTACAAAAAAACATACCAACTCGTAGCATGAATGCATGCATGCCGCGATTGATGATACACCTCCCGATGCTTTGATATGGACAGAAAACAGAAGTGTTGTTCCATTGTACTCTCGGGAGTAAAGCAGAAAAAATTACTTTCATTGTTGGGAAGATGGTCATGAGTGCTTCAACCAACTGTGCCAAATCTGCCAACAAAGTACGTGAAATCAGGTATCCCAAATGGCAAGCACCGTAGTGCAAAATTACCACATGAGGAGTGGTCATTCTACGCATGTCTCTGCAAACTTGCAGAATTGCCGCAGCATTGGCATCAGTGTCAGCCCTCCACACCGCCTCCACTCCTTTCACATGTAAATAGTGTGCCACATGCCAACTCTCGGCATAGTGTTGTAAGCCTGGCACAAAAATGTCTCCAAGCATCAAAACCCTGACCCTCTCCACCTCTGCCATCTTCAGTGGGCGCACCGTCTTTCCACACAAAAGAGTGATGTGAACATCTGATTGGTTGAGGCCTACAGTCGCTTTTCCATGCAGGATTTGCTGTAGAAACCCGTATGTGACACGCCCTACCAGCGGACAAGCGGTGCCTACGTGCGGCACGTAACTCTTACCCAGTCCTTCTACCCTTTCTACAGCGGTACCAAAGCGAGTCCCTCATTGGACACAACTAAGCGGGCGCACAATCATCCACCAATCACATAGAACATCGCTAATTTTAACTCCGTCATCAACATTGTGCACTTTAAAATGACTGTCGATTATTCTGAATGGAAGTCGAATACCGCTGCAAAGAACCTACTTCACAAGCTACTGTGCAAGGATTGTGAATTTCTACGTGCAGCTCCATACATGTCCACATGCATCAGTGTAGAGTACAGGTATGTATATTTTAATCAGAGAACATGTGGAAGCCTTATGATTTAAATTAGACAAAATAATGCCGCTAAATGTCCATAGGTAATACATAACAACTCTCCCCCTTTAAAGTGCAAGATTGGCGATTTGTCATTCACAAATCGCACGACTGCTTACCATCTTCCGCATAACCTGTACATACATTGCAAGCATGCCTATTTAGGGTAGACCTCAATTTTGTATGTGAAAATGTCGGAGTTCTGTACTCTGTACGGCCTACAGTAATGCTACTTGCAATGTGATCGTATGAGAATAGTAAGTGCTCCCGATTGTAGTGCTGACATTTCCTTCTGAGGGTCTCCCGATTTTTCGACATTGTGCTTTTCATTAGCAAGTACAAAATGTTTCCCCATCTACTACTTTGCCCTATCGCTTACAAACCTCTCTCCTATGCATAGTACACTTTGTAAAGAACAAGGCATTTCCATACTCTTACAACATTTAGTTATTTTGAAGGACTTTCAAGTACCATATTGCAAGTACTATGGAAAGATTGCACAGAATGAAGTGAAATGTGCACATGCACTGGGTTGAAATATGAAAGTTCAATCCTCTGACGAAAGAAGCACAAGTAATGTCTGCAGTATCATCACGGCTGCAAACACACAAAGTAATTGATTTTGTTTTTTTAATTCACAGTGAAGACTACTCTCCTGTGAATCAACAGCATCTACACTACAGACAACATATCCGAAGAAACCTGGTCATCTTGCACAAAAATGTAAGTACAGTACAACCTTTATATTGTAACCACTCCTTAAAGAGGCTGCGTGGGTTATTTATTTATTTTGGGCACCAAAGCAAGCATTGATTTGTAAACCATTCTACCTACAAATATCCATTTATTGAACAAAGAATAACAGGCAGAATGGCAGACAAATCCCTGTGTGTTTGGTACTGAAATAACATAGGTAATCCTTAGAAGGTTAGATTGTGAAAAGAAGTTGCCCAAGTTTTGGGCATTTTGGTTATTAATAATGGTTCTCGTCACAAGTAGGCCACGTTGTACTCTCATCTGAAGCACATTGTAGTAGTATACAAATAGTAAAGTAGCCTTACCGAATGATTGTTAGAGTTCACTGTATGTTGACACCCCATCAGACTTATGCACACATGCACACAGCACACATATACTGGACAACAGACCAAAGTATATTTTTTTCTCAACAGACACCCAAAGAATGCCTACCAAAAAGCAACTCCGTAAAAAGGAATGCAGAATTAGAGCAAAGAAAAATAAAGGTGCCCAATGTAAGCATCCACCTGTTGTAGAGTTTGTAGAGAATCTTGGTACAAACCAGCTAATGCAGTTGGGTAACATAATAAATAAAGTCTCAACTACCGAAACTGTACCTCCTCCATCAAAAAGTGTCACAAAACACAGATATGTTGTAAAAAAAACGGCTACCAGTACAGCTAACAATGTTCCTAATAATCCTGATAGTGTAAGAACCTCCCATAGTAAAAAAAAGTATTTTAGCAAAAATGTTTCATCACAGAGTCCTTCAGAATCTACTAAGAAGAGAACCAAAATCATCCTCACCCCTTAAAATGTACCGTAGAAAGTTAATTCTACAAGCACTCGTGGACAGTGCAATCCTTCTCAAAAGGAAGTTGTTCATATTACTATTAAATAGGATAAAAGCACTAACAAAACTAAGTACCAAACTACAAAAGAAACAATAAACGGAATGTGAACAAAAATAATTTCTTGCAAGTTTGTGGTGGTGAATGGAGTCACACAACAACCACATAGCCATATTTTAATGAAGAAGCATACAAACAAAATCAAACAAACACAATTGCCATCCATAGCAGCGGACGAGGGTATGAGAAAATCAATACTACCATCATGGCTTACAAAACTATCTCCTGAAAACTCAGAATTACCTCTCGATTCAGCAGAACCACACCGTCCAGTATACAAATGGCCATGCACATCAATGTGTGCCATTCCAAACAAAGCTTTCAAATCTTTACGTCAGTTCCTCAATCAATATGTAAAAGGTAAAGACAAAAGTAAAATGAAAGTGCTGCAAAATATGGATATTTGTGAAGTGCGGAAAGACACAGGACTAAAAGGACTTTCCTCAGCCTGCATTTCTGGGCCTATTTGCAAAAGTACCTTCCATGATATCAAAAGAATATCAGTACATCATTCCAATGTAAGAAATTTAGCATATAAAATATACTATGCAAAAAGTCCAGCTTCAGAATTAGGCAATTTAAATACCACTCTTCCGCATGGTACACCCAAATACTTACAAGAAGAAATGGACCGTATTCAGAAAAAGTATTTTGGAAGTGAGAGCCACGTAGAAAATGCAACAGTTTTAGAACATAGTAGCGACAATTCTGCACATAGCAACCTTCTATTACACACATACAGAAAAGAAATAGTAACATTTAAAAGGTCATCGGCTGAAGTACCAAACCATGTGTGTGTGTGTTGCCGCAGAACGTTTTACAAAAGAAACATAAAAAATGTAGACATAGCATACAAAATAGAAAACTATGAAGACTCTAAATGGTTTGAATTAGCTTTGTACCTTTTAGCTGAAAACAAATATGAAATAACTGAACGCCTAATATGTTGCAGTTACTGTACTGCAACAGTAGACAACAACCACACTCCTTCATGTGCTATTACAAATCATTTGGAATTGTTTCCATTACCAAGAATCCTGCAACAGCTCAATTTGTATGAGAGCATAATAATTCAAACAGTTCACCCATTTCAAGCAATTATACGCCTTTGTCCAAAAACAGTACAATTACCTTCCTCTGAATTGGTGAAAGGCATTTGTGGCAAAGTAGTTTACTTGCCATTAGATCTAATGGAAAATGTAAACTTTCTAGGAGTGGAACGTTCAATAGAGCATTCTTTAATATTCTTGGTAAATGGAGTACCAACAAAGGACAAAACAATTTGGCAACAATTAGTGGATTTACAGAAAGTTAGGCAAGCATTGCAATATCTAAAAGACAATAATGAGTACTACAAGGAAATAAATATTGATGAAAGCTTAAGGCAAACAACTGAAATAATTCAAGAGCCATCAGAAACTGGACAATTCAAACTTCTGGATCCAGCTACAGTATCCACTCTTTTGGACCATTACACAATTCATCCATTGCATTCCAATGAAAGCATAGATGGTGCACTAGAAACTTACCAAATGCGACAAACCAAAGGGTCACCAATGCGTATTTGGGAAAAAAGTATAGAAGCATGTGCTTTTCCAATGCTTATTTCCTACTGGCAAAGGTGGAAGATACGATGATAGACACACTCAGATTGGGGCATCAGAATACCGCTCACTGCGAATGTATTCGCAAGATCCCAGATTTAGACAAAATGCGGAATACATATTCCACCTACTCTATGAAAGTGAATTAGCAACACTATGTTATGGAGTTGCACACATTCTTAAATCTGGAACGCACTTTCAAAATATGTCAGCTATGCAGTTAATACAAAAAGTACAAGAAAAAGATGAGGTTTTATAAGGATCTTGGACTTATTTAAGTGAATGGGATACGGCTTCCGAGAGATGACTTGCATGGATTGTGATACGCTCGGTCAGGGGTGGGGGGGGGGATGTTAATATTGTTCTAATTGAATTTCTATTTATACATAGCACTAAAAACTCAATAAAAACAATTTAAAAAAAAAGAAAAAATGAGGTTTTACAATCAGGTATAACAAATTTGTTTGCAAACATGCATGGTACAAAGGAATACTGGTTCAGACGGCACAGAGATGTGCGTTGCATGATCAGAAACCTTGGACCACCAACTGGGTTTGTTACGCTAAGTTGTGCAGAATATGCATGGGAAGATTTGAGTTCCTACGCATAGCAAACAGCAACAAAAACAACATAGATATGTTAACACCTGGAGAACTTTGCCCTCTAGATCCAGTTAAGGTCTCAAGATATTTCCATCATCGTTTCATTGCAATGCTATACTTTATTTGCAAAAAAACTGTTCCTCCACTTGGAGAAGTGCAACACTTCTTTTGGAGAAAAGAATATCAAGTGAGAGGAGCACCACATATTCACATGCTGTTATGGATCAAAGGTGCACCGAAATTTGGGCACGACAGTGATAGCACTGTTTTGCAGTTTATCCAAAAATATGTCACATGCTGTTACGGATCAAAGGTGCACCGAAATTTGGGCACGACAGTGATAGCACTGTTTTGCAGTTTATCCAAAAATATGTCACATGTGAAATCCCTTCAGAACAGACACATAGTGAGCTGCATGGGCAGATTTTACAATTTCAAAGACACAAATGTGGCAAATATTGTCGCCGCAAATACAAAAACAAAGATAAATACCACACCAAATGCTGCTTTGGTTTCCCTAGACCAGTTACAGAAACACGTGAAGTAAACAACTTCATGTCTTCAGTTCGACATAGTGTTAAAGGTAAATCACCTAAAAACACATATTACATAAAAAGAAGGGAAGAATCAAAATTTATCAATGATTACAATGCAATCATTGCCCTATTATGGAATGCAAACATAGATGTGGAGTACGTTGCAGACAATTCAACTGCTGTTGCACGATATGTTACAGCCTACTTAACAAAAGCAGAAAAAACAGCTTCAAGACCTCTGGGATGACCTAGCATCAGACAAAACATTATCACAGAAACTGTACAGCCTAGGCATAAAAATGCTCTCTCATAGAGAATGTGGGGCCTATGAAGCAGCAGATCGTTTAACTGGCACTGCTTTGTATGGAAAATCATACAACATAATATGACTCAGTCTTGGTCCTGCATAATCTAGAAAAAGAGTGCTAAAATCATATGAGGACATAGAAACAATTGCCAGAAATTATCCCAACAGCCAAGACATTCTAAAAAACAATTTACTGGACACATACTATCCGAACAGGAGTACCACTCTGGAAAGCATGTGTCTATACCATATAGCTCAAAACTTTGCATACAAAAATAATGTAAAACCTGATGAAAGCAAACGTAGATATAGAGTGACCGATTGTGAAGGGAGCTTAGTGAAACTTAACAAACAAAGCTTAATTAATCATGTGAAATTGTCATTAAAAACTCAGCAACAGAAAGAACTATATTACATGTCTCTGTTAAAACCTTTCAAACCATGGAGAAAAGAGGAAGGCATACTAGATAATTATGAGTGCTATGAAGATGCTTTCAAAGCAAATGAAAGCACTATCACCGATGTGAACTTTACGCAGTACAAAACAATGTTACACAATGAGCAGCAACAGGAAGAAGAACTTCAGGCCCAACCAGATAAACATTCTTCCGACAGTAGTCAACCTTCTGTAACAGGAAGTCAAGAACCATTAGGAAAACCACTAATAGCAAATGAGGCTGAAGTAGCTATGGCAAAAGTAGAAAACACCATGTATCAGTATCAAGAAGATACAGAAGACTTAACTGTACAACAAGCAAAACTTGAAGACGTAACAAAACAAATTGTACATGGTATACAACACGAAAATAAAGAATGTACCTGCCAAAATTACAAACCTATACTACTGTACGTCAGTGGAGAAGCTGGATCAGGGAAAACATTCTTAATCAAAATCATCAGCAAGTTCCTTCAACAATTGACAAACAACAAACTGTCAGCTGTTGTAACAGCCCCCACAGGTTTAGCTGCCTACAACATAGGCGGTGTGACTTTACTCTGAGTACTACTGCTTCCAGTAGAGCATCAAAATAAATTAGAGTACTACAAACTTTCTGCAGAAGCTGCAATGGAATTACGTAGAGTATTGAAACAAATGAAAATGCTACTAATAGATGAAGTGAGCATGGTCTCCAACCTAATGTTGGCTTTGATTAATCTCAGATTGCAAGAAGTACTTAAAAATAATAAGGAAGAACTCTTTGCAGGGAAACACATTGTCGTTTTCGGAGATCTTCTACAATTGACACCAGTGAAAGGTGAACCTATTTTTAAAACCTTAGGCCACAAACTTTGCTGGAAAACTGTTGGTAGCATAGGTAATGTTAACCTTTGGCAACATTTCCAATACAGAGAATTAACTGAGAACATGCGACAATCTGCAGATCTCACTTATGCCAACATCTTAAAAAGTATTAGAGTTGGTGTATTATCGCAAGAAGAACAAGCTGTATTGAAAAACCAGCATATACATGCACTTTGTGGCGATAATGCATGTGCAACTGATGTTATGGAACAAATAGAGCACAAAAATGTCAATTGTATGATCTTAATGCAAACTCTTGCAAGCTGTTTCAAATTCAATGAAACAATGTTAAAGAAAGAAATGCAAGCAATAATAGAAATGGCGCTACAGACAAACTAGACGTACATGGTATGACAGTACCCATGTGTGAACAAGCCACAACAAGACTAAATAGTTTAGAAAATTCAATCTCCAACACAGCTGGGTTGGAAAAAAATATTGAAATTATCATTAAATTGTAGAGTAATGCTTAAACATAACCTTGACGTAGAGCAAGGGCTAGTTAATGGAGTACCGGCACAGTTGTTGGCTTTCAATCATACCCACGTGATAGCAACATTCAGTTTGTAAATATTTGCTTTGATAAAGTTTCAGAAGTGAAAAGGATAGGGCGCTCAATTGCCCGATTCCTTCTCTTCAAAGACATGTATGTACGTAGAGAGCAATTTTCTCTAACTCTTACATATGCAGTTACCATTCATAAATCCCAAGGTCTTACCCTAGAGAAAGCATTGATAGATAAAGGAAACACAGTGTTTAAGGAAGGCATGAGCTACGTAGCATTATCACACTTACGTACACTTGACGGTCTATTGCTAATAAACTTTGATTCAAGTAAAGTCAAAGCTGATATTCCTTGCATTCTAGAATACAATAGATTGCGTTCACTGTAGACCCCTCATCCGAAACAATACCCTGTTCCAGATAAAGTGAAATGTGGTAAAAGAAAAGTAAATGAAACAGAAATGCAACAGAATGCAACAGCAAATTCTGCAAAGAAAAGAAGCTAAAGGTTCATCAATTGCCGCAAACATAGAAGAACCTATTAGGGAATGTAAACCAGGCACGTCAGCGAAGAAGCAACAGAAAAAGCGAAAAATGCACTCAGATACAGAACTTGCTGGCCCATTCAAATTTACAAATGAAAGTGGGGTAAGTTGCTATGCAAATGTAGCAATGAATATTCTATTTCAATTGCCACCAATTGTTAACAATATTTACCTGCACAGTGCAGACCAATTGTGTTTGCAAATGGTAGTGCTGCATAAAAATGCAACAAGCAATCCTGACAACACATACAGTGTTCATGTAGTAAGGCAACAATTGAACGACTGTGCTGGAGTGGTGAAATTCACTATGAACTCACAACAAGATCCACAAGAATTTCTAATGTACATACCATTAGTATTGGAAAACAAAAGCATACCTGTAAATGAAATCTTCCAAATTTCGTACACGTGGAAACATACATGCACTCTCTGTAGCAAAGTGATACAGGAAGAAATCCCAAATGAGCGATTTGTGTTTATTTCCATACCAAATAGTGAGAGCATTCCATTTCAGCAACTTGTAGAAAATGCAAACCATGGCAGATTATGTAGTATTTGCAATTCAGACAATCGCTCCACCTTACTGATACAATCACATAGTGCCTGCATAGTACTTATGCTTCTACTTTATAATGCAGATGGCACCAAAAACAACTGCAAACTGACTGGATTCACACACGGTCAAGTGTCACTTGGAAAGAAAACCTTTACAACAGTAAGAATAATCTACCATGCAGGAGCTACAACCAATGCAGGTCACTACACTGCATACATTAAAAAGAACTCTGGATGGTTTGAATGTAATGATAACACCATTACTCTAAAGCAGAGGTTGCCAGCTAACCTAACAAATGCTTATTTAATGTTCTTCAAGGCAAAACTTACAAAATAAAGTGTACTTCAAGATTGTCAACAAAGTATGTGAAAGACTACAAACAGTTAGAATACGCCCAGAGGTATCTAACTACCCGACAGGATGGAAGAATGACACAAATAAATGATTATCACAGATCGTTGGAAACAAATGGACAGGTAGAATACGCCTATAGGTATCTAACTGTTGTTAAAAAGCGGCAGGAAGGCAACAAAGAAAACATTAATGGGAAAGATGAAGGAAACAAGATATAACAACGACACAAATGAATGAGTATCACAAATCAGTATCACAAATCTGTAGGAACAAATGCAAAGATAGAATACGCCTGCATGTATCTAACTGTTGTTAAAAATGGGCAGGAAGGCAACAAACATAACATTGACAAGAAAGATGAAGAAAACACTGAAAGGAAAAAATGAAGTAGTTAGTACCATAGGAAATGAAGGTTTTTTTTAATCCGACAAGGATTTTTTACCCCAGACTCAAAGATTAGAAAAGCAAACACAGAAACTGAGCGCAATGCACAGTACCCTGGTTTGTTAACTAAATATGAGGGTCAAAACATTTTTTTTATCTGTCTATTATGCAATGTAGTACATTTTTGAAAAATGCAAACACTAACACACCTTTTTGTTTCATCACAGAAATGGAAAAAGTGATACTTCTGCCAAGTACGGTAACCAAATTAAAAAAAAATGTGGATTCTGAACAAAGTAAGGAGTGAGTATATTGGCAGGCATTTTCTACACATGGGAATCTACACGTCTAATCTATGGTACTAATATGCTGCAGTGCCTGGAGGCTGCCCTTCCATCTTCGGTGAGTAACCTAGCACCTACGCCTTACAACCAAGGTACAAGGAGTATAGTTCCTATCCACAACCATCGCTGCATATGGAAACCATGGTCCTTGTAAATTGGCTGCTTATAAATTTACTTTTCGGACCATCGTCTGCAGCCATGAAGTAAAGACACTAGGGCATCAACACAACTAGCACATCCTACCACACCCATATTAACTTGTAACTCCACTGCTTATGACTTCAGTCTTGCGTGCATGGGCTTTAGCCATACACCCAAGAGTGCAGGGTCTCCCCACAACCATCTCGGTGATGTGTGGTAGTGGGGGTTATTCTATAGGTGTGTTATCCTTCAGTACCTCTGCCCAGAGGCTTCCCTCCTAGCTGCATGTTTGTAGATCTTACATGGGATGGGTGTGCAGTGTCTTCCAACTCTAGTACATTTCATTTTGTTCTTGGTTGCATGGCCTTCGGCCATTCACCCAAGACTGCACGCACTCCCCACAACTTGCCAATCAAAACGCAACACTACGGATGTATGCATGGGTGGCACATGCAGCGGTGGTTGTGGCCAGGGCCTACAGTCCTGGAAGTAAGGCCTTTGGCCTTTGGCCGACGGCCATGCATCCAAGACTCTAGGCCCTGGCCACAACCACCGTAGCATGTGCCACCCATGGCAGCGTACTAATGAATATAATAATAGCCATTTAAAAAAATAATGCATTCACGGCACGCTGTCAATTTCAATTTTCCCTAACACCACACCTATCCTTACAAATGTAACAACTCCCCCATGCACTGCACGGGCTGAAATACTGCCCTTATTGGACCCCTCATTTTCTGTGGTTACAAGGAGGCCATAGGACATACGTCATTAAGTAGCTATAAGTGTATTATTAGGCGCAAGGCCTTCCGCCCTGCACCCAAGAGTTCAGGGTCTCCCCACAACCACCTCAGTGGTGTGTGGTAGTGGGGTTTATTCTGTAGGTGTGTTATCCTTCAGTACGTCTGCCCAGAGGCTTCACTCCTAGCTGTAGTCTGTGGATCTTACATGGGATGGGTGTGCAGTGTCTTCCACATCTAATACTTACCACTTTGTTCTTGGGTGCCACAACCACCGTAGCATGTGCCATCCATGGCGACGTACTAATGAATATAATAATAGCCATTGGAAAAAATAATGCATTCACTGCATGTTGTCAATTTCAATGTTCCTTAACACCACACGTGTCCTTACAAATGTAACAACTCCCCTGTGCACTGCAAGGGCTGAAATACTGGCCTTATTGGACCCCTCATTTTCTGTGCATAAAAAGAGGCCATAGAACATATGTCATTAAGTAGGTATAAGTGTACTGTGCGTACAAGATGTCCATAGAAAGTACATAATGATGACCGACCTCCAGAACAAATGCATTGATCACCCATAGCTTAAGACTGTAGCCCCTGGCCACAACCACCGGAGCATGTGCCACCCATGGCGGCGTACTAATGAATATAATAATAGCCATTGGAAAAAAGTAATGCATTCACAGCATTTTGTCAATTTCAATGTTGCCTACCAATACGCGTGTGCTTTCAACAGTTACAAATTTCCTGCCCACTACATGGACTGAAGTGCTATCGATATTACACCCCATATTTACTGTGCGTACAAGGTGTCCATAGAAATTACATCATGACGACCGAAGAACAAATGCATTGATCACCCATGTCTTACTTACTGTCCGAACCTTTCCCAATGCTCTGTGACACAGCAAAATAGTGTCATGAAAAAGCATGTGTACGCTGGTTTTTGCTCTGCTTTCCGCGGATCCAAGATGTCGGGCGCATCCAAACCATCTGACGCTGACCACGTCTCGCAGCAGCCAATGGGCAGAGACGTTGCGTGTCTGCGGTCATGACGCCAGCCCCTTAGCCAATCGGTATCTTGTTCGTCGACCGAACAGGGAAGTGAGACCGCGGAGCAAACACAGATATCACTAATTATTTCAGACCTACTTTTTGATAATTAAAAGAAACATACTGCACGGATGGTGACCAAATTTACAAAAGCACGCTTTCTGGACCAAGCCCCTGTACCTGCCGCAGATTTTGTCAAAATCTGTGCAGCGGTTTCACCTGTAGCCGTGCGCAAGTTTTTCCCCCATTCAGTCTATGGGAAAAAAAAAAAATTTTGGGACCACCCCTATAGCACTGCCCCCCTGGTCCAAAAATCTCCAAACTTTGCAAAAAAAATCAAGATAGGCCCATATATTTTGTTTTGCAAAGTTTGGTTTCCCAGGGGGAGCGGAGTTATAAGCCGCCCAAAAAGTGCTCTTCCTATAGAAACAGCAACTTAACCATAACTACATGGCCACTACTGTGGCCATGTAATATATGATATATATATATATATTACATGTTCTGTGGTACCGGCCATGTAGTTCTGCTTCAGTTGCTGAACTCGTACGAAGAATACTTTTTGGGCGGTGTACAACTTCGCTACCCCTGGACAAATCTTCACCAAACTTTGCATAAAAAATATATGGCCCACTATGAGTTTTTTGCCCAGAGTTTGGTGAGGTTTCGTCAAGGGGGGCAATATTACAGTGGGCTTACAAAATATTGTAAAGGCTTACACATTTGGTGCCATTTGACGAATGGACACAAATGTTTGCAAAAAAATGAAACATCTAGATAGAAATGTTTTTGTAAAGTCTGAATCGATTGTATCAAATGGGGCCTAAATTATATGACTATTGTATGTGCATACATTTGACACTTTTCAAACAATTACACATGGGTCCATTTCCAGAAAACTTGTATAAGGAGCATTGGCAAAGATCTTAAAGCATGGTGTTGCAAATGTGGGCGTGTTTTTTTTTTTTGCACAAGTGTCATAATGTAGGTACAAAAAATAGTGATATACCTTTGGTGACTGAGGTGTAGCCTGTGGCCATGGCCAGTGGCCACATTGTCTGGATCATGGAATAAGGTCATGATGCGGATAATCTGCCTACTAGCCATGACTACGAGGGACAACACATGGGGTTACAGTTGCCATTTCCACCTCGGACTGGCTTTTGTTGTAAAGTTATTCGAAAATGGGATAGGTTTTAAAGGGAAGAAAAATGTGCTTGTGGTAATATGGTCATACGGTTCTCTCTTCGCCTTCTGCAGGCTGCCATGGAAAGTAAAGAGGGTCCCTGTATGGAACCCCAGTTTACCTTTCCATGGTGGCCATCTTGGGAAAGTATTTTCCTTCCTACACCGGGACACCGCAGGCGTCTCGGTGTAGGAAGGAAAATCCTTTTTTTTTAAAAAACACCCCGGGTCTGTCTTTGGGATCCCAGGGGTGCCAATGGCCTTCTACTCCCATTGCCGGGGCTGGAATGGGGGGATAATGGCCCGGAGACCTTTTTATCCACTCTTGCTTTCCTTGGGCGGATAACTTGGTCTGCCAGACTGGTATCCACTGTTCCAGTCCCTGGAACGGGGGATGAACTCCACAATATTCCCATTAGCATAACACAAAATGGTAATGGAACTGTTGCAAAATATTATTGAATGTCTACTTTACTGAGAAATGTAAAGTAGATGGAGTCTACAGGTTTCTTTTTGTTCTATTTCTTAACTGCAGAAGGTGGTTCCTAAAGGAAAATTTATTTACCTGGTTTTTGATGCATTTACTTTGTTTGGCAGGACATCTTAGTATCAAAGGTGGGGAGGGAAAAGAGGGAAGCGGCACAAAGCACTAATATGGAGAGGCAGGTGCAGAGGGGAAGATGTTGCACATGTGATACTTCTGGGTAGGGGGCAGTGTTACTTAATGCTCCTTCATTACCCCTTCAAAAGAACTTCAACATTGCTTCCCTCTGCAGAACGTTGTCTTGCACTACATACAGAGGACTGTTGTCTTCAAATAATGTGGATCAACAGTCTCTTTTATTACTTGCAAGGTAGCTGGTGGGATTTTGTGTCCCACAGAAGTAGGCTGCATGGTTACAGTATTAGTTGACGAACATGAGGTGGAGGAAGATAGGCTCCTACTTGCTAAGAAAGGACCAACCCTTCTGAGAGCTTTGCACTCATTGGATTTGCTATGGAAGCACATGGAGGTAGTCCTGTAGGAGTACTGTCCGGGCAGTGTGTGACTGAGTACAAAGTTGAACACTGTGCATTTCACTTTGGCAGCTTAAACCTTTGGTACGGTAAAGAACTGCCATGCCCAGTATTCTCTCTGTGTGCTAGAGGTATGCACTTCCTCTACCTCACCTTTTGGTCGTCTTCATTGTCTTTGGAAGTACTGTGCTTTTTTGTTGTGAAGGTCCTCCAGCTGGTGGTGGCTGTTGGGGAGGAGGGATGGCAATAGCTGATGCTACTTTTAAGATAAATAGCAGTTTTGCTAAAGTTCTTCCAACTATGTACTGTGTAGTACATTGTTAATGGATAATGAGTAAGAATAGGTGTAGGTGCTGTGCAAGGGACATTTTGAAGTTGAAAGTTCCCAGATCAGTAGAAAATGCAGTTCCAAACTGTCTGCAAAGCACGGATTTCATCGCAAACTGCAGACGCGTTTTCAGACACATCATCATGCCGCGCACCACTGTATGCTCACGTGCCACTGTCTGGAAGGTCTGTGATGAAGTCACATGTTTGTGGACGTCTACAGACGCAAAATTACTTGAAAAGGTTGCAAAAAAGTATATAAAAGTGTAAAAAATGTGGCTACAAGGTGGGAAAGGGCACAGGTTTAAGGTGGAACTTTGTAAATTGGATACAAATATTGCTACTTTTGGTAAGTATAACATCAGTAAGTTGTAGGAAAATAGCATGCACTGGTGAAAACCCAATAAAGTCAATGAAAAAACTTTGTGAAAGGGATGTTATGGTTCAGTTACACTAATACAAACCTATGCAATTCAATGAAAAACTTATGTTAAAGGGACCTTATGGTTCAGTTGCAGTAATAAAAGCCTATGCAATTCAACGAAAAAGCTTTGTTAAAGGGACGTTATGGTTACAGGTAAAACCAAAAAACCTCAGAAATTTGACAAGTATGGTAAGCTAAGCAACCATAACTCGCGCCACCACCGTGCATTGCTCAGACTAACACTCAGGACATGAAACATGACATCACAAATGTCATTGAGGACATCACATATCTGGGCCTCTTGTTTTTGTTCACTTGCATATCTAGGCTAGGTGGTTTTGTTCACTGACAGCCAGAATATGAACATTAAAAAAGGTTCTATGTAGCTAGACGTTAACCTTGTCATATGTTCCTAAAGTACATTCCATAGGGTTTAGTCTCAGTGATAGTGCACATACATGGCGAAATAAGCATGCCTCACACACACAATTCATTTCCATACATGAAGATAAACTTTAATGTTATTACCATTTTCTGATGATGCTGTTTCTTTCTTCCTTACTTTATTCCCCCTGTATGTACCTCTAATTTGTATACATTGTGCTTCTTCATATGTATTGTTTGTACTAGCACAAGTGTAGTAAGCCCTGAATTGTTAGGTACTTATGAAATGTTTAACATTAATCAAAACTTGCATAAGGTAGCAATCTTATTGTACTTTCCAAAATTACAAGCTTATAAAGATTGCACTTCTATGATGCATGCTGCAGCCATTGGCTATGTTTAATATGATCAACTTCCTGTATTAACAACACTCAAATACAATGTTGTTTAGATGAGTACAGTCTTAATACATTAAGTACTTCACGATAGGTCTCCCAATCAGCCCTGACATCTTGTTACCAACCTTATAAACACAACTCCTTGTAGGGACTATTCATCAAAATTACTTTCACATTTGATGTCATCAGTGATGTGATCAATGACATTTGTGATGTCATATTTCATGTCCTGGGTGTTAGTCTTAGCAGTGCATGGTGGTGTTGCGAATTATGGTTGCTTAGCTTACCGTAACTGTCACATTTCTGAGGTTTTTTGGTTTTACCTGTCATCATAACGTCCCTTTAAGAGTTTTTTCAATGATTTGCATAGGTTTTTATTAGTGCAACTTCACCATAACGTCCCTTTAACGTTTTGTCATATATATATATATATATATATATAAAACACGGCCCACGGTAGTGGCCGTGTAGATGGTTAAGTTGCTAAACCCATAGGAAGAGCACCTTTTGGGCGGCTTATAACTTTGCTCCTCCTGGACGAATCCACACCAAACTTTGCACAAAATGTATATGGCCCACTGCGAATGTTTCGGCAAAGTTTGGTGAGGTTTGATCCAGGGGGGCAAAGTTATAGGGGGGGTCGAAAAAGAAAAAAATTCACATGGACTAAATGGGGAAAAAAACTTTGCTCATGCCTAGAGCCCAAACCGCTGGACGGATTTTCACCAAATTTGATGCAGGAGCAGCGGCTTGGTCCCGAAAGCGTGCTTTTGTAAATTTGGTGAAAATCCGTCCAGTCGTTTTTTTTTAAAACTACCAGAATGTCGGTCACAAAAAATGTGTGATATCTATGTCCGCTCCGCGGACACACTTCCCTGTTCGCTCCGCGGATTGGACACTGATTGGTTAATAGGCTTGCGTCATGTCCGCGGACATGCAACATGTTCGCTGATTGGATGGTGAAGAGCGTGAGGTGTGTCAGATTTTTGGAAACGCCTGCCATCTTGGATTCGCAGACAGCGGCCGGTGTCCGCAGACATAGCGGTAACAACATATTAAAAAACACAACATTGCACTTGTCAAACTTATCAAATAATCTTTGGGGAGGTGAGGGGTGATGAGGATGGGATGGGATATGGCTGCAAGAAGCAAAAAAAAGAGGTGTTTTTGCCGCGAAAGTCCACGAACAGTTTGGATGTTCGCAGGCAGTCCTGTAAAGTTTGCGAACACCTCAGCATTGCAGGGTTGGTGAAATGCAGTTCTTGGATGGCTTATAACTTTGGCGCCACATAATGGAACTGCATGAACTTTTGCATGTATATTTCTGATCTGATTCTGAGTGAGTATGCAAAGTTTGGTGGGATTCTGTCATGAGGGGGCAAAGTTAGAGGGTGGGTCCCAAAATAATGTAAAGGCTTATAAATGAGGTGCCATTTGACGAATCTACACTTAATTAGGGAAACTGATAAAAGATCTAGATATACATGTTTTTGCGAAGTTTGGTGGGATTTTGTGAAGAGGGGGCAAAATTAGAGGGGGGTCCCAAAATAATGTAAAGGCTTATAAATGAGGTGCCATTTGACGAATCTACACTTCATTTGGCAAACTGATAATAGATCTACACAAAGGTTTGCAAAAAGATTATAGATCTAGATATAGATCTTTTCGTAAAGTCTGAATTGATTTTGTCAAGTGGGGGCTAGGTTATATGACGATTGTATGTGCATACATTTGACACTTTTGAAAAAATAAAACATGGGTGGATGTCCAGCAAACTTGCGTAAGGAGCATTGGCAAGGACCTACAAGCACGGCTTTGCAAATGTGCCAGTGTTTTATTATTTGACAAGTGTCATAATGTAGCTACAAAAAAATAGCGGTATACCTTTAGTGACTGAGGGGTAGCCTGTGGCCATGGGCAGTGCCCAGATTGTCCAGGTCATGGAATAAGGTCATGATCCGGACAATCTGGCTACTGGCCATGGCCACAAGGGACAAAACATAGGATTAAAGTGGCCATGTCCACCTGGGACTGCCTTTGTGGTAAAGTTATTCGAAATTAGGATAGATCAGAAAGTGAAGAAAAATGTGCTTGTGGTAATATGGTCATAGGGTTCTCCTTTTGCCTTCTGCAGGCTGCCCATGGAAAGCGAAGCGGGGCCCTGTATGGAACCCTTGCCTTCCCTTTCCATGGTGGCCATCTTGGAAAAGGATTTCCCTTCCTACACCGGGTCGCCGCAGGTATCCTGGTGTAGGAAGAAAAATCCTCTTTTTTAGCACCCCGGGTTCCTGCTTCTCGTAACCTAGGGTGCTAATGGCTTTCATCCCCCATTTCAGGGGCTGGAATGGGAGGATAATGGTCCAGAGACCTCGTTATCCACCCTCGCTTCGCTTGGGCTGATAACTTGGGCTGCTGGGCCGGTATCCACCTTTCCAGTCCCTGGAATGGAGGATGAACGCCACAATATTCCCATTAGCATAACACAAAATGCAAATGGAAATGTTGGAAAATCTTATTGAGTCTATGTACTTTACTGAGAAATATTAAGTAGATGGAGTCTATACATGTTTTTTTAGTTCTATTTTTTTACTGTGAAAGGTGGTTCCTAAATGGATATGTCTTTTGTTGTTTTTGGATGTATTTTTTTGGCAGGAGAGCTGAGAACGAAAGGTCGGGAGGGAAATGAGGGAAGAGGAACCAAACACTAACATGGAGGGGTAGGTGGACAAGGGAAAATGTTGCGCGTGTGTTATTTCTAAGGTAGTGGGCAGTGTTTCTCATGCTCCTTGATTACAGCAGTGGTGGTGGCTCTTGGGGAGGAGGGATGGCATTAGGTGATGCCATTTTAAGATAAATAACAGTTTTGCTAAAAGTATGTACTGTGTACTAGATTGTTAATGGATAATGAGTAGGAATAGGTGTTGGAGCTGTGCAAGGGAAATTTTGAAGTAGAAAGTTCCTAGATCAGTAGAAAATGCAGTTCTTAATGTCCGCGAAGCAGAGATCTTATTGTGAAGTGCGGACGGGTTCTCGGACACGTCATCATGCCACGCGCCAGCGTATGGACATGTGGCACTGTCTGGAAAGTCCGCTATGAAGTCAGATGTTCGTAGACTTCTACGGATGCAAAACTAGTTGAAATAGTTGCAAAAAGTGTATGAAAGTGTTACAAATGATTCCAGAAGGTGGGAAATGGAAGAGTTTTAAGGTGACACGTTGTAAATTGGACACAAACATTGCTATATTGGTCAAGTATGATATTAGTAAGTTGTAGGAAAATAGCATGCACTGGTAAAAACCTATGAAATTCACTGAAAAAACTTTGTTAAAGGGACGTTATGGTTAAGTTGGACTAATAGACCTATGAAATTCAATGAAAAAACTTTGTTAAAGGGATGTTATGGTTAAGTTGCACTAATAAAAACCTATGAAATTCAAGGAAAGAACTTTGTTAAAAGGGACGTTATGGTTATGTTGGACTAATAAAAACCTATGAAATTCCAAGAAAAAACGTTGTTAAAGGGACGTTATGGTTTCAAGTAAAATCGAAAAACCCCAGAAATTCGCCAGTTAGGTAAGCTAAACAACCATAACTCGCGCCACCACCATGAACTGCTAAGACTAACACCCAGGACATCAAAGATGACATCACACACGTCATTATTGACATCACTGATGACATCACATATCGGGCCACTTGCTTTTGTTTATTGACATATATAGGCCAGGTGGTTTTGTCCACTGGCAGTTAGAATAATAAAATTGAAAAAGGTGCTATATATCTAGACGTTAACCTTGTCATATATTCTTTAAGTACTTTCCTTAGGGTTTGGTCTCAGCTCATGGTGCACATACATGGGGAAATGAGCAGGCCTCAAACACACAATTCATTTGTATACATGAAGATAAACTTTAATGTCATTAACATTTTCTGATGATGCAGTTTCTTTCTTGCTTACTTCAGTTTCCCTGTATGTGCCTATGATTTGTATGCATTGTGGTTCTTCATATGTATTGTTTGTACGAGCACAAGTGCTGTAAGTCTTGAATTGTTAGCTAGTTATTACATGTAACATTATTCAAAACTCTGATACGGTAGCATTCATTATTGTACTATCCAAAAGCACAAGATTATAGATAGTGTACTTCTATGGTGCATTGTGCAGTCATTGCCTATGTTTATATATGATTAGGTTTCTGTATTAACGACAACACTCCAATACAATGATATTAGATGAGTACATTCTTTAATAGATTAAGTAGTTCATGATAGGTCTCCCGATCACCCCTGACATCTTGTTACCAACAATATAAACACAACTCCTTGTAGGGACTTTTCATCAAAATTTATTTCACATGTGATGTCATCAATGACATTTGTGATATCATCTTTGATGTCCTGGGTGTGAGTCTTAGCAGTGCACAGTGGTGGCGCGAGTTATGGTTGTTTAGCTTACCTAACTGGCGAATTTCTGGGGGTTTTCTATTTTACTTGAAACCATAGCGTCCCTTTAACAAAGTTTTTTCTTGGAATTTCATAGGTTTTTATTAGTCCAACATAACCATAACGTCCCTTGAACAAAGTTTTTTCAGTGAATTTCAAAGTTTTTATATTAGTGCAACTTAACCATAATGTCCCCTTAACAAATTGTTTTCAATATATATATATATATATATATATATATATATATATATATGGGATACATTACTCACCGTAATCGTATTTCTGATGCTTGTATCTGCTTAGATTCACATGCTGTGCATAGGCCGACATCTAGTGGAAGCTGCGGAGTATTACAGTTTGTTTTTCGAAACTCGAAAATGGGCGTCGACACAGGCGTGCCAAGCGGGGTACCAAGAACCAAGATGAATAGGGAAAGAGCAGCGAGGACACAAGAGAATCTAAGTCGGGGCAAGGCCCCACCGACCCCAAGCTGGGATGATAAACTAGAAAGAGGCTAAGAAAGCCAATGGTCCCATTGGAACAAGGTAACCAGAGATCCCACTAAGGAGAATACAACCTGAGACCCCAGGGAGGGGTAGGAACCAAAGTGGTTCTGAACCAAGCTGGACAAGACCTGGTTTACTTCAGACTTTTACAATACCTTTGTTGGTTACGCTATTTGAGATGGTCCTTCATTCCAAAGCAGGGAGGCCTGGAGACATTTTGAGTTTTCTTTTCATCATAAGGTCAGGAAGCCTAAGTGTTTTTCGGCCTTCATTCACTCCAAGGTCCAGAGGCCTAGAGACGTTTTTGAATTTTCCTTCATGACTGGATGAGAGGCCTTGAGAGAACTATACCTTAGCCAGCAGGCCCAAGGACCTTTTGGTTGGTGAAAAATCCGATACCCTCCCCACGGCAAAAGGCCCTTGTCGAATCAGAGGACAAACCAGGGTGGGTCAGAAACAAGCCAACGGGGATGGGGGCTAGACCTAGATCAGGCCATAGACCTTAGAGTAATTCTCTGTTAGATTATTTTCCCCATCTAGTGTCAGAGCCAGAACCATGTTAATTGGGTTTCAAGACCCAGATTTAATTTGGGTAACAACCTGACGTGCACCCTTTCAAACCCTGTTCTTCCTTTTAGTATAGGGAACTAAGTGATAGGTTTAGAATAGGGAGTTTTCTGAATAAAAATGTATAGCCAAAACTATGAGTTGTCTGTCTCCTGATTCTGACTTACCACAAGACCGGGATTTCAACAATCCAATACAGAATTGACCCACACACTAGGGACATAGTTTACCTGTCCGAGCCGAAGCCCCTGTGTGCAAGCTGTAGCTTTTCCACCCTTGAATGAAGAACCATGAAGGAGTCCAACTCATGCTGAGCAAACACCCTAGTTCTACATTTCTAGCCCCTAGACCCAAAGCTATTCTCTCCGCTCCGAAGAACATACTGGGAAAGAGCTGTCAGCTGTTTTGTCCTTGAGGGGTTTGATTTCCAGCCAACGAAATATTTGTTGTCTGCCGGGCAGTACAACTGGAGATTCCACCAGGCTTGCCGTTTATTTAACCCCGCCAGCAAAACCTTGGCGGAAGAAGGGCCTAGTAATTATGCCTGTCCTGCCCTTGGAAGGAGACCTTTCCATCATCCTCCTCAATTCTTCTGTCATTGCAATAAATCTCAAGAGGTATAACCTATTGGACAATGTGAATTATGAGTTCTTCCTGAGTGTACCTCAAACCAAGGAATTGTGAAGGAGGGCACAGAGATTCCTGAAGAAAGCTCAGAGAAAGCTCCATCCAGAATTTCTTTTCCCATCCCATATAGGTAGAGAAAGGCGCAGCGAATCAGGAGGAGTCTCACGAAACCAAACCCGTTCAGTTACCCAATGGAGGCTCTTCCACCTACCATCCTAATTCCTTCTGAAACTGCTAGCCTCTTCATACCAGGGTATACCAGCTTAACCGCCATACCTAACCCTAATTCCTCTCCAGTCCCAGGAAAGACCAACAGAGGAAATCGGGCAGACAAAAAGATTTTAAAATCCTTTCTAGGTGAAGACCCCAAAGAATCAAAAGTCTGTCCAAGAAGGGAAGTGTAAGGAACTCATGGTGGCAACAGTAAAGACAGACAAGTGATCACAGTTCAAGGGTGTTTATTAAATTGTATGTATGTTTGAGAAAAATGCCAATCTAAACCTAAAGCTAAGATGGGAGCAAGCTACAACAATCAAATAATAAGGCAGTCCTAGAAGCGTCTTGTCAAATAAAAAGCACCTATACTAAAAAAAGAACAATTGCCAATCCTTACCACAAAAGAGTGTGGGATAGTTTTCACCAGAAAAGAAAGAAGTGTTCACAAAATGGTAATTCAGGATGGTATGGCTGAGTCTCCCCTCCCCACGTTTTAAGCATGGGACAAGGTGGGACATCTGAGTACTGAGGTTTGCAATTCCAGAACAGTCAGGGGTCAGGCCTCTTTTCCACAAAGTCTTTTGCTTTAGAAGGCCTGCTGGATCAAAAAAATTAAAAAACAAACAAAGGTTCATTTGGTGGTCTTGCACCTTGGCCGATTGCTCTTCGCCCCTAAGATCTCCCTCCACCGGGCTCGGATCCTCCTTGCAATGCGGGCCTCCATCTGTCGGGCTCACTACGGCCTTCTTTAACACAGTTCATGAGTTTTTAACATTTTTCATGCTTTGTTTTATCTCATCAGAAAGCGAGGGTTCCCTTCCCTTGTTTCTTTCGGCATCCGTCTGTCAGGTTCACATAGCCATCTTTAACACAGTTCATACATTTATAACATGGTTCATGGTTTGCTTCCTTCTTCTAGCTTTCTCTTGGCAATGGGTCAGAGACTTTCGATTGTACAAGGGATTTGACGTGACCCTTGTAGGACCACTCTGACTCCTCATGCCGCTCTTTCCTAGAGCCTTCTGGTACTCGCAGTTTTAACACAAAACAAAAGAGTCCAGCGAGAGTCCTTCAAATGAGCACTCCTGCGGCACCTGACCACTATACAGCTGGCCCTTGTCTGGGCTTTCCCAAAAGTTCAAACACACACAAGTTCTTTGTTCTCAAGTTCATTGCGTTCATATAATGTTGCTACTTGCAACCATGGGCTCAACACAGTTCAGTTTGCTATCAGCTTCCTACGACTCACCGGCTATGTTGAACCCGTTGGCTTGTCTTGCTTCTAGAGTCAAGGACGGTACCACAGTAGACAGCATACCTCCTCGCCCGTGCTATCGATGCATGAGGCCCCCGTGCACCATTGACATCTGGTCTTCCACATGCCAGCTGTAACTCCCGGTCTTATGATTTCCCTTTGCGAGGCTTTGTGGGTCTGATTTGGAAAGGGCAAGGGCAGTCCCCCCTTCGTCGTCCCTCCAGGTCTTGCCGCCTTTCTCCTCTGTTTGAACTGCCAGTCCGGTATAGCTGTTTCCTCGTGCGTTCGGCCTTGCTCGAAGTGTGCTCTGGAGCTCCACCTTTTATCCCTGTGGGGAAGGTAAAGGGCTGTCAGGTGTGTGTGGTTTCTGTCAATTGCTGGACTCTGCCTGACACGTGTATTGGCACATGACAGGTAAACAGCTCTGGTGTTAGTCTGTTGTCTGTCACAATGAGAGAAAGTGTTTGTGTTGGATAAGGGGGAGGGGGGCAGAGCTTCTAAATATCCTACAGGGAAGGATGGGAAAAGGTGTTACAAGGAAGGGGGTACCGCGTCTCAACCTTCCACCCCCAGGAACTGGATCCAATATCGATGGCCGGGTCCTGGCCACCGGGTTGACAGATCTCCATGAACTAGTGGGCAAGACACCTTCAGGTGTCTCACCCATATGATCCCAGGCACGTCAGAGGGAGAGGTAGCAGGAGCCCCGGTAGTACAAGGGGTATCCAATCTACCAGCTTCAGGATTTTATTGCAATTCAGCTCCTAGGGACCTACAAGAGAAAGTTTCTAACCTGCCTGTCATGTCGGGATGTAGGACAACCAGCTAGAAGGTGTCAAAAGAATGTCTGGTACTCTTTCATGGCCATGGAAATTCCACGCATGACTGGGGAAAGGATACGTGTAAATGAGGGGCCCCTTCCAACATAATGCTGAGGACAAAAGCCTAACCAAGGACCTAGACCTAGCAGATACCTCCCTAGAGATTTTTGTACAAGTGGATTTTCTCTGACATCATGACAGCAGGTTTTGTCCGGTAGTCCAAGAGGAGGGGTATGATGAGATTGGCTGGATCTTCCAATGGGTCAATGTCATACAACAAACATCCCTGAGCTCTGAATAAAGATGGGGCAGAGAGCGTGAGTGCCGTGGCCCTGCGTAGACGCCACTGTCTGTGGCGTTGGCAAACACTGTGGTGGTTACATTCACACAGGGACAACATGTCCCAATGAGCTCAGGGGCAGCCGTGTCGCACCACATGGCACTTCCATCACGTGACACGACAAACACGTGAAACAGGTGGATGCAGCATATTGCTGCACAGAGCACACCAAAAGCAATCCAATAACAAGCTCCAGCGGAGCAGAGATGGTACTCTATAATGAAATTAAGTTCTGAGCCCTGTTGCTTCTGCGCTTCTTGCTACAATTCCCTGGACACTCCTTGCCTTCACTCTATACTGGTCCCTCTTCTTGTCTACTATTCCCTGCCTATCTTCTAGCTTACCTAGCCCTAAACCCTTCTCCCTTTTCTCTCTGCCTGGACTGGATTTCTTGTGTACCGACCTTGCCTGCCCTAAGACCCCTGTCTGTGTTTTGGAGTCGATTAAGTGCCGACCTATGCTTCCTTTTGTAACATTGGATTTTGTCTCTCATTTTTTATGTTGGATTTTTACCTTGTGTTTGTGTGCCTATTTTCAGACTTTCCTATTTTTATGTACTGAACCTTCCAATAGTATCTTGGATTTATTCTGGTTCCTAGTGACTGGCATTCGTCTTCCTGTTCTTCATTCCGTGTTCCCTTGGTGCATGCTCATGCCGGCAAGTCCCTTCACCTTCTTTTTCTATTTTTCTTTATGTGTGCTTCGTGACGTAGTGTGCTTTTGTAATCTTTGGACTCCGTGCTCAGGGGGTAATATCCATACCAACTAGGTTCTCTGTCGATTGGCATTTACCCTAGGTAAGTGTTTCTTTCTGATGCATAATAAATATTTGGTTTTCACATCTTTGACTCCAATCATATCCTCCTTGTTTCCACAGCCTGAGGGTCCTTGTCAATGACATTCATATTTCTTCCTGTCCTTTTGGTTCCCCTGGGGGAGACCTGTGTGTTTCTGTAGTGGTCTGAAGTGTGCTGGAAGGGCGAGTAGGGCAATCCTTGCAGAAACATCTGTGAAGTCAGACAGTTTGTAGAGCCTTAGTCTGCCCGGGTTGCTATGGAAGCCATCGCGGATCCAGTGGCCAGCAATAATTCAGTGATATAATTACATACTGAGGTAGCAGCGATCCACAAACGACTATATGGGTTACAAGCTGTAGCACATGCATTATCTCTGGAGGGAAGGGAACTTGGGTTGTGCAGTCGCCGTCTGGTACAGTCCTCCTGCACCCGCTTTCGTGTCAGGGTAGGGGGTAGTGCCTATGCACATCTTTTTGGCCCCCCTGAAATTTTCATGGTGATCCAAAAACCTAGCAGACATTCATAAATCAATGCAAATTTCATTTCCTATGTCGACCATCGTTCCCAGATACCACTTCCAAGGCAGCATTTGTTTTGTTATATTTGGGGGATCCACAGCCGCCTGGGCAAAGCCCATTAGGGGGAAGTAGTGCCCAGTTGTATGATTGTGATGCCCTCACAACTAATCTGGCTAAAGTATTCAACTCATGCTATAGAGGTCAGGCTACTAATTTGGAACGTTTGGAATTAATCCAGGGGAGAAAAGACTTATTATCCTATGTGGTTTGGTTTAACCAGTAAGCCACTGAAACCTCTTGGCCAGAGGAGAAAAAAAGCCACATTTTGTCTATCAAGGCCTTTGGGAGGACTTGAAAGTTGCCTCCTCTGTCATTCCCGCGTTGCACTGGAACTAGGCGGGTCATTTAGACTGTTCCCTAAAAGCTGATTCAAGTCTTTCAGAAAGGAAGGATGAGCGTGCACACATTTTTTTTATAAGGCCCGGACCTTCTCAAAGTGCCCCCAGTAATGCCCTGAGTGCAGGAGATGCCCCCTAATCTGTGCAAATCTGGGAAATAAGGGGGCCTTTGATCCCAGAAGAAAATGAAGGTCATTATAAACCTCTCCATTGCAGAGAAACTGGGCACTTTGTGTGAGATTGTCCAGAAAAACCGGCACACAGGTCGACAAACGACAATGCTTGTCCATAGACAATGCGTGTGGAACGAGCCTTGGCAGTACATGCGCCCCACAACAAAAAACAATCTTATTTACCCATTTCAGTTTACCCATGTGTTTGGGAATCGAAGGCAGAGGACCTATATATGTTGACGCGTTCCTTGGTAGTGGTAACTCCGGGATGTATATGCACATTTTCGCCCAACTGCATATAGTCACAATGGTGTGGAGGAGAAACTGGAAAGAGCCGTAGACAGTTCAGCCTAACATCTGGCCCTATTACGCACTGCACCGAGGTAGTACTTTTGACATGCTTACCGGTTCATACGGAACAGAAGTCTTTGATGTCATCGGAGCCCCTCATTTCGATATTATATTCGGTCTCCTTTTGCTGTCTCTGCACAAACCCGATGTTGATTGGGAGTAGAAAACAGTAACTTTTCGCTCTAGTCAACCTCTCATCTCCTCTATACATGATATTGGTGGTTTGCATATAGCTCCACCTGGTTGTCAAGATATTGTTGGTATTTTTGATTAAAAAAAGGAGCAGAAAAATTGCGTCCCCATAGAGAATACGACTGCCTGTTGATGTGCTTTCAGTGGCACGTATTCCATGTGGTCACATATATCCCCTGACTCAAGCCGAAGATTGCCATTTGCGCGTTTATTTGAAGGATTCTCTCTGGCTGGGTTCATTAGGCATTCTTAGTCCTCAGCAGCATGTCCCCTTTTTTTGTTCCTAAAAAGGGAGGCAAGCTTGACTATAGGGCCATCACGATTAGAAAATTGGTACAATGATCAGTTATTTACACCAACCTAGAATTACGGGGGGGGGGGGCTTATCATTTCGTTTGTGTCCAGGATGGGGATGAGTGGAAGACATCCTTCCGCCTGCGATACAGTTTTTCTGAGTACACAGTCACGCTTTATGGACTGTGTAATTCACCTGCCATCATCCAGCATTTCAACAATGATATACTCCATGACATGGACGAACGTAAAGTTCATCCTTTACTATCTTGGCCAGTTCCATCCTCTTTGAAAAAGTTACAATACCTTTTAGGATTTTATAGTGACACCACTTAAAGGCGTTACAATAAACCTCTTTTTGGTGGAATCCTGAAGCACAGAATGTATTTGTGGCTGCGGCATTGAACGAAGTTGCAAAACCCGGATCCAGAAGCACTGTTTGTAGCAGAAGCAGAGGCGTCAGATACTGCCATAGGGGCTGTACTATCCCAACACTATAAAGTGAAACAGCGCCGTAACCCCGTAGCAGTGGTCTCTCGCAAACTTACAATGGCTGAAAAAACATTACACTGTTATGGATAAAGAATTGCTAGCAATTATAGATGCCTTCCAGAAATGGAGACACCACCTTTTCGGTTCTTACCCTCAAGTACAGGTATACACAGACCACACAAATCTTAAACCTTAAGTACATACAAGTGTACCAATGCTAGACAGGCACAATGGCACATGTTCTTTTCAGCGCATAATTCTGTAGTTATGCATCATCCTGGCACCAAGAATGGTAAGGTGGATGCTTTATCATGCAAATTTGGGACAGATACAGAAGATCAACAGGAATCATGGAATATCCTAACCTCGAACACTTATGTCTATGTACTACACTCCAGAGTATGGTAGAGAAACTTTATTTGTGGTAAACTATGATTCCTACAAGCAAAATCCCATTGAAGATTGCAGAACGTCATTGGCTCCCTTTTAGAATTCATCTCTCTATCTTCCCATTAGAGACCTCCAACAACTAGCTATTAGCTGGTGCTGTGACACCAAGCTGGCTGGACACCCTGGTTTCCCAAAAACACTGGATATATTACAACGCCAGATGTGGTGGCCATCTATGAGGGCAGATGCACGCCTACATATCCTTACATGTGCAATTTGCGCCCAAAGTAAAAGACACCCTGGGAAATCCATAGGACTTCTACGTGTCATGCCCATCCCTCGAGCACCATGGCAAACTGCATCAATGGATTTGGTTGTAGAGTTACCTCCTGTAGACAAATACATTACCATCTTAGTGGTTGTTGATTCATTTTCCAAAACCGAACATTTCTTAGCATGTAGAGGCATACCTAAGACTGCTGAATTTATTTATTTATTTTTTCATTTATAAAGCACATTAAACCGATCAAGGCTGTTACAACCGGTTACGGAGATTTTTTTTTTTAAAAAGTCAACAAAAAACTGAAACACAATGGGGAGGGGGTAATCAGTGAAAGTTAGTTGAACAGGCAGGTTTTCAGTGTTCTTCTGAACACCCAATACGATTGTTTTGCTCTCAGTGCCGGCGGGAGTGCATTCCAGTGTCTAGCCGCAAAGGTAGGAAAGCTTGCCCCTCCAGCTTTGGCCCTTTTGAATTTAGGTAGAAATAGCCTGTTGTTTTTCCTACACATTTTCCGACTCCATGGTCTCCTGTCTACTTTCATAACTGATATGGGTTCCCAGTTTACCTTCAAATTTTGACAGGCTTTAGCATCAGTGTTGGGCATCGATTTACGCTATTCTTCGGCCTACCATCCCTAGACGGATGAGCAGAACGAACATCTGAACCAGACTCTTGAACAGTATTTACAGTGCTTCTGCTTATAAACCAGGAGGACTGGTTGTCACTGTTCAGCACTGTGTATAACACTGCCTGCCATTCCTCCATTGTCTCTCAGTTGTTTGCTTTGTATGGAAAGGACCCACATATGTTAGCAGATCCCCTGCTTCTGTGTTCATTGATTCCAGAGGCTAAACACATGGTGAGACATATCCGTAACATTCAAACCAGTGTGTCGGAAAATCTTGTTGCGGCCCGAGAAGCCCTTAAACGTTGGGCTGATAAGAGAACGGAACAACCTTTGTACAAGACAGGTGACCGTGTGTGGTTGTCCACAGAGTACTTACATCATCCTCGAACCCGTAAACTACTACCCAAGTACATCATGCCTTACTCCACAGATCAGGCTATCAATCCAGTAGCGATGCATCTGGTTTTATCGTGGAAGATACACCCTGTCTTTGCATATTCATGTTGAAACTGAATGATCCAGGTACCCATTGGTTTGTCAAACCTATCCCTGTAGACTTCAAAGGTTCAGATGAATATGAGGTCCACACCATTTTAGATGCCCTACTGGCTTGAAGATCGTACTTGGCAACCTGCTTTCAATGTACATGCTCCTCAGTTGGTATCATTTTTTCTGACTCAATAAAACATCCAGATTTCAGCCTTTGCAAGGAGGGTCAGAGGTGGGGTACTGTCGTGGCCCAGTGTAGATGCCACTGTCTGCAGGGTTGGCAAACACTGTGGCGGTTACAGGCACGCCGACAATACATGTCCCAGTGGACTGAGGGGTAGTCACATTGTGCCACACAGCACAATCATCACGTGACGCAATAGTTACGTGGTAGGGATGTACGCAACATACCGCCGCATACAGCAAACCAGTGGCAATCCGATGAGAAGCTTTGGCGCAGCAGAGATGGTGCGCTACAACTAAAGTCAATTCTGAGCCCCGTTGTTTTCGTGCGTCTTCCTACCGTTCTTTTCTTTCAAAAACATTTCTTTATTCAGGTTGCCATTACAGAACAGTAAAATACCATAGCAATCGTCTTGACTATTAAAGCACATACCAACATAATCTAGACATGGAAACCAATAGCAGACACCTCTAAATTGTGTGGGACATTACAGATGGCAGTAACGTTTGAAGCCATGCAGAGCAAAAGGTTTGCTTTTTTTCTATTGTGGCAGGTCAGAAGGAGGACACGGTCACTGATTCTCCAATTTACCGGTGAATGTATTAAATTAAAGAGGAAATACCTATCTATCCCTATACTATGGAATTCCATATGTAACAAAACTAACTAAGGTGTTTCTCAGTAATCAGTGAGTCCAAATTAGAATCTCTCCAACTAACCTTTATCTAACAAGACCACTGTTGTACCAAGAATGTCTCTCTTCTCCTGTACACTGGAGTTTCCAGATAGTTCACTTCATAAGTAGATCTTTAAGTAATTCCGAGTAACTGCAACAGTTCATACAGTTTTTATATTTTGGTTCAACTTTAGAGTGTTCTCTCTCCGATAGATTTTTTTTCTTTTTTTTTGCCTTCTCTTTATTGTAATTATCCTTCTATTCTTCAATCGTTATGTTATCTGTTGGTTAGGGCCCTCTCCTCTGGATATCTGACCTTTTGCACACTGTTTTCAATTTCGTATCCCCTTTTAGGTTTGATCTTTTTTTCTCTCTTTCCAATTTCTCTTCCAGGTTTCTTTCCTTCAGATAACGCTCTTCTTTAGTTATAGCTTCTTGGTGTGAATGTATTCTATTCTGCATATTATGAATTTGCGATTCACTTCCTCTGCTACCTTGACTGGGACGAGTATGAGTATCCCAATAATGATTCTCCTTCACTTCATTCCATAGTAATACCTAATCTCTACTGTGATGAGTAGGAGCGTTCCAATAATGATTTGTTGCCCTCTGCCATTTTACCCGTTTACTCTTATGTTCAGGTCAGGGGTAACATCACTGGGTATATGTCTTGGCTGGCACCTTCTCTCCTGTTCGTCAGAAAAGTTTCCTGGGGGTTCTGGATTGCTTTCTTTTCCATCTGTGCTCAACGCAAAATCTCTGTCATCTTGCTTGCGGGTAACACAAGCTGCACATTATGCACAGTGGTATCTGTGTTATTTTCAGGACCCCTGGTCCACCACACTTTGGTTGTGGTTATGCCACCACTCGGTTCCTCAGATGCCTTGTGTCGGCATTTGTTTCTCCCGCTTCTCAGGTTCTCTCTCTCTCTCGATCATAGTTTCCACGTATCTTCCCAGTTCACAAGCCAGGAAGCAACTGTCAGGAATATTCACAGCCAACGGAGGTTGGTGATCAAACCTGCTGGCATTCCTATCAGATCCTTTAAAGTATCCCCTTCAGCCCGTTTTCATGACAGGATACCTGTTTCCTCTTTACGATTGCGGTCGCAGACCCTTTCTCGTTACTTGTTGCCATGCCGCCGGTTTCAGCATCTCTCTACGCGTCTCCTGGCAGGCCGGAGAAAGAGTGCCTGTCCGACTCACGTGACACCCAAGAGTCGTACAGCAAAGACATAAAGCCCACCCACACGTCATAACCAATGCTTCTGATTGAAGTTCAGGACTTCCGTGTTTGCTGCTTTGTGAACTTTGAAACCTGGTATCTTTGCCCCTGCTTTGTTTTTCTGGTCTTGATTTCTTGGCTCCATTCTGTGATCCTGTCCACTGTCGGATTTCCCCCTTATCCTGTTTCTTCTCTGCATGCAGTTGTCCACACACTGCCTGCAGTTGTCCGCACGTTAACCCGGATTGCTACCCAGACTGCATTTACCTACGTTCTGTACTTGTCTTTGCCCGCAAGTTAACAAACCCGGCCGCTACCTGGACTGCATTTGCCTACGTTCTGTACTTGTCTTTGCATGCACGTTAACAAACCTGTACTGCTACCTGGACTGCATTTGCCTACGTTTAATCCTTGTCACTGCCCTCACGTTATCAACCTTGGTCTGCACCACAGACTGCAACGGTTGGACGTCCACTTACAGTTCTTGTCAGCACGCTGTCTACCTGACGTGCCTTCCTGGTTTCCATCTGCTCTATCCCGGATACACCACAGGGGATCTACACATCTATGGCAAAGGAACTAGAGATACTTGCTGAGTGTGCCATCCTTCAAGTAGGCGTCCTCGTGCTGTCGGGATAGCCCATTCAGGATTCTGCCTATTGACATCTGGAACCCATTCAGGCGTCCTTGATTTTCCTACTTGATTTTCCCATTCTACCTGTTTATTGCCCCCCCTTGCTGTTTTAGATATCCAAGGGGGCTAGCTTGAGGACCTCCAATCATCTGCCGCCCACCTCTTCTTCCAGCCTGATCTACTTCTACACTTGGAGGTGGGTTGTCTCTCATAGGGAGGCAGGGTTTTCTCCTTGCTCTTCTAGTCATACTGATTACTTTTCCTTGTTTCTGCAGCTGGTGAGTCGCGGGGTGTCTGTCTCCTCTTCCACTTATTAGATCTCTCTGTCTGTTCCTTCTTCACAGCACAGGGTTACAATTGTGAGAAGAATTCTATGGCTACAGTCCAGGCGTTCCTGATCCAGCACTCTTCCTCAAGTCGATACCTTCTTGGCGCTGAGTCCTAACAGCAACTTTGTATCTTGCAGGCTTCCTCTCTTCTGGTCCAGCCTCCTCCCCTTCTTTTTAAGACATAGTTGTGGGATTTCCCATGCGGAATCTCATATTCTGTCTTCTCTGTTTGTTTCCCAGTCTATATTCCTCCATGGATCTTCTTCGTCTCAGTAAAAAGAGGTTTATGTTTTAAAAGTCAAAGCCTCTCGACAACAGTAACACATTTTGGTGGTTTCTTCCCACTTTTCTTTCCTGGAAGTGATTGAAGATGTATAACTAGAAGATGTTTTATTTTATTTATATGTATGGTTTATATGAAACCTTTATACATTAAGACACATGGAACGACTCTTACACTTCATTACAACAATTTCAGTTAAACTTCATCAAACCCATCAATAGTTCGTTGTCGATACACTAAAATTAACGCTTACATTTCACTACAATTTCAATTAAAATTCATCAACCTTCAGTATTTCATTGATTCACAGCCATCAGTCATTCATTATTAATTTGCTAAAATATATTAATATATATTTACACATTGTACTTAGTTACTTCTAATTTATCACAATTACTTAAACTCTTAATTTATTTCAATTATGCAATCTTAAAATAAAAAATCATATTTTGCATCGTATGCAAATAAATATCACGGTACCCTACTTCCCCTCAGCTATTCAAGACACCGGGATTTACAATGTATGTCACTCACATACTCAATTAATGTTTTCTCCAAGTAACTGAAGTACTCCCTTAATAAAGTGTAACAGGGCTAAAGTGATGTTTTTTGTTCCTTATAAACAGCATAGTCCACAAGGTTTCTGCTCGATCCACAGTTTAAAAAACAAAAACACATTTAAATGTGTTTATTGGCATTTTTAAAATATACATGTTGAACGGTGTACATACGCCCAGTTGTATGTTCATACTGTATAGTACAACAGGCCACTAAGCTCGAACAGTATAGATCAAATGAGGGAGAAGGAACAGAACAAGGAAGAGAGGGTAATCAATATCAGAGAAGGGAAACCAAAAAAGAAAGGAGAGAAACGAAAGAAAGTAAACCAACCAAGAATAACAACCAATTGCAGTAGTATAGTGCATAATTCTGCTGTCCTTTATTTGTTCCACTTCGCGTTGAATGTGAGTCAATAGTATTTAAAAGTTGCAGTCTGCATGCAAGGGGGGGGTGTGTAGTATGCTTTACAAGTGACAAGCTGTGCAGTAAGGGCTAACACAAATGTATATCTCCTCTAAGGAAGGTCACAGTGGCTTGTAATCGGAACAGTAGAGAGCAATGTTAACCAATGCTTTCCATGCATCAAAATGGAGTCCCACCTCTCCTCCGTGTACATTGATAGAATGTCCCCATGCTGTTGTCTCAGCCGTGCTCCAGCGCTGCATTTCTTTCAGCCATATTTCATACTGCGGGCCCTTGTTCAATTTCCAAGTCATGGCTATGGATCTTTTACCTAGTATACAGGCTAAGTCCATTAACCTGGAGATTTGTTATGTTTACTATTTCTGGTGTACATACCCAGTATGCATTCTTGTGGTCTCCATTTGTATCTAGTTATCCCAGCGCTTTCACAGGTGTGCTTAATTCTAGACAAAACCTTTGTGCGGAGTCACATTCCCAGAACATGTGCAATACATGTGCCTCGTCTTGTCCGCATCTAGGACAGGTGGAAGCCTCAGCTTTATTAAATTTAGCAACTCTAGCTGGAATCAAATTTGTACGGTGAAGGACATTGACCTGTAGGAGTCTGAACCTTGCATTGCGTGAGACGTGTTTGCCAAGACGGAGAGCCCACAGCCACTGTTTGTCTGTGACTTCTCCCAGATCTGCCTCCCATCTGGCCCTGAGCTTTGCTTGGTCTGTGATTGTATTGTCTACTAGGGTCCTGTATACCCGAGACACCAATCTCCAGCCATCTTCTAATTCATGAATTAGTGTTAGGAGCGTGTTTGGTTGTGTTCTGTTGGCCAGTCAGACCAGCAGCGTTTGGCGAATTTAGTTAACTGCATGTACCTTAGAAACTGCCCTTCCGGAAGACCCTCTTTTTGAGTGAGGTCTGAGAAACCCTAAAAACCCCACTCTCATACATGTCTCACCAAGTTGCTATGCCCACGTCTTCCCAGCACATGTTATCTTCGACTCCTGATGGTCTCACTGTGTGTTGACCAGTAGCGATCTATGTGGCGAATACGGTTGTGTAAGCTTCGGAATTATCATGGTTCGTTGCCAGACTTGTCTGCCCAATGTCACCAGTAGCGGGCGAGGTACCTGCTTTCTCAAGGTATGCCAAAGGGTGTCTCGTATTTGCACGTGTCAGATCAGGGCCTCTAGCAAAGTATGTTCTGTGTTGGGTTTGTCTGCTAGCCATTTGGCAGTGAAGCCGAGTTGCGCCGCCAGATAGTAGTATTCTAATTTTAGTAGTTGTACTCCACCTTGTTCAAAGGGGAGTGTCAGTATTGTTGTAGACAGCTTGTCTCTCTTGGGGCCCCACAGGAAGGTTCTTAGCGTGGATTCTAATTCCCGAAAGGAAGAAGCCGTTATGTAGTAGGTAACTTCGTGAATCCGTACACCAATTGTGGTAGTATGTTCATCTTTGTGATGGCCACCCTGCCGATAAGCGAGAGCGGTAGTCGGGACCAAAATGTCATTGACTTTCTAACTCCTTCCACCGCTGTGTGTTTAGAGCATGTGTTTGTTTCGGGGTATGTGTTACTTTTATACCCAGGTACCTGAATGACTCCTGTTCCCACTTCAATCACCAATCCAATTTTCGGGTCAGTTCTGTGTCAATTAGTCATGCTAGGGGGAAGAGACATGATTTTTGTTCATTAAACATGATCCCAGAGAACTTTGCAATGTTGTCTAGTATCTTGAGTAGCAGGAGACGTTGTGATGTGGTTGGCTTAAATAAAGTAGCACATCATCAGCATACAATGAAAGTAGATGTGTGGTATTTCCTATACGTATTATTGCATCAAGGTATTCCTGCCTAAGGTATGCAGCGATAGGTTCCAGCGCTAGTATATAAAGCATTGGAGAAATAGGGCACCATTGGCGAGTCCCTCTCTGTATGTTGCATAGCTTAGATACATAATGCCCCATTCTGACTCTGGCAACAGGAGAAGTGTAAAGTCGCTTGACCCATCGTCTGAAATGAGCTCCCAATACAAAACTTTTTAGGGCAGCTTCAATCCATTCCCAATAAACAGAATCAAAATCTTTAACTGCATCTAGTGATGCTATTACATAGTGTTCCGGGCGTCCATTTGTCTGTTCTATGACATGTTGTAGTATGCTTAAGTTCAGGATGGTGTTACTGTTTGGGACGTAACCGGTTTGGTCCGGATGTATTAGTGTCACTATGCATTGCCGGATTCGGGATGCCAGCATTGTCGTTAGCAGTTTTACGTCACAATTAAGCATAGCCAATGGTCTGTATGAATCGCACATGTCTGCAGGCTTCCCGGGATTAAGAATGGGGACTATCCATGTTTCTCTCAGCGTTTCCGGAAGTTTCCCTGTCTCAAAGGTTTCCTCAAAGACCTTCAGGAGGGTCAGGGCCACTGTGCTTTGGTATGTTTTGTAAAACTCCCAGGTAGTCCGTCGCTACCCAGCATCTTCCCTGGGGCAGATGCAGTGATTGCAGCTTCTAATTCTTGTAGGGTGAAGGGTTGGTCTAAGAGGTCGCGTTGACTGAGAGTGAGTGTGGGGAGCCTGATCTCTATAAAGGATTCCTTGATGTTGTTTGCAGGGACATGTGTATTGTGAGTGTATAACGTGGCATAGTAAGTGTCAAATATGTAATTTATTGCAGATTGCGCTCTCCATGGTTCCCCACACTTGTCCCTCAGCAGAGTGATTGGTATTTTGGGATGTTCCTTGCGGCATAGCCAAGCAAGGAGCCTCCCTGATTTGTCTCCTTCTGTATGTGTGCGCGCTGTGTTAGCTGCATAGTCAAACTTGGATAATCGTTCCCAAGTAGTTTGGTGATCTTGTCGGGCTTCCCGGAGGGTTTACTCTGAAACTCCTCCCGTGGGCTGCATTGTTTCCAGCTCTCTTACTTTACTTTCTAGAGCCTCTAGCTCTACTCTCAGTCGTCTAGGTACTCCTCCAGCCCCAGCAATTACCTCGCCCTTAGTGACCAGTTTTAGGGTTTTGCAGACTGTTCCCCATCTTTTTACGCTACCAATGTTAAAGTGTCAGTGTTTCTCTGAGTTGTTCTCTGAAGGCCAGGTCTGACAATGCATCAGTGGACAGGCACCATGTCGGGACCATAATTCCACATCACGATAAGGGGAGAGTGGTCCGTTGTTACTCGGGCCATGTATTCTGCGCTGGCAAAATTCCACACTCGCAAAGATGTTATCTAGCCTTGTGTGAAGGCTGTGCAGGGAGAAATAGTAGGAGTATTCTCTCTGGTCAGGGTGAATCTCTCGCCACACATCTGTTAGTGCTAGTTCCGTCAGTGCTGCATTTAGGGCTGTTGACGCTGGGGAGGTTTGGGACATAAGTGGAATGGACCTGTCTTGTGTTATGTCTTTCACACAATTAAAGTCCTCGCCCCATATAAAGAAGACACCCCTGTGGGGAGTTATACGGGCTGTGAGTGTTTGTATGTATGCTGATATGGTTTGATTCGGGAAATAAGAATTGTCTATAACTATCTGCACATCACCTATATACCCCTTAAGGATGACATATCTGCCCTCTGCGTCTTCATCACAACTCAGAAACTGAAAGGGCAGTGAGTCATTGACCCATGTGAGGACACCCCTTGCATATTTAGAATATGAGGCCCCATATACTGTGCCACCCCAATATTTTGCCATGGCCTCTTGTTCCTTGCTTGTCAGGTGGGTCTCTTGTAAGAGGGCTATCAGGATCTTCTTGCGTTTAAGATATGACTTGATCCAGTTTCTGCGTATGTATGTGCCAACGCCTCTGACATTCCATGTAACAATTTTAATCTGTGTCATCTTTCCATGTGTGTATTACTGAATGGGACGCATTAGCACTCCGTATCCCAGGGGATACCAAGGTGTGGGATTGCAAGTGGTGCGACACAGTCATCTTCTTTGATCACTCTCATGTTTAAACAGTATGGAGGACAAAGGGCATAAAGTTTCTTCTTGGTTGGGTGAATCGTGTCACCTCTGTCTCAGAAGTCTCTCAAGGGAGTCGCTTGGCCGTGTACCAAGGTATGCGTTGGTAATGTTCTGGGAACTGCTTCATTAGCACCCAGGGCACCTGCGAGCACCCGGAGGAGTTCCTGTTACCGATCTGGAGCTCTGTGGTATTAAATGAATGCAGGCACTGTTGTCTCGATGCGCAGATCCTTCTCAGCGCCGTTCCCAGAGTGGTGCTTTGCGTGTATTCCGCCATCTTGCCTGCAGTTTTGGCGTGCTCGTCTGTCTTCAAGTCGATTTTTCGGCATCTTCGCTGCCTCAAGTGCACCCAGATTTGCACAACCTGAGCAGCGGAGATTAGCTGACGGTTATCTGGACCAGCTAAATACAGAGAAACAGGCTAATAAATGCTGTTTGCAGGATCAACATAGGATGAATGGCAGAGCTGGATGCACACGCAGCTTAACTGCATGAGCTCCAGGTCACGCCCCCCTCGATCCACTGTTATAACACCATTATATGCAAAATCAAGCACCTGAGCCACTTATCTCTAAGTAAAGTCAATTTTTCACATTGAGTAATAGGATGTTGCCAGGACTCATCACATCGACACAGTCTGCACCAACGCTCTTCACGAGGGAGCCCCCTCATTGGTCCAACCACATCTAATAATAATAAATAATTTAATTTAGCAATTATATAGCGCTACGAACCATCAGGTATCTGAGCGCTGCTTATTATTACCCACGGTGTGTGGTGCTCATTTATTGACCTCGGAAGGATGAAAGGCTGTGTTTGGCCCTGCCGGGATTCGAACCTGCATCAGCAGACTCTGAACAGATGTCAAATCGAGCACTCTACTCGCTGTGGTATCGGACCAGCAGGATATCATACCGAAAACACATATATGTTTCCCTTACCTACAATCAGGAAACAGCATGAAATAGCCGGCAGTTTATTAAATTCTGGTTTGACGTGCTTTTAGTGCTCATAGGCCTTGTAACCCAACATGCTGTTACACTGGTTACACCAGTACCAAATTGTGATTTTCTTCTTAAGCAAGTTGGGATTTACTGCCAACTCATCAGTACACAACCCTACCTTTCTCAGACCTGCGAGGTATTCAAAGTAGAACTCATTTAGAGGACACAATGTGCCCACAATGCAAGTTGGGCCAACATCTTCCAATAAAGTTCCCATACAGGATTCAACAGTTTGTTGAGTAGCATCAGCTTCTTATAGATAAATGAGTCCCATGATTGTAGCCCAAGAGCTACCCTCAGAAAAGCTATTGGCAGTGATCCAGGGAGTCGAAGACTGAGCTTCCACACAAAATCCTCCAATCTATCCAAGGAATATTTCCTAGGAATGCAGAGTACTTCCAACATATATGTCACTGATGGTACTACTTTACCCTTATAGTAGTCCAACAATGGGCATGGGGTATAAGCGCAATATTTGGTATAGATTTTGCACATTTGCGCAGCCGATTGGCACAACGTCCCACACAAACTCTCAATGATCCTACTGGGGGCTCTTGGTAGCATACAATGGAAAGCCCAGGTAGACGAAAGTGTCAATGATGCAAATTAACAAGGGGGGGTCCTGGGAGCCCCTCTGCCAGACATTAGTCCTGGTTACGAGAGATTTACCCAGAGTCTTTTGCTCACTATCTTTCACAAAGAAGAAATATCCCAAACATATCAGTCTTTGTCCTGCCCTGGGGCAGTCCAGCACCGAAATGCTAGACAATTCTCCTCGGAACAAGAGTACCAACAGAAACCCCTGACATGTGTTTCGGTCTGGTTGGACCTCACCAGTAGGCTGGATCTGTGCCTCTCTAAGAATAGTGAGCAAGGGGTCCACATCTGGATTCCCCTAATAACTTAGGGTGAGACCCAAAGTTACTTAAATATGCAAATTAACAAGGGGGGTCCTGGGAGCCCATCTGCCAGACATTAGTCCTGGTTACGAGAGACTTACCCAGAGTCTTTAGCTCACTATCTTTCACAGAGAAGAAATATCCCAAACATATCAGTCTTTGTCCTGCCCTGGGGCAGTCCAGCACCGAAATGCTAGGCAATTCTCCTCTGAACAAGAGTACCAACAGAAACCCCAGACACGTGTTTCAGTCTGGTTGGACCTCATCAGTAGGGTCAATCTGTGCCTCTCTAAGAATAGTGAGCAAGGGGTCCACGTCTAGATTCCCCTAATAACTTAGGGTGAGACCCAAAGTTACTTAAATATGCAAATTAACAAGGGGGGGTCCTGGGAGCCCCTCTGCCAGACATTAGTCCTGGTTAAGAGAGACTTACCCAGAGTCTTTAGCTCACTATCTTTCACAAAGAAGAAATATCCCAAACATATCAGTCTTTGTCCTGCCCTGGGGCAGTCCAGCACCAAAATGCTAGACAATTCTCCTCGGAACAAGAGTACCAACAGAAACCCCTGACACGTGTTTCGGTCTGGTTGGATCAACATATTCAGTACACCACTTGTTAGGCCCCAACAATATAGTTTGTTCAGAAGCAAGGAATGGTCAACATAATCGAAAGCTGCAGTCAGATCAACACATGCAGTATACAAAGTCTGACCAGTGCAACAAAGTGACAATCATTAAGTTTAGGGAACAGCCTAACCCGGACTTAAAGCCAGTCTGATATTTCCGGATAGCATCAGTCTCAGCAATCCATTGTTCAAAATCTTGCTGAACCAATTTATCAAATATTTTGCTACATGGATTGAAGGATGAAAACAGCAGTGGGAGGAGGGGGCACAGGCAGCACTTCAGAGGGCGGTGGTGGAGGAACGTCAGCTCTCCTGTCCGAGATGGCTGCCTGCGCTGCGACAAAGCAGGACTGCACAGCCTGACCTATCACCCGGCACTCAACGCCATCCTGGCAGTCACCAGCCGAATGTTAATGTTAAAGGACATTTGTACCGTGCACTATCACCACCGGGGTGGTCCCCTGGTGCTCTGGCGGCTCTGAAAGAGGAAAGGAAAGGTGATTAGTGGGAAGTAGCTTGAAAAGTGCAAGAGAGCAGTGATGTGCTGTTAGCGGCCTCAGCCCGGTGGGTCCGTTGGCTGGGCCTGCAGTGTTTTGCGGCCGGTAGTCATTGTGTACTGTTGTGCGAGTCTGAGTGTTTTTTGTTTTGTTGTTGCAATGTAGTGAAGTTTATGCGGTTTGCTGTGCTGTAGGTTTGTCAGTGTCAAAGTCATTGATGGCACCTCGGGAGCCCTGCTGCAGCGAGCCACAGGTCTGAGCGGTGAGTGCGGGGCTCAGGGGATGGGGCGCCTAACCTGTGAGGGTTGTTACCTAACTTACTGTTGCCGGTGTCTGAAGGACTCTCTTAACTGCGATGCCTGCTCCTTCTCTTTCGATAGTAAAGCAGCGAGGCTTGAATCCCTCTCCCTCCTTCTCCGTGACTTGGCCTTTGGTGGTGTCAGGTTTCCCTCCAACACCCTGGGGGACAGTGACAGCTCCGCTTACACAGTGGCACACGTGCACGGGAGCCGTCATGTCCCATAAGCACAAAGAAGCAATATGTAGGAGCAGACTTGCTTATCTGGTTTATGTAATGCCCGAGCTTTCCTTAGCAGGTCATAGGAAAGATGTAAAAGTTTGCGGTGACAATATCATTATTATTTATGTAATGTGAAATATAGACTTCAAGTTTCACAGCAGTGCAAAGTCAACACGTGCGGGGTTCGGGAACACATTGTTTGCTGAAATGCCTTGTTAAGTGTTGTATGCAGCGCTTTACACGTGTTACTATTTACAAAAACTCCCCAGTGTTTGTTTGTTGACCCTGGAGCATGGATGGCAATTGCTGGCCGCTTTCTAATCTCTCCCACCCTCGTGTCTTTATGTTTTCTGATTCACCGTTAACAATCATAGTGATATAACTGCACTTTTTTGGGTTGAGAAGTTAATGCTGGATTATTGCACTCACGCTAGGCAGAGGCACGTGTTTCACATTCTAATTATTAATTACTTTCCTCACAGTAATATTGTAATATCATCCAATTTCTCCTTCTCTCCACAGCAGATGCTGGCAAGGACGATGGGCGGTGTCAGATCGGCCGAAGTGAGCACTTGTTTTACTTTCTGTAACAACTGCTTTCCCTGCTTGTGTCAACTGACCCGCTGCGGATTTCTTTCCACCGATGGTAACTGATGATTTCAAACCCTCACTCCTTAAACTGCAGGGGACTCGCTGTGCTCGTGCAACACCTTGGGCACAGTTGAAATCTCCGTGAAAACACTCCCTTCTCACTCCACTGGGTTTGGGATGTTTTAGAAGGATGCTTTGGGGCATGATCCTCCGAGTGTTACCTCAAAAAGCAGAGAATCCCCTCGGAGTGGCGCAGCCCCCACACATCTTAAGAGGAAGAAAGACCTGCTCTACTCATGTTGTACAAACATCGGGTTTTACCGTTTGTTTCAGGGACGTGCCTTCCATGTATTACACAGAGTATCATTGCTAAGGCCATCTGGGACTACAGCACGTGTTCCCTTCGCTTTAATAATCAGGTCTTCGACAGCTTCACGACTCATGTGCCTTTCCCAGCAAGGCAACATGCTTCTGTCGAATTCTAGTTCAGCACATGATTCTTTGTTGAATTTCCCCTTATAATAAGCGCACCAAATATCTTCAGAATTAGGATTTGATTGTGTTTCGTACAGCTAAACTGGCTCCCTGGCCTTACAGACTAACATAAAATGTTTTAACAACCAATTTAATAATTCAACGCTTTCAGTTCCCCCCAACAAATAAATAATTAATAAGATCTACTTCCTCCCTACCTATCCCTTGGTTCCTACGTCTCCTTACCATCTTCTCAAGGCGTCCCGCTTTCTCCCCGGGGCCATGCCCCTCCATCTTCAAAACCTGTTCCCCCGGGGTAGCCCGTTTGTGCAAACAGCACCACCCCCATCCTTTCCCGCGCTATTCCCCCAATGTGCTTCACTCCCCCCTCATCTAAAGGGGCCACGCCCCTGGCAACCAACAAACTAAATAACATAGAACTCCCCTCTACACCAAACTCCTCCTTCCTATGACCTGCAGCCAGGCTGACCTGCCACATCAGCAACGAAAAACTCTACATCACAACTTCCCTACTAATGCCCCAGCCTGTCACGACAAAACTGCCCAAACCCCTTATGGCCCTTAACAATAAAAACCCTAGAAATATATTGAGGGGGAAAAAGTGCCAAAACTTACTTATTACTGAGAAAAAAACCCTACCACAAACTGTAAAACTTTAAAAAAAAAACCTTCCCCTGCTAATAAAAAGAGGGTGGGAGGGAGGGGACAAACGCAAGTCCTAACTGTCGCCCGCTCCAGAACCTTCCCCCGCACTTAAATACCTCATAGGGCGCTCTATGCGCACGGCAGCTGGCTGGCCTGTGCAGTGCCAAAAATCACCCAGGGGCCCCCCTTTCGTCTTACTGCACAAAATACCCAGAGTCGCTTGTAGTGAAAAAGGTTGCTTTAATGTGATAGGCCAAAGCTCATTAACCGCTAACCATGCCCCCTGCAACAGAAAAACCCTCTGTTAGTTAAGATTTCCACAGAGTTGGTAAATCTTCCTTTCCTGGTTCAACCCCAGAACGTTTTGCTTTTCTAGTGGGATATTTTTCATTAATACCTCAGTGAGTGGGAACCTTTTTCCACACTCACCTAATCTTTAACTCTTTTTATGGGTGTCATTTTTAAGACTTTCCATAGTCTTTTTAAAGTTATCATGTTTAACAACTTATTGGCAATAAGTGCCTGTTGTTGCTGTGTTGCCCTAAGGGCTCCCCATTTAACTTTCTTGTGCTAACCTTGAGTGAACTACAGTTCCCAAGGGTAGAAAGGATCTTTGGATCCCTTTTACATTTTATTCTGTGAAACCAGCACCCCCCACCCTATGTGGAGTGCTGGGGAGATACAATGTATCCCCTTTCACATTAAAACTGTAACAATTCTGTTACAGTGACAAGCTAACCTTTAATGGCTGGTGGGAGTGATACCTTTTACTAATTTGGTGGACCTTTACCTCGGGCTGTGATCACAGCTGCAGCAAAGGCACCTAAGGGTGCTCATTTTACCAAAATGGCCCCCGTCTTCTTTTTCTGCCATTTTTGCATGTATTGTCATTTCTTGTTCCTTCCCCTGACAACCAGGGCGGGAAATTCCTTTGTGTGAGTTTTGTCTTTGGCGGGAGTCCCCTGGACACCCCGCCCAGGCTCCCGTCAGTCTGTAAGCACAGGAAGTGGGGGAGGAGTCCAAAACCTCCCCCTCCTTTGTCTTATGCCTTGCTTCAACTGGGACAAATCCTAGTGGGGGGCTGGCTGTCCTGATTGGACAACCAGATGTCCCTTTTTTGTAAAATGCGGGGAGAGAATGCAGAGGTTGTGCTGTAGTTCCTGATAAATACTGGAAACCTGGAAGCTGAAGTCATGTCGACCACTGGAACAGAAAACCGAAGAGCATGACGAAGGAAAAGTAGCAGAGACAATTTCCATCGATAGGAGAGCCTGCTGCAGCCCTTCCTTCCAATCGACCTGGGGGCTCTGAAAAGGATGACTCGAACCCAGAGCCTGGTGAGACCCACTAGAGTCAAGAAGACCTACATTTTGAGCCATCCCACGGGTTGCTGCAACCTTACATTCTTGCAATACCCCAATACCCTGGGACCTCCAGCCACTGTGCTGTGCATGGTCTTCTGAATCCCGAATCTCGCTGGAACTTCGTGGGCATCTTGGTGTATCTCCAGAGACACAAATCGAGTCCGAAAAGTCCCCTCACAAGAGCGGTGGACCTTTAAGACAATGAGAATTCAACCGAGATTTTCTGTCTTCTTCTGTGCTTCTTAAAAAGGCGCCAAATCTGCGGAACCGCATTCATCCGCAAGGTAAATCTTGCTGAGAGCCTTCTTCATCGATCCCTGCTGCAAAGTCCCTTCTGAGGTCTTGTGTTCAATCTCCAGGACACGGAATCCACTGACCGGGTATTTGGCTGCAGTCCTGCTGCAATCTCTTCTTCATTGCTGAGGTAGTGTGTTGGCTTGGGTATATACTTTCTGTGTATTCCTGGGGTGTTTTCTGTGATTGGGAGGTCCCTCGTCCAGAGCACCCAGTCCCAATGCTAGAATCGTGCTAGGGTTTCCTCTGTGAAGCCCCTAGACCCTCTTCTAACTCTAAAAGTAAAGTACTCACCTGTTTGCCCAGTTTTCCTAGGGAACTCTGACTTTTGCTACTAAAGAACTTATTCTAACACTGCCTGTTGGTCACTAGTCCTAGTGATCCCCCTTCTGCCACTGAGAACACTCATGCTCCAAGAATAAGGAAAAGACTTTGAAGGGATTGGGACTCCTGCCTAGAAAAGAAAGTGTTTTACTTACTTGTAAAGAGTTGTTTGGTAACTGTAATTCTAAGAGTGAACAGTTACAAAAGTTCTTACCGATCTTGAATGTGTGATGCACTATTCTTAAAAGTATGGTTAACATCTTTTCTTCCTTAGCCACTGTTTTGCCAGTCTAATAGAAAGTAGATGTGAAGGTATTTTACTCTACTGTCATTAGTTGTGCCTCTATACAAAAGTAATGTGTTAGTTTCACCAGGTTAGTCCTGTTAGGATAACTGTATGAGTGTCCCCCAACTGGGTCTTGCTTCCCCTGACTTGCTGCTAGCCTGTCCTTAATAAGCCTACATTGGGTTGTTGCCTACCTAGAATAACTATTCAGTAAAGTGTGACATTGGGTTTTACTTTCCGCTTCATTGTGAAGTTACAGTATGTGGGTTTCTTGTGTTAGCTGTGTGCCATCCAAAATAAGTTACCAGAGTTATTGCTTACCACAATCTGGGGTTCCCTGATTTCAAAAGCATCTGTAATTGTATATTACATCCTTAAGTTTTACTCACCTGGTATAACTGTGTGTTATGACAAAAGTAGCTATAGGTTTTTACTGCACCTAGGATAAGTGTTTCACTATTCAACAAAAGTACATTGTCCAGTGGACTGTTTATGTGATTTGTTCCAAGGGTCACAGTACAACTGGAAGGGCCTATTGCCCTTGTACTGCCCTTGTATTACTGAATGTAATTTGAAAGCAACCATTGTTCTTTTACTCCCAAAGAATAGGCTTGACCTATAATAAATGTGTATAACAAGGTTTTGACTTCCCTTGAACTACTGTTAGGTGTTCCAAAAAAGGTCTATACTTGGGTCTGTGGATTTCAAGTATAGTGTTGTGTTTTTATACTGTGATTTCGTATAATGTTTTAGTACTTACTTACCTCTAGATTTATCTGGGCCTACCGGTATTTAAATAAATCCTTTATGTTTACAATACATAGTGTTTCTTTGGATCATTTGTATTACAATTTCACTTGTACTGTATCTATTGCCCTCTCTCCCTCCTAAAATAAGACTGGCTGCTCTGTCTACGCTACCCTGAACCGAGGTGGTACAGCCTTATACTAAGAGTGGAGTCTTGTATTGCCTCAGCTGAATGGTTTTACTAAGCACTTAGTTGGACTTCAAAAAAACTGTCCTAACACCCTCCACCCAGGTGTTCTTTCTGCCCCACCCCCCACCATTTCTTTCTACCTCCAACTCCTTACTATCTCTTCCACCTGCAAGGTCAAGTCCAATAAATAATAACTATTCCCGTAAATGGACAGGTGAACTCCATCCTCTCTGAAAATCTTAAAATCTTCATAAACTATATCCTTGCGCTCTAAAACCTTCACTGTCGCTGAGGCACAACATTTTTCCATTTCTCTATGTATTCCCTTCCTAGCACGCTCTATTGCTCCTTCAATTCTCGCTCCCCTCCACACTCTCCGCGGCAACAGCTTAGACCAAAATACCTGTGCTTTGGGCCACATCTCCCGGATCCATACCAAATCCCTTTTCATTTTCCTAAGAAGAGCTACTCCTGTATCTCTTACCAGATCATTTTCCCCTGCATGAATTATCACCCCTTCTGGAGCCCCAAAGCGTTCCATCAGCCCCGCCAACATAGGGAGCAGCTGATCCCAGCGAAGCTCCCCTACACCGGACCACCTTACCAATGCCACCTTGTAGCTGCACCCCAATTGCCTGCCAAAAACCTTTTCTTCCGCCTCCTTCCCTGCCTACTTAACAATAGAGTGGCCCACAATCCAAATCTGCGGCATCTCCCCCGGCCTTCGAGCAGCCTCTGAAAAAGAAATTACAATAACACTTTCAAATCACACCCACCCCACCACCCTCGACACTCCTGTACTCCCCAAAGTCTATTCCACACAGCACCTTTACTCAAGTCCCTGACGTACCCTTTGTATTTCCCGGATTTCCACTGTCCCAAACTTTTCACCTTATCCTCCGATAAGCCAAATCTACTATCTTCAGATGCCGCACCCATCCTAAATGAATGAGTTCCAAACTCCTCCGCCTTTTCCCCTACTGCTAACAACACCTTCCGAAGCACCCCCAAAACCTGCGCTGCTGATACTTCCGCCCCATCCTCATGCTGAAAAACCAAACCCGTCCTAGCCCCACATAACTCCTTCCACGCCAAACCTGTCCACACCAGGCACAACTCCTTGCTCCCTCGACCCAGCAAAACCCAAGAGCCCTTTCCTTTTTGATCCGTCTTAGACCTCTTAATCCTGATGTCCAGCCCTGACTCCGTGAAATAAACATCTTCCCAACGCAGTCCACGTACCCCACTCTTTCCTCCCACAAGCTCAGAAACCCTAAAGGCCCCAAAGAACAGCCATGTAAAGCAAGTCGCAAACAACTCTCCGTCCCAAGCCGACCAGCAAACCCCCCCGCAGCCTGACATAACCTGGCTAGTAGGTCCGCCAATACCGGTCTCCTCTTGTCCTTCTCCCTCCTACTCTCCCTTGCCCATCCTTCCAACATCCAGCTCGCCATTTCTACACCGCTCGGCTGAAAACCCCAAAACCATTTCCCATAGAAAGCGACCTCTGCCATCTTCGTCGCTATAGTTGCCTTAGACCAACCCTTATCCATGCACCTCAAGAGGAAGTTAGTGACATCATCCCTTCTCTGCTCTTCCGCATCCCCCCTACCCTTCCAACTCCGAGCTCCACCTTTTATGAAGTCCTCCCATGCTCTCCTGTATGCCTCCCTAGAAGCAGGGGCAAGCAAACCCTCCACCAAAGAAAGCGCACTCAACTTCCTATCTTCCACAGCTCCTCTGGAATCCGCTGCCCCTCCTGTTCCGCTCCTGCAGCCAATCCATGGAATCTCTGCCATTGAAAACGAGATTATGCATCAGCAATGCCATTATCCTTCCCCGGCACATGTGTTGCCTTAAACGCCACATTCCCCTCCATGCAACGCAGAACAAACTCTCACATCAGTCTTGCCACCCTCTGATCCCTTGCCAACTGCCTGTTCAGTACATGAACCATGTATTTGTTTTCAATGTTGAAATTCACTTTCTTGTTCTGCAACTCCTTCCCCCACAACTCCATTGCAACCAACAAAGGAAAAAATTCCAGAAATGCTATGCTCCTCCCTTCCTTCAACCAACGCAATGGCCACTTCTCTGTGCACCATTTTCCTCCCCAAAACACTTCAAACCCTCCCGCACCAGCTGCATCTGAAAATATCTGCACTTCCCATGACACTGGATCCCCTTGCAACTACATGGACACCCCGGTAAAACTCTCCAGAAAACACAGCCAAATCCTACAGTCTTCCCGAACTGCACCTGATACCTTTAACCGATGATGTGGGCACTTTGATCCCGCCATAGACGGCGCCATGTTTCTGCAAAAAGTCTGCCCTGGGGCTACCACCTTGCATGCAAAATTCAGATGCCCCACCAGCCTCTACATATCCACTAGCGTTATCTTCCAAGCCCCTACCGCTTTCTCCAACACTCCTGTCAGTTTGCTCACCTTGTCGTGCGGCAAGCGTGAGGTCATGGTCAATGAGTCTAATTCAATCCCTAAAATGGTCAACACCATTGCCGGTCTCTCCGTTTTGTCTTCTGCCAAAGGCACCCCAACTCACCCATCAGGTCCTGAAAAATCTTTAGCATCTCCCCGCACTCCCTCTCAATGTCCGCCACACTAATGAACAGGAAATCATCTAGGTAATGTAGTACCCCTTCAAAACCAGAACTATATGAGAAAGCCCACTGCAAAAAGGAACTGAAATGCTCAAACAAGGCGCAAGAAATCGTGCACCCCATTGGCAAAGCTTTGTCAACGTAGATGCGGTCCTCAAATTGCATTCCCAGTAGCCAAAAATCCTCTGGGTGCACCGCCAACAACCTGAAAGCCGCCTTAATGTCGCACTTGGCCATGAAGGCCCCACACCCCGCTTTCCTCACCAAACCCACCGCCTGATCCACACTTGCGTATACAACCCCACACTCTTCCACGGCAATAAAACGTTGACAGACATGCCCTCAGGCCATGACAAGTGGTGTATCAATCTAAATTCCCCCGAGACTTTCCTGGGTACAACACCCAGTGGAGATACTACTAAATCTGCTTGCAGATCATGAAATGGCCCTACCCCCCTCCCCACCGCTATCTCCTTGTCCAATTTCTCCCTCTCCACTTCCACATTTTCCTTGTCGGACTTCAAATTCTCTGCCCACCGACGCACCCTTGGGCCCTGGTAACCCAGCCTGAAACCATGCCGGAAACCTTCTCCCAAAATCTTAGCCCCCTCCCTGTCCGGATAAAATTCCAACAACTTCTCCAACACCTCCAATTTAATTGGAGTAAAAACTTTTCCCCACAACCCCTCTGCCTCATCCTCTCCCCCTCCCCCTCTCTCCTTGTTGAAAAAGCTGAGTAAGTGGGTGCTTCCCCGCACACTTGCTACATTCATGTCTGAACCTGCACACGTTCCTTGTGCAGCCGTCCTTATTAAAGGCCCAGCATGCCGCTGAGGGTTGCCCTCTGCCTGCTCCCCCCCACCCCCTCGTGGGCGGGGCGACCAAGAAAGGGCCGGAAAGGCACAGGCAAACCACTTGCTGTGTGCAATGTCGAGGCAGGCCTCGTCAGTGCCATCCACTGCAGCCAGAGATCCATATCTATTTCACCCCAGACCGCCTGGCTGTTCCCTGCCATCCTTGTCCTAAACTCTTCATCGTAACGTACCCATGCAAAGACCCCAAAACTTGTAAATGCCTTTCTGATTACATCCATGTATTTTAGGAGGGCCACACATCTGTCAGGAAATTTCTCACAATAGACACTTGCCTAGATAATAAATACCGACGTCCAATTCTCGATCACTGGTACCCTTGGCCGCGATGCTAGATCCCTCTCCTCCTCCTTAGAACCCTCTTTTGCTCTCACTTCCCTATGAAGCAGTTTAAACACATCCACAAATTCCCCTGCCTGTATTTTATCCTTAGTTGTTGTCATCAAATGTGCTCCCAAAGGTTTCGTGATGCCCATGTATGGTCGTTTTTTCTCCTTGCCCTTCACCTCAACCTCTTTCTTTTGAAACCTGTTCCTCGGGCACCAATGGCTCAATCACCTTGTCTGTCTGTACCTCCAGTGAGCAATTATCCCTTTCTCCAACCGAGGCTCCAATAGCCTGTACACCAATCTCTCTCCTCACCCCTTGCAATCCTGCCCCTTCCCTTCTTGCCCCCAATTCTCATGTCCCCCCTCTGCCATGCAGTTGACCAGTCCCCTTCCCGCTCACCTCTTTCCACCCTGCCATCGCCTATCTGCAGCCTGGCCTCCAATGGTCCTCATCTCTTTCCTTAAAGGGCTCCTGCTGCGGGGACAAAACATGTCAGCGGTCTCACCCAGCCAGTTATTCCCCCAATGTCTTGCCCCCAACCCCCTTGCTCCTGTCTTTCACAATCCTACCTAAGACCTCTTCTCGCCCTCCCTCCTTATCGCCCTATATCCTTCATCCTCCCACTGCCCCACATATTCCTCCATCCCTTCATCATCACCCATGGAATACCATTGCTGCTGCGATCACATGCTCGGGCCGAGTAGATCCTCCTCTTGTCCGCCCCGTCACTCCTTCAGCATCTTCTCGGCGGGGCCGCAGAAACCCCTTCCTAGTCCTCTTCTCTCGGGCGAGGTGTTCTCTCCTCCACCCTGTGGTCCTCCTTGCTAGGGGCCGTGCTGAGCCCACTAGACTGTCCACGCGCAGTTCGAGGAGGGGCCGTTCCGAAACCCTCTCCATATTCGTCCTCTGCAACCGCAAGGGCTGCTCTGTGCCCTCCGCCCGAAATTCTCCTATCCGGGGGGCTGTTCCGCGCCCCTCCCTAACCTCACAAATTGATGGGGACCTCTCTCTCCTCCTCCCACCTGCACTCTTCTGCATGTATTTTCCCTCTTTGCCCCTCTGTCCTGTCACCCCTCTCTGTACCCCATCACCTCCACCTTCATGCCCCACCCCCTACACCTTTTTGAACACTCCTGAAGTCCCCTATATCCACCTGGTCATCATGCCCCAGATCCCTATCTGACCCCTCTCCCAAATGCACTCCCCCTCTGAATGCTCTCCTGTCAATTTCCCTCCTCATCTTCCTGCCCCTGGACTCCCAGACCTCCCCTGTACCCGCCGCGGGGCTACAAGCCACCACAGCCGCGAGAGCCCCATCAGCCACTGCTCTCCACTGAGGCCTACCCCCACCTTCCTCACCTACTCCCGTAACCTCAACCACTGCCCCTTCCAGCTGGGCTTTGGATGCCCTGCTAATAATCTCTAGGGCCTCCCACAGCGTCTTGGCATCAACCAGTCCCTTCTTCTTACTTCCCTGACCCACCATGGCACACCAATATTAATCTGGTTGTGCACTAAAATATGCCCCTTAAATGGTCACCTAGCTGCACAACACACCCCGAGCCAGCACCTGCCCAGGGAAAGATTACCACTAAACTGGTATGCCCAGGGAAAAACCATGCCCCCAAAATTATGTTTCTAATATAAAGAGGTAATTAAACTCTTCTTAGTCGCATTAAAAAAAATGGCCCCAAAAACTTTTTAAATTTTTTTTTTTTTTTATAAACCCACCCAACCTTCAATAACACTGTCACTGGTAGTCCCCTCCCTTACTCTTAACTTGAAAAGAAGTATCAAAGCCCCAAAACTAGGCAGCCCTTGCCCAAAAGGGGCCTAGAAGCGGCTGGAAAACACTGCCCCCTAGCGGCACGCAGGAAGAACTTCACAGATATGCCCAGTAACGGCGATGCAGTCCCTTTAAGGGATCCGCACGGCCACCTCTGACCCACGCCTGCCACATAGCAGCTAAAGCACCGGGCTAATAACGCCCTCCCCTCAACAGGACAGCAACAGAGACACGTGGGCCACCCACAAGCACCGTGCTGAGCCGGGTAATGAAAATCCCTGCTCCCCCACCCGCAGATACTGAACGAGGTAATAGATGAGGCCGCTAGCGGCTCCTGTAAGGGGGGGTACCTTATATACGGTACCCCCAACTACTTGCTAACTTAAAAAATGTTAAGACAATAATATGACTAAACTGTGCCTAACCTCCACCCCTTCCTGACACCAAACCCCTCCTCACCCATGCTAACCTCCAACACACTAGGCTCAGCTACGCAGGAAAGGCTTGGGAGCAGGCGACCTGGACAAACGGAAGTCCTAACCGTCGCCTGCTCTAGAACCTTCCCCGCCCCTTTAAATAACCCATAGGATGCTCTATGTGCAGGCCAGCTCGCTGGCCTGTGCAGCGCCAAAAATCACCCGGGGAGGCGGGGGCGCTGTTGAGCAGCTGAGGCTGCCTAGCTTTTGAGCTCCGTTCCTGCCCGCCAGAATTAGCTGAACATCGGCGCTCATCCACACCTTCTCCGAGCACTATTGCCATGATTTGGCTTCTACCACTCTCCTTCCTGCGTGGACGAAATCTGGGGAGAAATCGGTGCCCGACACCTGCATCACCGACACCTGAGCCGGAGGCGCCGTGCGGCCTCCTCGCGGGGCCTTGCTCGGCTGCTCGCGGCCGCCTGCCACTCCCCCCCGCCTGGCCGTGTGGCTTTGCGGAATCCTTGAGTGCTGCTGTCCGAAGACCCCCTGAGACACCCCCTCGCCCGAGGGATCTGCTCCCCGGTTGGTGCCCCGAGGAGTGGGGCTGCGGCCCATCTGCCGCCGCACCCATGATCTTGCGGTTGGGGTGGCCCGAGACTATTGGCTGGTGGCTGCCTGTCCGGGCGGCGACCGATCGGCCCCTGCTGTGCGGGCTGGGCTGGAGCCCCCCGTGCCCACATACAGACACGGCCCCCTGTCCTGGAGGAGGGGGGGCCTCTTACACAGCATTGAATTCCGGGGACGCCACTTGAGCGCTGCTGCTTCCCCCTTCCAGCGGACGGCGGCGTCACTTCCCGCTGGCGGCCGCGGGACGAGGGGGCTGCCCCCACCCTGTGGCCTCTACAACTGCGGGCCCAGGGCCTGGAGCGCTGCTGGGCTAAGACGCTTGCTGCTGTGCGGATCCGGCCGCGGCCTGCACACCATTGGCCCCCCGTCTGGACTTGGCTTCGTGGGGTGGAGCGCGGCCCCTGAGAGGTGCGGACCGGCGCTGAGGAACACACGGGCCCAGCCGACTCAAATGCTGCAAAGTGGGTGATGGTGGCTGCGCTGCGCTCCGCCGCGCCGTCCTAGCGGTGGCCTTGCCCACCCTCCACTTCATTACAATCGGGCTCAGGCATAGCCAGGGTGGGGCTGTTTCCAGGAGGGCTCGCCCTGCTACCCTCCCCAACTGTCTGTCGCTGCCCACGGTGCCTTGGACCCATCCGCTGCAACCTATTTTTTCACCACCCCTGTGCGGCCATCCCTTATGGACCTACATTGTGGTGTCCCGCGGGGCTCTCACCTTATTGAGATCCGCATGGCCTTGGGCTGGGGCTCCTACTATTGCAGATCTGCGCTCCGGAGCCCCATTGTGGGGTGAGCCGCTTTACTCTACCAATGGGCACAGCTGGATACAGAGTCACCTCCTCCTGGGCCAGTGAGGGGCCCACTGCCGGTCTCCCAAGCGGATCGAGGCCCCACGCACTCCTGTACATCCTTCAGAGACATTATCCACATAAGGTCGCCGGGCCTCCCCGGCTCGTCCCCTTTGACGGGAGCTTGGCTGCTGCAGGGCCCCTGCAGGATCCAGCGCTCTACATTCCTCTTGCTCCTCTCTGCCTGCGGCTACCCGCCATCGCTGCCTCACTACAGACTGGCCCTCTCCACCCTGTCTGGACCATACCAATCCCACCTCTTCGGAGTAACTTACGCGCTGCGACCGCTGACCCACTACCATCCTCCCCTTGGGGGCCCAACCTGCGGCCACCACTAACCTACCTAATCGGACGTTGTCTCCCACCACAGCAATGCCCAACAGGGTGCGGGCTTCCAGCAAAGTGGGTGCTATGGACAGGTTCACCAAGGCGGCACCTAGAATGGACCAGGCATCCTCTTCTGCGGCACAGAAAGATGGAGAGATCCAGCCGGACCCCCCGCAACCAGACCTATCTGCGATGATGGAATCCATGGCGAAAAACTTTGCATCGTTCCACGAAAAGCTTGACGATATCAACGCAAATGTAGCTTCCTTGAGAGCGAAAATCGACCAGCATGGGACCAGGATCACTGAAGCAGAGCAGAGAATAGGAACTAACGAGGACAACGTTCATACCCTACAAACCATAGTCACAGAGCTCGTTCGGGACATGAAACAGGTCAAAGCTAAGTGCGATGACCTCGAATCGAGGTCCCGCAGAAACAACATTCGCATAGTGGGAGTCCCTGAATAGGCGCTAAAGGGTCGCATGGAACTTGCGGTCGAACAACTCCTTAAAGACCTCTTCGATAACCCCGAGCTCTCACCATTCTTCACAATTGAGAGAGCACATCGCTCCCTGGCACCTCGACCTAAACCTGGAGACTTCCCCAGACCAATAATTGCAAAACTATTGAGCTATAAGGACAGAGACCACATACTCCGATTGGCCAGAGAAAAAGGGGAACTAAGGCTGGACTCACAAATCATTAGGATTTTCCCTGATTTTTTTGGTGGGGGTGCAGATGGAGAGGCGCCAATTCGGTGGGGTGAAGAAAATGTTAAGAGACAGAAAAATTGAGTATGCAATGCTCTTCCCTGCTCGTCTGAAATTCACCCATCGCAATAAACTTTATTTTTTTACGGTCCCGGAGGAGGCTGTCAAGTTCATCGAGACGCAGATCCCGCTGGTAGATCCCCCAGAGGAACCGATGGACGACGACTAATACCAGGCCTCCCAGGCTCCTGTGGAAGACCCCAGTGGCTGTGATGGACTGAATACCGGTACCCCCATTGAGCTGGGGGTTCTCCCTCACTGCCCACTGTGGACCCATCGTGGCCCTATGACACTACATCAAAATGCAAATTTCTGAGTGGGATGCACCCTTAGCTCTCTTGATTATAACACCGCACACTGGGCCCGAACTTCGAGTAGCCATACCTCACTGCCGCCAACTGGCCTAAGGCAGTTCTAACCATGTCCTTGTAACTTTAAAACATATGTGTCCTTGCTTCGTAACCTATGTTTCTTCAGCCGTTCAAATGATTAATGATGTGGCATCATTACAAATGCATTAACTAATGTGGGTCGGACCGCAGCGGCAGCCCCCACTGCAGCTGCAATGCCCCTTGAGGTGAAAGGTTTGTGTTCAAGCCCCGGATGGGCGATTTCTCAGGCGTTGCCGAGTTGGGGTTGGCACACGGTTGTTCGCTCCAGGGGTGGATATCGACACATTGCTAGTTTATACAGGGCAGTGAGGGTGGGGCGTGGTGGAGTTGGGGAATGTTATACACAAAATGGCAGGATGATCGAGACTAGTTCTAATGAGAGGCGTTCTTGCGCCAACGCAGTGCATATGGCAGGAGTTAGAGACAGATTCTACGCTAGGGATGTCCCATAAATTACCTGCATGGCTATTAAAATGATGACATGGAATGTTTGGGGATTGACGAATTTTACAAAGTCTCGTAAGATTACGGCATATGCACAAAGACATGGGGTCAAAGTACTCCTATTACAGGAGACGCACGCTCTAAAACTTTTATCATCAAACCTACCACGAACCTGGGGCTCCAACAGATATTACACCCAATACTCCACTCAAGCCAGGGGAGTTCTTACCCTCATCCACAAATCGGTAAACTTCACACTCCACACGTCCCACATTGACACAGAAGGTAGATATGTGATTTTGCATTGTACTTTAGCCAACGAAGAATGCATGCTCGTCAACACATATGCACCCAACACTGACTCCCCCGAATTTATAGACACGTTAAAGTCCCCATTATTTGGGGGGGGGGGACATGAATCTTATACTGGATAACGTCCTGGATAGAACTACCACTACTCGTAGGGCCGTAACTCGAACCGCCAAATGACTCCATACACATATGAGCTCCTTGAACCTACATGATGTGTGGAGAACGCTCCATCCCCAGGAAAGAGACTATACTTTCTATTCAACGGTGCATGATAGCTCATCAAGAATAGATTTGTTCCTCCTGTCGGGTGGCCACGTGGGTAGGGTGTTGTACGTCAAGATCCTTGCACGCACACTCTCTGACCACTCCCCCGTGCTGCTCCAGATACACCTTGGTAATACACTGTCTCCACGGCCCCCCTGGCGCTTTAAGGCTGATGCCCTGTCGGACATCGTCTTTAAGGCTGAGATCCTAGCGGACAAACACATTCTTTGAAAACAACAACACGTCTGACACACCTGAAGGGACCCGCTGGGAGGCATTTAAAGTGTACATTAGAGGGATGTGTATTTTTAGGGAAGCCGGGGTCCTCAAATCCATAAGGCAGGCCTTAAACACTTCCGAAACCAAGCTCAAAACCCTAGAACAAGAGTACGTATCCACACCGGCTCCAGCAACCCTAGCAAAAATCAGAACAGAACTGGAACAATTTGAGGCACACGCCTTGCGTGAGGTGCGATATTATGCCCGTCCTGTTGCGGCCCGAAGATATGGCGAGGGAGACAGACCGGGTAGAACCCTGGCCAGGCTGGTGCGGGCGGAGGGCGGAAGGACTCGCATTGATATCATAATAGACGAAAAAGGTCTGCGACACTGGTCGGACCAAGCTACTCTTGACACGTTTGCCAGCTTTTATGCCGACCTATATGGCACCCATCCTGAGCACACAGCTCGGGACTTGGACGACCTGCTCGAAAGCATTCCTATGACCCTTATCTCCCAGGATACCAGGGAGCGCCTCAACGCTCCGTTTACCTTAGATGAGATAGTCCAGGTAATTTCAGACCTTCCTAAGGGCAAGGCTTTGGGCCCTGACAGGCTCACATCTGAGTTCTATCGGGAACATGTTGCCATACTAGCACCTGTACTGTACGGGGTCTAGATCGAATCACTCCGACTAAACACTCTCCCCCCATCTTTGAAAGAAGCCTTAATAACGGTCCTCCCTAAACCAGGGAAACCCCCGGACGAATGTGGGTCCTACAGGCCCCTTTCTCTCATCAACACAGACGTGAAAATCTTTGCCAAGATTATCGCCAACAGGTTCCTCCCATTCATGCCCTATCTAGTCCACGCCGACCAAAGTGGATTCGTCCACGGTCGCTCTACCACGCTCAGCATCCGCCATCTATTCAACGTACTATCCAGAATTGATCCAAAAGCTAACGCAGTGGTGGTAACGTTGGACGCCCAAAAAGCATTTGATGTGGTTTCATGGCAATACTTATGGGCAGTGCTAGCGAAAATGGGAGTAGGACCTAACATGATCTCCTATTCAAATTACTATACACAGGACCATTGGCTAGGGTGCTGGTCAACTCTATTCCCTCTTCTCCCTTTGCGCTACACAGAGGCACTCGCCAGGGATGTCCATTCTCCCCCATCCTTTTTGCACTCGCCATCGAACCCATGGCTTATCACGTGAGGGAACGACACATCAGCAACGGTATTCGCTTACAAGACATGCCGGAAATGATCTCCCTGTACGCGGATGACATACTTCTATACGTCAGAAACCCCTCCACATACCTAGACCCGATCATCCGAGACATAACAAAAATAGGCACGTACTCTGGTTTCACCATCAACTATTCCAAATCAGACATCTTCCCTCTCACTATAGCAACTCAACAACCGGCGTGCGAATACCCCTTACGCTGGTCCCCGGGTGGCATTAAATACCTCGGGGTTTAAGTGTCACTAACCAAAGCCTCCTTATTGGCTGATAACTACGAGGCAATGGCAAAGCTTGTCGAATCCAAGATGCTCAAATGGCGCAATCTCCCACTATCCCTTGCGGGCAGACTCTCCCTAATAAAAATGATAGTGGTCCCTAAGCTCCTCTAAATCTTTGTCAATGTACCAGTGTGGCCCGGGAAGCAATACTTCATGAGGCTCCACTCGGAGTGCGCCCAATTTCTTTGGCACTCTGGAACGGTTCATAAGAAGTGACAGCACATGACTCTACCCTATGAAAAAGGGGGTTTCACGGCCCCAGATCTATTACTGTACTGGAACACGGCACAGGCCCAACCTGCTACCCACTGGTACACACACCCGAACCCGCCCCCACACGTAAAGTTAGAGAAACTGGCTGAGGAAGGTTCCAACATCATGACCTTACTACTACACCACACGTTCCAGACGGACGCTACATCAGACCTGGTGGCCACCACGATCAGAGCTTGGAGGAGTATCCTGCACCCTAGGCAAGAACAACACCCATACTACAAGTGGCTTCCCATATGGCAATTCCCCAGACTCCTCCCCACACACGACCAACACCTCTTGCTGCACTGGGAAAATCTGGGCTATCGAGCCCTAACCGACCTATTTCCCGATGGTACGTATATTACTCCTCAAACATGGGGGCCCGAACATTCCAACTCCGCGCTTGAGATGCTACAATACTACAGGCTGAAAGCAGCGGTACGGATGTTGTGGCCTTCATTCCCGGACGAACCCCCTGACTCACCTGAACGCCAATATATATCAAATTCCGCAGGATGCAGGGGCATGATATCCTCTTTGTACAAAATGCAGCTGGAAAAGATAGAGGTTACATCCCTTAAACCACAGGAGGCATGGGCGGGGGAGCTGGAAACGGAAATGACTGATGAACTGTTGAGCAAAATGTGTGCACACACATGTAAAGTCTCCCTTAGCGCCAGATTCCGCTGCATAAAATACAAACTCCTTAATAGGCTCTAGTACACACCGCACAGAGTGGCAAAATGTACACGCACCCTGACCCACACATGCCCGAAATGTAAATCCACCGAGGCCGATCATATACACATGTTTTGGTCCTGTGCTGCACTGAGTCTGTTCTGGAGGGAAGTGACAAAGGTGCTTTCAGAGATAATTGGGTCCCCAGTAGACCTAGACCCATTAGCCTTGTTGTTCGGAATCTGGGTTGGAGAAAATGAAAGGAAAATGTCATTTTTTTTAATGTAAGTGCAATTGTCGCCAAAAGATGCATATTGCAGTGCTGGAAGCGCCGCCCCCCCACCTTTAAGATGTGGTTGAAAGCCCTCACCTGGGTGCAAACGTGCGAAGAGGAGTATATTGGATCCCTACCCATGTCATCCCGCCCAAGAAATGTGTGGTTAGAATTCTGCAGCTAGCTAAACAATAGAGAAGAGGGCGAATGGAGCTCTACTCCCCCACTAGTGCAACCCAACTCACCATAAGAAACGTGACATTTGTGCCCTACTATGCCTTCAACTCTCCCCAGCCTGAGAAGTCTATAATAGTTATGATGTAATGTATTTGTGCGCTGCTATGATGTTTGCTTGTCGCTGCACAATGTATGTTGCACCTGTCTTGACTTCCTGCAAAAAAAAATATCACCCCGAGGCCCACCTTTACCTTCCTTATAACCATCTATTCCTCTGAGGTATTCCAACGATCTAATGGCTTGCTTTGTACCACATGATCAAAAAGATGTATCACCCATTTGTTGATTGAGTTTTCATCACACCATCCGCCTGCACCAGCCTTACAATTACTGCATTATAGTTGTCCAAGTTCAAATTCATAGGACTTGATCTTAACATTTCCCTCAATTTAATATTGGCTTCTTTATAATGATAATTTGCCCATCTGATTGTTAAATTAGTACTAGTGACTGTTAGACCAGTCAGGGTATGTACATGAGTCGGAATGGCCATTAATACGGTGGAAACCAACACCAATTGTGCACGCTCACTCAAATTATTTTTCACTGTCCGAAAATATGTTCAAAAGGTTTTTAGACAGAAAGATAATGTCAATAGTGCTACAACTTGTGCCTGAAAACCAAGTAGGTGCACTAGGAATGACCCCAGCCATATGCCCATTGGCCCTGATAAGATCCCATTTTTGCCATTAACTAATTTCATTCCCTTCCTTGACTGGTCATTACGTTGGTCCGAAGTTAAGGATCCCATGCAGTCACAATTTAAGTCACATGCCACTAATACTTCACATGGATAGGGAGAAGTAGATCATTCCACTAGCGTGTCATTGAGCACATCAGACAGCTATGCATGTAGTTTTCTTTTTATTCCAATATATATTTATAAAGAATATATGTGTACCCCACCAAGCTCTCACAGCCATCACAGATTCACAATATACGTTCACTTCGGCATGCCTGTCCAATAACTTATCTAGGCCAATTAAAAGGCCTCCCAAAGTTCAACCCTTCTAGCCTTTTACAGCTTTTTTTTTAGAATGCCGGTATATCCATCAACAGTAATCACTTCAGTCAACCACACTTCACGCAAGAGGACCACCCGAAAGTCACTAATATCAAGGCTACTATGATTCTCATGAACAAAACTATTGCACCCTCGGGTGTTCCAGGATAATACTAACATATTCATCATATTAAAGATGCTTATTTATTGGTTGTGACTCATTTGTTCCCAAGTATACCAGAGGGCCATTGACAATCATTTATATTAAAAATAGGCAAGCTACTTATTTTATCACACTGGTTCATGGTGACTATACGTTTATTCCCAGGGATATTAACACATTTAAGTGACTAATTTTGTCGTTCATCAGTAGAAAATGTGACAGATGCCCTGGGTCTTGCACCATCATTTAAAATACACCTGACCTTAAATACCCATGGAAACAAATCTGCATCAAATGCAAAAGACTCAAGCTGATCAAGTTTCAGGTTGCAGATAAGTCTAGAATTTATATGGAGGACCATAAAGTGTAATCTATACTTGCCCACAAACCCGACCTAGTTTATGTATCGTGATTCAGTCAATCAGTCTCGTTGCTGGAATTGCAGAGAACAAGTAAAGAATCATGGACCAGTTTTAAACCTGAGAGTTAGCCTCTTTAGAAATATTTTTGAAATCCAAGTGCCACACTCTCAGTGCTTTCCCACCATTCATGTCTGTCTATGTACAATTGCAACCAGAACAAATGGAAGTGGTACCATGGATTATTGGGTCAGGGACAAGTCTTTCAGGAGACAAATAAAGGCCATTTGATAAGCCAGGGACACCTTGTTTGTTTGATTTCACCCGAGAAGCACCGCTATCCGAGGGATAACCCTCATGAGCCTTTCAATGGGTAGTTAATTCCAAAAAGTCTATCGGAACTTAGATATCAGTGGTAGAGCTGCCAATATTAGCTGATGTAGTTTATTCCTCTGATAATCAGAACCAGATGCCACGTCTTTAGCTGTAATATTTTGCAGGTTCTGACCATTAGATTTTGCTTTCTTCCTTTTCCTAGTTAGTTTTCAGTTCACCTTCTGATGGTGTTGCCTGAATTGGTGGTTCAGTTGGCTCTTCCTATATCTCCCCGGGAATTACCATAATATCGTTCCTCTCGATATGAAGACTCCTTACAAATTTTCTTGAGCCTGTCCTTTTTACTTCCTGTGCTTTCTGTCTCTTCTTTCTCCTTCCACGATTTTGATTACGACGAGGTAAAGAATTGTGCATTGTCTCAATTTCACACACCTCGTTAGGCAGCTCCACCAAGGATGCTACGTTATTATCGCTTCCATTTTCTCAACACATGGAGACAAAGCCCCTAAAGTTTCCACAGAGGCAACAAGCGTCTTAAGGAGTTTCTCGCAGGAACAGGAGTCCTTGTCCCTAAAGGGGGAGTCTCTCCCAGTGAGGTCCCACTTGCCTCAATCCCTAGGGATGATGTTGTGGGCGGGCTCACCTCCCTAGCCTTGAAGGGAGGGGAGGGGTCTCCCCTTTGGGGAGAAGGGATGAATTCCTGAGATTCTTCACAAAATCCAACCACAATCATATGTGTCCATTAGAAGCTGGTCCTGCCATGCATTTGGTCAGGTAACAACTCTGCCTCATCAGCCAAATACATTTGTAAGCGATACCAAATATCTTTGGGTCCCGAGCGCTTTGTGCGTCATCTCACATTGACCTTGAAAAGCTCATGCATCCACTGATATACCGAGGGATAGACCTTGTCCATCCACTTAAGAGATATACATTGTCAGGCTAGCAACAGTGCCAACACTCCAAATCTGCCTACAATTCTCGGTGTGGGTGGAATAAGGCCCAGTAGACATATGAGGGGACAGTCGATAACAGCAACGTTGGAAATAGCAACAAGTGTATGTGTAACCCTATGCCAGAACCTCACTATATTAGGGCATGTCCAAGTCATGCACTTGAGACATGCGCCAGTAACTGTGGGGTCAAACTTCCTAATATTCAACTGTGGAAAGTATGTCTGGTGAAGTAACCAATACTGCAACGCCCTGTGTTTGTAGTGATAGGAGATATATCTCGTTTGTCAGCATATTTGTTCCATTTTGTATCATCAATTTGTGTTCCCAAAGTATGCATTGGAATTTGGTCGTCAGTTCCGTCTTAATGCATATTTATAAAAGCGTATTGGTCTTAGAGGGAGTGGACAGTTTGCAAAATCTAGAGAAATTAGGATGCCATCGGTGAAGAGGTCCTTCCATCGAGTAAACCCTCTTCTATGTCGTTCACGCATAATGTCCCTCTCTGCTGTAAACAAAATACCCTCAGTATGATCAAGGTGAGACATTGTAGCGTAAGCGGATGTGGTGCATGTAATATATGTGACGTTTGAGAGGCCCAATGAGTATTTACTATCGGGTAGATGCATATGGAGTGGCATGGAGATATATCTGTAGGTATCAACTCAACAGCGGCTGGTCGTGCAAGCATTTGTTACAGTGTAGCTCGTTGTTGTGTAGGAGCTGGTTGGTACCAATAAGTGGCCTGTTGGAGCATACAGATAAGTGCATACATTTTATTATTAGGCACATTCAGTCCCCATTGACTATATGTTAACACCAAAGTTGCCCATTTAATGCAAAGTGTTTTACCCCCCCCCACCAGACAAGATCAGTAAGGATCGATATAACCTTACTGAAAAATTAAGTGTTAAATTGAATAGGAATATTGGCAAACACATACAGGCATTTGGGAAGCAATACCGTTTTCACCAGCAACCCTGTAGCCATAAACACTCACGGTAAGGTGGACCATCTTTTCTCTTACTTTGCAGCTCGACCAATAAGTGGCTATTGTTCAATGTATATAGGAAAGCAGATGATCGAGCCACGTGCACATAAGTACTTAACACTAGAATGTGACCATCTGATGTACCCACTATAAGCTCCAGGTGCGGCCTTCTCAGTAAGTGGAAATAGCTCCAACTATTCCCAATTTATTCTTAAACCAGAATGGTTACCAAAGTCAATTATTTCATCAACAATCGGATGAAGGTTACGTTAGCGCTGCTTAACGAATACTACCAGGTTATCTGCCAACAGGCATAACGCCACAGATTGATTGAAGAAACGGAGGACCCTATGTGCATGGTGTTCAAGGAGGATTGATGCTAACGGTTCAATTGATAGGGCAAAAAGGTACTGGAGAGAGTGGGTAGCCCTGGCGTGTGTGCATGGAGAGCGAAAAACGCTCTGGGGTGACCCCATTAATATAAACTCGAGCTGTGAGGCTAGAGTATAGTAGGGATACCAGCAAGACATGGTAGGAGCCACCCCCATTCCTTTTCTTTTTTTTAAATCATCTTTATTTAATTTTAATTAACATTTCAACAAAACGGCAATCATAAAACAGACAATTTCAAGCAAAATCTCAAATATACAAATATTAATAATCCCATTAGAAACCAACATATTCCAAAAACCCCACCCCCTGTCCCAATTTTTATATTAAACTCCACAAATTACAACCACAAACAAACAAAAACATTACAATATCAACCCCCCACCCCAACCCCACAATTATCAAATCCAAATTCTCTACACCTCAACCAAATAAATCATTAAAAGAATCCCAACTCTCACAATATTCAGTCTCCTGATGGAACCGATAAGCATGAGATTTTTCATATCTTGACAACAAGCGCAGATCAACCAACCAACCTTCAACATGTGGCTTTTTCTGTGACTTCCATACTTTCATAATACGTTTTACTGCCATCATCAATGCCCTATTAACCCAATCAGAACCACCACAGTCTTCAAAATCCCTATTTCCATGCAAGCTGAAAACCGCAGACACAAAAGTCAGAGGCAATGGACTACCTAACACCAAATCTACCCGCTCAAAAACATCTTTCCAAAAGGTAAGCATCCGTTCACATTCCCATAACATGTGTAAATAAGTTCCTTTTAAATGAGTACAACCCCAACACAAGTCTGAATCCATCAAACCCCTCTGCTTTATTCTCACTGGAGTCCAATAAATGTGTCCCAAGATTCTTTGATGAATATATCTCAAGTTCAGATCCATTTTATCTCTCACCGTTGTCCTCCAAGCGTTATCCCATTCCTTTCCTGACAAATCCTGATCCAACTCTATCCACTTCATACGTAAGGTCTCCCAGGAGACCCGCATACATTCTTGAACATGCAACAATTTAGTAAACGTAAAGACTACATTTGTAGTAGCACCATACAACACACATACCTGTGGACAGTCCCCCAACGGTTCACTAAGCATCAGATACCTTTCTGACAATAATTGCCTCAGGGACAAATACCTATTAATCTCATTATTACCCAATCCATACTGGCTTATTAAATCTTCAAATGCCACCATCTGATCACCTCTCCACACATCCTCAATTTTCAGAATTCCTTTGTTAACACAACCCCTCCAATACAACATTTTGTTCTCTATCTGTAAATCCGGATTTAACCAAATGGAAGCCTTCTTGTAAAAAAATAATGTTTGATCACATCCCTGAATAAACAAAACCAAAGCAGCTTTCGAAGCTTCCAATGCCTCCAATTTCAATCTGGGTTTCGGAAGCTTCCCATACGAATATAAAGAATCGATAGGAAGTGGGTTCAACTTCTCTTTTTCCATCCGTAGCCAAAATGGATCAGGACACCCAATATCTATAAAATAATGGGATGCTTTCTTTATAAGGAATCCCTTGTAGTAATTTTCCAATAATGGGTAACCGAAGCCCCCATCTCTAACACTACGCACCAAAATATAACTTGGGATCTTTGGCTGTTTACCTATCCCCCATAAAAAATCCATAACAATCCTATCAATACGTTTCAACACCTTTTTAGTGAACTTCAGAGGAAGAGATTGTATGTAATACAAACACTTTCGGAAGCAGCACCATTTTGACTGCATTTATTTTAGCCCACAGACTCAAAGTCAATCTTTTCCACCTACATATATCTTTCAATAAAGTTTCTTTTAATTTGTCTATATTAAAATCCACTGTCCTTCTTATATCCCGGACCAGATGTACACCTAAATATTTAACTGATACTTCCGCCCATTGACAATCCCAATCCAATAATCTTCTATTAATCTGATCTATTTTCAACGGAAAGACCACTGTTTTTCCCCAATTTACTTTGTGACCTTACAACTTTCCGACCTCTTGTAACATATTCCGAAGCAGTGTCCCTCCTTCAATTGGATTCGACAACACCACCGTTAAATCATCAGCGTATGCTAGTACCTTTATCTCACCATCCTTCAATTTCCATCCACGAATATCCCTCTCTTGTCTAATATATGACAACAATGGTTCAAGCGCTAAATTAAACAAAAAGGGAGAAAGTGGACAACCTTGTCTAGTTCCCCTAAACAGCTTAAAGGACTTGGACATCTATTAATGACTCCAATCAAGCATTCCCACTAAGTCAGTGCCTTGTCTGGGATTGCTCAAGGGAAGCCCTTATTTATATATTTTTATGACAAGTTATAATCTGGATGATGAACCCTTGTATAACGCCCCTCTCTTAGAATCCCCCTGACCCCACTGAGCCAAGAAGTAGGTTTGTTTTGCCAATTAAAAAGGTTTATTAGAAAAATTAAACAATAGATATATATCACACTTTTATAATAAATTAATATTTGATATCACACTTAAGAATATGATGTTGATCAACAATGGATAATCTTACACTAGCACACTTATTGTATTACTTAGGAGTTGGTATAGAAAGAACAAGGTAGCTGGGAATGCTTTATGGTTTCAAGTAGATGCAAAGATGAATAAAAGACAGTACAGAAATAAACTTGATATGATTTCAGCAAAAGATAATATGATTACTTTTTCTCTGACAATTCACTCCCCCCCTATGCAATGTAAGGAGATGGAAGTAACACACACAGTCTTCAGGAATACAATCACAGTACAATCCAAATTCAGTTCCCCCCTAGCAAGTTTATAGCACCAAGGATGATTTTGAAACATAGGCGAAAGACTTTAAATGTGGTATGCAAAGAAGGGAAAAATATGCTAAAAATGATTTTGATTCCCTATAAGAGATTCAGGGTGGGTGATAGCTACTTTAAATTAGTTCAGGATCACTTTAGCAATGCTCTATGAATGATTGTTAGGTTGCAAACAAATTTCAGCAAAGGAAAGCAAGAAGATGCTATTTTGACAAGTGAAGAAATTTGAGCCAAATCGCAAATCGTGGCAATTTTTCCGAGGGCGTCGAGCGCGATTATGGAAACAGTATAATGAATAGAAAGTCGGTTGGAAAGCTGGGAATCTTAGCTTCCAAATGAAAGTTAAATGTCGTTCCTAGCACAAACGGTTCAAGAGATACGGACGATTTTATGAAGGTAGTTTTTCAGAAATGAAATAATGATTCAAAATGGCAAACAACACTTTTACAGGTTTAAAATCGGAGAAGGGACACACGATTCTATGATGCAGTTCAGGACAGGTTCAAATGTTTTGAATCAGATTAATTTAAGCTAAGAGATGGGTTCTGCACAGTTCTAGCTGGCTACTCACACTATAAATTTGAAAGGAATGGCCTCGTCACGGATCTGGTCAACAAGTTTAGCTGCGGTTCTCTCTGCTCGGCGGGTCAATCAGGCAGCGGTCTGTTCACAGCGGTCTGGTCTGGGTCTCTGGTTCTGCTCACAGCGATCTGGTCTGGTCTCTCTGGATACAGCACTGCTTTCTGGGTACTGGTTCTGTTCTGGATTCTGGAGTTCTCCGTCAGCGTGCTGCGCAGGAATTCAGTTGAAGGTTGGAAAATAAATGTCCCTGTCTGGCTTCCAGTGGCTCTTTTTATGTCTTTTGAAAATGGGTGTGGATGCTAACTTTCTGTGCCCACCCCACTCATGATTTGATAGGTCAAGGATTTCTCTTTGACCTGATTTTAGAAGGGAGCAGTGAGTCATCCTATGTCATCAGGTGTCATGTTTATGGCTCCAAAGAAAGAACACTCCCCTTTGCTTTTACTTAGAAAATGAATTTTTCATAAATGACAAGTTTCCCAAATACACACGTCGTTGACATTACATGTACATATCATATATCACATAAGGTAGTCTCTGTTCCAACTCTGATGTTTCAAAGAGCCAGGGTTCAAAAATGGCAACTTATTTTCGTTTTTAATTGGTTTACCAATATTGGATTTTTACCCAAAATTACACAGATGTAGACCATCTCGCTACAGATATTCCAGGGAATTTTCATTTTTCTAGCGTGAATCCCGTTTCTGCAATCTCCATAATTCATGGGGTTTTGCATCAGAACATGGTACACACCTCTTAAAATGTGCACAGAAAAATCAAAAGAATAATGATATTAATTATATAATTTTGACAAGTCCGTACTATGAATTATCCATCTTTTTAAAAATTATGCTCTGGCCCAGAGGGGTGTGGTTTCCCAAAGCACATGGTGGAATTTCTGGTTTGTCCACTTCCTCCAGCTCAGGTTGCTCACAAAGGCACTGCTTCTCCCAGTTTCTCTCAAGAGGAAGCCATTTACGACCCCCCTAATTTAACATTTGCCTGAGCCAGCCATTTACGACCCCCACTAATTTAACATTTGCCTCAGCCAAGGAAGGCTCATTGTTCTGTTGCCTGCAGTCCTCAGCTGCTCCTCCCCTAATCCAATCAGAGAGGTGTCATCTCCCTTTGGTGAGGGCAGGAGAATGCAGGCCAGGCCTGGGAACATTTGTTGAGCAAGTTTCAACTCCCGCCGGGGGTAGTTGTCAGGCAGAATTCAATCTCTTAAAGCCAAGCATCAGCTAAATGTCACTTTTGTTCCTAGTTTTTCTTCATCCAAATCAAACTTACAATTTTTACACATGCAGCTAGAATGCTAATTCTAAGTTCAAAACTATGACATTTAACAGTTGCAAACTATGTGACACTCAACAGTAGGTCACTCATTTATTTTAAACATTTCGATTTTAGTGGCTTTAAGTCCAATTTCACTTCAGCTGCTGACATCCACAGCTCAGCCAGTTTCATTATGAACATTATTTTGGGCTCTTTCTCTTTCCAGATTTTGTATGCACACAAGAATACATTCTGCCAAATGTCTGCTGGTGTTCAGTGAGATTTTTGAATATCTTGCAATGTTTAAAATAGGCATTTTTAGCTTGCATTGCAGAGAAACAAAGGTGATTTTAAAGCGCTTTTTGAGCTAACCGGCATTGCTGTTTTTCCTTGGGCACCACCTTTTACCCATGGCGCTTCCGGTCCATCACACTCGCACTGGTGGGTGGCAGGCTAGGTGACCATTTTTGTGTGCGCAAAACTGCACGGTTCTCCTGGATTCTGGCGCAAATGTGGGCTTTTCCGCCATCTTGGATTTCCTAAGCCCACAGCACCAAATTTTGCAGCATAATAGTCCAAACGTGGGTCAGGACACCCAACAAGCCCCCCCGCCCGACTGCGCTTTGATTGCAAGAATCATAATATTTTAGAGACCATATGTGGGATATTTTAGGGTTGGAACTAAATTACTCTGCAGCGGCCCCCTCTGGTATTGCAGAGGACTCCTCCAATTGCTGCAGGGTGTGCCTGGGATGGCAACACTTTAACTGATTTATATGGACCCACTTGTCTTCCCCCTCTGCCAAACTGCCTTTCGGGAGGCGGATCTTGTATGCAACTGGGGAGATCTTGTCTATAATTTCAAAGGGTCCCTTCCATGTAGGCAAACATTTTTGCTGTTTGGCCTGGTTCCTTTGGAAATTGTATAGATAGACCCGGTCCCCCACCTTATATTCCTTCCTGGTGGTTTTCAAATCATAGTGAGTTTTCATGCTATCAGCTGATCTTTCTAGATTCGGCTGAGCGTAGGCAAAAGCATGTTGGAGGTGTTTCCTCAAATTCTCCACATACTCATGAGTTGTGGTGGCATTGATCAACATCTGCTCTTGGGTCCTGTAGAGCAAATGCTGGGGAAGCACCATCTTGCGTCCAGTCATCAACTCAAATGGTGACATTTTGGTTGCAGATGAAGGGGTAGATCTGATGGTCATTAGGACCAGAGGTAATCGGATATCCCAACTTGGCGCAGAATCTGCCACAAACTTTTTTAATATGCTCACAATGGTTCTGTTGTATCTCTACACTGCACCAGAAGAGGCTGGCCGGTAAGCAATATATAGCTTCCTTTTGACCCCCAGTATCTCCCACATCTTTGTCATTACCTCGCTGGTGAAATGGCTACCTCTGTCTAACTCAATCCTTTGAGGTAGACAAAAACGGGAAAAGATGTGTTTAATCATCAGGGCAGCTGCTGTTTCTGCCTTGCAGTTTGGGGCCGGGAGACATTCCACCCACTTGGTAAACAAGCATGTGACCATCAACATGTACTTGTTTCCCCTAGACGAGCGAATCACGGGGTCTATGAAGTCGATTTGCAAATCTGACCATGGCAGTGTCATCCCCCTCTTTTGGAGAGAAGCACAGTGTGTGAGGGATGTCGGCTAAAATTGTGCATACACAAGACACCCCTTCAAGTATTGATCGAGGTCCTGCCCCATGTGTGGCCAGTATGCAACCTCTCTTAAGATCTCCAGTGTTGTGTGAAACCCCCTATGACCGGCGGTGGCCGCATCATGGGTGTGACTTAACATCAGGCTTCGGAATGAGGTAGGGACCACCCACTGATCATGGCCAGCTTGGGATTTCCTTACCAACAAACCGTCTTGGAATCGGAACATCTTTGGACATTTCATCAACACTCTAAGGTCCTCTTTCCCAATGTAATTGGTATCCGTCAGGGGAAAGTTCTCAGGGTCCTCAATGTGTTGGTAAAACTTACCAATTATTGGATCCCCCTTTTGAGCCGTAATCAAATCAGCATCTGGGGTCTCCTTACTCCATTGTGCAGTTGAAATATCATTGTGAGCATTTGTCTGGGACCTAGTGATAGCAGTGACCTGGATTTCCCCAACAGAGTCTCTATTTCTATTAGATCCCCTTGGATGGCCCCGGTTTTGGCCAGCTGATCAGCTAAGTCATTCCCAGTTTTGTCTGGTCCCTCTACTTTGGAATGACCCTTGATCTTTTTCCAGTAGATGGTCATCCCATTCGATGTGACCAGATCATCAATATTTTGGATTAACTTCCCATGTTTCAGGGGTTTGTTATTAGCACATAACATGCCTCTGGTTTTCCAATTAACCAGGTGCTCCACGAACCCGTTCCGTACATAATCTGAATCTGTGATTATGACCAGTTCGTGGAGTTGATGTTGGACAGCAGTGAGGATGGCCTGATGCACAGCCATCAACTCTGCCACCCGACTACTTCAGGGACCAATTTTGTACCCAGCGTAGGGTTCTGGAGACTCATTCACCCATGCATTCCCTATGCCGGCCAGCAGTTCTTTTTCCCTGTTGTTGTCAACATGGTAAGAGCATCCATCCACATAGACAGTGGGCATTCCCTCACACTTGTCCTCTTCAAAGACTTTGTGTGGGGAATTAAGGTATGCCTCCATGTTGTCCTTGATTTTTAGACTTTCGTCCTCGAGACAGTTTTCTCTGGCACAATCATGCAAGTCAGCCAGACCTTGCACGAGGGGACTCTTCTTGTTTTGGCCATATCTGACCTCCACAGGAAAGCCTTGCATTGACAGAATCCAGGAAGTAATTTGGGAATTACTCAAATTTCCGGCCCGGATTCTGTCACTTTGGAGGTATTGCAGAGGCTGGTGTGGAGTCTCCACTATGATGTGTTCCCCCTGGATGAACGGGCGGTAATTCTTCAATGCCCACACCGTTGCCAGGAGTGCCTTCTCACAATCGTTGAATTTTTATTCCACAGAGGATAACGTTTTGCTCGCATAGGAGATTACTTTATTGACCTTGTCATGCTTTTGGTATAATACTGCCGTCAAGCACGTATTAGAGAACCCAGTCTCCAGGAAAAACTCCTTGTTTCTGACAGGGTAAGCTAAGCAGGGCGCTTGTGAGAGGCTTCTTTTGAGTTGTCTTACTGCCTCGGATTGTTCTGGACCCTATTCCCACTTGCCTCCGCCCCCTCAAAAGATGAATCAGTGGTCTGGTGATCTCTGCGTAGCCCTCAATGAACTTTCTGCTGTAATTAGTCAGTCCAAGTAGGCTCCTTAGTTCCTGCAGAGTTGTGGGATCCTTTAGTTTCTGGAGAGCTTCCACTTTCTTTTCCTGGGGACAGAGACCCTGAGGAGTAATCTCATGCCCCAAGAAATTAACACGGGTTCTACACCACTGTGCTTTCTGAAAGGAAAGTTTTGCTCTGGCGGCCCTCAACTGGGTCAGAACATAACGGATCTCCGCTATGTGTTCTTCCACAGATGAACTTTTGATGAGGACATCATCTACATAAGCCAGGTTACCCCTCGCACCCAGGTCGGGCATGGCCTTATGTAGGAAAATGTTGAATTAATTGCCGGAGTTGAGGTATCCGAAGGGAGTTTGGGTCCATATGTACTGCTGGCCCCCAAAGGTAAAAGCCAGTTTGTATTGGTCCTCCCTACTGACAGGCACGGTCCAGTATCCATTGGTCAGGTCTATTGCAGTGAATACCTGTAACCCCTGAATCTGGGCCATCCCTTGGTCAATGTAGGGCAGAGGCCATCGGGAAGTATGGACCCGTTTGTTGAGCTCCCTAAGGCCGGCGCAGAGTCTCCACTGGCCGTTTGGTTTCAATATTCCCAGCACCGGATTATTGAAGGTGCTGTGTACTGGACGGATTATTCCCCGGGACTCAAGGCTCTTAATTATTTCAGTAAGGGACTCCAAGGATGCGAGAGGCAAACGATATTCCTTCACAAACACTGGTGTCATGCCAGGGTCCGTGGGAATTGTTGTTGTGTGGATGTCGGTGAGACCACAGTCATATGAGTCTACCGCAAAGAGATCTTGGAAATCCAAGAAAACTTGTTCCAACTTTTGCTTCTGTTCCAGAGTCACGCAGGCATCAGCTAGGTTGACTCTCTCTTCCACCATCTGCCTGAAGCCTGGAAAGAATTCTGGTTTTGCTATCTCAGCGGCCTCCTCCAGCTGGGTGGAGAAGTCCCTGGTCAGAGTGCTGATTTGGACTGGAGGCTTCAGGTGGGAAAGGCAGCCCTCATAGACCTGGAAAATCACCTCATTCCTTCTGAAGTCACAAGTCACGTCTTCTTGGGCAGAAGTGTATACCAGGAAGTTCCCCCCATGCCGGGTAAAGATCCTGTCTGGTGTTGTATTGTCATCACTGTCACTGTCAAAACAGTCCTTGGGGATTGGTCCTAACAGTTCATTTCCTAAATCAATGGAGAAATGTCGGTCATCAACCGCCATTCCAATAATGGTGCCCGCGGCTAGAGTAATACTCTTTAAGTCGCTGTTATCCACCTCTATTGTAATGGTGTCATGTTCTATGTTGACTAATGGTGTTGGGTTTACCCCTAACCCTTGCTGTTGGAGGGAAGCATTTAGATGAATATAAGCATCAGGGTTTTCAATTTTTGTCCTCTTTTAACTTTCACTCCCAGGGAGAATTGTCGGGTCCTTTTTGGGATGGTGACTTCCTCTTTAATCTGAATTTCAACTGCATAAGGTAGCAATTGAGCTGACCTAAAGGCTTTTTCTGGATCATCAAAGCCCATGGGATTATCCGCTAATCGGTACCAAGCTTTGAAGTTTATTAGGTCCAAACTGATGGCAAAGCGATTGAGAATATCACTGCCTAAGTAAAAGGCGGCAGTGACGTCTCGCACGACCCAACAATTATGGACTATGCTCTTGTTGCCAATGGAGATTTTGAGCATACACCTGCTTGGCAGGAGATGTTTGGAAATGGGTGCTTCCAGGTCCATTTCCCATTTGTCTATCAGTTTGAATGTGGGAATGGCTGGATCTTTTGGGAGTTGGCGGAACATGGCTTCGCTGATGAAGCTCTTACCGTTGTTCACACACACTCGAGCGAGAACAGAGTCCTTCCCATCATTTAACTGAACAGGGATGAACAACTGCTCTCAAAATTGCTGAATATCAGCCAGGTTCTGAGCTGATTTCACATCTTTCTGGACTATCGGAGTGGGAATGTCTGATTGTGGATTAGTAAAGAATTTCAGAGTATTTCCTTCCAGTGTGGAATACCACCTTAAACTGGAAGGAAGGTTGATTTTCAGAAATGGAGAGGACCCCCGCTCACCAGTCTGTTGTCCTAATGCTATTACTGTCACGTCTGGAATTTGGTTGTTCTGGAAGTGAAATTCTACTTGGTCAGATTTTGTTCAACCATGTGGCAGGTGCCGTTTCAACTAACATGGTTGACACTCTGTTTTAATTTTATTGGTCGGCTAGTCTGGGTCCAGAGGACCTTGTTTACGCAATCTATTAGGGGTGACAACCTTCTCAGGAGGTCATTCCCTAGTAAACAAGGGGTGCCCTCTGGAGTCACTACTATGACCGGGTGTTTCAACTTGTGTCGCCCAATTTTGGTGTCGAAATCTGCAGTCCCCTCGACGGGAATTTCCTTCCCGTCAAAGTTCTGGAGTTGTCCAGGAAGAGAGGTGAGAGGAATACGGTAATTCTCCCCCCTTCCTGCATTTAGTTTGTCAAAGGCCCTTCTTGACAGAAGGGTAGCTTGGGATCCAGTGTCCACCAGTGCCAACATTGTACCCTGCCCCTGTACCGGGGCAAAATATCTTCCCTCCTTCTCCTCAAGGGGGCACAGATAATGCACATTTTTGGACAACTGGTGGGCTAACTTTCTGGTTTTGGACATTGAGAGAGAAGAAATTTGGGCAGAATTCTGTGGAGAGCCTTGGGAATCAGAAAGAAAAAGTTGGCAACTGGAAATGGTTTTGGGTTCCCCTGGTTCCGGTTCTGGGCCACCCTCCCTTTTTGGAGGCAGTCATCAGGATGGGTTTGACCCATGGGATTTTGGTATTGTTGGTTCTGGGATAGAATGATGGGCGACGACAGCTCAATCCCCACATCTACCCAGTCAGGATTGGAATCCCTTGGGACCCATTTTTCCTTGGGAGGAGTTCCCCCATCTCTGAAGGAGAAGATCCTTTTCCCAGGATCCTCTGAGGATCCCTCTCCCTCAGATTGGAAGACTTGTACCTCCTCCACAAAATGGGTCTGTTTGGGTCCTTTGTTTCTCCTACCTCCTCTCTGCTCCTTGGGTGGCAGAGTTCCAGGGGTAGGAGATTTTGTTTCCGGTTCCTGGTTTTCCAGGGGCTGTTTACAAGTTGGGAAGGAAGCTTCCTCCAAGGCTTTACACCCCCCTTCCCCTTGTGCCTCCTCCCTGGGAACCGGTGGGTTATCGGGGTGCTGCCCCGTCATTGTTCTGGAGCACCAGGCCCAGAGTTTGGGGCATTCTGCGGTGGCATGCTCATCTGAGGGTTCTGTTGAGCCCTCAGTATGTGACCCAGATCCCGTGCCATATTTTGGACCTGGCGCTCTAACTGTGAAACCCGCTCAGGCTGATACGGGGTTCTATTTTCTCCCCTGGGCTGATCCCTGGGATTACCTCCTTGACTCCCTGTCTGTGACTGGCCCGAGGGCCTTCTGGGCTGTGAATTGTTCGGTGCAGGCAGGTTTTTAGGCCCACCCCCCATCTCCAAATCTAAAACGGCAGCAACCTTTACCTCTGCCACCTTGGCAGCAGCAGAGGTGCTGTTGGTTTTGGGGTTTTTGGGCTGATTCTTATTTTCCACCGGTTTCTGCACCTCATAGATGCGGGTGGCTTGCTCAATGACCCAGTCTAAAGATCTTTTCTCGTGAAAATCTCTCACGAGCTGGGTCATTATGTATTTGGGGAGAGCATGGAAAAATGTGTTGATGAATTCTCTGCTGTCCGTGCGCACCCTTCTGGTGGTCTGCGCAAAGGCACGCTTCAATTCTTGCACGAATTCTTGTGGGGCCTGATCCTCCCCACATTGCAAATTGTAGGCTGCCTTGCGAGCCTCATGCGGATTCCGGTGAACAGAAAAATGTTTCAAGATGGCCGCCCTATATGTGGACCATCTTGAATGGTTTTGGTCCTCCAGCCCCGCAAAGAAACTGGAGTATTCTGGGGAGAATGTCCATTTGACATACTGAATGCAGCTACTGCTGTCCTTCAAATGGAAAGTCTCCATCATTTGCTCATAGAGCTCCAAGTGTTCCCAAACAGAATACTTGGCGTTCTTGTGATAAGGCGTGATGACACTCCTGATTGCCTTGATCTGCTTTAAGGGGTCCTTAAGCAAGGCCCTTTTTGCCTTATTGGCCCTTTTGGTTCGGGTAACCCTGGTCCATTCATCCTCTGACTCAGAAGCACTGCTCCCAGAGGTGCCCGTCTGATCTTCCAGGCTATCCCGGATTCTGCGAGCCTGGGACTGGCTGCCAGAATGTGGGGACCTGGTCTCCTGTGTCCTGGGCCGCTCAGAGGAGTCTTCAGATCCCTCCTTGCTGCCAGGATTTGATGGGTCCCCCCCCACTGACCTAACTGGGCAGAGGCTTTCAGGATGCCCTTAGGTGGCCTACTCTCCTGGGGTTCCTCACTAAATTGCAGTGTGATTAGGCGCCCATACCCGGATGCCCGCCCATCCATTCCTGGGAGGTACTGGCCTATGAACCCCATACTTTTGGCTGGATAGTAATCTGCCCTCTCTGTGGCCCTGTGCTCATGTGCGCCAGGGGACATGGGGGTGGCAGAGTCCAAGGACTGGGAGAGATGAAGGCCTCTGGTACTAGGGCTCCTGAGGTCATGCTCAGGTGTTTCCCTTTCCCAGCGAACTTCATCTCTATCAGCCCCTGCTCCCTATTGCAATGCAAGAGCCTGCGCTTTCAGTTCCTCAGTTAAGGCCTTACTAGACTCTATCAGTCTCTCCTGCATGGCTACCTGTTGCTGGAGCCTATCATTGTGCTGACAGAGAGCCTTTTTTTCTCTCTGTGCCCTGGAATACTGGGCCAGTCTTTGCTGCAGGAGGGTTACCTCCTGAGTCCCATCCCTACTGGCCTGCTCTTTTCTTGCCAGAGCATCTTCCACCCTCCTGGTGTGCTCTAACAAGTTCTGATTCTCTTTTTGGAGGTCACCCAGCCCCTGGAGGGCCAGGTGATTTCCTTCCATTTTTTCTTTTAATTGGCAAACTTCCTGGCCTAAGGTGTCCCTTTCCTGACTAAGAGCCTGCATCTGTGCCGCCAGGTCGTCCCTCTGCCTTTGAAAGGCACCAGCTTTCTGGCGTTCTTGATCAAACTCTGCCTGGGTATCCAGGTCTTTCAAAATCAATGTATTGCTTTCCTCTTTCTCTCTGTCTAGTCGGATTTGCAGGGTGGCTACCTGCTCTGTGCATGCCCTGTTAAAGTCTAGTTGTTGCTCTAGCTTTTTCTGGCTCTGCAGTAGGGAGTCCAAACCTTCTTGGTACTCCTTCTGCAAGGCCAGAAGTCTGGTATCCTGGTCAGCCTTTTCCTGTTGCAGGATATCCATATCCTCCTTTATTTTAATATTATACTGCCTACTATCATTTTCTGACTCCTGGCTCCTCTGCAGCCTCTGCTCAGAAGAGACCAGGTCACATTGGGCCTTCTCTAATGCCATCAGTTGCCTATTTGCCAGATCTTGGCCTTCAGCACATTTGTCCTGTATGGCTCCCATATGTAAATATAAATATGCCTTTGGCCTTAGGGGCCATATATAGTTCACTCAGGGCCACATGTAAGGGACTCTGATCTATCCATATATCTGACCCTGTTTCAGTGATCTGGGGTGCGATTGCCTGCAACCAGACCATCTGGTCCTGATGAGCCCACTCACCTCTCACAAATAGCTTATGTAAAAGGTGTTCTCTGACTATTTTGATATTTACCAAGGTCGTCATTCTGGAACTTGGTTTCCTACCTGACTTACAGAAGTTTGTATTTTATTTTGCAAAACAGACCGTTTCCTTAGAGCGTTCCTTTGAGGGGTGTTTTTACAGTGTAACACGGCGTGGTGATCCAACAGAATTTATATATCCTGTCAGTTAGCACACTGTGTTAATCTGCACAAGTGATAGATCTAATCCAGAATCCCTGGCTACGAGCCCCCGCTCTGTTAATGACTCCAATAAAGCATTCCCACTAAGTCAATGCCTTGTCTGGGATTGCTCAGGGGAAGCCCTTATTTATATATTTTTATGACAAGTTATAATCTGGATGATGAACCATTGTATAGCGCCCCTCTCTTAGAATCCCCCTGACCCTACCGAGCCAAGAAGTAGGTTTGTTTTGCCAATTAAAAAGGTTTATTCAAAAAATTAAACAATAGATATATATCACACTTTTATAATAAATTAATATTTGATATCACACTTAAGAATATGGTGTTGATCAACAATGGATAATCTTACACTAGCACACTTATTTTATTACTTAGGAGTTGGTATGGAAAGAACAAGGTAGCTGGGAATGCTTTATGGTTTCAAGGAGATGCAAAGATGAATAAAAGGCAGTACAGAAATAAACTTGATATGATTTCAGCAAAAGATAATATGATTACTTTTTCTCTGACAATTCACTCCCCCCCCTATGCAATGTAAAGAGATGGAAGTAACACACACAGTCTTCAGGAATACAATCACAGTACAATCCGAATTCAGTTCCCCCCTAGCAAGCTTATAGCACCAGGGATGATTTTGAAACACAGGCGAAAGACTTTAAATGTGGTATGCAAAGAAGGGAAAAATATGCTCAAAATGATTTTGATTCCCTATAAGGGATTCAGGGTGGGTGATAGCTACTTTAAATTAGTTCAGGATCACTTTAGCAATGCTCTATGAATGATTGTCAGGTTGCAAATGAATTTCAGCAAAGGAAAGCAAGAAGCTGATATTTTGACAAGTGAAGAAATTTGAGCCAAATCGCAAATCGCGGCACTTTTTCCGAGTGCGTCGAGCGCGATTACGGAAAAAGTATAATGAATAGAAAGTCGGTTTAGAGCTTGTTGGAAAGCTGGGAATCTAGCACAAACGGTTCAAGAGATAAGGACGATTTTATGAAGGTAGTTTTTCAGAAATGAAATAATGATTCAAAATGGCAAATTACACTTTTACAGGTTTAAAATCGAAGAAGGGACACACGATTATATGATGCAGTTCGGGACAGGTTCAAATGTTTTGAATCAGATTAATTTAAGCTAAGAGATGGGTTCTGCACAGTTCTAGCTGGGTACTCACACTATAAATTTGAAAGGAATGGCCTTGTCACGGATCTGGTCAACAAGTTTAGCCGCGGTTCTCTCTGCTCGGCGGGTCAATCAGGCACCGGTTCTGTTCACAGCGGTCTGGTCTGGGTCTCTGGTTCTGCTCACAGCGATCTGGTCTGGTCTCTCTGGATACAGCACTGCTTTCTGGGTACTGGTTCTGTTCTGGATTCTGGAGTTCTCCGTCAGCGTGCTGCGCAGGAATTCAGTTGAAGGTTGGAAAATGAATGTGCCTGTCTGGCTTCCAGTGGCTCTTTTTATGTCTTTTGAAAATGAGTGTGGATGCTAACTTTCTGTGCCCACCCCACTCATGATTTGATAGGTCAAGGATTTCTCTTTGACCTGATTTGAGAAGGGAGCAGTGAGTCATCTATGTCATCAGGTGTCATGTTTATGGCTCCTAAGAAAGAACACTCCCCTTTGCTTTTACTTAGAAAATGAATTTTTCATAACTAACAGGTTTCCCAGATACACACGTCGTTGACATTACATGTACATATCATATATCACATAAGGTAGTCTCTGTTCCAACTCTGATGTTTCTAAGAGCCAGGGTTCAAAAATGGCAACTTATTTTCGTTTTTAGTTGGTTTACCAATATTGGATTTTTACCCAAAATTACACAGATGTACACCATCTCTCTACACATATTCCAGTGAATTTTTCTAGCGTGAACCCCGTGTCTGCAATCTCCATAATTCATTTGGTTTTGCCTCAGAACATGGTACAGAGTTCTAACATCTCTTAAAATGTGCACAGAAAAATCACAAGAATAATGATATTAATTATATAATTTTGACAAGTCCGTACTATGAAATATCCATCTTTTTTAAAATTATGCTCTGGCCCAGAGGGGTGTGGTTTACCAAAGCACATGGTGGAATTTCTGGTTTGTCCACTTCCTCCAGCTCAGGTTGCTCACAAAGGCACTGCTCCTTCCAGTTTCTCTCAAGAGGAAGCCATTTACGACCCCCCCCTAATTTAACATTTGCCTGAGCTCTTTGTTCAGTTTCCTGCAGTCCCCAGCTGCTCCTCCCCTAATCCAATCAGAGAGGTGTCATCTCCCTTTGGTGAGGGCAGGAGAATGCAGGCCAGGCCTGGGAACATTTGTTGAGCAAGTTTCAACTCCCGTCGGGGGTAGTTGTCAGGCAGAATTCAATCTCTTTAAGCCAGGCTTCAGCTAAATGTCATTTTTGTTCCCAGTTTTTCTTCATCCAAATCAAACTTACAATTTTTACACATGCAGCTAGAATGCTGATTCTAAGTTCAAAACTATGACATTTAACAGTTGCAAACTATGTGACACTCAACACTAGGTCACTCATTTATTTTAAACATTTCGATTTTAGTGGCTTTAAGTCCAATTTCACTTCAGCTGCTGACATCCACAGCTCAGCCAGTTTCATTATGAACATTATTTTGGGCTCTTTCTCTTTCCAGATTTTGTATGCACACAAGAATACATTCTGCCAAATGTCTGTTGGTGTTCAGTGAGATTTTTGAATATCTTGCAATGTTTAAAATAGGCATTTTTAGCTTGCATTTCATAGAAACAAAGGTGATTTCAAAGCACTTTTTGAGCTAACCGGCACTGCTGTTTTTCCTTGGGCACCACCTTTTACCCATGGCGCTTCCGGTCCATCATGCTCGCACTGGTGGGTGGCAGGTTAGGCGACCATTTTGGTGTGCGCAAAACTGCGCGGTTCTCCTGGATTCTGCCGCAAATATGGGCTTTTCCGCCATCTTGGATTTCCTAAGCTCACAGCACCAAATGTTGCAGCATAATAGTCCAAACGTGGGTCAGGACACCCAACACATCACCTCATTAACCCATATTCTAGCTGAGATATAATTTTGTAAGGCACCAATCATGTTCAGAAAATGTGGACCAAACCCCATTCTAATTAACGTGTAATTTAAAAAAGACCAATTAACACAGTCAAACGCTTTTTCAGCATAAAAAAAACTATCAAAATCTCATCCACTTCTGTATTCGATAAGCCAATTATATTCAATAAGGTTCTAATATTATAATATCCATACCTATTTTCCATAAGACCGACCTGCAAATAATCTATCAATTCCCCTATATATTTCTGTAGCCTAATAGCCATAATCTTTGTAAAGATTTTCATATCAACAATTAAGAGAGAAATGGGTCTATAATTACTGCATTTAGCAGAATCTTTTCCTTCCTTTGGAATTAGCGTAATAACGCTTCCCGCATAGAGGGACATAGTTTTCCTTCTGAAAGGAATTGATTATACAGCATACATAACTTTGGAAGTAAGGCCGAACTAAAGGTTTTATAAAACTTGATCGGTAACCCGTCTAGACCAGGAGACTTACCCATTTTAAGTTGACACATAGCCCCAATGACCTCATTTTCAACAATTGGAGCATCAAGAGCCTCTTTCCCCTCTGCAGATAAAACAGGCATTTCTATTTTTGCAAAAAAATTCATTCAACACCATTTCATCAGATTGTGAATTGTCTGAATACAAGGATGCATAAAAAGCCTGAAAGCAATCACAAATATCCCTACGTTTAACCTTTTATATTTCCAGTGTCATCTAAAATCCTATGAATAAATGACCTCTCCGCTAAACTCTTCAGTTTATTAGCCAATAAACGACCACTCATATCCCCTTCCTCCCAAAACTTCTGTCGCATACAATACATGCCGTTTTCAATTTGTTCATCCAAAGTCTTCTTCAGTTCGCCCCTAGCCTCAACCATGTTTAACCTATCTACCTTATTACTAGACAAAGCATATTTTTGTTGTATAGACTTCACATTCAATTCAAGATCGCTGATCCTTTTTTCCCCCCTCTTTTCTTTTCCTGGATGTCCAATTAATCAACACTCCCCGAACTGTAGCTTAGAAAGCATCCCCTAACACTAGATTATCCGCGGAACCCAAATTATCCACAAAGAAATTATCAATAAAACTACTTATGTCGTCACAAACTTTCTCATCCTTTAGAATGAACGTTTTCAATCTCCACTTATCCATACCCAACTTAACTATTCCCTGATCAAGTCTCAACTTCACCAATGCGTGATCCGATAGACATCTTTCTCCAATGTCTACACTCACAATATCATCAACCATCACATCAGTCACCAACAATAATCCAATTTTGAGTAAGAGTCATGAACCGGAGAATAGAATGAAAATTCCTAATCAACAGGATGCAGTAACCTCCAACTATCCACTAAATCAAATGTTTCAAGGAAATCATTAAAAACACCACTCAGTGTTGAACCCGAAAACCTGCACTTTGATAACCTATCTAAAGAAGCATCTAAAACACAATTAAAGTCACCACCTAAAACTATTTTATCGCCCCTCATCGATTTCAAACTGTCGGTTAGCGTTTTAAAGAAATTAATACCATTAATACAAGGGATATACACTGATCCCAACGTCAAAAGTTTCCCTTCATATATTACATCTACCAAAATAAATCGTCCATCATCTATAACATTCTCAACTTTCATACCCAAGGATTTTCGAACTAACAAACCTACTCCCATTGACCCGCTCGAATAACAGTTCAACAAGACCTTCATATATTTTGAAGCCCCATAAAAGTTTCGAGTTTGTTCAGTTAAATGAGTTTCCTGTAAAAAGATTACATCCGCTTTTTCTCTTCTCAACTTTGACATTATATTTTTCCCCTTCTTAGGACAATTCATCCCCTTAACATTCCATGTAACAAAACTTAGGGGCTGATTCATGGAACAAACGTGCGCCGAAAATCCCAGTGCAAGCAGGCGCAAGGAGGCGCAAGCGGGAGAAAGGAAGCGCACGTGCACGCGTGCAATTCAAGGAAGGTGCTGCGCTACTTTCCCACTGGTTGTGCAGCAAATCCGTGCATGGCGCACGCTGGCGCACACGTCTCCAAACAGCGGGCGCTAAGCGCACAGCGAAAGCGCACATAGCGCAGCGCACACAACAAAAGTGGGCGTAACAGTGGGGGTAACACGCGGAATGGGGAATAACGCGTGAAAAAGAAGGCGTAACTGGGGAAGTACTGCAGGGAACTACACAAAACGCCCACACGCACGCGAACAACCTGTATTCATGGATTCGAATACGGGAAACCCGCGCACGGCAAAAGACGCGCACAGGCGTCAACGCGTCTGCCACACAAAGGCAGGCGGAAGCGTCCCCGCGTACAGCATAAAAGTGCACGCAAACAACAAACACGTACCTACAGCTAAGATGAATGCCCCATTTGTCGCAGCACTGATCGTGGGACAATGCAGGAGGAGGAGAATAGCCAGGGCACGCATTTTTTCACCACGGACAAGCCTTTTCAGGATGCCTGACGACCAGGTCTATGGCAGGTATGGGTTTCCACCCCATATCATCCTAGACCTGGTCAGGGAGTGGGAATATGACCTAATATCCCCCACCCTCTGGCTCCCAAGCATTGAGCCCCTTGGAGAAGGTGCTCAATGTCCTGCATTTTTTGGCCACTGGGTCTTTTCAGCGGACTACTGCCATAGTGGGGGGGGGTCTCACAGGCCACGCAGTCACGCTGCCTACACCAAGTATTGGCAATCATGACAGCGCGCCCCTCAGTCCGCAGGCACATATACATGCCCAGAACACCCGCAGAAAGGCAGGCCGTTGTCCAGGACTTTTACAGAGTGGCACACTTCCCCAAAGTGCTCGGTGCCATAAATTGCACCCATGTGGCCCTACGTCCACCTAGGGCCACTGAGCACATCTACCGAAACCGCAAGCAATGGCATTCCATCAATGTACAGGTGGTATGCGATGCAAAGGGAATCATCACCTCTGTCTATGCAAACTACCCTGGCTCCACCCATGACAGTTTCATATACAGAATGTCCGCCCTGAGCCGGTCCCTGGAAGCTGGGCAGCAAGGCGACACATGGCTCCTAGGTGAGTACAAATGCCCGTGCACATGCATGCATGTCACACACACACACACAAATTCCAAACCCCAATAATCACAACCATCATCACCTCTCCAGGGGACAGTGCCTACCCTCTGAGCAACCACATGATGACGCCAATCCGGAACCCCACCACACTACCCCAGGTAAGATACAATGCAGCCCATAATGCAACCAGGGCCATAGTGGAGTGCACATTCGGAGTGCTCAAGTCACTCTTACGCTCCCTTGACCGCTCTGGCGGACAGCTACTCTATGCACCCCCAGTAGTGTGCAGGATCATTGTGGCAGCATGTGTCCTGCACAATGTTGCAACACGGCAGGGCGTACCGGTGGACACGGTGGTGCCCCCACATCCCCAACCACAGGCACAGGCGCTGCCCATGGGAGGGGATAGGGCACGTGGCGAGGAAGCCCGGACCCAGCTTGTGGCCAGATTTTTCACCTAAACTCCCAACCCTGCGGAGTGCACACAGGCCTGGCACATACCAGGTGAAAATCGATGATGACAAAGAGATAGTCAACTGTCACAACCTTACCACCCTGACAATGTTGCAACAGAAGTGCTACATTGTGTGCATCCCTAGCTACTTAAACACAAGCAAACCTGTGTGACCAAAAGGCACACATGCAAGGTGTGAATCACACAGACATGCAAAACAGGACATGACTATCACTGGTATGTCACTCAAACCCTCCCAAACCACAACATGACATGGTGTCACGGCTCGCTCCCTTCGCTCCCGTCACTTGGGGGCATGTTTTGGGGTTTATTCCCTACTGGACATTTCCTCCAAATCTTATGCTACAGTGCTGTGATGAATTGGGAGCGCTAAAACCTTATTTTCCAAGTTACTTCCCTTCCGGATCCATTACAGGTTTTTGGCAGCCAGCATGCTACTTTAATCTAATGACTATGCTTCCCTGAATGCCTGGCTCACTGCCTCACCTCCTCCCTTGCAGGACAAGGTTGGGTGGAGGATAGGCAACACCTGTGGCTGCAGGTGCAGCAGGCGGCACACCTGAGGGGTGTGCTCGTTAAGCAGCTTTAAAAGCCTCAGTTTGCTTCAGTCCAGCGCTGGTCATTGTTGCAGTGTTCCTGTTGTAACTGGCCCCTTGTTCCCTGTTCCTAGCTTTTGTGCCTAGTTCCTAGTTCCTGTTTCTTGTTCCTCTGCCTTGGATTTCGAATTTATGTGCTTAATTGATTTCTGCTTTCTGGATTTCCCTTTCTGTCTTCCTATGTCTGCAGGCAGCCTTTCTCTGTGCTTTACCCTTTGATGCTGCCCAATTTGCCTGTGTTCTCTGTTTCTTTGATGCTGCCCTTTGCTACTGAAAACCTTGATACATTAGTCTTTCCCTTTATAGATTTAGCTTCCTGCCTTTTCTCCTTGGATGGGTGGGAAAGGTCTCCTTTTGTGATATAATTTTCCCTGCTCCTGATCCTTACTTTCTATTGGGATCCATTCCATGTTTTCCATTGCACTTCTGCATTTATTTCCCATTGATTATTAGGTTTGGGGTGCTGTTGTAACTAGTCCCTGTGTGAATGCCTTTTGTTTTCCTCACTATTCTATAATCACAATTCCTACTTTCCCCTTGACTTGGGTCTTATGTATTTAGTTATCCTCCACCCATTGTTGTTATAGCCTTCTGGGTCCCCGTTTGATCAACTGGGTTCGTGGGTTTACTGACATTCAAGTGGTCTTTCCGGTCCTCGTGAGTACTGTTTCTAAGTTCCTTATTCAGTATCATCCAGAGTGTCAGCTCACAGATCCTGTCCTTGCTTGCCCTCTACGTGGGCTTAGCGCTGTCAGTATCTGTAATAGCATAGTGGGTAAGGAGTTTGCCGACTTTCCTTTCAGTCATAAGGAGGTTCTAAGTGCTTACCCCACATCCCTTTTCATATATTGGTATTATTGTTTGACTCTATTTGCACTCCTGGGTTTTAGTATACACGAGTCTTGGGTATTGTATGCACGTTGTTAGATTCAAAGTTGTTCACTGTGCGATTCCGTGCACATTTCCCTTGCCATATTCATTGCCTTCTTCCTTTCTTAACAGAATGACCAGCCGTTATTCCTGTTTGAATATGGCCAGTTTAAGAAAGAAAGGCAGCAAGGCCACTAACAAGTTAGTACAGAAAGCTTCCCTTACGTTTACCTGTGACAATCAAATCACTGATCCTGACTTAAATGAACTCCTTGTCACGAATGGGTATTTACGTGCAAAGTATTTCTCCCACAGGATGGCCAATCATACATTGCCTGATCCTAGTTCTGTCTTTAATTTTGATCCAGATTATATGTCCGCACAAGCCTTAGCAGCGGAAAACAACACACTGCTAGATTTATTACACACAAGTACCTCTGTTGTTGAATCCCATGATTCTGGTTGTGCTTTATCTCAGATTGAACTAGATTTATTACACACAAGTACCTCTGTTGTTGAATCCCATGATTCTGGTTGTGCTTTATCTCAGATTGAACAGTTTCATGATTCAAACATAAGGAATGGAGGGGTTCCTTGCATATCTTCTGTTTTCAGCCCTCAGCCTATAGCTTACTCCTCTGCACAAGTACTTACTGTAGTCCCTAATGCCAAGAGGTCTGATGTCAATAGTCTGCTTAAGGGAAACACAGACCAAGTCGGTAAGAGAGAGTATAGATCACAAAACCTGCAAGCAGTAAATGACAATGTACAATCAGTGCACATCCGGATGGCTAGGGCAGGATCCAGCCCTGATGCCACCATGCCTTCCCCTGTGCCTACTGATAGGGATGTACAGTTAAGGCGGGGCATGCTAAAAGCTGAACTTGAGGAGTTAAAACAAGAATACATTACTTTACAAGAGGAGAACAAAACCTTACAGTCTTTTTCTTAATACACCTCAAACTTTATCCGTTGATGAAGTGACTACTGTTCAGTCCCTGAGTGCGGAGATTTTTGTAGGTCATGATACTTGTCAATATGTAAAATCTATTGGGAGTGAAAGTCCTTTTTCTAGCACAGCACTTATTCAGAGCACAGGTTCTGACAATTGTTCTACCGTTTGTCAGGAATTGCTGTTAGCTGAAGATTTATAAGCCACTCCTTTACCTAAGATTTCCTGTGTAGCAGTTTGTCATAATTCTGAGCTTGAACACATACATGCTTCTGATTTCCAAACACAATCCACAATGGTGGCATACACAGAATCAGTCACTACTGTAGGCTTAGGTTCTGCCCTTGATCTAGCTGCTGAGACTGAAGTAGACATTCAAGCTGATGTGGAAAACGATGCTACCTCTGTGTTCGCTCCTCCTTCTGCCAATTTTTGTCAGAACGAACAGTCAAACACAGTTCAGAATTCTTGTTTTGATGGACTCATTCCACAGTATACTGAACCAAAGACCCGGCAGGCGATTCCTGAACTGTTGATTGTTAATATGCCACTTTCAGAAGCTAAGGCAGAGGAATGGACATTTGACGAAATCCTGATTAACAGAGAATTTACTATGGTGATTCCTCTGGTTGATTTTGACTTCTACAAAGGAAGAGACTCTGTGTCATCCACTAAGGAGAGGGACGGCATGGGTACAGCTCAGTCTTTGGTTACTGGTGCCAAGGAGTCAACCGCCCTAAAGGTGCTTTCCATTTCTGAGCCACAAATGTGTCTGTCGACTTCTGGGACTTCAGTCTGTCCTCCTACAACCATTGACTCTTCGATTATCCAGTCCACGGCTCTGCAGTCATCGTTGACACACGTGTCTTCAATCAATTAACAATTGCTATGTCTGCCAGTCACTCAAGAGCCTTCACCATGTACGTGGTCAGACCCAAAGACCTTGACAAGTTTGTCTTCAGCTAACGAGACGGCTCCAGCTTGCATGCCCTCAGCCTCAGAATTTCCTCTGGCATGCCTGTTTTCGGCTACAGTGACTCATCCAGCGGATTATCCTTCAGCCATGGAGCCTCTGGTAGCACATCCTGAGTGCATGTCTTCAGTCCCAGAGCCTACTGCTAGTTTGGCTTCAGTTCATGAGAGACCTGTATCCTGCTCAGCCTCGCTGCCAATATCGGAGGTGCACCTGTCTACTCTGTCTGATCATGTTGCATGTTCTTCTACTTCAGAGTTACCTCCCGAATCCCAACCATTTATTACGGATGAACGTCCAGCCTGCCCTTCTTATGCTTCAGGGGGATCACCAGAATGCCTGCCTTTTACACAAGTTGATTCTCCCAACTGCTTGACTGTAGCATCAGCGCCTCCCGAATATGCAACATCTGAGTCTGAGACTTCTGCCAGCTCTCTTCAGAAACATCAAGCTGGATCACGACTCGGGAGGGCCTTACATGCGAGGCCGTTGGACTTGCCTGGAGTGTTACGAGAGGGAGACGGATACCATCCGCCATGGCCCAGTCACCGAACAAGTAGCCGACCAGGATAGCGGGCTGGACGGTTCGCATTTGGGGGCCAGTTTGGATCAGCCTCTTGACAGCTTTCTTGTTGCCAGATCCCACATGAGCCTGAGGGAGGGGACGGGCACGGCCCCCAAGCTGCAGCACCAGTCGGGTGCAAGTAGCCAAAGGAGGGGTATGACTGCTGCAGTTCAAGATGTGCCTGTTGTTGCTCCTGCTGTGAGTGTGCCTGATGTACCAAGTACTGCGTCTATCACTCCTATCGGTATGCCAAACGTCCCTGCGGTTGTATCCCACGTGCAACAAGGTGGCTACATGACTGACGCCAGGAGTGCCAGCCTCGTACAACCCATTGGACTTCCAGGCCCCCAAGGCGTGGAACAGATCCAGTCGAACCTTGGTCACCCTCAACCACAGGCCTTTACCCAGATGGATGACGGGAGAAGATCCAAACCTCTACCTCGGCCGCCACCTTCTTTTTCTGAACATGAACATTTCCTGAAACCTGCTATTTTCCCACCTCCTGTGTGTCCGCTCTCGGCAGGGAGGCTACCAGAGCATCTACCATTGTCTTAAGCATGTTGCACCAGCCTGCTTCCCTCCTCAATGATGTATGAGTGTTCGCTCCCAGTGTCTGAGCTTCCTGGACCTTCCAAATCTGCTTCGGGTCCTTCAAGTCCTTCATGCCTTTCTTCGACCCATGAGTCTCTTCCTCACCGAAAACCTGCCTATGGCTCTTCTAGACTGCGGCCTGATTCTATTCATTCCAGTCCCTCTGATTTTGCCCGGGGGTCATCGTTTCCGTCAGTGCCACCTCCGAAGACAAAGCGCTCCTGTCATGGAAGGAAGATGTTTTGTGCGGGCGACGGTCGCCTGGAGTCGGCCGTGGGAGGGGGTATACTGTCACGGCTCGCTCCCTTCGCTCCCGTTCCCGTCACTTGGGGGCATGTTTTGGGGTTTATTCCCTACTGGACATTTCCTCCGAACCTTATCCTACAGTGCTGTGATGAATTGGGAGCGCTAAAACCTTATTTTCCAAGTTACTTCCCTTCCGGATCCATTTCAGGTTTTTGGCAGCCAGCATGCTACTTTAATCTAATGACTATGCTTCCCAGAATGCCTGGCTCACTGCCTCACCTCCTCCCTTGCAGGACAAGGTTGGGTGGGGGATAGGCAACACCTGTGGCTGCAGGTGCAGCAGGTGGCACACCTGAGGGGTGTGCTCGTTAAGCAGCTTTAAAAGCCTCAGTTTGCTTCAGTCCAGCGCTGGTCATTGTTGCAGTGTTCCTGTTGTGACTGGTCCCTTGTTCCTTGTTCCTAGCTTGTGTGCCTAGTTCCTAGTTCCTGTTTCTTGTTCCTCTGCCCTGGATTTCGAATGTATGTGCTTAATTGATTTCTGCTTTCTGGATTTCCCTTTCTGTCTTCCTCTGTCTGCAGGCAGCCTTTCTCTGTGCTTTACCCTTTGATGCTGCCCAATTTGCCTGTGTTCTCTGTTTCTTTGATGCTGTCCTTTGCTACTGAAAAACTTGATGCATTAGTCTTTCCCTTTATAGATTTAGCTTCCTGCCTTTTCTCCTTGGATGGGTGGGAAAGGTTTCCTTTTGTGATATCATTTTCCCTGCTCCTGATCCTTACTTTCTATTGGGATCCATTCCATGTTTTCCATTGCACTTCTACATTTATTTCCCATTGATTATTAGGTGTGGGGTGCTGTTGTAACTAGTCCCTGTGTGAATGCCTTTTGTTTTCCTCACTATACTATAATCACAATTTCTACTTTCCCCTTGACGTGGGTCTTATGTATTTAGTTATCCTCCACCCATTGCTGTTATAGCCTTCTGGGTCCCTGTTTGATCAACTGGGTTTGTGGGTTTACTGACATTCAAGTGGTCTTTCTGGTCCTCGTGAGTACTGTTTCTAAGTTCCTTATTCAGTATCATCCAGAGTGTCAGCTTCAGATCCTGTCCTTGCTTGCCCTCTACGTGGGCTTAGCGCTGTCAGTATCTGTAATAGCATAGTGGGTAAGGAGTTTGCAGACTTTCCTTTCATTCATAAGGCGGTTCCAAGTGCTTACCCCACATCCCTTTTCATATATTGGTATTATTGTTTGACTCTATTTGCACTCCTGGGTTTTAGTATACACGAGTGTTGGGTATTGTATGCACATTGTTAGATTCAAAGTTGTTCACTGTGCGATTCCGTGCACATTTCCCTTGCCATATTCATTGCCTTCTTCCTTTCTTAAAACATGGCAAGCAATAGCCATATACCAACACAGTACCAAGAAGGTACACATTGCCATGTGAAAAATGTAAATGGGCATCAAATAATGATGCCTGACATGGAATCAGATGAAATGACTGACCAACAACCTCCCACCAAAGATAAGTCATACTCAAATGCATTCCAAAAGTTGTATTTTAAACATAACAATGAATGCCTTTCCACATGCACAATGTGCATTGCAAAATCAACACTGCAGCTACTGTGTGCCGTGTCCACCTCCTGCAACACACTGCTCAGCACACAGCACAGTGAATACCCATTGTGTGTGATGCACACCCTGAGCATCACATCTAAGCGACAAACTACATAAAAAAACACAAAATAGGCATGTACAGGATCCACAAATGGTCATAGAACATGTACTGCAGGGACACAGTGGGCACCAGAAGGCAAACAGAGTGTACATGTGGACATGTAAGGGTGGTTGTACATGTAGTGGATCATAGTGCGAGTGTGTGGGTCAGTAGGGACATGCACTCAACATATGCATGTGAAATCAAGTGACCATCAGTGTCCTCTACACATCACATGTGAACATTCACCATGTGCATACCCCAGCATGTAAAATCACAACTATCCCCTCACACCTGAAAGGTAAACACAACACATGAACAGGCATTGATCAGCAGAATACATCATGTAAATAGGAAAGCACAATTACAATTTCAGGGTGCCCATCACACTGCAGGGCAAGGCAACTATCAACAACAAAACACCCCCCCTCCATCACAAATCACCACGACCCACTGAACAAATGCATCTGGGTTATTCATCCGACATCCTTGAATTCCACCTGGCCACAGGATCACCCTTCCTCTTTCTCATCATCTCCCACCTTGTGTGTAAAAAGTTGCCAGCACCCTCGGAGTCCACCTAGATTTGCAAAAGCACAAAATCCAACCGAACTCAAAGCAGGACAACACAGAAGCCAAGCAAATAGCCTGCCGGCAGTAAAACAAACCAGAACAGCCTCCAGTAGATGACTTGAAGTAGCAGTACGCCACAAAGGCCAAGTACTACCAGAATGATGTTAACAACCAAGGTAGCACAGTAAAACAATGTCACAACAGGATCTGAACCATGTGTGGCACATAACATAGGATGATGCACCACGAACAGATGTCTACTGTCACAGCTCCCGTGTACAGGCGCAGGAGTGGCACGAAACAACCGCCCCCACCGTGGTCTGGGTGCCTGCAAGGTCTAACTCACACAGGCCTCCGAGACCCTGGTGGGGAAGGAGTGTCAGGGATATGCAGTCGGCACAGGCATTGACATACTGGATAACCGGAATGAGGGGCAGGAGAGGGGAGTAGGATTGACACGGGAAAGTAGGGAATGCACCAAAATGTAGTGTACACATTAACACATACACAATTAGATCAAACTTGTTCACATGCACATAGCACCAAATTACTCAAATGTAAGTTAAAGAGAAACTTATCTCTGGGGTGTGTGCTGGCCTCCTGCCTGCGCACTCTCAGGTCCGGTAACAGGAGCATTTCAATGCTGCAAAGAGAGCCACAGTTAATAATCTGTGCGTGCCCAAAACACAAAAACACACCACCAAATATGCCCCAAAGTAACAAAATGCACTACAAACAGACAAACTTGTGTGGATGCTTCATACCCATACGTAACTTTACCCCCCTGATGGTTCATACACAGTCAATGCAGTAAGTCAGGCACAGGTGGGTGCATGGCAAATAGAACACCAATGTGTCACGATTCACACAACATGCAATGTTCCCTGTATAAGCAGACAGACGCATATAGCAAGGTCTGACTTCAGAACAAGTCATGTACCACCATGACCAAAATAAAGTAGCCAGTGTATGTATCAATTTCTACTTGGAAATGAAATGCACTGCACCCGAGTCTGTCCCTTGCTGTCTGTCCCTGTGAGCTGCTTCATTCCATGTCTCGGAACGCTACATGGCTAATACAAGTGCCTCAATGGACCATGGTGGACCGGAGGGTATGTGCCACTGCCCCTGCAGGTGCCCCAGACCACTTTCACATCAACTAGCCATCAGTCCACTAACACATATGAGCTGTATTGTGCGCTTCTACACCAATATTTGTCCAAGTTCACCGTCAGTGCTGCTACTAAGCATGCATGTTCAACTGGCCAGGTGGAAGGTTTGCTGTGTTGTGACCCCCCTGTGCTGCTCACCTTGCCTGGAGTCCCTTGAAACATGTCATCGATTTTCAGATGTATGATCGCAATCCCTGTGCCTCTGCTTGCGCACACATGCGCATGTCGGCAGCACCAAACGTGTCCTGATTCCAGACGTCCAATAGCCCATGTTTGCTGGCAAAGGTGGTCTTGAGGCTCATCCCCTTGCAGAAAGTGCATGAAACACATGATTAATGCTTAATATTCATCTGTGTGTGTCTCTTCAGGCATTACATGACTGGACCATGTCAGAGACGTACATCAGAAATCACACCATCAGTCCTTCGTTCACAGCAACAGTGTGGAACACACTATCTACGGCATGATTTGCAACAAGCACATGTTCATTAAAGATAAGAAACATACTACACAATGCATAGCAATGAATGTACACATGAATCATTAAACACCCCATCTAGCAAAAGAAGAACAGTGGACAATTACACCCCAATCATCCCCACTAGGGGTGTTAACACAAATTCCACAGCAGCAGACATGCCACAGATATGACAGTCCATTGCCCTTGTGTAATAGGCTGTTACACCGAACCATCCTTGCGAGCCCATTGATAAGGGAAGCAGGAGTAGCATATGTGAGTCAAGGACCCCAAGCAGCAAACACATACACAAGACAAGCTTGAAGGGCCCAGCTGGAACAGACAGTGGATGCTTTCAAAAGCCACAAAGCACCACACCGTCACATGAAAGCACAATAGACAAGCAATTTTAAACTATATTAACTAATTACACTAATTATGAAAAACCTACATTACCTATTTAAACTAACTATCAAACAGAAACGTAACTAACTAAACTAAAAGAAAAATCAAAAATGGCCACATATGACCCGGGGGTGGGGGGAGGCACCCACTTGCGATGATGCTGAGGAAAAAAAAAACCTCCATGGGCTCAACGCCTGCACAGCCCGACCTATGAGGGAGATAGATTGTCGTCCGAGTCGGGCTCTTCCTGGAAAGGAGGACGTGGCACAGGAGCATGACCACGCCTAGCCGCAGCTTGCCCCTCGTCGGCAGCAAGTCTGCCAGACGGGTGAGCCTGGTTCTGTGTGGCGATGACACGTGCTTACTCTTGCAAGGTAGCACGTGTAACACGGAGTTCCTCCTGCAAGGCCTGGCTGGACAACCGCTGCACCTCCCGGCAAGCATGTAGCTCAGCCGAGATGGTACGCTCAAGCTGTGCAAACCTCTCCTCTGCCTGCTCCCTCTGGGACATCAGAAGGACACCCAGAGTGGATCTGAGGGAAGCATACTCCTCCCTCAGGGCCTCCTTGTGTGCCTCTGCGTGAGCAGCAATTGCTTCACGCAGAGACAACAATTGAGCCTGGCGTGCCCTGTCTGAGGCCGCCATGCCCAGCCTGAGTGAGCGGGCCGTGGACCGTGCCGCCTGCTGCTGGAGAAGCACCTGCCTAGCAGGGGGGAGCACGGATCGGGCCACACTCTCCATGCTCTCAGCGATGTTCTCCATTGCTGCCCCCTGGCGAACGGAATTGGCAGTCATGTCTTGCTCCCACTCAGTATACAGCGGTTGCGCACGGCGACCACGTTGCTGGGCTTGACCCCTGCGGGACCCAAGGACCGGGTGTCCTCGTTGTGTTGGCACCGCCCGCGGCTGCACGACTACATGCCTCCGTCGACGTGATGTCCCAGGCACATCAGTGACTGGTGTTGAGGGTGACCCTGCGTCCCGATCCACCACGGGCGGAGGTTCCAAGACTGTCTGACCCCTCAGTGCAGGTGTCGCGGACAGAGGAGTGTCCACATCAGAATCACTCACCCCTGACATATGGATCTGATGCTCATCCAACTCGACATGGTCGTCAGAGTGTTCATCAGGGCTGGACTCATAGGCAGCCATAGACAAGATGGACTGTAGCACTTGGGGGTTTTCGTGGCCTACCACCCCACGACCCCCACTTGTGCTGGGTTGATGTAGTGATAACAACCCTGTGCCTGGCATGACAACACCATCCTCTGGCTCCATTGTGTCATCACCTGAAAAATAGGGAGGAAAAAGGTCACTACACATGTTAGAAGCACACTACACACACACCGACACCAAACACATCAGGCAGACATGTGACACACAAAATAGAACCTGGCATGCATGCTGGGTAAACTTGAAATTGCTTCTGTGATTAGACCTGTGGAAAGGTGGCAGTTTGCACTGAAGTGGGTCAATGCAGTGCAGCAAATATGTATGTTACTCACTATCTACATGTACAAAGACTTCATGGTGTGTGTCAGAAAATGTGAAGGCAGTGCAAGGTCAACTTCAGGCATCATGTGCAATGTGCATTGAATGGGTAGCATATCTACAAGCAAACCACCCCTTCCCCCAAGTGCAAAAGCAGGGATGCCTAGCATGGTATCAAAAGGCTGACCATAGAAATGTGTATTGACAGACAGTGTTGACTAGCATCAACAGCATCATGTGAGTCAAGTGACAACACAGCAAATGATGATGGGACAGTAAGCAGGACACATGATGAAACCTCTGGGGTACACCCACGTGTGAAGAAGACTACACCAGTTGGACAGAGTCATTGGCCATTAAACAGGCTGAGGCCTGTGACCCACACAGATTGTCAGACCCTAAACATGTGTGCAACGCATTACTGAGCCACAGTTGACATGGGAAGGCAGATGAAATGCCATGCAATTTGGGTCATCATGGACTTGTGTAACAGTGATCATCCAGTCATGGACACATATGGGCATGCGTGAAATGCACATGGAGCATGAATGGGCACTCATGTCCCTGCGGGGCATCTGAGCTCTGCACAGTCCAAGTGAGACACCCTGCATCAAGTACTAAGGATGTACCTCAATGGATATGTCTGGCAGATTGGCCGCTGGATGTTAGAATGTACACAGGAGGCATGCCCAGGGAAGTAAACAAGGGCAATATTGTAGCAGACCAGTGCTAAAATGGAATTGGGGTGCAGAACAAGGGGTTGAAGGGCAAGGGAGCATGCCTACATTGGCTACCCCCTTGCAGGCAGAGGACACATGCACGTCAGTCATGCTATGCATAGTTCCTGGGCTGAGAGGAAGGTCACCCCACGCTACATGCAGAAGTGCCAGTGGGCTGGAACATGGACCGTAGGGGCATACTGGTAACCAGCATGTGACTAGGGTGCAAAAGTGGTTATGTGGACAGTCCCCAGCTGCTCCACATGTCCACCATCCAGCAGAGCAGACATGCATCAGGGAAGCATTGCATTACTCGCACATCATAACCATGTACATGTGACATGTAGTGGCAGTCATGCACAAGACATCACACAAGTAAAACACACATGTCCTCGACAAACACGCATTAACACTCACTGGACTGGGCATCAAAGTCCGGCATCTCTCCCACTCCTTCGACCAATTCAGATGGTATGAACTCTGCAACGAGTGACACATGCGGAGTGAGGTCTTCCTCCTCTGGTGCAGGCCGACCGCCAGTCACCAGGGTCAAGTTGTAATTTGAGGCACGCTTAGCCTTAGCGCTGCGTTTGAGGTCATTCCAACGATTTTTGCACTCTTGCGCCGTGCGCACCTAATGGCCGAATGCACTCACATGTTCCGCAACTTGCTTCCAGTGGGTATCACAGTGGGCAGCCGTAGTCTGACAATTAGCACCCACTAGCATGTCACGGCGGTGTTTCCGCACGTAGCCCACAAGGAAGTCCAGTTCCTGTTTGCAGAAAGGCTTCTTCCTCTATGTGCAGGAGGTCGTGGCTGTGTGTGGGGTCCCAGCCTGTGCTGCAGGTGCAACCTTCCTCCTCTTGGATTGTGGCGCAGACCCTGGCTGGCTAATGCCGCCCTGATCAGTATGGCCAGTGGGTTCGGTGGATTGAGCCAAGGGAGTGGCAGGTGGAGGGACGACCAAAGGCCTGACTTCTGTCAGTGGCAGCTGGGTGCCCTCTAATGGACCCTGCGCAGCAACATCCGCTGTGGCAGTGTCATTGACCGCAACTGTCCTGGTTGGCAGACTCACAACCGGGGTGTTGTTGGGTGCATCTGCCCCTGCACTTGCCAACACCCGGCTGTTCGGGGCAGCAGATGACATAACTGCCCCAGGGACATGTGTCTTGGTCAGGGCAGCCCTGCGTGCCCCTACAGTTTCCCTCCTGGCCTTTTGGAAATCTTCCAAGGGCTCTTCAAGTGCCAACGCAGCCTGCATTGGCAGACCCTGAGTCTGGGTGGTGGTGTCCACAGCTGCACCTGCAGCAACCACTACCCTTGGGCCCGTGGCAGTCGATGAAACGGACTGCCGGGTCACACGGGCGCCAGTGCCAGATGCAGAAGCTGCATTTCCCTGAACCACAGGGGGGGTGGCATGACTGCACCGACACATGGCACAACATTGTGCTCAAGTTGCGCACCCCTGCTACCCTGGAGTCCCCCTACTCCCTGGTCAACCCGGCCATGGCCCTGACCACGCCCACCACGAGGAGTACGCCCAGCTGAAGCGTCCCTCACCTTTGGTGGCCTCCCAACCATGGCACAGATGGAGTAGTGCCGGCACAGATGGAGGTGTACACCACAATTGACCTGGGCAATTGGGGTGAAGGGGGTGGGATGCAAGATGTTAACAGTCCCCCTGCACCTGCAAGGCTGCATGTGACCCCGGTGATGTAGTGACGGGTCACGCTACGCTCAGGCACCCCAAAACTGCAGTAAAACCGTGCATGCAACCCTGCAGCCTATGTGCTTGGAATCAACCTCCTGCAGTACGCGGTGGAACCCAGTAACACGAAAAACGCGTAGGACACGCAGGCTTCTATGACCTCGAAAACGGGTGCGATACACAGGGGCACCCGCAGTGGGAAAAATAGCGTGCACGACTCACCGTCTGACTAGCGTGATGCAGAAAAACACGCCTAGTCAATACCCCCGCCAAAAGAAGAGATACGTCCTTGATAGCTGTGAAGTTGTGATGGCGCGTGAAACAACACGAAGCAGGAACACACGTCGGTCTCGACGAAAGGCACGTACAGCGAACTGCTGGCCCTGCTCACCTTTAACCCGTGCTGAGGAAAACGCCCACGTGCGTCACGTCACTTATGCGCGTATGCCCTTTCCTCGGATTACACGCATTCACACGCGGACGTGCAGTTTTTTCACGCGTGCGGAACCACTATGCCCACGTCACGAGGGAAACGCCCGTGCGCGTAACGTCAGAGAAGCGCGTACGCGCTAAGGGCCTTTGGTCCAATGAAAACGCGTACGTGTGCTGACGCGCTTACGCGCTAAGGGCCTTTCCTCCAATTACACGCTGACGTGCAATTTTTTCATGTGCCAAATCACTCTGTATCAAGCTGGCCACGCGAAAACACACGGAAGACCATGCTCCTGCCAGAAGGCCGAATTACTGCCCCCCAGAGCCCCGAGCATGCTCCCACCTGCAATCTGCTGCTGCCTGACTGCCTGCTGCCCATGTGCCCTGCCATTTGCTGCCTGCACGTCAGCCAGGGGTGCAGTTGCTGTGACCACCCCTGCTGGAACTGAAGACTCCCGAATGGGATTCCATCGCTCCACAGCCCAGCCCCAGGACCCAGTTGCCCACCGACTCGTGCCTCTGGGGTTGCCCTGTCCAGCACAACACCATCTGGCAGCACTGGCAACCCCCAGCCAGAAAGGCAGAGGGCCACCAGCTTCAGTGCCAGGGAAGTTGGTGTCCTGGTGGAGCAAATCCTGGGGCAGTATGATGCCCTCTTTGGAAGTTTGCGTGCCGACAATGAAGGACGGACCAGGATCTGGATGGACATCGTGACTGCCATCAACGCGGAGGGGGTGGCAGTCCGCGACTTACATCATGTCAAGAAGCGCTGGGAGGACTTCAGGTCCAGGACCCTCAACAAGGCCCGGCGCCTCGCGAATGCAGCGGATGCCGAGGGGCGCCAGCGCCAGCTGTCAGACCACCAAATGAGGGTCCTGGAACGCATATGCCCAGCGCTCTACGTCCAGATCCTTGAGAGGCAGACCCGTCTGGAGTCGAGCGGTAAGTGTACATGCAGAGTGATTGGACGCTGTGCGTGTCGTGGTGTGCCAGTAGTGTGCAGGTTGCACATGTGTTTTTGTAGGGCCATGTAGGGATGTGTATGAACATGGGCGTGAGGCTGCCACATGTGTGTCCCCTCATGTGTGAGACACATTGATGGTGTATGTGTTGGTAAGCATAATGGACAAATGCAGGTGTGGGAGCACACATGTTTGAATTTCTGTGTATGTACATTGGCATGGTTGTGGCATGGATGGTGGTTCCTAATGCATGTATCTGCACTGTGTACATGTGCATGCGTGTGTATTTGACAAGTGTGCAACTGCGATGCAACATGGATGCATGTGACACTGATATGTAGAAGGCTGAATGCAGATTTGACATGTATGGCGATCTCATCACTGCAAAAGTTGGAGGAGATGTAGACATGCATGTAAGTGTGGTGGCGTGTGTGCATGTCTACTGCACTCCCTGTGTTTCATGTGATGTCTGGCTCACCTTTGGATGCTCATTCTGTTGTATGTATATGGATGGTGCTGGCTGTTGTGATATGGCTGTGGAATTGCTCATGTGTGTGAGTTGAAATGACACGTGTGTTGGGGATTGTGATGCCATGTCTGAAGTTTGACACTGCCACTCATGTGCAACTGTCATGTGTGTATCAGTCCATTGTACAGTGCCCTGATGCCTGTGTCCTATCTCTCCCTGTCTGCAGCGTCAACTGATGGAGAGGGTGCTGTGGAGCACAGCGGCAGGGATCGCACCGCCAGCCGGAGACGCAAGGCCCGGCTCCTCTCCCAGGTTGTCATCTCGTCAGGGAGTGAGGAGTCCGGTGCCGCGTCCCACGCCGCAGCTGCCGAGGGTAGGTCCAAGAGGCGGAGGTCGGAGTTGGACTCCTCAGCAGCAGAAGGGGCAGCTGAGACCCCACAGGGTCCGACGGAGGAAGATGGCACGGATTCATCCAGGTTGGTGGGGGTTTGGTGGAGGAGGAGGCCATGCAAGGGACAGACACAGGGTCTGGAGGTGGGGATTCCACTGGTGCTAGTGGTGCAGTGCAGGGGCAGGGACAGGAGGCAGCACAGGCCACCACGGAGGTGCCTGTGTGTAATCCTGTCCCCGATCCTGTGACTCCATCATCCTGCACCAGCAGGGATGCCTACGTCCAGACCCGTTTTCAGGGAGGGGATCCGCTTACAACAACTGGCCTTCCTCTCCCTGCGGATGTGGATATCCGGGACCGGGATGAGCCTGTCCTGAGTGGGATGGCGTTGCGTCAACGGGGCATGCGAGGTGAACTGCAGTGTTTTCGTGAGGACACTGCACGTCATCTCGAATGCCTCGTTGACCGCGTTGACCTACTGGGACGGGTCACCAGGGCCGGATTCCTCCGTTTGATGGACCTTGTTCCGACCCCCTCCTCACCCGAACCCCCTATGCGCCAGTCGTCCTCCATGCCATCTTCCCACCCATGTATCACCTGGGTACCCTGTGGAGCTGCCTCCGACACTGCGGCCAGGCTGGTGGAGGACACATCCCTGCCACAGTCGGGAGTCGGGCGTCCAGCAGGGGTGGCCACCTCAACAACTGCACCCCAGCCAGAGGAGGATGTGCAGGCAGCAAGAGCCAAAGCACAGGCAGAGGCACAGCAGCAGCAGCAACAAGGTGGGAGCCATGATGGCTCGGGGCCTTCAACATCGGAGGGGCAGGCATCGGCCAGAGGGCAGGAGGACCGAGGACTGGAAGTGTCTTCCGTGTGGCAGCGGTTAGGCCATGCTATAGATGCGGAGCGGCAGCGGGCAGCGGGCAGAAGAGGCACGGCTCACAATGGTCAGGGCGGAGAACTCCATGCGTAGGGCTCTGAGGCGGGCCGAGTGCCTCAAGGCAATTCGCAGGAACCTGGAGGTCCACATGTCATCGTCCCTGCGAACCCTCGGGCCATGGAAGAGGACCGCCTCCGGGACATGGAGCAGGAGTTCGATGATGCCCTGGCCCGGGAAATCGGGAAGTGAGCCATCGGACTAGCCCGCTGCCATTGTAAATAGTTTTTAGAGTTAGGTTTCCTTTTCCTTTTCCTTTTATTTGTGGTCAATGGACAATGCCACACACATTTGTATATAGTTTTATTTTTATGTAGTTTCTTAGGTAGGTTTCATTTCTTTGGTCGGGCTCATGGACCCTTTGCATAGTTGGACAATGGATTGATTTGATTTATTTTTTGGATTTTGCACATGGATTCATGGATTTTTCTTTTGGACAATGGATTGTGAATAGTTTGATCATGGATTAATTAGAATATTTTTTTTCATCATGGACATGGAATAATATATTTTTTTTGGAACAATGTACTGTAAATAGTTGGACTATGGAATAATTAGAATTTTTTTTTTTCATTATGAACATGAAGAAATTGATTTTTTTTTTACCTTTCCTTTGGATTTGCGTTGGTGGAGGGAGAGTTTGCACTGTTTTTCTTTCAAATTTTTTTGGATTGGTTATAATTTTCATTCACTCATCTTTTGCACATGCTTTTCATTTCATGTTTGCTATTTTTGTATGATTTCATTTCATTTATTTATTTTTGTACATAATACATATTCATATTTTATTTCCATGTGTGGGATTCGCTCATTGGGTTGATGCATGTGAAAATGTGTGTTTACACAAGCAATGCCAACCAGTGTATCTGTGTGACGGACATGTGTTGATGTACATAGTTCACTTTTGACAGTAAAACAAGATGGTCCAAAGGCCTATGTGAACGACCAGCGCAACTGCACAAAAGTTAGAAGTTTAAAAAGGCAGCGTTCAACATGAAAGTGTGAGGGTACCCGGACCAAGGACCCTCAATAAGAAGTAAATTAGTTATAAACAGTGAACTGCGCCAATTAACAGTAATACAATAATAATTGAATTATGTTTTTAATTCCATTCCACAGCCTGACACGTGTTTCGAGCAAAGCTCTTTTTCAAAGGCGTTGAACCTTGTCCAAAAGGAAACTTAATATTACTTGCGGTTGCAATGACCATTAATTAATTACAGCCTTCCGGCAACAACAGTGTACACTTATAACTAACATAGTTCACTTTTGGTTTGTGTCTTGAGATAGGCATGTCAGTGTGGGGTGGATTTGGAAATCATTGCGTCTCAGGAATGGGGTGGCGTGATGTGGTTTTTTGGTGTAGAAGTGGCCCATGATTGTGCTTCTTTATTTTGTGTAGGGGTGGACATGAGTGGGGGCCTGCTGGCAGGTGCCTGTCACTGCTGGGGGTGGAGGTGCAGGGGGACATGAGTGGGACATGAGTGGGGGCCTGCTGGCAGGTGCCCCTCACTGCTGGGGGGTGAGGGTGCAGGGGGACATGAGTGGGACATGAGTGGGGGCCTGCTGGCAGGTGCCCCTCACTGCTGGGGGGTGGGAGTGCAGGGGGACATGAGTGGGACATGAGTGGGGGCCTGCTGGCAGGTGCCCATCACTGCTGGGGGGTGGGGTTGCAGGGGGACATGAGTGGGGGCCTGCTGGCAGGTGCCCCTCACTGCTGGGGGGTGGGGGTGCAGGGGGACATTAGTGGGACATGAGTGGGGGCCTGCTGGCAGGTGCCCCTCACTGCTGGGGGGTGGGGGTGCAGGGGACTTGAGTGGGGGCCTGCTGGCAGGTGCCTGTCACTGCTGGAGGGTGGGGGTGCAGGGGGACATGAGTGGGACATGAGTGGGGGCCTGCTGGCAGGTGCCCCTCACTGCTGGGGTGTGGGGGTGTAGGGGGACATGAGTGGGGGCCTGCTGGCAGGTTCCCCTCACTGCTGGGGGGTGAGGGTGCAGGGGGACATGAGTGGGACATGAGTGCGGGCCTGCTGGCAGGTGCCCCTCACTGCTGGGGGGTGGGGGTGCAGGGGGACATGCGTGGGACATGAGTGGGGGCCTGCTGGCAGGTGCCTGTCACTGCTGGAGGGTGGGACTGCAGAGGGACATGAGTGGAACATGAGTGGGGGCCTGCTGGCAGGTGCCCCTCACTGCTGGGGGGTGGGGGTGCAGGGGGACGTGAGTGGGGCCTGCTGGCAGGTGCCTGTCACTGCTGGGGGGTGGGGGTGCAGGGGGACATGAGTTGGCGATCACTAGTGGAAGGTGACATGTGTGCTGGCTGGGGGGCATGTCCAGGGGTGCAGGGTAGTCCCATGTGTTGTGGGTTGCCTGCAGGGGCCGTGGATGGGGTGGAGGGCACACCTGGGAGGACCCACACTGCCAATTCACGTGTGGGACTCCCCGTGCACCCCACTAGATACACGTAACCGCTCTGACAGCGAAATCGCGTGTGAAACTTCCCGTTTACCCCAGTAATACACATACCCAACTCGCACAGGGCCAATCGCGTGTGAAACTTCCCGCGAACCCCAGTAATACACATACCCCACTCGCACAGGACCAATTGCGTGTGAAACTTCCCGCGAACCCCAGTGATACACGTACCCAACTCGCACAGGCCCTTTCGCGTGTGAAACTTCCCGCGAACCCCAGTAATAAACGTACCCCACTCGCATAGGGCCAATCGCATGAGAAACTTCCCGCGAACCCCAGTAATACACGTACCCCACTCGCACAAGGCCAATTGTGTGTGAAACTTCCCGCGAACCCCAGTAATACACGTACCTCTCTCGCACAGGGCCAATCGCGTGTGAAACTTGCCATGAACCCCAGTAATACATGTACCCCACTCGCACAGGGCCAATCGCGTGTGAAACTTCCCGCGAACCCCAGTAATACACATACCCCACTCACACAGGTCCTTTCGCGTGTGAAACTTCCTGCGAACCCCAGTAATACACGTACCCCGCTTGCTGTGTGCTGTGTGGCGGCCATGTATACTGGTACAGCGTTAGCGCAGCCCTTTGCGCTGGATTGGGGATTTTGATGGCTTTTCACTGCGCGAGAGGCGTTCTTGGGGGCGTAACTGGCACCGCTGCAAGGTCGCTGCGCCACTGTGCGCCACGGCTGGATTTGGTAGCTAAAATCCATGAATACGCTGTGCGCGGAAATGGATTGTGCGCCACTTGTGCGCTAAATTCTATGAATTACCCCCTTAATGTCCCCGCCATCAGCAATTCAATAGTTCATATGAATAGAAATTGCAAACATACAATGGTCCGAATACACAAAGCAAAGTCATGATGATGCAGAGTAGAGAAAATAGCCCCCCACCCAACAGACACACAAATACACACACACACAGAACAAAAAACATTAACCAAATCATCTTGAAAACTGACTGGAATCCAGACAGACTAATAAAGGCAAAAGAGAAAAAAATCATCGCTAGACTACAACCCCCAGAACTTATGCCTAATCTATATTTAATCATTACATTACAATACTCCGTTTGAAGAAATACAGCAATAAAGAGAAAAAAAACCTATCCATAATACATCTAACAGAACTCGCTACGTATCCCATCAATCATCTCCTAACAAAACTATGACCCAAATCATACATATATCCACTCCCAGCCGTAAGTATGAACACCTCCCACCCACTCAATCATCAAACACAACTAATTGGAAATCCCTTTTATTTATTATTTTTATTTTTTTGCTTTCCAACCTCCTTTATAACACAGAACCAAACACCCATCATCCATCTATAGAATTTACTCAGAGTTCAAAACACACCAGCACATTTAGGAAATAACAGGAATAACCATACAATTCTACAATCAACCTTCCCCATTCTACGTCAAAAACAACAACTAGGCCTGAGACCCATTACTAAGAAAATCCATATTCGGAATTTATACATATTAGTACTATCGAGCCCACAACATATTCCCTTTCTCAATATTATCCAACCAAAAGTACTGGTCAGGACAAAATGCCCACAAGATCTAAACCACCCACACAATCCCCATTTCTCATACAATTATAACATCACATACTATAAAAGTGAGCAGAAACCTGCGAACCTATCAACAGCCAAACCCATCCCAAATGGAACAGCTTCAGTACATAAGAGCCATCCATGTATATTGTGATTGATTCACACCAACATCTTCTTGCAAACCCCTGTACCAGAATTCAATATTAGTTCAAAATACCCACAGCAAAATCAAGAGCCTTGACATCCAAGTATTTATATCTGCGTGTTCATTATTGCACATTAGCACCAATAGTTTCATAACCTTTCCTTGCACACACATCAACCATTCACCTTCCCTCAGTGGTGCTAAACCGTTCCCACATTAATGAATGCTTTAAAAAGTGTCACATTGCAAAATCTGTATATAATACACTACCATACATATGACATTTAGAGGGTAATTCATAGAAATTCGCACAAAAGTGGCGCACGCGGCTGGCGCACAGCGTGCTCGTGCGAATGTCTGCGCCAGCCGTGTGCGCTAAAATCGATTTCCGCGCACAGCGTATTCATGGATTTTCGCACCCAAAACCAGCCGTGGCGCAGCGTGGCGCAGCGACCCTGCATCAGCGCCAGTTACGCCCCCAAGAACGCCCTTGCGCAAGGAAAAGCCTCCAAAATCCCCAAATAATCGCAAAGGGCTGCGCTAACCCTGGACCAGTTCACAGGGCTGGCAAACAGCAAACGCCAAGCGGGGAACGTATATTTCAGTGGTTCGCGGGAAGTTCCACACGCGATTGTCCTGTGTTCGTGTGCATCAGAGGTGCGTGGGAAGTAACACACGCAAAAGCAGCAGGGTACGTGTATTTCAGGGGTGCGCGGGAAGTATCACGCAAAAGAAGCAGGGTACGTGTATGTCAGGGGTGCGCAGGAAGTATCACACACAATTCCATCAGGGTACGTGTATTCCAGGGGTGCGCGGGAAGTATCACACGCAAAAACAGCAGGGTACGTGTATTTCAGGGGTGCGCGGGAAGTATCACACGCAAAAGCAGCAGGGTACGTGTATTTTAGGGGTGCGCGGGAAGTATAACACGCGATTCCATCAGGGTACGTGTATTCCAGGGGTGCGCGGGAAGTATCACATGCAAAAACAGGAGGGTACGTGTATTCCAGGGGTTCACGGGAAGTATCACACGCAAAAGTAGCAGGGTACGTGTATTTCAGGGGTGCGCGGGAAGTATCACACGCAAAATCAGCAGGGTACATGTATTTCAGGGGTGCGCGGGAAGTATCACACGCAATTCCATCAGGGTACGTGTATTACAGGGGTGTGCGGGGAGCACCACACATGAATTGCACGTGTGGGTCCTCCCAGGTGTACCCTCTACACCCTCCACGGCCCCTGCAGGTGGCCCACACCACAGGGGCCTACCCTGCACATGTCCTGCAGGCACCCCATCCACCATGGCCATGCCCCCCAGCCAACCCACATGTCACCTTGCACTACTGCCCACCAACGCATGTCCCCCTGCACACCCAGCCACCAGGGGCAGCCTCCACCAGGCCCCCACTCATGTCCAACTCATGTCTCCCTGCACCCCCACCCCCCAGCCACCAGGGGCAGCCTCCACCAGGCCCCCACTCATGTCTCCCATCACCCCCACCCCCCAGCAGTGCAGGGTTAGCCTCCACCAGGCCCCCACTCATGTCTACCACCACCCCCACCCCCCAGCAGTGCAGGGGCAGCCTCCACCAGGCCCCCACCCATGTCAACCACCACCCCACCCCCCAGCCACCAGGGGCAGCCTCCACCAGGCCCCCACTCATGTCTCCCTGCACCCCACCCCCCAGACACCAGGGGCAGCCTCCACCAGGCCCCCACCCATGTCTACCATCACCCCCACCCCCCAGCAGTGCAGGGGCAGCCTCCACCAGGCCCCCACTCATGTCTCCCATCACCCCCAACCCCCAGCCACCAGGGGCAGCCTCCACCAGGCCCCCACTCATGTCTCCCATCACCCCCCAGCCACCAGGGGCAGCCTCGACCAGGCCCCCACTCATGTCTACCACCACCCCCACCCCCCTGCAGTGCAGGGGCAGCCTCCACCAGGCCCCCACGCATGTCTCCGATCACCCCCACCCCCAGCAGTGCAGGGTCAGCCTCCACCAGGCCCCCACTCATGTCTACCACCACCCCCACCCCCCAGCAGTGCAGGGGCAGCCTCCACCAGGCCCCCACTCATGTCTACCACCACCCCCACCCCCCAGCCACCAGGGGCAGCCTCCACCAGGCCCCCACTCGTGTCTCCCATCACCCCCACCCCCCAGCAGTGCAGGGTCAGCCTCCACCAGGCCCCCACTCATGTCTCCCTGCACCCCCACCCCCCAGCCACCAGGGGCAGCCTCCACCAGGCCCCCACCCATGTCTACCATCACCCCCACCCCCCAGCAGTGCAGGGGCAGCCTCCACCAGGCCCCCACTCATGTCTCCCATCACCCCCAGCCACCAGGGGCAGCCTCCACCAGACCCCCACTCATGTCTAACACCACCCCACCCCCCAGCAGTGCAGGGCCAGCCTCCACCAGGCCCCCACCCATGTCTACCACCACCCCCACGCCCCAGCAGTGCAGGGTCAGCCTCCACCAGGCCCCCACTCATGTCTACCACCACCCCCACCCCCAGCAGTGCAGGGGCAGCCTCCACCAGGCCACAACTCATGTCTACCACCACCCCCACCCCCCAGCCACCAGGGGCAGCCTCCACCAGGCCCCCACTTGTGTCTCCCATCACCCCCACCCCCCAGCAGTGCAGGGTCAGCCTCCACCAGGCCCCCATTCATGTCTACCACCACCCCCACCCCCCAGCAGTGGAGGGGCAGCCTCCACCAGGCCCCCACCCATGTCTACCACCACCCCCAGCCCCCAGCCACCAGGGGCAGCTTCCACCAGGCCCCCACTCATGTCTCCCTGCACCCCCACCCCCCAGCCACCAGGGGCAGCCTCCACCAGGCCCCCACCTATGTCTACCATCACCCCCACCACCCAGCCACCAGGGGCAGCCTCCACCAGGCCCCCACTCATGTCTCCCATCACCCCCACCCCCCAGCCACCACGGGCAGCCTCCACCAGGCCCCCACTCATGTCTACCATCACCCCCACCCCCAGCAGTGCAGGGGCAGCCTCCACCAGGCCCCCACTCATGTCTCCCATCACCCCCACCCCCCAGCCACCACGGGCAGCCTCCACCAGGCCCCCACTCATGTCTACCATCGCCCCCACCCCCCAGCAGTGCTGGAGCAGCCTCCACCAGGCCCCCACTCATGTCTCCCATCAGCCCCACCCCCCAGCCACCAGGGGCAGCCTCCACCAGGCCCCCACTCATGTCTACCACCACCCCCACCCCCCAGCAGTGCAGGGCCAGCCTCCACCAGGCCCCCACCCATGTCTACCACCACCCCCACCCCCCAGCAGTGCAGGGGCAGCCTCAACCAGGCCCCCACTCATGTCTCCCATCACCCCCACCCCCCAGCAGTGCAGGGTCAGCCTCCACCAGGCCCCCACTCATGTCTCCCACCACCCCCACCCCCCAGCAGTGCAGGGGTAGCCTCCACCAGGCCCCCACCCATGTCTACCACCACCCCCACCCCCCAGCAGTGCAGGGGCAGCCTCCACCAGGCCCCCACTCACGTCTCCCATCACCCCCCCCCCAAGCAGTGCAGGGTCAGCCTCCATCAGGCCCCCACTCATGTCTACCACCACCCCCACCCACCAGCAGTGCAGGGCCAGCCTCCACCAGGCCCCCACCCCCACCCCCCAGCCACCAGGGGCAGCCTTCACCAGGTCCCCACTCATGTCTCCCTGCACCGCCACCCCCCAGCCACCAGGGGCAGCCTCCACCAGGCCCCCACCCATGTCTACCATCACCTCCACCCCCCAGCCACCAGGGGCAGCCTCCACCAGGCCCCCACTCATGTCTCCCATCACCCCCACACCCCCAGCCACCAGGGGCAGCCTCCACCAGGCCCCCACCCATGTCTACCATCACCCCCAGCCACCAGGGGCAGCCTCCACCAGGCCCCCACCCATGTCTACCATCACCCCCACCCCCCAGCAGTGCAGGGGCAGCCTCCACCAGGCCCCCACTCATGTCTCCCATCACCCCCACCCCCCAGCCACCAGGGGCAGCCTCCACCAGGCCCCCACTCATGTCTCCCATCACCCCCACCCCCCAGCAGTGCAGGGTCAGCCTCCATCAGGCCCCCACTCATGTCTCCCACCACCCCCACCCCCCAGCAGTGCAGGGTCAGCCTCCACCAGGCCCCCACTCAGTCTACCACCACCCCCACCCCCAGCAGTGCAGGGGCAGCCTCCACCAGGCCACCACTCATGTCTACCACCACCCCCACCCCCCAGCCACCAGGGGCAGCCTCCACCAGGCCCCCACTTGTGTCTCCCATCACCCCCACCCCCCAGCAGTGCAGGGTCAGCCTCCACCAGGCCCCCATTCATGTCTACCACCACCCCCACCCCCCAGCAGTGGAGGGGCAGCCTCCACCAGGCCCCCACCCATGTCTACCACCACCCCCAGCCCCCAGCCACCAGGGGCAGCCTCCACCAGGCCCCCACTCATGTCTCCCTGCACCCGCACCCCCCAGCCACCAGGGGCAGCCTCCACCAGGCCCCCACCTATGTCTACCATCACCCCCACCACCCAGCCACCAGGGGCAGCCTCCACCAGGCCCCCACTCATGTCTCCCATCACCCCCACCCCCCAGCCACCACGGGCAGCCTCCACCAGGCCCCCACTCATGTCTACCATCACCCCCACCCCCCAGCAGTGCAGGGGCAGCCTCCACCAGGCCCCCACTCATGTCTCCCATCAGCCCCACCCCCCAGCCACCAGGGGCAGCCTCCACCAGGCCCCCACTCATGTCTACCACCACCCCCACCCCCCAGCAGTGCAGGGCCAGCCTCCACCAGGCCCCCACCCATGTCTACCACCACCCCCACCCCCCAGCAGTGCAGGGTCAGCCTCCACCAGGCCCCCACTCATGTCTCCCACCACCCCCACCCCCCCGCAGTGCAGGGGCAGCCTCCACCAGGCCCCCACCCATGTCTACCACCACCCCCACCCCCCAGCAGTGCAGGGGCAGCCTCCACCAGGCCCCCACTCACGTCTCCCATCACCCCCACCCCCCAGCAGTGCAGGGTCAGCCTCCACCAGGCCCCCACTCATGTCTACCACCACCCCCACCCACCAGCAGTGCAGGGCCAGCCTCCACCAGGCCCCCACCCCCAACCCCCAGCCACCAGGGGCAGCCTTCACCAGGTCCCCACTCATGTCTCCCTGCACCGCCACCCCCCAGCCACCAGGGGCAGCCTCCACCAGGCCCCCACCCATGTCTACCATCACCTCCACCCCCCAGCCACCAGGGGCAGCCTCCACCAGGCCCCCACTCATGTCTCCCATCACCCCCACACCCCCAGCCACCAGGGGCAGCCTCCACCAGGCCCCCACCCATGTCTACCATCACCCCCAGCCACCAGGGGCAGCCTCCACCAGGCCCCCACCCATGTCTACCATCACCCCCACACCCCAGCAGTGCAGGGGCAGCCTCCACCAGGCCCCCACTCATGTCTCCCATCACCCCCACCCCCCAGCCACCAGGGGCAGCCTCCACCAGGCCCCCACTCATGTCTCCCATCACCCCCACCCCCCAGCAGTGCAGGGTCAGCCTCCATCAGGCCCCCACTCATGTCTCCCACCACCCCCACCCCCCAGCAGTGCAGGGGCAGCCTCCACCAGGCCCCCACCCATGTCTACCACCACCCCCAGCAGTGCAGGGGCAGCCTCCACCAGGCCCCCACTCATGTCTCCCATCACCCCCACCCCCAGCCACCAGGGGCAGCCTCCACCAGGCCCCCACTCATGTCTCCCATCACCCCCACCCCCCAGCAGTGCAGGGTCAGCCTCCACCAGGCCCCCACTCATGTCTACCACCCCCCCCCACCCCCAGCAGTGCAGGGGCAGCCTCCACCAGGCCCCCACCCATGTCTACCACCACCCCCAACCCCCAGCCACCAGGGGCAGCCTCCACCAGGCCCTGACTCATGTCTCCCTGCACCCCCACCCCCAGCCAACAGGGGCAGCCTCCACCAGGCCCCCATCCATGTCTACCATCACCCCCACCCCCCAGCCACCAGGGGCAGCCTCCAGCAGGCCCCCACTCATGTCTCCCATCACCCCCACCCCCCAGCCACCAGGGGCAGCCTCCACCAGGCCCCCACTCATGTCTCCCTGCACCCCCACCCCCCAGCCACCAGGGGCAGCCTCCACCAGGCCCCCACCCATGTCTACCATCACCCCCAGCCACCAGGGGCAGCCTCCACCAGGCCCCCACCCATGTCTACCATCACCCCCAGCCACCAGGGGCAGCCTCCACCAGGCCCCCACCCATGTCTACCATCACCCCCACCCCACAGCAGTGCAGGGTCAGCCTCCACCAGGCCCCCACTCATGTCTCCCATCACCCCCACCCCCCAGAAGTGCAGGGTCAGCCTCCACCAGGCCCCCACTCATGTCTCCCACCACCCCCACCCCCCAGCAGTGCAGGGGCAGCCTCCACCAGGCCCCCAACCATGTATACCACCACCCCCACCCCCCAGCAGTGCAGGGGCAGCCTCCACCAGGCCCCCACTCATGTCTCCCATCACCCCCACCCCCCAGCCACCAGGGGCAGCCTCCACTAGGCCCCCACTCATGTCTCCCATCACCCCTACCCCCCAGCAGTGCAGGGTCAGCCTCCAGCAGGCCCCACTCATGTCTACCACCACCCCACCCCCCAGCAGTGCAGGGCCAGCCTCCACCAGGCTCCCACCCATGTCTAACACCACCCCACCCCCCAGCCACCAGGGGCAGCCTCCACCAGGCCCCCACTCATGTCTCCCTGCACCCCCACCCACCAGCCACCAGGGGCAGCCTCCACCAGGCCCCTACCCATGTCTACCATCACCCCAACCCCCCAGCCACCAGGGGCAGCCTCCACCAGGCCCCCACTCATGTCTCCCATTCACCCCCACCCTCCAGCCACCAGGGGCAGCCTCCACCAGGCCCCCACTCATGTCTCCCTGCACCCCCACCCCCCAGCCACCAGGGGCAGCCTCCACCAGGCCCCCACCCATGTCTACCATCACCCCCACCCCCAAGCCACCAGGGGCAGCCTCCACCAGGCCCCCACCCATGTCTACCATCACCCCCACCCCCAAGCCACCAGGGGCAGCCTCCACCAGGCCCCCACCCATGTCTCCCATCACCCCCACCCCCCAGCAGTGCAGGGTCAGCCTCCATCAGGCCCCCACTCATGTCTCCCACCACCCCCACCCCCCAGCAGTGCAGGGGCAGCCTCCACCAGGCCCCCACCCATGTCTACCACCACCCCCACCCCCCAGCAGTGCAGGGGCAGCCTCCACCAGGCCCCCACTCATGTCTCCCATCACCCCCACCCCCAGCCACCAGGGGCAGCCTCCACCAGGCCCCCACTCATGTCTCCCATCACCCCCACCCCCCAGCAGTGCAGGGTCAGCCTCCACCAGGCCCCCACTCATGTCTACCACCACCCCCACCCCCAGCAGTGCAGGGGCAGCCTCCACCAGGCCCCCACCCATGTCTACCACCACCCCCACCCCCCAGCCACCAGGGGCAGCCTCCACCAGGCCCCGACTCATGTCTCCCTGCACCCCCACCCCCAGCCAACAGGGGCAGCCTCCACCAGGCCCCCATCCATGTCTACCATCACCCCCACCCCCCAGCCACCAGGGGCAGCCTCCAGCAGGCCCCCACTCATGTCTCCCATCACCCCCACCCCCCAGCCACCAGGGGCAGCCTCCACCAGGCCCCCACTCATGTCTCCCTGCACCCCCACCCCCCAGCCACCAGGGGCAGCCTCCACCAGGCCCCCACCCATGTCTACCATCACCCCCACCCCCCAGCCACCAGGGGCAGCCTCCACCAGGCCCCCACCCATGTCTACCATCACCCCCAGCCACCAGGGGCAGCCTCCACCAGGCCCCCACTCATGTCTCCCATCACCCCCACCCCCCAGCAGTGCAGCGTCAGCCTCCACCAGGCCCCCACTCATGTCTACCACCACCCCCACCCCCCCAAAAGTGCAGGGGCAGCCTCCACCAGGCCCCCACCCATGTCTACCACCACCCCCAGCCACCAGGGGCAGCCTCCACCAGGCCCCCACTCATGTCTCCCTGCACCCCACCCCCCAGCCACCAGGGGCAGCCTCCACCAGGCCCCCACCCATGTCTACCATCACCCCCACCCCCCAGCAGTGCAGGGGCAGCCTCCACCAGGCCCCCACTCATGTCTCCCATCACCCCCACCCCCCAGCCACCAGGGGCAGCCTCCACCAGGCCCCCACTCATGTCTCCCATCACCCCCCAGTCACCAGGGCCAGCCTCGACCAGGCCCCCACTCATGTCTACCACCACCCCCACCCCCCTGCAGTGCAGGGGCAGCCTCCACCAGGCCCCCACTCATGTCTCCGATCACCCCCACCCCCAGCAGTGCAGGGTCAGCCTCCACCAGGCCCCCACTCATGTCTACCACCACCCCCACCCCCCAGCAGTGCAGGGGCAGCCTCCACCAGGCCCCCACTCATGTCTACCACCACCTCCACCTCCCAGCCACCAGGGGCAGCCTCCACCAGGCCCCCACTCGTGTCTCCCATCACCCCCACCCCCCAGCAGTGCAGGGTCAGCCTCCACCAGGCCCCCACTCATGTCTTCCTGCACCCCCACCCCACAGCCACCAGGGGCAGCCTCCACCAGGCCCCCACCCATGTCTACCATCACCCCCACCCCCCAGCCACCAGGGGCAGCCTCCAGATGCCCCCACTCATGTCTCCCATCACCCCCACCCCCCAGCCACCAGGGGCAGCCTCCACCAGGCCCCCACTCATGTCTCCCTGCACCCCCACCCCCCCAGCCACCAGAGGCAGCCTCCACCAGGCCCCCACCCATGTCTACCATCACCCCCACCCCCCAGCCACCAGGGGCAGCCTCCACCAGGCCCCCACCCATGTCTACCATCACCCCCAGCCACCAGGGGCAGCCTCCACCAGGCCCCCACTCATGTCTCCCATCACCCCCACCCCCCAGCAGTGCAGGGTCAGCCTCCACCAGGCCCCCACTCATGTCTACCACCACCCCCATCCCCCCAGCAGTGCAGGGGCAGCCTCCACCAGGCCCCCACCCATGTCTACCACCACCCCCACCCCCCAGCCACCAGGGGCAGCCTCCACCAGGCCCCCACTCATGTCTCCCTGCACCCCACCCCCCAGCCACCAGGGGCAGCCTCCACCAGGCCCCCACCCATGTCTACCATCACCCCCACCCCCCAGCAGTGCAGGGGCAGCCTCCACCAGGCCCCCACTCAAGTCTCCCATCACCCCCACCCCCCAGCCACCAGGGGCAGCCTCCACCAGGCCCCCACTCATGTCTCCCATCACCCCCCAGCCACCAGGGGCAGCCTCGACCAGGCCCCCACTCATGTCTACCACCACCCCCACCCCCCTGCAGTGCAGGGGCAGCCTCCACCAGGCCCCCACTCATGTCTCCGATCACCCCCACCCCCAGCAGTGCAGGGTCAGCCTCCACCAGGCCCCCACTCATGTCTACCACCACCCCCACCCCCCAGCAGTGCAGGGGCAGCCTCCACCAGGCCCCCACTCATGTCTACCACCACCTCCACCCCCCAGCCACCAGGGGCAGCCTCCACCAGGCCCCCACTCGTGTCTCCCATCACCCCCACCCCCCAGCAGTGCAGGGTCAGCCTCCACCAGGCCCCCACTCATGTCTCCCTGCACCCCCACCCCACAGCCACCAGGGGCAGCCTCCACCAGGCCCCCACCCATGTCTACCATCACCCCCACCCCCCAGCAGTGCAGGGGCAGCCTCCACCAGGCCCCCACTCATGTCTCCCATCACCCCCAGCCACCAGGGGCAGCCTCCACCAGGCCCCCACTCATGTCTACCACCACCCCCACCCCCCAGCAGTGCAGGGCCAGCCTCCACCAGGCCCCCACCCATGTCTATCACCACCCCCACCCCCAGCAGTGCAGGGGCAGCCTCCACCAGGCCCCCACTCATGTCTACCACCACCCCCACCCCCAGCAGTGCAGGGGCAGCCTCCACCAGGCCACCACTCATGTCTACCACCACCCCCACCCCTCAGCCACCAGGGGCAGCCTCCACCAGGCCCCCACTTGTGTCTCCCATCACCCCCACCCCCCAGCAGTGCAGGGTCAGCCTCCACCAGGCCCCACTCATGTCTACCACCACCCCCACCCTCCAGCCACCAGGGGCAGCCTCCACCAGGCCCCCACTCATGTCTCCCTGCACCCCCACCCCCCAGCCACCAGGGGCAGCCTCCACCAGGCCCCCACCCATGTCTACCATCACCCCCACCCCCAATCCACCAGGGGCAGCCTCCACCAGGCCCCCACCCATGTCTACCATCACCCCCACCCCCAAGCCACCAGGGGCAGCCTCCACCAGGCCCCCACCCATGTCTCCCATCACCCCCACCCCCCAGCAGTGCAGGGTCAGCCTCCATCAGGCCCCCACTCATGTCTCCCACCACCCCCACCCCCCAGCAGTGCAGGGGCAGCCTCCACCAGGCCCCCACCCATGTCTACCACCACCCCCACCCCCCAGCAGTGCAGGGGCAGCCTCCACCAGGCCCCCACTCATGTCTCCCATCACCCCCACCCCCCAGCCACCAGGGGCAGCCTCTACCAGGCCCCCACTCATGTCTCCCATCACCCCCACCCCCCAGCCACCAGGGGCAGCCTCCAGCAGGCCCCCACCCATGTCTCCCATCACCCCCACCCCCCAGCAGTGCAGGGTCAGCCTCCACCAGGCCCCCACTCATGTCTTCCTGCACCCCCACCCCACAGCCACCAGGGGCAGCCTCCACCAGGCCCCCACCCATGTCTACCATCACCCCCACCCCCCAGCCACCAGGGGCAGCCTCCAGCAGGCCCCCACTCATGTCTCCCATCACCCCCACCCCCCAGCCACCAGGGGCAGCCTCCACCAGGCCCCCACTCATGTCTCCCTGCACCCCCACCCCCCAGCCACCAGAGGCAGCCTCCACCAGGCCCCCACCCATGTCTACCATCACCCCCACCCCCCAGCCACCAGGGGCAGCCTCCACCAGGCCCCCACCCATGTCTACCATCACCCCCAGCCACCAGGGGCAGCCTCCACCAGGCCCCCACTCATGTCTCCCATCACCCCCACCCCCCAGCAGTGCAGGGCAGCCTCCACCAGGCCCCCACTCATGTCTACCACCACCCCCACCCCCCCAGCAGTGCAGGGGCAGCCTCCACCAGGCCCCCACCCATGTCTACCACCACCCCCACCCCCCAGCCACCAGGGGCAGCCTCCACCAGGCCCCCACTCATGTCTCCCTGCACCCCACCCCCCAGCCACCAGGGGCAGCCTCCACCAGGCCCCCACCCATGTCTACCATCACCCCCACCCCCCCAGCAGTGCAGGGGCAGCCTCCACCAGGCCCCCACTCAAGTCTCCCATCACCCCCACCCCCCAGCCACCAGGGGCAGCCTCCACCAGGCCCCCACTCATGTCTCCCATCACCCCCCAGCCACCAGGGGCAGCCTCGACCAGGCCCCCACTCATGTCTCCGATCACCCCCACCCCCAGCAGTGCAGGGGCAGCCTCCACCAGGCCCCCACCCATGTCTACCACCACCCCCACCCCCCAGCCACCAGGGGCAGCCTCCACCAGGCCCCGACTCATGTCTCCCTGCACCCCCACCCCCAGCCAACAGGGGCAGCCTCCACCAGGCCCCCATCCATGTCTACCAAAACCCCCACCCCCAGCCACCAGGGGCAGCCTCCAGCAGGCCCCCACTCATGTCTCCCATCACCCCCACCCCCCAGCCACCAGGGGCAGCCTCCACCAGGCCCCCACTCATGTCTCCCTGCACCCCCACCCCCCAGCCACCAGGGGCAGCCTCCACCAGGCCCCCACCCATGTCTACCATCACCCCCACCCCCCAGCCACCAGGGGCAGCCTCCACCAGGCCCCCACCCATGTCTCCCATCACCCCCACCCCCCAGCAGTGCAGGGTCAGCCTCCACCAGGCCCCCACTCATGTCTACCACCACCCCCACCCCCCCAAAAGTGCAGGGGCAGCCTCCACCAGGCCCCCACCCATGTCTACCACCACCCCCAGCCCCCAGCCACCAGGGGCAGCCTCCACCAGGCCCCCACTCATGTCTCCCTGCACCCCACCCCCCAGCCACCAGGGGCAGCCTCCACCAGGCCCCCACCCATGTCTACCATCACCCCCACCCCCCAGCAGTGCAGGGGCAGCCTCCACCAGGCCCCCACTCATGTCTCCCATCACCCCCACCCCCCAGCCACCAGGGGCAGCCTCCACCAGGCCCCCACTCATGTCTCCCATCACCCCCCAGCCACCAGGGCCAGCCTCGACCAGGCCCCCACTCATGTCTACCACCACCCCCACCCCCCTGCAGTGCAGGGGCAGCCTCCACCAGGCCCCCAGTCATGTCTCCGATCACCCGCACCCGCCGGCAGTGCAGGGTAAGCCACCACCAGGCCCCCACTCATGTCTACCACCACCCCCACCCCCCAGCAGTGCAGGGGCAGCCTCCACCAGGCCCCCACTCATGTCTACCACCACCTCCACCCCCCAGCCACCAGGGGCAGCATCCACCAGGCCCCCACTCGTGTCTCCCATCACCCCCACCCCCCAGCAGTGCAGGGTCAGCCTCCACCAGGCCCCCACTCATGTCTTCCTGCACCCCCACCCCACAGCCACCAGGGGCAGCCTCCACCAGGCCCCCACCCATGTCTACCATCACCCCCACCCCCCAGCCACCAGGGGCAGCCTCCAGCAGGCCCCCACTCATGTCTCCCATCACCCCCACCCCCCAGCCACCAGGGGCAGCCTCCACCAGGCCCCCACTCATGTCTCCCTGCACCCCCACCCCCCAGCCACCAGAGGCAGCCTCCACCAGGCCCCCACCCATGTCTACCATCACCCCCACCCCCCAGCCACCAGGGGCAGCCTCCACCAGGCCCCCACCCATGTCTACCATCACCCCCAGCCACCAGGGGCAGCCTCCACCAGGCCCCCACTCATGTCTCCCATCACCCCCACCCCCCAGCAGTGCAGGGTCAGCCTCCACCAGGCCCCCACTCATGTCTACCACCACCCCCACCCCCCCAGCAGTGCAGGGGCAGCCTCCACCAGGCCCCCACCCATGTCTACCACCACCCCCACCCCCCAGCCACCAGGGGCAGCCTCCACCAGGCCCCCACTCATGTCTCCCTGCACCCCACCCCCCAGCCACCAGGGGCAGCCTCCACCAGGCCCCCACCCATGTCTACCATCACCCCCACCCCCCAGCAGTGCAGGGGCAGCCTCCACCAGGCCCCCACTCAAGTCTCCCATCACCCCCACCCCCCAGCCACCAGGGGCAGCCTCCACCAGGCCCCCACTCATGTCTCCCATCAACCCCCAGCCACCAGGGGCAGCCTCGACCAGGCCCCCACTCATGTCTACCACCACCCCCACCCCCCTGCAGTGCAGGGGCAGCCTCCACCAGGCCCCCACTCATGTCTCCGATCACCCCCACCCCCAGCAGTGCAGGGTCAGCCTCCACCAGGCCCCCACTCATGTCTACCACCACCCCCACCCCCCAGCAGTGCAGGGGCAGCCTCCACCAGGCCCCCACTCATGTCTACCACCTCCACCCCCCAGCCACCAGGGGCAGCCTCCACCAGGCCCCCACTCGTGTCTCCCATCACCCCCACCCCCCAGCAGTGCAGGGTCAGCCTCCACCAGGCCCCCACTCATGTCTCCCTGCACCCCCACCCCACAGCCACCAGGGGCAGCCTCCACCAGGCCCCCACCCATGTCTACCATCACCCCCACCCCCCAGCAGTGCAGGGGCAGCCTCCACCAGGCCCCCACTCATGTCTCCCATCACCCCCAGCAGCCAGGGGCAGCCTCCACCAGGCCCCCACTCATGTCTACCACCACCCCCACCCCCCAGCAGTGCAGGGCCAGCCTCCACCAGGCCCCCACCCATGTCTACCACCACCCCCACGCCCCAGCAGTGCAGGGTCAGCCTCCACCAGGCCCCCACTTATGTCTACCACCACCCCCACCCCCAGCAGTGCAGGGGCAGCCTCCACCAGGCCACCACTCATGTCTACCACCACCCCCACCCCTCAGCCACCAGGGGCAGCCTCCACCAGGCCCCCACTTGTGTCTCCCATCACCCCCACCCCCCAGCAGTGCAGGGTCAGCCTCCACCAGGACCCCATTCATGTCTACCACCACCCCCACCCCCACCCCCCAGCAGTGGAGGGACAGCCTCCACCAGGCCCCCACCCATGTCTACCACCACCCCAGCCCCCAGCCACCAGGGGCAGCCTCCACCAGGCCCCCACTCATGTCTCCCTGCACCCGCACCCCCCAGCCACCAGGGGCAGCCTCCACCAGGCCCCCACCTATGTCTACCATCACCCCCACCACCCAGCCACCAGGGGCAGCCTCCACCAGGCCCCCACTCATGTCTCCCATCACCCCCACCCCCCAGCCACCACGGGCAGCCTCCACCAGGCCCCCACTCATGTCTACCATCACCCCCACCCCCCAGCAGTGCAGGGGCAGCCTCCACCAGGCCCCCACTCATGTCTCCCATCAGCCCCACCCCCCAGCCACCAGGGGCAGCCTCCACCAGGCCCCCACTCATGTCTACCACCACCCCCACCCCCCAGCAGTGCAGGGCCAGCCTCCACCAGGCCCCCACCCATGTCTACCACCACCCCCACCCCCCAGCAGTGCAGGGTCAGCCTCCACCAGGCCCCCACTCATGTCTCCCACCACCCCCACCCCCCAGCAGTGCAGGGGCAGCCTCCACCAGGCCCCCACCCATGTCTACCACCACCCCCACCCCCCAGCAGTGCAGGGTCAGCCTCCACCAGGCCCCCACTCACGTCTCCCATCACCCCCACCCCCCAGCAGTGCAGGGTCAGCCTCCACCAGGCCCCCACTCATGTCTACCACCACCCCCACCCACCAGCAGTTCAGGGCCAGCCTCCACCAGGCCCCCACCCCCCAGCCACCAGGGGCAGCCTTCACCAGGTCCCCACTCATGTCTCCCTGCACCGCCACCCCCCAGCCACCAGGGGCAGCCTCCACCAGGCCCCCACCCATGTCTACCATCACCTCCACCCTCCAGCCACCAGGGCAGCCTCCACCAGGCCCCCACTCATGTCTCCCATCACCCCACACCCCCAGCCACCAGGGGCAGCCTCCACCAGGCCCCCACCCATGTCTACCATCACCCCCCACACCCCAGCAGTGCAGGGGCAGCCTCCACCAGGCCCCCACTCATGTCTCCCATCACCCCCACCCCCCAGCCACCAGGGGGCAGCCTCCACCAGGCCCCCACTCATGTCTCCCATCACCCCCACCCCCCAGCAGTGCAGGGTCAGCCTCCATCAGGCCCCCACTCATGTCTCCCACCACCCCACCCCCCAGCAGTGCAGGGGCAGCCTCCATCAGGCCCCCACCCATGTCTACCACCACCCCCACCCCCCAGCAGTGCAGGGTCAGCCTCCACCAGGCCCCCACTCATGTCTCCCTGCACCCCCACCCCCAGCCAACAGGGCAGCCTCCACCAGGCCCCCATCCATGTCTACCATCACCCCCACCCCCCAGCCACCAGGGGCAGCCTCCACCAGGCCCCCACTCATGTCTCCCATCACCCCCACCCCCCAGAAGTGCAGGGTCAGCCTCCACCAGGCCCCCACTCATGTCCCCACCACCCCCACCCCCCAGCAGTGCAGGGGCAGCCTCCACCAGGCCCCCAACCATGTCTACCACCACCCCCACCCCCCAGCAGTGCAGGGGCAGCCTCCACCAGGCCCCCACTCATGTCTCCCATCACCCCCACCCCCCAGCCACCAGGGGCAGCCTCCACTAGGCCCCCACTCATGTCTCCCATCACCCCTACCCCCCAGCAGTGCAGGGCAGCCTCCACAGGGCCCACTCATGTCTACCACCACCCCCACCCCCCAGCAGTGCATGGGCCAGCCTCCACCAGGCTCCCACCCATGTCTAACACCACCCCACCCCCCAGCCACCAGGGGCAGCCTCCACCAGGCCCCCACTCATGTCTCCCTGCACCCCCACCCACCAGCCACCAGGGGCAGCCTCCACCAGGCCCCTACCCATGTCTCCCATTCACCCCCACCCTCCAGCCACAAGGGGCAGCCTCCACCAGGCCCCCACTCATGTCTCCCTGCACCCCCCACCCCCCAGCCACCAGGGGCAGCCTCCACCAGGCCCCCACCCATGTCTACCATCACCCCCACCCCAAGCCACCAGGGCAGCCTCCACCAGGCCCCCACCCATGTCTACCATCACCCCCACCCCCAAGCCACCAGGGGCAGCCTCCACCAGGCCCCACCCATGTCTCCCATCACCCCCACCCCCCAGCAGTGCAGGGTAAGCCTCCATCAGGCCCCCACTCATGTCTCCGACCACCCCCCACCCCCCAGCTGTGCAGGGGCAGCCTCCACCAGGCCCCCACCCATGTCTACCACCACCCCCACCCCCCAGCAGTGCAGGGGCAGCCTCCACCAGGCCCCCACTCATGTCTCCCATCACCCCCACCCCCCAGCCACCAGGGGCAGCCTCCACCAGGCCCCCACTCATGTCTCCCATCACCCCCACCCCCCAGCAGTGCAGGGTCAGCCTCCACCAGGCCCCCACTTATGTCTACCACCACCCCCACCCCCAGCAGTGCAGGGGCAGCCTCCACCAGCCCCCACCCATGTCTACCACCACCCCCACCCCCAGGCCACCAGGGGCAGCCTCCACCAGGCCCCGACTCATGTCTCCCTGCACCCATACCCCCAGCCAACAGGGGCAGCCTCCACCAGGCCCCCATCCATGTCTACCATCACCTCCACCCCCAGCCACCAGGGGCAGCCTCCAGCAGGCCCCCACTCATGTCTCCCATCACCCCCACCCCCCAGCCACCAGGGGCAGCCTCCACCAGGCCCCCACTCATGTCTCCCTGCACACCCACCCCCCAGCCACCAGGGGCAGCCTCCACCAGGCCCCCACCCATGTCTACCATCACCCCCACCCCCCCAGCCACCAGGGGCAGCCTCCACCAGGCCCCCACCCATGTCTACCATCACCCCCAGCCACCAGGGCAGCCTCCACCAGGCCCCCACTCATGTCTCCCATAACCCCCACCCCCCAGCAGTGCAGGGTCAGCCTCCACCAGGCCCCCACTCATGTCTACCACCACCCCCACCCCCCAGCATTGCAGGGGCAGCCTACACCAGGCCCCCACCCATGTCTACCACCACCCCCACCCCCAGCCACCAGGGGCAGCCTCCACCAGGCCCCACTCATGTCTCCCTGCACCCCACCCCCCAGCCACCAGGGGCAGCCTCCACCAGGCCCCCCACCCATGTCTACCATCACCCCCACCCCCCAGCCCCCAGCCACCAGGGGCAGCCTCCACCAGGCCCCCACTCATGTCTCCCATCACCCCCCAGCCACCAGGGGCAGCCTCGACCAGGCCCCCACTCATGTCTACCACCACCCCCACCCCCCAGCAGTGCAGGGTCAGCCTCCACCAGGCCCCCACTCATGTCTCCCTGCACCCCCACCCCACAGCCACCAGGGGCAGCCTCCACCAGGCCCCCACCCATGGTCTACCATCACCCCCACCCCCAGCAGTGCAGGGTCAGCCTCCACCAGGCCCCACTCATGTCCCCGTGCACCCCCACCCCACAGCCACCAGGGGCAGCCTCCACAGGCCCCCACCCATGTCTACCATCACCCCCACCCCCCAGCAGTGCAGGGTCAGCCTCCACCAGGCCCCACTCATGTCCCCGTGCACCCCCACCCCCCAGCCACCAGGGGCAGCCTCCACCAGGCCCCCACTCATGTCTCCCATCACCCCCCAGCCACCAGGGGCAGCCTCCACCAGGCCCCCACTCATGTCTCCGATCACCCCCACCCCCAGCAGTGCAGGGTCAGCCTCCACCAGGCCCCCACTCATGTCTACCACCACCCCCACCCCCCAGCCACCAGGGGCAGCCTCCACCAGGGCCCCCCACTCGTGTCTCCCATCACCCCCACCCCCCAGCAGTGCAGGGTCAGCCTCCACCAGGCCCCCACTCATGTCTCCCTGCACCCCCACCCCACAGCCACCAGGGGCAGCCTCCACCAGGCCCCCACCCATGTCTACCATCACCCCCACCCCCCAGCAGTGGCAGGGGCAGGCCTCCACCCAGGCCCCCACTCATGTCTCCCATCACCCCCAGCCACCAGGGGCAGCCTCCACCAGGCCCCCACTCATGTCTACCACCACCCCCACCCCCCAGAAGTGCAGGCCAGCCCTCCACCAGGCCCCCACCCATGTCTACCACCACCCCCACGCCCCAGCAGTGCAGGGTCAGCCTCCACCAGGCCCCCCTCATGTCTACCACCACCCCCATCCCCAGCAGTGCAGGGGCAGCCTCCACCAGGCCACCACTCATGTCTACCACCACCCCCACCCCCCAGCCACCAGGGGCAGCCTCCACCAGGCCCCCACTTGTGTCTCCCATCACCCCCACCCCCCAGCAGTGCAGGGTCAGCCTCCACCAGGCCCCCATTCATGTCTACCACCACCCCCACACCCCAGCAGTGGAGGGGCAGCCTCCACCAGGCCCCCACTCATGTCTACCACCACCCCCACCCCCAGCAGTGCAGGGGCAGCCTCCACCAGGCCACCACTCATGTCTACCACCACCCCCACCCCCCAGCCACCAGGGGCAGCCTCCACCAGGCCCCCACTTGTGTCTCCCATCACCCCCACCCCCCAGCAGTGCAGGGTCAGCCTCCACCAGGCCCCCACCCATGTCTACCACCACCCCCAGCCCCCCAGCCACCAGGGGCAGCCTCCACCAGGCCCCCACTCATGTCTCCCTGCACCCCCAGCCACCAGGGGCAGCCTCCACCAGGCCCCCACCTATGTCTACCATCACCCCCACCACCCAGCCACCAGGGGCAGCCTCCACCAGGCCCCCACTCATGTCTCCCATCACCCCCACCCCCCAGCCACCACGGGCAGCCTCCACCAGGCCCCCACTCATGTCTACCATCACCCCCACCCCCCAGCAGTGCAGGGGCAGCCTCCACCAGGCCCCCACTCATGTCTCCCATCACCCCCACCCCCCAGCCACCACGGGCAGCCTACACCAGGCCCCACTCATGTTTACCATCACCCCCACCCCCCAGCAGTGCAGGAGCAACCTCCACCAGGCCCCCACTCATGTCTCCCATCAGCCCCACCCCCCAGCCACCAGGGGCAGCCTCCACCCAGGCCCCCACTCATGTCTACCACCACACCCACCCCCAGCAGTGCAGGGGCAGCCTCCACCAGGCCACCACTCATGTCTACCACCACCCCCACCCCCCAGCCACCAGGGGCAGCCTCCACCAGGCCCCCACTTGTGTCTCCCCATCACCCCCACCCCCCAGCAGTGCAGGGTCCAGCCTCCACCAGGCCCCCATTCATGTCTACCACCACCCCCACACCCCAGCAGTGGAGGGGCAGCCTCCACCAGGCCCCCACTCATGTCTACCACCACCCCCACCCCCAGCAGTGCAGGGGCAGCCTCCACCAGGCCACCACTCATGTCTACTACCACCCCCACCCCCCAGCCACCAGGGGCAGCCTCCACCAGGCCCCCACTTGTGTCTCCCATCACCCCCACCCCCCAGCAGTGCAGGGTCAGCCTCCACCAGGCCCCCACCCATGTCTACCACCACCCCCAGCCCCCCAGCCACCAGGGGCAGCCTCCACCAGGCCCCCACTCATGTCTCCCTGCACCCCCAGCCACCAGGGGCAGCCTCCACCAGGCCCCCACCTATGTCTACCATCACCCCCACCACCCAGCCCACCAGGGGCAGCCTCCACCAGGCCCCCACTCATGTCTCCCATCACCCCCACCCCCCAGCCACCACGGGCAGCCTCCACCAGGCCCCCACTCATGTCTACCATCACCCCCACCCCCCAGCAGTGCAGGGGCAGCCTCCACCAGGTCGTCCCCACTCATGTCTCCCATCACCCCCACCCCCCACGGGCAGCCTACACCAGGCCCCCACTCATGTTTACCATCACCCCCACCCCCCAGCAGTGCAGGAGCAACCTCCACCAGGCCCCCACTCATGTCTCCCATCAGCCCCACCCCCCAGCCACCAGGGGCAGCCTCCACCAGGCCCCCACTCATGTCTACCACCACCCCCACCACCCAGCAGTGCAGGGCCAGCCTCCACCAGGCCCCCACCCATGTCTACCACCTCCCCCACCCCCACAGCAGTGCAGGGGCAGCCTCCACCCAGGCCCCCACTCATGTCTCCCATCACCCCCACCCCCCAGCAGTGCAGGGTCAGCCTCCACCAGGCCCCCACTCATGTCTCCCACCACCCCCACCCCCAGCAGTGCAGGGGCAGCCTCCACCAGGCCCCCACCCATGTCTACCACCACCCCCACCCCCCAGCAGTGCAGGGGCAGCCTCCACCAGGCCCCCACTCACGTCTCCCATCACCCCCACCCCCCCAGCATGCAGGGTCCAGCCTCCACCAGGCCCCTACTCATGTCTACCACCACCCCCACCCACCAGCAGTGCAGGGCCAGCCTCCACCAGGCCCCCACCCCCACCCCCCAGCCACCAGGGGCAGCCTTCACCAGGTCCCACTCATGTCTCCCTGCACCGCCACCCCCCAGCCACCAGGGGCAGCCTCCACCAGGCCCCCACCCATGTCTACCATCACCTCCACCCCCCAGCCACCAGGGGCAGCCTCCACCAGGCCCCCACTCATGTCTCCCATCACCCCCACACCCCCAGCCACCAGGGGCAGCCTCCACCAGGCCCCCACCCATGTCTACCATCATCCCCAGCCACCAGGGGCAGCCTCCACCAGGCCCCCACCCATGTCTACCATCACCCCCACCCCCCAGCAGTGCAGGGGCAGCCTCCACCAGGCCCCCACTCATGTCTCCCATCACCCCCACACCCCAGCCACCAGGGGCAGCCTCCACCAGGCCCCCACTCATGTCTCTCATCACCCCCACCCCCAGCAGTGCAGGTAAGCCTCCATCAGGCCCCCAATCATGTCTCCCACCACCCCCACCCCCAGCAGTGCAGGGGCAGCCTCCACCAGGCCCCCACCCATGTCTACCACCACCCCCACCCCCCAGCAGTGCAGGGGCAGCCTCCACCAGGCCCCCACTCATGTCTCCCATCACCCCCACCCCACAGCAGTGCAGGGTCAGCCTCCACCAGGCCCCCACTCATGTCTACCACCACCCCCACCCCCAGCAGTGGCTAAACCTCCTGTCTAAGCTTGTGCTGCCTCCTGTCCCTGGTCCTGCACTGCACCACTAGCACCAATGGGATCCCCACCTCCAGACCCCGTCTCTGGTGCTTGCACGGCCTCCTCCTCCACCAAAACCCCCACCAACCTGGATGACTCCGTGCCATCTTCCCCTGTTGGGCCCTGTGGGGTCCCCAGCTGCCCCTTCTCATGCCGAGGAGTCCTACTCCAACCTCCGCCTCTTGACCTCCTCCCGGCAGCTGCGGCCTGGGACGCGGCACCAGACTCCCTCACTCCCGACGAGATCACAACATGGGAGGGGAGCCGGGCCTTGCGTCTCCTGCTGGTGGTGGGATTCCCCACCGCTGTGCTCCACAGCACCTTCTCCGCCCTCTTCATCAGTTGGACGCTGCAGACAGGGAGAAATAAAACACAGGCATCAGGGCACTGTACAATGGACACATACAAACATGACAGTTGCACATGAGTGGCATTGACAAACCTCAGACCATGGCATCACATCGGCAACACACATGTCATTTCCAACTTGCACACATGAGCCATACCACAGCCACATCGCAACTGCCAGCACCATCCATACACATATAACAGCAGGCAAAGGTGAGCCAGACATCACATGCAACACAGGGAGTGCACTACACATGCACGCACACCACCACACTTGCATGCATGTGTACACCTCAGCCAACTGTCGCAGTGTTCCGATGGGCATCCATGTCACATCTGCCAATCAGGCTTCCACATCCCGCTGTCACATGCAGCCATGTTGCCTCACTGTTGCACCCTTGTCAAATACACACACATGCACATGTACACAGTGCTGATACATGCAGCTGAAAACAACATACATGCGTGACATCACGAACATGCCCACTTACATACACATTCATCCAAACATGTGTGCCCACACAACTGCATTTGCATGCAAGCCTACACACACAAGCACCATCCATGTCTCACACATGACAGCCCTCGCATGTGTTAGCCTCACGGTCCTGTACACCCCCACCCATACTCGGCCCCATACAAACACATGTGCAACTGGCACACTACTGGCACATCACCACACGCACAGCTTACAATCATGATGCATATACACTTACCGCTCGACTCCAGACGGGTCTGCCTCTCAAGGACCTGGACGTGGAGCGCTGGGGATATGCGTTCCAGGACCCTCATCTGATCTTCCGACAAGTGGCCCCGGCGCCCCTTAGCATCCGCTGCCTTCAAGAGGCGCCGGGCCTTGTTCCGGGTCTGGACCTGAAGTCCTCCCAGCGCTTCTTGACATGTTGGTAGTCACGATGTCCGTCCAGATCCGAGTCCGTCCTTCCTTGTCAGCGCGCACACTTCCGTAGAGGGCATCATACTGCCCCAGGACTTGCTCCACCAGGACACCAACTTCCCTGGCACTGAAGCTGGGTGCCCCTCTGCCTCTCTGGCCAGGGGTTGTCAGTGGTGCCAGATGTTGCAGTGCCCAACATGACAACCCCAGAGGCAGGAGTGGGTGGGCAACTGGGTCCTGGGGCTGGGCTGTGGAGCGATGGAATCCCAGTCGGGAGTCTTCGGTTCCAGCAGGGGTGGTCACAGCAACAGCATCCCTGGCTGATGTGCAGGCAGCAAATGGCAGGGCACGTGGGCAGCAGGCAGTCAGGCAGCAGCAGATGGCAGGTGGGAGCGTGCTCGGGGCTCTGGGGGGCAGTAATTCGGCCTTCTGGGCAGGAGCGTGGTCTTCTGTGTGCTTACGCGTGGCCAGCTTGATACGGAGTGATTTGGCATGTGAAAATCCTGCACGTCTGCGTGTAAATCGAGGAAAGGCCCTTAGTGCGTATGGACGTCAGCATGCATATGCGATTTCATTGGACCAAAGGCCCTTAGCGCGTCTGTGACGTGACGCGCACGGGTGTTTCACTCATTACACGTGATGACAGAGCACAAGTGGATTTCCACCAATCGCGTGTGAAACTTCCTGCGCACCCCAGAAATACACGTACCCAGGCCAATCGCGTGTACGCTCAATTCCCTCCGATTACACGCGATGACACTCGGACGTGCAGTTTTACCACGTGTGCTCGCATATGTGATTTCATTGGCCCAAATGCCACCATGCGCAGCAGTGACGTCACGCGCATGGCCGTAGAGAATGGCGCGTGTAAAAATGAAGAGATACACGTCCGAGTGTGAAAGTGCGTAATTGGTGGAAATGGCCTCATCGCGTATGCGCGTCTGTGACGTGTGTATAAAAAGGTACGTGTGGAACGCCATTTCCTTGTAAGTGCTTTTCGTGGAGAGCGAGTGGGTGAAATCTGTACTTCTTGTCGGTTGACACACGATTTACTTCCAGCGTTTCCAGTTCGTACTCCCTGTTACCTCTGACAGCTTTTTCTCTTTTCCTCTTTTTCCTGGGCCTGTTTCCTCAAACAGCGTTCTCTTCTACTGTTGTCCTGTCTCCTCAGACAGCGTACAATTCTTCTTTTGGCGGGGGTGTTGCCAATGCGCACACGCGCATATTTTTCACACTTTTGTTCCTGGCAGACGGTGAGTCGCGCACGTATTTTACATCTGTGCTTGCCCCGTGTGTCGCGTACCCCTTCAGAGGTCATTCTAGGCTGCGTGTGACACGCATACGTTCATTCTTGTGTTTCTGGGTGCCACAGCGTAGTGCAGGTTTATTTTTCCATGCACTGGTCTAGGAGGGGTTGCGTGCACCTTACTTCCCTTTTTTGGGGTGCCTGTCCGTTGTGTGACCCGTCATTTTTCCCCAGGGGTGACATACAGCCTTGCTAGAGCAGTAGTGTACGATTACCATCTGGTACCCAACCCCTTTGACCCCCAATTGCCCAGGACAATAGTTCACATCGACTCCCATGCGCACAATAACATCAGTGCCATGGCTGGGAGGCGACCAAGCCGTAAGGGTGGCAAAGGTGGCCGAGCCCCAAGTGGTGGCCGTGGTGGATCCGGTAGGGGACGTGGCCGTGACTTGCAGGGTGCCCCTAGCCCCCCATGTGTGGAGGAGCAGTCAGGGACACCCATGCCCCCCCACCCCCTGGTTGAGGTTAACGTGGCTGACACCATCGATGCTCAGCCCTTGTTGGACCAGCCCACTGTGGAACCAGACCTGGCACAGGGTGACTCCATGGCTGACTTCCAGGTCAGCAGGTCTAGGCCACGTGCGCCGGTGAACGTTGGTGTCATCAGGCCACGTGGATCAGAGGCAGCTAGGTCATCTGCTGCCCTGTGTAGGCAGGCTGGGGAGGCTGCAGGGGCAGCTGCGGCTCCATCCACCCCACCTCTCACACACCCAGCCAGGACAGTATCGGTCCAAGTCCATCATGCTGACATTCCCCCTGACACCATCACACTTGAGCTAATGCCTGCACCAACTCCCATGCTGAGTGTGCAATTCCACGCTCCTGCCCCTAGTGTCCAGAGCGGCGTAGGACACTCAGGATCCCCACCACCTTCCAAGCGGAAGAGGGAGAGTGCTCGTCCAGTAGAGGCTGATGCCCCAGACACAGCTACACAGTCCGGCCCGTCAAGGAAGCCCAGCTTCAATGAGGCCGAACTGAATGCACTTGTAGAGTATGTGTCCGCACATGACCGCAAAATGGTGATTGTTGCAGGATCCAAGACCACACCTGCACAACGTCAGGCACACTGGCAGACCATTGCGGACATCATAAGTGCCCTTGGAATTGTGAGGCGCACAGCTAATGAATGCTACAAGCGCTGGAATCACCTGAAGCGCAGGGCAAAGAATAAGCTGGCCTCAAGTCATGCCGCAACTCTAGTGACTGGAGATGGGTCTCCAGCAGACGACATAGAACTCACTCCACATGAGCAGGTTGCTGGGACCTACGTCACGGAGGAACAGATCCAAGGCGTGGGAGAACTGGCAGATTACGAGGCATTGTCCGGTGAGTGCACATGCATGTGTGTGTCATCCATGTGCATGGTGTGTGTGGGAGGGCTTCTGTTTGGGTGCCAGGTGAGGGTGTGTGTGCCTGAGTGGTTCGGGTCACACATGTGCCTCTTCCTATACATTCTTGGCACCAGCATTTGGGTATAGCAGCATCCCTTCTGCCAACATTAGACATCCAGCCCAACACCACGCCAGTTGCCCTTGGAGTGTCATCTTGCCACAACATTGTTGCTTATTTACCTCTGTTTATTCAGGCAGATTGTTTGCATACCACCACTTTTACTCGGGATTTCTCAGTCCTATTGTCACATGTATGACATGGCTATGGTACAGTGGACTGGCTTAGTTTCCTGGCAGCTGCAGGTTAAACAGTTGAACCATTTCAATGAAAAGATCAATTATATGAGCAAACTGGACTGAATGAACAATTGGTGACCTCCTCTCCCTCTTCACTTCATGGCTAGGGTACATGCCATCTGTGTGATGGCATGTGTATTTGACCTGCCAATCACTGGCCAATGTGTGATGCCACTGCTAGGCAGCATGCAGCAAATGTGTTCACCTTCCATCTTGGTGTCATCAATGTGTGCCATCTGCCTTCCCATCACATGCAGTGACGGTGCATGCATGGGAGGGTTTTAGTCATGTGGGACATGTGTCAATCAAGTACTGTTTCTGTAGCCTCTCAGCCCTAATTGTGTGCCATAGTGCCAATGCCTGTTTCCATTTGTTTTCTTTTATGTCTTTGCAGGGGATGATGCACTTGATACTGCTGGGGTTGTGGAGATGGTGCAGACCCAAGAGGGGTCTGAGGGCCGACCGACCACCAGTGAGGGATGTGGTGTGGTGGTGGGTGAGAACCCACAACTGCTGCAGGTCGTGCTCTCAAGGGGTGTCTCTGGCTGCACCTCCCCCGAGCTGTATTCAGGTGTTGATTCGGATGATGAGACCTATGTGCCGTCGCAGGTGAGTGTTCCTGGGAGGGATTCTGTTCTGTCCGACCCACCTGCACCAGGTTTAGAACCCTCAATGGGGATGTCAGTGTTGGCAGGTACGTCTTTGGTGGTTACGGATGCAGGGTCACACTCCGCGACATCTGATCCTGCTCCTGGGCCAGCAGATCAGAGGGGGAATGCAGTCCTGCAGCCTCAGGCAGTGCCGGCACAGCAAGGCGCAGTTCGCCTTGCCCCAGACAGGTGTGGTGCCCGCCGACGTGGTGGCCGTCAGCCACCTGGCAATACCGCATGGGAGCAAGCCATATACGGTATGGCAACCCAACAGGCAGCATCATCAGAGATGATGGCTCAGGCCATGGATAGGGTGGCCACTTCCATTGTCCCCCCCCGAAAGGCTGATGGAGCGACTACAGCAGACAACCGACTCCATCTGCCAGTCACACAGGGAGGACATGTTGGCATCCGACAGGGACAGGCGGGCGGCACTGGCGACTCTGCAGGAAGCCATCTCGATAGAGTCCCAGGGCCACAGGGAAGCCTGAGGGTGGAACTCCTTCACCTCAGGGCGAATCTTGTTGAGCTTGAGGCTTCAACAAACAGAAGGACAGAACAGCAGCTGGAGCATCTCACCCGTACGCTCTCAGCTGAGATGCAGGCAACTAGGGCGGAGGTCCGGGCATCCCGTGAGTTGTTGCATGGGGACCTCCGCACACTTATCCTCCAGAACGAGACCTACCACACCCGCATGCTTGCAGCCATGGAGGAACAGACTAGGGCTTTGCGTGGGCTGCCTCCCATAGTGCCACCACCTCCTGATGCAGCTGCAGAGGCTGAGGAGAGCGACAGCAGTGATACTCCCACAATAGGGTAGCCGTGTAGGCCATGAGCCCATGGAGGTGTTTTTTTTTTCCGCAAGATCCACACAGGTGGGTTTTGGTGTGCACCCTGTCCTCGGACCTCCTGGGTGGCCTCCCCCGCCCCCCGGGCCCATTAATGGGCATTTTTGATTTTTTTTTTGTTTTTTTTGGGACAGTGTGTTGCCTTGTGTGGCTCCCGTGGGCATACGCTGCATTGTGGCTGGGCACATGCAGGCTTGTCATGGATTTGGTTCAGATGCTTGGGTTTTTGTCACACACACCCCTCCTGCTTCCCGTTTCCATGGGCTTGCAAAGGGTGTGCCCAAGTGACATTGACGTAGATGGTGACATTGGACTCCCATGAGCTGTGTGGGCAGTCTGTAGTCATACTGTGTATACATTCATAGTGCATATTGTTGTTGTATTGTACATTGCATGGTGTATTGATATGTGCCTATGCATCCATCTCATCCTCCTAATTTGCAGGTCCATTCCTCATGTCTTCACAATGCGGTCCACCTTGGAACTGGAGTCCATGTTGTAAGCAGTGCACCTACACTCTGGCGTGGTGCTAACACTGTATACTTGGAAGTGTTCGGAGGGCTGTCATCATCAGGTAGTGAGGCTAGCAAATTTTTAAGTCTGTAATGTCATGTTTAAGGTAGGTTGGAGGTTGTGTAGGTGATTGGTATTCTTGGTAAGTATTTGGAAATGTGGGTTGTAGGTCCTGCATTACTGTGAGCATTTCATGTGTGGACATGTTTCCATTAGGGACACTGTAGCTGGTGACACTTGGGGCATGTGTGGGGATTAATTTCTTTCCTCTCACATTGCATGACATGCCATGGTGTGTTGTGTGGCCGTGCCGGGGCGGGGTTGGGTGACATGGCACTGTTTTCATGTAGTATTTTGCGAGTGGGTATTCATTTCTGCAGCATGGAAGTGTCTTTTGATGACACTGCATTGGTGGTGTTTGTGTAGGTAGGGATGCACACATTGTGACACTTCCACATTAACAATCTCAGGCTGCTATGGTTCTGACAGTTGACTGTCCCTTTGTTCGTCTTAATTGTCAGGTCGAGTCATCATTGCTTATCAGATGGTATGTGCCAGGCCTGTGTGCACTCCACTGGGGTGTGATTTCTATGTGAAGTAATTAGCCACCAGCTGCGTACGGGCTGCCTCACCCCGTGCCCTCTCCCCTCCCATGCGCAGCGGGCGTGCATGTGGTTGGGGATGTGGGGGCACCACCATGTCCACAGCCACGCCCCGGCGTGTTGCAACATTGTGCAGGACACATGCTGCCACTATGATCCTGCACACTACTGGGGGCGCATATAACAGCTGCCCGCCAGAACGGTCAAGGGAGCAAAAGCGTGACTTGAGCATTCCGAATGTGCGCTCCACTATGCCCCGGGTTGCAATATGGGCTGTGTTGTATCTTATCTCTGGAGGCGTGATGGGGTTCCGAATTGGTGTCATCATGTGGGTGCTCAGAGGGTATGCACTGTCCCCTGGTGAGGAGGTGATGGGTATCATTAGTGGGGTAGTGACATAACTCTGCATCTGACATGCATGCATGTGCAGTAGCATTCATACTCACCAAGCAGCCATGTATCGCCATGCCGCCCAGCTTCTAGGTCCCGGCTTAGGGTAGACATTCGGTAAATGAAGCTGTCGTGGGTGGACCCTGGATAGTTGGCATATACTGAGGTGATGATTCCCTTAGCATTACATACTACCTGCACGTTGATGGAATGCCAGTGCTTGCGGTTCCTATAGATGTGCTCAGATGCCCTCGGGGGACGTAGTGCCACATGAGTGCAGTCAATGGCACCTAGCACTTTTGGGAATTGTGCCACACCGTAGAAATCGAGGGTGGCAGCCTGCCTTTCTGCAGGTGTCCTGGGCAGGTATATGTGCCTACGGACTGATGGGCGTACAGTGATGATGTTCAAGACCTGGTGTAGGCAGCATGACTGCGTGGCCTGTGACACCCAAATGATCCTGTGGCCAAGAAGTGCAGTACATTGAGGACCTTCTCCAGGGGGCTGAGTGCTTGGGAGCACAGGGTGTGTGATGTGAGGTCATCCTCCCACTCACTGACCAGGTCCAGTATTATGTGTGTTGGAAACCTGTACCTCCCATACACCTGGTCATCAGACATCCCAAAAAGGCTGGTTCTGGGAGTGAACATTCTGGCCCTCACTATCCTCCTCCTCCTCCTCCTTTGGTAACCCACGGCCACTGCTGCTAGGAACGGTATATTCATCCTGGCGTATGAGCTTGTTTGTTGTTTGCGCACACTTTTATGCTGCGCGGGTCGACGTATGCCTGCTTCATGCTGGCGTACGTGTTTCAGGATTGGACCATTTATTTTTCGGCACGTCGTAGGCGAACGTGTGAATCTTCCCGCCCACCCCAGGAATACACGTAGCACGCTCTCCCAGGCCCAGTCGCGAGTAAATATTCCCGGCCACCCCTGGAATACACGTACCCCACTCTCACAGGCCCAGTCGCGTGTGGAAGTTCACGTGCACCCCGAAGTACACGTACCCAGGCCATTCGCGTGTGGAACTTCCCGCACACCCCGAAGTACACGTACCCAGGCCAATCGCGTGTGGAACCTCCCGCGCACCCCGTAGTACACGTACCCAGGCCAATCGCGTGTGGAACTTCCCGCGCACCCCGAAGTACACGTACCCAGGCCAATCACGTGTGGAATCTCCCGCGAACCCCGTAGTACACATACCCAGGCCAATCGCGTGTGGAACTTCCTGCGCACCCCGAAGTACACGTACCCAGGCCAATCGCGTGTGGAACCTCCCGCGCACCCCGTAGTACACGTACCCAGGCCAATCGTGTGTGGAACTTCCCGCGCAGCCTGAAGTACACGTACCCAGGCCAATCGCGTGTGGAACTTCCCGCGCACCCCGTAGTACATGTACCCAGGCCAATCGCGTGTGGAACTTCCCGTGCACCCTGAAGTACACGTACCCAGGCCAAACGCGTGTGGAACCTCCCGCGCACCCCGTAGTACACGTACCCAGGCCAATCGCGTGTGGAACTTTCCGCGCACCCCGAAGTACACGTACCCAGGCAAATCGCACGTCTGGGGGGTGGGGGTGATGGGAGACATGAGTGGGGGCCTGGTGGAGGCTGCCCCTGCACTGCTGGGGGGTGGGGGTGATGGGAGACATGAGTGGGGGCCTGGTGGAGGCTGCCCCTGGTGGCTGGGGGTGGGGGTGCACGGGGACATGAGTGGGGGCCTGGAGGAGGCTGCCCCTGCACTGCTGGGCGGTGGGGGTGATGGGAGACATGAGTGGGGGCCTGGTGGAGGCTGCCCCTGGTGGCTGGGGGTGGTGGTAAACATGAGTGGGGGCCTGGTGGAGGCTGCCCCTGGTGGCTGGGGGGTGGGGGTCGTGGTAGACATGAGTGGGGGCCTGGTGGAGGCTGCCCCTGTACTGCTGGGGGGTGGGGGTGATAGAGGACATGAGTGGTGGCCTGGTGGAGGCTGCCCCTGGTGGCTGGGGGGTGGGGGTGCAGGGAGACATGAGTTGGACATGAGTGGGGGCCTGGTGGGGCTGCCCCTGGTGGCTGGGGGGTGGGGGTGCAGGGAGACATGAGTTGGACATGAGTGGGGGCCTGGTGGAGGCTGCCCCTGGTGGCTGGGGGGTGGGGGTGGTGGTAGACATCAGTGGGGGCCTGGTGGAGGCTGACCCTGCACTGCTGGGGGGTGGGGGTGATGGGAGACGTGAGTGGGGGCCTGGTGGAGGCTGCCCCTGGTGGCTGGGGGGTGGGGGTGCAGGGAGACATGAGTGGGGGCCTGGTGGAGGCTGCCCCTGGTGGCTGGGGGTGCAGGGAGACATGAGTGGGGGCCTGGTGGAGGCTGCCCCTGGTGGCTGGGGGGTGGGGGTGATGGGAGACATGAGTGGGTGCCTGGTGGAGGCTGCCCCTGGTGGCTGGGTGGTGGGGGTGATGGTAGACATGGGTAGGGGCCTGGTGGAGGCTGCCCCTGGTGGCTGGGGGTTGGGGGTGCAGGAAGACATGAGTGGGGGCCTGGTGGAGGCTGCCCCTGGTGGCTGGGGGTGGGGGGGCACGGGGACATGAGTGGGGCCTGGTGGAGGCTGCCCCTGGTGGCTGGGGGGTGGGGGTGCAGGGAGACATGAGTGGGGGCCTGGTGGAGGCTGCCCCTGGTGGCTGGGGGGTGGGGGTGCAGGGAGACATGAGTGGGGGCCTGTGGAGGCTGCCCCTGGTGGCTGGGGGGTGGGGGTGATGGGAGACATGAGTGGGGGCCTGGTGGAGGCTGCCCCTGGTGGCTGGGGGGTGGGGGTGATGGGAGACATGAGTGGGGGCCTGGTGGAGGCTACCCCTGCACTGCTGGGGTGTGGGGGTGATAGGGGACATGAGTGGGGGCCTGGTGGAGGCTGCCCCTGGTGGCTGGGGGGTGGGGGTGCAGGAAGACATTAGTGGGGGCCTGGTGGAGGCTGCCCCTGGTGGCTGGGGGTGCAGGGAGACATGAGTGGGGGCCTGGTGGAGGCTTCCCCTGGTGGCTGGGGGGTGGGGGTGATGGGAGACATGAGTGGGTGCCTGGTGGAGGCTGCCCCTGGTGGCTGGGTGGTGGGGGTGATGGTAGACATGGGTAGGGGCCTGGTGGAGGCTGCCCCTGGTGGCTGGGGGGTGGGGGTGCAGGGAGACATGAGTGGGGGCCTGGTGGAGGCTGCCCCTGGTGGCTGGGGGGGCACGGGGACATGAGTGGGGCCTGGTGGAGGCTGCCCCTGGTGGCTGGGGGGTGGGGGTGCAGGGAGACATGAGTGGGGGCCGGGTGGAGGCTGCCCCTGGTGGCTGGGGGGTGGGGGTGCAGGGAGACATGAGTGGGGGCCTGTGGAGGCTGCCCCTGGTGGCTGGGGGGTGGGGGTGATGGGAGACATGAGTGGGGGCCTGGTGGAGGCTGCCCCTGGTGGCTGGGGGGTGGGGGTGATGGGAGACATGAGTGGGGGCCTGGTGGAGGCTACCCCTGCACTGCTGGGGTGTGGGGGTGATAGGGGACATGAGTGGGGGCCTGGTGGAGGCTGCCCCTGGTGGCTGGGGGTGCAGGGAGACATGAGTTGGACATGAGTGGGGGCCTGGTGGAGGTTGCCCCTGGTGGCTGGGGGGTGGGGGTGCAGGGAGACATGAGTGGGGGCCTGGTGGAGGCTGCCCCTGGTGGCTGGGGGGTGGGGGTGAATGGGAGATATGAGTGGGGGGCTGGTGGAGGCTGCCCCCGGTGGCTGGGGGGTTGGGGTGATGGTAGACATGAGTGGGGGCCTGGTGGAGGCTGCCCCTGGTGGGTGGGGGGTGGGGGTGGTGGTAGACATGGGTGGGGGCCTGGTGGAGGCTGCCCCTGCACTGCTGGGGGGTGGGGGTGATAGGGGACATGAGTGGGGGCCTGGTGGAGGCTGCCCCTGGTGGCTGGGGGGTGGGGGTGCAGGGGGACATGTGTGGGAGCCTTGTGGAGGCTGCCCCTGCACTGCTGGGGGGTGGGGGTGATGGGAGACATGAGTGGGGGCCTGGTGGAGGCTGCCCATGGTGGCTGGGGGGTGGGGGTGCAGGGAGACATGAGTGGGGGCCTGTGGAGGCTGCCCCTGGTGGCTGGGGGGTGGGGTGATGGGAGACATGAGTGGGGGCCTGGTGGAGGCTGCCCCTGGTGGCTGGGGGGTGGGGGTGATGGGAGACATGAGTGGGGGCCTGGTGGAGGCTACCCCTGCACTGCTGGGGTGTGGGGGTGATAGGGGACATGAGTGGGGGCCTGGTGGAGGCTGCCCCTGGTGGCTGGGGGGTGGGGGTGCAGGGAGACATGAGTGGGGGCCTGGTGGAGGCTGCCCCTGGTGGCTGGGGGGTGGGGGTGAATGGGAGACATGAGTGGGGGGCTGGTGGAGGCTGCCCCTGGTGGCTGGGGGGTTGGGGTGATGGTAGACATGAGAGGGGGCCTGGTGGAGGCTGCCCCTGGTGGCTGGGGGGTGGGGGTGGTGGTAGACATGGGTGGGGGCCTGGTGGAGGCTGCCCCTGCACTGCTGGGGGGTGGGGGTGATGGGAGACATGAGTGGGGGCCTGGTGGAGGCTGCCCATGGTGGCTGGGGGGTAGGGGTGCAGGGGGACATGTGTGGGAGCCTGGTGGAGGCTGCCCCTGCACTGCTGGGGGATGGGGGTGATGGGAGACATGTGTTGGTGATCAGTAGTGCAAGGTGACATGTGGGTTGGCTGGTGGGCATGGCCATGGTGGATGGGTTGCCTGTGGGACATGAGCAGGGGTGCAGGGTAGTATCCCGTGGTGTGGGCTGCCTGCAGGGGCCGTGGAGGGTGTAGAGGGAACACCTGGGAGGACCCACATGGCCAAATCACGTATAGCATTCCCCGGCACCACCGAAATACATGTACCCTGCTGAAATCGCGTGTGAATCTTTCCGCGCACCTCGGAATACACTTACCCAGGCCAATCGCGTGTGGAACTTCACGCACACCCCGAAGTACACGTACCCAGGCCAATCGCGTGTGGAACTTCCCGCGCACCCCGTAGTACACCTACCCAGGCCAATCGCGTGTGGAACTTTCCGCGCACCTCACAGTACACGTACCCAGGCAAAACGCACGGCTGGGGGGTGGGAGTGACGGGAGACATGAGTGGGGGCCTGGTGGAGGCTGCCCCTGGTGGCTGGGGGGTGGGGGCGGTGGTAGACATGAGTGGGGGCCTGGTGGAGGCTGCCCCTGCACTGCTGGGGGGTGGGCGTGATAGGGGACATGAGTGGGGGCCTGGTGGAGGCTGCCCCTGGTGGCTGGGGGGTGGGGGTGATGGGAGACATGAGTGGGGGCCTGGTGGAGGCTGCCCCTGGTGGCTGGGGGTGGGGGTGCAGGGGGACATGTGTGGGAGCCTGGTGGAGGCTGCCCCTGCACTGCTGGGGGGTGGGGGTGATAGGGGACATGAGTGGGGGCCTGGTGGAGGCTGCCCCTGGTGGCTGGGGGGTGGCGGTGCACGGGGACATGAGTGGGGGCCTGGTGGAGGCTGTCCCTGCACTGCTGGGGGGTGGGGGTGATGGGAGACATGAGTGGGGGCCTGGTGGAGGCTGCCCCTGGTGCCTGGGGGGTAGGGGTGGTGGTAGACATGGGTGGGGGCCTGGTGGAGGCTGCCCCTGCACTGCTGTGGGGTGGGGGTGATAGGGGACATGAGTGGGGGCCTGGTGGAGGCTGCCCCTGGTGGCTGGGGGGTGGGGGTGCAGGGGGACATGTGTGGGAGCCTGGTGGAGGCTGCCCCTGCACTGCTGGGGGGTGGGGCTGATGGGAGACATGAGTGGAGGCCTAGTGGAGGCTGCCCCTGGTGGCTGGGGGGTGGGGGTGCAGGGGGACATGTGTGGGAGCCTGGTGGAGGCTGCGCCTGCACTGCTGTAGGGTGGGGGTGATGGGAGACATGTGTTGGTGATCAGTAGTGCAAGGTGACATGTGGGTTGGCTGGTGGGCATGGCCATGGTGGATGGGTTGCCTGTGGGACATGAGCAGGGGTGCAGGGTAGTACCCTGTGGTGTGGGCTGCCTGCAGGGGCCGTGGAGGGTGTAGAGGGAACATCTGGGAGGACCCACATGGCCAAATCACATGTAGCATTCCCCGGCACCACCGAAATACACGTACCCTGCTGAAATCGCGTGTGAATCTTTCCGCGCACCTCGGAATACACTTACCCAGGCCAATCGCGTGTGGAACTTCACGCACACCCCGAAGTACACGTACCCAGGCCAATCGCGTGTGGAACTTCCCGCGCACCCCGTAGTACACCTACCCAGGCCAATCGCGTGTGGAACTTTCCGCGCACCTCACAGTACACGTACCCAGGCAAAACGCACGGCTGGGGGGTGGGAGTGACGGGAGACATGAGTGGGGGCCTGGTGGAGGCTGCCCCTGGTGGCTGGGGGGTGGGGGCGGTGGTAGACATGAGTGGGGGCCTGGTGGAGGCTGCCCCTGCACTGCTGGGGGGTGGGCGTGATAGGGGACATGAGTGGGGGCCTGGTGGAGGCTGCCCCTGGTGGCCGGGGGATGGGGGTGATGGGAGACATGAGTGGGGGCCTGGTGGAGGCTGCCCCTGGTGGCTGGGGGTGGGGGTGCAGGGGGACATGTGTGGGAGCCTGGTGGAGGCTGCCCCTGCACTGCTGGGGGGTGGGGGTGATAGGGGACATGAGTGGGGGCCTGGTGGAGGCTGCCCCTGGTGGCTGGGGGGTGGCGGTGCACGGGGACATGAGTGGGGGCCTGGTGGAGGCTGTCCCTGCACTGCTGGGGGGTGGGGGTGATGGGAGACATGAGTGGGGGCCTGGTGGAGGCTGCCCCTGGTGCCTGGGGGGTAGGGGTGGTGGTAGACATGGGTGGGGGCCTGGTGGAGGCTGCCCCTGCACTGCTGTGGGGTGGGGGTGATAGGGGACATGAGTGGGGGCCTGGTGGAGGCTGCCCCTGGTGGCTGGGGGGTGGGGGTGCAGGGGGACATGTGTGGGAGCCTGGTGGAGGCTGCCCCTGCACTGCTGGGGGGTGGGGCTGATGGGAGACATGAGTGGAGGCCTGGTGGAGGCTGCCCCTGGTGGCTGGGGGGTGGGGGTGCAGGGGGACATGTGTGGGAGCCTGGTGGAGGCTGCGCCTGCACTGCTGTAGGGTGGGGGTGATGGGAGACATGTGTTGGTGATCAGTAGTGCAAGGTGACATGTGGGTTGGCTGGTGGGCATGGCCATGGTGGATGGGTTGCCTGTGGGACATGAGCAGGGGTGCAGGGTAGTACCCTGTGGTGTGGGCTGCCTGCAGGGGCCGTGGAGGGTGTAGAGGGAACATCTGGGAGGACCCACATGGCCAAATCACATGTAGCATTCCCCGGCACCACCGAAATACACGTACCCTGCTGAAATCGCGTGTGAATCTTCCCGCGCACCTCGGAATACACGTACCCAGGCCAATCGCGTGTGGAACTTCACACGCACCCCGAAGTACACGTACCCAGGCCAATCGCGTGTGGAACTTCCCGCGCACCCCGTAGTACACCTACCCAGGCCAATCGCGTGTGGTACTTCCCGCGCACCCCGAAGTACACGTACCCAGGCCAATCGCATGTGGAACTTCCCGCGCACCCAGTAACACGCGCACACGCTATTTTCCACACAGCGGGTGTCCGTGTTTGTCGGTGCCCCTTTGCACCTCATTTGTCCTAGAGGGCCACTGTATGGCCCATTCATCATGGCTGTATATGGGTGCTTTTTGTTAGCGCACATTTTGGCGCACATTTATTTCAGTCGCAGGGGTGCTACCGCCTACTTTCTTGTGGCGTACTTGTTTGGCCCTGTGCGCGTCTTTGACCATGCGCTGGTTTGCCCTATTCGATTCCATGAATACGGGTTGTAGGCGAGCGTATGGGCGTTCCGCGCACTTGCCTCCTGTACTTCCCCGTGACGCCCATATTTTCACGCGTTCTTCCTCATTCCGAGTATTACGCCCCGTGTTCCGCCTACTTTTGTGATGTGCGCCACGCTGTGTGCGATTTCGCAGTGGCCGTGGCGCACGCTGTTGGATGACCTGTGCGCCAGAGTGCGCGGCGCACATTTTTAGCGCACATCCAATGTTTTTCTCGCGCACGGACTACCATGAATCGATGTGCGCTGGTTTCCCTGCGATTTTCGCACTTGCACTGCGATTTTCGCACTTGCACTGCAATTCGCACGTTTTGGCACCTCTGCGCCGGAATTTTCGGCGCACATTATTTCCATGAATCGACCCCTTAAAGTATAAAGGTCAGATGTTGTGTGTCCCCGTTTACAAAATATGTCAATTGCATATGTTACAACTGTTCCAATCCAGCTATTAGATTAACTGTATCATATATTTAACTCAAAGAAAAAGAGCAATAACAATGATAATCAGCCATTTCGGAGGAAATACCAGGAAAGTGTGGATTCAGGTGCGCCTAAAAGAGTTAATACAACACACAGCTGTTGCCATCTATGGTCGAGATCACCTTCCGTTTTCCCCACCAAAACCAAATGGGATTGGGCGTTTGAGATCAAGTGTGTGCTCTATGCATTTGCATTTTGATGTTATTAAATGAACATTAACACACAGATATCAGCACAGCACACTTGGAGATGTAGTAATAGCAGATATATCAATTGTTGTCTTGTCCAGCAACCAATCATCCATGCTAAAAGTGCGCTAGATTCGAATACTCCTGCATCACAATAGGACACCTGACAGGTAGCCACATATTTGACTGCAGGTCAAAAATTATCAGTTTATAGAGCGAGACTGACCGAAGAAAACGAAGGATTTAAACACTGTTGAGAGGCTAATATATCTTGTGAAAAGAAGGCCATACTCTGTTCTGGGCTCCATATGAGCATTTGATTCCAACTGTGAAGCAGAACGGACTAAAATATAGATGACAGTGCTGTAATTACATTTTAAAATCCTGTCCGTCTGAGAATGCATTCCTCTTTCACCACAATGCAAGGATGTATGAATGTTCCATCACAGGAATGCCAAGACTGCCCCTTTCTTTATTATTTCATCTGCACACCATTTTTGACAAGAATGCATTCCCTGAACCACTGAACGAAGCTATTAGAGCCAGATGACTCTACTGGTTAATTGCAAAATGTTAAACTTGTATCTCTGCCTGCTTGCAAAAAAATAAACATATGCGTGGCCAGTACTGCTCCCTGAGCCATCAGATCCGGTGTGGCCAGTGCTGGGAGCAACTTCAGACCTTCCACACTTCATGCAGAACGCTCCCTTCTGTGACGGATTTTGTTCGTGGCTTAACACTCGCAATGCGCAGAAGAACTAGTTACTCTTACCTTGTAACGTTCTTTCGATGGGATGTTCCTCCGACGTATTCCTTATCTTAGATAGAAATCCTTCAGCTTTGCTGGCCTCGGAAAATTTTTTCGCCAGAGGGCGCTGCGCGTCGATGATCGCCGAGTCGATGACCCTCGACGGCCTCCGTGCCGACGTCGACGTCATCCTGCCTATAAAGGCCGCGCGCAGCGTCCGTTGCTCAGTTCCGTTTTGTAGTCCCCAGTAATGTTTTTGGATTAGACTAATCACCTTGAAGGAGCATAGGCTGCAAACCCACAGGAAGTCATACTGCGGGGATGGATGGGAGGGTCGATAAGGAATACGTCGGAGGAACATCCCATCGAAAGAACGTTACAAGGTAAGAGTAACTAGTTCTTCGAAGGGATTGTGTCCTCCGACGTATTCCTTATCTTAGATAGACTCCCATAGCAGTGGTATTGTGACTGGAGGCGGGAGTAATAAAAGTTATGTTACCCTTCCAGAATGGACAGAGTGTAACACAGCCTTGCCGAATCTAGTTTCTTGACTAGAGGAGGAATCCAGGCTATAGAATTTGGTAAATGTATGTGCGGACGACCATGTGGCAGCCGCACATATATCTCGAATTGGCACCCCTCTTTGAAGGGCTGAGGATGTTGCGATACCCCTGGTAGAATGAGCCCTTAGATTTTGAGGAGGCTCCTTTCCTGCCAATTTGTAGCACTCCAGAATGGCTAAAATAATCCATCTGGAGATGGTTTGTTTTGTTATTGGAAGGCGCAACTTATGTCCTGCATAACCTACAAAGAGTTGGTCTGCTTGTCTGATCTTAGCCAATCTGCTGATATAAAAGCTCAAGGCTCGCTTAGGGTCCAGCCTGTGCAGTCTCTCTTCCTCCTTCCCCGGATGAGGAGGAGGGTAGAAAGAAGGTAATATAATCTTCTGAGTGATGTGAAACTCCGAGACTACCTTCGGGAGGAAGTTAGGCTTCACCTGAAGAACAACTTTGTCCTTGTAAAAGATTGTATGTGGAGGTTTACACGATAAGGCTTGCAACTCGCTAACCCTTCTAGCAGATGTCAATGCTATTAGCAAAACAGTTTTGAGGGTGAGAAGCTTCAATGAACAAGAGTGTAGTGGTTCAAAAGGGGCACCCTTTAGGAAGTTTAAAATTAGGTTTAAATCCCATAAGGGAACTTGAAAAGGTTTCGGGGGATAAACATTAGTTAATCCTTTTAGGTATTGTATTACCAATGGAATTTTGAAGTATGAAGGCTCCTCTGCAGTGCGCTTAAAGATTGATAGCGCTGCGAGATAGCCCTTAATTGTGCCAACCTGTAGGCCTGAATTAGCCAGGTAAAGTAAGAATGACAACACCATAGGTGTACCACAAGAAAAGGGTTCAATATTCTTTTCTCTGCACCAGCTGCAAAATTTGTTCCAACGGCAGCGGTATAGAGTTTTAGTTGCCGGCCTTCTGGCCGAAAGCAACACCTCCATAACATCATCCGGAAGGTCCCAATCCTTGTACCTCAACCTTTCAGACACCAAGCGTGAAGGTTGAGGGTCTTGATGGCTGGATGGAGAACCTGACCTTCCTTCTGCGAGAGAAGATCCTCTCTGTATGGCAGTCGAATTGGAGGGCAGATGGACATGTCTAGAAGGTCCGGGTACCACGTTCTCCTGGCCCAATCCGGGGCAATTAGGATCATGGTCTTCCGAAACCTTCTCAACCTCCTGATCATTTGAGGAATGACAGGGACCGGAGGGAACGCGTACAGAAGTGGGAACTCCCAGTCCACTACGAACGCATCTCCTAGAGCTCCTCTCGGGGGAAATTCCCTTGAGCAAAATCTGTCGCACTTCCTGTTGATACTGGTGGCGAACAGATCCACTTGAGGGGTTCCCCAAAGGGCGAAGATCTCTTGAAGGACTTCCTGAGCTATCTCCCACTCGTGAGAGACTGTGCTCTGCCTGCTCAGAGCGTCCGCTGTCAAGTTCTTCTCTCCGGCTAGGTGAATTGCCGATAGAGAGATTCCTTCCTGAATTGCCCAAAACCAGAGCTGCATCGCCTCTCTGCACAGTGGTAGTGAGCCTACGCCTCCTCTTTTGTTGAGGTAGTGCATGGCCACTGTATTGTCCGTCATTATTAGGACGTTTCTTCCCCGTACAGACGGCAGAAAAGCCTTCAGCGCTAGTCTGATGGCTCTCAGCTCCAACAGGTTGATATGTAGTCTGGACTCCGATGGAGACCAACGACCGCTGATGGTCAAGTCGTTGGCGTGAGCTCCCCACCCCGTGAGTGAGGCATCCGTGACTACTGTTATCTCCGGCCATGGTTGCCAAAACATTTCTCCTTTCAGGATGTTCTCCCGACAGGCCCACCACTGAAGGTCTCGGGCTACTTTGACCGGGATCCGAAGGAGATCTGTCATCCTTCCTGAGAACTGTGACCACTGAGTTCTCAGTGCCCACTGGAGGGATCTCATTCTCAGGCGAGCCTCCGGCACGAGGAATATGCAGGATGCCATGAGGCCTAGCAACCTCAGAAAGTCGTAGGCTGGGAGATATTGGGCATTCTGAAATCTGATGACCATCTGCAGAATATCTCGAGCCCTCACCTCTGGTGGCAAGGCTCTTCCCAGGGAAGTGTCCAGGACTGCTCCAATGAATTGGAGTCTCTGTGATGGTATCATCTGTGACTTCTTTAAATTGAGGGAGAAGCCCAGCTTGTGAAGGAAGTGGCAAACATAATCTAGTTGTCTCTGAACCTGTTCCGAAGATACAGCTCTGATCAACCAATCGTCTAGGTAAGGGTAGACATGAATCCCTTCCCTCCTTAGACTTGCAGCCACAACCGACATTAGCTTGGTAAAGACCCTCGGGGCGGAGGTTAGCCCAAATGGCAGAACTCGAAATTGATAATGAGAGCTGCCAATTGCGAACCTCAGGTATCTCCTGTGCCTGGGATGGATCGGCACATGGAAATAAGCGTCCTGGAGGTCTAGAGATACCAACCAGTCCTGAAGCTGGAGGGCCTGAAGGATCTGAGAGAGAGAGTCACCATCTTGAACTTGTCCTTTCGGAGGAATTTGTTCAATTCCCGTAAGTCTAAGATGGGTCTCAGTCCTCCGTCCTTCTTCGGTATTATGAAGTAGGGGGAGTACCAACCCTTGTTCCTTTCCGCTACAGGTACCAGTTCTATGGCACCTTTCTCTAGCAGGTCTAAAACCTCCTGCAAGAGGAGCGGATCTGGAAGCTTCAAAGGGTTGTTCCCCGGTGGATGACTCTGAGGGATATGTAGGAAGGGCAGGCAGTAACCTTGGGCCACTGTCTCCAGAGCCCAAGCATCTGACGTAATAGCCTGCCATTCCGTCAGATGGTGAGTTAACCTGCCCCCTACTGGTGTTCTGTGAGGGGAGACCTCAGAGTGGTTTTGAAGCGGCTGATGCAGTTGCCGAAGGTAAAGTGGCTCCTGCTCCTGCGGGTGCGGCTTTCTTTCCCCTACCCCGTCCACCACGGGTAAATCTTCCTTGGCCTCTTTGAGCCGGTCGTCCTCTGCCCTTTCCATATGAGGAATAGTAACGAAAGGACCGTCCTCTCCACGATGATCCCGAAGGACGAAAGGTATTCTGACGGATAGCAGCTCCCAATGACTTGGCTGCTGCCTTGGACGTTTGCAGTTTCTCCAAACTGTCATCCGCCTTCTTTCCAAAGAGGGTAGAACCGTCAAAGGGCATATTCAAAAGCCTGGTCTGCACGTCAGAGGCAAAACCAGACTTCCTCAACCACGCATGCCTGCAGATTGTGGTACTTGCCGCCATGGCCCTGCTGATACTGTCAGCAGAATCTAGGCCAGTTTGTAGGGTCTCGCACATCGCATCTTTACCATCCCTGATGATGTTTAAAAATGCGTCCCTTTCCTCTCCTTCTTGGAGGCAGTCAGCCGCTGATGAAGCGCACTCCCAAAGGGTGTGGCTGAACCTAGCGAGCGTACAGGTCGCGTTAATAGACTTTAACGCCATGCTACAGGCAGAAAAAACCTTCTTAGCCATGGCATCATACTTTTTGTCATCCCTATCCTGCGGAGCAGTGGGGTATGCAGATGTGCTGCCTGATGAGGTTGCAGCCTGTACAACTAAGCTCTCAGGAGTAGGGTGTTTTGACAAATATTCAGGGTCAGAACTAGCCACCCTGTATTTTGTTGACAGTTTTTTATTTACTGCCGGGATAATTTCCGGCGTTTCCCAGTTTGTCAAAATCCTTCTCTGTAGAGCAGAGTGAAATGGAACCACAGGATCCTCCTGTGGGCCCTTGTCCAGTATGTCAGTGAGGTCATCCTGCTGAAAGGCAGGAGAAGGTGCAGACCAACCCATAAATTCTATGATTCTAGACATCAGAGCTCTATATGGAGTCTCCGCATGTTCTCCTGGGTCTGGTTTGATAAATTCTGCTTCAGGAGAAGTGTCCAAGCCACTAGCTTCCTGAAGTGCATCCTGAAGATTTTTTAATCCTCTTTCCTCAGAGGCGAAAGTCTCTGGCTCTGGTGATGTGGTCCTCTGTAAATCAATATCTTGGTCTGAATCCTCCCTTTCCTCAAAAATCGAGGTTAAAGGGGGATACTTTGGTTTTTGGAATGGTATAAACCCCATTTCCAATGCAGAAGGAGCCATCATCACAGGCCTTGAAAACGTCGATGTCGTCGACACCGACGTGAAAGTACTCGAAGGCGCCGTGAAAAGCGTCGAGAAATGTGTACTAGGCCTCGAGGAACTCGAAAGGATCGGAGTCCTGCTCGAGAACGACGTCGACGTTCTCGGCGTCGAGTCGGAGGTCTTTTGTCTAACCGTTGGCTGTGGAGTAGCCGTGGTTCTTTCCTTCACCGGCGTCGATATCGGCGTCGACGTCGGCGTCGACTCGATCGACTGATGCGCCGATGAATCCTTCGACAACGGCGTCGATGGCGCCGACCTCTGTTTCGAAGGAGTTTTCGACGATGGCGTCGATGATGCTTTATCTCCCGATGGCTCGAGGCGCTTTCGGGTTGACTTTTCCGCCGGGTACTGCGACTCGCGGCGTTTAGATTTTTTGGGTTTTTTACCCGGGGTATCACCCTCAGCTGTCTTCGAGGGGGACGAGGCCGCTTTCTCGAAGACGCTTAGCATCTTTTTCCTGAATTCCTCCCACTCAGCTTGCGAGCTGCGTTTTGTGGGGCAATGAACTCTCTCAGGAGAACTCGACGAAGATGACGAAGGGGATCTCCTACGTCTCTTCTTCGAGTGTCTCGATGTCGACGAGTGGTGGGAGCCACTTCGTGACCTAGAACGAGAGTGTTTTTTATGGTGAGGAGACGAACGTCTCGACTCTACCGAAGAAGCTTTCGAGGAAGTTAAAGTTGACCTACCTCTCTCGAGCTTCCCCCTACGCTCCTTCAAGGCTTTCGCCGTCATGGAAAGGCATTCCTCACACTCCGAACTCTGGTGCGTGATTCCCAGACACCACAAACAGACCCTGTGAGGGTCCGTCAACGACATTTTCTTCCCGCAGTCTCGGCACTTTTTGAAACCGGACCGAGGGGTCGTCGGGTCGGAGGAGGATGCCATCGATATCGAGGTTAGATATTATATACGTTATCTGACGAGAACTGAGCAACGGTGTTCCGAGGCACAACGAAGCGCGGAAAAACGGAACTGAGCAACGGACGCTGCGCGCGGCCTTTATAGGCAGGATGACGTCGACGTCGGCACGGAGGCCGTCGAGGGTCATCGACTCGGCGATCATCGACGCGCAGCGCCCTCTGGCGAAAAAATTTTCCGAGGCCAGCAAAGCTGAAGGATTTCTATCTAAGATAAGGAATACGTCGGAGGACACAATCCCTTCGAAGATGGGTGTTTGGCAGTCATGCCCATTAAGAAGGGCCAAACAGACTTTTACTGTGCACTTCCACAATAGTTTCAAAGAATTGCCTACTGACGCATGTACATTGAAAGCAACAATGTATGCCAGCATGTGGCTATAGACTCATTCAGACTCCACTTTATAGCATTCCAGATGACAACCTTTCAACCCTCGGAGCCAAGAGGGTGATACCGATCAGCAGCTGTAACTCTGCTGCTGTATAAACACACAGCCCACTTCAGAATAGCACATACTTCAAAACCGGCCTCATTACAACCTTGGTGCTAAGTGCACCAACTTTACCACCATGGTGTAAACTCCGTTTACACCATGGTGGATGGCGGATTTACCGCCCCATTCCAAGGTGAGTGGGGCTGTAAATCCCCATTTCCCATTTTCCCTTCCCCATTCCCATTTTTGCCCCATAGGGCATAATGGGAGTGGGGAAGGCGCTAATTACGCCGCCGTAAATTACGGTGGCGTAATTAGCACCATGGCAGGTTAGCGCCATGGATTTTAACGCCTGCTAAAAGCAGGCGTTAAAATCAGAATCAGGCGTTAAGGGTTAACGGTGGCGTTAACCCTTAACGCCTGAGTTGTAATGAGGCCCAATATCAGGTTACAGTGTCTGCTCACTGTTCGTTTTTGGACGCATCTTGCAATGAATTAGGACGTTAGCTGGCTTTTGCGTTAAGGAAGGGTTCACCTTTGTCCATTTTCCTGTTTCCCAGTAAATCATTGGGCCTCATTACGAGTCCGGAGGTAAACCGCCTGGTTACCGCCGGACTCGTTTTACCATTCCGCCTCAGTGATTCCCGGAATTACCGGGGCATTACAACCCCGGTTTTCCGGGAATAACGGAGGCAGAATGGTGTTAATCCGCATTCCCATTGAGTCCTTTGGGACTCGATGGGAATGGGGATCATGGAAACACCGGCAGAATCTCGTAATGCTCGGAAGTTAAAGGGCCTGGATCTCTCCCACTCGTCGTGAAGAGGTGATGGACACAAGAAATGCTGTCTTCCACTATAGGAACTTCAACGGTGCTGAATGCAGCGGCTCGAATGGCGGACCCATGAGCCTGGTCAGCACCACGTTGAGTTCCCACGCTGGGGCCACAGACTTCACCGGCGGGAACGAGCAGAATAGTCCTTTCATGAACTCCTTCACCAGGTGATGAGACCACAGCGACGACCGCCCCCGAGTTTTGGTGTAGCGGGAGATCGCCGCCAGGTGGATTTTGCTGGAGGCATGATCTTCTGTGCACGGCACCAGACAGAGAACCTCTTCCATTTATGTCCATAGCACTTAAGAGTTGAGGACGCCCTGGCCTATGCAAGCACCTCCTTGCAGTCCGCCGGCATAGAGTACCCTCTGAACTCTAGTGCTGCAGGAGCCAGGCCTGCAGGTTCAGCAATCCTGGGTCGTGATGTAGGATGGCGCCTCCTTCCCTGGTGAGAAGATCCACGTCTGTCGGCAGTTTGACTGAGGGGACGCTGACATGTCCAGAAGGTCCGGGAACCAAATCTGCCTCGGCCACGCCAGTGCGACGAGGATCATCCTGCACCGGGACCGTCTGAGTTGACTGATGAGTCGCAGCAGCAACAGCAACGGTGGGAACGCATACAGGAACAGGCCGCCCCAGGGGAATGAGAATGCATCGCCCATGCTCCCCGGCTGGGGAAACCTGCTGGCGAACCTCCGGCACTTGGTATTCATCCCCATCGCAAATAGATCAATTTGGGGATTGCCCCATCATCGAAATAGGAGATCCACCTGATCCTGCCGAAGCTCCCAATCGTTGCAAGAGCGCAGCTCCCTTCTGAGAGAGTCGGCGATGGTGTTCTTTATTCCTGCCAGATGGAAGGGTACAATGAACATCCCTTGGGTAACGGGCCAGTGCCACAGATCCTGCGCTTCCTTGGATAGGGCTGGGGATCTGGTGCCCCCCTGCTTCTGGATGTAGAACATTGTGGTGGTGTTGTCGGTGAAGACCCTTACCACTTTGCCCTTGAGGGACGGAAGGAAAGACCTGAGGGCCCAGAACACGGCCCAGAGCTCATGGACGTTGATGTGTAGGGACCTCTCCTCCGGGAGCCAAAGGCCTCTTGCGTGGAGATCTCTGGTGTGCGCTCCTCATCCCTCCAGGGAGGCATCTGTCGTCACTGGTTCCTGATGCGCTGGGGTGTGGAAATCCATGCCCGCTGCGAGATGTGCGCGGGTGCCCCACCACCGGATCACTTGACGGAAAATCTCGTTGAGGGGGATCTTGTCTTCGAAGCTGCCCGCCACTTGCATCCAACGGGCGTCAAGGAACTCCTGCAGTGGCCACATCCGCAACCTGCACAGACGCACGAGGTAGATGCACGATGACATCATGCCAAGCAGGGACTTGATGGACCTCACCCTGGCCACTTCCATGGTCAACGGCCGTTGTACCTTGCCCAGGATGGCCTTCGTCCTCTCCTCCGGCGGTGAAGCCAACAGCGCCACTGTGTCAAGTCTGGCTCCCAGGAACAGGGCGTCCTGCGACGGTACCAAGTGGGACTTTGCAAAGTTGATCGAGAATCCCAGATCTGTGAGCAGGCGGACGGTCTTCGCTGTGTGATCGACGGCGAGTTCTCTTGACTTTGCTTGGATGAGCCAATTGTCCAGGTAGGAGTATACATGGATCCCCTGCAGGCGCAGCTGCGCCGCCACCGATGGCAGGCACTTGGTGAAGACCCTCAGCTCCGACTTCAAGCTGAAGGGCAGGGCCTTGAACTGGTAGTGCCGTCCTTGGACCACGAATCGTAGGAACTTTCGATGTCCTTTATGTATGGGGATGTGGAAGTAGGCATCCTCCAAGACCAGCGACGAAAGGAAGTCGCCCTCCTCCAGTTGTCCCAGCATGTGCTGAAGGGTGACCACCCGGAACTTCTGGGACTTGATGTATTTGTTGAGGCGGCGAAGGTCTAGGATGGGCCGCAAGCCGCCGGTCTTGTTTCGGACGAGGAAGTACTGCGAGTATACTCCAGATCCCCGGAGCCTCTTCGGGACGAGTTCTATCGTGTCCTTTTTTAGCATTGCTAGTACCTCCAGACGCAGCTGTGGCACAAGTTTTTCCTTCCTGGCCACAGGTGGTAAACAGGGACACTTTCTTTGGAACTCCAGAGTGTGCCCGTTGGCCTGGGCACCTATCACACAACAGTCAGTGGACTCCCACACACTGACAAAATTCACCAGCCGGCCCCCCACCCGGGAGCTCGGGTGGGGGCCGGACGGCACGGCCGGTTCAGTCTTGCTTTGCCAAGGCCTTGCCACCTTGGCTTCCTTGGCGATGATGACAGTGTCCTCTGGTCTTGCTGCGGCCTCTGTAGGCTTCCTGCAACGAGGAGCGGGCCACCTGGCGGTATGACGCTGAACTGCCGCCAAATCCTTTGGAAGCACCTTGAGACTTGCCTCCAGAGGTCCGAAAGGACGGCCATTATTGATGGAGAGAACCCAAGGCACAGGCCGTCTCGGTGTCCGCCTTGATGGCCTGCAGTGACTCGTCCACTGCCTTGCCGAACAGGTTGTTCCCGTTGAAGGGCATGTCTAGTACCCTGATCTGCACGTCCTGATGGAAATCGGTGGCCTTGAGCCAACCGCGCCGGCGAAGGCAAAAGCTGTTGCCCATCTGGTTAAAACCCGGTGTCGGCGATGTCAGTGGCCACTGTGATGGCGTGGTCCGAATCCACCTCGCCTTCCTGCGAGGTGGATTCGCCTTTCAAGGGCTTCCGCCCTCTTGTCGTCTGGGAGGAAGTGCAAGAGGGGAGCGATCTTGAACCACAGCTCCCTGTCGTAGCGTGCCACAAACGCGAGGGCGTTGGCCGCCTTGATGGTCGTCGCTGCCAACGAGATGACCCATCGTACCATGGCGTCCAGCTTCTTCCCCTCGCAGTCCGGTGGGGAAGTGGAAGTTGATGCTGTCGCCCCTGCCGATTTCTTCTTGGCCACCGCAGAGACAACCGAATCCAGGAAAGGCTGTGCTCTGAGGCACATAGGAGCGGAGTCTGGGACTGGTACTTCTTTCAGTACCGGTCCCTCTTTGCAGGGGCCGTGGACGGGTTCTTCAGCAGTGACAGTCCTTCGTCCCAGATGTCATTGTCATGACCCTTGCCCGTGGCCCTCACTGGCCTTCCAGTTAGGGCCAGGTCAAAGGCCTTAAAACCTCATCCAAGACTCTCTTGGAGTCAGTCCTGGCGCCTTTGGCGCCAGGCTCATAACCATCATGAAGACCAACATTAGAATGGGACTATTTACTTGGGACTATTTAACTTGGGGGGGTTCAGCCAACATGGAGGCACACACATAGCTCAGTTACAAGGAACTGAGCTATGCGGTCTAGTCTTTTGGGTGTGGCAGGCATGGGACTACTTTACTTGGACTACTTTGGGTGTGGCAGGCCTGGGACTATTTTACCTGGACTACTTTACCTGAGACTATTTAAACCGTACCCAAACAGCAGAACATGCTTTGCGTTATTCTGCTGTGGGCAGCGTAACGCTCACCGTGTCCAGTTCTTTGATGCCAGCTTACCTGAAACCTGAAACCAAGGACCTACAGAGAGAAAGAACACTATGAAACTTACCTGGAACAGTATCCTGTCTTCAACCCATCACCGACGTACATTGTAACTTTTAATAGACTTGTTGCCGAAGCAAGGTGGCCAGAAAACAAAAGAACCACTTTATTCCATCGAGGATTGCAAGGCAAATTAAAGGACGTCTTAGCTCAGGTAGTTGATCCCCCCCAGAGACTGTACTGAATTCATAAATCTGGTCGTTGTGATGCTGGAAATGCATCGGAGGGACAGGGCCTCCGTATCCTTGTCCTTTACTGCTTTTTATTGTGTGTTCTGTCGTGTTTTCTGCGCAGGAGTTAATGTGGGACTCCTGGCGATGCAGCTCTCTCTCTTTTGGTTTGGTGAACGGACTCGTGGGATACCCTTATGGCACCCATGGGTGGGGGTACAACCCTGTGCCCCTAGTGTATGTTTCTGGGCACCTGTGGGTGGCCCACAGAGCAGGGTATGGGCTGGTGGCAGCTCCATGCTGAATTTGACAGGTGCGCAGCGTATCCCCCATTTTGGGGATACCCCGGCCCTGCCATTGGGATCAGTTGATTCCTCATGGAAAACAAGATGGCCCCTGTGGCCTCTTGCGTTCTATTACCTAGTGCCTTGTTTTCCCAAAGTCCTGGGAAGCCCTGACTCTGTCCCTTCTCCCTGACTGGCTGTTGGGTGGAAATGCCATATATGGTGTTGTTGTGAAGGCCCGGCCAGACTAGCTGGAGCCTTCCCGGTGATGTATGTTGTGGGTACCTCCTGTGGGTGGGACCCGGGTGAATAGAGTGTGTGACGAATATGCATTCTGTGTTGTGGATGTCTAGTATCTGGTGGTTGACACAATGACTGAGACAGCCCTGCCCGAAACCGGTATGAATACAGTTTGGAGTGTTGAATGGCTCGGTACTGTCCCAATACACATAACTTGTTGTGAGTGTCTGGAGAGAAGTGAATGGCCTGAATACCTTGTGTGCCTGATTGGCTGCCTGCCTGCATGAATGCCCTTAGTCGTGATTGGATGCTTGAGTGTGACCCAGCGGAATGAATGGGAGATCAACAGTATATCTGGGGACCTCTCACTGCTAGAAACCGTGTTCATAAGCTGAAGTCCACTACGACGAGTAACTGGAGTAACTGAAGCTTGACCTTGAAGGCCCGCTGGGCGAGAAGAAGTGCTGTTGCTCTCCTTCACAATCTGAAAGCTGCTGTGTCTCCACGGACTGACCCAGAGAGGACCTGGTAAGGCGCCCTCTTCCCGAGCTACGAGGGACCATCGTGTACAGCTGATCTTTGCCAAGGCTCTGTGGTAGACAGATCTTCGACAGGCTGCCGACCCGAGACAGGGACTGCCGCAGAATCTCAAAAAGAAGCACCCGGACTGTTGTCCGCCACTGTCGACGACTGCCGTCGCTGACCGGAGCCGCTGAGCTGCCGTTTGCCTAAGAACTTCATTTTGATCATCGGACGCTCTCGTCTGCATCGTTGCCCGCTTTATCCCGCTGGAGAAGGCCCGACCGTTGACGCGCCGAGGAGGATCCGCCGGTGGGTTTCCCGCTACCTAGGACCACAGAGACGCCGACGACTCAACGCCCTTGCTGGGCCACAGTTCTTCATCATCTCTTTGCGGTTCAGAACTATCGTCACCGAGGTGCCCCGCACGCCTCTTCCTTGCAGGACGCCAACGCTCTGTCGTCGACGAGCACCGCTAGGAACAAAGCTGCCACTTCACCGCCGTAGTTCAACCTGTTAGCCGTCGGACGTTCGACGACCCATGACTCCTGCCTTAAAGGGAGGGCACTCAAGAAGGGCCGTTGATTCCCCGACACCGAACGCCGAGTTCCTCGATGCCTCTCGACGATCCGTGGCTCCTGCTTTAAAGGGAGTCACTCAAGATGGATCGGTCGATGCATCTTCAGAGAACTCTACTCCACCAGGTACATTGGGGGGGTAAAACCTTAATAGGAGGAAATAAGACTATTGAACAATGTATGGACTGGGCTTGTGCTATATATCTTTATTTACAGGTTGCCCAGGTGGGGGGATCTCCACACAGAACTGTGCCTAGTGGTAGGGGTCAGCATTTTGCCTATTGTTTCAACCATCTTACGTTCCTTCCTATCTCTATTGCTGGTTTCCTCATTATTGATCTGTGTGACATTTTAACCGAACAGTTGATGCACTTTAATGAGATTCGATAACCTTGGTGGTACCACTTTAGAATTGTATATATTTATCATTGTTGACTTCAGAGTACAAAGTGTGTTATTGTGATCGTGTACATACCTTTGAATATTAATTATATATTGCTACCGTAATAGAGAATCTTGGTTGGAGTCTTCTGTGCCTCTCCTCTACCATATAGAGAGCAGAAGTATAGACACCCCCTACCAGTCTTTACAGTCGTACAGCTAGATCACCGGTTGCAGGACCGAAAAGCAGACCGGTCCAAAACAGACTCTGGCGTGGTTTATGTTCGATCAAGGGACAACGCACCACGGGTGCCAGAAAACGCTGTAGAACCCATGCAGATCGGAGGGATATGACCTCCATTAACAAAACAAGAGCTGGATAAAAGAAGACAACAACAACTTTGTTTTGTGGAAAACCAGGACATTTCCTGAAGGACTGCCCAGTAAAACTCCCAAGGAGAACATTCGGGGCCACAGAAAAGGATGAAGTTAAGGAATCGGAAAACTACCAAGCTCGGCAACCATAGAGGTCAGTTTGTCGAGTGAGAAGAAAGAGCCACCGACCTTGCACTTTGCAATACCAGTGATCATAATAAACCAACGGTCGTCAAAGATGCATGCCGTAGAAGCGTACATCGACAGCGGAGCAGTTGGCAATTATATTGCTCAAGAGCTGGCAGCAGAGATGGGACTTCCTTTATGTTCCAAGTCAACCAGGGACAAGGTAACTACCGTGGATGGGACAGAAATCGCCTCCGGACCAGTAACCCAGTGCACAGCTGGAGTAACATCGGGAGTGTATTTCGTTCGATCTCATTAAGGCAACTCAGTTCCGGTTAATACTAGGGATGCCATGATTAGTTGCTCACAACCCTTTGATAGACTGGCGGGCACGGAAATTAACCTTCCTCGGCGGCTGCTCTCCGGGCTGCTATTATCCAGAGCTGGAACCCGATTTCTGCATCTCCAAGACTCCCAGAACAGCAGTATCTACCCTAGGAGTAACTAATACCTTGCCACATGAATACCACGATTTTCAGGACGTATTCCAAAAGGACCAAGCTAACACATTGCCGCCGCACAGGCCATATGACTGTCAGATTGACCTTGTTCCTGGTGCACAAATCCCTTGCGGCAGGATCTACGCTATCACCGAATAAGAAAACCTTCATTTAAAATCCTATTTAGACCAGTACCTTTCAATCGGATTTATCCGCCCATCAAAGTCCCCGGCAGCCAGTCCTTTGTTCTTCATACCGAAGAAAGAAGGTAACTTGAGAACCTGTATTGATTACTGCGCAATAAACCAGATCACCGTGAAGAACCGCTCCCCCTTGCCACTTATCCCTGAAATGCTGGACCAAGTAAAAGATGCCCAGATTTACACCAAATTGGACCTTCGAGGAGCGTACCATCTGGTCTGAGTCAGAAGCGGAGATGAGTGAAAAACCGCATTCCGTACCAAATATGGCTTGTATGAATATCAAGTCATGCCTTTCGGGGTGTGCAACGCTCACGCAGCGTTTCAATATTTCATGAATGACGTCTCGAGAGAATTGATTGACGTTTGCGCCTTAGTGTACATAGACGACATCTTAGTGTACTCAGCCTCGAAACAAGATCATATCAGGCACGTTCGTTCAGTCCTCACCAAGCTCCGTCAACATCGTTTATATGCAAAGCTTGAGAAATGCTTTTTTCACGTCACCGAAGTAGAGTTTCATAGTTTCATCCTTACGCCAGGAGGCATCAGAATGGACGTACACAAAGTAGACACCATTCTAAAATGGCCATCATCAACGTCTCTGAAAGGGATACAGAGCATGCTGGGCTTTGCAAACTTCTACCGCCGGTTTATCCCAGACTTCTCTCAGGTTGTGCACCCGAGCACTGTACTACTACGAAAAAACAATGAAAGGTTTGCTTGGACCGAAGAAGCGGAAAAAGCTTTCCAGGAACTGAAACGAAGACTTATCTCCGCCCCAATCCTGCAACATCCTCGTCCAGACCTCCCTTATGTCGTGTTGTCATGTCCGATCCCACATCCACCGCCCACCAAGTCCCTTGCATTCCCTGTTCCCACTCACGTATCCGACGGCAGCAGCAGCGGCTCGCCCGGAAGTGGGGATTCCCAGCTGGTAAACCAGGATCCTTGCGGTCTTTCCTCCATTGGCACCTGCCGTGGCGATTTCCCCATGGTTATCGGCACTACTCGGGCGCTCAAGAGTTCCCCGCGTCATGTGGTCAGGAAACCATATTCTATATTTACTTCACGGGACACATGACACGCAACTCGCGGCCGCGTGACCCGCATCATGTGATCTTACTCGCATTCAAATGGATAGGGGAAACGCGGAAGAAACGCTTCACAGCTGCTTCTTCGGAGGACTGTTTGGCGTTTGGTCATTTCTTGGACTTCTAGCTATTCACGACCACGGAACGTTTCACGGACTGCCTCTTGTTACCTCCCTTTGGATTCAGCCATATTTTCTTGTCTTTTGGAACTCGACCTCGGGTTTTGTTTACTGGACACTGGAATTGGACTCCCTTGGCTCTGGCATTTCTCTTGGCTCTCAAACTCGGATTGTGTACTGGACTGCTTAAGGATTAACAACGTTGCCTTGCACATTGGCTCAGGTGTTTTCCCAGAGTGCTACCAAGACCTTTACCAGCCTGCTGCTGCCGCCGGCTATTCGGAAGCTCCCGTTTCACTTTTCTACTCAGACTGCCCCTCCACCTTAATTAGGTAAGCCCCTGGTACTAGTCCTTTGTCACTCTGAAGTACTTCTCATTGCCACTGTGTGTAACATAACCATTCCTTGCCTTGCAGCGGTCAGGGGGTTCTTCTGGCGTTCCCGGTTCCAGGCTGACAACACTCTACACCTGTGGCCTCAAAGATTGCACGGGTAGTGGTTTCACTTCTTCCCTTGTGGTACTTAGGGACGGTAGTTCCATATATCTGCACGACCATCAAGATAGAATACGTGGAAACTGATGCTTCCAGTATGGCAATGGGAGCTGTCCTTTCACAGAAAGACCCAGAAACTGGCCAGCTGCATCCTGTGGCCTTCTGGTCAAAAAAGTTGTCACCTCCGGAGATTAATTACGCCATCATGGACAAAGAACTCCTGGCCATCAAATCCGCTTTCAAAGCTTAGCAACACTATCTTCTTGGGGCTAGACACACCATTACAGTCATCACAGACCACCGAAACCTGCAATATCTCAAAACAGCCAAGGCCCAGTCCTTGCGCCAGTTACGGTGGGCCCTTTTCTTCGCCGAATATGACTATGTAATCACGTTTCGACCAGGGGTCAAGAATGGAAAGGCTTATGCCTTGTCTCATATGGGCATCAATGAAACGGTATATACAACCCCAGACCCGGTACCCATCATACCTGAAGATAAACTCTTGGGTACCACGACAACCTTAACACAAGCAGAATTACGAAATGAAATTCGATGGACGATGGACCCTGATGCTTTACTCGCATGGCAAACTCAAGGAGAACAATATTGCATCAAGGATCAATTGTCCTTCTTTAGAGACCGGCTATATGTACCCAAGAAGGAATTACAACAGCATATTATTTCAGATTATCATGACTCTCTGATCGAAGGACACTCTGGGATCGCCAAAATCTTAGCTAAAGTGAAACAGAACTTTTGGTGGCCTATCTGGCGTAAGAATGTCGTCCAGTATATTCAGTCTTGCGGTGTCTGCGCACAAAATAAATCACAAAAACAAAAACCATCGGGTCTCCTACAACCACTGGACATTCCTCCCGCTCCATGGCACACTCTTTCCCTTGACTTCATCACTGATCTGCCTCCCAGTCAAGGGTTTAACACCATTCTTGTAGTTGTGGACTTATTCTCTAAGATGGCACACTTTATTCCTCTCAAAGGCCTCCCAGACGCATCCACCTTAGCAAAAGTGTTTCTGGAGGACATTGTTAAGCTACATGGCTTCCCATCAGTTCTGGTCTCTGATCGAGGCTGCCAGTTTGTATCCAACTTTTGGAGAAAATGTTGTGCAATGGTGCAGATTGACGTCTGGTTATCTACCAGTCACCATCCCCAAACGGACGGCCAAACCGAGAGGACCAATCAGACCTTGAGCAGTATTTACGGTGCATGCTGCACCATGAATTAAGAGATTGGAAAGACTTACTTTGGATAGCCGAGTATGTATACAACAATTCCGTACATTCTAGCACAGGACAAACACCTTTTACACCCTGTATGGCAGGCATCCACGTACTTCGGAACTCCACCTTCCAGCCAGCTTGGAAATGCCTGCAGTAAAGACTCTCCACACAACCATCACTCAGGCTTTCAGAAAGGCGAAGGAACATCTCATTCATGCTAAGGAAAAGCAAAAGCACTTCGCCGACCAACGTCGGAAAAAGGCCCCAGACTATCAAGTGGGAGACAAGGTTTGGTTAGCCGCCAAATTTGTACCCATCAAAGGGACCCGGCCCTTCCATCCACGATACTTAGGACCCTATACCATCAAGGCAATTATCAACCCGGCAACTGTCAAACTGGATTTACCAAACCCATCCGGTATTTCACGTGTCCCTCTTAAAACCAATGCAACCCGGTACACGAATTGAGACACCACCAAAACTCATACTTATTGATGGAGAACCGGAATTCGAAGTCAAAGGCATCCTGGACTCTAAATAATCTAGAGCCAAGTTATATTATCTCGTCGACTGGAATGGATTTGGACCCCAAGATAGATCCTGGGAGCCCAGTGAGAACATCCACGCACCACTTTTGATCATGAAGTTTCATCGGAACTTCCCAACTAAACCTGGACCAGACAGGAGAAACACTGTGGGAGGGGCCTTGGGGGGGAGTGCTGTCACGACCCTCAGCCCTGATCCCCACTGGCAAGCCAATTGGCCAGGTGGAATCAGGACTCGGATCTCAAATAAGGCCTGGCATCCACGTCCCAGGCCCTCTTGGGGCAAGTCCTGGCGCCTTTGGCGCCAGGCTCATACACAGTGAAAGACGTCTGCTCAGGGAACTACTTTATTTAGGCTTTCATCCAACATGGAGGCATCCACATAGCTTGATTCCTAAGAAGCAAGCTATGCGGTATAGTGTTTTGGGTGTGGTGGCCTAGGGACTACTTTACCTGGACTACTTTGCAGAGGCTATTTAAACCACACCTGAACAAGACAGCACGCTTTGCGTTACTTTGCAGCTAGCAACGTGACGCTCACCGTGTCCAGCTTACTCATGAGCCTGGGAAATCAGAACCTGCAGAAAGACAAAAGAACATTGTTAGCAGCAGCATCTTACCTGCGATCTCCATCCTTCACTGCTCGCAGCTCCTGGGTAGCTCCGTTGGATCTGTGCTCCGCCCGGACCAAAGGACCTGAAAACGGAAGAAAATACATCATTAAAGGAGGTATTAGAGACATTTCAACCACAAATTGTTTAAAAGACTTACCTGGCTGATCGCCTTTCGGCCGGCATTGCTCCGGGAATACACACACGCTGGGAGCACACCGCAACCTACGAAAAAGGGAGAAAACACAGGTCAGTGAAGACAAGACATTGCAGCGCTGCGCAAAGCGCTTTCTTACGACATCATGGCGCTTATTGTGCGCCATCATTTACCGGCGAGGCCCAGCTTAGCCAGTTCGCCACACTGACGCTCTGCACATCTAAGGGAGATAAAAAGAGACATTATCAAACAGAGAAAGGCATGCAAGAATAACAACTCAATAAACAGCAATAAGACCTACCTGAAAGACATCACTTGGGCCGCTGTCAGTGAAGTAACTGGACCGCACACACCCACGAAAGACAACGTGCCCCTGTCTAGAAAGCAGGACAGAGAGCATGCCAACTTCTACAACAAGGTGAGAAGAGGGACCAGAGGGGCCGAAGTCATACGGGAGGTGGGCAGAAAACTTACCTTGGTCGGCCAGTACTAAACACAGTCCTCCTGTATTTCCAGGCGGAACTTCCACCGAGAACCATACCAGGGAATCACTGAGAAAGATACCAGCGACCAACTGGCTGGGTGGCGTCCCCGTGGATACCAGGTGAGCGTAACAGTAAGATACTGTGAATGAGGGTGCAAAGCTATCGAAAAGAAGGTGTTTTTAGATCCATCACTGTAGTGGGTCGCCTCCTTGGGGATACTACATAGAATGGTGGCGGGGTTAGGGACCACAGGAAATACGTTCTGTACCACATCTTTTAGGAGGTGTAAATCCTGGATCATCCCCCAGTTGCACCCGTTGCCTTTTCCACATGGTCGATAGCTGTGTTGCACGGGATGTGGATGACACTATTATACCTTGATCGAGCAGGGTCAGTATTGTGTGTCTAATTCCCTCCTCTGCTTCTCCTGATAGTGGGTAGTGTTTGACCCTGGGTAGCACAGCCCCTACTTTTACTGTTATATGTACTGGGGTTACTTCCTGTAAAATCCCAACATCGCGTGGATTGATGGTGTATAACCGCTCAACAACATACTTTAGGTCTGCTTCAATGAAGGGGGCGGGGCCACAAGGGCCAACAGGGGCATTGCACTCTTCGATACTGGACCATAATTTCACAGGAGATACAAATCTCTAGTATTATCTCTTCATCAATGTCATTATTTACAAACAATTCTGCATCTGTCACTTCCTTCAGAGGTACAGTGGGGTCAATGCAAAGCACTGTACACCACTCACAGCCATCCCAGTCTGTTCCTACTACAACCACTCGCTTCAATGGCACCAACAACCCATGCAGGTCTAGGGACAATATTTTGCCCGCCACCAATTCTGGGGACACCACAGAGCGAAAGATTTTTTGGCACGATCCAACAGCTATTGGGAATTTGCGGCACCGACTCCACAAATACTGTTATTTCGTGTATAAACATGTCCTGATCCATGGGTATCCCACGGACCACTTTCTCCCCTGCCCTTGCATGTATTACCCCCATTGCTCTTATTGTGCACATTTCTGGCGTGGCACTAACAATGCCATGATCTGTGAATGAGATCGTCATGTTCGACTTGCTGAGCAGGTTCCTGCCCAACAGGTTGAAAGGAGAACATTCAGAATACAATAAGGGAGCACGCACAACCGTCCCGCCGACCTTTACGTCCACTTTTCAGTGTATGGAATCATAGAAATATCCCCAGAGAAGCCCTGCACGTCAATAGTTTTTCACGATAGTGGAAAATCCCCCTCACTGATGTACGATTTAGTTGCACCCGAATCAACCATAAAAATGAATAGCTTGTTTCCTATTTCTGCCCCCACCAAGGATCCCTCTTCAGGGTTGGAGGTCCCTGACAGGACCGGACATGCAAGAGTTCTCTGTGGGTTGTCCTAGTTAGGATATGTGTTTGTCCTGGGAAAAGAAAAGGGGTTTCCCCCGACCACGGCTGTGCATCGGAAGGGGGCGACCGTACCATTTGGTGCTCCGTTGAATGGGGTTGTGATACTTCCCTTCTGAAAGGTGTGCTGAGGTGTGTGTTGTACTGCCTGATGCTGTTGCGCTGGTGGATCAGGTATCTGCGGGGGCACTGGGTGTAGGCCTTGTGTATCTCGTAGGGTATAGAAGTAATTCTGGGCATCGGCCCTTATGGGGGTCCCTGGGTTGATGGGCCATAGTTATACCCCATCCCCGTTCTGCTGCTGCATTCTCTTGAAAAATGCCCCCACTTTGCACAGTTCCAACATTGTGAAGGCCCCATTCCTCCCCCCTATGGGCCCCATTCCTCCAAAACCCCCTCCCGTTGCTCCATGGAACCCACCTCTTCCTCGCTGCTGTCCTCCATGCTGCCACTGTGGGCCAGAGTACTGTGAACTCACGCCCCACTGTCCTTGCCCTCCTTCTGACCAAACCGCAGGTTTTCTAGTGTTTGCGAACTCATGGGTGTTTCCTGCCAACTCTGTCCGCACTGGCGTGGACACTGACACCTCCACAGCAATTTTATCTAATTTGTTTTGTACTAGTTTCACTTCCTCTGGGCCGTTTCCTTGTTCTGCTCTTTTATCCTCTTACAAAGGTGTATTATTATGCTCTGTATTTTGGCCCACCCCTTCGCCTCGATGCCCACGATTTTGTCTAGTGCTTTTTGCACCTCTTTGGGCAGGCCCTTTTTGACAATAATGTAGAAAGAGGGTATTGACTGATCCTACGAGTCACCATCTCCGCTCTCCACATCTCCTGAACTTTAAGTATAAACTGAGAGGGGTTTTTGCCATCGCCCATAGTACATTGCATTATCAATTGTAGGTCAGGTGTGTCTGGGAACACTTGCTGCAGTGCGTCCCATATCTGAGCCTGAATCTTGTTAAACAATGCTCCATTGTGTGCATCGCTCCGCAAATTCACTCCTGGATGTTATGCTTTTACCCACACATCCCCAGCCTGGTCTCCAATAGTCGCTACCAATAAGCTTTTCATGTCGCCGACCACCAGCGGTACCCCGGCTGTCTGTTTTTTGAATGCATAAATTCACTTGCCCGCACCCGCCGTGATGGGCAGGAGTGCCTTTATTAAATTATTTGCATCCATCTGCGCCCATGGTACATACTGCGGCCTGCCAGGCCTATTATGTATAAGGGGCATCTGCATCTTTGCCCTACCCCTGTCAATCCTTTTACCACTTCCGCTTTTCTTTGCTACTGCCATCGGGCCAAACTGCTCCTTAATCTACCATCCCACAAACTCTCCACCCCGGGAGTATGTCCAGGCGCTTGCTCTGCCTCCTCTTCATCATCCTCAAACTCATCAATTGTACTCCACCAGTCTTTCTCTCCATCCCTGCAAGATCTCAAATTCTCATAGCCTAAGCTATCTGTCCACTCGTCCCCTTCTCGTTCCTTCTCTATATGTACTATCGTATCTATGTGTTATCTATTCTGAACAAAAAGTCTCCTGTTTTCCACCCATCTAACCCTTCTATGATCTGCTGGTTTGTCTGTCTTCACTTCACTCTGTGCTGCCTGCAATCTGGTCAATTCTGTTTGTGCTGATGCCAAAGCCACTTCTAGGTCTCTTTTATTGATATCAGGATGTGCTCAGACATCCAGAGGGCAAGCTGTCAATGGGTATATTCCCACACGTTCCGCAGGTGCTATGCCCGCCTTATCTGTCGCCCCTGCAATCATTTTGCGCTCCTCCTCCCTCAGAATCTTCTGTATCTTCAAACATTTTTCCAGAGTTCTAATATTTCTCTCCTCTTTTGCAACTGCTTCCCCTTATACTTGGCTGTCAAAAATATGGGCATGTGTTCCAGGATACCCGTATCATAGGAGCCCTGCTCTAGCCATGAGCGGGGCATCCCCTCTCCTCTTATCTCCACCCCCATTTATTTATTTATTTTGTCATTTGTATAGCACACCTAACCCAGAGGCATCTGTGCGGTGGTTACATAAGAAGGTTGGTTGGTTGTCTTACTTACATATAGCATTGAGTTACAGAGGGTGTGTTATAAATAGTTACATAGAGAGTTGGAGATGTGTGGCAACAAATACGATGGTGAAAGAACAGCACTGAGATGAAGGCATTTATTATTTAGTTACAGATCATGGCTGGCAAAGGTTGTATAGCAAGCAATACATAAAATTGCAATACATGCAATACAAGCAAGATAGCATCACATTGTGCAGAGAGAGGCAGAGTTTGTATGGCAAGCAGTACATTGATTGGGAAGATAACATTGTACACTGAGAGGAAGGATAGCATTGACTTAGGGTGCTAATCGTTGCATGCAAGGAAAATTGCTGGCAACTGTGGGTTAAAATTTCTATGAATCTTGGGAAAAGAGATGGGTTTTGAGGCCTTTACGGAAGGACATAGTGACGGGTCTGATCTTAGGGTTAGGGCAATGAGTTCCATTGTTTGGCGGCGACCACAGCAAAACTGCAGCCTCCAGCTTTTTGACGTTTGTATCTGGGGATGTCAAGGTGACAGGAATATGCAGATCTGGTTGGTCGGTTGCATTGGGATTTGGATATTTGTCTAGCTGGGTAGAGTGGGGCGCTATTAGATAGACATTTGTGTGTCAGCGAAAGGGTTTTGAATGTGATGCGTTCCTGGACCGGGAGCCAGCAGATCTTTCGTCTAGCTGAGGATGTGTTCTTTTTTAGTGCAGCTCTTACTGCATTATTTTGGATAATTTGTCATTTGTTGATATTCCGGGAGCTCGAGCCTGCAGAATGAGGACTCTGGTGAGGGTGATGTAGTTAACTGTGGTCAGGAAGGGTCTGCTTGCATTGATTAGTTTGGTGGTGTAGGCCGCTGTCGATGCAATAGCATTTATTTGCCTTGTTAGGGAGAGGGATGAGTCGAGGTACACTCCTAGTGTTTTTACCTCATTTTCTAAAGTGATAATGTTGCCGTCATTGTGATACTTCTTGATCCTGTCAAGATGTAGTTGCAGGGCCTTATACATATACTCTATGGGTATTTCCCCTCCCATTATCATTGGTCCTTGCACCTTATTGCCCTTACGGCTTTGCTTGCGCGCTGCGCACTCTGCCGGACAAAAATGTCAGTCCGTCATGGCCTCCTTCCCGTCAGAAAAATCAAAAATACCCCACTTTTTCTTCCCACAAACCCACTCTCACACTCAAAACACACTAGTACTTACACAACGCCCCACCTCGGGCCTACAGCCTACACAAAAGAAAAAAAAAAAACAAGCTAAAATAACAAGCTAAAATAAGAACAACCAATGTTCCTGAGCCCACTAATTATGCAGGGCTCCTACTTGTTTCCTTTGTTCTTCCGTTACACAATATGAGTGGTACCACCTTCTACCCTCACTCGGAAAGGCTCCCTAACATTCCAGTTTCCTTCCTTAATATTCACCATAAAAAACGTATACTACTAAAAAATCCTTCAGCGGGTCCCAATAACACCAGTCTGCACTCTCCTCGGAGCCACGCCCCACTCCAAAGAGCAGACAGGAATTCTGCAAAGACGGCTCCTGTAATACCACACGAGAATATGTGTTTTTCAGGACTGGTCGCTGTAGAGGGGCACAGCCCCTCTAGAGAAGCGGCCTGAAAGCCTCTGCAGGCACGGGGTCTCTGGGATCACGTCGAAGTCACCAATTGAAGGCACGTCCCTAAACGCTCACACCAGTAAAAATACAACTCGCTAGGGTAAAAGGCCCAGGATGATCTTGCAAGTGAAACAAGTATTTATTTCTACAAAAATAGGCACAACAGCAAAGAACTCTGCTGCCATGTAACGTTTGGCCACAAAGTGTACAAGCAGAATCTTATAAGGAGACACAGTGTCATAGGTGACATCATCGTATACAGTGAAACCCTGCTTGGCTGGTTGGTGCGACCCGATACATGGTTGGCCTGCTGCGTAGGGGATGCCAGGTCATTGGTCCCAGCCCGTCCATCCTGCCATCTTCCATCACGTGGGTTCTGCTGGGCTGATCAAGGCCGAAGAAGAAATTAGCTACATTTGTGAACAATACCACTCATTATACAGTGCACCTGGCAGGCTTGAGGACTGGCACAGGGGGAGTCTCGAGGTCACACTGACCCACACATACTTGACTCATTCCCAATCGCGTGATCAGCTCCCAAGGCTTCAAATTTATCCCACCCTGTGCCTCGCACTACAAACCATGTCATTATAAAATAAAGGTGGAATGACCATACTCTCAGATCTTTATGGTGGATTGGTTTATGGTCGGTGGTCTGGGGTCAACTGATATCTGAGGTCTCAGGACCAGGGCAGTTGTAGGGGCTATAACTCATAGTTCGCTGGATGGGGGTCGGAGGCCTGCAACCTGTTTGTGATAACACGTACACCAAGGAGCCCAGTACTGTCTTGTGGCCTTGCAGGGCACATTCTTTTTAAAACAAACATACTGGTAACAACTTAAAACAAAGAAGGGTTTCTGTGGAAGTCAGCCTCTCACATCAGCGCTTGACCCTATCCAAATTTCCCCCTCAGGCTGGCGGCCTTTGTCTAACACACTTAATACTGCATGGTCATGCAGGCCCGGTGCTTTGACTATGGCTACTAATATCTATAAAAATGGTGTTCACTTGTTTACGTGCACTATGTCTAAATCGTATACAATATTATGACAGTTTGGGGACTTTCAGGACGCCCCTCCTCGCTAGTATATTATAGTTCTTTCAATGGGGCTCTTCTCACCTTAATACACCTAGTGCATGGAATGGGCTTGCTCCCTTCCCAATGCTTCCCATACACCCAAACTAGTTACAAACATGCAGCAAAAGTAAAACGATCCCTCTCCATCTCTGCACCATAATACACACACACAGACCCCTCTCCTTGGCCCCAAAGGAACGTTTTCAAGACGAGAGCCACAAACCCTGCAAATAGGATTAGCCTGCCACATAACCAACCGACCCCCTGCCACCTAAAGTCTGTGTAGTCCTTATCCTCAACCTACAAAAGTAGGCAGCATCCAACCCCAAACCAAGTGTGTGAACCAATGCCAGTAGGGAGGTTAAGGCTGGGTCTTCCAAACCATTCACTTTATCCTCGACCTAAACAACACATCCGGTTTGACTTGCAAGCGCTCTGCAGCCATTTTCCTTGGGCTTCAAGTAAAGATAAGTCAAGATAAGATTTAACTCCCCTCCCCTCCAAAGGTCAGTGCACCACTAACACCCAGCCTACACACAGCCTAACACCCAGCCTAGTTATCTTCACACCCGACACGTTTGGTACAGCACAAAAGTCATGATTACATACCTGCCAACATTCTGGAGCACCTGACCGAGATTTTGCCACTGAAAGCAGGAGTAATTAATGTTCCCAAAGGATTGCATTGGGGTTAGAATTATTAAGTAAGTTAAAAATAGCAATATTTTTCATTGAAAAATCGTAGGTCTTCCGCCTAAATTGGGAGGGCTGGTATGTATGTGATTAGATCAAGCCTCCACATCCCCCATCTGTGCACCCATTCCTCCTTTACCCACAGTGAAGTTAAGCATATCATGTAGCAAGGACATTCCACGTTGTCTGCTGCCACAGCGCTTATTGGGAGGGTGTTATCTGTCTTCAAGGGCTATATAAGGCCGCAATGTAACAGACTTAATAAAATTGTTTTTAATTGTGCCCTGTAAAGAAACGAAAAATGCCAGTTTGCGTTAATCAGGCAATGCTCAAAAAGTATTACCCAGAGAAAAGAAACAAGCAGTGCCTTAGCAAGCCCATTACTGTTTCATGCCCTCTACATGGCAACATTACCTGTTACAAGCAGAATTGTGAAACTGCTCGCAGGTCATCGGGGCCTATCCAGCTGTATTGCCTTGATGGGCATGCTTCCTTTTTCTTTTCCTGTTGTGAGGGTGTAGAAGAAGGAGATGACAAGGAGGGGTCATTTTGTCGGCTATAAACATTTATTGTGTAACTAAAGAAACCCTATCCCTCCCTACTTCTAAGGGGCTTGCCCTTCATCATCTTAGGAAAACTTTGGTGACCTGTTAGAATGTCTGTCAAAACAAAATGTTCTCCGTCCTCTGTCAGAAACCAACTAATCTAACCCTAAAACTTGTTATTAATCTCAAGGTGTTGTCATTGCTTTGGATGGGGAGCCCCTTTCCATGAGGCCAGGGAGGTGAGACCGCTACCCGATATTCCCCTTGGGGGTGGTGCTCAGCGGGAGGATCTCATTGGGAGGGAGGACCCCATTGAGAGTAGTGACTATCTTGGGAGAACACAATATCCATTTCCCCCTCTCCCACCTTCCCTCAAAACCGATCCTTCTCCACATTACCTGAAACCCCAAGTACTGTTGTAATACATCCCAGGTAATAACTACTGGGACGAGGAAGAGGCTGCGAGTAATGACGAGGAAGAGGCTGCGAGTAATGACAATTACAAACAAGAAGGTCAGTATGTGCTCTAGATTTTGCAAGGACACGACTGGCTGCTTTCATTCAACGGCAGAGAGAGAACTGCAGGATGGCATCTTCGTTCTTGGTCTGGCGCGGACCACGAGAGGCTTCAGGTACACAAAGGCCAGCCAGGTAGGAAGATAAACACCAAACAGTGAGAAATACAAACTTTGCATATTTAAGCAACAACCACGGACCTTGATAGGAGAGTAAATCAACGCTGTGGTCTATAAATAAAGAGAACTGTAAAAACATACATGTGATGGGGGTCTGGGACCCACACTGGTGAAATAACTCCCAACCAATAACAAAGAGGAATATAAACTTTACACATGCAAGAGGGATTCACAGACCCTTTGGCAGGAGAGTGAACCATGGCTGTTGCTTGAAGAAAGTGAAAGCTGAGCAGCTAACCAAGTGAAGGGGGCCTGGGACGCATACAGGGGACAAATCCTCCAAACCATAATACCAACCAATACAAATCTTGAATATTTAACGAACACTCAGAGATCTTGGCAGGAGAGTAAACAAAGGATGTAGGTGAACGCAAAGGCTTTGTACCCTCCCTACTTGGCAGGAGAGTAGACCAAGGAGGGAGTACTGAGAAAATGAGCAAAACCCTTGAGTCTTGTGTAACATTCACTTCTTTTCATATGCTGGAAAGACTCTAAGGAAAGGGAATAAACCCCTTGAAACTTGTGGAACTTTGCTTAATTTTCCTACAACTTTTGAAACTTTTATATTTGATCTACAAGATTGGGTTGCAGGTTGGCAGTGAGAAGACATATACCTGTGCACATTATATAGAGTTTGGTTTGTGAGAGATAGGTTAGGATTTGGACACAGGACGTTAAACTTTACTTTGGACATTCTGACAGTTTCATTAGCTAGTTTTGTAGAAGCAAGGAAACCCCTCTTAGAGATAGGGCTATTTAGGTTTTCCTCCAATTACCCTCATTTTTGGTTGTTAATAAAAGCCTTTGCCAATCAACATGCCACCTGTGTGTCCGTCTCTTACTCCTAGACCTTCACACACTATAAATAATAAGGCTTTAACTAAAGTGAAGTTAGTGTTTCCTTCAATATCCCATTATATAGGACCAGGTGAATGACTCCCTTCTCCGGACCCTTCTATAAAGGTCTCCACAGTGGTATTTAAGCACTCTTGCAGAAAATGTGGATTAGTCACTTTAACTCCTTCCAGGAAGTAGAAAAACTCATAGCCTTATTTGGCTTTCATTTAACAGTCTGAGGATGGATATCTTTTCCAGCAATGTGAGGGTGAATGTGATTGTTTTCAATGGAACTTCCTTCTGCAGATTTTCCTCCTTCATTCACCAGAGTAGGGATTGATGTAAACGATTACTTAATTGTATGCAGTCCTCTCAGAAGCCCGTGACTTGGGCCCACTGCATATCTCTTTCTTCTTGTATGAGGCACATTCTTAGTCTGTAATAAGTTAACAGCAATATACAGGATTACATCATGCCTAGGAGGGACTTGACTTCTTGTACTGCACAGCTGTCCGTTGAAGAGAATCTGTTTGCCAATCATAAGAGGACTGCAAATCTTTCTGGCAATAACTTTATTCATGGGATAGTTATATTGGAATCTGCTGCTAGAAAAGCAGGCCCATGGACGTGTTGATGTTGAAAAGAGAATCTTAAGAGTACTGAAGTCTTCTTCTGTCATTTGTACATTGAGCAGCGGCTGGGTTTTGGCAGATGCCTTCATCAACCATCCGTCCAAATATGGGTGGACTCCCACCTTGGATATTTGCAGATGCCCAGCCACTGGCACTAGCAATGTTTTAAATATTCTTGGCGCTGATTTGAGCTCAGATAGCAGCTGTGGATAGGGTGGATGGGGAAGTATGCATACTCCAAGTCTATGGTCGCTAGGAAGTTCCTTTGAAGCACACATGGGATCACCTCTTGGAGGGGGATCATTTTGAATTTGAGGCACTCGCTCTATTTGTTGAGGTGACATAGGTCCAGAAGAGGGCACTATTTCCCACTTTTCTTTTGTACCTGAAAATACAGTGAATAAAAACCTTTCCCTCTTTGATGAGGTGGCACAGTTTCTATTGCAGCATCTTTAGCAGCTTGTGGACTTCGAACTGAAGTTAATTATGACAGGGAGGCCTTAGCATTAGTGGTGGAGATTCTGTGGTGGTTTGGTGAATTCCAACATGTGCCTCCTGGAGACTACATCCAGCACACAATTATCTTAAGTTATGACTTGCCACTGACACATGAGACAGCTGAGCTGACCTCCCACAGGGGTGCTGTGTGAGAAGTGGGGCGGAAACAAGTCAAGCTTGTTTGGATGTTTGAGGGTGGCACAATCTTCAATCTCAGACCTCTTTCAGCATTGTATTTCGTGGACGACTGCTGGTAACTTAAAGGTGAGGGGTGGTAGAGGAGCAATACATGGAGTAGCTTCTTTTCACAGAAGTGCAAAATATACTTGAGCTCCCTCAAATGGGTTAAACCAATCTTCGGTCTCAGTCCTTGGAGCTGATGTCCCTCACCGTGTCAGTGTCCAACTTGATACCTTTGCAATGGGCGTTGATTTTTTTAATTAAAAGATTTTATCCATCAAACAGCATATCAAGGAGCTGAGCCTAAGCCTCAAAACTAAAGTTGGTTGCCTTTATCCATGCTTGGTGGCTGAGCACGGTCCCATGAGCCATCTGCCTGAATCCTGCATCTGCCACATACAAAGCAGAATCTATGGCATCAAGACCTTTTGGAGACATTGCATAAAAGCCTGTGGAAAGGGCCATCTGAACTCCCAAAAGGATCACGGGCTGCAGGCCAAGGCAAACTGTCTCCATTTGGGATCTCTGGGGAAGACAGGGGATGGTCCTCTAGGTTTTGGAATTCTGGGTCTTCCTGCAGGATTAGGTACCACAAGTCAGACATTTCTTTACTAGGAGATAAGTTGATGATATTTATCCCCATTGGTAGGGTCGTCGATGGAGTGCATTGCTATGGACGCACTCCATTTCTCTGTCATTGAGGAGCACTTCTCCGTTGACAAAGGTTTCTCTGCAGTTGACAAGCGCTTTTCTGTTGACAGCTTGTGGCCTTATGTCAAAGGCGCACCCGCAGACTGAGAGCTTGATGACTGATGCCCTGTAGAATCTTTTCCCATTGACATATGTTTCTCTGTTGAGTTTTTGTCTCTTTGTGGATGGTGTATCCGTCATAGACAAGGACCTTGATGGCGACCACTCTGCTCTGTTTACGACTGGCGCATAGACTACGTTCTTGTCAGGGACAAGGCTGTAGACTGTTGTGCTTTAGGAGGGAAATCTGTGGACAATGGCTTCATAAGCAGTTTGCTCGTGGACGGTACATCAGTAGGCTCTGCCATCGAAAAGTGATAATGCATTTTGGTTTAAAGCTGTTTTTCACCACTGGACTGGCACATTGGCTCAGGGTCTGTTCTAATCTTACCAAAGCAGTATTTGTGATAGGAGGAGGGTGTAAAATGTATATATTAAGGATTTTCCAGGGAAGTGTAAAGTACTGCTTTACTAAAGGCAATGTCTTGAGCATGGGAAGCATCCAGAGAATAATGCTTTGTAAAGGTGTGTATTGATGACCACACTGCAGCATCACAGATATTCCTAATAGGAACACCCCTTTGAAGGGCTGTAGATGTAGCCATGCCCCTGGTGGAATGAGCCCTTAAACCTTCAGGAGGGTCTTTGCGTGCTAGTCTGTAGCATTCAGATATGGGAAGAATGATCCATCTAGACAAGGTCTATTTGGAAACAGCCTGTCCTAATTTGTGTCCTGTGTATCCTATAAAAAGTTTGTCGTCCACTTTCAACTTTGACATTCTGATAATGTAAAAACGTAACGCTCTCCTAGGGTTGAGCCTATGAGGCCTTTCATCTTCCTTACCAGAATGAGGTGGAGGATAGAAGGAAGGCAGAACAATTTCTAACTTAAATGAAAGTCAGAAACAACCTTTGGTAAGAAGGAGGGTTTTACCCTTAAAACAACCCTATCCTTGTGGAATATGGTAAAGGGTGGCTTGGATGAAAGTGCCTGCAACTCGCTCACTCTACGGGCTGTTGTTAGAGCTAGCAAAAGTATTGTCTTAAAGGTTAACAACCTTAACGGATATGTGTGCAAAGGTTCAAATGGAGCGCACATCAGGAGTTCCAAAACCAGGTTAAGGACCCACACCGGAACCTGAAAAGGAGATGGAGGGAACACATTAATGAGCCCTTTTAGAAATTGAGTCATCAGTGGGATCTTAAAATAAGAACATTCTTCTGACAAGCACTTAAAGATTGATAGCGCTGCCAAGTAGTCCTTAATGGTGCCAACCTGAAGGCCTTTACTTGTTTATGAAAGCAAAAAAAGTATAAAACATCTGGAGTTTTGCACTGAAAAGGATCAACATGCTTTTCTCTGCACTAGTTGCAAAACTCATTCCAACAGCACAACAGTAGACAGACTTGGTTGCTGGCCTCCTGGCCAAAGGCAACACTTCCATTACATCATCCTGGAGGTCCCAATCCTTGTATCTCAGCCTTTCAGAAACCAAGCGTGAAGGTTGAGAGTCATGAACTCTGGATGGAGATCCCGACCCTCCTCTCGCGACAGAAGGTCCTCTCTTTTTGGAAGACGCACCAGAGTACAGATGGACATGTCCAGAAGGTCCGGGTACCACGTTCTCCTGGCCCAATCGGGGTGAATTAGGATCATGTGTTTCCTGAATCTTCTCAGCGTCCTGTTCCCATGAGGAATGACGGGGACTGGAGGAAACGTGTACAAGAAGTGGAAACTCCCAGACCACCACAAACGTGTCTCCTAGAGCGCCTCTTGAGGGAAATTCCCTTGCACAGTACTGCTCGCCCTTCTGGTTGACACCTGTCGCAAACAGATCCACCTGAGGGGTTCCCCAAAAGGTGAAGATCTCTTGAAGGACTTCCTGAGCTAGTTCCCACTCATGGGAGACTGTGCTCTGCCTACTCAGAGCGTCTGCTGCAGTGTTCTCCTCTCCGGGTAGGTAAACTGCAAATATGGAGATTCTTTCTTGAATTGCCCAATACCAGAGCTACATTGCCTCTCTGCACAGTGGTAGTGATCCTACACCTCCTCTCTTGTCGAGGTAGTACATGGCCTCTGTGTTGTCCGTCATTATCAGGACATTCTTTCCCCATACAGAGGGAGGGAAGGCCTTCAGCGCTAGTCTGATTGCCCTCAGCTCCAAAAGATTGATGTGTAGTCTGGATTCCGATGGAGATCAACGACCGCTGATTGTCAGATCGTTGGTGTGGGATCCCTACCCCGTGAGTGAGGCGTTTATCACTACTGTACTCTCCGGTCATGGTTGCCAAAAGGGTTCTCCCTTCAGAATATTTTCCTTGCAGGCCCACCACAGAAGATCCTGTGAGACTCTGGTTGGAATCTGAAGTCGGTCTGACATCTTTCCTGGGTATCAGGTAATATTTCCCCCATATATATGGTCGCCGTACATAATAACGCCTGGAAAAGGTTGTGGCGATATTATATGGGTGACCATATATATGGGGATAGGGGCAGCCAAATGAAGGGAAAAAAAAGGGTTTGGGGGTTGCAGGGGTGTCCCCCGCATGCTCCATGCAATAATGTCCCCACAAAAACGGCCATTTTTCAGCGATATTTTTGCATGGCAATATTTTTGTGGGGACATTATTATGTGGAACCCTTTCCTGAGAATTGGGACCATTGTGTTCTGAGAGCCCATTGAAGGGATCTCATTCTCAGGCGTGCCTTTGGCACCAGAAAAATGAAGGATGTCATGAGGCGAGCAACCTCAAATAAGCAAAGGCCGGAAGAATTTGGTTACCATCTAAAAAATGTCTTGAGTCCTCACCTCGGGTGGCCATAGAAAGATCCCAAGGATGTATCTATCACAGCTCCGATGTATTGGAGCTTTTGGAAAGGTGTCATCCGGGACTTCTTGTGATTGAGGGAGAAACCCAGTCTGTGGAGAGTGTGGCAGGTGACGTTAAGATGATCCTACGATTGTTCGGGATAACGCGCCAAGATTAGCCAATCGTCCAGATAGGGGTAGACGTGAATCCTCCCTCTCCTGAAACTCGCTGCCACCACCACCATCAGTTTGGTGAAAACCATCGGGCAGAGGTCAGCCTGAATGGCAGGACTTGAAATTGATAGTGCGAGCCACCAACCGAGAACCTCAGGTATTTTCTGTGCTTGAGATGGATTGGCACATGAAAATAAGAATCCTGATGGTCCAATGACACCAACCAATCCTGAAGTTGGAGGGCCTGAAGGTTCTGAGAAAGAGTGACCATCTTGAACTTGTCCTTCCTGAGGAACTTGTTCAAATATCTCAAGTCCAAGATGGGTCTCAGTCTTCCGTCCTTTTTGGTGATAAAAAATATGGGGAATACCAACCCTTGTTCCTCTCCACTAGACACACCGGTTCTATAGCACCTTTCTCTAGCAGGGTTAACATTTCCTGCACAAGGAGCGGATCCGGACTCCTCAAAGAGTGTTTCCCCGGTGGATTGTTCTGAGGCTTCGTTATAAAAGTAAGGCAGTAACCGTGGGCTATTGTTTCCAGAGCCCAAGCATCTAAAGTAATGTCTCGCCATTCTTCTAGATGTTGAGACAGTCTGCCCCCCACTGTGACTCAAGACTTCACAGTGGTTTTGTAGTGGCTATTGCAAAGGCCAATGCTAAAGAGGCTGCTGCTTGAGCTCGCTTGGCACCTCTATCTCGTCCACAATGAGGACATTTTCTTTGGTCTCTTCGACTGGCCATTCCTGTCGCCATTACAAATGAGGAGTAGTAGCGAAAAGATCGACCCCTCCAAGGTTGTCCACTAGGACAAAAAGGCTGAGGTTGCCTAACAGCGGCGCCTAAAGATGTGGCCGCTGTCTTCGAGGTCTGCAACTTATCAAGGCTCTCGTCAGCTTTGCTGCCAAAAAGATGAGACCCGTCAAAGGGCATGTTGAGAAGTCTAGCCTGCACATCAGGTGCAAAACCTGACTTCCTCAACCACGCAAATCTGCGCATCACGGTACTGGTAGCCATAGACCTGCTGATGCTATCTGCAGAATCCAATCCAGATTGAAGGGATTCAAACATGGCTTCTTTGCCTTCCTTAACAATAGCTAAGAAGCCATCCCTTTCTTCCCCTTTGCGAATATCCTCTGCCGCCACAGAAATACACTCCCATAGAGTATACGAAAACTTAGCAAGGGCACAAGTGGAGTTGGCAGATTTTAATAATATGCTCCCTGCAGAAAATACCTTTCTCGCCCATCCATCTACGTGCTTCTCGTCCCTATCAGGAGGGATGGTAGGTTTGCTGCTTGTTTTGAAGTAGCCATAGCTGCCTGGACCACCAGACTCTCTGTAGTGGGGTGCTTTGACAGGTAGCCGGAGTAGCTACTGGAGGGACAGTATTTTTTGGTGAGATTCTTGTCAACTGCCATACTAGTTTCCAGAGTCTCCCAATTCCTGGCCAACTTTTTTTGAAGTGCCACAAGGAAAGGCAAAACTGGATCCGTAAGTGGACCCTTGTGCAAAAGGTCAGTTAGATTGTCTTGGTCATAGGGTGCTGGAGGCCTAGACCAACCCAAGTACTCAACAACTTAAGACATGAGCTGCCTGTAAGAGGAGTCAGCATGTTCCCCTGGTTCTGTTTTTCCAAACTCCAGCTCTGGAGAGGTGTCAATTCCACTTGCATTTTGCAAATTATTATACAGATTGTGCATTCTGCTTTCCTCTGTTTCCTTAGTTGTACCGTACTTAAGCCCAAAAGGGGCACCTTCATCATCTGAATGCTCTTCCTCTTCAAAAATAGAAGATAGAGACTTGAAAAAGTCCTTCTTTGGGAGAGGAGTATATATTATTTCTGGTTTTGAAACCAGAGGCTTCAACGTTGTCGAAGTCGTCAATGTTTTCTTAGTGCCTTTTTCGGAAAGTCACTTGGTTCTGATGGTTTCGCTGGCAAAATTGGCACAGCTGGCATCGACGGTTTCGGCGTCGATGTTGACAGTGGCATTGATGGCATCAATGGTTTAATAGGGGTCGAGGGCCTGAGGGGCGTCATCAACACTGACGGCATCAAAGGTCTCGAAGGTGCCGATGACCTCAATCATGTCTCGAGTGATCCTTTGATTTCTCAGATGGAGGCCTCGAAGGCTCTCGATGAGGATCACGCATCTTACTCAGGCTCGAGGGCGTGCAAGTTTTAGGCGGAGACCAATCCTTTTTGGCTTCCTTAGAAAGCTCGATCGGAGAATGGCTTTGTTTCTCGAATATTTTTAGCATTTCCACACAGAAAGCTTCCCATTCTATTCTACTGGGGTAGACTTTTTCGAAGGGCATGCAACTTTTACGGGGGAACCGTCAGATGAAGAAGTTGCCAAAGGCCACCTGTGGTGCCTCCTCTTCGAAGATGACGATGAGTGTCGGGAACCACTACTAGACCTGGAACGCTTGGCCTTCTTCCTCCGAGGATAGTCACCTCTGGACTCATCGGTCGAAGGCCTAGCAGGTCCGGCTTAGGGGACTTGGTTGTTTTTCGTACCTTGAGTTTCCCCTTCCTTTCCCTCAAGGCTTTTCCCGTCCTGGACTGACACTTGGAGCAAACAGTAGTATTGTGTTCCTCCCCGAGGCACCAGAGGCAGATTTGTTGCGGGTCAGTCAAGGACATCTTCGAACTGCAATTTCTGCATTTTTTAAAACCGGACTTGGGTGTCGAAGGTGTAGATTTGTATTTTATTATGTTTTATATAGTGCTTTTTACCAAAGCGCTTCACAAAGAGCAGTCAACAGGACAATAAAATCAGCATAGACAATTGTGTTCAAAGTCAACCAATAACAATCAGACAGGCGACTGACATAAGTGACTTTTTAAGGAAGAGCGAAACAGAGAGTAGGAGGTTATGGAATGGAGAGATAGAGGAAGAAGATTCCAGTGGAGAGGGGCAAGCAGTTGGAAAGATTGAAAGAGAGATTGTGCACAGGGGGCACAAGGAATAGTAAGTAGGAAAAGTCTTGCAGAGCGGAGAGGCTGAGGATGAGAATAGAATGAAAGAAGAGAAGCAAAATAGTCAGGGGCAAGGCCATAGAGAGATTTGAATACTAAACAGAGGAAGTTGAATTTAAGCTGGGAATGAAAAGAAAGCCAACCGAGAGAGTCAAGAGAAGAGGAGATTGAGTCACGATGGGAAAGCAAAGTGAACGAAGAAGAAGACATAATCATTGAGTTTGAAGACAATCGCTCAAAGTAACAAACGTCACAGTATGAGGCGTACCGAGTTTCACACGAAGCAAACGCTGTTTGCGGAAAAACAGAACTGAGGCCAACGGGCGCTGTGCGTGCCGATGACGTCACCCTTAACGGAGGCCTTCGAAGGACATCGACTCGACGACATCGATGCACGGTGCCCTCTGCCGAAAATGTTTTCCGAAGCAGCTGAAGCTTGACATGACATGTCAAAGATAAGGAATACGTTTGAGGACACAATCCATTCGAAACACCCTCATTCTCCTCTAAAAATAAGAGTAGCTTCCTGTACTTGTCCTGGGGGGTTTCCTTTGAAAAGTGCGATGAATCAGAGGTGATCATACCAAAAACCCTGGCCTGGAACTCTTCTCATGTGGCCAGGGAAAAGAAGCCACTATCTGATCCTGACCCTGGGAGTGGTATAATGCGGGAGGATCATATGGGAGGAGAACCGGGTCAGGCGAAATGGGAGAACCCTCTGAGCGATTTCACCAATGACCATACAGTTTTAATGGGCTATGGTAAAATTGATGAATCTGATCTTAAAGCAACTCGGAACATTATGGACGTCTAGTACATTTAAAGGCCGTTCAGGTACGGGGCAAACAGGACTAGCATAAAGTAGCAGAGTTTGGAGGCACCGCTGTGCTGACAGCGGGACGCATGTAAAGTACAGGATGGAGGTCGGGATCCCTGGTGTATGCACAGGACGTGCAACAGGAAGCAGTATTGTGGTCAGCGACCCCGAGAGAGAGAGAAGCTCCCAGCATTCTGTAACCCGCTCCGGTGTAAGGTTGTCACCAGTGAGCATACAGGATTGTGTAAGCTCCTCTGACAGTCAGCGAGAGCAGCGGCAGACTGACAAGAGCTGTCAAAAGTTTCAGGAGTTCCACTGAATGTAGAAGCAGAACCAGCAAGTCAGAAGGTGACGCCAGGACAGACCAGTGAGTTGGCCTGATGCAGGTGACTACGGGGCACTCCGAAGAAGGTAGCCGAGTAATTTTGAATACCGAACACTTGAATTTAAGCAAACTGGGCGCAACTCTCTTATTAGGATATGTTGAATAGGAGAATATTGTAACCCGCATTGCCAAAGCCAAACTGGGAACTATCCAATAAAGGAATAATATAACCTGCGAGGTGCAATAACAAAACTAAGGAGATACAACTTTTGTCACAACCGCAGGTTCCTGGCGTTTATGGAAGAGGTGGAAAAATGGCGGCCGTCCGACTGTGCCGCCACGTTGTGCTCCCAAGCGCTATTAGCGGTCTAGTCCTTTCCATCATGGCCGCCGCCGAGTGTATTTCCCTGTTTACGCTCGGCGGCTCGGCGCATTGCAACTTCTAATTCCTCTTCGTTGCTAGCGCTCCTCAGTTCTCTCGCTTGGCGGTGTTCCGCTCCTGTCCTATTTTCCCCTGCTTACCTCTCTCATTCAGTTGTCTTCTCTTCCTTCTCTTGCCTGCGCCCCGTTATTTCACTCGGGGGCTTGGATTGCTCGCCTCCCTTCGCTTCTCCTGCCTTGCCTCTATTGAGATCTTCTCTCTCTGGCTCCCCCCCCTTTTTGATTCCATTCAGTTCCGTCCTCTCAACTCTCCTGGCGGAGCCCTTACCTACCGGATTTGCCGGTTTCCCATATCCAGCTGGTCTTGGATTATCCTCTCATTCCGCTGCATCGGATATCTACACTCCGAAGGGGGTTTTGTGCCGTAAGGCTTTTCCCCTTGCCTTGCTTGTCTGTCGCGGGGGGGAGTCACCGCTGATTCGTTCCCAAAGGGTCGCGGTGGCTTCCTCCCGAGGCCGACCCTATCTACACAAGAAGAGGAGGACTTTTACTCATCGATCCCGCGGAAAGAAGTTGGACTTCTCATCATCAACAGGTGAGGAGGAAGAGGAACTTGAAGACTCTCAGGGTTCGAGTGGGGTGGACAACATAACGGAAAACCCTGTCGATACGTCAGGCATTGTTGATAGCTTGCAACGCCAAAATACTGGCATGGCAACTCCCCAGCAACTTCAAGAATTGGTCGCGGCGGTACAAAACTTAAACCTGGAAGTTCAAGCCCTTAAGACGGCAAATACCGCTCTCCAACAGAGAGTTACCACCAGAGAACAGCAAGTCACAGATTTACCTCCTTTGCCTCTGGTTTCAGGCAAATTCGACGGATCAGAGAAAAAAGTCAAAGAATTCTTGGAAGCTTGTAATATCCATTTCGCTTTCAGACAGAACACCTTTTCCTCCGATCATGCTAAAGTGGGGTTTATGATCACACACCTGACTGGTAATGCCCTAGCGTGGGCTACCCCATTGGTGTCCCAGTCCGACCCAGTGTTACAGAACTTTGTAGCATTCAAGGATCTTCTCAAGCTGACATTTCTTCGCACTGAAAGCGTGCACCTGGCTAGTGAAGACCTGTTGGATGTTCGTCAGGGTGGTTCTGACCTACTCACTTACATATCCTCCTTCAAAAGACTGGCTGCAGAAGCTGGCTGGCAAGAAGAGGCTCAATACACCATCTTCAGGAGGGGTTTGCGTGAAGAGCTGAAGGACGAGCTCGCTAGGATCCCTCGCCCCGATTCTTTCTCAGATCTCATAAAGGCTGTTGTACGGATAGATTTTCGGTTGACTGAACGGAGGAATGAAAAGAGAAAGACCCGTAACTCCAGCTCTTACCCCGAGACTCACCCATCGACCTCCTCACCTGCCGCTCGTCCATCCACCCGGGAAGAACCTATGCAAATAGGAGCAACCAGAGCGCCCTTGACAGCGGAAGAGAAGAAGAGGAGAAGGGAGGGCAGCCTTTGTCTATACTGTGGCTCCTCCACACACCTCTTGAGAGACTGCCCAGATGTACCCCCCAGACGTCCGGGAAACGAACGCCCTCGGTAGTTGGCAGGACGGACTACCGAGGGGCTTTTCCCAGTTCCTACGTCACTCTTTCAGTTACTTCTGCCCAACCCTCGGAAGACCAACGTCTCATGGTGGTATCCGTCCAGCTTCAGTTCAGAGGAAAGGAAATGGAGACCCTGGCCCTGCTGGATTGTGGAGCAGCCGGGAACTTCCTGGACACCCTATGGGCCGACAAGGTAGGCCTTCGCAGGATAGCCAAGAAGGAAGACCAGAAGGTAGAGGGAGTAGATGGTACCCCTCTGTGCTCCGGCCTCATTACCCACACCACAGAGGAGGTACGGGTATCCATTCAACAACATACTGAAGTACTGAGCTTCGATATCATTCGTGCAGCTCATTTCCCAGTCATTTTGGGGATTGGTTGGCTCCGACGACACAACCCTACCATAGATTGGTCGGCAAATCTTCTAAGTTTTCATTCTGCTTACTGCCAGGAGAAGTGTCTTCCAGGACCCTTGTTCGAAAGCGTCAAGACGGGGTGTGCCCCTGAGAGGAGCACGATCCATTGTATCCCAAGCTGTCTTCAGGAGTACGCCACAGTGTTCCAAGACCAACAACCCATGGAACTTCCTCCTCATCGACCTGAGGACTGTAGGATAGACTTAGTCCCTCAGGCTCTAGTTCCGTTTTGTAGGATGTATCCCCTTTCCTTGTCGGAAAAAGAAGTCCTTAGCCGACACCTTAGCCAACGGACTTATCCGACCTTCCAGATCACCAGCAGGAGCATCTCTATTCTTCATTCCGAAGAGGGACTCCAAGGACCTAAGACCTTGTATCGACTACCGAGGCCTTAACCAACTTACCATCAAGGACCGGTACCCTATGCCCATCATCTCGGAGATCCTGGAGACCGTCCAAGGCTCAGTAGTTTTTTCCAAACTCGACCTACGTAATGCTTACCATTTGCTCCGCATCAGGACCGGTGACGAATGGAAGACGGCTTTCCGCACTCCCTATGGGCTGTTCGAATATCAGGTTATGCCGTTCGGACTGGTCAATGCTCCCTCAATCTTTCAAAGGTTTATGGACCGTATATTTTCTGATCTCTTGGGCCAAAACACCGTTGTCTACTTAGACGATATTCTGGTTTACTCACGTCAGCCCGAAGAGCATACTCGTCATGTGAAGGAAGTATTACACAGGCTGCAGCGACACCATTTATTGGTCAAGCCGGAAAAGTGTGCTTTCGCCAAATCCTCGTCTCCTATCTGGGGTTTATTTTGTCCAGCGAGGGGATCACCATGGATCCCAAGAAGGTCGAAGCTATTCTAAGCTGGCCCTCCCCTTCGTCGGTCAAGGAGATTCAAAGATTTTTGGGACTGGCCAACTTTTACCGGAAGTTTATTCCCGAATTTTCCAGACTCACTCTGCCTATCACCTCCTTACTAACGAAAGCCTCCATGCCTTTTCGCTGGTCCAGGGAAGCCGAGGAGAGTTTCATCTGCCTAAAAAGAAGGTTATGTTCTGCCCCTATTCTGAGACAGCCGAACCAACTGCTACCCTTTATTTTTGAGACCGACGCCTCCGCGGGTGCGGTTGGCGCCGTTCTCCTACAATCAAATCAGGGACAAGAACATCCCATCGCCTATTTCTCCAAGACTCTGAACGCTAGTCAGCTGAACTACTCCGTCATAGAATGGGAGCTCTTAGCTATGAAACTGGCTTGTCTAGAATGGAGGCATCTTCTCCAAGGAAGCTTACACCCGTTCCTGATACGTACTGATCACAAGAACCTACAGATCCTACGTCAACATGAGTGTTATAACACCAGACAAGCCTGATGGGCGCATTTCTTTGCACAGTTCCATTTTCTCATCACATACATACCTGGTACCCAAAACCAGGTTGCTGACGCCTTATCTCGCAGAGATGAGACCTCTCCGGGATACGAGAAAGAGCTCATGTTTCCTCATACCAAGATCATTTCCGCTGTATCGTCTTTCTTGGAAGAAGTGAGGGAAAGAACCCTTTCCCCAGAAGAAACGCTCTTGCAAGTGGGGGGGACTCCGGTGGATCGGAGGGACGGTCTGTACTTCACTCGAGGGGGGCTCATCCTTCTTTCACAGGACCTCAGAATACAAGCTCTCCAGTGGTGTCATGACTCGAAGGTGGCTGGGCATAGAGGCTTACGAAGGACTTTGGAATTACTGCAGAGATCCTTTTACTGGCCCGGTATGCAAGCCGATACTCAGGCATACATCCAGACCTGTCTGACCTGTATGCAAAATAAACATTCCACTTGAAGTCCTCTTGGCCTGCTTCAACAAGACTCGATTCCCTCAGGCCCCTGGAAGCACATTTCTACAGATTTCATCGTAGATCTTCCGGTTTCCCAAGGCTGTACCTGTATCATGGTAACTGTGGACTCCTTCTCGAAGTTGGCTCATTTTTCCCCCTTACCCAGGATACCTTCGGCCTCCCTTATGGCGGAAGTCTTCATGAAAGATATCTTCAGGTTGCATGGTCTCCCCAAAGAGATTGTGTCTGACCGTGGGAGCCAATACACCTCAAAATTCTGGACTGCCTTGTGCAAACTGCTGGGTATCGAAAGGGCTCTGTCTTCTGGGTTCCACCCACAGACTAACGGTCAGACGGAAAGGCTAAACGGGACCCTCGAGCAGTATTTGAGGTGTTTCATTAACCAACAACAGGATAACTGGGTTTCCCTCTTACCAACAGCTGAGTTCGCTTATAAAAATTCTGTACACAGCGCACTTGGGATCAGCCCTTTCTTTTGTACATATGGGTACCATCCTAAATCTATAGTATCCACCTTCTGGACTGAGACTCCCATACCATCCTTAGAAACCTCTCTGTCTAAATTAAAGGAAGCCCATAACACTGCCAACCAAAGTCTTCTAAAGGCCACCACCCGTAACAAACTACAAGCTGATAAACACCGGAGACCTGTACCAGATTGGAACAGAGGTTCCAAGGTCATGCTATCCACCAAGTTTTTGCCCCGCTGGGTACATCCTTCTAAGCTATCTCCCCGATTCATTGGTCCCTTCGAAGTCCTATCCAGGATCAATCCAGTAGCTTATCGCCTCAGACTGCCTAAGAATCTTAGTCGCATTCATCCGACCTTTCATACCTCTCAATTACGTCCCTTCGTACAGGGAACAGAAGACAGAATACCCCCAAACTCCACACTTTGCCTGCTCCCACCTCTGAGGAATACGAGGTCTCCCACATCCGGGATTCTCGTTACCACAGAGGTCGCCTTGAATATCTTATTCATTGGAAAGGCTATCCTTCATCTGAGGATACCTGGGAACCTCAGACCCATGTGCATGCTTCCCGCTTGCTACGTCAGTTTCACAGATTACATCCCAGCAAGCCGGGGGGAACCCGACTTCGAGGGGGGCATACTGTCACAACCGCAGGTTCCTGGCATTTATGGAAGAGGTGGAAACATGGCGGCCGTCCGACTGTGCCGCCACGTTGTGCTCCCAAGCGCTATTAGTGGTCTAGTCCTTTCCATCATGGCCGCCGCCGAGTGTATTTCCCTGTTTACGCTCGGCGGCTCGGCGCATTGCAACTTCTAATTCCTCTTCGTTGCTAGCGCTCCTCAGTTCTCTCGCTTGGCGGTGTTCCGCTCCTGTCCTATTTTCCCCTGCTTACCTCTCTCATTCAGTTGTCTTCTCTTCCTTCTCTTGCCTGCGCCCCGTTATTTCACTTGGGGGCTTGGATTGCTCGCCTCCCTTCGCTTCTCCTGCCTTGCCTCTATTGAGATCTCCTCTCTCTGGCTTCCCCCCCTTTTGATTCCATTCAGTTCCGTCCTCTCAACTCTCCTGGCGGAGCCCTTACCTACCGGATTTGCCGGTTTCCCATATCCAGCTGGTCTTGGATTATCCTCTCATTCCGCTGCATCGGATATCTACACTCCGAAGGGGGTTTTGTGCCGTAAGGCTTTTCCCCTTGACTCGCTTGTCTGTCGCGGGGGGGAGTCACCGCTGATTCGTTCCCAAAGGGTCGCGGTGGCTTCCTCCCGAGGCCGACCCTATCTACACAAGAAGAGGAGGACTTTTACTCATCGATCCCGCGGAAAGAAGTTGGACTTCTCATCATCAACAGGTGAGGAGGAAGGGGAACTTGAAGACTCTCAGGGTTCGAGTGGGGTGGACAACATAACGGAAAACCCTGTCGATATGTCAGGCATTGTTGATAACTTTCCTGAAGAATGATATCCAAACAGGGCAACATTATAACTTACATTGCCAAAGCCAAAGAAAGCTGAGAGTGACACAAAGGCACTTTGAAGAGAACAGTCCATATCAAGATACTATGAGGGAGCACGTTGTAAATCAAATTAGCCACAGACAAAGGGTTGTGTAAAGGAATATCAGATACAGAAGAAGATAAGCCCTCCTTTTGAAAAGGAACAAGAGGGAGGGAATTGTAATCAACATTGCTTATGGAAAACAAATGATTGTGAGAATTAGCGTCCTTTTATGCAGTATATTGGAGAAATAAACTATATGCCAATTGTATTGACAAGCCTTACCACAGAATACAAGTTGAAGTAGTAGGAGTTGTATCCAGGCAGGAGAGTAAACTAGGAAAGGGACAAATAGTGGTTAGTCCTTGCAGGCGAGTGGACCAGGAAGAGGATAACTTCAAGTACTGTGAATGTGGTAGAAGGTTGTGGTAGAAAGAAATGGCAAATCCACTGCAGTGTTTGATGAAATGCTGTATAACCACCCTAAGAAGCGTATAAAGAAAAAATATGACGTGACAAGAAATGATTGATCTTCACAGAATATTTACCTTGACTGATGACTTGATGTGTGACAAGTCTTTTTTGGTTTTCCCAGCAGAAGGTTGTGGACACTTTAACCATTGTTTTTGAGTGTAAAAAAACCCTTTGTAAATGAAACACTCACTTTGCCAAGTGAAGGACATATTGAATGAAAAGAACTATAATTTCTACCTTGAGTGGAAGTTGGCTTGTGAAAATAACTTTTCTGAAATGGAACTTTGGCTTGGAGAATCCCGAATTGATCCAGGGGAAGGGAATCCAACCCTGTTCACAAGGATTCCTGTTTATGACTTTTGTGTTTGAATTTACATGTCTTTTTAGGAAGTCTAAATAGCCAAACAATTCCTGAATGATTTTGTTGTATGTATTAGAGTGAGGGACAGATACATTTGGACATTAGGTAATTTTTCTTTAGCCTTAGTTTGTCAGGTAGGGAAATCCTTGTTAGGCTAGGGAAAGATTGACATTTTTATCACCCCTTTCTATTTCATAAAATGACAAATTGTGAGAAAACTATACTTGTGTGCCCGTCTCGCATTTCTGACCCCTCACAGAAGGTTTGGCATATGGCACATGTCTCAGCATTGTTAGGGTGCAGGAAATAAATGCATGTGGGTGCCTAAAAAACATTTTTTCTTCCTTGACTTCTACTGACTTTTAAAAGACTTTTTAGGTTTTAAATGTGTTGTCTACCTTCTTCAGCCATCGTGAAGAGGAGGTGCAGAAAGTCTATGTTTTTGGATCTCAGAAGACAAAGAGGCCTTAAAAGGTGTCAGTCCAACAAGGAGACACAATTATACCAGAAATGTGAGTAAATGTGGTGAATTGTATGTAAATAGTGGCAGAAATATGCTAAGAAAGCTCAGAGAGCTCAGGATTCACTGTTACTAGATTGAGGTGAAGAATCTGAAGATGGATGTCCTGGGTGAAGATAAAGTCCTGTCAACCTCATTGTCTGAAGCAGAAAAGAACCAGCATGAGGTGGGTCGGCCACAACCTAGAGCCTCTCTGCGGTTTGAATGTACAATTTATTGCTGTGGTTTTTGAACTTATCTATACTGTGTGATTCCCAGTCTCACGACTGGGAATATTCAAGGATGTGAATCTATGAAAAATCCATATCCTGGAGAATATAGAATTGCCTTCATAAATGTAAGGAACATTTGAAGTCAATCATATTCAAATCCAAACTGATGCAAACTGTATTTTCTGTTTTGCAGATCTCATCTTATCCCTGTTCATAAGTGCAATAATTGTTGTTGGAACTGTACATATGCAAATGTGAATATGTGTATTGATTTGGCCGGAAAATGACTCTTTGACATCTATTGAACCATTATCTCTTCCTTATTATTTGTTAGGCCATTTTGCTGAACTAGATATTTATACTACCAAGAAATCCCAAGTGGATATATGTAATGCTATCCAAAAAACTGCTTGAAATTGGAAGTATACCGATAAAATCTTTTAAGAAAAATGATGCTATAAAATATCTAATTTATGTAGGATGGAGAAACGTAATGGGAAATGTAATTCTTTTAAGAAGAAATATGACAATGTGTAGATTCCCTTCAACAATTTCCATTCAAATCCCAAAATAAAACATGCACATCTTGGATTTAGTAAAGATGTTGGGCCTCATTACGAGTTTGGAGGTAGCCATGGTGCTATTAGCGCCATGGCTGCCTCCAAACTTGGGTCCGGGTCCGAGTCCCCCTCAATGGGGAATTATCGGGTCATTCCAACCTTGGAGGACCTGGTAAGTCCCCATTCAGGGAAGCCATTCCCATTCCCATTTGAGCCCCCATAGGGCTCAATGGGAATGGGGAGAGAGCTAATAACAGGACCTGCTAAAGGACCTCGAATGCGGCGGTAAGGTGTTAGCGGCACCGGCATCCTTACCAGCGCCGTTAACCCCTTACCGCCGCACTCGTAATGAGGCCCGTTGACTTTATAAAAACATATTACATTTTTTATTATTTCACATTATGTATTTGCTTCGGGGAAATTATTTACTTGATTGTATTATGTTACCAGTTAACTTAATACTGCCTTTTCATATATTAAATGAAAAACATTGTTGTTTATCTTAACTACACTTGTACTAATAATAATCATATTCTCATTTAGATATACATCATGTTCAATATGATTTTGATCTAAACATTTGCTGACAATATCAATAGTTTTATTACATAAATGTACAATATCTTTGATTAGAGTTGCAGAATTTCAAATAACTGGTAAACTCTGTTCTTAACATATGTACTTTTTAGACGTATTTGTCTTTTTACAACACAAACAAGTTGTTAATTGAAGTGACTGCACTCATAGTCCAAAGAAAAGTCTCCTGCATACGTAAGGATTATAGTCCCCTGAGGCTACAGGCTCAGAAAATGTTGCATAGCAGCATTTAGAGTGTGAGTTTGTGTGTGTGTGCACGCGCTCCGTGGCACACATCTGTTTGTTATGGAGTGTGAGGACACTTATCAGAGTGGAATGGAGGGAGGGATGTATAAAGGAAATGGGACTGTGGACTAAGAGTAGCTTGCCCTTGCTACTACATTTGTACAGTTTTCCTCAATATTTATAGACAATTACTTAGCACCCACCAGAAAGAGGCTTGTGTCCACAATGAAGACCCAAACAAGCAAAGAGCAGACAAAATATCCACAGCATAGCCTCATCTAATCATGCATCTGCCCTGGCGGCAGTATCAAATGAGTAAAGCTTGCAAGAAGTGTGGGGATCGGGCTGGCCCATGCAGCTGCCTAAAACATGCCTCGAAAGCCACCTCAGCTGATTTAGCCCTACAAATTAAAAGAGCTTGAGCCACTTGGGGAGGGACCTCTTTTTCATTGCATAGTCTGATACAGTCTACCACCTAATGAGCATCATAGTTCTTGGACACTCTGGCACCTGCTGGAGAACCTCCGTAAGTGACAAGAAAAAGAGCAATTAAGTGGGAGGGAAGGGAAACTGGGAGTTTTATCGTTTCTATGTGAAAAGACCTCAACTTAAAGGTCTCAAGAGAAAAGGGGAACAAACAGCAAAGCTAAAAACACTTTAAAGACACTTCTTACTGTGCCCCAGAGTGATGGAGATCAAGCAGGAGAAAACGGTTAATTTAATTTTCCTGTGTTTTTTAAATCTCAGGTAAGGTTAAAATGAATAATAACAGCAAGGCTCAAAACTTAAATAGCTCTGTGCAACATTTCCTACAAACACTTTAAAAAAAAGTGGGTTCCTAAATTACTGGGAAAACCCCAAGAACAGACACTGGCCAACCGGTTTCAGCGCCTATGGTGCCAGAATGGGCACCGAAACAAGAACGGCTGGGTAGAAGGCAGAGACTGTACCTGTAGTGAAAGAAAACAGGGGAGGGGGACAGGAGACATGGATGGTATCATTACTATCCCCATGTACACTTCTGCAAAGAATTGCTATATCATGCCCCAAAGCCCAAGGTGCTGTGTATAGGTCCTTACCCCAATGTGCAGTCCCAAGTCGTACCTCAGCCCTATTGGGGGATTTTGCCTCTTCAGTAATGGAGTGGCAAATAATCCATTAAACCTATATGCAATATCATACTGCATTAGGATTAGTGGAGGGTAAACAACACTGCTTTCGGTTCGTTCACCATGCAAAAAAAACTGTTTGGTTTGAGGTCTTGGCGGGAGGGGCGGCGAGGATTCATTCCTCCCGCGTGTCCCGCCAAGGGTCCCACTTCTTACCTCTAGGTAGGTCTTTATGTCGCTGCACGCAGTTCAGAGAAGTCTGTGCTTAGCTGCCTAGATCAGTACTTATCCTTTCCGGGATTCAGCTCCTTGTGTGCATGAGCAGAAGGGCCTCTAGGTTCGCGTAGATCTTGTTCCTCCATGTTGGAGTGTGTTTCAAATTTGTGTTGCCTATCAGAGTGCCTAATTCCTCAGGATACAATGCCATTGAAAATGGGTCGCGGCTCCACGGATTGTAATATACATTATTCTGTTGACTCTTGGCCATCAGAATTTATATTAGGTAGATCAAGTTTTGTAGGTTCTTTGTTTATCTAGATTTCTGTTATTTATGTTTGATCTATTTGTGCCGGCTTTTTGCACTGCTCGTCCTACAGTATACTATTAAAGTATTCCGGCCGGGCTCGCTGTTGTCATGGTTATCATTTGTTTACCTGTTGACTTTGTGCTTGTGTCCCGGGTCAGAGAGATTGTGATTGCGGTTGTCATGGCTTTCCTATGAATACCCAATGACTGCGTGCTGACTGTGATGTGGTCCACGTGTATGTTCACCGAGCATCCAAATTGCCCCAAATTTTACTTTTCTGATGATGAATATTCCCTGAGTCTTAGGGTGTGGGGTATAAAAAACAAATTATAAAGCGGCCGGTACGTCTCTCAATGGGTCCGATTTTGACCTGTGGTAGTATTGGTATATACACAATGGACATGGAGAAGCATATGTCATGGTTGTGTGCTGAACATGCTCTATATCGTTCCATCAATTCCGAAAGTGAAGCCTTTATACCTCCTGGGTCGATTTACAGAGTTGCCAATGTTTGGTTGCTTGTATGTTCATTAAGGACAATGCTGTCAGTGCAAATGTGAAAGATCCACAGTAGTTCTCTTTTGAACAGTGACGTATATAAGTCTCCTCCTGGTACTAGGATTTTTTCCACAATGGTCCATCTGAAGTCGGACGGACCATGGCCCTTGAGAAGAAAATGCTCTACAGGGGGCGCAGTTATTTTCTTCGTCCTGATACAGGACCGGTGTTCCCCAAGGCGTGTCTTCACTGGCTGAGTTGTCATTCCGACGTATCTTAAATTGCATGGACACATGATAATATAAATAACATTGCTACTCTTGCAATTCGTGAAGAACATTTGCTTCGAGGGGCAATGCCAGCATATGTCTATAGAAGTGCTCCTTTTGGTTTGTGGGTACACACTGCTTTGACCACAGGGGGCATGTCCTACTGGACCGGGTTGATTCCATAGGGTGGCTGTTGCTCTGACCGGTATTTCCATGTATGTGTTAACCAGTGAGTCTCTGAGGTTCTGTCTCTGCTTCATCGCAAATCTAGGTGGTCTGATATTTGATGAGCCCACATTCAGGAGCGCCTACAGTTTGATCACTTCCTTTTTAATTTGGTCCGCCATGGGAGAGGAACTGAGGGCTGCTGTGATGGCATAAGTTACATTGAGTCTTCTCCTATGTTGTTCGAGGGTAATGTCTCTCGGGATGTTTCTTGCACTTTTTTTGCATGTTTCACAGTGCGTCTTGGATATCCCTGGCTCCTCAGTTTGACTGCTAAATTGGCTGACTGCTGGTCGTAGTCACTTAAAGCTGTGCAGATTTTTCTACATCTCAGCAATTGTCCAAAGGCAAGGTTCTCTCGTAAGCTCATGGGGTGGTAGATTTGAAACAGCAGTAAGGAGTCCAATCTGTAGGTTTGTGAAAAACTGTGCTCTTAATTCTCCCGTCTTGTGCACTGATGACTAGGTACAGAAAATCCCAAAAAAATGCTGCTGGTATCTGTGAACATTAAGAATGCATTCCTCAAGTTCAACCATGTCATAAATTCAACGAAGTCGGTGTCTGTGCCCTCGAAGATCATGACGATGTCGTCAATGTATCTTGACCACATTTTGATTGTGCCAGCATAGAGGTTGTTAATGTCATAGATTGTCCTGATTTCAAAATCTGCTACACATAAATTGGCAAGACTGGGGGCAAAAGTAGCACCCATCGCTATACCCGATATTTGCTCAAAAAACTCCTTTTCATACAGGGAGTCATTCTGGGTCAGTGCGTTTTCTGCCAGTTGCATTACCAAGGTGGCAGGGATCTCAATGGGTGGTTGTCTCTCTGATTATTCTGTCGATCACCCTGAATGTAGCCACCTGCGGAATCCTGGTGTAGAGCGATTCTATATCCACGATAACCAGTATTTGATGAGTGGTTCGAAATTGATCATGTGTCGCTGTGGGTATGAAAGACAAACCCTTTTTTAAGAAGGCAGCCTGGTCCTGGTTAAGGATCAGGTTTGACGAGTTCACAGTGAGTGAGGTTGAGCTAGTAGGCCCTTGTTTTGCAGTCAGGGTGACCCTGGGGGGTCACTCCCCTACCACAGTTATTGTGGTTGATTCCACCCGCATCCTCTGCTGCGGGCTATCCTGGGTGACTGGTCTTGCCACTTGCTTTGCCATCTGTTTTTTCCTCTTTCTTTACCTCGGCCCTGATATAAAAAAGGCACCTGGTTCCTAATGTCATTGCTGTTGTTCATGTCTTGAAAGCGTACATTCCTATCAACCTGGTTCGCTGATATTGAGGTTGTACTAGAGGTGCTCGGTCCGCTGTCATCAGAACTGGCGCTGGAAAAGTTCCAGTTGTTAGATCTCGGACATGGTCTGTTTGGTTGTTTCTTTAGGGAATGCACAGTATTATTCCAGTCTGCTGTGATCTGTAAATCATAGTAGGTGTTAGTCGTGTATGGGTACATTGTCTCGTGGGTAAAGGCAGTTATATCATTTGTTTGCTTAATGATCTTATTTAAATGAAATTCCTTAAAGTCCTTCATATACGCATTCAGATCCTTCAGGCTTTTCTTGTAATTGGCTACCAGTACTTGTGTCTGTATAGAGTCTTGTTTAGTTTCAATTTCCCTCAACAGTCTCTCCGAGACGATTTTAGCAGTACTTACCATCAGTAGGAGCCAATCTGTGGTGCACCTATTTGCTATATAGCTCCAGTCCTTACAGAACTAGAGCTGATCTAGGAACATTTGTGGTTGTATTCGGATTATGAGTCCCATGGGCGTTGCATGTGCTCTTAAGTACTCCGTCATCATTGCACTGTGGAGCTCCGTTCTAATAAGTTGTTTCATTAGAACTTCCAATTCATTCCACTCATCAGTGATGGCCCCTTCTCACTGTGGTGCATATGGGCCTACAATCAATGGGATTGCTAGGATCGAGACTACTAAATCCTTGGCATATGCTAAATAGTTGGCTTTAGTCATTATCCTGAGCGTCATAGCTGGTCTAGCACAAAAGAGTAGATAGTGTGAGGAACTCATGGTGACAACAAGTAAGACAGACAAGTGATCATAGTTCAAGGGTGTTTACTGAACAATGAAATGCTGTATGCAGGTTGGAAAACCGCCTAATCTAAACCTAAATCTAAGATGGGAGCAATCGTCAACCATCAATGAAAAATAAGGCACTCCTAGTGGTGTTTGTCAAAACAAAAGGGCCTATACAAAAAAACCTATTACCAAACCTCACATCTAATACAAAAAGGGGTGTTGGATAGTTCTCACAAAAAGAAAGAAGTGTTCTCAAATAATATGTCAGGATGCAGTAGCCTGGGTCTCCCTTCCCCATATTTTGGGAATGGGGTAAAATGGGAGCTTGAAGCACAGTACAGTCTCGGGCTTCTCCAGCACAAGATGACGGTTCTAATGGCAAATCTCAGGATAGACTCTCAGGCCTTTCTAGCATGAGATTATAGTTCAGGTTTTAGCCCTCGGCCTTTCAGTTAACCCGGGCAGACGATGGCCAAGTCTTGTTTCACTTTAAAATCTCTTGCCTTTGACGACCTGACGTGTTCAAACAAGTAAACAAAAGTTCCTTTAACAGATGAAAGTTCTTTTCCAATCCTCGCTGGGTGATGGGTTCATCCCTGGGTCCGCCTCTTCTGGGTGCTGACCCTTCTCAATCGTATTCCAAAATATATCACAGTTCATTTATCAATCAACTTTTGGGTGACAGCTTCTCCCTGCGGATCTCCCACGGTTGGGCTCGGCCCCCTCCATCTTTTGCAAGATTTCTTTTCCCTTGGTTTCTCAATGCTTGCTCTCACTGTGGGGTTCACTTTCATTTCTCTCACCGTTGGTAGATCAAAGTCTTTTGATTGTACAGGGATTTTGCTTGGTCCTCGATATGACCAATTTGATCTGTTTCACCGGCCCTTTTACAGCCTTCTGGTATCTGTAGTTTCTCTCATATGGGGCTCGACCAGAGTCTCTTTAGTTAGCACCCACGTGGTACCGGTTTCCCTCTGCAGCTGTGTCCCCTTGCACATTTTATAGTCTATTCACAGTTTATCACCTTTGGTTCAAAAACTTGCCACTCTGCGATTCTCACTCAACACAGCCCGGCTCTTATCGGTTCACCGCTCGACTCACTGGCTGTGATGAACCGCTTGGCTTTTGGCTTCTCTGGAGTCAAGGCCGGTAGCACGGGCGCAGGAGCTTCCCTCACTTCTGATTATCGGCATAGGCTTGCCCCGTGTACTGTTGACCACTGCTGCAGGACACTTGTGCTATTGTTCGCGGCCTTAGGCTCTTTTCAACAAAGGTTCTGCGGGTCTGGGACAAAATGGGCAAGGTCACTTCTCTCCTCGCCACCCTCTTGATTCCTGCCGCCTTTCTCCTTCTCTTGAACTGCCGCGTGGTAGCCATCTCGACGTGCTGTCTGCCGTTCTCGCCTTTCTCGTACTCTGCTCTCGGGCTCCACCTTTTATCCCTGTGGGGAAGGGAAAGGGCAGTCAGGTGTGTGTGATTCTGATCAATTGCCTGACTTTGCCTGACCCTTGTATTGGGACATGTCAGGTAAACGGCTGTGGTGTTAGTCCGTTGTCCTTTATGTTGTGTAAAAGTGTTAGAGTTGGAAAAGGGGGGCAGTGGTTTGGAAATTATAAGTTACTCACCGTAGTGACTAACGTACTCTTAGTCCTAAGTCCCCTTTCCGCCATACTACATGGGCGTCCCTGGGGACAGCCCTTCCGGCCTCCCACCCCGCAGGTCCCCATCACCACAGACTCCTCTCTCGAGGGATGAGGAGCCACCCTGGACAATCACTCGGTCCATGGCACCTGAACCCGGCAGGAGAAGGAGTACCACATCAATTTGCTGGAGCTTATCGAGGGCAAAGTTGTCCTCATCCAGACAGACAACTTGACCAGCATGTATTATGTCAACAAGCAGGGAGGCACCAGGTCCCCCCACTGTGATGACTGGCGATCAGCATGTGGGAGTGGGCCCTGGACAACATCTACCTCATGGCAATCCACCTTCTGGGGGAATCCAACCTGGAGGTAGACAGGCTCAGCAGGTTGGGAGCAGACAACTATGAGTGTCAGCTAAACGACCTCGCTCTTCAGGAGATCTTCAGCAGATGCAGACACCCTCAGGTGGACCTCTTTGCCACCTGGCACACCAAGAAGTGCCAAGAGTTCGCCTTCTGGCAGGGTCAGGGCACCGGCTCCCTGGGCGACGCATTTCAGATTCAGTGGAACGGTATGACAGCTTACGCCTTTCCTCCCACTCCGCTGATACACAGAGTGATATGCAAGATCAAGGAGTCTCGCCAGCTCATCCTCCTTCTAATAGCTCCTTGGTGGCCAGACAGGCCATGGTTCTCGGAGCTGCTCAGCCTCTCGGAGATACCACTGATTCATCTGCCGACGGGCCCAGCACATCTTCTGGCGCAGCAGGGGTGCAGGGTCATTCACCCCGCGCCACAGAAGTTAGCCCTCAAAGCATGGTTCCTGAGCAGGTAACACTAGGGCACTTCAGCCTCTCATAGGCTAATCTAGAGATCATACAGGGCGCAAGGAACAAAGCTAGCAGGGCCCAATATAGGACCAAGTGGTCCCGGTTCTGCCATTAGACAGACTAAGAAAATCGACCCCCTTGCAGGTACGCGGGGCGACATGCTCTCCTTTTCGGCGCACCTCGCCCAATCTGGCGTTCAGGTGGACACCTGCCGCACTTACCTCGCAGCCATCAGGGCTTACAGGAACTCAGAGGAAGGGGTCTTCCGATTGTCTAGAAACATTTGACGGGACTCGCAAGGCTATACCCTCCCATCAGGAATCCACACCCTGTATGGAACCTGAACATAGTCTTGGGTGCCCTCGCACACAAACCATTCGAGCCTATGGCATCCGCAGACATCAGGCTGGTCACCATTAAGACAGCCTTACTAGTCGGCCTCACCTCGGCTCGCAGAGTCAGCGAAATCCAGGCGCTGGTCGTCTCAGAACCATATACTACCTTTCACAGGGACAAAGTAGTCCTACGGACACAGCCAGCATTCCTGCCTAAGGTGCTGTCTGCTTTCCATCTAAACGAGGAAATAGTGCTTCCTACGTTTTTTGCCGATCCTAAGGACGAGGCACAGAGAGTTCTGCACTGCCTGGATGTCAGGCGTGCCCTGAAATTCTACCTGGACAGGACCAAGGGCTTCCGCAAGTCAGACGCTTTATTTGTCACTTTTGGAGGTGGAAGATCAGGCTATCACCAAGGATCGACAAACTTTATGAATAAGGAAGACAGCAACTGAATGATTACCAATTCAATTTGTCCTCCTACATCAGATCCAATAACCTAATGAACTCAATATAGGATATGTTTCAAAGAACTGCTAAAGACACAAGTGTATACATACCATAATTAAAAGGCATCAAAATAAAGTAAACAACTTGAAGAAACTACAGTGTTTATACTGTCATTATTTATACCTATTATCCAACAAATACAATTGCAACAAGTGAAAGCGCGACTGGATTCTTATATCTTTGGTCTATCAGGCCTCCATATCCCAAGGGATGGTCTCAGCCATCAAAGAAGCATACGAGGGTCAGCATAAGCCACTCCCAGCCAAGTCAGGGCCAAGCACGCCCACATAGTCAGGGCCAAGCAACGGCCATCGCATTCCAGCGACATGTCCCTTTGCAAGTCATAAGCAGGGCTGCCATCTGGGCCACCCCTTCGGCTTTCTGCAAGTACTACTGTTAGGATGCCGGCTCTAGATCAGATGCGGCTTTCGGACAGGCCGTTCTTAGGAACCTGTTTGCTTAAGGAGGGTCTCCTCTCCACCCTGGGGCTACATTCAGTTGTAATCGCCCATGCAGTATGGAGGAAAGGGGACAGGAAGTAAGAGTAAGGAACAAGTTACTTACCTGTAACTGTTGTTCTCCAGCATGGGTCTGGCATGGATTCACATGCTCATGAATATTCCCCGTCGTCAGGCTGGGAATCCTCGGTAAAGAAAAAACCAGTATCAGTTTCGTTTCTGATCTGTCTTTCGTAGTAATAACCAATCACTGGTCTCTGCGTCATACTGACCACAGCCAATGACTGCCCTCTACCTAAGCACCGCCTCTGGCAGCCATCTTCAGATTTGGAAGCACGTGAAGTGGCAGTATGACCAAGTGAAGAGCCGCAGAGGGGTAGGCGGGAGGGTTCGCATGTGAATCCATGCCAGACCCATGCTGGAGAACAACAGTTACAGGTAAGTAACTTGTTCCTTCTCCAGCATGGGGTCTGGCATGGATTCACATGCTCATGAATAAAGAATACATAGCAGTACACACATGCACAACCACGGGAGGTGGCAAAGGCTCAACATTAAGCATCACATCAACTCAACATTAAGCATCTTACCTCCTCACCAGGCTCACCTCAGGCGAACAGGTTGCGCAGCACTGCTTGGCCGACCCTGGACTCCTCCCTGGAATCCCGGTCGACGCAGTAGAATTTCGTGAAGGTGTGCGTCGACCTCCACGTAGCAGCCCTGCATATGTCCAGCAGGGGCACACCAGATAGGAACGCCGTGGTAGCTGCGATCGCTCTGGTGGAATGGGCTCTCGGACGGCCAGGCAGCGGTCGGTTTGCCAACCGGTGACAGCACATGATACAGCCGGAGAGCCATCTGGAGATGGAAGCCTTCGAGAGAGCCTTCCCCTGATTGACAGGTCCAAAGTTCACAAAGAGTTGTGACGTCTTCCGAAAACCCTTCGTGCGGTCCACGTAGTACTTCAGCGCTCTAGCTACATCCAGCGAGTGCAAAGTCCTCTCAGCCGGCGACGAAGGCGACGGGAAGAACACAGGTAACACCAAGGGTTCGTTGAGATGGAAGTCCGACGGTACCTTGGGCATGAAGGAGGGGTGCGTCCTGAGCACTACCCTCGTGTCGTGGAAAGTCAAGTACGGGGCCTTGCAGGAAAGGGCCTGGATCTCTCCCACTCGTCGTGCGGAGGTGATGGCCACAAGAAAAGCTGTTTTCCACGATAGAAACTTCAACGGGGCCGAGTGCAGAGGCTCGAACGGAGGTCCCATGAGCTTGGTCAGCACCACGTTGAGCTCCCACGCCGGGGCCGGAGCCTTCACCGGCGGGAACGATCTGAACAGTCCCTTCATGAACTCTTTCACCAGACGATGAGACCACAAGGACGTCCGCCCCGTGGTTCTGGTGTATCGGGAGATCGCAGCAAGATGAATCTTGATGGACGCGTGTGCCAGACCAGCTTTGGCCAGCGTCAGCAGGTACGGCAGTACTTGGGGAGCCGTAATCCGTAGAGGGTTAATCTTCTGTGCGTGGCACCAGACAGAGAACCTCTTCCATTTGTGTCCGTAGCATTTAAGAGTCGAGGACGCCCTGGCCTTTGCAAGAACCTCTCTGCAATCGGCCGGTATGTCGTATCCTCCAAACTCTAGCGCTGCAGGAGCCAGGCCTGCAAGTTCAGCGACTTCGGGTCGTGGTGGAGGATGGCGCCTCCTTCCCTGGAGAGTAGATCCGCGTCCGCCGGCAGCTTGATCGGCGGGGACGCTGACAAGTCCAGCAAGTCCGGGAACCATATCTGCCTCGGCCACGCAGGTGCGACGAGGATCATCCTGCACCGTGACCTCTTGAGCTGGTTGACGAGCCGGATTAGCAGAGGCAAGGGAGGGAACGCGTAGAGGAACAGGCCCTCCCAGGGGAACGAGAAAGCATCGCCCATGCTCCTCGTCTGGGGAAACCTGCTGGCGAACCTCCGGCACTTGGTGTTCGTCGCCGTCGCGAACAGGTCGATCTGGGGTGTGCCCCACCGTCGGAAGACGCGATCCACCAGATCCTGCCGTAGTTCCCACTCGTGGCACGAGCGCAGCTCCCTGCTGAGTGAGTCGGCGATGGTGTTTTTTATCCCTGCCAGATGAAACGGCACCAGAAAAATCCCTTGGGCGACGGCCCAATGCCACAGGTCCTGCGCCTCCTTGGACAGCGCTGGGGACCTGGTTCCGCCCTGTTTCCTGATGTAAAACATGGTGGTGGTGTTGTCGGTGAAGATCCTCACCACCTTGCCCTTGAGGGACGGAAGGAAGGACCTGAGGGCCCAAAACACTGCACGGAGCTCCAGGACGTTGATATGCAGGGACTTCTCCGTCGGGAGCCAGAGTCCCCTTGCGTGCAGATTTTCGGTGTGCGCTCCCCACCCTTCCAGGGAGGCATCCGTGGTCACAGTCTCCTGGTGGGCTGGGGTCTGGAAGTCCATGCCCGCCGTCAGATGCGCGCGGGTGCCCCACCACCGTATCGCTCGTCGGAAGCTCTCGTCGAGCTTGATCCTTTCCTCGAAGCTGCCCGTCGTCTGGATCCAGCGCGCATCCAGGAATTCTTGCAACGGGCGCATCCGGAGCCTGCACATGGGAATGAGGTAGATGCAGGAAGACATCATCCCGAGGAGGGACTTGATGGACCTCACTTTGGCCGCGTCGGCCACCAACATCCGTTGCACCTTGCCCAAGATGGTCCTGGTCCTCTCCTCCGACGGGGAGGCCAGAAGGGACACTGTGTCGAGCCTCGCTCCCAGAAACAGTGCGACTTGCGCGGGCACCAGGTGGGATTTGGCGTAGTTCACGGCGAATCCCAGGTCCGTGAGGAGTTGGACGGTCCTTGCCGTGTGGACCACGGCGAGCTCCCTCGTCTTGGCGCGGATGAGCCAGTCGTCCAGGTAGGGGTAGACGTGAATCCCCTCGCGGCGCAGCTGCGCCGCCACCGGTGCGAGGCACTTGGTGAATACCCTGGGTGCCGACCGTAGTCCGAAGGGAAGGGCTTTGAACTGGTAATGACGCCCTTGGACCACGAACCTGAGGAATTTTCGGTGCCCCTTTAGGATGGGAATGTGGAAGTAGGCATCCTCCAAATCCAACGACGATAGGAAGTCTCCTTCCTCCAGCTGACCCAGGACGTGCTGGAGGGTGACCATCCGGAACTTCTGCGCCTTGATGAACTTGTTCAGACGCCGCAGGTCTAGGATGGGGCGCCATCCTCCCGTCTTCTTCTTCACGAGGAAGTATCTCGAGTAGACTCCGGAGCCCCGAAGCCTCTTTGGGACGAGTTCGATGGCGCCCTTCCTGAGCATCGCCTTTACCTCCAGGAGAAGTTGAGGGACGTGAAGTTCTTTCCTGGCCACGGGGGGGACGCGCGGGCACCTTCTTTGAAACTCGAGCGCGTGGCCCCGGGCCAGGGCGTCCAGCACCCAACGGTCGGTGGAGATGGACTCCCACACGCTGACGAAGCCCGCCAGCCGGCCTCCCACCGGGGTGCTTCGGTGGGGGCCCGACCCCATGGCCGGTTCAATCCTGCTTGGACGCGGCCTTGCCGCCTTGACCTCCTTGGCGACGACGGCGGGGTCCGCTAGACTTGCCTCGTCCTCTGTAGGCCTCTTGCGACGACGAGCGGGCCGCTTGACGGTAGGAAGCGAAACCGCCGCCGGAACCTTTGGAGGCGCCCTTGCCTCCGCTGCTCCGAAAGGGCGTCCGTCGTTGCTGCAGAACTCCAAGGGCCCGGGCCGTCTCAGTATCCGCCTTGATGGCCTGAAGGGAATCGTCCACTGTCTTGCCAAACAGGTTGTTCCCGTCGAAGGGCATGTCCAGGACTCTGGTCTGGACGTCCTGCCGGAAGTCCGTAGCTTTGAGCCATCCACGACGTCGAAGGCAAACGCTGTTGCCCAGCTGGCGGAACCCAGTGTCGGCGATGTCCGTCGCCACGGTGATGGCGTGGTCCGAGGCCACCTCACCTTCCTGCAGGATCTCCAGGGCCTCCGCCCTCTTGTCGTCCGGCAGAAAATCCAGCAGGGGAGCTATCTTGTACCAGAGCTCCCTGTCGTAGCGAGCCACGATAGCCAAGGCGTTGGCCGCTTTAATCGTCGTCGCTGCCGACGAGATGACTCTACGTCCCATAGCATCCAATTTCTTTCCCTCGCCGTCCGGCGGGGAAGTCGATGTGGAGGCCGCACCCCCCCCCCCGCTTTCTTCCTGGCTGCCGCGGAGACGACGGAATCCGGGGTAGGCTGCGCCCGGAGGCACAGGGGGGCCGTGTCCGGGACCCGGTACTTTTTCTCGTATCGGTCTCTTCTAGCCGGCGTCGTGGAAGGGTTCTTGAGGAGGGAAAGGCCCTCATCCCAAATGTCGTCCAACAGAGGCACCGCGAGGACCGTCTTCCTCTTGGCCTCGCGCCGCTGATAAAGGAAGCCTTCCTTTTTCTTCTCCTCAGGGCAGAGTTGGAAAAGCTCGGAAGCCCTGGAGATCATGGAGTGGAAAGATCCGATCTCGTCGGGCGGAGAAGCCCTGGCGGGAGGCGACGACGGAATATCCTCGTCGTATGCCTCGTCGTCCGTACCCGTCGCTGCCGTGTCAGTCCCCGTATCATCCCCTCGGGTGGACGGGGAGGAGGGCTGGACGGGGCGCGACGGTTGAAAAGGAGGTGGTGGATGGATCCTTCTTTTCTTGGTAGGGGGAACACCAGAAGGTCCCGGTTCTGGATACCCCGACGGGAGAGGTTCCTCCGTCGGTAACGGTAGCCTCGTCCTTATCTCGGAGCATAAGGACTGTATGGTCAACAAAATGGCCGCCGAGTTGTCTTGCGGCGCTGGCAGAGGGGAATCCGACGGGCGAGCAGGGGCCCCGTCGGTATCCTCGACGATGTCGTCGTCGTCACCTGCGTCGGGGTCCATTCCGACGGGCTGGCCTTCTTCCACGCCTAGGCCGTGGCTTAAGACCTCGATCAGCTCCTCTTCTGAGGTTGAGGCCGAATCTACGACGACGCCCTGCCCCCCCTTCTTCTTCCCCACGGAGGGTTTCACGGGGGTCCTATCGATGGGCACAAAAGAAGACTCCCTCCGAGGAGGCAGGGAGATTCTGGGCCCCGAGGTCGCCACCACTGGTGCAGCCTCCACAGGCTGAGCCAGGGCCGCCGCGACCGTTTCGATAGAGGGCTTGGTCGGATGGATCAAGGCCTTCACCACCTTAGGTGCGCTCACCGCCTTATCCTTGAGGGAGGGGGCACTGCCACGCTCCTCCTCTGCCTTAGAGCTCGACCGGGGCCTCTCCAGGAGCTTCGCCGGGTGCTCGGCCTTCCTCTTACCCGACCCAGAGCGTTGGCTCGTGGTTGATGGTGCCGGGGAGGGTGTGCCCTGCCTGGCGCCCGTAGAGCCCGACCGTTCGGCGCTCCCGGTGCCAGCGGACTCGCGGTGCTTAGCCTTATGTTGGGCCCCCGTCGCCGGGGCGCCCTCAAAGGTCTTAGAAGACCGCTCGGATTTCTTCTTCTTCTCGCCAGACGGGCTCTTACCCTCCAGCCAGTTGGCAAGACGTTGATGGCGGTCCTTCATGGTCCGTTCCGACATGTTGCCGCAAAACGCACAGTCCTTCTCCACGTGCGTCTTGTCCTCATGAAGGCAGTAAAGGCAGAAAGAGTGTTCGTCCTCCTTAAAGACGTTCTGCAGCTGGCATCCAGGGCAGACCCTGAACAGCTTTCCGGGCGTCGAGCTTCCCTTCTCCTGGGCCATCTCCGAGACCGGGCCTGAGAAGCTTCTGGAGTCCTCCGAAGTGTAGCTCGACGAAATCTTCACCCTTGAGGGGCACAGACGAATCCGACACGGGTCCCCGTTGATCGGATGTAGGATCGGTGGAGCTTGAGGCTCTTTTGACCGAAAGAATCGAAGTTTTTTGTGAAAAAGCGCGAAAAATAGCACTAACGCTCGAGAGCAATAGCACGAGGATCCCAACACATGAACGTGCGGTAAAAATCTGAAGATGGCTGCCAGAGGCGGTGCTTAGGTAGAGGGCAGTCATTGGCTGTGGTCAGTATGACGCAGAGACCAGTGATTGGTTATTACTACGAAAGACAGATCAGAAACGAAACTGATACTGGTTTTTTCTTTACCGAGGATTCCCAGCCTGACGACGGGGAATATTCATGAGCATGTGAATCCATGCCAGACCCCATGCTGGAGAATTATAAGTTACTTACCGTAGTGACTAACATGCTCTTAGTTCTTAGTCCCCTTTCCTCCATATGGCCCACCATCCTCCCACCTAATAAAACTGGTGTCATTAGGCAATGTTGATCTATTGTCGACGCGTCTATGGGGACTGAGGTGTGGCGCTGGAGGGCAGAGTCAGGGCAGCACATGCTCCAAGGGCCGCACCCCTGCGCGCCTCTAAATTTAAAGGGGAAGAAGGTTTTTCTGGTGAAAAAGGTTCTGTCTCCTGTCCCTTGGAAGGAACGCCCATGCAGTATAGAGGAAAGGGGACAGGACGTAAGAGTATGTCCTCCGTGAGAGGATGGGCAAAAGGTGTAAAAGGAAGAGGGATACCGCATCTCACCCGTCGGTGTCCCACTCCCGAGGACACCACATCCAGGTGATTCTCCCTCATTGGTCCACCACCAGGAACTGGATCCAATAGCGATGACCGTGTCCTGGCCACCTGGATGACAGATCCCCAGGGACTAGCTAGAGAGACACCTTCAGGTTTCTCATAACATGTAAAAGAAAATGAGGAATCAGACCCTAATTTTGCATTAAATTCTATTAGCCTTTTTTTTTAATTATTATTATTATTTGGTTGGTTGAATAAATCAACCTCTCAAATTATTCATTAATTTTACATACATTCATACATATTAACAATTGTATTACATGATTCTCATTTTATATATACAAAATCAGAGTTTCATTTCATCCTTCTCAATACACTCTCAAAAATGTATACACTTTACAATTACGGGGTTGTCGTTCCAAAAGAGAACCTACATTATTGATTAGCCTGTGAAGTCAGGGTCATAATGTTTGCATCCAACGTTACAACATATTTAGAGTCACTAGTACTCCCAGAGAATGCAAGGCCCAAGTATTTGTAAGATGGTACAACTGCCAATCTATTATTTTGTAGAGACCAAGTAAAATTAGACACTTTCTGACATAATACAACTTGAGTTTTTTCAACATTGATGGTAAGATTATTCACAGTAACATACTTGTCCAATTTATCTAACAAGTTTTGAAGACACTGTGGGGTTTGAGAGAGGAGGACGAGATTGTTCGCGTATAGGAGCCAGGTAATTTTTTGGTTTCCTAATTGAGGGGCATCAGCAATGGTGCCCTCGAATGTATTCCCTATGTCCAAAATTAATAAATTGAACAAGGTCGAGGCCAAGATGCACCATTGCTTCAGGCCCGTTCCGTCCTGATTCTAGCAGACAAAAGCCCTTCCAGGGTTAGCCTTACTTGAACGGTTGTTTCAGTATGCAGTTTTTTAATTATTATTAAAAGTGATGGGGGACACCCATATTACTCCAATTTAGTAAAGAGCAATTGACGATCGACCGAATCGAAAGCTATGTGAGAATCAACAAATGCCATATATAAGGCCCGCTTTTTTCCCAAATATTTAGATTTTAACATGTTAAGAGTTATCATGTTATGTGAGGTACCCAGTCCAGTAACAAAGCCCGACTGGAAGGGATCTCTTCTACTTCTATATTTGGACAAAGACCACGCAAATGAGTCGAATGTAGATTTGACCAGGTGCATCTAGCAATGCGATAGGTCGATAGCCTTCAGGATTACAGTGATCCCCTTTTTCATAAATTGGATCAATTATTGAGTGTCTCCAAGAGGATGGTATGATTTGTGAGTGATTTATCTTTTCAAATATAAGGTACAAAATGTCAGTCCAAAGTTCCGATGTTGCTTCAAGATATTGTTAGATAAGCCATCTGGCCCCGAAGCTTTAGATTGACTGGCTGTGTTAATGTAATGCAATATATCTGCTTTTTCTATGTCAAGGTAGAAATACTCAGGGGCTCTATCCTCATGATCTTTAGATATTAATGGGGGCCTGGCATATATCCTTTTAAAATGGTCTATCCAGGCAACTTCTGGGATGCTGTGAGCTTGTGACATCCTTTGTGGCGTCACCGTGGCACAATTTATTGTCTGCCAGATTTGTGCTGTGGTCTTGCCTCGGAGTATTGTCAACATCTTTTCTCCATCTGCTTGATAGAGTTCAGCACGATGTGAATTTAGCCAATTTTTATAGGATGTTTTAATATTGACCAGAGCTTCATATCTTATTTTTGCCAGGAGTTTGAGAGCCTTGCGCTTTTGTTGTCGAAAAAACGATTTTCTATTTTTAACTTCTGTATCAAATGCATGATGTCTACACGATGGCTTCCCCTTAGTGGAATTATTAGTGACATATCTTTGCATAAGATCATAATATGGTACATCACAAAAGTATTCTCTAGTTTGGGAATGGGCAAAGTTAGAAGCCATGGTCTCTCCAAAGTGTGCTAGAGACTTTTGTGCCCACCTTACCCGATTTAATCTGTTATTAATGGATAATGTTCCCACCATCATTTGATTAAATATATTTGACGGTCGGGTAGTAGTAGACCATTTTGCAGTGAGCATTTTATGATCACTATATGGAACATCTTCTATCCGGAACGAAATGATTTTAGAAAGTAACCTAGTATCGACATAAATGTAATAAATAGTACCTTTGGAAGTGCCCCTTTATCCACGTGTGCTGAAGGGGGCTATCGTCAGCAGAGGCACGGTTTAGCATATGTAAAGCACGTGTTTCATAAGGTGTTCCCATTGAATCCTCCTTGCTTTTTCTTGCGTATGTGTGTGTTCAAAGCAATGCAAGTTAAGATCTCCCACCACTATCGTGTGAGAGATTGCTGGTACTAAAGCAATATATCTAACATAGTTAATACATCGTAAAGGAACATTTGATAATCAGTGCCTCTGGTGTTCCAGTATAAGTTAATTAGAGCATATAGTGTAGCATTATCAGAAATAATGGATAACTGTGAGTAGGCATTCAGAGCATAAGAGAAAATTATATGTAATTTAGCGCTAATCCTTGTACTGGTAAGGAGGCCTGACATAGGCTGACTTTTGTTTCCTTATAAGGCTGGAGTTAAGTGTACAGCATGGTCATTCCAAAACCGTGTATTAGTTAGCCAAGTCTCCTGCAACATGACCATATCAAATTGTTCCAATTTGCACCTCTTGTTAATTAAATGTTGATGACCACATGTGTTCCAGGATAAAAGTGCAATAGTAGATTTTAATCTTGATGCTCCAGTTAACTTCTGAAACCACCACAATTACACACACAATTTAAACAAGTCTTCACACTAACATTTGCCATAGAGTTTATGGACAGACTAAATGCTGTTTTTACTTGGCATTTAGCAATCAAAGAGTCACCAGATACATCTAGGGGGCCTACCATCAGAAGGAAGCCCATCTGAAATAGTTTTTCCTTCGCCTGCCAAATGACATATCGTACAACTCTAGATCGCACCCATAGGCACACAGTACTTAGAATTTTGTTGTTGATAAACTTGACCTGATCTATATCCGAGCTATTTATATCATCCAACATCGGTGCATATGAGAACAGTTCCATTATATTACAGTGATTTAAATCGTACTGAGGAAAAGGCGCTGGCCGACAGCCAAGTATTAACAAGCTCAAGTTTGTATCACGCAGAAATTAGCTTGACTGTTGTTGTACTGGAGATTTAGAGTTATGAAGGTTTACTGTTTTAGTGGAATTTTTTATGTTCTGAGGGTTTTTAGGTAACAAGGCCTGTAACATACGTGCTATTTCAGCACCATTTCCTTTAGATTGTGGATCATCGACTTTCAAAAGGAAGTTGTTATTTTCCATGGTCACTGGGAAATGAGCAGTTCCTGAGGCTTTATTATCACCCAGCAAACGTTTCTGGTTGTTACATGGGTGTTCAGATGGCTGAAGACACGGTGGGTCCAGAGTATGCGCTTGAAGTTCGTTATTACAATCGTTTACTTTGTCAGGGTTCTGAGTAGTCGGACATACATCAGAACGCCCATTTGCAGCAAGTGAAGGAGCTCCTAATTTCCTAGAGTCTGTAAATCTAGCCATATACGCATCAACCTCTCGCCTGATTTCTCGACGCAGAGAATCCTTGACTGCTTGTGCATCCAGTGCCATATTTGAGTTTAACGGCACAGGAAGAGCAGACATATCAGTCTCCGAAAACTTCGATGTAGGCATGATCATATGATTTTGGACGGCTTCTAAAAGCTCATCCAAAGGCGCATATGGAGGAATATTTAGATCAATTTTGTCAGAAAGCGTCATCTTTACTTGGTCTAATTGCATGTATTTTTGGAGACTGCTAGAGAGGCTTTTTGCATACTTTTTGGCGGGACATTCAGAGTTTTATTGAAATGCTTAGTCGCTGCTGTGGCAGATTGTTTACTAGTTTTCACAGGTTTTGTTTTTTTGCCTTTTGACGGACGCACCTTCTGAGCTGTGCCTTCTGTTTTAGTGAAAATAGTGTAAGCTTTTTTACTACTTGTTACAGCTTGCTCATCACTTAATATCACAGTGGGTGGCTCCTTAGATGGAACATCATCAGTAATGATCTTATCATTGAACTTAAGAGAGGGGATGACTATCGGAATTAAGATCTGGTTTCAGGGGAAGGGATGATAAAGTTAAGGGTCTCATGGGTCATGTAGCTCTATTTGTATACAACGGCCATTTCGATTCTATGCCTTTAGTCAGTGGTAACCTGACTTTCTCGTTAAAAACTCTCTCATGCTTGGTTTGCCACGCTATTATCGTAGCTATTTGAGAACTTTGAGTGTTAATTTTTATCATTTAACGTGTCAAACAGTTTGATTATGGTATTCATGGTTGTGCTCATGGCATCAAAAGTAATAGCTAATAGTTTACTCACTCCCTCATTTGATGGCTGGATTTCAGTAACATTACATCTTCGTGGTGTAGGTGTTAGGAATGATGACACTGCGTTAATATTTTCTTGACTAGGGTCAGTAAACATATTTGGTGAAAACGACAATTTCTCCAAGCGATCCTGAACAGAAAATTCTGTTTCAAGAGATTCTAAATCAATTACTATCATGTCTCCGGGCAACTCACTATGTATTTCGGCGTTCTCCGGAGCCATGGGAGCCATTGAGTCACCCCTAAGAACAGTACTGTCCAACAAAGAAGTCTTAGTTACTTACCTGTAACTGTATTTCTCCAGCATTGGTATCTTTCATAGATTCAGATGCTTGAATATTCCCTGTCGTCAGACTGGGAATCCTCGGTGATAAAAATAATTATAACAATTTTTTTAATATACAAACATTGCTGCATAGCAATGCATGTACGTAGCCCATTATGGCCTATGAACCATTCTATTGTGTAGTCCCTCCACCTCACTTTGGTCCTTTATGGTCCCAAACAATGGAGGTGGCAGGGCTTAAGCTCCGCCCCCGGCAGCCATCTTCAGATTTTTGAACCGTAGAGACTAATAGTATGATAGGGGCTGAGTATAGGAGCAGCTTCTCAAGGGAGGCAGGTGGGCGCATGTGAATCTATGAAAGATACCAATGCTGGAGAAATACAGTTACAGGTAAGTAACTAAGACTTCTCCAGCATTGGATCTTTCATAGATTCAGATGCTTGAATAGAATACCAAGCAGTTAAAACATGCCACTATATATACATATATCCATATACTCCGGGAAAGGTGGGAAAAGGAGGCTGGTCCTACCTTATGCAAAGAGATGGCAGTGCACTGCCTGTCCAACTGCAGTTTCTTTGTTGGCAACTTCAGCCAGGGAGTAGTGTTTTGCGAACATGTGCAGAGTGCTCCACGTGGCGGCTCTGCATATGTCCTTCAAGGCCTCACCTGAAGGGAATGCTGTTGACGCCGCCCTCCCTCTAGTGGAGTGTGCTGATGGCGGTCTAGTTAGAGGGTCGCCTTTCATCTGATGCAGTTGGTGGTGCAGGACGAAACCCAGCGTGCCAGACTTTGCTTAGAGATATGCTGGCCCTTGGTACGGCCAGAAAAAGCAATGAACAGTCGGTTTGAGGAGCGGAACTCCTTGGTTCTCTGCAAGTAAAACTTCAAAACTCTCGCAACGTCCCGAGAATGTAATTTTCTTTCTGCTTCAGAAGCGTGATTCTGGAAAAAAGTTGGCAAAATAATTCGCTGAGTGAGTGTCATTTCCGACAGCACCTCGGGAAGGAACTTAGGATGTGGTCTTAAGATGACGCGGTCCTTCTGGAACAAAGTAAATGGAGGTTCAGACGACAAAGCTTGCAACCCACTGATCCTTCTGGCTGATGTGATGGCTATCAAAAAGGCTGTTTTCCAAGACAAGAACTTCACGTCGCATCCGTGTATGGGTTCGAAGGGAGGTTCCATGAGGGCTGTCAAGACGGTGTTCAGGCTCCAGTTCGAAACTGGCGTGGGCGTAGGAGGATAAGTACGCATCAGCCCTTTCAGAAAGACTTCAACCGCCGGCAAAGAGAGCAAGGATTATATCTCCGGGGTTGTTGTGTACGCCGCTATGGCTAACAGATGGACCTTGATGGCGGACAATGACATCCCTGTTTTAGCTAGGCAGAATAAGTAGGGTAGAACTTGGTCAACCGAAACAGTGAGAGGATTGAGGGCAGATCCCTCGCACCACTTGGAAAATCGAGTCCACTTCCTGGTGTAGGTGGCTCGTGTCGACGGGGCTCTCGCGGCCCTGATGATATCCCAATATTCTGATGGTAGCTTAAGAATCATCAGTTTACGCTGCTCAGGAACCATGCCTTGAGAGATAGGCTCCTCGGGTCGTGGTGGAGGACTTTGCAGTTCTGTTGCATCAACAGATTTGATGCACCTTGAGGTGAATCGGGGGCCGTCGGGATAGATGCTTCAGAGTCGAGTACCAGACTTGTCGCGCCCAATCCGGCGCAATTAGGATCATTGAACAATTCTGTTCCTTCAGTCTGCGTAGTACCCTAGCAATGAGGGGAATGGGGGGAAAGGCATAGAGGAACTTTCCCGTCCAAGCCACTGAGAACGCGTCTCCCAGTGATTGATACTCCGGGTACCTCTAGGCAAACCTTCGGCACTTCTTGTTGTCCTTGGTGGCAAAGAGGTCAATCTGCGGATGGCCCCATAAGGCAAACATCTGCTGGATTTCCTTTTCATCCAGCTCCCACTCATGCAACAACGTGTATTCCCTGTTTAGCTTGCCTGCTAGGACATTGTCCACCCCCACAAGATGTTCTGCTTTGATCTGCACCCCGTGGTGCAAGGCCCATGCCCATAGCCTTTAGGCTTCTTGCGACAGGATCTCTGACCTTGTGCCTCCCTGCTTGTTTGTGTAGTGCATGGAGGTCGTGTTGTTTGTCTGGACTGTGAGTACCTGTCCAGCTACCACTGGCAGGAAAGCCTTCAGCGCCCACCTTATAGCCCTGAGCTCTAACACATTGAGCTGGAGTTGGGACTCTTGCGCCAACCAAGTGCCCCTGGTTTGGAGGTCCGCAAGGTGTGCGCCCCAGCATGATAATGACGCGTCCGTTCTCAGCAGAAGGGTCGATGTTTGAAACGGCATCCCTTGTAGAAGATTCCGTGGAACATTCCACCATGGAAGAGCCTTGTGTAACATCGATGGAATCTGGACAACATCCTCCCAACATCCGAGAGCCTGTCTCCATTGGTGGTCCAGGGCCTCCTGAACCGGTCTCATGCGAAACCTGCAATTTGGTATGAGGAATATGCACGAGGACATCATGCCCAGAAGGAATTTGTAAGAACGTACCGATGTTGTCTGTTTATCCAGGAAGCACGAGGTTGAGCGTAGAATCGCTGCTGGTATCGAACTCGGCGCCCAGGAAAAGAGCTGTCCTGCTGGGAACGGGGCAGGACTTCTTGTTGTTTATGGAGAAACCTAACCCTTTTAGGAGGTTGATCGTCCTTAAAACTGCTGAGTGAGCCCTTGCGGCGGAACATGCTTTTATCAACCAGTCGTCCAAGTATGGGAAGACTTCTGTTCCTGTCTTCCTGAGCTTTGCAGCTACTGTTCCAAGCCTTTTGTGAAAACTCTCGGTGCTGATTTTAGCCCAAACGGGAGCACTCGGAACTGAAAATGAAGCTCTCCCTCCGTGAACCTGAGGAACTGTCTGTGAGCTGGATGGATCGGTATATGGAAGTAAGCGTCCTCCAAGTCTGAAGTTGCCAAGAAGTCATTCTTGTTTAACCAAGGAAGCAGTCCTTGCAATGCTACCATCTTCAATGTTATGTGTTTGATATATTTGTTGAGCTCCCTCAGGTCCAATATGCGTCTCCAGTGACCGTTTTTCTTTCTGATGAGGAAGAAGCAGGAGTAGAAACCCTTTCGCCTCTAGGGGTACGGCACCAGCTCTACCACTGCTTTCTGGAGCAGTTTTTGAACTTCAGACATGGCTTGTTTTAACATGTGCACCCTGCGTGAAGATGGAGTCAGGGAAGGAGGTTGGGATAGAAATTCTAAGGTGTGACCCTCTCTGATCACCTGCAACACCCATTTGTCCGATGTAATTGACTGCCAGAGTTGGAAGAACTGGCTTACCCTTCCCCCAACCAGGGTGTGACGTTGAGGGGACAGAATGGGATAGTCAGTTTTGTGTGCCTTGTGACTTTCCCTGGGCGGAGCCACGTCTGCCTCTATGGGGGTATCTAAAAGGGGCAAAAAGTCTGACGGTCCTTATCCTTGTCCTTTAAAGAACTGATGGCTCGGGCCATGTCCGTGTCTGATTTGATTCCCTTCAGGGGGTCGTCTATTTTCTCCCCGAAGAGCTGTTGTCCATCAAATGGCATGTTCAATATCTGCGCTTGGACTTCAGGCCTGAAATTAGTAGCCTTCATCCAGGCCTGCCTTCTGAGTACTGTGCCATGGGCCATCTGTCTGAAGCCTGATTCGGCCACATCAACCGCTGAGTCGATCATATGATCAGAGGTTGCTTCACCATCGGCGATTCTCGATCTAGCCTCTTCCTGAAGCTCTGGTGGTAACTGCTTAGCCAATTTGGACATGCGTAGCCAAAGCTTGAGATCGTATCTCGCAGTCATGGCCACCGCATTACCCGCTCTGATGGTAAGTGACGCCAAAGCTGATACCTTCCTGCCCATGGCTTCTAGCTTACGCCCGTCTTTGTCCGGTGGTGCTGACAGCGGCGAAGCGGGATTGGCAAGCTTGTTCCTAGTCCGGTTTTGTATGACCTCTCAAGCAAAGCGGCGCAGACTCGGGCGCTTTATATTTCTTCTCTGGTCTGGACACCAGAGCCGGGGTAGACAAGGGCATAGATAAGATCTTGGATCCAGACTCCCAGACGGTGTTGAGTAGAGGAATGGTGGTAATCGTCCTCCTGCGTTTGTGCCTGTGCTCATAAAGCACCAATTTCTTTTCCTCTGATGTAACCTGAATTTGGAACAATTCTGCAGCCTTGCCTATTATGGTGTGGAAAGAAACCAGATCATCCAGAGTTGAATCATCTCCTGGGAATCTTTCCTCCTGGGCTTTTCGACAATGTACTCGTCCCACTCACTGGCTGCGTCAGGCTCCTGTGTAATTTCGCCTTCTTCTGGATCAGAGAATTCTCCAAAAGGATCCTACTGCCGATCCGAGACGGAGGTCGGCACCATTGTGGGATCCCTATCCGGAGATCGAGGTCTATGCGATGATGGTGGTGATGGGACCCTTTTTGGTGAAGCACTGCGAGTCCTGCTCCTAGACCTTCGAGGAGGCTCAGGTGATCGTGTCCTCTTCTGTGGTCTACCCCTATGAGGTGAACTTCTTGATGTGCCTGGAGTTGGAGACGTGTTTTTCCAATGGGTTTCCGGTTCTAAGGGATCAGACGGCCTGCTCTGCTCCCTTTGATGCCTGTAGAACTCATACATGATCCTCTGTACGGACAACATCAGTATCGGGTCATGAGGATAGTCGGCCTCTTCCATAGAGGGGTGCCAAGGGGGACTGTGCTGCTTAGGGGAAGGACAAGGTCGTTCTTCCACCACTTTTGCATCTGAAAATTCCTCCTGGAGAATTACATCAGGAAGCTCTGCCATGTCCCCCAAAGGAGAAACTTGTGCTACCATTGGTTCAGCAGCTTCAGCAGCCTCAAGGAAACGGTCCTCAATGACAGGAGTCACCCTGGCGTTGGAAGGCATCTCAGCTACAATTCCTCCGTGCTCGATGGTACTTTCGTCGACGAGCTTCCGCTGACGGTAGTTCCATCGACGAACGCGGCTTTGATGGTTTCTCCCCCGTTGACGAGTGTTCCGTCAATTAATGTGGTTTGGATGGTCGCTCCCCCGTCGACGAGTGCTCCGTGGATGAGCGTTTCGTGGAGTGCTTCGTAGCCGAATGGTGTGTTTCCTTCGTCAACGACTGTTTCCTGGACGATAAATCCGATGACGAAGATCTTGCCGTAGACTATGTCTTATGTGTAATCGTCGTCGATGAGGGTTTCGTCAACGGTGTGGCCGACGACAGGCATTTATCATTCACATCGCTCATCGACGGTTTCCTCGTCGACAAATGCCCCCCTCCGGGCATTTTGCAAACTCCTCCTTACCTTTGGAGGTAGATTTTGCTGATAAATGTAACTTTTTCTGGCTCCAGGAGTCCCGTGGAGGTAGAAAGGGTATTAACTCAAGCTTCCTCTTACTTTCGGCAATGGGATAGGAACTCCTTTCCACTGAAGAGGACCTTCTCTTCGAAGTTTGCCTCTCAGAGTGAATGCTGAATTGGACAGTAGCTGTTCTGACAGACTCTTCATCCGAAGATTGATCCTTGGCTTCCAGATCTAAAAGAAGTCTTCCTTGCCTCTCCTGAAGAGTCTTGTTGGAAAAAGTCTTGCAAATATTGCATTTCTGAATGTAATGCGGATACAAACAGTAAATGCAATGTTCATGGGGGTCCTTCATGTAGACTAACTTCTTCTTGCACCTCGTGCAGTCCCTCAACAGGGAAGGCTTCTTAACAGCCTGAGATGCAGCCATTCTGAAGAAAAGGTTTACATGCCGATTTTGGGTTAAAAACAAGAGATATTTGTCTCAAAAACACCTGAGACCAAAGCCCCTAAACAGGGGAACAAAGTGGAATATATTTGAAAAATATATTCCACACAAAAAGTAGAAAAAGAATTGAAGAGCTCGGAGAGCTTGAGGATTCCCTATGTCTGTTAGACTGCGGTGAAAAATCTGAAAATGGCTGCCGGGGGCGGAGCTTAAGCCCTGCCACCTCAATGGTTGGGGCCTTAAAGGACCAAAGCGAAGTGGAGTGACTACACAATAGAATGGCTCATAGGCCATAATGGGCTACGTACATGCATTGCTATGCAGCAATGTGTGTATATTAAAAAAAAATTGTAATCATTCTTTTTATCACTGAGGATTCCCAGTCTGACGATGGGGAATATTCAAGCATTTGAATCTATGAAAGATCCAATGCTGGAGAAGCATTACATGTTATTGCATCTGCCAAATCGTTCGCCGGAGCCACTGCGGAGTGAGGTACCTCCATGCACGGGGTTGAAATTTGCGAGATGTCATTCATTCTTTCATGCTGGATTTTTGACGTTGTTGGTGTTGCATCCTTAGACGTAGAAGCAGAATAGAAAAATCATATATCGGCAAAGGCAGTTTCTTTAGATTGATCTGCTAGAGTTCTGTTCCTAAAAGACACAGAAATCGGTGTAGAGCAAACTTGCGGATTACACAAGAGTATATGAAATTACATTTGTTTCTTTTTTGTACCAAAATCCAAGTTACACTCAAGGCGTGGCAGCGGCATGTTTGTCTGCAAAGTATACAAATTCTGCTTCATGCTCTTCAGAACACACACTCGTGAGGCATACAGCACTCGCAATCAAAGAGGAAGGAAAATACAAACCACAAGAAATTACCCTCAGCTAGATCTTAGAGAGCGGAAAGCACCTGCCCCGCACCGCGAAGCCGTGGCGAAGCTGCAAAGTGGTGCTTACCAGGTGCTTCCGCATGGTGCACACGCGATGGTGCCCGCATGGGCCCTTTTTTGAGCGTTGTCTGAAAAGGGGCAGGGCTTCACTTCCAATGAGTGTATTTAGGTCTAAATAACAAAAGAAAAAGAAGTATAAATACACCAGGCACTTATCTTACTTTCCACAGTGTCCACAAAGTCACAAAAGGTTTTGAAGGGGATCGCGGCACCAGAAATCGGAATCCAACGCTGCACTAGAGCAAAACAACTTGCAGGGAGTTCGATGCAAAGCAGTGTTTCTCAGGTACTTCAGTATGGCGCACGCGCGCTGGCCCCTTTTTCAGCATTCGTCTGAAAAGGGGAAGGGCTTCACTTCCAATGAGTGTATTTTGGTCAGAAATCAGAACCCAACACTGCAGTAGAGCAAAGCAACTTGCAGGGAGTTCGGTGCAAAGCGGTGCTTCCTAGGTGCTTCCGCTTGGTGCGCGATATTATTGCAGCTGAGTCCACAGCCAGGGCTGTAAGAAGGATGATGAACGCTCTCGGGATTACAAACACACTTGAGGATTACGGGTGGGTAACTAACCTGTACCAGAACCCTAATGTATTCACACACAGACTGTACAAGTAAGGTTGAACAATTGTGATTCAGTCATGTCGTCTTGTGCAACCTACATTGCCTTCCAACCATACTAACTGTGCCTTCCTGTGGTGGCTTGACCCTAGATGTCGGGGATGTGCCGCTTATCCTGGTGAGGGGATCGAGAGAGGCTTGCCCTACCAAATTAAGGCAACAAACAACAAAACTTAAAACACTTTAAAGACACTTCGTGCTGTGCCCCAGAGTGATGGTGATCAAGCAGGAGAAAACGGGGACTTTAATTTTCCAGTTTTCTTTTACATCAGATAAGGTTAAAATGAATAATAAAAGCAAGGCTCAAAACTGAAAGAGCTGTGTGCAACATTTCCTACACACAAGTGTTCAAAAAAGGGTCTAAGGAATGCATGATATCAAGAGTGACCACAGTTCAAGGGTGTTTATTAAACTTCAAAAAGGGTTTGAAAAACGCCTATCTAATCCTAACTCTAAAGATGGGAGCAAGATACGACCATCAAATAATAATAATGCAGTCCTAGTGGTGTCTTGTCAAAATAAAAGGGCCTATACTAATAAACCTATTGCCAATCCGTACCTCTAAATATAAATAGTGTGGGAAACAGTGTTACGAAAAAGAAAGACGTTTTCCCAAAATTATATGTCAGGGCGTTGGCCTCCCTTCCCCATGTTTTTTGCACGTTTGCAGTACACTCGAGCTTAGCACTGTCTCTAGCCTTTCGAGCACGAGGATATAATTCAATCATTAGCATCAGGGACTTCAGTGCACAATTCTTTTTGCCTATCAAAGTGTCTTCTTTCAGAGGGCCTGATGCGACAAACAAACAATTGGTTCTTTTCCTCTTAGGATTTCACAAACACTCAATTTCTCAGGCGATTCACTATTCACCTCCGATCCCCCTCAGCCGGGCTCAGATCCTCTTAACACAATACTTGTAGGATAGTCATACATCCAATTTCTCGGGTGATTCACGGTTCCCCCTGGATTCCCCTCAGCCGGGCTGAGATCCTCTTTAATACAATGTTCAATTAGTCTACCTCTGCCATTTAACTTTTTAACACAAACTTGCTTTAACCAAAAGCTCTCAGCTGATCTCCCTCCGCCGGGCTTGGTTCAACTTCATCTACTTTGTCATCAACTTTCTTTACGCTATTAACATCGAAGACTTTCGATTGTGCACAGAGTTTTGCTTGACCCATTGCAGGACCACTTCGATTCACAATTCTTTGTCACTTTTTCGCTTTTGCCACCTTCCACTTGGCTACCTCACAGAGACATTTTCAAATGAGCATGCACGTGGTGCCGGAACACTCTGTCTAAGGCATTTTATCTTGGCTTCAAAGTTCAATCACTCATCTGTTGTTCAATTTTGCTTGCGTTGATTATCACATACGCTTCATACACTGTTTGCTTCAGCATTCACTATATAATGTTGCAGCTTGCAACCTTGGCTTCAACACAGACTGGTGTGGTATCAGTCTCCCCAACTCACCGGCTGTGCTGACTTCACTGGCGCTTGTTTGTTGTAGGAGCCAAGGACAGTACCACGGCAGCAAACGATTCTCCCCGCCTTGACTATCGATGAGGGAGAGCCCCGGTTACCTCTGACACACAATGCAGGATTCTTCAGACTTGTTTCCTGTTCTTACGTTTTCTATTCTTGAAGGTTCATGAAAGTAAAAGTCCCTATTCGAAATGGTCAAGGGCACTCCCCTCCGACCCCCATCTTTTGACTTGTCTTAAACTACCATCTTGGAACTGCTGCTTTCTCGTGTGCTTTGCATCACTCAAAATGTGTTCTTGTTCTCCGCCTTTTATCCATATGGGGAAATGTAATGGAGGTCAGGTGTGTGTAATGGCCAGTAATTGCCTGACCCTACCTGACCATTGTATTGGCACATGTCAGGTATACAGCTCAGGTGTTAGTCCGTTTTCTCTTATAGTGAGCAGTCCAGGAGAAAGTGTTTGTGTTGCGGAAAGGCAGGGGGTTTGAGTTTCTAAGTATCCTACCTGGTAGGATGGGGTAAAGGTATTACTGGCAAGGGGATATCGCATCTCACCATCTGGTGTCCCACTCCCACTCCCCAAAGACCCCTCACCCAGGTGTTCCTTGCACACTGGTCCACCCCCAGGAACTGGATCCAAAAGCAATGGCTGTGTCCTGGCCACCTGGATGACAGATCCCCAGGGACTAGCGGGTGAGACACCGTCAGGTTTCTCACAAGGGGATCCCTAAATTACTGGGTAACCTGTACCAGAACCCTAATGTATTCACACACAGACTGTACAGGTAAGGTTGACTAATTGTGATTCAGTCATGTCGTCTTCTACAACCTACGTTGCCCTCCTACCATAATAACTGTGCCCTCCTGTGGTGTCTTGACACTGGATCTCTACGATGTGCTGCTTATCTAGGGTGAGGGGAAAGTGAGAGGCTTGCCCTACCACAATAATGCAACAAACAGCAAAGCTAAAAAAACTTTAAAGACAATTTGCGCTGTGCCCCAGAGTGATGGAGATCAAGCAGGAGAAAACAGTTACTTTAATTGTCCTGTTTTGTGACCTCACATACGGTTAAAATGAATAATAAAATGAAAGCTCAAAACTTAAGTAGCTGTGTTCGACATTTCCTACACACAAGTGTCCAAAAAGGGGGATCCCTAAATTACTGGAAAAACCCCAAGAATAGACATTGGCTGACCGGTTTCAGTGATGTATATGGGTGCAACCACTTTCTTCAGGGCCTATTGTGCCAGAATGGGCCTGAAACAAGAACTGCTGGGTAGGAGGTGAAGACTGCACCTGTAGTGGATGAAAACAGGGTAGGGGAGGGCGAGAAGAGACATGGATGGTATCATTACTATCCCCATGTAAACTTCTGCAAAGAATTGCTATATCATGCCCCCAAAGCCCAAGGTGCAGTGTATAGGTCCTTACCCCAATGTGGAGTCCCAAGTTGTACCTCAGGCCTCTTGGGGGATTTTTCCTCTTCATTAATGGACTAGTAATTAATCCATGCAGCCTATATGCAATACAATACTGCATTAGGATTGTTTGAGGGTAAACAACATTGCTTTCGGTTCGTTCATCATGCAAAGAAAACTCTTTGGTCTGAGGCCATGGCAGGAGGGGCGGGGAGGATTCATTCCTCCTGCGTGTCCCGCCGAGGGTCCCATTTCTTACCTCTAGGTAGGTCTTTATGTCAGTGCACCCAGTTCGGACAAGTGTGCACTTAGTTGCCTTTGTCTGTACTTATCCCTTCAGGATTCGGCTTCTTGTGTGCATGCGCAGAAGGGCCTCTAGGAATGTAGTGCAAAGGAAGGGTCTGATTTCTCATTTTCTTTTACCTATATATCTTTTGTGTGCTAGACCAACTATGCCGCCTAGGATAAAGATTGAAGCCAACTATTTAGCATATGCCAAGGATTTAGTAGTAAGGATCCTAGCAATCCCATTGATTCCAGGCCAGATGCACCACAGGGATGAGGGCCCACCACAGATGAGTGGAACGAATTGGAAGTTCTAATGAAACAACTTATTAGAACAGAACTCCACAGTGCAATGATGATCGAGTACTTAAGAGCACATGTAGCGCCCATGGGACTCAATCAGAATAGAACCGCAAATGTTCCTAGATCAGCTCCAGTTCTGTAAGGACTGGCGCTATATAGCGAATAAGTGCACCAGATATTGGCATGTACTGATCATAAGTACTGCTAAAATCATCTCGGAGAGACTGTGGAGGGAAATTGAAACTAACTCTATGCAGACAAAAGTACGGATAGCCAATTACAAGAAAAGCCTGAAGGATCTGAATGAGTATATGAAGGGCTTTAAGGAATTTCATTTAAATAAGAAGATCATTAAGCTAACAAATGATATTACTGCCTTTACCCACAAGAAAGTGTACCCATATACGACTAACACCTACTATGATGAACAGATTGCAGCAGACGGGAATAATACTGGGCATTCCATAAAAAATTAAAAAATAAAGAAAATTGACCAAACAGACCACGCCCGAGACCCAACAACTGGAACTTTTCTAGCGCCCGTTCCGATGACAGCAGACTGAGCACCTCTAGTACAACCACAATATCAGCAAACAAGGTTGATAGGAATGTAAGCTTTCAAGACATGATGACAATAGGAACCAGGGGCCTTTTTTTATACCACAGCCGAGGGAAAGGAAAAGGAAAAAACAGATGGCATAGCAAGTGGCAAGATTAGTCACCCAGGATAACCCACAGCAGAGGACGTGGGTGGAATCAACCGCAAAAACCGTGCTAGTGGAGACCCCCAGGGGTCACCCTGACCACATAGCAAGGGCCCCCTAGTCCAACCTCACACATTGTGAACTTGTCAGACCCGATCTTTAACCAGTACCAGATAGCCCTCTTGGAAATGGGGTTGCATTTCACACCCACAGCGACACATAACCCATTTCAAAACAGGATTGAAATCGCACAACTAGTGTGCCAGATTCGACTAAAACAGTTTTTTGAGGACAGAGCGACAGCATCTACTGGTGGCGCCCCCAACTTTAAGAAAAAATCATCTTGTCCGCCCACTATCGGGATAAGTATGGAATCCATTACTTTCGAAAAAGCCCTGATTAAGACAGTAGAAGAACTCGAAAGGGGATATACGCTGGGATTCACAAACTTCTCTGGCAGAGATTTTTTTTATTAAAACAATTTTTATTGGTTTCAACAAAGGCAGAGATAAAGTGGCACTGACTGGCAATGAAAACATCATTATAAAAACAGCATATAAAGGAGGAGCAACAGTAATAATGTACATGGCTGAATATCGGAAAATGGTCAAAGATCTGCTGGATGACCAAAGAAGCTACAGAATACTGGGGAGCTATTCAACAGCAAAGATCAGACAAATGATCACACCCACTCTGTACAAGACGCTCCTGGAGGGCTACATAAGAAACAAAGTGCATGAATTTCTAATCCCAGACACTCCTGAATGTCCTGCTTTTCATGCACTACCTAAAATACATAAGGACGTCAATCCACCACCGGGTAGGCCCATTGTCTCTGGCATTGGATCCATTCTAGAGCCGCTGTCATAGTTTGAGGACTATTTCCTGAAACCAGAGTTAATCAAGATGAAGTCCTTTCTGAAAGAGACTACATCCGTTCTATGCCTCACAAAAGATCTCTCTTTTGATACAACTCATCAAATACTAGTTACCATGGATATAGAATTGCTTTACACCAGGATTCCGTAGGCAGCTACACTCAGGGCAATCAACAGCAGACTACTCAGAGAGACAACCACCCATTGAGATCCCCGTCACCTTCATAATGCAACTGGCAGAAATTGCACCGACCCAGAATGACTTCATCTACAAGAAGGACTTTTTTGAGCAAATATCAGGTACAGCGATGGGTGCTACATTTGCCCCCAGTCTTGCCAATTTATATGTAGCAGATTTGGAAATCACGACAATCTATGACATTTACAACGCCTTTGCTGTTGATCTTCGAGGGCACTGACACCGACCTCGCTGAATTGATGACTTGGTTGAACTCGAGGAATGCATTCTTAAAGCTCACAGATACAAGAAGCCAATCAAAAGTGAATGTTTTGGGGCATAGTCCTCAGTGCACAAGACGGGAGAATTAAGAGCACTGTTTTTCACAAACCTACAGATAGCAACTCTTTACTGTTGTTTCAAAGCAACCAACCAAGGTGCCTATGAAAGAACCTTCCCTTTGGACAATTCCTCAGATATAGAAGGAACTGTACAGCTTTAAGTGACTTCAACCAGCAGTCAACCAACTTGGCACTGAAACTGAGGAGCCGGGGATATCCAAGGCGCACGGTGAAACATGCAAAAAAAATGGAAGAAACATCCTGCGAGACATTACCCTCGAACAACATGGGAGAAGACTCAATGTACCAGACACCATTGCAGCAGTCCTCAGTTTCTCTCCCCCTGGCAAACCAAATTAAAAAGGAAGTGATCAAACTGTGCCCGCTCCTGAATGTAGGCTCATCAAATATCAGACCACCTAGATTTGCGATGAAGCAGAGACAAAACCTCTGGGACTCACTGGTTAACATATACAAGGAAATAATGGACAGTTCAACCGGACACCCTATGAAATCAACCTGGTCCAGTAGGACATGCCCAATGTGGTCAATGCAGTGTGTGCCCACAAACCAAAAGGGGCACTTCCATAGACATAGGCTGGCGATACCCCTGGAATAAAAGGTTCTTCACAAATTACAACAGTAGCAATGTTATTTATATTATCACGTGTCCATGCAATTTAAGATACGTCGGAATGACAACTCAGCCAGTGAAGACATGCCTTGGGGAACACCAGTCCTGTATCCTGTATTAGGACAAAGAAAATAACTGCACCCCTTGTAGAGCATTTCTCAAGGGCCATGGTCCATCCGACTTCACCTGGACCATTATGGAAAAAATCCTAGTACCTCGAAGAAGAGGAGATCTAGATGTGTCACTGTTTAAAAGAGAACAACTGTGGATCTATCATATTTGCACTGACAGCACTGACCTTAATGAACACATGAATTGTTACGCTCACCTGGTATCCTCAGGGACGCCACCCAGCCCTGGTTGGATGATTTGCACTCTCAAACCCTCTCCCGGTCCCTTGGTAAGGCCTCTGGTTAAAGATGGGTCTGCAATATAGGAGAGCTGGATTCAATACCAAATAGCCTTTATGTTTTCCTACCTCCCTTGGCCTCAACTCCTTCCTCCGCTTGGGCCTTCTCCTTACCTTAATATTGTAAAAGGTGGATTCTCCGTCCTGCTCCTCGTGGCAGGGGCGTGTAGATGTGGGGGGCGAGCAGCGACCAAGTTACTTCACTGGTGCAAGCCCCCCTGTGGGAATCCAGGCATTCTGCGACTCCGTAGGGTTGCTGCTTTACAGTCTTTATATGCAGTTCTTATGTTCCTCTTAGTTCGAATAATAATGTCTTCCTTCTTTCCTTGTAGGTATGGAAAGGTATTTTGGTGTTGTCATGCAGTTTGAAGATGAGCATGGGCCGGTAGGCGAAAGCGCAGTGTGCGCGATACTGTCCGGTGACTAATGCGCAATGCACGGCGCTGTTTCGCCTTTTATATTGCTAACCTGTGTCTTTTCTCTCCTTGCAGGTTGCGATGTTACTCGCCGAGCGCCGTAATGTTCCAGCAATGATACTGACCAGGAGATGACTACCCAGGTAAGAATTGTGTGGCTTTCTTCATCCGGGAGGAAACGTGAGTAAACACTTATTAATGCTGTTTTTCTTTCTCCTCTTTTCAGGTTATGGTATTCCAGGATGCATGCGGTGCCGGATGGTGGAGTTCGTACCTTTAGGTGAGTGGAACTGAACTCAGCGATGGATTGAAGGCAGGATACTGTTCCAGGTAAGTCTCGTAGTGTTCTTTCTCTCTCTGCAGGTCCTTGATTTCAGGTAAGCTGGCATCAAAGAACTGGACACGGTGAGCGTTACGCTGCCCACAGCAGAATAACACAAAACATGTTCTGCTGTTTGGGAGCGGTTTAAATAAATAGTCTCAGGAAAAATAGTCCAGGTAAAATAGTCCCAGGCCTGCCACACCCAAAAGACTAGACCGCATAGCTCAGTTCCTTGTAACTGAGCTATGTGTGTGCCTCCATGTTGGCTGAACCCTACCAAGTTAAATAGTCCCAAGTAAATAGTCCCGTTCTAATGTTGGTCTTCATGATGGTTATGAGCCTGGCGCTAGAGGAGCCAGGACTGACTCCAAGAGAGTCTTGAATGAGGTTTTAAGTCCTTTGACCTGGCCCTAACTGGAAGGCTGACGTGCCAGTGAGGGCCAGGGCCAAGGGTCATGACAGCACTCCCCCACCCCCCAAGTCCCCTCTCACGGTGGCACTTCTGCCTGGTCCTGGTTTGGCTGGGTAATTCTGATGGAACTTTTTAATTAAGCGAGGTGCATGGATGTATTCACTAGGTTCCCATTATCTGTCTTGAGGGCCGTATCCCTTCCAATCAACTAAGTAGTATAGTTTGGATCTGGTGTATTTTGAGTCTAGGATATCCGTTACTTCAAACCCTGGTTCTCCGTCAACTAATACTGGTTTTGGTGGTGTTGTAACCCGAGTACCGGGTCGTACCGGTTTCAGGGGTGATACATGAAACATGTAACATGCAACGTGAGTATTGCTCGAGGGTTTGGTTTGTTCTTTCTGTTTGGCCTTCTGTTTGAGAATGGCGACTTGTGGATAGTCGAATGTCAATTTGGGCCATTGAACAGCATTTCCTCCAGAAGTTGGATACAAACTGACTACCTCGATCTGAGATAAAGACCGTTGGAAAGCCATGTAGCCGTACGATTTCCTCCCGGAATACTTTTGCTAAATTGGATGCATTTGGAAGACCCTTAAAAGGAATAAAGTGTGCCATTTTAGAGAACATGTCTACAACTACGAAGATGGTGTTGAATCCTTGACTGGGAGGTAGATCTGTAATGAAATCAAAGGACAGTGTGTGCCATGGTGTGGGAGGCATTTCCAATGGTTGGAGAAGACCAGCTGGTTTCTGCTTTTGGGACTTGTTTTGTGCACACACACTGCAAGATTGGATACATTGTATGATGTATTTACGCTATGTGGGCCACCAATAGTTTCGTTTTACTTTAGCTAGAGTTTTGGCAGTTCCAGGATGACCTTCAATCAGGGAGTCGTGATAACCAGAAATAACCTGCTCTTGTAAATCTTTACTTGGCAAGTATAGACGGTTTCTAAAATATGGTAACTGGTCTTTAAGGGTGTAATGTTCTCCTTGAGTACACCACTCTTGTGAGAAAGTGGGATCCATTAAGAGTTGGATCTTGTTTTGGAGTTCACCCTGTGTCAATGTTGTCTTAAGACCCAGGAGATTGTCTTCTGGAATGATGGGTACTGGATCTGGAGTTATGTATACCTTTTCATCAACACCCATGTGGGATAAGGCGTCAGCCTTTCCATTTCGGACTCCTGGCCGGTAGGTGATCACAGTCATATTCAGCGAAGAAAAGAGCCCACCGCAGTTGACGGGATGATTGAGCCTTTGCCGTTTTTAGGTATTGCAGGTTTCGATGATCAGTAATGACCGTGACAGTATGTCTAGCACCAAGGAGACAGTGTCGCCATGCCTTGAAAGCTGATTTTATAGCCAAGAGTTCTTTGTCTCTGATAGCATAGTTGAGTTCGGGAGGTGGCATTTTCATGACCAGAAGGCCATGGGGTGTAACTGGCCAGTACCTGGGTCCCTTTGTGAGAGATCAGCTTCCATAGCCATGCTAGAGGCATCTGTTTCAACTATATAAGGGAGGTCTGGGCGAGGATTTCATAGAACTGGAGCAGAAGTGAATTTTTTCTTAAGTTCTTGAAAGGCCTTCTCTGGTTCTTCGGTCCAATGGAAGTTTTTATTGTTTTTTCTCAATAGTGATGTAATTGGATCCACCATTTGGGAAAAATCTGGGATGAATCGGCGGTAAAAGTTTGCAAAGCCCAACACTCTGGATTCCTTTAAATGAAGTTGGTGACGGCCAGTTAAGAATGGCATCTACCTTGTGCCTATCCATTCTGATACCTTTTGGTGTGAGGATAAAACCGAGGAACTCCACTTCGGTGACATGAAAAGAGCATTTTACGAGTTTAGCATACTGTTTATGTTGGCAGAGTTTAGTAAGGACGGAGCAGACATGCCTGACATGGTCTTCTTTTGTAGCAGAATACACTAAGATGTCATCAATATAAACCAGGGCGGAAATGTCGATTAACTCCCGCAATGCATCATTCATAACGTACTGGAATGCAGCAGGAGCGTTGCAAAGTCCTAAAGGCATTACCTGGTATTCATACAAGTTGTATTTGGTACGAAAGGCGGTTTTCCATTGGTTTCCTTTCTTCACTCGAACAAGATGGTACGCCCCCCTAAGGTCCAGTTTGGTATAGATTTGAGCGTCTTTGACTTGATCCAATAATTCGGGACTAGGGGCAGTGGATAATGGTTTTTTACTGTGATCTGGTTTAATGCACGATAGTCGATGCAAGTCCTCAAATTTCCTTCCTTCTTTGGTACGAAGAATAAGGGACTGGCTGCAGGTGATTTAGATCAGCGGATAAATCCATTTGCCAGGTACTGATCAAGATAATATTTCAAATGGAGGTTTTCTGGTTCAGTAAGTGCATAGATACGACCACAAGGAATTTGTGCACCAGGTAAGAGGTCGATATGACAATCATAGGGCCTGTGCGGTGGTAAGAGTATTGGCTTGTTCTTTCTGGAACACGTCTTGAAAATCTTGGTATTCATTTGGTAGAGTACTAGTCACACCTAGTACAATCGCCGCCCTACTGGGAGTAGCAGATGTACATAAGTCTGTTTTCCCCTTTTCTTGGTAATAACAGGTGCAAGCACAATCATCGAAAAAGGCCAACTTCTTGGCAAGCCAATCTATTAGAGGGTTGTGAGCTACCAACCATGGCATCCCTAAGATTAGTCGAAACTGAGAAGCTTTGATGAGATCGAATGCAATAGATTCTCAGTGTCCATCCTGGCATAGTAGGGTTAGTGCTGCTGTGCATTTGGTTACTGGTCCGGAAGCTATTTCTGTCCCATCAACAGTAGTAACTTTTTCAGTAGTCGACTTAGAGCATAAGGGAAGCCCTATCTCTGCTGCCAGATCTTGGTCTACATAATTCCCAACTGCTCCGCTGTCTATGTATGCTTCGACAGCATGCATCCGAGACGGTTGTTGGTGATTGATCAAAATGACTGGTAATGCAAAGTTGAGGTCTGTGGCTCATCCTTCTCGCTCGACAAGCGGACCACTATGCTTGCCGGGCTTGGTAGTTTTCTGACTCCTTCTTATTATCTTCCTTCCCTGTGGCTCCATAGTTCTCCTTGGTTGTTTCACTGGACATTCTTTGAGGAAGTGGCCTGATTTTCCACAATATAAGCATAATTGCTGTTGCCTTCTCTTGTCTCTTTCAGTTTTAGTTAATGGGGGCCGTTCACCTCCGATTTGCATGGGTTCTACTGTGTTTTCCAATGTACATGGAACATTATCCTTTGACCGGACATACACAGCTCGAGTGTCTAACCTTATCCGGTCCGCTTTTCGGTCTTGTAATCTGTGATCTAATTGCACCACAAGGTTGATGAATTCTCCACAGTCTTTAGGTGGGTTAACCACTTGAGCAAGGACATCCTTTAGTTCCCCTCGTAGACCCCGATGAAATAGTGTGGTCCTTTTTTCCTCAGGCCACCCAGCTTCAACGACTAGTCTGTTAAATGTTGCTATACATGTAAGAAAGTCTTGACTTCCTTGACGGAGTGACAAAAGTTTGTTGTCCAATGCTTGGCCTTGGGTATGACGAGCAAAGAGTTTTTCCATTTCCATCTGGAAACCCCCAAAGTCATGTAACAACGGGTTATCCTGACTTACCAATGGTACCGACCAATCCGCAGCACTGCCACTCAGATATGACAAGACAAAAGGAACCTGCGCTTGGTCGTTAGCAAAAGCCCCAGGTCTGGAAAGGAAATGAAGACCACACTGGTTCATGAACGTTGCATACTTCTTGGGGTCCCCTGTAAATAGTTCAAGTGGAGCTAAAGGAACTGCCCCAGGAAGGGTTATTTGTACTGGATTGGTGGAAGAAGTTGGTACAGGTGCTGGTGGAATGTTACCAGGCAATGGGGTCTGTCCTGCCTATGATTGGAGCAATTGTCTACTTATTTCGTCGGTACGATCCTTAGTAACAATCAAATCCCTCCCAAGAGCGTTGGTTTCTTGCCTGGCTGAATGTACTTCAGTGCATAATTGTCCGAACAACTGAGCTAACTGGTCAGTCTCTGAAGTCTCCATGAGACTCAGGTGGATAATATTATTGAGTCTTTGCATTCTGTTACGCTCACCTAGTATCCACGGGGACACCACCCAGCCCTGGCTGGATGATTTGTACTCTCGAACCCTCTCCCGGTCCCTTGGTAAGGCCTCTGGTTAAAGATGGGTCTGCATTATAGGAGAGCTGGATTCAATACCAGATAGCCTTTATGTTTTCCCACCTCCCTTGGCCTCAACTCCTTCGTCCCCTTGGGCCTTCTCCTTACCTTAATATTGTAAAAGGTGGATTCTCCGTCCTGCTCCTCGTGGCAGGGGCGCGTACATGTGGGGGGCGAGAAGCGACCAAGTTACTTAGCTGGTGCAAGCCCCCCTGTGGGAATCCAGGCCTGTTGCGACTCTGTAGGTTTGCTGCTTTACAGTATTTATATGCAGTTCTTATGTTCCTCTTTGCTCGAATAATAATGTCTTGCTTCTTTCCTTTTAGGTATGGAAAGATATTTTTCTGTTGCCATGCAGTTTGAAGATGAGCATGGGCCGGCAGGCGAAAGCGCGGTATGCGCGATGCTGTCAGGTGAGTAATGCGCGATGTGCAGCGCAGTTTCGCCATTTATATTGCTAACCTGTGTCTTTTCTCTCCTTGCAGGTTGCGATGTTCCTCGCCGAGCGCTGTAATGTTCCAGCAATGATACTGACCAGGAGATGACTACCCAGGTAAGAATTGTGTGGCTTTCTTCATTCTGGAGGAAACGTGAGTAAACGCTTACTAATGCTGTCTTTCTTTCTCCTCTTTTCAGGTTATGGTATTCCAGGATGCATGCGGTTCCGGATGATGGAGTTCGTACCTTCAGGTGAGTGGAACTGAAGTCAGCGATGAATTGAAGACAGGATACTGTTCCAGGTAAGTTTCGTAGTGTTCTTTCTCTCTCTGCAGGTCCTTTGTTTCAGGTAAACTGGCATCAAAGAACTGGACGGAAGGTGAGCGTTACGCTGCCCACAGCAGAATAACGCAAAGCATGTTCTGCTGTTTGGGTGCGGTTTAAATAGTCTCAGGTAAAGTATTCCAGGTAAAATAGTCCCAGGCCTGACACACCCAAAGTAGTCCAGGTAAAGCAGTCCCAGGCCTGCCACACACAAAAGACTAGACAGCATAGCTCAGTTCCTTGTAACTGAGCTATGTGTGTGCCTCCATGTTGGCTGACCACCCCCCCACAAGTTAAATAGTCCCATTCTAATGTTGGTCTTCATGATGGTTATGAGCCTGGCGCCAGGACTGACTCCAAGAGAGTCTTGGATAAGGTTTTAAGGCCTTTGACCTGCCCTAACTGGAAGGCTGGCTTGCCAGTGAGGGCCGGGGGCAAGGGTCATGACAGCATTGGCAAACATTGGCAACTCTTTAGATCGACACAGGCGGTATAAAGGCTTCAATTTGAGAATTGATGGAACAATATTGAGCATGTTCAGCACACAACCATAACACATACTTCTCCATGTCCGTTGTGTATCTACCAGTACTACCACAGGTCAAAATGGGACCCACACCCTAATACACAGTGAATAGACTTCATCAGAAAAGAGAAATTAGGGGCAATTTGGATGCACAGTCCTAGTTTTCAGTGAACATACACGTGGACCACATCACAGTCAGCACGCAGTCATTGAGTAATCATAGGAAAACCATGACCACAATCTAGTTGACCCAGGACACCAGTACAAAGTCAGAGGGTAATCAAATGATAACCACAACAACCGTGAGCCCGGCTGGAATACTTTAGTAAATGATAACCATGACAACCGTGAGCTCGCCGGAATACTTTATTATACCGTAGGACGAGCAGTGCAAAAAGCTGGCACGAATGGATCAAATATAAATAACAGATGTTGAATCTAGATAAGCAATGAACGAACAAAACTTTATCTACCTAATATAAAATATATTTTTCTGATGGCCAACAGTAAACAGAATAATAAACATTAGAATCTGTGGGGCCGCGACCCGTATTCAACAGCATTGAATTCCGAGGAATTTGGCACTCTGATAGACAATGCACATTAAAAACACACTCCAACATGTAGGAATGAGACGTGCGCATGCGCGCAGGAAGCGGAATCCTGGAAGGGATAAGTATAGACCTAGGCAGCTAAGTGCTGACTTCTCCGAACTGTGCACAGCGACAAAAGACCTACTGAGAAGTAAGGAACAAGTTACTTACCTGTAACTGTTGTTCTCCAGCATGGGTCTGGCATGGATTCACATGCTCATGAATATTCCCCGTCGTCAGGCTGGGAATCCTCGGTAAAGAAAAAACCAGTATCAGTTTCGTTTCTGATCTGTCTTTCGTAGTAATAACCAATCACTGGTCTCTGCGTCATACTGACCACAGCCAATGACTGCCCTCTACCTAAGCACCGCCTCTGGCAGCCATCTTCAGATTTGGAAGCACGTGAAGTGGCAGTATGACCAAGTGAAGAGCCGCAGAGGGGTAGGCGGGAGGGTTCGCATGTGAATCCATGCCAGACCCATGCTGGAGAACAACAGTTACAGGTAAGTAACTTGTTCCTTCTCCAGCATGGGGTCTGGCATGGATTCACATGCTCATGAATAAAGAATACATAGCAGTACACACATGCACAACCACGGGAGGTGGCAAAGGCTCAACATTAAGCATCACATCAACTCAACATTAAGCATCTTACCTCCTCACCAGGCTCACCTCAGGCGAACAGGTTGCGCAGCACTGCTTGGCCGACCCTGGACTCCTCCCTGGAATCCCGGTCGACGCAGTAGAATTTCGTGAAGGTGTGCGTCGACCTCCACGTAGCAGCCCTGCATATGTCCAGCAGGGGCACACCAGATAGGAACGCCGTGGTAGCTGCGATCACTCTGGTGGAATGGGCTCTCGGACGGCCAGGCAGCGGTCGGTTTGCCAACCGGTGACAGCACATGATACAGCCGGAGAGCCATCTGGAGATGGAGGCCTTCGAGAGAGCCTTCCCCTGATTGACAGGTCCAAAGTTCACAAAGAGTTGTGACGTCTTCCGAAAACCCTTCGTGCGGTCCACGTAGAACTTCAGCGCTCTAGCTACATCCAGCGAGTGCAAAGTCCTCTCAGCCGGCGACGAAGGCGACGGGAAGAACACAGGTAACACCAAGGGTTCGTTGAGATGGAAGTCCGACGGTACCTTGGGCATGAAGGAGGGGTGCGTCCTGAGCACTACCCTCGTGTCGTGGAAAGTCAAGTACGGGGCCTTGCAGGAAAGGGCCTGGATCTCTCCCACTCGTCGTGCGGAGGTGATGGCCACAAGAAAAGCTGTTTTCCACGATAGAAACTTCAACGGGGCCGAGTGCAGAGGCTCGAACGGAGGTCCCATGAGCTTGGTCAGCACCACGTTGAGCTCCCACGCCGGGGCCGGAGCCTTCACCGGCGGGAACGATCTGAACAGTCCCTTCATGAACTCTTTCACCAGACGATGAGACCACAAGGACGTCCGGCCCGTGGTTCTGGTGTATCGGGAGATCGCAGCAAGATGAATCTTGATGGACGCATGTGCCAGACCAGCTTTGGCCAGCGTCAGCAGGTACGGCAGTACTTGGGGAGCCGTAATCCGTAGAGGGTTAATCTTCTGTGCGTGGCACCAGACAGAGAACCTCTTCCATTTGTGTCCATAGCATTTAAGAGTCGAGGACGCCCTGGCCTTTGCAAGAACCTCTCTGCAATCGGCCGGTATGTCGTATCCTCCAAACTCTAGTGCTGCAGGAGCCAGGCCTGCAAGTTCAGCGACTTCGGGTCGTGGTGGAGGATGGCGCCTCCTTCCCTGGAGAGTAGATCCGCGTCCGCCGGCAGCTTGATCGGCGGGGACGCTGACAAGTCCAGAAGGTCCGGGAACCATATCTGCCTCGGCCACGCAGGTGCGACGAGGATCATCCTGCACCGTGACCTCTTGAGCTGGTTGACGAGCCGGATTAGCAGAGGCAAGGGAGGGAACGCGTAGAGGAACAGGCCCTCCCAGGGGAACGAGAAAGCATCGCCCATGCTCCTCGTCTGGGGAAACCTGCTGGCGAACCTCCGGCACTTGGCGTTCGTCGCCGTCGCGAACAGGTCGATCTGGGGTGTGCCCCACCGTCGGAAGAGGCGATCCACCAGATCCTGCCGTAGTTCCCACTCGTGGCACGAGCGCAGCTCCCTGCTGAGTGAGTCGGCGATGGTGTTTTTTATCCCTGCCAGATGAAACGGCACCAGAAAAATCCCTTGGGCGACGGCCCAATGCCACAGGTCCTGCGCCTCCTTGGACAGCGCTGGGGACCTGGTTCCGCCCTGTTTCCTGATGTAAAACATGGTGGTGGTGTTGTCGGTGAAGATCCTCACCACCTTGCCCTTGAGGGACGGAAGGAAGGACCTGAGGGCCCAAAACACTGCACGGAGCTCCAGGACGTTGATATGTAGGGACTTCTCCGTCGGGAGCCAGAGTCCCCTTGCGTGCAGATTTTCGGTGTGCGCTCCCCACCCTTCCAGGGAGGCATCCGTGGTCACAGTCTCCTGGTGGGCTGGGGTCTGGAAGTCCATGCCCGCCGTCAGATGCGCGCGGGTGCCCCACCACCGTATCGCTCGTCGGAAACTCTCGTCGAGCTTGATCCTTTCCTCGAAGCTGCCCGTCGTCTGGATCCAGCGCGCATCCAGGAATTCTTGCAACGGGCGCATCCGGAGCCTGCACATGGGAATGAGGTAGATGCAGGAAGACATCATCCCGAGGAGGGACTTGATGGACCTCACTTTGGCCGCGTCGGCCACCAACATCCGTTGCACCTTGCCCAAGATGGTCCTGGTCCTCTCCTCCGACGGGGAGGCCAGAAGGGACACTGTGTCGAGCCTCGCTCCCAGAAACAGTGCGACTTGCGCGGGCACCAGGTGGGATTTGGCGTAGTTCACGGAGAATCCCAGGTCCGTGAGGAGTTGGACGGTCCTTGCCGTGTGGACCACGGCGAGCTCCCTCGTCTTGGCGCGGATGAGCCAGTCGTCCAGGTAGGGGTAGACGTGGATCCCCTCGCGGCGCAGCTGCGCCGCCACCGGTGCAAGGCACTTGGTGAATACCCTGGGTGCCGACCGTAGTCCGAAGGGAAGGGCTTTGAACTGGTAATGAAGCCCTTGGACCACGAATCTGAGGAATTTGCGGTGCCCCTTTAGGATGGGAATGTGGAAGTAGGCATCCTCCAAATCCAATGACGATAGGAAGTCTCCTTCCTCCAGCTGACCCAGGACGTGCTGGAGGGTGACCATCCGGAACTTCTGCGCCTTGATGAACTTGTTCAGACGTCGCAGGTCCAGGATGGGGCGCCATCCTCCCGTCTTCTTCTTCACGAGGAAGTATCTCGAGTAGACTCCGGAGCCCCGAAGCCTCTTTGGGACGAGTTCGATGGCGCCCTTTCTGAGCATCGCCTTTACCTCCAGGAGAAGTTGAGGGACGTGAAGTTCTTTCCTGGCCACGGGGGGGACGCGCGGGCACCTTCTTTGAAACTCGAGCGCGTGGCCCCGGGCCAGGGCGTCCAGCACCCAACGGTCGGTGGAGATGGACTCCCACACGCTGACGAAGCCCGCCAGCCGGCCTCCCACCGGGGTGCTTCGGTGGGGGCCCGACCCCAAGGCCGGTTCAATCCTGCTTGGACGCGGCCTTGCCGCCTTGACCTCCTTGGCGACGACGGCGGGGTCCGCTAGACTTGCCTCGTCCTCTGTAGGCCTCTTGCGACGACGAGCGGGCCGCTTGACGGTAGGAAGCGAAACCGCCGCCGGAACCTTTGGAGGCGCCCTTGCCTCCGCCGCTCCGAAAGGGCGTCCGTCGTTGCAGGACTCCAAGGGCCCGGGCCGTCTCAGTATCCGCCTTGATGGCCTGAAGGGAATCGTCCACTGTCTTCCCAAACAGGTTGTTCCCGTCGAAGGGCATGTCCAGGACTCTGGTCTGGACGTCCTGCCGGAAGTCCGTAGCTTTGAGCCATCCACGACGTCGAAGGCAAACACCGTTGCCCAGCTGGCGGAATCCAGTGTCGGCGATGTCCGTCGCCACGGTGATGGCGTGGTCCGAGGCCACCTCACCTTCCTGCAGGATCTCAAGGGCCTCCGCCCTCTTGTCGTCCGGCAGAAAATCCAGCAGAGGAGCCATCTTGTACCAGAGCTCCCTGTCGTAGCGGGCCACGATAGCCAAGGCGTTGGCCGCTTTAATCGTCGTCGCTGCCGACGAGATGACTCTACGCCCCATAGTGTCCAATTTCTTTCCCTCGCCGTCCGGCGGGGAAGTCGATGTGGAGGCCGCACCCCCCCCCCGCTTTCTTCCTGGCTGCCGCGGAGACGACGGAGTCCGGGGTAGGCTGCGCCCGGAGGCATAGGGGGGCCGTGTCCGGGACCCGGTACTTTTTCTCGTACCGGTCTCTTCTAGCTGGCGTCGTAGAAGGGTTCTTGAGGAGGGAAAGGCCCTCATCCCAAATGTCGTCCAACAGAGGCACTGCGAGGACCGTCTTCCTCTTGGCCTCGCGCCGCTGATAAAGGAAGCCTTCCTTTTTCTTCTCCTCAGGGCAGAGTTGGAAAAGCTCGGAAGCCCTGGAGATCATGGAGTGGAAAGATCCGATCTCGTCGGGCGGAGAGGCCCTGGTGGGAGGCGACGACGGAAAATCCTCGTCGTATGCCTCGTCGTCCGTACCCGTTGCTGCCGTGTCAGTCCCCGTATCATCCCCTCGGGTGGACGGGGAGGAGGGCTGGAAGGGGCGCGACGGTTGAAAAGGAGGTGGTGGATGGATCCTTCTTTTCTTGGTAGGGGGAACACCAGAAGGTCCCGGTTCTGGATCCCCCGACGGGAGAGGTTCCTCCGTCGGTAACGGTAGCCTCGTCCTTATCTCGGAGCATAAGGACTGTATGGCCAACAAAATGGCCGCCGAGTTGTCTTGCGGCGCTGGCAGAGGGGAATCCGACGGGCGAGCAGGGGCCCCGTCGGTATCCTCGACGATGTCGTCGTCGTCACCTGCGTCGGGGTCCATTCCGACGGGCTGGCCTTCTTCCACGCCTAGGCCGTGGCTTAAGACCTCGATCAGTTCCTCTTCTGAGGTTGAGGCCGACTCTACGACGACGCCCTGCCCCCCCTTCTTCTTCCCCACGGAGGGTTTCACGGGGGTCCTATCGATGGGCACAAAGGAAGACTCCCTCCGAGGAGGCAGGGAGATTCTGGGCCCTGAGGTCGCCACCACTGGTGCAGCCACCACAGGCTGAGCCAGGGCCGCCGCGACTGTTTCGATAGAGGGCTTGGTCGGATGGATCAAGGCCTTCACCACCTTAGGTGCGCTCACCGCCTTATCCTTGAGGGAGGGGGCACTGCCACGCTCCTCCTCTGCCTTAGAGCTCGACCGGGGCCTCTCCAGGAGCTTCGCCGGGTGCTCGGCCTTCCTCTTACCCGACCCAGAGCGTTGGCTCGTGGTTGATGGTGCCGGGGAGGGTGCGCCCTGCCTGGCGCCCGCAGAGCCCGACCGTTCGGCGCTCCCGGTGCCAGCGGACTCGCGGTGCTTGGCCTTATGTTGGGCCCCCGTCGCCGGGGCGCCCTCAAAGGTCTTAGAAGACCGCTCGGATTTCTTCTTCTTCTCGCCAGACGGGCTCTTACCCTCCAGCCAGTTGGCGAGACGTTGATGGCGGTCCTTCATGGTCCGTTCCGACATGTTGCCGCAAAACGCACAGTCCTTCTCCACGTGCGTCTTGTCCTCATGAAGGCAGTAAAGGCAGAAAGAGTGTTCGTCCTCCTTGAAGACGTTCTGCAGCTGGCATCCAGGGCAGACCCTGAACAGCTTTCCGGGCGTCGAGCTTCCCTTCTCCTGGGCCATCTCCGAGACAGGGCCTGAGAAGCTTCTGGAGTCCTCCGAAGTGTAGCTCGACGAAATCTTCACCCTTGAGGGGCACAGATGAATCCGACACGGGTCCCCGTTGATCGGATGTAGGATCGGTGGAGCTTGAGGCTCTTTTGACCGAAAGAATCGAAGTTTTTGTAAAAAGCGCGAAAAAATAGCACTAACGCTCGAGAGCAATAGCACGAGGATCCCAACACATGAACGTGCGGTAAAAATCTGAAGATGGCTGCCAGAGGCGGTGCTTAGGTAGAGGGCAGTCATTGGCTGTGGTCAGTATGACGCAGAGACCAGTGATTGGTTATTACTACGAAAGACAGATCAGAAACGAAACTGATACTGGTTTTTTCTTTACCGAGGATTCCCAGCCTGACGACGGGGAATATTCATGAGCATGTGAATCCATGCCAGACCCCATGCTGGAGAAGAAGTGGGTCCCTCGGCGGGACACTCAAGAGGAATGAATCCTCCGTGCCCCTCCTGCCAAGGCCTCAGACCAAACAGTTTTCTTTGCATGATGAACAAACCGAAAGAAATGTTGTTTACCCTCAAACAATCCTAATGCAGTATTGTATTGCTTATAGGTTGCATGAATTATTTACTAGTACATTACTGAAGAGGGAAAATCCCCCAAGAGGGCTGAGGTACGACTTGGGACTACATATTGGGGTCAGGACCTATACAAAGCACTTTGGGCTTTGGGGCATGATATAGCAATTATTTGCAGAAGTTTACATGGGGATAGTATTATTAGCATCCATGTCTCTTTTCCCCGCCTCCCCACCCTGTTTTCTTCCACTACAGGTGCAGTAGTCTCCTACCGAGCAGTTCTTGTTTCGGTGCCCATTCTGGCACTATAGGCCCTGAAGAAAGTGGTTGCACCCATATACACCACTGAAACTGGTCAGCCAATGTGTGTTCTTGGGGTTTTCGCAGTAATTTAGGGATTCCCCTTTTTTGAACACTTGTGTGTAGCAAATGTTGAACACAGCCATTTAAGTTTTGAGCCTTGCTTTTATTATTAATTTGAACCTTATCTGAGGTAGAAAAACAAAAACAGGAAATTAAAGTAACCGCTTTCTCCTACTTGATCTCCATCGGTCTGGGGCACAGCGCGAAGTGTCTTAAATTTTTGTATAATTATTTTATTGAGCGTTGGTTAAAAGAAAAAACATTATACACACACACATTCTAAAATACATTAGCAATCACTTTAATTTATCCAATTAATTACATCAATCAAAATCAAAAATATCAAATTCATTAAAACATAACTTTATAATGATTTCATTTAATCCGTATAATACATAAAATATCCTACACAATAAATCATTCAATAATATAAACATTAGCACAATTTCTCTACAACCATAAATTAGTGTCCCAACAATAATTTAACAGCTTCATTCCAAACATAGTAGTCTACCCCAGTAATTACCAATGAGGTAGCGCCATATACAGTACTCCAAAATTGATCTAACTGTATATTTTCAATCTTAGCAACCATAGATGAATAAACCTTCTGATATTGTATTTCCAACGCGGAACACTGGGTTAACATGTGACGATTTGTTTCCAAAGCGACATGACACACTCTACATATGCGTTCCACATATGGAAAATCATACCATCCTCCCACATACTCATCGGTTGGCAAAATGTTTAATCGTAGGTAGATAATGACTTTCCTTATTTTAGGATTACATGGCTTCAACAGGTAAGAACACAAGCCCTTTAAAGCAAACCCCTGTTGTGTTTATTCATAATAAAGTCTTTTGTTTTGTAATTTTTCCATAGAATCAACTCTATCCCATGCCAAGATCTTCTACTTAAGTACACTTGTATAATCTGGCCTTTCATGAATGGTGTCCATTATGAAGTTAATATTGTCACAATAAGACAGAACAGAATTTTCCAATGTTCTCAAGAATTTGTTTAACAGGTACATAATCTGTCCGCCACAAGACCCATTAATGTATTATCATCTGGTAATCGAATCAATAAGGCACAATATAGTTTACACCTCTTCAATAACCACTGAGCCTAAAAAGAATGTGGCCTAGTTCATAATGTAACGATTCAACTGGAGTAGCTTTGGGTACCTTTAATATAGATCTGAGTATCTTACCCTCAAATCTATCTAGCAAACACATATATGCCTCTGGCAACAGTTCCAGGACAAAGGTGAATGCTGGCATTATACTTGTTTGGTAGATCTTTATCAGACCTATGATGCTCTCCTGAATTTTCCACAAACCGCTTGATTAGTAGCCATCTATTCAGTATATGGACTGATATATGGTCACCATAACATGAGCACGTCTGTGATATGATAATAGGTAAGCCCAAATAGGTATAACAACCTGCAATTTCAAGTTTAATATCATTCAATTTCCGCACAAATTAACCATTATATCTCAGTCTGCTGCCTACTACCATAACTTTGGTTTTAACGTCTTAATAGAGAGATTATTGATGTTTGCTTATATAGCCAGGGCGTTGATAGAACTATGCAAATCGACCGGTGTGAAGTCCATAAGTATAGTGTCATCAGTGTGCATCAGCCAAGGTATTAAATTACTACCAATATGAGGAGCAACATTTCTTACATCCCCCAAATGCTTATCCAAGTCAGAATTATATAGATTATACAACAGGGGTGCAAATATGCACCCCTGTTTTAAGCCAATTTTAGTTTTCAGTTGGCGAGATAGACTTCTATCTTGTGACAGCTATATTGACACTACCGTATCATTATAGAAAGCCCTGACAAAATGTAGAACTACATGGTCAATACCCCATTGTGATAACTTGTGCCAAAGCTTTGGATGAGATAGCGTCAAAAGCTCTAGAAGAATTAACAAAACATAAATAGTGCTTACGCTTGCGACGAATTGTGTTGGTAAACAAATACTGTAAAGCACAGTTGTTATGAGATGTACTATAACCGCTTCTAAAGCCAGTTTGAAATGTATGTATGAGTCCCGTAGCCTCTGGCCATATATTAATCTTTTTTTAACAATAATGTTGCAAATATCTTGGCACTGGTATCAGTCATAGCAGGAGCCGATAGTTGGAGGGGTCATCTCAGGAATCCTGCCAGATGACACTATCTTACCGAAGCACACAGCCAAGATCACAGCCCATTTAGATGGATTAGTTTTAAATACAACATTTGGCATGGTGTCAAAGCCCGGGAGCCCTAGAGCTTTTGAGGTTCTTAATTACCAATTAAATATCGTCTACTTCGAATCCCTTTAAGATTCTCCAATCCCCAAGGCAAACAGGAATGAACAATTCAGTTAGTGATGGGTCATGCAATAGATGCCCCATATACCCCATATATAATAACCAAGATCTCACTCCCGCATAGAGTCACAGCTCCACCTCACTGATGAGGCCCAACAAGGCTGAAACATGTGTATGGGGTTGCTGTTGGTACTCATGTTCAAAGCAGGTTTGCCTGGCATTTCGGTGCTGGACTGCCCTTGTGGGCAGGACAAAGACTGATAAGCAAATGGATATTCCTCCTTTGTGAAAAGTACAGGGAGCAAATAACAATGGCTGCGGACTCTCAAAGTGGGTAAAAACCACTGAATAGGTTATCATGCCGTGTTCTTTCGAAAGAGGGGCGCCTGCTACCATTTTTGTATTTTTGAAAGGAACTTGGGGTTGGTCACCCTAAGTTACCTAAGGGGATCAGACGTGGAATCCCTGCTCACTGTGATCAGAGAGACACAGCTCCACCTCACTGATGAGTCCCAACAAGACTGAAACACGTGCATGGGGTTGCTGTTGGTACTCTTGTTCAAAGCAGGTTTGCCTGGCATTTCGGTGCTGGACTGCCCTTGTGGCCAGGACAAAAACTGATATGCAAATGGATATTCCTCCTTTGTGAAAAGTATAGTGAGCAAAAAGCGATGGCTGCTGACTCTCAAAGTGGGTAAAAACCACTGAACAGGTTATCATGCCGTGTTCTTTCGAGAGAGGGGCGCCTGCTACCTTTTTTGTAATATTCAAATCCTACTGGAGTGAGTTGTCAGACCTGAGAGAACAAGCTTTTCAGACTGGTAAACAACCTTTACAAAACAAGATTATAAAAAGAGGATGTACCCTGCGAAGACTTGTATGCACCAATCGCTGCTAAGTATGTGGGGCAGGAACCCAGTCTTATTCCTGGATGGGTATGAGGCAAAAAAGCACCTTGTCAGGAGAAGCTTGAAGTGGGTTTCTCTTACCCTTAAACATCCAAAGTAATTTACCTATGTGTATTGTACACTTTGATAGTGTACAGACCTTATGTCGGTTATGGTATATTGAGTTTTCTAAACTATGCCAATCACCACCAAAGTGATACAACCACACTAATGTTTATCCAGGAGGTGGAGTATTGTGCCTCCACCAGAGGTATCAAGCATTAGCCTGAAAGCAAATAGAAAAGGGCACCAACGAAGGGGAAAGGGAAAATGGTGACAACATTCAAATGCCCTTGAATAATATTTACAGATAAGAAAGGGAATGAGAAGTAGGGATATAGTCTGTGATCAAAGCACAGGACTATTAAAAAAAGAGCAAATGCTTAATGGTCCTGTGAACATGCATATACCTATGTGGGCAGTTGCTAGAACGTACAGGGAAGTACAGAAATTAGTCAGTGAGTAGGTGGATGATAGGCTAGATATGGGCTTTATCATACACTTGAAGCAATTAAACAGTTTGTTATGCATTACTGCAGCCTGACAAACCCATAAGAGATAAATCTTGGATTGTGCAGCCCTCTGCCAGAGGTGACAGAGCCCAGAGTGGATTGTGTGCCAGGAGAATGAGATGGGCACACAAGGGGAAGGGAAATTGGGTATAGGGGACATCTCCCAGAGTGCCATAGGCTCGCTAGAATGCCATACTAGCAAGTCCAAAATCAAAGGATGGGTACAGTCAGAGTGAATGGTGTAATATTCTAAAAATGTACTATATAGTCTATTATTTTCTTTGTAAATTGCACATGCCTAACTCATGCAACGTAATGACATTTTACAGGCATATATCATGCTTAAGCTTGAAAAAGGTTTTGTGAGTTTGCCACTTTGTCTTTTTTGTGATTCAGAAAACCCTCACGAGACTCGAGTGTGGCTACTTTGTTATTCAGTCTTTGACTGGGTACCTTTTTGTACATGCATCAAAAAGAATGATTCCCAAAGACCGTCTCTATAGATTCCCCAACCCCCCCCCCCCGCACCATGAATTGGCACCTGTGGGAACCAGGAAGTCGCTGCATCGGTGAGTGGGATTTAGAGACGGTAGGTATGTAAGGGGGCTGAAGGGTGCAAGGGGGGTGTGGAGGGACCGGGTGGGGATCGGTGGGCAGGGTGAGATTGCTGTGACACCATGGGAACAGGGGTATTTGGTGGGTGGGGAAGCAACTTACAGGATGTTTATAAGGTTGGAACCTCCCGCCCATTGGAGAAGGATAACGCTGGGTGGGTGAGGGTAGTTCAGGGGTTAAACCCTCCCCCCTCCCCGATGATTGGATAATCTTGCCTGCTGGGGGCTGCTCCAGTGTGGCCTAAAAAGTAAGTCTTTCTTTGGAACCATCTCCAATGACCAGGCTGATAACACCTACCTGTGGGTAGAAGTTGTGAAGACATCACAGTTTCAGTAATCCACTGACTAGACTAAAGGATTCAACATCTAAAGACACAAATATTTCAAAAGGCGCGCAACACAAAATCTACGACGACAATGTTCCGCCAACAAACTGCTAATGAAAATGGAAGCCTGATATTTTACACAGAGAAACTTGAAATAAAAATCGATTTAAGTACAATTAGGAAGTAAAAGTATTTTACACAGCATTACCAAACCAAACGGCAGCCCAAAACACTGGATCTTTACATGCACAATCTGACCTAACAACTCCCTCTAGTCTTTTCTCACGTTACATTTATACAGTACCTTGTTTAGTCTATCCATTGCAGCACAATTGCTTGAACAAATGACTTCATCAGGTGAATCTAGAGCAAAAACTGAAATGTAAAATGTAATTTTTAACATGGTTTTAAAACTTATCTACATTGCAAAGAACATATCAGTATTTGAATGTATACACATACATATATATTGCTATAGTTAAGGTGAAGCCTGTGTTTGTAGACTTTTCCCAACAGTCTATTGCTAATCTCTTCTTACTTGCTGGATGGATTCAGATGAAATGTTCCCCAAAAACGTTTGTCATGGGTCCCCCAAACTGGACATTTTTAGAACAATTTATTAAAAGATGAAAAAGTTATTAAGAAGACAAAAATAAAGCTGTTGTGGGCCGAGTCACAATCATTTTCTCACATAGAAAAAGTGCATTGATTGAACACCTGTAGCTCAAAAACAGCTAGATGAATTTGTATGAAATAAGAAACAACTTTCCTTTGTTGGTATAGGGCAAATGCGTCCAGTAGTTTTTTAAATGTTTAATTGAGAAAGGGGGTGCCCTCTGCTCCCAAATAACATTTATAAATCTCCTGTGGTGCTTTGCAGCAGAGAGGCTTTTCAAAATTCTATTGCTAATAACTTTTGACTCGCCGAATGGATTTGGATGACATTTTCCAAAAGAAAAGTTTGTCATGCCACCCTCCCCCATGGCCCCCTAATTGGAAATGTTGGCAAAAAATGTGTTAGACGATGAGGAGGGGGAAAGAGGACACCATGTGAAGTTGGGGTTGAGCTGGGTAGCCAGTTACAAGTAGCACATGTTTGCCTTATCGAGGGAATACCAGAGTAGTCTTGCAAGTTTACTGCAATGTCGCATGACACTATCGGGAAAGGAACTGCGTCCCACGAACCCAAGAGTGATAGGGGATAATGGGTGTGAGGAATTTGACCATCCCCACAGTGGATGTGCGCTTGCCTGGGCTTTTTTTAAATTGAATGATGGTAGATCAACCTCCTGAAAATGTGTGGGGCTAATCCAAACACATTTTCCTATGTTCACCACACGACAATACCTATTTTGACATGAAAAACTGGCCCACTCCAGCATTTTCTGTTTTTGGTTCGGCCCTGGGCCTATTGCTGTATAGGCCAGTCCGGACCTGCCAGAAGGCCTCTGAACTGGAAACCAAGGACAAGGTAGCAACCTGTAACACACTCCTCAGCTTTGGGCCGTCTGCCTTAAAGGACGACACAAGCCCAGTGAAGAAGCTAGGAGAAGTGCATCGACAAGCAGCTACGGACATCTGACTTAAACGACATTTTCGAGCCAGTCTAGTTCCTCGAGCTGCAACCATCTGCAATGCTGACCGTTGTTACTTTGCAGTCGCTTAAGGACATCTGAGACGTCTTACCAGTGTTTCAGAACCGCTGACCAGCACTGAGACTATTCCTGACCCTGAGCTGCCCTGTAGGCCAGCCTGCGGCTGTTTGTCCTACTTCCCTCGACGAACTGTCTTGCCGCCTGATACCCGCAGTTGACTCCCATCTTTAACCTTGAACTGTTGTGATTATTTACTATACCAACTACCGTTCTGTCATGCCGAGTGCATCCCTTTTCCTTCTTTGAAACTGTCCTCTGCATTCCTTTAAAGGGTGGGTTGCATTTCGTAGTGTTGCTAGAACTGTTTGTTGTGATAATAAAAAAGTAGATATTTGTATACAACCTTGATTGGGCAGTCCCTTTCATTACTGGGTAATAATTGTATTTTCTCTGTGTTTCAATTAACCAACGATTCACAACCTTTTGGAGACAGGCCTGCCATTCTGTCCACGTTACTAAAATTGGACAAGGAGGTTTATAATTTGCTTGTGTTTCCAATCTGTTCGGATACATTCTGGCATACTAGGGGGCTGATTGATAGTTTAGAAACTGAAACCGATATTCACCCCTGGACCACTGGTGCCCCGAAAACTGATTAGTCACAATGGAATAGGGTCAGGGACATAAAAGGCAATTGAAGGGTGTGGGGGAAAAAAGAAAAGAGGAGGAGACACATGGTGAGTGTCTAAGAGGAAGGGCACACATTTTTAATGTTCAGGTGTTTTTCAGACATACTATTGGGGGATCAGATTCAAGACCCTCTGCATCATCCACAAGGCTTTCTGGGGCCTGGGACCCCACCACATCCAACTCTCCCTAAATACCTCCCTGCTAGAGCCCTTCGGTCTGATAGCTCCAACTATCTGCGAATCAGACGCTTCTCTAAGCAAAGAGTGGGGGGTAGATGAATCTTCTCCGTAGGAGCTTCCCTCTAGAATTGTTTACCTGCCACTCTCAGGCTTGAGCCGGATCGCCTTAAGTTCTGGAAGCTCCTCAAGACACTCCTTTTCTCCTCCTCCCTCACGGTGCCCATTCCCTGCTAAGACCCTCTTCTGCCTCATTGACTGGCTGCCTGGTTCACTCAGAGTACTACAGGGCTCCAGGCCCCCTTACCCAGTCCACCCCCTCGCCTTCACTTACCTGCATTCCCTGGCACTTGCCTTCTGGCCTCCCCTTTGCACTTGCCCCTCGCCTCTTCACCCTTTCCCTTCCCACCTTAAGCATTTAGTTTTTTTTACACAGGCCTACACTTGCCCCGCCCCCACCCCTTGCACTTCTTGCTCTGCACTTGCAAAATCCGAATGTCACAAGGCCTGGTAGGACCGTTATTGTATCTTTCTTCAGTGTTCTCCCCACACCCTTTTTGTCTTGTGGCACCTTGAAATACCATGTGTTGTATTGGGGCCTTACAAATATCCAATAAAATAAATCTCACAAGATTAGCACTGCAATGTCACAAGCCGTGATTGGAAAATAAACTGTCACACAAACTGAAGAGTTATAGGAGGCTTTGGTAGAGGGATGGTGGGGGAGTAATGAGGCGATTAGGGGGACCAGGAAAAGAGGATGGGGACACATTGTGGAAAAAAATGGGGTGTGCCTGTGAGGACGGGGAAGGCGTTCCTTTTTTACTGTTTCTATCTGATATGGGAATCGGAAATTATTTCTGGGAAATTATCACCAGCATAGGGAGTGGAACACAATATTTTACACATGCAGAGATCATATCAACTTGGCAGCAGCAATGGGTCTTTGGGAAAAAAGGATTGGTACAGTGGCCACAGCCCATGGCTAGTGGGCCCCAAAGATACTTACAGGTGCAACATGTATAGTGGCCATGGTCAGTGGGACACGAAGAAACTATAGTAAAACAAAACCCTTGAAACTAGGTGAAAAAAGATTAGTTAAGGGAGAGTTAAGGTGATCAGATGTAACGCAACAAAACCCTTGAAATTCAACTGATGTTGGAAGTGATGACCATCTTAATTGAGAGTCGTCCCCCCGTAGACCTCCCTATGATGTAATTGTGTATGTCATTGTGAATCCCTTCTGTTATATTATGTATGTGCTCCTGGGCTTTGCAATGGGCGACACCACGTTAAGATGGTCAACACTTCTCACTTCCACTGCATTTCAAGGGTTATATGTTGTGTTAAATCTGACCACTTTAACTCTCGCTTAACTAAAGTTTAGTCACTGAATAATATTTACGTGTGTGTGTGTGTGTGTGTACAAATTCAGTGAATAAACCTTGTTAAAGCTATGTTAGGGTTGAAGGTCAACAAGAATTTTTTTTAAATGGTCACCCGTATCTTAAAACTATCACATCGATCACTGCCATGCACCAGATTTCACTTAAAAAAATAAATAATATGTAATAGTATATCTCCATTACCCACAAGGCATGGCATGCTGGCAGAGGCAGACTCTACAACTCTGCCCTGTGAACACCACTCCTCCTACACTCAGGAGACCCACTGGAAAAGTGTCTTCTTTGACTGGCTCAAGACAATTAACCCTGCCCCAGTGACTCCACTTTGGCTGCGCCAGGATCCACCAAGCTACACTTTGCTAGCCTGCACCCATGACCAGTGAAGAGCTTTTGCCTCTCCTCAGACAACCTCATAAACCCTCTGATGGGCCCATCGGGCATGGTGGCTAAGGGAGTCCTGGGGCAGGGCCAAAGGTAAATCCCCAGTCCCAATGGCAATTTAGTGGGCAGAGTGTCCTCTCTGGAGGACTGAAGGGGTTATGGTCATGGTCAGGGGCCACTGTGCCCCCCGGAATGGTGTCTGTCCATGCTTATGAACACCTTCAGCCTCCCAGGGTAACCACTATTCACCCTAAATTTCCTGTGGGCTGGGGGCCTTTGGCCCTGCTTGAGACCCCCTGAACCACTCATTAAGGCATGTCCTGCTGCCATGACCTCTTGCTGTTTTGAAAGGGGCCTTTTGGGCTGCCCCATGTACCCGTAGACTACCACTTGGGCTCTTTGGCAGAGGTGTTGCTGGGGGGGTGGGGGTGAAGGGGCCATAGCTCCGGGTCTTTTGGTTGTAGCGCCGGATAGAAGCTCTGGAGCTACAACCAAAAGGCTAGCTAGCTCCAAGTCCTGACATAAGCGTAGCCCCAGATCCTTTCCAGACATAGCAACACCCCTGCTCCTTGGGCTTCATGATTTAACTGGACAGCCAGAACCTTTGGCCCTATGGTCGGGCATGGCTCACAGACATCCGGGCCCACCCAACATATTGGGTAGCCAGTGAAAACCTCGCTGAAAAAAACAGTGCACAAATAAAAGCTGTTGATTTAACAGCGGATAAATGTATTGTTGCTTTGTACTTTCATTGGCAATATAAAATCGAATGTTGAAACACATGTCCATGCATAAACAAAGACTTCAACCTGCACATTAAAATGGAATATTTTGGGTACCAAGTACTGGAGGCACAACACACGTTAACATACATTCTCTAAATATTTTAAGTTAAAAGCAACACTGAAGATATTTCAATGCTTCTACCATTCCAGAGTTTACTGCACAGTGCTTTATTTCCAAACCTGCAATTCAGCCTATGTGGCTGGCTTCAGAGCTCGTAAATCTTACTTCTTTGAGCAGATGCCTCACATGTGATCCATTTCTCTCCTGTGTAAGCAGACAGTTATACATTCCTGCATGTTTTTTAGTTCCACTGCTTGTTTAATCTCTGTATGATATTTGTCTTTTCTTTTTAATGAAGGGCTTCAAAAATAACAAATATTTTATTTCCCAAATTAAAGCACATGTTTTAAGAACAATAGTTTTAACCCTGACATTAATTTGATCAGTGGCCAATATTTAAGCCCTCTATTTCTTCAACGACATTTCTGCAAAATGGTGTTTTAAAAACTCTAATATTACATACACCCCTCATATTGGCCAGTGGCTTGCTTGGCTCCTATGTTATCAGTGACCATAACCAATGTCTCTATGAACAAGGCACAGCCTTAAGCCGTGCCCATGACCTCCTCAGCTTCATGAGCGACTGTGCCTTGTGGCATGTATCTCTAAACCACCAGTTAGGGCTTCTCTTGCAGGACCTATGAACATGCCGAGAAAGCATTTAACTGGGTAATGATGGCTAGCAAACCTTCAGTCATGCCCAATCTCACCCTACCTACCCATCTTGGCCAGTGTTTATTGGCGACAGCCATGGCCAGTGGCCCACTTGTCCCAAATGTGACAATATGCCAAGGATTCAGCCACAACCATGGCCAGTCGCAGATACCCAGAGACTGACATAATGATCACTGGTCACATTACCACCACAATGGCCTGTGGCCATGGCCTTATCAGAGTAGGAACCATGCCTCCTAAATTTGGCCAATGGCTATGACCCTCGCCATACCCCGGGCTCATCATGCCTCCCAGAGTGGCCTACACCAATGGTCAGTAGCAGCTTTACCAATGAAGTGGACACTGCCAATAGTCTGTGGCCCCGACTTTATCATTGGCTAGTTCAGTGTAGGTTCCCATCAAAAGTCTTTCGCCTCAGCCAACATGTTTGACTCCTTTTCAGCAGAACAATCTGGTTGTCCCTCACTAGGTTCATGAACATGGGTCCCCTGGAAGGGGGATGGCGGACACAGACCCAACTAGCTAATGGATTGCAGCACGCAAACTCAAATTATATAAATTGATATTTGGCACTTTTAAAAGAAACGGCTGATTTGATTTGCACAAGCACACTTTCGGAGCCTGACACACATCTGTGCAGCAGCTCAAGCCGTAGGTGACAGCAATCTTTTCTCGGTGGAGAATGAATGGGAACATTTACGTTTTGGGACTCCCTATAACACTTCCCTCCATTTTGTCCTACAGTTACATGGCTAACTTTATTCATGGATTGCATACATACCATGTTTGATGGCAATGGGAGCCCGGGGGGCAGGGACTATGAAGAGGAGATGCGCAGAGGCAGTTCGCACACATTGGGAGCAATGAAGAAGTTAGAGTGTTCATTGGCTGCACGTCCTTCATTGTGTCCTGCAATGCATTTGCGTGTACGCACCTACACAATGCGATACTCCCCACCTCGCTTGATAAAGCAGCACAAAATCTTTCTCAGACGGTTAAAGCAGGGTCTATCATTTTGGGAATATTTTACGCAAATTCTTTGAACAGCGTGTTGTGGCTGTGCAAATGATCACACCAGGCAGGGGATTGAATTAGTGTGCTTTTATTCACACAACACACGTAATGCTGTCTTTAAATACAAATCACCTTTCAGCATACAGTGCAGCAGCTGGTGGTATCATTAATATAGTTCTGTTGGTGCTTCCTGTATTTAAAGTAAGTGGTAGGCCCCTGGCAGGAGGTTGCATTGGAAATGGTAGGGCAGCCTGCCTTTCTGTGGCTTGCCTCGCTCTTAATGTCATGAGCGGGAACCTCTCAGCTCGTAATCTTACGGATGTTCCCACAGGACTTCGCACGGGACTCCGCACAGGACTTGCTAAAGGTCCTTTACTCTACACAGCGTCAATGTTATAGACAACCCAAAAAGCCTCTTCCTGTTACTGATGCAGTAATGTAGAACATCATAAGATGCTATAATGCTACAGAGGTTTCTAGTTATGTATCTTGGCTGATGGTTCAACAAATTACTCATGGCTCAGAAAATAGAGTTTAATGACATTTTTTGTATCTCCAGTGCTTCTTTCATGTTTGGCTTGTGTTGGGGTTGGGTGCAGCGCCCCCGCGCAATGCCCGTAAGCCCCCACCCTGTAAGGACCACACAGCAAACGTCCTTACAGTTCGGGCTTCCCGGTCGCTCTGACGCGGCCGGGAAAGCCCCGTTTATTTATACAGCACGCGGCGGCGTGCAACGTCACACCGCCACGTGCGCGTCCAGTCATGGGGCAGCGCCAAACTCCTCCTTTTTCAGGAGGACAAACAAATGCTTTACTACTATACACTGCAAACCACACAAACGCTTAACAGCAACATTTTACACACCACTTGCCCAAAAACCCCTTTATTGTCAACAACCCGGGTCCCCTTACTCAACATCCCCGGACTCAGGTTGATCAGCCACATGTCCCAGCACGTAATCACACGGGAAGTCCTTCCACAGACGTCCCCCGGGCAGGGGATTCGAGTATGCTAGGGGAGCCACCGCCATCATCCGGCATGTCCATCACGTCCGGCTCCAAGGGGGGTTTAGTTCTGGGATCCCCCAGCTTCTTGAAGAAGCTGACATTCCGGGTGATAGTAGATCTTCCGTCAGAGGCAGTCACCATGGACCCCTTTACGGCCACAACGTCCAATGGCTCCGGCTCATAGGGGAGTGAGAGCTTCCCATGGGGGTGTCTGTTGCGGATGAGGACCTTGTTTCCAGGCTCCAGCTGTTGTAAACGGAGGCCCCTTCGCAATTTCTCCTGATCGATCCTCATCCGCCGGTCCACCTCGACCTGTTGGTTGTCAATCACCCCAGGCTCTTTCTCCCTCACTTCGGGCAGCAGACACCACAGGCAGCACTTGAACAGGGCCTTGGCCGGCGTCACCCCCGCGGATGCATGCGGGGTGATGCGGTAAACCCGCAGGAATTGATACAGAGCTCTTTGGAGGGACTGTCCCTGCCCTTGTGTGATCCGGGAGGTCTAATTGAGTGTCCACATTAGTCTCTCAGCATCTCCATTTGCCCTGGGCCAGAGCGGGGGCACCTTCCGGTGCTGAACCCCGCAGCTCTCCATCAGTTCAGAGTACCGTTCACTCTGGAAAGGCGAGCCGTTGTCCGAACACAGTGTGTGGGGGAATCCATGGGCCATGAACACCTTCTCCATGGCCACCACCACGTGCTCGAAAGCCACAGACTCCAGAAACTCCACCTCCGGGTACCGGGAATACTCATCGACGATCACCAGGAAGTGGGTGCCTACGGTCGTTGATCCAAAGTCTGCATGGAACACCTCCCAGGGCCGCGTGCCCCGGGGCATCGCTTCGATGGCCGGCTCTCGCTGCAACGGAGATGCCGCCTGGCACCAGACACATGACGCCACAAAGTCGTCAACCTTCCGCTCCAGTTCAGGGAACCAAACCTTCAGCCGCAGCCTTGCCTTGGTCCTTGCGGCACCCTGGTGTCCATGGTGGGCCAGGGTGATCACATCCTTTACCATGGACTGTGGGACCACTATCCGGTCGCCTCGAAGCAACAGGCCCGACGCCGAGAAGGACAGCTCTTCCTTGATCTTCCATAGCTGCTCTAGCCCCGTCTTGGCCGCCTGAGTCCGATCTGCCAAGGACTCCAGCACTGACTACCAGGAGCCCTGCTGCATGGAGTGCTTTAGGATTTGGAAACACACGTCCTCGGCAGCTGCCGCCTCAAGCTCCGACAAGGGCATTGTGTTAGGCGTGGCCGCCTCCACCACCATTCGGATATGATCATCAGCCTCCTCAGCACAGGTGTCATATTCTACTCCCCCACGTGCTCCTGGATGCCGGGAGAGATAGTCTGCTGCATTGTTGGCCCCCGGCCGATACACCAAGGTGACCCCATACTCCAGAAGGGCGAGCATCCACTGCTCGATCCTGGCCGGTGGCTTTGAAGAGGACCCTGCCAGAATGGGAAGCAGGGGCTTATGGTCGGTCACAACCGTCACCGGGCGTCCCAGGACATAGAGCCGCAAGTGCCTGCAGCCCCAAAGGACCGCCAGAGCCTCCCGCTCAATCTGTGAATATCTCTGTTCAGTCTCGGACAGCGCTTTGCTGGCGTACGCCACTGGTCGAACACCCCATCACGGTCTACCTGGGTTAGCACGGCGCCCAGACCAAATGGGCTGGCATCGACAATGATCTCGAATGGTAACGCCGGGTCGAAAAACGCCATCGTGTCTTCAGCTGCCAGGGCACCCTTGATGTCTTCGAATGCAGCTTGTTCAAGTGGGCCCCAGTGCCAGGCGGATTCCTTCTTCGTTAGAGCCCTAAGGGGTTCAGACCTAGAGGCGAGGTTTTGAATCAACCGCCCACAGTAGGTGACCATGCCAAGGAAGCTCCGCACATCGTACACCGACTCAGGCGGCTGCGCCTTCTTGATATCCTGGACCTTCTTCGGGTCTGGCGATACCCCTCCCTCCTTGAATACGAATCCAAAGAATTCGATGGAAGGGCGCAGGAACTCACATTTGTCCCTATGAAGGGTGAGGCCTAGCACTTGCAGTCTCTCAAATGTCTTCGCCAGCCTTCTCAGATGGTCCACCTCGGTCCTTGCAAACACCAAGATATCATCGCTGATGTTTAGCACACCCTCCAGATCTGCGAGGGCGCCTCGGATGATATTCTGAAACACCTCCGCTGCTGATGACACCCCGAAACTCAGTCTCTTGTAGCGGTATAACCCCCGGTGAGTGGTGAATGTGGTGATATACCTCGATTCCGGGTGGAGGACTACCTGATGATAGCCCGCCCGGAGGTCGAACACGGAAAAGAAACAAGCCTCTTGTACTTCTGCAATAATGTCATCGATGGTGGGGGTGAGATGCCGCTCCCTCTTAATGGCCTTGTTGGGCAGCCTCATGTCTACACAGATACGGACAGAGCCAGGTTGCTTGGGCTTCCTCGCAACCACAATCGGGGATATCCAGGGAGTCAGGCCCTCCACCTTCTCAATGATGTCGAGGCTCACAAGGTTGTCCAGTTCCTTGTCCACCTGCTCCTGGAGGTGGAATGGCACCCTGCGGTGTTTCAGGGCAATGGGCTGCACAGAGTCATCAATATGCAAACTCACCAGGTCACCAGTCATCCGTCCAAATCCACTGAAGAGTGCGGCATACTTGTCGAGCAGATCATTAATGTCCTCAAGGTACACTGAATATGCAAAGGTGACAATTCCGAGAGCCTCAGAAGCGGCACAGCTCAGGAGAGTGTTGGTACTCACTGGCGTTACGTAGAATCGGGCCTTGATCTGCGAGCCCTCATGTTCCACCTTCGCCACGAATGCGCAGTCCATTGGGATTGGTTCCAGTCCCCCAAATGCAAATATGCAAGCTTTCGGTGTGAGTAGCTTGGGGGGCGAGTCCAGAGCATCATAATGCCCCCAGGCCATTGCATTGACCGATGCTCCAGTGTCTACCAGGAGCGGGACTGGCGATTGATTGACTTCCACCACGCACCTCGGTTGTCTCCTGTTCTTCCCCCTCAGGATCCCCACATTGGAGACAAAGAAAATGTTCTCTTCCTCTTCGGCCTCCTCCACGTGGGCATCTTCCCCGCCCTGGTCCACCTGGGCCACGTTTGGTGGGCGGCTTTGGCGCTGAAACCCGGTCCGAGCCGGGCCTCTCGGCACCATCACGGGCAGGGCTGCCTTGCACACCCTTGAGAAATGGTCAGGCAGTCTGCACCTACCACACGTTCCTCCGGCCGCCGGGCACTCAGTCGGGTGCGGAAGGTCGTATCCGCATTTCTGCCAAGATTCACCTGCTCTTCCTGCTCTGTCACGGGGTCCTGCCCCAGGCCTTCTTGATCCTCTACCACCCCGCCACATGGCACACACCTCCTCAGACTTGACTGAGCGGGACCCCGCCTCCATCCTGGATGCCCGAGCCTCCGCCACCTCGTGGCACCGGCCCAGCTCGAGGATGAGGGGTAGGGTGATTCCTGGCTCCCTCAGGACTTGCCTTCTGAGTTTGCCCAAGGAGCAGGCCTGGATCGGCATGGTGCGTATCATGTCCTCTGCGTCTCCCCATGCGCATGCCAGGGAGAGGCGGCGCAGGCGTCCATAGAAAGTGTCCAGCGTTTCATCCTCCTTTTATTTGGCCGACAGCATTACAAATCTCTCATAGTCCGAGTTGGCAAAAGGGAGAAAGTGAGCCTGGAGGGCAGTCTTTGCCACATCGTAGGAGCCATCCCCTGCTGGAAGCGACTCAAATATCTCCTGGACCGAAGGCCCCGCCGAGTACAGCATTGTCGCCACCCTGCTGTCATCATCCGTCATCTGTGCAGCCCTAAAGTACATCAAGGCGGTCAACCCACCTCTTCCACCTGGGCCCAATGCTGGACAGTGGGCCCCGATACGTCGAACTCGGGGATGTGCTGCAGGGCTGCATGGTCACGTGCCTGGGCCATGATGGGAAGTCCTTGCTGAGCAATTGGCTGTGCCAGAGGCGGCACCGGAGCTTGACCACCGACTTGGGCTTGAGGGAGTTGTAGTGGAGCAGCCGTCTGTGGCTGCACTGGAGGCACCGGGGCCTGAGGGGCCGGTTGCTGAGCTGCTGCTTGACCACTGTCCTGATCCTCCAAATCACTCATGGGCTTGAGCGCACAGGCACCCCCTCCTGGGATCTTGGGGGCCGCAACTCAATCACCCACCACCTCTGCACAGTCTTGATGCCCCACCCAGGCAAATAAAAGTTCAGCCGGGGGGAGAAGGTGGAACTCCACAGGGTCTGCCACTGCAGCAGTCCACCCAGATGATGAAGAGGATGAAGATGAGGCCTCAACAGCCTGATGATGAAGGGGATGAAGAAGCACCAGCCACCTCGCTGTAGTAGCACCCAGTGGGTGTAGGAGTCCCAAAAATTGAGCCAAGAAAAGAGAGTTGGGCTAAGCAGGCCCAGCCATTATAGCCCCTCTCCTAGCTTACACTTGACGTAGGAAGCCCAAATGTTGGAAAAAATAAAAAATTTGTGCATGGGCATGCAGGTATAACTGCCTGCTAGCAGTGTATCCAAAAATTAGGCCTGGATGCCACTCACCGCCCAAACCGGAGCTCAATGAAGTTCCACGGCCTCGTAGGCAAAATGGCCACCAGCCGCGTGAGTGATGCATGGCCACGGCATGAAACAAAGCGTTCGTTCGTTCCGTTTCAGGAAACGAAATTGTGCATATTTTCACCGCCGGGCCCGGGCATCAGCCTTCACTCGTTGCCACTGTTGGGGGGTGGATGCAGTGCCCCCGCGCGATGCCCGTAAGCCCCCACCCTGTAAGGACCACACAGCACACGTCCTTACAGTCCGGGCTTCCCGGTCGCTCTGATGCGGCCGGGAACGCCCCGTTTATTTATACAGCATGCAGCAGCGTGCAACGTCACGCCGCCTCGTGCGCGTCCCGTCACGGGGCAGCGCCACAGCTTAACCATTCTGCCGCTGTAGTCTGGCTGCCGAGTTCCCTTTTGGTGGTGTCCCTCGCAGTCGGAGGTGTGGGTTTACTTCAAGTCTTCCCACGCTTTGGTTATGTTCCTCCAGGTGTGTGTGGGCCAAGAGAGACGTCGGGTGGCAGCCTGGAATAAGGGCAATGGACTCTGCCACTGTCTATGTCACTATAGGTTGAAAAGGTGCATCCACTGCAAGACCTCTCTAATCATCTTCTCAACACTCTGGACTGATTCCCTTGATATTTTATTTCCTTTCTCTTCCTTCTGGATGACCCACTATGATAGTACCTACTTAATCTCTCCTCCCCTGGGTGATTCTGTTTTTCCACCATTCTGGATTATTTCCTTCTCTTTCAGGTTTATTCCTGGACGTTTGCTCAGGTCTTTCTTGCAGTTTTTTGTATTCTGTTCTCTTCTTCACTTTCTGTGCCCTTCTCTGGGACTATTCACTTTGTGCCACCTCCTTGTCTCTTTCCCCATCATCCTACAGGTCTTATAATTCTGTCTTCTCCCCTTCTGGGACTTCTATCTTATTCCCTCCTCTCCACTACAAAGTATTAAAACATCTGCAGCTTTCTAGGTATTTCCCTTATTTCTCTAGATCTTTTCTAGCTTCTTTGCCTCTTCCTATCCCAACCAGCTTATTTTACTTACTTAGTCCTTCTGCTCCTGAGTACTGTCCCAAATGTCTTCTGTCTTACTTTGCCCCTCTGTCATTTCTTCCCCCTTTTAGGGTATCTCAACGTCTGCTATTCCTCTCCACTCTAAAGTTAAGTTTCCAGCTCACCTTTCCCATCCCCACTACACAGAGGTCTGTTATACCTCCTCTCGCACTCTCCAGCAGCCTCTCTTTCCATCACTCTCCTATAATGCTCCTCTTGGCATTGCTCTTGTGCTAAATCTATTTCCTCACAACTACAGTTACCACAGTCCTTCTCTCAATGGATGCCATCCCGAACATACATCTCTGCAATTTGTTATCCTCCCGTGGACCTGCCCCCTTGATACATGAAGGCCGGGTGTCAGTAAGCTGTGGTGTGAAAACCATTCAGCGCAGGGACTGGAAATGGGAATTAAAATTCAAAATCTGAGCTGTCATCCCTTCTCTAATTGGCAGCTTGTCTCCATAGTCAAACTATTAAGATTGGCATCAACCATCTTCACAATGCTCTTGTAACTGCTGCCCCCTTCTGTGTTGTCCCTGGCACACCACCAGTCATATGGCACTTGCCAAACATCATGGATTGTTCTCCAGGTATCCTGTCTTCACTAACAAGAAAACTGCATTAATCAGTCTCTCATTAAACCATTGTGAAATATTAATCAGCTCTACAAAACAGGACCAAAGGGTTGAGATCCTGCTGCTACCTGTCCACTCGCTGGGGTACATACGTATTGGACATTGTATGGGAGGAAAGGTCTTCAAGACCCCCCTCCTCCCCTCTATTCTTACCAACTTGCGGGCCATGATTCGTCCAACAGCCACCCATGCACCTGTGGCCAAGGATGCGGGATGGCTGCGAGCCAACCCATATGGCTGCAAAACCTAGCCAAACGGATGGTATTAGACTCCCTCCTGTGTCACACTCAGACTCCATTTTGTATATAGCAACTTAGGCCTCATGAACATAAGCAGCTTGCAGGGCTTTAGCTCTCCCCTCCTGTTTGAGCACAGCGGGCCAGTCACTTACCTCACCCTCCTCCCCTCTGCATCCCGGCAGCGGGCCTGTTCTCACGGGAGACTAGGCACGAACAAGTTACATGACAAACACTGTTCTTTCGTTTTCGGCAGTCCATCATTGACCTGCAAATGACCGGGCCGGAGCTGGGGTTTGGGAAAAACAAGTTACCTACATAAACATGTCCCGTCCCCTTGCAGACCCTACATTTATGACATATGCTGTGGATAGCCCCCCAACCCTACTCCCCGTTTGAAGTACCAGATACGTATGCCAAGCCTGTGTGCCACTCTGTTTCACCCATACAGCTAATCCATCTGGAGAGGGTATAAATCCATTCCTGTGGTCGTATGTCAAGAGATTGATTGTATATAATGAAATAAGGCGACCCTCACCTATCCCCGACTGCACATCTGATTATAAATTGTATGTTTAGGCCTCTCACCATCAGTCAAGTATTATTCTATGTTACAAGCTACACAATGCAATGTATGTCATCAATATATTCAATGATTTCCTAATATTATGTATGATCCCCAACATATACCATCAGTATCGCAATAGGTATGTATTGTTATGATGTGTGGCATTTATATATATAGTGTCTTATGTATCATTTGTATAACCTCAGAGCACTGAACCATGTACCCCATATTGTAAGCAAAACTTTGCACACCATTTAATGTACCGGTACACACACTAATCTATTTCTACCTTGTTTGTATGATTCACATGTACCCCCCGCAAAATGCATGAGACACAGCTCAACAAGCTACAGGGCCTTCTCTCCCCTCTCCTGCACCACTGCATACTCAGCCCCCACCAACTTCCCCCCTCAGGCCGGGCTGACATGTAAAAGTCCTGGTTTCACTGACGATGTGATGCTACGATTGTAATCCCTCACCCTTCCACTGAGCCTGCACCAATTATCCACCCCCTCCCAAGCCACCAGACTCTGATTAAAGAAATATGGGCAACAAACCTCTCATCCCACTGCCTTTTGATGTACCGGCTACGTGCCCTCTGACCGGGTAGTATCCAAGCTCACCCCAACCCCAACTGACCATGGTGGCCATATATTTACACTTGCACTAACATACCATAAAGATGTCCCCCACTAGATCTAATGCAGAGAGTGATAGAGGTATCCCTGAAATGTGTTCACTGATAAGTCACCTGAACCCGTGAAGCAGTCCTAGCATTTTTATGATGATGAAACATGACCACATAGAGTTATGTGCTATTTTTCTTGTGATGTTAGAATAACGATTTGTAGGATTTACAGGCCATTATGAATTATAGTCAACACTGAATGAGTATGTGTGGCCACAAGGGCAAATGTTAGTGCAGCCGAGATGTATCAATTAAACATTGGCTGACCCAGCGATCCACCCGGATGAGTCCAGCTGACCGACAAGCATCACTGTGACACCGCGTGGAGCCTCGTCAATCCTGAAGCTTCAACCCTACATATTTTATACAGTCTACTCCCCATTGCCCAATCTCATCGATTCATGTAACCCTTAGTTCCCACGTCATAGATGACGTGGTTCTGTAACAAAACGTAGATGTTTTCTGATGTTTGGCAGAGCGCTCTCAGAGTTTGCAGAGTTCTCTACTTGCCCTATTTTGGTTTGGATAAGCTTTTACCTTTTGCCTTCACCCGCACTTGGTCTTGGTCTCATTCCCTCCTGGGGTGTGTCCTTTACTGACTCTCACCGGGGAGTTCTAAATGCATTGTTGGGGGATGCTCACTTTTAACATTATAGTAAATCAATGTAACCATGCGTTCCATGGTAGTTTCGATATTTGGGTTGACAACAGGTAAGATGATTCTTGTAAATTTTGCAACTACTAGTGATTTGAAGTGACTGGGATGTTAGGTGATACATAACATAGGGAGCATCAACACCTCATTGGTTCCCATGTGCTTTCCAGTAAATAGAAAGAATGCTTCTATCTGTAGAGGGAACACTCCACGGGACATGGAGATAGGGATGGCGGTTAGTGAGCCCTTCTCTAAAAATCTTAATAAAAACCATTGAGCCTTAAGTTCAACATTTTTGGAGAAGAGCTCACTAAGGGTTGTCCCTCTCTAAATGTCGTCTCCCATGGGATTTTACCTCCTCAGTTCAGGCATCCCTAAGTCCAATGGTAGTCACTGTCACTATCTACAGCTGGCTGGCTAATTGTAATGGCCTAAAGGCAAAAGCCTTGTCCAGCTGCCTTCATCTGGGAATTCCTAGGTGGATCCTATCCAGGGTCCCCCCGCACAATAGTCTTTACAATTGGAATTAGGTGCCTCCTAACTGCTCAGATGGCTGTGACACTTGGTCACACATTATAAACCAATCAGTATGTGTATATATATATATATATTCACTAACAAAAACATTGTTAAAGGGACGTTACGGTTAAGTTGCACTAGCAAAAACCAATGAAATTCTATGGAAAAACGTTTGTTACAGGTAAAATCGAAAAACCTCCGAAATGGTAGTTACTTCTTACATGTTCCATAGTACCGACACTCTAAAACGAATGAATTCATGATTTCACTATGTAACTTGGAACGATTTTGAAGGTTACACTTCCATGAGGCATGCTGCAGACAATGGCTACATTTGCATATTGGTTCCTTCATGTGCAGTGAAGAAGTGAGCAATACAATGGTGTGTATAGCAATGCATTCCTCCATGACCTGCTTCTCTCATGATAGTTCTTCCAATAATCTTTGACAGTTTTCTGCCACCATTACAATAACAAGCCCTTGTGCAGGCTTGCTATTTAAACTACATGCACATGTGATTTCATCAGTGATGTCATGAATGAGATTTGTGATGGCATCTTTGATGTCATGGGTGTTAGTCCTTGCAGTGCACACTGGTGGCACGAGTTATGGTTGCTTAGCTTACCATAACTGTCGAATTTCAGGGGTTTTTCGGTTTTACCTGTAACCATAATGATCCTGTAACAACATTTTTCCATAGAATTTCATAGGTTTTTGCTAGTGCAACTTAACCATAACGTCCCTTTAACAATGTTTTTGTCAGTGAATTTCATATGTTTTAGTAGGGCACTGTAAGCAGAACATTGCTGTAGCATGGCGTTTTCTGTAAAGAGGATAGGTATTTGGTACAGCAACATAACCATAAAGTCCTGTTAACAACGGTTTGTTACTGAGTCCATGGCTGCCCTCATGATGAACGTGTGGATAGGGCAAATTGTCTGGTGTATGTATCCATTTGCGCTACCCCTTACTTTTCCTAATAGTGTTGGTATATCGTACCAGTTGCAGATGAACATAGTAGATGTTCTTTAGTGTGTCAGCAGGCTCTCTTTTTGTGTTAAAAGTGCATGATAAATCTGTGCCGCACACTACTGGGCGAGATCAGTACAGATGAGCAATATGGACTTTTCCTAGGGACACTGCACCTGGTAGGCGTATGTGCAATCACACTGCAAGTATCCGTAGGACATCATTAGTGGCTGCATGTCCGCATGTCTGCATCTTCTAATGCACTTTTAAGTATTTGTGGAAGCGCACGTGTTTCCGTTCCACACCTAGACCATGCATTGGTCATCCAGTGTTTGCTGGTAGCACCGCCCCTGTCGCCAGCCCTATGGATTCATGCAGTAGGCTACAGCATCGAAAGTACTGCTGCCGACTTTGTTGGTGTCTCTGCAAACCTACCAATGTGTGGCTAAAGTACTCCTAACTGTACAACGTGCACTGGTAAACAAGGAACAGCAACCTGGAGTGTCACGTAGGCGGGTCAAATGTCGCATTACTTTGATTTATTTGCTGCTTGCCTTTCCATGACCCGTAAAACAGATACATTGTGTCTGCACTCAGCATTGTGACAGAAAGTATGAAGAGGTCACCCCCTGGTCGTACTGTTGAAGAAAACATGTAACTGCAGGTGGGACAGTTTGTACAAAGTCTGAAAAATGGCACAGCTGGTTCAACTTCCTCACGCACATACTAGTGCATGTAAAGGCAAGTAAGGAAACAGCAGAATATGCAGAGCGCAAACAACTTTAGTGGTGGTTAGAAAAGCGCCGTAGCTGCATGGGTCACTCATAATAAATGCCTTCCTGGTGCACGTAATGAGGATTTGTTTCGCATTGTTGTAAACATTCTTGTATTCCACAATGTGTGTATATTCGAGAATGCTACCCCTAACAATAATGGCATAGCATAAACTCTTTGTATCGCATGTGGCGACAACTAAAATGAAAGCACAAGGGACCAGTGGGCAGGCTTACCACCCTTCCAACAAGTACGTAGGGTACTTTCATGTACAGCATTTCCCACATCTGCTGCGGGCAACAAGAGGGGCACTCCTGTATGGCAGCAGAGCTCAAAACAACCTTTGCAAACCATATGCCGCACTACAGACCATTAACCGGCAAAGGGCATTGTATTGTGCATGTACTGCAACGCACTACTGTACAAAGGGAAGGAACTTGGAAGTGCGTGGGAACGGTCCTTACGGGAGTATTACAATGACTGCCGCCTATGTGGGTGAGGGCCACCCAATAGTTCAGTCTCCCAGCACGTCCCCTATAGTATTTGGCAGCTGCTGCCCCTTCTGTACTGGACCTTTCGTGCCGTTCCTTCTGTGGCGTGTATGAGAACACCATAATAATTAAAAGTAAACTGGGAAAGGAAAAAAGGTAAACAAAGAAAGCAGCTCTCACAGACCAACAAAGGAATTGGCAACGCACGCATGCAGGGCGGGAGGCTTCGCAGTGTGAACACTGTAGTTGAACTGCTTAGAAAGAGGGTCACTGTACAAAGAGGCTTTTTGACGTTTTGCAGAGGGTCTTCAACAGAGTCACAGCACAACACTAAGTGCTAAAAATGTCACTACTTTCAAGAAGGGCACCAAGCCAATTTAGATGGGGTGGGCAACAATCGGGATGGCTGGCATAGTAAGATCAACGTTGTAGCTGAGGAAAAGTATTCATGCTGTGAAACGTCATATTGCCATTGGCAAAGTATGCCATAGGCACATGCCGAACGAAGGCACAAATACAATTCTTTGCAATGTATTGCGCGGTCTGCTTTCACGGACCAAACAGAAAATTACGCTGCCATGCCAAGTTATGCAAGAGATTGGAAACTAGCGCATGAAGTCGCCAATTGCCTCCGCCATCACAAATGACACTGAAGGTTGTGTAACATGCGGTGGAATTTTCCCTGCACCATGAACAACAATTATACCGGCATGATTGCGTGTCACCAAAGTGTCACACAGAGACACCAAAATCAGGCACTTCATTGTAGGTACTCCATACCACAACACATGCACATGATAGATTTCAAAATGGAGTAGCCACTGCAGTGTTTTTCATTCACTTTCAGTCAATGTATGTCGGAATCCCCTAAAACCTGCACACTGTCCCTCGTGAAACACACAGCCATAACGGCACCCTCTGCATTTCTGTCGACAAATACACTGTATACCATAGTCTGTCCGTACACACCACACCCACAAACTTTATTGGCCAATCCTGTAGCCTCTGCAGGCCCATTTTTGTGGCCATCATCAAAAGGGGCATATGGAACACGTGCCACCCTGCAACTGTCGGGATATTTCCGGAATTTTTGTGCTGGGTGCGCATGGCAGTGGGGGAATAACTTTCAACCAGGGGAGCGGATGTCGTTAGTTGTGGTGGCTCTTAAAAGAAACTTTGGGTTTATCTTTTATTTTTTTTAAAGTGCTTCCCTAGAAACACTTTTGTTGCCGTTTTCATACGTAAATTTGTATTTTCAACGTCAGCTCACATTCTTACAATAGGGTCTTCAGTGCAGTGTGTGTAGATTGTGAAACAACATTTCATTGCCACTGTGCGACAAAGACATGCCATTTGCCTTGAAAAGGTGTATGTATCGCAAACCAATGTTCTCATTCTCAAAGGAGAACTTCCCAGCAGGACTCAAGAAGTAAAACATGCTTCTGTTGATGAGACGCCTTCCGACATCTGGCTGGCGACAAGAATCATTGGAACACGTCCCCACTATTCTCGGGGGCATACATGAGAAAAGCACCTTGGCAGTAGGAAAAATGTGCTGCACTGCTTTCATCATAATCTACAGTTGAGGGAACACACTGGAACAAGGCATGTAACCCATAAAGAAGGCTCCAAAGTGCAGGATCACAACATGTACAGTTGCCGAAGAGGCCACGCGTCCACATTCTACAAGCAGTCTGCCAAAACAGCACGCTTCCACACTGCACCACAAAGCGTGCACTACCTCCAAACCGAAATCGCAGAAAAATCTTGTTGGAGGCATACACGCACAGATCTTCCACAAAGCCATCACCCATGACGAAAACTGTGCGTCTTCCCATGTTTGCCAGCCGCAGTACACAAAGTAATAGAAAAAATGAATGTCGCCCTTTCCTGTGACGCAGACCCATAGCACCTGATTTGCCAAAGGCCATAGTCCCATTTCCACTGGCCACCATGGTGAAAAGCGCAAAATGTGCCATATGCCTTTCCCCAATGAACGTGAGGTCCAAGCTCCCGTGAAGCAGGAGGACTCCTTCGCCCTATTGGTTCTCTTTACTGTGACGTACACTGTGAGCACCTGATTGGTCAAAGGCCATAGTCCCATTTCAATTGGCCAGCATGCTGAGAAGCGCAGAATGTGGCACGTGCCTTTCTCCAAGTACCGCGAGGGCCACGCCCCAGTAAATCAGATGCAGTCCTTCCTATTGGTGCACATCCTGAGCCCGACCTGAAAGGACAATCGCTACAGTCTCATTTCCATAGGCCAGCATGGTGAGAAGCGCCGAATGTGGCACGTGCGAGTCCCCAAGTACGTCGAGGCCCGGGCCCCAGTGAAGCAGGAGTCCCTCTTCCTATTGCCACAAACCCTAAGCATCTGATTGGACAATCCCCACAGTTTCATTTTCGTGGTGGCCACCCACAAAATCCCCGGATGTGGCTTTTGTGCTGCGTGCGGGCGTGGGGGAATAACTTGCAACCAGGGTAGGGGGAGTTCGTGCAAAGAGGCGACTCTTAAAAGAGCCTGTTGATTTTTGTTTTGGTTTACATACTTCTACAGAAACACCTTTTTCGGTTTTTATTAGCATTTGTGTTGTCTTGTGCTCACATTGGTACTGTCAACTCTTCACCGAATCCTGTAGACAAGCAAACAAAACTGCATTGCCAAGGGGTGACAACAAAATGCCATTTTCTTGGAAGAACTCAGCATTTGCACAACCAATGAGGTCATTGTTGCAGAAGACATTCCACGAGCGGACAAAAAAGTATACATGCTTTTGTTCATAAGACACCTTCCTGCGTCTGGCTCGAAGCAACATCCATGACCAGTGGGCCATACTCTTCGTGGTATTATGGATGAGAAAAGCACCTTGGCGGTGGGAAAAAGCATCCTCACGACATCCAGCAATTTCCTCAGTCTACAGAAAAAATCTAAGCAAGCCAGGTAACCCATATGCATGCTGCCGTAATGGACGACGTTAACATCTACTACTGGAAAAGTGGCGAGGTCTTTGCAAAGTGCATGCATATTGGCAAAATTGCACTCATAGACAGCGTTCCACAATGCTTCCCCTCCTTCCAAACTACAATTGGCATCAAAGTGTCTTTGCAGGGCATAGTTGTGCATATCTATGACAAATTGATCACCTACAGTCAACACAATGCGGTTCGCCATGTCACCCACCCTCAGTATGCAGAGTATAATGTACAACAGTTTTACCTCCCCTTCCTGTTAACCACACCCACACTACCGGATTGGCTAATCCCCACACTGCCATGCTAATTGTGCAAGGTGGTGTAAAAGGGCAGATGTTGGCACGTGCACCTCCCAAAGTAGTGTGAGGGCTGCGGAGGGCTGCACCCATGTAAAACTGCAGCAGTCCTTCTTCCCTTTGCACTATCTTCTCTACAGCTCTGCTTCATTGGGTTACGCGTAAATAGGCACACACGCATCCACCAATCGCATCGAAGCCACCATCATCCAACACTGTCACTCCTGTACAACACTTGAAATGTACTGTTACACATTTGCAGTACAAATGTCGTGCCATTCCAAAGCACGTCCACTACACAGTTCAATGAAAGCATGGACGATTTCTCCATCCGCATACATCCACATTGCCAACCAGGATGTGGCATGTGTAATCCTGAAAGTATCACTTAATCCACTACCTTTTTGGGATAGTGAGGGAGGCAGGGGGTAAACAATATCAAACTGGGTAGGGGATTCAGTTTGCATCGTAGATGTATAAAGGGTTTTTTTAACGTGTATTTTTCTCTTTATATGCGTTTCTGTTTGCCTCTCCTCACATTTTTACCACATTCTGGTCAATGCTTCTTGCACGGTGTAAAAGAAAACAGCATTGCCAATGGCGCTCAAATAAATGCCCTTTCTACGGAACCAGTACATATTTAGCGACCTCATGATCTCATAGTGGGTGGAAAACAAGCCAGCAGTCTGCATATACTGACGCATAATTCTGTTTATAGCACACCTTCCGACCTCTGGCTGGGGACAAATTTCACCGTCATGGAGCCATACTCCTCTTGGTGTTATACATGAGAAAACGACCTTGGCAGTTGGAAAAATATGCATTACTGCATTCAGCAACGCCTGCAGGTGACGGATTAATCAACCACACAACATGTAACCCAAATGTGGACTTCCATAGTGCAACACAACAAAGTCGAGGTTCGTGATGCCACATATCTGCACTGGCGAACCATCCCGCGGAAACTGCAGTCTCCCTGAAGGGCCCACAAAGCGTCCACTCCTTCCAACGCGAAATTACCAGCAACGCCTCTTTGCACACAACACCTGTGCAGAGGGTGCACTAAGGTATTACCGATGAGAAGCACTGTGCATCTCTCCATGTCCACCAGCCTCACAACACAGTATTGGGACGCAATGGCACCGCCTCTTCCTGTAAACCACGGACTAAACTCCTACTTGCCTATTTCCCAAAATTCCATTTCCCTTTCCACCCTGCTCATAATGGCAGGATGTGCACATGCGCTTTCCCATCTACAGTGAGGGCCACGGCCCAGTAAAGCTCAGACAGCACTTCTTCAGTTTGCACAGTCACTTTGTGCATCACTCCCCCATTGGGTGCTCTCAAATTTTCCAACACGCATGCAGCAATCACATACAAAACCTCTGCATTGCACACTGTCATTGCTATACACCACTCCATATTGTTCGTTAAACACTCTCAGTACACGGTCCATTTGATTGCTAAGCCCTTCAATTAGAAACTTCTTAAAAAGAATGCATGATTGCAGCATCCACAAAGATCCTAAGCCGCACCCAGCACACCTTTGGCCATGCACATAACATTGCAGCCCTTTCCACACCCACCACAACACTATGCATCCAAGCAAGCGACCATGTGGGCACTTAACATTATGCACTAATGTTACATACGTAGCGGCACTTCCTCCCAACTCCCCCACACCATAAAACACCCATTCACTAAAACATGTCACACTTACCAGAATCCACAAACATACCACAGCCTGTACCACCCCTATTCACTGCCATTCACAAAGTATTGTGTCAGTGGCAACCTATGCACAACAGCTTCACAACATTGGGCCTACTTCAATAAATCTGCACACAGCACAGTAACCAACCACATATAAGCTGCACTTCAACCATACCCACTTCCATACTCACATTACTTACACACTGCACCCTGTGGGCACACTACACAACTTCTCACTACACTATCTCCTGCTGCACACCAAACAATGTAGCATGTTGGGACTATCACCACAACCATTGAATGCCCAATACACGCTTTACAAATCACTTGTGGTGCTGTACCACGTCAACACTGTGCTCCACACCCATTCTTCAAAGATCAACACCCAGTGCCTCATGCACTGTCAAACCTGCATTACTCCATTGGGTGTGCTCCTTGCACACATTCCCTGCACCGTAATTCAACCATGCATGTCAGCATGTCACCAACTACCACTATGCACATACGCACCCCTGGCACCAGCCTTCCTAACCAACCTCCACACAACAATTGACATGCACATCGTTACATGCAACAGTTACCAAAATGTATAAACATTACAATGTATCCAGCACCCCTACGCTCTTTCATTGACATACTATTGCCTTGCCCACTTTGACTCAGAAACTATTGTGTCACTGCCAATTTAACCACAAAATGTTTACAACATTGCCCATACTGCAAGCATTGTGCACACAGCACACTATCAAAGCACATATAAGCTTCCCTTCAACCATAACCTCTACCATACTGACAGTATGCAAACACTGCACCCAGTGCATGCCTTTCTCCAACCATGGCACACCGCCATAAAGCTAAGCAGCAACAAATTGCAGTACTTACCATAATGTACAAACACAACACTGTCTGCTGCATCTCTGTGCACTTTCAATCACATATTACGGGCGTACCCACTTCATTGACAAAGTATTGTGCCACAGCCAACCTAGCCACATCCTATTTGCAACACTGGCCTATAACGGCTGAAATGTCCTCCACAACCATTCCTTACATGTCACCACCGTCTAACTGATGCACATGCAAAAATGCATTACTGCCGTGGGTGTCCTCAAGGCCTAGGCTCTTGAGTGCAGGCCTACGGCCGTCGGCCCTGCACACAATAGTCTAGGCCGTGAACACAACCACAGCAACGTACTGCCACCATGCATGTCACCATGTCAGCAACTAAAACAATCCACATACACACCACTGCCACCAGCACTCCTACCTAACCGCTACACTGCCATGGCGCTATGCAGCAACAAATTGCAACAGTTAACATAACGCCCATGTGGGCAGCTAACAATATGCACTCACTCCTCCCTCTGAACATACGTAGGTAGCGCCACTTCACCCCAACTCCCCAACACCATAACACACCCATTCACAAAAACAGGTCCCAATTACCAGAATCCACAAACAAACCACAGCCTCCACCACCCCTACCCACAGCCATTCACAAAGTATTGTGTCACTAGCAACAACATTGGCCCTACTTCAACAAATCTGCACACAGCATTGGCCTTCAATACACCCACAGCAACATCATGGCACCATGCATATCACCATGTCACCAACTATGACCACACACACACACGCCACCAGCACTCCTACCCAACCTGCGCACCAGCACTCCTACCCAACCTGCGCACCACCATGCAGCTATGCAGCAACAAATTCCAACATAATGTACTAACAAAACACTCTCTCCTGCACCCCTGTGCACTTTCATTCACATACTATGGGCATACCCACTTCCATTCACAAAGTACTCTGTCACTGGCAACCGACCCACATTCTGTTAGCAACACTGGCCCTACTGAAACCAATCTGCACACACCACACTATGCAAGCACCACCCTCTACCGATTGCAGAGGCCAACATGGGTTCCTGCGGTGGGTATGCTGCAGCCCTACGCTCTTCAGTGCATGCCCTACACCCTACGGCCTATGGCCTTCCGCCATGCACCCAATAGTCTAATCCTTCCACAGACCCACCGCACCTTCATTCAACCATGCATGCCACCATGTGCCCACCTACCGCATTCCATCCGCAGCGCACACTCACCCGCGCTCCCAACCATCCTATGTCATGTGCAATTAACTCCCCAACTGCAAATGTCTTTCCACCACTCACCACGAAAAGAGGTTGCCGCAAACAGGTGACGGCAGAAGCTATGGGGCCGTTACAACAGCTGCCTCCAATCACCACACAAAGTACTCACCTACATATGTCACATGAACCACTTCTCACTCCCCCACCCATTCCCTCTCTTATTGCCGCCAACACATTCCGTTCGGTACATTTTGCAGACCCTTCCGCCCCTGCACTGTCCTCCGATACACCATGGAGGCTTTCCCCCAAAATGTTGAGGTACACCACGCTTCCCTCCAGCCAACCACCGGCCGTGTCCAAAGTTCTCCAACAGCACGCCGTACCGCAAGCCAATTACATTTCTGTCCGCTGAGCGAACAGTGAAATGGGTCCGCACAGCGCACCCAGATATCACAATTTGTTTGGGACATGCATTTCAGTTCTTTGCAACAAAAGTACTGCTCGGATTTCCAACAAACACACAAAAACATGCTTTCTGGCCCAAGCCCCCACTGCTGCTGCAAATTTGGTGAAAATCCGTCCAGCTGTTCGGCCTGTAGCCGTGCGCAAAGTTTTTTCCCATTCAGTCTATGGCCTGTAGCCGTGCGCAAAGTTTTTCCCCATTCAGTCTATGGGGGAACATGTTTTGGGACCCCCCTTATAACTTTGTCCCCCCCCCGCACAAAATCTCACCCAATTCGGCGAAAAAATTCAGAGCGCCCATATACTTTTTCTGCAAAGTTTGGTGAGGATTACTCCAGCGGGATGCAAAGTTATAAGCCGCTGAAAAAGTGCTCTTCCTATGAGTTTAGCAACTTAACCATAACTACACGCCCGCTACCGCGGGTCGTGTAACATATGAAGGTGCAAAACCTGCGCTCACCACTAGACATTGGTTAATGATATTTGAGTCTTGGTGAGTAAGTAAATGGTGTGCCTTATGTATGTATAGAATTGAGGTGGCAAGTGACTTTTAATTGTTTCAAAATGACTAAAATACTCAATCGAGGGGAATGGTCTCCAATAAGTGTATACATATTCAGTGAAAATACCTTGGTTAAGGTGATTTCAGATTTAACGCACCAAAACCCCTGAAATTCAACATTAATAATTATATTACAATTGTTTTTTTTATAACACGCTTAATACCGAAGAGGTTTCTAAGCACAGACCCAGGATTCCAAACTGTGTTGCTCTGCGTCATCTTGCTTCCAAGACGAGGGCGTTGCCACTGAGCTATATGTTATGTTAGGAGGTCTAATAAAGCGCACTACCACCCAAAGGTATCCTGATGCTGAGAGAGAAGAAAGCGCGAAAAGCGAATAGAAGAAGCAGCATCTCAATGAGGAAAAAGTAAGGCTTTAAGCAGTTTTCTGAAAAGGAAGAAGTCCTCAGTCTGAGGAAGGGAGGCAGAGAGTTCCACAGGCGGGTAGCTGCCACCGAGAAAGCTCAGCCACCCACTGTGGCATTTCTAAACCGGGGGACCACCAGGAGACCCAAGTTAGCAGAGCGAAGAGCCCTAATGGGAACATAGGCAACAATCTTTTCCTGAGAAAGACCGCTCCCCGCCTATGCAAAGCAAGGTGTGCGAGGCAAAGGGACTTGAACTTGATACGACACTCAACCGGCAGCCAATGAAGCTGGATCAAAATAGGTGAAGCATGGGAGAAACAAGGTAAGCCCATCACCAGCCGAGCAGCCGCGTTCTGTAGGATCTGGAGCCTATGGATATGATATTTGGGCTGGGTAAGAAGAACTGCACTGCAGTAATTGAGGGCTCCTGAGACTGCCGTGGCAATCACAAGGCCCTGATAATGCTGATGAAGGAAAGAAATCACCCTAAGCATTTTAAGTTTGAAGAACCTTGATAGGCAGATGTCGGTAACCTGGATCTCAGCTGATAGGGAGGAGCACATTTTTTACAGTATCGACAGGCACTGGCATATTCCCTAAACTAGCGGGCCAGAAGTCCAACGTCCACGCCTAACTGTGAGCCAGAGGGCCAGTGATCATAACCTCAGACTGCTTGCCGTTAAGCTTCAGCTATACTACCCGTACTCACATTTCAAGCAAGTCCACCTCAACTATGCGCCCCCTATTGCGCATTGTATGACCACAATGACGACATCACTGGTGGCATCACTCTTGACATCACACATTGCAGTATACATAACACCACTGATGGCATAACTAATGACATAATACATGGCATCACTGATTTGATTAATTACATTTTGAAATAGTCATGCTTTCAGGACGCACGTACCTCAGCCCCCAGCGCGGGCGCATCCCGGCTCTTCCCTCCGCGTCACCAGCATGCACGAGGACTATTGACAAGACCCCTACGTGCGGGGGGCACAGATTGCAAGGGGCCGCGACGCAGGTTCTGTCAGCGGTCACGGATGCACTTGTGTTGGCGATTACCATGGCACCTGGGGGAACATAGAGCTATTTCTACAGCCGGTGACGGGACATGTCCAAAGTCACGTGCGGGTTTCTCATGGCAACGGGCTTAAATGAATGCTCGTTACGGCTTACACTGCTTCTCTGCTGTATTCCGACCGTCGGCACGCTCCTGTTGTTGTTTCTACTCCACACTTCCTGATTCCTGGGTTCTGGACTCCGGCTACGTTATTTTTGGACTGCTTTGGATTTCCCTCAACTGGCTTAACGTTGCATCACACATGCTTTTGGACTTTGGAACTATTGTTTGGACTGCCTATGGATTATCTTTCCTGTGCCTCATATTGCACTACTTGTGGTGTACACTACTGCTTGTGCTTGCACCACATCATGTGCTGGACCTCTCCTACTCACAACTCTGCACCGCTTTAGTGGGGTATCTCGCTCCTGCACCCCAGGAGTTGTACACTTCATCCTGCTATAGAGCCTGGCACCTAGATTAGGTAGGTGTATTTCTCTTCCATTTGTTTGCCTGTATTACACCTAGAAGTGCCTATAACCTGTGTTTTCCTTTGCAGCTATCTGGGGATCCGGTGCTGTTGTTCCAGCCACATGTGGCCTCAATAACAGGTCAGCAAATGGGTTTCATAACTCCCTGGCTGGTGCTTGGGGACAAAGGTACTCATAGTCTACGCGGTACTCAAGTCTTGGCAAATCATTGAGAGTAGTACGCTATTTTCACCTTATGCTTTACGTAACATGTACTCGATGTCTAAATTGCCGAATTCTACTGTGAAATTACCTACTTTGGTTGTTGCTAGAGGGGCCTTACAAACTTTTATGATGGCTAGGGGGGGAAACATCTGGGTACATTGTGATGCCTCCTTGTGGCGTAATGAGGGATTACAAATAGCAAATAAGGCTCTGTGTTGGCAAAGCTGGATCAGTAAGGGAATTTTTAGAATACGTGATGTATGGGAGGGTGATCATATGATATCCTTTGAACAGTTTAGAGATTCCTTCGGGCTTGGGGTAGGGAACCTGCACGATATAGAGACCAGTCCTTCCTTTTAACTGAGCAGCAGAGAATGTTAGGGGAACCAATGAGGGAGAGGCCTATGGTTTGTTATGTTATGCTTTCTCTTCCATGTGCAGTGTCGACATACATGAAACTTATCCCGTTGGATAACTCGCATGTTGAGTCATGGGAAAAATGGTGTTAGGTTTGGGTAGAGGAACTTGGAATGGATATTCCTACTGGGGAATGGGTAAATCTGGTTGGTATAGGGGTGCAGTCAAAAATGGATTTGGGGCTGAGGTATATTGGACAGAGGATTTTGTTTAGGATGTATTGGACCCCTACCCGTATGGCCAAGCTAGGATTGTTGGATAATGATCTCTGTTGGGGTTGTGGTCTTAATTGGGGCACCCTGCTTCACATGCTATGGTCATGCTCAAGGGTATCTATCTTTTGGAGGGCTGTTTTGAACAGTCTAGATATTGTGATAGGGGACTCCCTACCACGAACGCCTTACTCGACGATATTATCGAGCAGGGAGAGAGGGGACATGGGCAGTGTGAGAACAGGATGGATGAACAGGGTATTAGTGGTAGCGGATAAACAAATATTAAAAGTTTGGAAGTCAAGGAAAAAGCCGGTTGTTGATGAATGGCTGAGTGATGTCCGTACTTTGTCTGATTACGAGAAGATTATGTTAACGAAGCAGAAGAGGGAGGAGCATTACCTTAGAACTTGGGGTTCTTTCAATGAATTATACAGTTGATGTTCACCGATTACATGCATCATTTTTTGGCTGGATGGATGGGGGTTATTATTTTCGTACTTGATGTTGTGTGTTGTGTTTGTTGGTGTTGTATTGTCTTTTGTTTAGGGATGTTTGACTTTGAACTATAGATAGGGATTTGTGGTGAACAAGTTACTTCTTACCTTGTAACGTTCTTTCGACGAGATGTTCCTCCGACGTATTCCTCATCTTAAATATATCCTTCCAGCTCTGCTGGGCTCGGAAAAAATTTTCTCTCCAGAGGGCGCTGCGCGTCGACGTCCCTCGAGCCGATGACCCTCGACAGCCGCCGTATCGACGCTCGACGTCATCCTGCCTATAAAGGCCGCGCGCAGCGTCCGTTGCTCAGTTCCGTTTTGTAGCCCACAGTATTACTGTTTGGACTAGACTAATCACCCTGAAGGAGCGTAAGCTGCAACAACAAGGGAAGTAAAACTGCTGGGATGGATGGGAGGGTCGATGAGGAATACGTCGGAGGAACATCCCGTCGAAAGAACGTTACAAGGTAAGAAGTAACTTGTTCTTCGAAGGGATTGTGTCCTCCGACGTATTCCTCATCTTAGATAGGCTCCCATAGCAGTATTCTATATTCGGAGGAGGGAGTACTGACTTCACGCTGTCTTCTATTGGTGAATAGAATGCAGTACAGCCCTTCCAAACCTAGTCTCTTGACTAGAGGAGGAATCCAGATTGTAAAAACGTGTAAAGGTATGGACAGACGACCATGTAGCGGCCGCACATATGTCTTTAATCGGCACGCCTCTTTTGAGGGCCGATGAAGCTGCAATACCTCTGGTCGAATGAGCCCTAAGGTTTTGAGGGGGCTCTTTCCCTGCCAGTTTATAACATTCCAGAATGGCTAGAATGATCCATCTGGAAATGGTCTGCTTAGTTATTGGTAACCCCAGCTTGTGACCTGCGTAGCCTACAAACAGCTGGTCTGCCTGTCTTATCCTGGCTAGTCTATTAATGTAAAAACTTAAAACCCTCCTAGGGTCTAGTCTGTGTAACCTCTCTTCCTCTTTCCCCGGGTGAGGAGGAGGATAGAAAGATGGTAGGATAATCTTCTGAGAGATATGGAATTCAGAGACTACTTTTGGGAGGAAATTAGGCTTCACTTGCAGGACAACTTTGTCTTTGTGAAAGATTGTATGAGGGGGTTTACAAGAAAGAGCTTGTAATTCGCTCACCCTTCTAGCAGATGTAAGTGCTATTAATAAAACAGTCTTAAGGGTAAGGAATCTTAACGAACAAGAATGGAGAGGTTCGAAAGGTGTCCCCATCAGGAAAGTTAATACTAAGTTTAAATCCCATAGGGGAACTTGGAATGGTCTTGGGGGATAAACATTGGTTAACCCCTTTAGGAACTGTATTACCAAGGGTAATTTGAAATAGGATGGTTCCTCCGCAGTACGCTTAAAGATAGATAGCGCTGCGAGATAGCCCTTAATGGTGCCAACTTGAAGGCCTGAATTTGCCAAATATAGTAGGAAGGACAAAACCATTGGTGTACCACATGAAAATGGGTCGATATTCTGTTCTCTACACCAGCTGCAAAATCTGTTCCAACGGCAGCGGTATAAAGACTTTGTTGCTGGCCTCCTTGCCGAAAGCAACACCTCCATAACATCATCAGGGAGGTCCCAATCCTTGTACCTCAGCCGTTCAGAAGCCAAGCGTGAAGGTTGAGGGTTTTGATGTCTGGATGGAGAACCTGACCTCCCTTCTGTGAGAGTAGGTTCTCTCTGAGAGGAAGTCGAAATGGAGGGCAGATGGACAAGTCTAGAAGGTCCGGGTACCACGTTCTCCTGGCCCAATCCGGGGCAATTAGGATCATGGTTCGCCGGAATCTTCTCAACCTCCTGATCATTTGAGGAATGACAGGGACCGGTGGGAACGCGTACAGAAGCGGAAACTCCCAGTCCACTATGAACGCGTCTCCCAGAGCTCCTCTCGGAGGAAATTCCCTTGAGCAGAACAGGTCGCATTTCCTGTTTAGGCTGGTGGCGAACAGATCTACCTGAGGGGTTCCCCAAAGGGCGAAGATCTCTTGAAGGACTTCCTGAGCTAGCTCCCACTCGTGAGAGACTGTGTTCTGCCTGCTCAGAGCGTCCGCTGTCAAGTTCTTCTCTCCGGCTAGGTGAACTGCCGATAGAGAGATTCCTTCTTGGATTGCCCAAAACCAGAGCTGCATCGCCTCTCTGCACAGGGGTAGTGATCCTACACCTCCTCTTTTGTTGAGGTAATGCATGGCCACCGTGTTGTCCGTCATTATCAGGACGTTCTTCCCTTGTACAACTGGCAGGAAAGCCTTCAACGCAAGTTTGATGGCTCTCAGCTCTAACAGGTTGATGTGTAGTCTGGACTCCGATGGAGACCAACGACTGCTGATGGTCAAGTCGTTGGCGTGGGCTCCCCACCCCGTGAGTGAGGCATCCGTGACTACTGTTATCTCCGGCCAGGGTTGCCAAAACTGTTCTCCTTTCAGAATGTTCTCCTGACAGGCCCACCACTGAAGGTCTCGAGCCACCCTGCCGGGAACCTGAAGAAGATCTGTCATTCTCCCTGAGAATTGTGACCACTGAGTCCTCAGTGCCCACTGGAGGGATCTCATTCTCAGGCGAGCCTCTGGCACAAGGAAAATGCAGGATGCCATGAGGCCTAGCAACCTCAAAAAGTCGAAAGCTGGGAGACGTTGGGCAAGTTGGAACTTGGTAACCATCTGTAGAATATCTTGAGCCCTCACCTCTGGTGGCGAGGCTTTTCCCAGGGAAGTATCCAGGATCGCTCCTATGAACTGGAGTCTCTGCGATGGTATCATTTGAGATGTGAAGGGAGTAGCATACGTGATTTAGCTGGATCTGAGCTTGCTCCGGAGAAACAGCCCTGATCAGCCAATCGTCCAGGTAGGGGTAGACGTGAATCCCTTCCCTCCTTAGACTTGCCGCCACTACCGACATTAACTTGGTGAAGACCCTCGGGGCGGAGGTCAGCCCAAAAGGCAGTACTCAAAATTGATAGTGAGAGTTGCCAATTGCGAACCTCAGGTATTTCCTGTGTTTGAGATGGATAGGCACATGGAAATAAGCGTCCTGAAGGTCCAGAGATACCAACCAGTCCTGAAACTGAAGGGCCTGGAGGATCTGAGAAAGAGTGACCATCTTGAATTTGTCTTTCCTGAGGAATTTGTTCAATTCTCGCAAGTCCAAGATGGGTCTCAGTCCTCCGTCTTTCTTTGGAACGAGAAAGTAAGGGGAGTACCAGCCCTTGTTCCTCTCCGCTACAGGTACCGGTTCTATGGCACCTTTCTCTAGCAGGTCTATAATTTCCTGCAAGAGGAGCGGATCTGGAGCTTTCTGAGAGCTGATCCCCGGTGGATGACTCTGAGGTATACGTAGGAAAGGTAGGCAGTAACCTTGGGCAACTGTTTCCAATGCCCAAGCATCTGACGTGATAGCCTGCCATTCCGCCAGATGTTGAGTCAACCTGCCTCCTACAGGTGTCCTGTGAGGGAAGTCCTCAGAGTGGTTTTGGGGCGGCTGATGCAGATGCCGATGGTAAAGAGGCACCTGCTGTTGCTGCGGCTTTAGAATATCTACCCCGTCCACCTCGGGTAGTTCTTCTTTGACCCCTTTGAGCCGGTCGTCCTCTACCTCTTCCGAATGAGGAGAAGTGAAAGGACTTGCCCCTCGCAGAGGTTCCTGTGGGACGAAAAGGAGTCTGACGGATTGCAGCTCCTAGGGATTTTGCTGCTGCTTTTGAAGTTTGCAGTTTCTCTAAACTGTCATCCGCCTTTTTCCCGAACAAAGAAGAGCCATCAAATGGCATGTTCAAGAGCCTGGCTTGCACATCTGGGGCAAAACCCGACTTTCTCAACCAAGCGAACCGCCTGGTTGATGTACTTGCCGCCATTGCTCTGCTGATACTGTCAGCCGAATCAATGCCCGTCTGGAGGGATTCGCACATAGCGTCTTTACCGTCCTGTATAATATTCAGGAACGCATCCCTTTCTTCTCCCTCCGGGATGCAGTCAGCCGCTGTAGAAGCACACTCCCAAAGTGTATGGCTGAACCTAGCAAGGGTGCAAGTAGCATTAACAGACTTTAACGCCATGCTACATGCTGAAAAGACTTTCTTAGCCATAGCATCATATTTTTTACCGTCCCTGTCCTGTGGGACAGTAGGATAAGCCGTCTTGACGTCGGTAGAGGATGCTGCTTGTACCACCAGACTTTCTGGGGATGGATGTTCAGACAAGAACTCTGGGTCTGTGGAAGATACCCTGTACTTTGCAGACAGTTTTTTATTTACTGCTGGTATTACATCTGGGGTTTCCCAGTTTGTCATGATCTTTCTCTGAAGAGCTTTATGAAAGGGCACCACTGGATCCTCTTGTGGGCCTTTGTCAAGAATATCCGTGAGGTCATCTTGCTGGAAAGATTGTGAAGGTGTAGACCACCCCATGAACTCTGTAATTCTGGCCATTAAGGCTCTGTAGGGGGTTTCAGCATGCTCCCCCGGGTCTGGTTTAGCAAAATCCACCTCAGGGGAAGTGTCTAAACCACTTGCCTCATGTAAAGAATCATGAAGATCCTTTAATCTGCGCTCTTCAGAGGAAAATTCCTCTCTAACTGGGGTTACAGGTCCCTGTAACTCATCTTGTTCTGACAAATCACCCTCTTCTAAAATTGAGGATATAGTTCTCAATTGTTCTGAATTAATAAAGGGAGTAAATCCCATTTCCAAGGCAGAGGGTGCTGAACTTGTCATTATTGGCCTCGAAAACGTCGATGTCGTCGATGCCGACGTCGAAGGCTTCGAGCGTGGCGTCGAAAACAGAGGTGGAGGCCTCGAGGACCTCGACAGAATTGGAATTTTACTCGACAATATCGACGCCATCGACGTCGAGGGCCTGGGAATCGTCACTGGATGTGTGGTCATCGTGACTTTTCTCAGCGTCGACGCCGGTGTCGAGGCCGGCGTCGAGTCGACAGACCTGTGTGTCGAAGGTCCCTTCGACAACGGCGTCGAAGACCTCGACGTCGACGGAACCCTCGTCGACGGCGTCGACGGAACCTTCGAGGAAGGTTTGGAGGTCATAGTCCTACTCGAGGGTTCGAGACGCGCTCGAGAGGTTTCTTTCGCCGGGTACTGCGACTCGCGGCGTTTTTGACCTTTGGGTCTTTCGACCAGAGCATCGCTCTCGGCAGTCTTCGAGGGGGTCGAGGCCGCTTTCTCGAAGACGCTCATCATGTTTTTTCTGAATTCCTCCCATTCAGCCCGGGAACTAAGTTTCGTGGGGCAAGGGATTCTTTTTGGCGAAACAGAGGAAGAGGAAGACGGAGAAGGGGATCTTCGACGTTTCCTCTTCGAGTGTTTCGATCTCGAGGAGTGATGAGACCCACTCCGAGATCTGGAGCGTGAATGGTGACGAGGAGACGAATGTCTCGACTTCGTCGAAGAAGAAGAAGCTTTAAAAGTCTTACCTTTCTCCAGCTTCCCCCTACGCTCCTTCAGGGCCTTAGCTGTCATGGACATACAGTCCTCGCACTCCGAACAATGGTGTTCGGCTCCCAAGCACCACAGACAATTTCTGTGAGGATCGGTCAACGACATCTTTTTCCCACAATCTCGACATTTTTTGAAGCCGGATCGAGGGGTTGTCGGTTCCGACGAGGAAGCCATCGAGTACGATTCGAATAACTTGAAGTAAATATTACTAAGAACTGAGCAACGGTATTCCGAGGCACCGAGTAGCGCGGAAAAACGGAACTGAGCAACGGACGCTGCGCGCGGCCTTTATAGGCAGGATGACGTTGAGCGTCGATACGGCGGCTGTCGAGGGTCATCGACTCGAGGGACGTCGACACGCAGCGCCCTCTGGAGAGAAAAAATTTTCCGAGGCCAGCAGAGCTGGAAGGATATATTTAAGATGAGGAATACGTCGGAGGACACAATCCCTTCGAAAGTGTGTTCAGGTTTTAAAGTTTTGGATTCAAGTTTGGTTAGGTTTAGTTAATTGTTATTATAAGTATTATACAATTTGAATGCATATCTCTGGTGTAATGGATATGTACATGTTAATTTTCTCTTGCATGTTTTACTTTCAAATTGATAAATAAAGTGAATACGTTTTTTTTTAAAGTCTTGACAAAAATAGGACAACTCTGTTGTGTTACAGAACATATATGTACATATTTCTTACTCAGTACATTGCATTCTGTTCTAAGTTTCCTTAAATGTAGTATATGGCACACAATTATGCAGCATAAGTAACTGAATGTTTTTGAATATTAACCAAACTTCTAATCCTTACATTCTGTACTACAATTATACACACAGACACACACTTGCTTTTATATGTGATAATTATTTTGATAAAACTTGTCCTTTAGAAAGAAATGTGTTCATGTAATGTTATTACAGTAAGGAGTATTGTAAATTTAAATGTGAACTTTGACTATTTTCATAACACTTACTATTAAACATGTTTCTAAGTATCTATATTTGTTTTACTACTATATATACTGATTATATTATGCTTGAAATACCTGAAATATATTTACCTGAATCAGTCACTTTCCCTGCAAAGAAGTATTGTAATTGCTTACTAATGCATGAAATTCAAGCCATTTGTATAATGTTATATATTTTTATTTTAAACTTTATAAATTGATAAGAACTACAAATGAGTTATCCACACAAAATCATATTATACTTCAGTACCGCTGTATTGTTCCATGTCATGTTATTATTAAGTGCAATAAAATATGTATCAAAAGAGTTCAACAAAAATATTGTAACTTATATAATCAGTAATGTCATATAAAGTAATTACTGATATCCTCATTGATATCATGTATGACATTATTAATGACGTCACCACTGATGCCATGCATGATGTGATTAGTGATGTCCCCACTGATGTAATCTGTGATGTGGTCAGACGCAGTGCAACGGGGTGCGCATAGTTAAGGTAGACTTGCTTGAAATGACAGTGTTGAATTTCAGGGGGTTTGTTGCGTTAAATCTAATAACCTTAACTCTCTCTTAACTACAGTTTTTCACTGAATTTCAAGGTTTTTGTTATAGTATAGTTAATTTGGGGCCTACTAGACTTGGCACTTGGACGTGGACACTTTACATGTTGCACTTATTGGTTTCTTTGAGGCCCACTAGCTATGGCCATTGGCCGTGGCCACTCTACATTTTGCACCAATAGGTTACTTTGGGCCCCACTAGCCATAGCCTTTGGCCTTGGCCACTGTATATGTTGCACCAATCATTTTCTTTGTGGCCCACTAACTATGTCCTTTCGCCATGGCCATATTGCACCAAATGGTTTATTTATTTTATTATTGGTTTAGTTGAACAAGATCAACCTTTCAATAATCACATTTATATACATTTTCAAAAATACATACATTTTAAGACCATTTAAGATTAGTTTGTAATCATACATAATTTTAATCCAGAGCATAATTAAGATGTGTATCTATAAAGAGTTAATGCAACTGGTCATTTAAATATTTTCTAAAAATGCATCTACGCATAATCCATGAAATTATTTTTGAAGAACGATTTTGATTCAAAACATTTTATTATTACAAGTGGATAAAAGGCTATATGCAATTTTAAGTTTTTAACTTAACTTCTGTTAGTTTCAGTGAGTATAAGTAGCTTACAATCGCTAGTTTCATCGATGTTTGTTGACAATTAAATGGAACGTTCCATAATAGTTCAGATGTCAATTTGTAGTAATCCCAGAAAAAGTGTTGTAAATACATTTGTTGTCTTGTTAGCAAACTCGGGTATACTGTTAGCAAGTGTCTGATAGTCTCTGGTTGATCAGGTGTGTGGCAAAATCTACAGATGTTTCTCTCTTTTTCTATACTTATGTGCCTTGCTAATACATCATTTGTGTTCCATAGGTTCAGCCTAAATCTCAAATATCGGTCCCTATATTTTGGAGCTGGAAATTTGACGAGATAAGCTTCCATGATGTTCAGCTTCTTGGGCAGAATGTAATGTTCGTGAAACAGGTGCCGTCTCATACATTCATCTATTGTATTTATCCAATCTATTTGCCAGATTCTTTTCTATGCTCTATCTGGGTCCGTTTTTAGCAGATCTTCAATAATGTCAGCCAATTACATAATAGTGTGTACATTTATTTTCCATGCTTGCATCATTTTATGCGGTGTGGTATTTATATAGGTGGAGAGCGTGTTCATCAAGGACCCTTCCTTCAAAGGCAATAAACACGTTCTATAGAAGGAACACAGTTTCCACATATATAATATGTTCAAGGACAACAGCCCTAATTCGTGCCTCAAGACACACATTGATACGCTCAGAGGGAGATTCAATACCTTTTTCCAAAAATAGCCCTCCAAGCATAACCCAGCGCCATGTTCTAGTTTCTGCACCATAAATGATGGTTGGTCGACCTTCTGTTTATAGAAGATTAATACTGGCAGTAAGGAAAACTTTCCATATTTAGCCTGCATAACGCGAGCTTGGGCAGTTGCTGTTTTCATCTTTCTTTGCAAGTATAGGAGATAGGGCTGGTCTGATATGTGATTGTTAGCATTTAACCCTAGGTACTTATACTGATCAACAACTTGCAATACTGTGCCTTGGAGTGACCATGTGAACGTGATTCTCTTCCTACAGTGTTTGGTTGTAATTATTAATATCTTGGACTTAGACTGATTCACATTTAGCATATTCCCTTCACCATAGATTGTTAACTGGGAGAGCAGTAATTGTAGTCCCCTGGGAGTTTTAGCCAACAACACAGGGTTGTCAGCATAAAACAGCTAGGAGATTGGATGGTTGACGAGTTTTGGTGAATCAGAATGGATTTTACTGAAACAATGTTTTATGTCTTAAATGAAAAAATGTTAAATGGCCGATGCCAAGATGCAACCTTGCTTCAAACCCCTATGGGTGGAGATAGGGGCAGACAATTTTCCATCCAATGATAATGGTATCTGAACAGTCGTGTTTCAATTAAGCTGATTTATTCAGTGCTGCAGGTGCAACTGGCAGGATGCTTTGGATAGTTTATCTCCAAGCAGTTCTCTGGATACTGAATCAAATGCAGCCTAAAAGTCTATGAAGGCCAGGTACACAGGTTGCTTCATCTGTATTTCGTATAATTTAATGGCATGCAGTGTTAGAAGATTTACTGACGTACCCAGTCCTGGTGTAAAGCCTGACTGGTTTGGATCACGTAAATTTACTGAGATTGTCCATTGATTGAACTCTCTTAGTACTAGTCTAGCAAAGAGCTTGCCTGGCGTATAATTACTTGGATCTTGACAATCTCCTTTTTTATATATATGCACTATAATAGATTTTCGCTAAGAGGGCGGGATTAGGTGAGTAGAGATGACCTGATTAAAGATGGGTGTATAAAATCATGGCCCATGCTTCTGAATGTGACTTTAAAATTGCATTGGAGAGACAGTCTGGCTCTGGGGCTCTTGATGTACTTAGTTTAGCTATTTGGTAAACTATATCTTCTGCATCAAATTTAATGTCTCGGTGCATGTGTAAGATGTTTCCTTGAGGCTGGCTAGATAAGGGGATCACAGCATATATAGTTTTGTAAAAGGTTACCCAGGTTTCTTGAGGCACTGCATTTATTTGGATGGACATCTGTGAGCTGTTATCCGCCTTGTTCAACAGGCCCCGATCAAGGCTGAACTCTTAGTTGCTAAAGCTCTCATCATATTCTGTGCATCCTGTTGTAACATTCGAGGTTTCCTAGCACTGACCCAGTTTTTATATCTGCATTTTAATAACCTCAGTTTCGCACTCTTTGTTGTTAAGGGTAGGCCACTCAAGGCACGTATTGCTGCCCGATAGTCTGCTCTTCTATCTAAGAGTTCCTTGTCATACACATGCAGAAGATTGATACGTGAACTGGGATGGCTGCCCTTCTTAGTTTTAAATATCTGTAAGGCCGCAACATACAGGCTCTCTGAGTAGATTGTCTCTGAGCAAAGAGTATTGGAAGGATATGTGAGCTGCATGTTTAAATAATTTGGCAGCAGGTTCGGTGTCCATCTGACCCGATTTTTACCATTTGATATTGACATTTCCTTGACACAGAGCTCACTGGGGGAGCCAAGAAGATTCACTCCTATCCAAGTTAACAATAAGTGCTTGTGATGGCTTTGGATCTGGGGTTTGATCTGGAACTTGTCAACTACTGCAAACAAGTTCCTATCAACATAAATGTAGTCAATAAGTGCTACTTTATTTCCTCTGTACCAGGTGTTAGCTGGCGGTATAGCTCACCTGGCACGGACCCATTGAGCATTACCAGTTGTCTTTCCGTCATGATTGATGACCACCGCAGAGCAAATTTATTTAATCTGGAGGGTTGCTAGAAATCATGTACATTATAGACTCCACATCTTCTAGAAATTCATAATCATGGATAGCCGCATGATTCCAGTATATGTTTGCTAGTGCTAATGTGTGTATTGGTGTTTTAACTTGAACTAGCTGTATAAACATATTTGGTGACGCCCAGGGGGAGTTTGTCAGACCAGAGGAGGCTTTTACTGCAACCAGTAAGCCTGCCATCAGCCTTCCTCTCATTGGTATCTTTGCAGGTACCAGGGAGAGAATGTGATTATCCCAGGCCGGAAGGGTTGTGAGCCATATTTCTTGCAAGGCTACTATATCGTATAAGTTTAAAGGATTTGCCTCCGTATTGTCAAGTGTTTGTAACCTCTGGTGTTCTACGAGGCTAAGGACCATTTCATCAATTTCTGTGGTGCTTGTTCATTCGAGTACTTTGAAGGGTTCAGATGGATGAGCCAGGGCTATCTGTCTCTCAGAGTGATATAGTGTTTGCGAGCAGGTTACTTTGAAGTTTATCATTGTAGATTTTAATCTTAAGGAGTTGTTATTTCCATTAATAGGAGCTAGGAGCAGGAGTAATTGGGTGATTATTAGCTATGTGTTGTGGCAATGAAAAGCCCAGTTTATAAATATTTTCTTGTACCTGCCATATCATGTTCCTGACCATTCCGGACTGCATCCATAGTTTAACAATGGAAGAGTCAGTCATTCACAAATTCAATTTGTTCGATATCACTCGAACAAAGATCTTCCAAAAATGGGATATCTCCTAGGATATTCATAGCACTAGTTTTGTTCAGGTCGTATGTCGGAAACAAATCCTCTCTACATTGTAAAATCAAACCATGATGAGTACGAGTGGTGCAACTTATTTTCCTCCCCCTAAGGGTGGTCACTTCGTTTACCATCAAAACTGTCCGCTTTTTGCCTCAGTATGTTATTTGTTTTTTTTGTCTAAGCTGTTACTACAACCAGAGGGTTTCATGCTGGAAGTTCTGGTTGGGTCATTGGTTGGCAAGAAGCTGCTTGAAGATCGGCAAGCCGGGAAAACTGTTACAGATTTGGCAATTTCCTCTCATCTCTGTTCCAATGTGGAGAATTTCCCATTCTCAATGCCTCTTTCGTTCATATGAGGATGGGCTTCTCCTGTCATCGCAATGTATAACGGTTGTGTTGTTTGCAAGTCGGTTTTTATATTCTGCGCAGACTCAACTTCATTTAGAAGATTGTCTGGTGGTTCGTATGCTAGACTTGGTGTTATATGCAGTATCTGGACTTCATTTATTTGTCTTTTCAGTAATTCACTTTTATTGCGATTTAAGTTGGAGTATTTCTGCGTAACTGCTGCACCAGCTACTTGTGCATTCTTTTCTGGCAGTGTCAAAGAACTGATAAAATGTTGAGAGCTCAAACTTTTGGTGGCACTCGATTGCTTAATATTTTTTGTTTTCTTTTCTTTGTTATTACTGTTAATAATATTCTTGGTTTTATTCACTGTATCTGATTTTGCCTTGTGTTTTGCAAATATGGTGTAATGTGTTTTCTCACCAGCTTCCACGATTGTTGGAGTATGTTGCAGCTGTGAGAAATCATGCATTGGCACTTCCCTTTTGTTGGATATTTGCTTACTCTTTTTCTTGGTTTTATTCTTCTTCGCATCCGACATAGGGCTCTGGACATTCAAGGGCGAGTTAGCTTTCGTATGCTTGAGCTCATCTAAGGACCCAGCAAAGTTATTAACTTCCGCTTGTAAACCACTCATATTTATGCACTCTTGTTCACTGGGCTTTTCTTCAAGACACTCTGCTGCAATCATTGACGTATAGGCATCGCTTCCACCATTAAGTGAGTTTCTCGCCTGCCACAGTTGCAGCAATAAATGTGTTTGGTCATTGATTTTCTTTTCTAGGTTTTGATATAGCTTTGCTAATGAATATAACGCTGGGTTCATCGCCTGGAGTGTGATTTCAATAGCAACCAGCGAAGTTGTTGCTATCAAATCAGGAACCGCTTAAATAGATGGGTTAATATTCCTCGATGTCGGGGCTGAGAATGGAATTGACAAGATAGATGATTGCCATATTGAATTAGAAAACATTACCGGGGACTGTGACAGCTCACTTGCAATTAAGTACAGGGGCGGGGCCTGAATCATCGTCTCGTATTAATTCTCCCCCAACTGTGTGTGAATTATTAATTCTCCCCCAACTGTGTGTGAATGGGATCTGATGTATTTATGGGTTAGTGACCCTTGACATCTTCACAAATTCACTCTAAAATCAAAGGAAAAGGATATTTTTAATCAAATGATATCACTAAAGTAATGTGGCCACAAGCAAGAGCAATATTATTGAAGGCAGTCCATATTAGTCCACACAGAAGTCCATACCAGTGATATCTTCTCAATGATGTGTGAGAGCAGCAGGACAGCCAACAGCACTTCTCACATGCGCACGCATAAATGCGTGCGTGCCTGTCCTTTATGGGGACTTGTGGTTAAGTGGGCAGGGCTTCCTCCAAATTAACTCAAACCTCGTACTGATGCGAATCAGTTTCTTTGGGGCCCACTAGCTATGGCCTTCTGCACTGGCCACTGTACATGTTGCACCAACAGGTTTGTTTGGGGCCCACTAGCCATGGTCTTCGCCAAGGCTACTGTACATGTTGCACCAATACGTTTCTTTGGGGCCCACTAGCCGTGGCTTTGGCAATGGCAAGTGACACAAAGACCCATTGCCCCCTGCTTAGTCGATGTGATCACTGGAGGTGTAAAGATTTCTTTTTTTACATTCTCTATTCTCACAAGATTCCACTGGTATTCCCCCGATAACGGCAACAGAGTCCAATTCTTGTGAGATTCCCCCAGTATTCTCTTGATAATACTTGAAAATCAAAAACTCTTCAACGTCCTCACTGGCACTCATCATGTGCCCACCTCCTCTTTCCTTAGCCCCCCTCAATTGCTCTTTCTCTCCCTGGCTCTCCCATTAAACACAGCACCCTTCGCTTCATGGGAGCTGAAGGGGACCTCTCCTGCAGAACCCAACCATTTCCGAGTACCCGAAGCGGACCGGCTATTGAAGGGCTATCAGAATGAGTTTGGTGCTCAGAGATGCTTTCAACTTGGCGAGAACCCTGGGAATCAGAGGAACAGAAGGAAAGGCATCGGGGAACGCTGCCCCTCCCCCCCCCAAGGAATGGCGAGAACGTCTCCCAGTGATTAGATTAATGTGTCTGACTCCTTCTTCTGATCCACTACAACTCCTAGTTCATAGTCCCCTTACCTCCATACTGATCACAGTCCATCCCATGGGGATGAGACTGGAGCCTTTTTTGCACAACAAAAGAAACCTTTCCCTTCAATATAGTGCATGCAAGGGCATGCCAGACATGGCCGTAAATGCTGATTCTGCCCATTTTCCTCACCCGGTAGTCCTTTTCCTGCTCGTCAGCTACTAATAGCAAAGTAAAACAAAAATTGCGAGGATAGAAGGAGCGATGTATGGAGGAAAGGGGAATATGGACAAGGAGTACAGTAGTCACTACAGTGAGTAACTGTTTCTTACTTCTATATCATGTCTCCTTTCCCCCATTCTGATGGGAGATTTTGTAGCATGAAAACCATGGGGTGAAGGCTGCTTAATTGGAAGCAAATACATTCTGCAGGACTGCCTAAGCAAACCTGGAATCGCCCCTGGAGCTTGTAACCAGACAATAGTGCTTGCAAGAAAGCTGATATCATGCCCCATGTCACAGCCCTACTGATGACATCCCATGGAACATGTTAGAAGGCAACTGCAATAGCTTTAGCACTTGCTGCATGCGCTTCAATACCCCTAGCGGGTGTTAGTTTCTGTAAGGGGTAAAAAATGGTTAATCGCCAATACCAGCCATCTTGCAATAGTTGCTTTGGATGCTTATGTGCCTTGGTTTTGCCCCGCAAAGTAAGAAAGAGGGCATCTGATTCCTGAATGTGTTCTGTTCTTGTAAAGTTCAGAACACTGCGTCCATCAAGAGAGTGAATGTCAGAGTCAGCTGAGGATTGAGGGTCCGTAAAAAAAGACTGGAAGTACCACTTTGTGACTATGGTAGGAGGACACTACTTTGGCCAGAAAAGCCGGAAGGGTACCGAGGACAATATAGTCCTTATGAAAGAAGGTATAGGGCTCTGATGCATCTCGCTCACTCTCCTAGCTGATGTGAGGGCAAACAGCAGAACAACTTTCCAAGATAGGAATTTCAAATCTGAAGTTGCCTTGGGATCCAATAGTTTGCGGGCCAGGACCGGTAAAATGAGATTTAAGCCCCACAGCGGGTAGGGCCTTTTCACAGGCGGGTGTAACCGTAATAGGCCCTACAGATGTCTGCGCATTACAAGATTTGAAGCAGAGAAGGCAGCATCCTCTACGTTCCGGTATGCTCATACAGCTGCTAAATAGGTGCAGCAAAAGTCAACAGACTGCTGAAGACATGAGGTAGGCTATAAAGGACAACACATAGTTTAACATACTCAGACGAGGATTGATATTTTTACCCAAAGACCAGTGGCAAAATCTGACCCACTTGCTTTTATATTGAGATCTTGTTCGTTTCCTGGCAGTCTCAATAATCTTCATGTCCTCTGAGGATAGATCCAAGTGTCCCAATGCCAGGTCCTCAGGCACCAGGCTGCTAAGTTGAACAATTGAGTGCAGGGATGCAGATCTTGCCCTGCTGTAGGTGAAACAGGTCATTCCAATGCGGGAAGAGGACCTCTCCTGCGGAACCCCACCATCTCTGAGTTCTGTGAAGATATCATGAAGAAGGACACAGACAACAGATTCAACATTCAAAATAAACACTTATTAACTTAAATGGCAGGATGGAAAAATGCCTAACTTGCCCTACACTAAGGTGGAATTTGCCTACTGTAAGGAAGGCATGGTATCAACAAAAGACACAGACACAATAGATGCAAGTTTCAAAAACGTTTATTTGTATTTGATAAGGTTGGGAGAATTCCTAACTGGCCCTAACTCTGCTCCCATTCTAGTCTTCACCATTAAACAAATAACAAACAGGTCCAAGTCAGTCTAGTGAAAATAAAAAGGCCTATACTAACAAAACCAAATCGTGCCCTCCTTCTCAAATGACAAATGCGTAAAGGGGATATAAAAAGAAAAAATATTGTCTTAAAAGAAATGCCAGAATGGCTTAGGTAACAACTCCCTTCCCCACGTTCAAAAGCACAGGGTCTCGAGAGTTTCTTAACAGGATTGGTGGATGGCACAGTTCTATCAATCTGGCACACTTTAGCGCACTGGTACAATTCAACAGTTCAGGCTTGGGCTTCACGCTTTTGACAGTACAATAGATTATTTAGGCTTCGTCCGCCTTGCCACAAATGCACAGTTCAACTCTTGACTTTTACTTTACCACAATTCAAAACAGACTTCCCTCCACTGGGCTCGAATCTGATTTTTTTGTGGGGGTTCCCTTACGCCATGTTTCGTTTCATACAACTTTTAACTGTCAAAGACTTTCGAAACTGCAAGGATTTTACATAGAACTATGCATGACCACTTCGTCCTCTCTTTAAAAAATCTGACAATCTTCATCCACTCGTAACACCAATGCTTTTTGGTACTTGTATTTTCTTGGAATTATTTCTTTCTTTTGCCGGCTTGGCATGCTTAAAATTCATACTTTGTTCTCTTGGCATATCTAAAGTTCATACACTTTGCTTTTCACTCAATCAACTTTCATTCGGGATTGCAGTTACTGTCTTGCCTTTGTTTCCCGTTGTGCGATTCCACCTTGCAGGACCACTCTGTTCTTTGTATACACTCATCTCAATTCAGAAATTGTCTTTTCTATTACGCATTTTATTGGCACACGTGCAACATTCAACTCTTCTTACAGTTTTATTTGCTTTTAACACAAAATGGGCCTTTGTTGCCTTTGATAACTCACTGGTCATTTTATTTTAGTTTCTTTCTTCAACGCCTTCAGTGTAGCAGTCAGGGCTGTAACCAATACCTCCTCACCTACTGCGTCGTTCACCCGGTAGGGGAGCGGGCCGCCTTGAAGCACTCTGAAGGTATACAATGGGCCCCATTACGAGTCTGGTGGTAACCGAGCCGGAAAAACCGGCAGGTTACCGCTGGACTCGTATTACTATTCCGCCTCCGTGATTCACGGAATTACCGGGACATTACGACCCGGGAATTCCGGAGGCGGAATTGTGTAAGTCCCATCTATGACGGAGCCGGTGTTTCCATTTCCGCATGCAGGCGGGTGGTGTTAAACCCGCAAGGTAAGACCTGGCGGGAGTGACACCTCCCGCCTGCAGGACTCTTAATCAGCAGGCAGGGTGGTAATGAGGCCCCCTTTCTTCTCACTCGGTTTCAATCTTGGTTTCTCTCTTTTTCTATAATTATGTGCCTTGCTAATACATCATTTGTGTTCCATAGGTTCAGCCTAAATCTCAAATATCGGTCCCTATATTTTGGAGCTGGAAATTTGACGAGATAAGCTTCCATGATGTTCAGCTTCTTGGGCAGAATGTAATGTTCGTGAAACAGGTGCCGTCTCATACATTCATCTATTGTATTTATCCAATCTATTTGCCAGATTCTTTTCTATGCTCTATCTGGGTCCGTTTTTAGCAGATCTTCAATAATGTCAGCCAATTACATAATAGTGTGTACATTTATTTTCCATGCTTGCATCATTTTATGCGGTGTGGTATTTATATAGGTGGAGAGCGTGTTCATCAAGGACCCTTCCTTCAAAGGCAATAAACACGTTCTATAGAAGGAACACAGTTTCCACATATATAATATGTTCAAGGACAACAGCCCTAATTCGTGCCTCAAGACACACATTGATACGCTCAGAGGGAGATTCAATACCTTTTTCCAAAAATAGCCCTCCAAGCATAACCCAGAGCCATGTTCTAGTTTCTGCACCATAAATGATGGTTGGTCGACCTTCTGTTTATAGAAGATTAATACTGGCAGTAAGGAAAACTTTCCATATTTAGCCTGCATAACGCGAGCTTGGGCAGTTGCTGTTTTCATCTTTCTTTGCAAGTATAGGAGATAGGGCTGGTCTGATATGTGATTGTTAGCATTTAACCCTAGGTACTTATACTGATCAACAACTTGCAATACTGTGCCTTGGAGTGACCATGTGAACGTGATTCTCTTCCTACAGTGTTTGGTTGTAATTATTAATATCTTGGACTTAGAATGATTCACATTTAGCATATTCCCTTCACCATAGATTGTTAACTGGGAGAGCAGTAATTGTAGTCCCCTGGGAGTTTTAGCCAACAACACAGGGTTGTCAGCATAAAACAGCTAGGAGATTGGATGGTTGACGAGTTTTGGTGAATCAGAATGGATTTTACTGAAACAATGTTTTATGTCTTAAATGAAAAAATGTTAAATGGCCGATGCCAAGATGCAACCTTGCTTCAAACCCCTATGGGTGGAGATAGGGGCAGACAATTTTCCATCCAATGATAATGGTATCTGAACAGTCGTGTTTCAATTAAGCTGATTTATTCAGTGCTGCAGGTGCAACTGGCAGGATGCTTTGGATAGTTTATCTCCAAGCAGTTCTCTGGATACTGAATCAAATGCAGCCTAAAAGTCTATGAAGGCCAGGTACACAGGTTGCTTCATCTGTATTTCGTATAATTTAATGGCATGCAGTGTTAGAAGATTTACTGACGTACCCAGTCCTGGTGTAAAGCCTGACTGGTTTGGATCACGTAAATTTACTGAGATTGTCCATTGATTGAACTCTCTTAGTACTAGTCTAGCAAAGAGCTTGCCTGGCGTATAATTACTTGGATCTTGACAATCTCCTTTTTTATATATATGCACTATAATAGATTTTCGCTAAGAGGGCGGGATTAGGTGAGTAGAGATGACCTGATTAAAGATGGGTGTATAAAATCATGGCCCATGCTTCTGAATGTGACTTTAAAATTGCATTGGAGAGACAGTCTGGCTCTGGGGCTCTTGATGTACTTAGTTTAGCTATTTGGTAAACTATATCTTCTGCATCAAATTTAATGTCTCGGTGCATGTGTAAGATGTTTCCTTGAGGCTGGCTAGATAAGGGGATCACAGCATATATAGTTTTGTAAAAGGTTACCCAGGTTTCTTGAGGCACTGCATTTATTTGGATGGACATCTGTGAGCTGTTATCCGCCTTGTTCAACAGGCCCCGATCAAGGCTGAACTCTTAGTTGCTAAAGCTCTCATCATATTCTGTGCATCCTGTTGTAACATTCGAGGTTTCCTAGCACTGACCCAGTTTTTATATCTGCATTTTAATAACCTCAGTTTCGCACTCTTTGTTGTTAAGGGTAGGCCACTCAAGGCACGTATTGCTGCCCGATAGTCTGCTCTTCTATCTAAGAGTTCCTTGTCGTACACATGCAGAAGATTGATACGTGAACTGGGATGGCTGCCCTTCTTAGTTTTAAATATCTGTAAGGCCGCAACATACAGGCTCTCTGAGTAGATTGTCTCTGAGCAAAGAGTATTGGAAGGATATGTGAGCTGCATGTTTAAATAATTTGGCAGCAGGTTCGGTGTCCATCTGACCCGATTTTTACCATTTGATATTGACATTTCCTTGACACAGAGCTCACTGGGGGAGCCAAGAAGATTCACTCCTATCCAAGTTAACAATAAGTGCTTGTGATGGCTTTGGATCTGGGGTTTGATCTGGAACTTGTCAACTACTGCAAACAAGTTCCTATCAACAAAAATGTAGTCAATAAGTGCTACTTTATTTCCTCTGTACCAGGTGTTAGCTGGCGGTATAGCTCACCTGGCACGGACCCATTGAGCATTACCAGTTGTCTTTCCGTCATGATTGATGACCACCGCAGAGCAAATTTATTTAATCTGGAGGGTTGCTAGAAATCATGTACATTATAGACTCCACATCTTCTAGAAATTCATAATCATGGATAGCCGCATGATTCCAGTATATGTTTGCTAGTGCTAATGTGTGTATTGGTGTTTTAACTTGAACTAGCTGTATAAACATATTTGGTGACGCCCAGGGGGAGTTTGTCAGACCAGAGGAGGCTTTTACTGCAACCAGTAAGCCTGCCATCAGCCTTCCTCTCATTGGTATCTTTGCAGGTACCAGGGAGAGAATGTGATTATCCCAGGCCGGAAGGGTTGTGAGCCATATTTCTTGCAAGGCTACTATATCGTATAAGTTTAAAGGATTTGCCTCCGTTCGTGTCAAGTGTTTGTAACCTCTGGTGTTCTACGAGGCTAAGGACCATTTCATCAATTTCTGTGGTGCTTGTTCATTCGAGTACTTTGAAGGGTTCAGATGGATGAGCCAGGGCTATCTGTCTCTCAGAGTGATATAGTGTTTGCGAGCAGGTTACTTTGAAGTTTATCATTGTAGATTTTAATCTTAAGGAGTTGTTATTTCCATTAATAGGAGCTAGGAGCAGGAGTAATTGGGTGATTATTAGCTATGTGTTGTGGCAATGAAAAGCCCAGTTTATAAATATTTTCTTGTACCTGCCATATCATGTTCCTGACCATTCCGGACTGCATCCATAGTTTAACAATGGAAGAGTCAGTCATTCACAAATTCAATTTGTTCGATATCACTCGAACAAAGATCTTCCAAAAATGGGATATCTCCTAGGATATTCATAGCACTAGTTTTGTTCAGGTCGTATGTCGGAAACAAATCCTCTCTACATTGTAAAATCAAACCATGATGAGTACGAGTGGTGCAACTTATTTTCCTCCCCCTAAGGGTGGTCACTTCGTTTACCATCAAAACTGTCCGCTTTTTGCCTCAGTATGTTATTTGTTTTTTTTGTCTAAGCTGTTACTACAACCAGAGGGTTTCATGCTGGAAGTTCTGGTTGGGTCATTGGTTGGCAAGAAGCTGCTTGAAGATCGGCAAGCCGGGAAAACTGTTACAGATTTGGCAATTTCCTCTCATCTCTGTTCCAATGTGGAGAATTTCCCATTCTCAATGCCTCTTTCGTTCATATGAGGATGGGCTTCTCCTGTCATCGCAATGTATAACGGTTGTGTTGTTTGCAAGTCGGTTTTTATATTCTGCGCAGACTCAACTTCATTTAGAAGATTGTCTGGTGGTTCGTACGCTAGACTTGGTGTTATATGCAGTATCTGGACTTCATTTATTTGTCTTTTCAGTAATTCACTTTTATTGCGATTTAAGTTGGCGTATTTCTGCGTAACTGCTGCACCAGCTACTTGTGCATTCTTTTCTGGCAGTGTCAAAGAACTGATAAAATGTTGAGAGCTCAAACTTTTGGTGGCACTCGATTGCTTAATATTTTTTGTTTTCTTTTCTTTGTTATTACTGTTAATAATATTCTTGGTTTTATTCACTGTATCTGATTTTGCCTTGTGTTTTGCAAATATGGTGTAATGTGTTTTCTCACCAGCTTCCACGATTGTTGGAGTATGTTGCAGCTGTGAGAAATCATGCATTGGCACTTCCCTTTTGTTGGATATTTGCTTACTCTTTTTCTTGGTTTTATTCTTCTTCGCATCCGACATAGGGCTCTGGACATTCAAGGGCGAGTTAGCTTTCGTATGCTTGAGCTCATCTAAGGACCCAGCAAAGTTATTAACTTCCGCTTGTAAACCACTCATATTTATGCACTCTTGTTCACTGGGCTTTTCTTCAAGACACTCTGCTGCAATCATTGACGTATAGGCATCGCTTCCACCATTAAGTGAGTTTCTCGCCTGCCACAGTTGCAGCAATAAATGTGTTTGGTCATTGATTTTCTTTTCTAGGTTTTGATATAGCTTTGCTAATGAATATAACGCTGGGTTCATCGCCTGGAGTGTGATTTCAATAGCAACCAGCGAAGTTGTTGCTATCAAATCAGGAACCGCTTAAATAGATGGGTTAATATTCCTCGATGTCGGGGCTGAGAATGGAATTGACAAGATAGATGATTGCCATATTGAATTAGAAAACATTACCGGGGACTGTGACAGCTCACTTGCAATTAAGTACAGGGGCGGGGCCTGAATCATCGTCTCGTATTAATTCTCCCCCAACTGTGTGTGAATTATTAATTCTCCCCCAACTGTGTGTGAATGGCATCTGATGTATTTATGGGTTAGTGACCCTTGACATCTTCACAAATTCACTCTAAAATCAAAGGAAAAGGATATTTTTAATCAAATGATATCACTAAAGTAATGTGGCCACAAGCAAGAGCAATATTATTGAAGGCAGTCCATATTAGTCCACACAGAAGTCCATACCAGTGATATCTTCTCAATGATGTGTGAGAGCAGCAGGACAGCCAACAGCACTTCTCACATGCGCACGCATAAATGCGTGCGTGCCTGTCCTTTATGGGGACTTGTGGTTAAGTGGGCAGGGCTTCCTCCAAATTAACTCAAACCTCGTACTGATGCGAATCAGTTTCTTTGGGGCCCACTAGCTATGGCCTTCTGCACTGGCCACTGTACATGTTGCACCAACAGGTTTGTTTGGGGCCCACTAGCCATGGTCTTCGCCAAGGCTACTGTACATGTTGCACCAATACGTTTCTTTGGGGCCCACTAGCCGTGGCTTTGGCAATGGAAAGTGACACAAAGACCCATTGCCCCCTGCTTAGTCGATGTGATCACTGGAGGTGTAAAGATTTCTTTTTTTACATTCTCTATTCTCACAAGATTCCACTGGTATTCCCCCGATAACGGCAACAGAGTCCAATTCTTGTGAGATTCCCCCAGTATTCTCTTGATAATACTTGAAAATCAAAAACTCTTCAATGTCCTCACTGGCACTCATCATGTGCCCACCTCCTCTTTCCTTAGCCCCCCTCAATTGCTCTTTCTCTCCCTGGCTCTCCCATTAAACACAGCACCCTTCGCTTCATGGGAGCTAAAGGGGACCTCTCCTGCAGAACCCAACCATTTCCGAGTACCCGAAGCGGACCGGCTATTGAAGGGCTATCAGAATGAGTTTGGTGCTCAGAGATGCTTTCAACTTGGCGAGAACCCTGGGAATCAGAGGAACAGAAGGAAAGGCATCGGGGAACGCTGCCCCTCCCCCCCCAAGGAATGGCGAGAACGTCTCCCAGTGATTAGATTAATGTGTCTGACTCCTTCTTCTGATCCACTACAACTCCTAGTTCATAGTCCCCTTACCTCCATACTGATCACAGTCCATCCCATGGGGATGAGACTGGAGCCTTTTTTGCACAACAAAAGAAACCTTTCCCTTCAATATAGTGCATGCAAGGGCATGCCAGACATGGCCGTAAATGCTGATTCTGCCCATTTTCCTCACCCGGTAGTCCTTTTCCTGCTCGTCAGCTACTAATAGCAAAGTAAAACAAAAATTGCGAGGATAGAAGGAGCGATGTATGGAGGAAAGGGGAATATGGACAAGGAGTACAGTAGTCACTACAGTGAGTAACTGTTTCTTACTTCTATATCATGTCTCCTTTCCCCCATTCTGATGGGAGATTTTGTAGCATGAAAACCATGGGGTGAAGGCTGCTTAATTGGAAGCAAATACATTCTGCAGGACTGCCTAACCAAACCTGGCATCGCCCCTGGAGCTTGTAACCAGACAATAGTGCTTGCAAGAAAGCTGATATCATGCCCCATGTCACAGCCCTACTGATGACATCCCATGGAACATGTTAGAAGGCAACTGCAATAGCTTTAGCACTTGCTGCATGCGCTTCAATACCCCTAGCGGGTGTTAGTTTCTGTAAGGGGTAAAAAATGGTTAATCGCCAATACCAGCCATCTTGCAATAGTTGCTTTGGATGCTTATGTGCCTTGGTTTTGCCCCGCAAAGTAAGAAAGAGGGCATCTGATTCCTGAATGTGTTCTGTTCTTGTAAAGTTCAGAACACTGCGTCCATCAAGAGAGTGAATGTCAGAGTCAGCTGAGGATTGAGGGTCCGTAAAAAAAGACTGGAAGTACCACTTTGTGACTATGGTAGGAGGACACTACTTTGGCCAGAAAAGCCGGAAGGGTACCGAGGACAATATAGTCCTTATGAAAGAAGGTATAGGGCTCTGATGCATCTCGCTCACTCTCCTAGCTGATGTGAGGGCAAACAGCAGAACAACTTTCCAAGATAGGAATTTCAAATCTGAAGTTGCCTTGGGATCCAATAGTTTGCGGGCCAGGACCGGTAAAATGAGATTTAAGCCCCACAGCGGGTAGGGCCTTTTCACAGGCGGGTGTAACCGTAATAGGCCCTACAGATGTCTGCGCATTACAAGATTTGAAGCAGAGAAGGCAGCATCCTCTACGTTCCGGTATGCTCATACAGCTGCTAAATAGGTGCAGCAAAAGTCAACAGACTGCTGAAGACATGAGGTAGGCTATAAAGGACAACACATAGTTTAACATACTCAGACGAGGATTGATATTTTTACCCAAAGACCAGTGGCAAAATCTGACCCACTTGCTTTTATATTGAGATCTTGTTCGTTTCCTGGCAGTCTCAATAATCTTCATGTCCTCTGAGGATAGATCCAAGTGTCCCAATGTCAGGTCCTCAGGCACCAGGCTGCTAAGTTGAACAATTGAGTGCAGGGATGCAGATCTTGCCCTGCTGTAGGTGAAACAGGTCATTCCAATGCGGGAAGAGGACCTCTCCTGCGGAACCCCACCATCTCTGAGTTCTGTGAAGATATCATGAAGAAGGACACAGACAACAGATTCAACATTCAAAATAAACACTTATTAACTTAAATGGCAGGATGGAAAAATGCCTAACTTGCCCTACACTAAGGTGGAATTTGCCTACTGTAAGGAAGGCATGGTATCAACAAAAGACACAGACACAATAGATGCAAGTTTCAAAAACGTTTATTTGTATTTGATAAGGTTGGGAGAATTCCTAACTGGCCCTAACTCTGCTCCCATTCTAGTCTTCACCATTAAACAAATAACAAACAGGTCCAAGTCAGTCTAGTGAAAATAAAAAGGCCTATACTAACAAAACCAAATCATGCCCTCCTTCTCAAATGACAAATGCGTAAAGGGGATATAAAAAGAAAAAATATTGTCTTAAAAGAAATGCCAGAATGGCTTAGGTAACAACTCCCTTCCCCACGTTCAAAAGCACAGGGTCTCGAGAGTTTCTTAACAGGATTGGTGGATGGCACAGTTCTATCAATCTGGCACACTTTAGCGCACTGGTACAATTCAACAGTTCAGGCTTGGGCTTCACGCTTTTGACAGTACAATAGATTATTTAGGCTTCGTCCGCCTTGCCACAAATGCACAGTTCAACTCTTGACTTTTACTTTACCACAATTCAAAACAGACTTCCCTCCACTGGGCTCGAATCTGATTTTTTTGTGGGGGTTCCCTTACGCCATGTTTCGTTTCATACAACTTTTAACTGTCAAAGACTTTCGAAACTGCAAGGATTTTACATAGAACTATGCATGACCACTTCGTCCTCTCTTTAAAAAATCTGACAATCTTCATCCACTCGTAACACCAATGCTTTTTGGTACTTGTATTTTCTTGGAATTATTTCTTTCTTTTGCCGGCTTGGCATGCTTAAAATTCATACTTTGTTCTCTTGGCATATCTAAAGTTCATACACTTTGCTTTTCACTCAATCAACTTTCATTCGGGATTGCAGTTACTGTCTTGCCTTTGTTTCCCGTTGTGCGATTCCACCTTGCAGGACCACTCTGTTCTTTGTATACACTCATCTCAATTCAGAAATTGTCTTTTCTATTACGCATTTTATTGGCACACGTGCAACATTCAACTCTTCTTACAGTTTTATTTGCTTTTAACACAAAATGGGCCTTTGATAACTCACTGGTCATTTTATTTTAGTTTCTTTCTTCAACGCCTTCAGTGTAGCAGTCAGGGCTGTAACCAATACCTCCTCACCTACTGCGTCGTTCACCCGGTAGGGGAGCGGGCCGCCTTGAAGCACTCTGAAGGTATACAATGGGCCCCATTACGAGTCTGGCGGTAACCGAGCCGGAAAAACCGGCAGGTTACCGCTGGACTCGTATTACTATTCCGCCTCCGTGATTCACGGAATTACCGGGACATTACGACCCGGGAATTCCGGAGGCGGAATTGTGTAAGTCCCATCTATGACGGAGCCGGTGTTTCCATTTCCGCATGCAGGCGGGTGGTGTTAAACCCGCAAGGTAAGACCTGGCGGGAGTGACACCTCCCGCCTGCAGGACTCTTAATCAGCAGGCAGGGTGGTAATGAGGCCCCCTTTCTTCTCACTCGGTTTCAATCTTGGAACGCTTACGGCTTTCTGAAAGTATGGAATTCTCGCCTGACTCGCTCTCGTTCTGCGCAACTGTCACGTGACGTGGGGGTTCTCACCTCCATTGATCTGTGCCATTATGCTTTATCGCGGTTCTTCCGGCGCAGTCTAGTTGTTTTCAATATGGTCGCCGCTGGGAGGTTCTTATTCCTATCCCTTCCGGCGATCGGCGCGTTGCAACCCTAATTGCTTTCCTCTCTGGGTCTATGCGCTTGTGATTTCCTCTGTCGCCCTTGTCGTCTACTTTCCTGTCCTCCGTCTTTCTGACGGCACTTGTGCCTTTCTTCCGCTTCTCCCGCAGCGGATGCTCTGTCCTCCCTGCGGTCTCTCTCTTTCCCCCTACGCCTACCTCTGTGGGCAGCAGTCAATTTTTTATCTCACTGCTGTATCTTTTCTCTCCTAGGTTGAACGTTGGGTTGGCAATCTTGGTGGTTGCAGACTTGGTTGTGCATCACCTTTATAGTGGTGTGCTTACACCTGTATAGCAATATATATAGGAAGGGCACAGTTGGTTCCCTTGAAGTTCACAGTGAAAAGTTGAACGACAAGGATGAACGAAACATGTTGGGTCTTTAAGTGTATTGTAAAAACTAACAGTACGGAACAATAACATATTGAGTTGATATTGTTACCCTGGTAGCTAAAACAGGGTTAGAATTCGTTTCACTAAGGCCATTTACAGAGGTCCAGGAGGTACTCTTGAAGTAAGGAACCCCTAGGTGCTACTGACCACTGCTTTGCTTTGCACTATATATTTGTTTTGATTTGTAATGTCCTATGCATTCACAGATTTGTATAGGCAGGATGTTTTATGGTGTTGGAGGCTTTTTTACACTTTTTTTTATAGTTTTGTACTGTGGTTATACTTTTGTACTGTGGTTTTTAGAGATGTGTACTAGGTTTTATACATTTGTATACCTATGTTTTTATGTTTTGAAATAGTGTAATTGTGTAGTTGTGTTTTCTCAATAGAATTTGTATATTTTTCTACAAGAACTCTGACTTGGTACCTATTTGGTCCATGGACCAAGTCTTCCTGATCTAGTGAGATATAGCAGAGGGCTGCTGGGATTCTTTAGTAAACGATTGTCCAGAGCTTTGGTTGGAGGGCGATGGGAGTGTCTTTAATTTGCTCCCCAAGTCTCTTTTTTTGTATTATTTATTGCTTCTCCCTGCTACTTTCTTTTCTTCCCTGTGGTTCTCATTTCCTCGATCAGGTCTCGCCCTGATTGGCTTCTCCTTTTACTGTTGGATCCCTGTTACCTCTGGATCCATTCTTCTGTACCGCACCATGCTCTCTCAGGGAACGTCCCTCCTCCAATACCTTTCTGATATCCTTCAGGTCTATCTCTGCGGTCTGGGCGCCCTGATTGGCTTCTCCTTTACCGTTGAATCCCTGTTACCTCTGGATCCATTCTTCTGTACCGCACCATGCTCTCTCAGGGAACGTCCCTTCTCCAATACCTTTCTGATATCTTGCAGGTCTATCTCTGCGGTCCGGGTGCCCTGGGCCCGCACTGCGCTCTTGCTGGGATCTTACCTGCTATTCCTGGGTATCTTCGGACTCCATTCCCTGCAGCCAGACCTGGATTTGGGTTTTCCACAAGGGTTCTCAGGCTATCTCTACGTTGCCTATTGAATAACTTCACTGCTGTCATTCCCCATCGCCAGTCAGGGTTTTGTTGAGCCTGGAAGGCTTTTCCACCTGTTTTCGGCAACTCCGGAAACAAGGTCACTGGCCTGCTGATTATTCACAGTCACTGTGGCTTCCTTTCGGGGTAGGCCTTACCTACATAAAAAAAGGACCACATGGTCAGAGGAAGGAAGAAGATACCATCTACTGAATCCAGCTCTACAGGTGAGGAGGATAAGGATTTTGAATCTGACGCAGACTATTCCGAAACTGACAGTAACTGCCAATCAGCCCCTTGGCCTTCCAACTTCGATAGCCTGGTTTGCATGAGCCCCAGAAGAGCTGCTCCTTCTTGTACCCAGCATTGCTCAGAGTGTGCCTGTGCGCGCCACCTTTTATCCTGACAGGGATAACAAGTGGCAGGTGTGTGTAGTTAGGATTACATGCCTGACTCTGCCTGGTCTCATTAAAGGGACAGAGCCATTGCAAGTCACTAGAGGTAATCTTCCTGGCTTCATTCCTCATCTTCCTTGGTTCAGTAGTGTTGTCAGTGTGAAGTGGGGAGGAATTATGGGAGCTGTAGTTTCCCACAAAATAGGTAGGGATAGGGGTTAGATGGGCTGTGGGAAAAGGTGGATACCATGTCTCACTATCAGGTGCTTCTTTCCCACTCCCAGAGGACCCCAGAGCCAGGTGGATCCTGTCTCGCTTGTCCAGGGTCAGGATCCAAAAGAGATTGCCTTTTCATGGAAAGCTGAGTATGGGATCCCCGCGGACTAGGTTGTGAAACTCCCTCTGGTTTTTCACAATACCTAAAGAAAGTTTGAGTCAAATAGTTCAACTGAAGAATCTGAATCTGTCCAAAAACCTATACTTGCCCTCACAGCTGAATCTGTACAATGTGCAGGGATGTCAGCAACCAAAAAGAAAACAGTGTTTAGCCCAATGTTCTGAGCTTCTTCCTGCCCGCAGCTTCCTTTCACAGCTTCCTTTCAGCCCCTTTCCCAAAGTATGAAACAGTTCCACAAAAGAAAGGAAATAGTCTGAATCAGGGCCTGGGGTTCCCTTCCCCAAGATGTCAGTAACACTTCAAAAAGTAAGGTATCCTTATTAAAGTTCCAAAGTTCAAGTTGCAACATCTTTTGTTTGTAGATTTCTTAAAATGTTATATTCAATTTAGAACTCAACCTGCTGTGGCTTGTTTGTTCTTTAAAATTGTATTCATTCCATTATTTAATATACCATATGTTGTTTAAATCGGACATTCTGTTCTCCGTTTAGCTTAAAAATGCCTTATTTCTGACTAGTAACAAGTTTTTTATTCAGTTTGGTACTTAATATTCATTAGCTTTGCTTATTACTCCTTTGTGCTTTATCTGTTGTTCAATAAGCATGTATTTCCCTTTAGTTGAATGGCCCAGTGTTCAGAGACCTTCAAACACACAGCCACTCCGACACAAAGTATCCTTTACCTTTTTCCCGCTCTTCAGTAATTAACAAGGAAGGATCAGAGACTTTTGAAAGAACATGCTTATTCAAGGCACGCGACCACTCCGATACAAAGTATTCAATATATTGCAAAGTTCACACACTTACACACTGGGTTTCCAATGCATTAGAAACTCAATGGTCGCTTTGCCAATCCTTATTGCAAGGCGAATCACACAGACCTCTGCTCACAGCCCTTGTTGCAGCGCGGATCACACGGCCTTCTGGTTTTAGCTTTAGGGCTCCAACTACTACCCACAAGGCACCCCTGTGTAGGTTTTCTCACACAAGGGAACACACATCTCAAACAATGAGAAAAGGGGAAGCCTTCCTGCATGGCTCCCCTCACTGTGCTCAGCCAGATCCAGGGAGTCCCAGCTCCCCGCCACACTTTCATGGACCGTCTCTCTCCTTGGACCACAGTGTCCCAGCATCTGCCTCCTGCTGCTTGCACTGGCCTCCTCGGTGATCCCACGGCTGCTCTTGTCGCCCCTGTCGCTCTCTCTTCCACTGGGCAGGTCTCTTTTTATACACCTGCAGCCCCTTGACAGGCTGCAGATGTGAAGGCTCAATTAGCCCTGCCTGACCACAATTATAGGGACATGCCTGACCTTCACAGATCTTAGCAGGCATCTTTCTCGTCCCAGTTCCAGAGTGGTAAAAGAGCATAGTCTTCATTGCTCTTAGTTGCTTCTTCTTGGTCCCAGTACTGTCAACTGTCAATTGTGGAGAAATTAGGGGGACTGTCTTATAACAGCCTATGATGGTTGGGGAAGGGTTGGTTGTTCATAGGAAAAGGGGATACCATGTCTCACCCAAGGGCACTCTGCTCCCCTCCCCCGAGGACCCTCCAGCCAGGTGATCCTCCCTCGCTTCTCTGCCCCCAGGGTTGGGATCCAATAGCGATGGCCTTTCCCTGTACACCTGCGCAATGTATCCAAGGATTGAAGGGTGAGAATACCTTCAGATTTCTCACAGTACCAGAAATGTCTGACTATTGAGAGGCTATCAGAATGTGTTTGGTGTCCACAAATGCTTTCAACTTTGAGAGAACCCTGGGGATCAGAGCCACAGGAGGCAAGGCATCGAGGAATACTGCCTCGCAGGGAATGGTGAGAACGTCTCCCAGTGATTCCACTTCTATACCTCCGCGGGAGGCATAAAGGGGACACTATTAGTTACGAGGTGTCACAAACAGGTCTGCTGTGGAGCCTGAAAATGAGGTTGTATCGTCGAATGAATGATCACCAAATCGAGAGTGGAGTCTGTGGTGATGGTCTCGTCTGTCGGAGGCTCTTTGAAGGGTCTCCCTGCAAGAGATTCTTCTGATCTGACCACCAAAGAAGATCTTGGCGCAAGGATGAAGCCACTGAAATGTCCTGCAATTGCTTGTCTGTTGCTTGGTTCCACCAGCTGACCAGATGATGCGCAGGTGACTCATTTTCGATCTGGCATGCAGAACGTATAGTGCACATGATGTCATGAAGCCCACAAGCCTCTGGTACCACCAAGCTGTCAGTACCTTTTTTGACCGAAAGATTGACACTGTTAGGTTTATGTCGGAGATGCGCTGAGGTGAAGGGAAAAACCTGGCCAACCTGGAGTCCCATACAATTCCCAGGAATGTCTCTGCGAGGGGTAAGCAAAGACCTGTCAAAGTTGATAAAAAAACACCAACTGAAGAGTATGCATCAGAGTCTGGGAAGCAGAAATGGTCTCCTGGGCTGAAGTCGCACTCACTAACCAATCATACAGGTAGGGATACAAGTGAATCCCCTGGAGATGATGTGAGCTGACCACAGCGTTCATAAGCTTGGTGAATACTCAAGGTGTTCCGTTGAGTCCAAAGGGCAGAGCCCGATATTGATAGTGACGTTTTACGACAGCTGAGGAATTTTCTGTGGGGTTTTCAGATTGTCACTTGGAGATAGGAGACATTGAGGTCCAACGCACAAAACCAGTCGTCCCTTTGAACAGAGCCCAGTATTTGGGCCCTGTGATCACCTTGAACCTCTTGTTGGGGAGATAGAGGTTGAAAACTGAGAGATCCAGAATTGCCCGCCGGCATGCCTGGTTCTTTTTGGGGATCAAGAACATTTTCGAGTAAAACCCTAGACCTCACTGTTAGGAAAGATTTCTGTTTACTGCACCTTTCCTTCCATCTTTATGGAACCCCCCCAAACGTTTTGCTTTTATTTTTTTATCTGACCTGTACTTTGTACAGTGCAGTGAAGCATTAGGCTTCTCTGTTACGCTCACCTGGTATTCACGGGGACGCCACCCAGCCCTGGTTGGATGATTTGCACTCTCGAACCCTCTCCCGGTCCCTTGGTAAGGCCGCTGGTTAAAGATGGGTCTGCAATATAGGAGAGCTGGATTGAATACCAGATTGTCTTTATGTTTTCCCACCTCCCTTGGCCTCAACTCCTTCCTCCCCCCTTGGGCCTTCTCCTCACCTTAATATTGTAAATGGTGGATTCTCCATCCTGCTCCTCGTGGCAGGGGCGCGTAGATGTGGGGGGCGAGCAGCGACCAAGTTCTTCACATGTGCAAGCCCCCTGTGGGAATCCATGCTTGCTGCGACTCCATAGGTTTGCTGCTTTACACTCTTTATATGTGGTTCTTATGTTCCTCTTAGTTCGAATAATAATGTCTTGCTTCTTTCATTTTAGGTATGGAAAGGTATTTGGTTGCCAGTCATTGGGTCGAAAACATTTGGTCGACTGGACAACTGGTCGACACCATTTGGTCGAAAACCAAATGGTCGAATTTTTATTTTTTTTATTTTTACCCCTTTTTTGGTTTTTTTTGGGGGGTCCCCCCCAACTCCCTTTTTTTCTTTTTTTCTTTTTTTCTTTTTTTCCCACACGAAAACCCACAAAACACATATATAAATAAAAAAAAAGAATTTCGACCATTTGGTTTTCGACCAAATGGTGTCGACCAAATTGCAGTCGACCAGTTTGCAGTCGACCAAATGACCGGACACCAGGTATTTTGGTGTTGTCATGCAGTTTGAAGATGAGCATGGGCCGTTAGGTTAAAACGCAGTGTGCTTGATGCTGTCCGGTGAGTAATGCGCGATGCACGGTGCTGTTTCACCTTTTATATTGCTAACCTGTGTCTTTTCTCTCCTTGAAGGTTGCGATGTTCCTCGCCGAGCGCCGTAATGTTCCAGTAATGATACTGACCAGGAGATGACTACCCAGGTAAGAATTGTGGGGCTTTCTTCATTCGGGAGGAAACGTGAGTACACGCTTACTAATGCTGTCTTTCTTTCTCCTCTTTCCAGGTTATGGTATTCCAGGATGCATGCGGTGCCAGATGATGGAGTTCGTACCTTCAGATGAGTGGAACTGAAGTCGGCGATGGATTGAAGACATGATACTGTTCCAGGTACGTTTCGTGGTGTTTTCTCTCTATGCAGGTCCTTGGTTTCAGGTAAACTGGCATCAAAGAACTGGACACAGTGAGCGTTACGCTGCCCACAGCAGAATAACGCAAAGCATGTTCTTCTGTTTGGGTGCGGTTTAAATAGTCTCAGGTAAAGTAGTCCAGGTAAAGTAGTCCCAGGCCTGCCACACCCAAAAGACTAGACCGCATAGCTCAGTTCCTTGTAACTGAGCTATGTGTGTGCCTCCATGTTGGCTGAAACCTCCCCTCCCCCAAGTTAAATAGTCCCAGGTAAATAGTCCCATTCTAATGTTGGTCTTCATGATGGTTATGAGCCTGGCGCCAAAGGCACCAGGACTGACTCCAAGAGAGTCTTGGATGAGGTTTAAGGCCTTTGACCTGGCCCTAACTGGAAGGCTGACTTGCCAGTGAGTGCTAGGTCATGACATTCACTGCACTGGCTTTTGCTTATATATCATGGAGAAACTGACATGTCCTTCAGGCTGTCAGTACTGGGAACCCTGTTTCCCTTAGCCATATTACTGTGTTAATACTTTTGGTTACTTTTTTTATCACTTGTCGTAATTTCTTATCATTGTACAATGTAGCTTACACTGCAGTACATGGATACATTTTTGTTTTGCCCTAGACTAACACCCAGATGATTTCTGGTTACTCTGGGTGTGGTAAAAGTATTGGCTGGTGGCAGTAGTGACTTTTTCCTACTTTTTGGGACTTTTCCTTTTAGCCTCAATGCGTTTACCACGTTTGGCTACTAACTGTGGCTAGTGTCCAAACATGGCCGTGCCACATGGTTTTTCGCCTGTCATTTGGCCATCTTGTTCTTCAGCCTTCTTCCTGGCCTGAGAGGCCAGGAAAATCCTTATAAGGACTTCCAGTGCCCGGGAAAGCAGGAGCTTTTGGCGGGCTACTGGAGGGCTGTGTGTGTTTGCTGGCAGGATGTGGGCTGGGACTGTCTGGTCCCAATCCAGAAACTGGTTTCAGTGTGTCTGAGTGGTATGCATGAATGTTCTTGCCAGAGGTACTTACTGGACCACTGATGGGTTGTGTGTTTGGACTAGTCCTGTCATTGGCTAGTGGGGGCAGCGGCTCTTACCTGGCTTATAGGAGAAGAAGAGGACCCCTGCACCCATTCTTCAGAGAAAACTGAAGGAGCCAAGAATCCTATCCAGGTGTGAGACCTGCAAAGAAAACGGAGACCCGACTGAAGGAGGCCTGATAACCAACTTCTGCTGCTGTCCTGGAGAAGCCGTGCCTTGCTGAAGATCTTTTGCAGACCTGAGAAGGTGCTGCAATCCTTGGAGTGGAGGCAACATCCATTCCTGACGTCTGCTCGGTACCCTGCAAAGGAAAGCCTTCTGAAGTGCCTAGAGGCTGTCCTGTGGCTGATCATCTCCGATTCTGGGCTACCGTGCTGCCGGCGTCACTATTCCGAGTTTCGACCTGGAACTTGGGAATTCCTCATCAGGCCCTACGAGACTAACCTCTGCAAAATGTCTGCATCCTAGCATCGAAGGGGACCCGATATACGAGGCAAAGTCCGACCGTGGCAGTTGAGTCCCTTTGTGTCACCGTGCTGCAGTGACGACTGTCTGAAATCACTTACCTGACCTTTGTCTAGTCCTGAGAGGGGTCCTGCATCGAGGTTTGCTGCATTCTTCCATCGAGAGTCCTTGCAACAATGAAAGACACCATCCGGAGATCAACTAGAACCGGCAACCCTTGCAAATCGAGGACTGTGACTTTCAACGGGAAAAGCAACCACAGACCCTCTTCCTTTGTCCTGCCAAGTCTGGGGAAGAATCAGAGAATCAGGGGTAAGTTATAAAGCTTCTTTTGTCCTGCCAAGTCTGGGGAAGAATCAGAGAATCAGGGGTAAGTTATAAAGCTTCTTACCTACCCCTATATTCCCATTATAAGTCAATGGGCTTATAATAACCTTTATTCTAACACTTTTGGTTTTGTCATTGTTTGCTTGCGCAAGACTTCTGAAAGTTGGGGCTACTTCTGTTAGCCAGTTCAATTTGTACTCTAACCATAAGAACCCTTCACTCGACTCCAGAAACCCTACCTGCATTTTTTCGTGCTTCAAAGATTTGTCCCTGTCACAATATAGGCCAGAGCATAGAAAATCAGTCCTAACACTCATTCACTGAGGGGGTAGGCTGAAGGAACAGGTTCTATGACCTGCATCATGTGCAGTTTATTCACTTCCTGTAACAGGAGAGTGGAACCCTGTTAAATAAGTGGGGGAGAAAAAGGCAAGGAAAGTGGAAAGCTGAGATGGAATCCCGTGGCCACGACTGATAGGAACCAAGGGTCCTGAGAAATGACTTGCCAACTGTTCAAAGGAAGAGGGATTCTGCAACCTACCAGAGTCAGATGGACCTGCTGTTGGTCATTGCTTCTTTGCTTCCACAGTGGCAGATGATGAATGTTCGGAGAAGAAACCTTTGGGTGAGGTTCTCGCTTGCTTCCTCCTGTGTGTGCTGGCAAACAATCCAGGTTTCTTGCTTTCCTCTCCCGATACCCTCTAAACCCACCAACAGTCTTTTGTCTACAATCCCTAGAGAAAGTGGGCTGATGAAAGGGCTGCTGGCTTGACTTAGTAAGAACTGCAAGCGACTTGGCCGTTTGTGTGGACGGTTTATGCTTATTGAGTTCCTCTTTGGGAAAGGAAAAGGTCTTTTTCATCAAATGGAAGGTCTGCAATGCGATCTTGGACCTCCTGGGTAAACTTTGTGGAGTGCATCCAAGCCACTCCACGCATGTCAGCCCCTATTGCCATCCCTCAGCTGGCTGTATCAATATGATGCAGGGATGCCTTGGGAAGGTCTTGCACCACGATTTTAGCCTCTGGCAAAACCGACATGAAGGCCTGTTTGTCTACAAATAAAAAGGCCAGAAAGTCTTTCAATTCTCTCCACAGGTTCCGGTCTTCTAATAGCGCATCAGCGTTGGCTTGTCTAAGCTGTAGTGCTGTGTTGGTATAGCCCTTAAGGCCATATGACTCAAGGAGTTTATCCTTTTTATTAGAGTAGAGCCATAGCAGAGGATGAGGTCCCAGACCCAGAGGATTTCACTGACGAAGGAATCCGAGGCCACCACTGAGGAATGAGGTTGTGGGTGAGAGGATAGGCAGAGCTTACCTGAAGGTAGAGGCCGGTATCTGGCATCCAGCTTCTTATTCATGGCCTTCAAGGAAAGGATTTTTCCCACAGCTTTGTGGCTTTAGCCAATATATCCTTTTGAACGTCCTCATCGGTGACACTTGTAGAATCCTGATCTGTGTATTGGGTTTCCTGAGTGACAGGATCCTTCAGCTGTTTGGGCTCTCTCGCACTGGGTTGAGGAGCAGTGAAGGTGGCCTCCTGTGCTGCAGTAACCAGTGTAGCAGGCGGTATTGGTTGTGGTTGAGGCAGTGTAGGTTGAGGTGGGGCTAACCCCGGAAGCTGCGGTGCCAGTGGAGGAACGGCTGGCAGCAGCACTGACAATAGTGGTGGGACTGCAGGAAGCGAGGTTGTGGAATCCTGAGGTTACCATCTTTTTTAGTGCCGGACATTTCTGGTTTCATGGCATTTTGAGCTTGTGACAGTGGCCCTGAGCTATTGGGATACCAAGGTTTTTCCCTGCCAGCGTGGAGCCCAAAGGGTAATATGTCGTGGAGGACCCTCGGGTGTGAACCGTGTGAAAGGAGCTCTGAGAGTCTCGGGCAGCTGCCCTGGAGGTACTATAGTACTTTCAGCTGCAAGCCCACTGGTATCTCATGCCCCCTCAGACCGATGTCTAATAGGCCAAGCCAAAATGGAATCACTGAGGCTGGGTGCTTGGAAAAGAATAGGACTTAACTGTGGGGAAAGCAGTGTCCTGACCGGCCTGCCTCGGCGAAGTCCCTGATGCGCTGGGGAGGCAAATCAACTGAGAGTTCCTTCCACCAGCTTAACCGATGACGCACTGCACTGAAACCTAGCACGTTGCAGGCGGTACACAAATCCCACTGATTCGTGGGCCCAAACTCCTCAGGCAGAGGTTTTGGGTATCCAAGGAAGCAAATTTCCTGTCGCAGGGAAAGAATCCGGTTATCACTGGCATACATGGGGGAATGACAGTGAGCAGTGATGTGCAGCAAATGGATAAAAAATAGAAAGCACGATGTGGAAAAGATATTTATCACTGCCGGTGAAAAGCGTTGAGTCCCGTTGAGCAGCAAAAGGACTGGCGGGCGAGGCATGTGGGTGGAGTCAATGTGGGTGGGCACGCCATTGCATGCTCTAAATTAAAGGCAATGTTTTCTTTTACGGTACAGAAAAGGCTCCAGTCGCACCGACACCCCCGAGTCGGACTTCCATCAGTATGGAGGAAAGGAGAAGGAACATAGGAGTATATGTTAGCAGAAGTTTTACTTTGAAGAAGTGGATTAAAGGAAACAGTGACAACTCACCTTGATTTTTATTGAGAAAATTCACTTTGTGTTACAATTGTAAGATTTTCCGTTTCAACTGTTGGTGGCGAGCTGTCCATTCCAGGTTCTGTGTACGGGTAAACCCAAAGTATATAAAATATGACACATTTGCTAGTGGCTTATTCCTTACATGCATTGAAAGCTACATGTTTTGGAACCAAATAGCATAACCTTAGTTTTAGAGATATTAGCTTCAAGACTATAAATCCTGTAACCTGTTTCTTATTAAGAAACAGGTGAAAATAAATAGTGGCAGAATCATTACTTTAATAATCTTCACTCTGCCAATCAAGGGAGCTCAAGTGCAGATCAATGTTCAGGGGACCTAGTTTTATGATCACTTTAAACATGCTAACTAAAAAAATCTATAGTTAAGACAACTTCCAAATACAAAGCAAAACATATACCAGAACTAGTGTAATCAAGGATATGTACGGTTTGGCCCTATCAAGTTTTAACCTGAACACTACACCAATTTGAACAGCCAGAGTGTAAATGTATCCTGGGTCAAACGTAGTCATCATTAAATCACCGGCTTATACAGCCACTAGCACTTCCAGCTCCATCAAGAATTTATATTGCGCAATTCCCCTATTTTTCAATATTGTAAAGTGTGTCAAAACAATACACAGAACAAGGGAAATTTCAGCCAGCAAAATAAACTTCAAAATTGTGGTGGTACACTGAATATGCTTTGCTTACTGTTACTGACACTACTCAGGCAGGCATCCACTTGGCTACAGATGGAAACAAAAACAAATAGAACAGCAGTGATAAAAATAAATAATTAGGTGTCATGCAGGCTGTCCCATATGTAGATTCCCATCACTCCAGTGCCAGTTCCAGTGCCCTTCCAGGTTCCCGTCATTCCAATTCCCCTTCTGCACACTTACCCTCGCTCACCCAATCAGGGCGGCAGCAGCATGGTATCCGTTGGCAGCGCGTATGGAGGCAGACGGGCATTGATGGTCGCCTGAGGTCCCTGCGTCCATTTCTCCATTGGCAGTTGCCTTGGCGTCTCGCTGTAATTTGGCGTAGCTGCCGGCTCGGTTCAGTTCCGCATCACGTGACCCAGAAGGGTCAGCCAGTTGTTATTTCCATGGAACACATGATGCAGAAACGCATGGGGGCCGTGCATCACGTGACGCCAAAGCGCTTGATCACCTGACTACTCGGCAACAGCTAATAGCGGTGATTACGCGCTTGTACAGTGCTTCACAGCTGATTCATTCGGCACTGTTTGGCGTACTCGTAATTTCTTGAATCACGGTTTTTTGGACTACGGATTGTTTCACGGATTCCTCTTGCCTTCCCCCTGGATTGTTTGCCTGCTTCCCGTCGCCTCTGGTTTCTTGACTCCTGGACTGCTAGAACTGATTTTTCCTCGGATAATCCCTCAGACTTTGTTGTACTTGCTTGGAACCTGACCTCGGAACTCTTCTGGATTGTTTTCGGATTGCCCCGCTCCATTACTACGCTCGAGTCTGCAATCGCAACTCACACAGGTATTCCAGTGTGTGACCAACTTCCAACAGAGTGCTGCTCAGTATTACTATCGCTTGCTGCCGCCATCCACACACTGAAGGTGCTCGGAACGCCTCTTACACTGCCTGTCTCAATACAGTTATTTGTTGACGTCCTACCCTTCTTCCACCTAGGTAAGCCCAGTAGAGTCTCCCAGCTTACATTTTGGTCATTGTCTGTCTTTACCATTGTGCTAAACCCTTGCTTGCCTTGCAGCGGTTGGGGGTTTCCGGCGTTCCTGGTACTCAAGCACTCAATACCTGTGGCCTCAAGGATCGCACAGGGAGTTTTTAAGTATCTCCCTGTGTGGTACTTGGGGACGGAGGCTTTCATAATCTTCACGACCATCAAGACACAACAGACTGTGAAGCCTGATTTGTCATACGGATTATGGAGGCCTTGGCCGGAGACCCCGTGGCCGCTTTAGTGCAAGCTGTCACCGTCCTAAGTGCAAACATGGCTGCAGCCACCACAGCCATCCATCATCGGCTTGACTCCCTACAGAGTGCATGCCACCCCCTGCCAGCTGATCCTGAATTAGGGGATGCAACCCCACAGGCATCGGCCCCCACTGGCACATAATTCCACCCTCGTCCCGGTGGTAGTTCCTACTCCTTTCCCGCTAGCAGCCCCTGAAAGATACCATGGTGACCCTAGGAAGTTCTGCACGTTTCTGAACCAATTCAAACTCCACTTCCTTTGTAGACCTTTGACATTCCCTGACTCTACCACCAAGGCTGCATATCCATTTGACCGGCATTGCAGCTACTTGGGCAAATCCGCTGTTAGAAAACGACCACCCAGCTCTCTATGACTTTGACCTATTGGTGAGCGAAATGTCCAAGGTGTTTGATACTAGGCATAAGGCCCAGTCACGGGATCTAGAGTTGCACGATCTTGCCCAGGGTAAACATCCCCTCATAGAATACATAGCCCGCTTTAACCAACTATCAGTGGAGACCTCATGGCCTGAGAGCAAAAAGGCTGTGGTGTTCTACAGGGGGTTAAGTAGCTCCATGAAAGACGCCCTTTCGGTTGTACTGTCATTACCAGTGTTGTATCCCGATCTGGTCGTCCTGGCTTTGCAGGTAGACGCTCGAAGAACCGAACGGAGGGTGGAAGCTGGGTTTTCTGATGCACAAACCCTCCTTCTACCTTCCGAAACCCCCAGTGAACCCATGCAGGTTGGTGGGATACGTAGCCCCATAACCATCACGGAATGGGAGCATAGGAGAGCGGACAATGCCTGTTTTTACTGTGGCCTTAACGGACACTATGTCAAAGACTGGCCGCGCCGCCCTAAACACAGGAATCAGGGTTTTCAGAAAGCTCGCCCCTGAATCAGGGGGCTAGGGCGAGCACTCACCAGTCCCCCTCCAATTTAGCTCCAGCATTTGGGTCCATAAGACCCGTCATAGTCCATGCTCTTCTGAAACCCAGCCCGGACATCACACACTGTTCAGATAGTTATTGACTCAGATGCCACAGGCAACTTTATTGACATAACATTGGCTGATACCCTCAACTTACCTCTAGTGACCAAGAAGTGTCCCGAACCAGTACAAGCCGTGGATGGAACGTACCTTACTTTCGGCCCTATCAGGCAACAGACCGCCCCTCTTGAAGTGGTCATTCAGGATACCCACAGGGAAACACTTACGTTCAATCTCATCTCCACCCCTCAGTTTGGAGTCATTCTGGGTATTCCCTGGTTACGCCAGCACAACCCGCTTATCAACTGGGGAACCGGTCAAGTCCTTTTTGAATCTGAGATTTGCCAACACTACTGTCTCGTAGAAGCCGTGGGGGTGCCTACCCCATCAAGAGCACTGGGAGCCATTGCTCTCCTTGCTGTAACCAAAGCCAATGAACCACTTGCATCAGTCCCACATACGATTGGTGCAGTCATAGCTAGCATCCCCACAGCCTATCATGATTATCAGGCGGTGTTTGATGAAGGTTCGGTGGAGGGTCTACCCCCGCACAGACCATATGACTGTCCCATAGATCTGATCCCTGACGCCACAATACCCAAGGACCGGGTTTACTCCCTTTCTCCCTCTGAAGACCTGGCTTTAAAGTACTACATACAAAAGGCTCTGCGTTTGGGCCACATACGGCCTTCTACCTCACCCGAGGCGAGCCTGATCTTCTTTGTCTTTCGATGGGATGTTCCTCCGACGTATTCCTTATCTTGATAAATCATCTCCAGCTTGCTTGCCTCGGAATTTTTTTTTCAGTAGAGGGCGCTGCGTGTCGATGTCCCTCGAGCCGATGTCCCTCGACAGCTTCCCTATCGGCGCCGACGTCATCATGCGTATAAATAGACTTGCGCAGCATGCGTTGCTCAGTTCCGTTTTGACATTAACAATTGTTTTACATGAATTGGTTAGTGACCCAGAAGGAGCGTAAGCTGTAACCACAAGGGAAGTTTTTACTGAGGGGATGATGGGAGGCGATAAGGAATACGTCGGAGGAACATCCCATCGAAAGAACGTTACCAGGTAAGAAGTAACTTATTCTTCGAAGGGATTGTGTCCTCCGACGTATTCCTCATCTTGATAGACTCCCATAGCAGTGGTGTGTAACTGGAGGTGGGAGTAAAATTGCCATGTTTCCCTTCAAGAGTGAACAGAGTGCAACACAGCTTTGCCAAATCTAGTCTCTTGGCTAGAGGAGGAATCCAGGTTGTAAAATCTTGTGAAGGTATTTGCAGACGACCATGTGGCAGCTGCACATATGTCTCGAATCGGTACCCCTCTTTGGAGGGCCGAAGAGGCTGCGATACCCCTGGTTGAATGAGCCCTAAGATTTTGAGGAGGCTCTTTCCCTGCCAGTTTGTAACATTCCAGAATGGCTGAAATAATCCATCTGGAAATGGTCTGTTTTGTTATCGGTAATCCCAATTTGTGCCCTGAGTAACCTACGAACAGTTGGTCTGCTTGCCTAATCCTAGCAAGTCTGCTGATGTAAAAGCACAAAGCCCGCCCCGGGTCCAGCCTATGCAACCTTTCTTCCTCTTTCCCCGGATGGGGAGGGGGATAAAATGAAGGTAAGGTAATCTTCTGAGTGATGTGGAATTCAGAAACCACCTTTGGGAGAAAATTAGGCTTCACTTGTAGGACAACTTTGTCTTTATGAAAAATTGTATGAGGGGGTTTACAAGATAGAGCTTGTAATTCGCTCACCCTCCTAGCAGATGTCAATGCCACTAATAAGACAGTTTTAAGGGTGAGAAAACTTAGTGAACAAGAGTGGAGTGGTTCAAAAGGAGTACCCATCAGAAAATTTAAGGGAACTTGGAATGGTCTTGGAGGATAGACATTGGTTAATCCCTTCAGAAATTGTATTACTAAGGGTAACTTGAAATACGATGGTTCCTCTGCAGTGCACTTGAAGATCGATAGCGCTGCAAGATAGCCCTTGATAGTGCCAACCTGAAGGCCCGAATTTGCCAAATAGAGTAGAAAAGATAACACCGTTGGTGTACCACATGAAAAGGGGTCGATATTCTTTTCTCTACACCAGCTGCAAAATTTGTTCCAACGGCAGCGGTATAAAGTCTTTGTTTCTGGCTTTCTTGCCGAAAGCAACACCTCCATGACGTCATCTGGGAGGTCCCAATCCTTGTATCTGAACCTTTCAGATACCAAGCGTGAAGGTTGAGGGTTCTGATGTCTGGATGGAGAACCTGACCTCCCTTCTGCGAGAGAAGATTCTCCTTGAGTGGAAGACGAATTAGAGGGCAGATGGACATGTCAAGAAGGTCCAGGTACCACGTTCTCCTGGCCCAGTCCGGGGTAATTAGGATCATGGCTTCCCGGAACCTTCTGAACCTCCTGATCATTTGAGGAATGACAGGGACTGGAGGAAACGCGTACAGAAGTGGAAACTCCCAGTCCACTACGAACACGTCCCCTAGAGCTCCTCTCGGGGGAAATTCCCTTGAACAAAACTGATTGCACTTCCTGTTGATGCTGGTGGCGAACAGATCCACTTGAGGGGTTCCCCAAAGGGTGAAGATCTGTTGAAGGACTTCCTGAGCTACTTCCCACTCGTGGGAGACTGTACTCTGCCTGCTCAGAGCGTCCGCTGTCAAGTTTTTCTCTCTGGCTAAGTGAACTGCCGATAGAGAGATTCCTTCTTGGATTGCCCAAAACCAGAGCTGCATCACCTCTCTGCACAGAGGCAGTGATCCTACGCCTCCTCTTTTGTTGAGGTAGTGCATGGCCACTATGTTGTCTGTCATTATCAGGACATTTTTCCCCTGTACAGCTGGCAGAAAAGCCTTCAGCGCTAGTCTGATTGCTCTCAGCTCTAACAGGTTGATATGTCGTTTGGACTCGGATGGAGACCAACAACTACCGATGGTGAAGTCGTTGGCATGGGCTCCCCACCCCGTGAGTGAGGCATCTGTGACTACTGTTATCTCCTGCCATGGTTGCAAAAACAGTTCTCCTTTCAAGATGTTCTCCTGGCAGGCCCACCACGGAAGGTCTCGAGCCACTTTGTCCGGAACCTGAAGGAGATCTGTCATTCTTCCTGAGAATTGCGACCACTGAGTTCTTAGTGCCCACTGAAGAGATCTCATTCTCAGACGAGCCTCTGGCACAAGGAAGATGCAGGATGCCATGAGGCCTAGCAACCTCAAAAAGTCGAAGGCTGGGAGACGTTGGGCATTTTGAAACTTGGTGACCATCTGCAGAATATCTTGAGCCCTCACCTCTGGTGGTGAGGCTTTTCCCAGGAAAGTATCCAGGACCACTCCAATGAACTGGAGTCTCTGTGATTGTATCATCGGTGACTTCTTTAAATTGAGAGAGAAGCCCAGTTTGTGAAGGAAGTGGCAGACATAATCTAGCTGGATCTGAGCTTGTTCAGAAGATACAGCTCTGATCAGCCAATCGTCCAGGTAGGGGTAGACATGAATCCCTTCCCTCCTTAGACTTGCAGCCACTACCGACATTAGCTTGGTGAAAACCCTCGGGCGGAGGTCAGCCCAAATGGCAGAACTCGAAATTGATAATGAGAGTCGCCAATTGCGAACCTCAGGTATTTCCTGTGTTTGAGATGGATTGGCACATGGAAATAAGCATCCTGAAGGTCCAGAGATACCAGCCAGTCCTAGAGCTGGAGGGCCTGAAAGATCTGAGAAAGAGTTACCATCTTGAACTTGTCCTTCCTGAGGAACTTGTTCAATTCTCATAAGTCCAAGATAGGTCTCAGTCCCCCGCCCTTCTTCGGTATTAGGAAGTAGGGGGAGTACCAGCCCTTGTTCCTCTCCGCTACAGGTACCGGTTCTATGGCACCTTTCTCCAGCAGGTCTACAATTTCCTGCAAGAGGAGCGGATCTGGAACTTTCCGAGAGCTGTTCCCCGGTGGATGACTCTGAGGAATGCGTAGAAAAGGCAGGCAGTAACCTTGGGCAACTGTCTCCAATGCCCAAGCATCTGACGTAATAGCCTGCCATTCCGTCAGATGTCGAGTTAGCCTGCCCCCTACTGGTGTCTTGTGAGGAGAGTCCTCAGAGTGATTTAAAGGCGGCTGATGCAGGTGCCGAGGGCAAAGAGGCACCTGCTGCTGCGGCTTTTGTATTTTTACCCCATCCACCCCGGGTGAATCTTTTTTTACCTCTTTGAACCGACTGTCCTCTGCCTTTTCCGAATGCGGAATAAAAGCAAAAGGACTTACCTCTCCAAGAGGTTCCTGAGGGGCGATATGGCGTTTGACGGATTGCAGCTCCCAGGGATTTTGCTGCTGCTTTGGATGTCTGTAACTTTTCTAGGCTGTCATCCGCCTTCTTACCAAACAAAGAAGAGCCGTCAAAGGGCATATTTCAAAGTCTGGCTTGTACATCTGGAGCAAACCCAGATTTTCGCAAGCACGCAAATCTGCGGGTTGTAGTACTTGCCGCCATGGCCCTACTGATGCTGTCAGCAGAATCAATGCCAGTTTGAAGGGATTCGCACATTGCGTCTTTACCATCCTTAATGATGTTTAGAAACGCTTCCCTTTCTTCTCCCTCTGGGAGGTAGTCAGCCGCTGATGAAGCACACTGCCAAAGTGTATGGCTGAACCTTGCGAGTGTACAAGTAGCGTTAATAGATTTCACCGCCATGCTACATGCAGAAAAAACTTTCTTAGCCATGGAGTCGTATCTTTTGTCATCCCTGTCCTGTCGAACAGTAGGGTATGCCGATCTACTGCCTGATGCAGTTGCTGCTTGAACAACCAGACTCTCTGGCGTTGGATGTTTAGACAAAAATTCAGGGTCAGTAGTAGATACCCTATATTTGGCTGATAACTTCTTGTTAACCGCCGGGATAACCTCAGGAGTTTCCGAGTTAGCCAATATTTATCTTTGTAATGCAGCGTGAAATGGAACCACAGGATCCTCCGTTGGGGCTTTAACTAAAATGTCTGTAAGGTCATCCTGTTGGAATGCAGGTGAAGGTGTAGACCAACCCATGAATTCTATAATTCATGCCATTAAAAATTCTGTAAGGGGTCTCAGCATGTTCCCCTGGGTCTGGTTTGGCAAATTCTATTTCTGGGGAAGTATCTCACCCACTTGCCTCATGTAAGGATTCTCGAAGGTCCTTCAACCTATTTTCCTCAGAGGTAAATTCCTCTGGTTCTGGTGTTGCAGATCTCTGCAACCCAAAGGGTCTTTCTTGATCCGAATCCTCTCCTTCCTCATAAATTGAAGACAAAGGTCTGAAATGATCAGACCTTGGAAATGGCTTAAATCCCATTTCCAGAGCAGAAGGGGCTAAATTTGTCATAATTGCTTGGGACAACGTCGACGTTGTTGACGCGGACGTTAAAGGCTTTGAAAACACTGAAAAAGGCGTTGAGAAGATTGGAAGAGGCCTCGAAGAACTCGAGAGGATCGGGATCCTACTCGAGGTTGTCGATGACCTCGAAGTCATGACAGAGGCCCTGGGTATGACCACTGGCTGTGAGGTAGTGACGGCCGTGGGTTTGTTCTTGTCGGCGTCGGCGTCGATTCGATCGACCTATGAGTCGATGAGCCCTTCGATAATGGCGTTGATGACGCAGATTTATGCGTCAAAGGGACCTTCGACGATGGCGTCGATGGCACAGTGCCTTTGCTCGAGGGTTTGTGACGCTCTCGAGTAGTTTCTTTCGCCGGTTGCAACGACTCGCAGCGTTTCGATTTTTCGGGTCTTTCACCCAGCGTATCACCCTCAGCTGTCTTCGAGGGGGTCGAGGCTGCTTTCTCGAAGACGCTAAGCATCCTTTTACGGAATTCCTCCCACTCAGCCTGAGAGCTATGATTTGTGGGGCAGGTGACTCTTTCCGGAGAAACAGAAGAAGAAGACGAGGAAAGGGATCTTCAACTCTTACTTGAATGCTTGGATCTCGAAGAGTGGTGGGAACTGCTTCGAGACCTAGGACGAGAATGTTTCCTGTGTCGGCGAGGAGACGAATGTCTCGACTCTGCCGAGGAAACTTTCGAAGTAGTTTTAATTGTCTTACCTCTCTCAAGCTTCCCCTTACGCTCCTTCAAGGCTTTCGCCGTCATGGACATGCAGTCCTCGGACTCCGAACATCGGTGCTCCGATCCCAGGCACCACAAACGGATCCTGTGAGGATCTGTCAACGACATTTTCTTTCCACAGTCTCGACATTTTTTGAAGCCGGACTGTGGAGTCGTCGGTTCGGATGAGGAAGCCATCGAGTAAGAGTTGGTATTCTTGAGGAATAATGAAGAATATATATTCTCTGACTAACGAACTGAGCAATGCGATTCCGAGGCCCACGAAGCGCGGAAAAACGGAACTGAGCAACGGACACTGCGCAAGTCTATTTATACGCACGATGACGTCGGCGCCGGTACAGAGGCTGCCGAGGGACATCGGCTCGAGGGACATCGACGCGCAGCGCCCTCTACCGAAAAAAAAATTCCGAGGCCAGCAAGCTGGAGATGATTTATCAAGATAAGGAATACGTCGGAGGACACAATCCCTTCGAAGGAGGGCGATCTTCGCCCTTGTGTGGATTACAGACGTCTAAACGCCATCACGGTTAAAAACCGTTACTCGATTCCCCTCATAACGCCGCTGCTGGATCGGTTGACTCACGCTTCTATCTAAAACTAAACTTGACCTCTGAGGGGCATACAACTTGATCCGCATCCGTGAGGAAGACGAGTGGAAGACGGCATTTTGCACCCGATATGGTCTGTACGAATACACAGTTATGCCCTTCGGGCTGTGTAATGCCCCGGCCACGATCCAGCGGTTTATGGACGATGTGTTCAGTGACATCTTGGACACTTATGTCGTCGTCTACCTGGACGACATCCTTGTGTTTTCCTCTTCTCTAAAGGAACATGTTTCCCATGTAAGAGAAGTCCTGTCCAATTACGCAAGAACGCTCTATTCGCTAAGCCAGAAAAATGCCAGTTCCATACCAAGGAGGTAGAGTTCTTGGGCTTTCATATCTCACCAGGAGGGTTAACCATGAATCAGTCCAAGATTGGTGCTGTCTTGGACTGGCCTGTTCCGGCAAATCTCAAAACCCTGCAATCGTTCCTTGGATTCGCCAACTTTTATCGGCGGTTCATCCTGGGTTTTTCCTCTATTGTTGCACCTCTTACGGCCCTGACCAGCCCTCATGTTCCCTTCATGTGGTCCTCAGAACAGCAAGCGGCCTTCGAGTCGCTCAAATCCTCCTTCACCACGGCTCCGGTTCTCCAACCCCCGGACCCGGAATTACCCTTTGTGGTGGAGGCGGACGCTTCATCATTCGCATTAGGGGCCGTACTTTCTCAACCATGCCCGTCATCTGGCCGCCTACACCCGCTGGCATATCACTCACGCAAATTCACCTCCACTGAGTCACACTATACGGTCACAGAGAAGGAACTCATAGCTATTAAAGACGCATTGCAGGTATGGAGGCACCACCTTTTAGGGGCTAAGCACCAAACAACTGTATACACAGACCATCGGAACTTGCAGGACCTGGCTTCACTCAAGTGTGTCAATAGCAGGCAAGTGCGATGGCACCTGTTTTTTGCAGCATATGACTTCCAAATCAAGCACAGGCTGGGTGTGTCCCACGGTAAAGCAGACGCATTGTCCCGCTCTCCTGGGGGGGTGTCCCTTCCGATCTTTCCAGAAACTGTACTCGATCAGGGACACGTAGTTTGCATTTGTACACCCTCACAGCCCCTGTTATCTGCCATACGTCTCTGGGTTTCCCAACACCCACACCCGTTATCAGAGTGGGATCCTGTATATCGCGACGGATTGCCTTTTGTACAGGAAAGGTTAGTGTTGCCCACCAGTGATACCCGAAATCTGGCACTGGAGTGGTCTCACGACGCCATCATCAATGGGCACCCTGGTCAATGGCGTACTCTAGCCTTGCTTAAACTTTGGTGCTGGTGGCCATCGATGAGACGTGATGTAGAAGAACAAGTTACTTCTTACCTTGTAACGTTCTTTCGACGGGATGTTCCTCCGACGTATTCCTCATCTTAGATATATCCTTCCAGCTCTGCTGGCCTCGGAACATTTTTTCTCTAGAGGGCGCTGCGCGTCGACGTCCCTCGAGTCGATGTCCCTCGACAGCCGCCGTATCGACGCTCGACGTCATCCTGCCTATAAAGGCCGCGTGCAGCGTCCGTTGCTCAGTTCCGTTTTGTAGCCCACAGTATTACTGTCTGGACTAGACTAATCACCCTGAAGGAGCGTAAGCTGCAACAACAAGGGAAGTAGAACTGCGGGGATGGATGGGAGGGTCGATGAGGAATACGTCGGAGGAACATCCCGTCGAAAGAACGTTACAAGGTAAGAAGTAACTTATTCTTCGAAGGGATTGTGTCCTCCGATGTATTCCTCATTTTAGATAGGCTCCCATAGCAGTATTCTATATTCGGAGGAGGGAGTACTGACTTCACGCTGTCTTCTATTGATGAATAGAATGCAGTACAGCCCTTCCAAACCTAGTCTCTTGACTGGAGGAGGAATCCAGATTGTAAAAACGTGTAAAGGTATGGACAGACGACCATGTAGCGGCCGCACATATGTCTTTAACCGGCACGCCTCTTTTGAGGGCCGATGAAGCTGCAATACCTCTGGTCGAATGAGCCCTAAGGTTTTGAGGGGGCTCTTTCCCTGCCAGTTTATAACATTCCAGAATGGCTAGAATGATTCATCTGGAAATGGTCTGCTTAGTTATTGGTAACCCCAGCTTGTGACCTGCGTAACCTACAAACAGCTGGTCTGCCTGTCTTATCCTGGCTAGTCTACTAATGTAAAAACTTAAAACCCTCCTAGGGTCTAGTCTGTGTAACCTCTCTTCCTCTTCCCCCGGGTGAGGAGGAGGATAGAAAGATGGTAGGGTAATCATCTGAGTGATATGGAATTCAGAAACCACCTTTGGGAGGAAATTAGGCTTCACTTGCAGGACAACTTTGTCTTTGTGAAAGATTGTATGAGGGGGTTTACAAGAAAGAGCTTGTAATTCGCTCACCCTTCTAGCAGATGTAAGTGCTATTAATAAAACAGTTTTAAGGGTAAGGAATCTTAACGAACAAGAATGGAGAGGTTCGAAAGGTGTACCCATCAGGAAAGTTAGTACTAAGTTTAAATCCCATAGGGGAACTTGGAATGGTCTTGGGGGATAAACATTGGTTAACCCCTTTAGAAACTGTATTACCAAGGGTAATTTGAAATAGGATGGTTCTTCCGCAGTACGCTTAAAGATAGATAGCGCTGCGAGATAGCCCTTAATGGTGCCAACTTGAAGGCCTGAATTTGCCAAATATAGTAGGAAGGACAAAACCATTGGTGTACCACATGAAAATGGGTCGATATTCTGTTCTCTACACCAGCTGCAAAATCTGTTCCAACGGCAGCGGTATAAAGACTTTGTTGCTGGCCTCCTTGCCGAAAGCAACACCTCCATAACATCATCAGGGAGGTCCCAATCCTTGTACCTCAGCCGTTCAGAAGCCAAGCGTGAAGGTTGAGGGTTTTGATGTCTGGATGGAGAACCTGACCTCCCTTCTGTGAGAGTAGGTTCTCTCTGAGAGGAAGTCGAATTGGAGGGCAGATGGACAAGTCTAGAAGGTCCGGGTACCACGTTCTCCTGGCCCAATCCGGGGCAATTAGGATCATGGTTCTCCGGAATCTTCTCAACCTCCTGATCATTTGAGGAATGACAGGGACCGGTGGGAACGCGTACGGAAGCGGAAACTCCCAGTCCACTATGAACGCGTCTCCCAGAGCTCCTCTCGGAGGAAATTCCCTTGAGCAGAACAGGTCGCATTTCCTGTTTAGGCTGTGGCGAACAGATCTACCTGAGGGGTTCCCCAAAGGGCGAAGATCTCTTGAAGGACTTCCTGAGCTAGCTCCCACTCGTGGGAGACTGTGTTCTGCCTGCTCAGAGCGTCCGCTGTCAAGTTCTTCTCTCCGGCTAGGTGAACTGCCGATAGAGAGATTCCTTCTTGGATTGCCCAAAACCAGAGCTGCATCGCCTCTCTGCACAGGGGTAGTGATCCTACGCCTCCTCTTTTGTTGAGGTAATGCATGGCCACCGTGTTGTCCGTCATTATCAGGACGTTCTTCCCTTGTACAGCTGGCAGGAAAGCCTTCAACGCAAGTCTGATGGCTCTCAGCTCTAACAGGTTGATGTGTAGTCTGGACTCCGATGGAGACCAACGACTGCTGATGGTCAAGTCGTTGGCGTGGGCTCCCCACCCCGTGAGTGAGGCATCCGTGACTACTGTTATCTCCGGCCAGGGTTGCCAAAACTGTTCTCCTTTCAGAATGTTCTCCTGACAGGCCCACCACTGAAGGTCTCGAGCCACCCTGCCGGGAACCTGAAGAAGATCTGTCATTCTCCCTGAGAATTGTGACCACTGAGTCCTCAGTGCCCACTGGAGGGATCTCATTCTCAGGCGAGCCTCTGGCACAAGGAAAATGCAGGATGCCATGAGGCCTAGCAACCTCAAAAAGTCGAAGGCTGGGAGACGTTGGGCATGCTGGAACTTGGTAACCATCTGTAGAATATCTTGAGCCCTCACCTCTGGTGGCGAGGCTTTTCCCAGGGAAGTATCCAGGATCGCTCCTATGAACTGGAGTCTCTGCGATGGTATCATTTGTGACTTCTTTAAATTGAGGGAGAAGCCCAGTCTGTGAAGGAAATGGCACACGTCATTTAGCTGGATCTGAGCTTGCTCCGGAGAAACAGCCCTGATCAGCCAATCGTCCAGGTAGGGGTAGACGTGAATCCCTTCCCTCCTTAGACTTGCAGCCACTACCGACATTAACTTGGTGAAGACCCTCGGGGCGGAGGTCAGCCCAAATGGCAGAACTCGAAATTGATAGTGAGGGTTGCCAATTGCGAACCTCAGGTATTTCCTGTGTTTGAGATGGATAGGCACATGGAAATAAGCGTCCTGAAGGTCCAGAGATACCAACCAGTCCTGAAACTGAAGGGCCTGGAGGATCTGAGAAAGAGTGACCATCTTGAATTTGTCTTTTCTGAGGAATTTGTTCAATTCTCGCAAGTCCAAGATGGGTCTCAGTCCTCCGTCTTTCTTCGGAATGAGAAAGTAAGGGGAGTACCAGCCCTTGTCCCTCTCCGCTACAGGTACCGGTTCTATGGCACCTTTCTCTGGCAGGTCCAAAATTTCCTGCAAGAGGAGCGGATCTGGAGCTTTCTGAGAGCTGATCCCCGGTGGATGACTCTGAGGTATACGTAGGAAAGGCAGGCAGTAACCTTGGGCGACTGTTTCCAATGCCCAAGCATCTGACGTGATAGCCTGCCATACCGTCAGATGTTGAGTCAACCTGCCTCCTACAGGTGTCCTGTGAGGGGAGTCCTCAGAGTGGTTTTGGGGCGGCTGATGCAGATGCCGATGGTAAAGAGGCTCCTGCTGTTGCTGCGGCTTTAGAATATCTACCCCGTCCACCTCGGGTAGTTCTTCTTTGACCCCTTTGAGCCGGTCGTCCTCTACCTCTTCCGAATGCGGAGTAGAAGCGAAAGGACTTGCCCCTCGCAGAGGTTCCTGTGGGATGAAAAGGAGTCTGACGGATTGCAGCTCCTAGGGATTTTGCTGCAGCTTTTGAAGTTTGCAGTTTCTCTAAACTGTCATCCGCCTTTTTCCCGAACAAAGAAGAGCCATCAAATGGCATGTTCAAGAGCCTGGCTTGCACATCTGGGGCAAAACCCGACTTTCTCAACCAAGCGAATCTCCTGGTTGATGTACTTGCCGCCATTGCTCTGCTGATACTGTCAGCCGAATCAATGCCCGTCTGGAGGGATTCGCACATAGCGTCTTTACCGTCCTGTATAATATTCAGGAACGCATCCCTTTCTTCTCCCTCCGGGATGCAGTCAGCCGCTGTAGAAGCACACTCCCAAAGTGTATGGCTGAACCTAGCAAGGGTGCAAGTAGCATTAACAGACTTTAACGCCATGCTACATGCTGAAAAGACTTTCTTTGCCATAGCATCATGTTTTTTATCGTCCCTGTCCTGTGGGACTGTAGGATAAGCCGTCTTGACATCGGTAGAGGATGCTGCTTGTACCACCAGACTTTCTGGGGATGGATGTTTAGACAAAAACTCTGGGTCTGTGGAAGATACCCTGTACTTTGCAGACAGTTTTTTATTTACTGCTGGTATTACATCTGGGGTTTCCCAGTTTGTCATGATCTTTCTCTGAAGAGCTTTATGAAAGGGCACCACAGGATCCTCTTGTGGGCCTTTGTCAAGAATATCTGTGAGGTCATCTTGCTGGAAAGATTGTGAAGGTGCAGACCACCCCATGAACTCTGTAATCCTGGCCATTAAGGCTCTGTAGGGGGTTTCAGCATGCTCCCCCGGGTCTGGCTTAGCAAAATCCACCTCAGGGGAAGTGTCTAACCCACTTGCCTCATGTAAAGAATCATGAAGATCCTTTAATCTGCGCTCTTCAGAGGGAAATTCCTCTCTAATTGGGGTTACAGGTCCCTGTAACTCAAAAGTGTCTTGTTCAGACAAATCACCCTCTTCTAAAATTGAGGATATAGTTCTCAATTGTTCTGAACTCATAAAGGGAGTAAATCCCATTTCCAAGGCAGAGGGTGCCGAACTTGTCATTATTGGCCTCGAAAACGTCGATGTCGTCGACGCCGACGTCGAAGGCTTCGAGCGTGGCGTCGAAAACAGAGGTGGAGGCCTCGAGGACCTCGACAGAATTGGAATTCTACTCGACAATATTGACGCCATCGACGTCGAGGGCCTGGGGATAGTCACTGGATGTGTGGTCACCGTGACTTTTCTTGGCGTCGACGCCGGTGTCGAGGCCGGCGTCGAGTCGACAGACCCGTGTATCGAAGGTCCCCTCGACAACGGCGCCGAAGACATCGACCTCGACGGAACCTTCGAGGAAGGTTTGGAGGTCATAGTCCTGCTCGAGGGTTCGAAACGCGCTCGAGAGGTTTCTTTCGCCGGGTACTGCGACTCGCGGCGTTTTTGACCTTCGGGTCTTTCGACCAGAGCATCGCTCTCGGCAGTCTTCGAGGGGGTCGAGGCAGCTTTCTCGAAGACGCTCATCATATTCTTTCGGAATTCCTCCCATTCAGCCCGGGAACTATGTTTCGTGGGGCAAGGGATTCTTTTTGGCGAAACAGAGGAAGAGGAAGACGGAGAAGGGGATCTTCGACGCCTCCTCTTCGAGTGCTTCGATCTCGAGGAGTGATGAGACCCACTCCGAGACCTGGAGCGCGAATGGTGACGAGGAGACGAATGTCTCGACTTCGTCGACGAAGAAGAAGCTTTAAAAGTCTTACCTTTCTCCAGCTTCCCCCTACGCTCCTTCAGGGCCTTAGCTGTCATGGACATACAGTCCTCGCATTCCGAACAATGGTGTTCAGCTCCCAAGCACCACAGACAATTTCTGTGAGGATCGGTCAACGACATCTTTTTCCCACAATCTTGACATTTTTTTTTGAAGCCGGATCGAGGAGTTGTCGGTTCCGACGAGGAAGCCATCGAGTATGGATCGAATAACTCGAGGTAAATAGGATTAATCTGACTAAGAACTGAGCAACGGTATTCCGAGGCACCGAGTAAGCGCGGAAAAACGGAACTGAGCAACGGACGCTGCACGCGGCCTTTATAGGCAGGGTGACGTCGAGCGTCGATACGGCGGCTGTCGAGGGACATCGACTCGAGGGACGTCGACGCGCAGCGCCCTCTAGAGAAAAAATTTTCCAAGGCCAGCAGAGCTGGAAGGATATATCTAAGATGAGGAATACATCGGAGGACACAATCCCTTCGAAAACTATGTTAACACGTGTTCAGTGTGCGCCCAATACAAAACCCATAGGGGGCGCCCTTTGGGTCTGCTTCAACCACTACCTGTGCCTCCGAGACCTTGGCATACCCTCACGATGGATGTTGTTACTGATTTACCCCGGGTGCAAGGGTACGACACAGTGTGGGTGGTGGTTGATTCTTTCATTAAGATGGTTCGCTTTATTCCCTGTTCAGGTCCCTTCTGCTCCAGCTCCAGCTTTGGCAAACCTGTTTTTCAAGTCTATTTGGGCTCCCTTCGGTCCTGGTTTCTGATAGGGGTTTGCAGTTCACGTCTCGGTTCTGGCAGGCTCTTACAAAGTTGCTTGGAAGAGATGCCCGTTTTTCCTCCGCATACCACCCGGAGACCGATGGACAGACGGAGAGGGTGAACCAGGCCATGGAGCAATACTTGCGCTGTTTGTCATTGCAGCACCAGAAGTCCTGGCTCAGTTGGTTACACCTCGCTGAATTTGCCTACAACAATGCTTTGCATTCCTCCACTGGTTTCTCCCCGTTTTATTCTCTCTATGGCCAACATCCCCGGACCCTTCCTTTCCCTAACCTTTCATTGTCATGTACTCCTGCTGCTTCTGCTTGTGTTTGTGATCTTGCCACTGTCCATGCCCACACTGTTGCCCATCTACGGGAGGCCCAGTCGTCCATGAAAGCGCCGTCTGGCAAAGCGGGTTAAGGCTCCTGAGTACTGTGTGGGAGACCGCGTATGGTTGTCTACTCGTCACCTACACATACCTGGTTGCCGCAAACTCCTCCCTCGATTTGTTGGTCCCTATCGGGTGTCCAGAGTCCTGAATCCAGTTGCCTATCGTCTCTTGGTCCCTGCTACTTGGCGCATACACCCGGTGTTTACCACCTCTCTGCTCAAGCCCTGCCCTGGCCCTACCCGTATTGTCTCGCCTCCTGCTCCTGTATCTGTTGTCACTCCCGACGAGTTCGAGGTTAGCGTCATTCTGGATTCCCGTATTTGTAGGGGCGGTTGCAGTATCTGGTGGACTGGTTGGGTTATGGTCCTGAGGACCGCTCATGGGTTCTTGCCCCGGACGTCCATGCCCCGCGTCTTGTTGCCCAATTCCATCGGGATTGTCCGTCCAGCCCACTGGGTCGTGGGCCTTTGGGGGGGCTCTGTCATGCAGGCTGTCCCATATGTAGATTCCCATCACTCCAATGCCAGTTCCAGTGCCCTTCCAGGGTCCGTCATTCCAATTCCTCTTCTGCACACTTACCCTCGCTCACCCAATCAGGGTGGCAGCAGCGCGGTATCCGTTGGCAGTGCGTATGGAGGCAGATGGGCATTGATGGTCGCCTGAGGTCCCTGCGTCCATTTTTCCATTGGCAGTTGCCTTGGCGTCTCGCCGCAGTTCAGCGTAGCCGCCGGCTCGGTTCAGTTCCGTATCACGTGCCCCAGAAGGGTCGGCTAGTTGTTATTTCCATGGAACACGTGATGCGGAAACGCATGGGGGCTGTGCATCACGTGACGCCAAAGCGCTTGATCACCTGACTACTCGGCAACAGCTAATAGCGGTGATTACGCGCTTGTACAGTGCTTCACAGCTGATTCATTCGGCACTGTTTGCCGTACTTGTAACTTCTTGAATCACGGTTTTTTGGACTACGGATTGCTTCACGGATTCCTCTTGCCTTCCCGCTGGATTGTTTGCCTGCTTCCCGTCGCCTCTTGACTCCTGGACTGCTATAACTGGTTTTTCCTCGGATAATCCCTCGGACTTTGTTGTACTCGTTTGGAACCTGACATCGGAACTCTTCTGGATTGTTTTCGGATTGCCCGCTCCATTACTACGCTCGGGTCTGCAATCGCGACTCACACAGGTATTCCAGTGTGTGACCAACTTCCAACAGAGTGCTGCTCAGTATTACTATGGCTTGCTGCCGCCATCCACACACTGAAGGTGCTCGGAACGCCTCTTACACTGCCTGTCCCAATACAGTTATTAGTTGACGTCCCACCCTGCTTCCACCTAGGTAAGCTCATTAGAGACTCCCAGCTTACATTTTGGTCATTGTCTGTTTTTGCCATTGTGCTAAACCCTTGCTTGCCTTGCAGCGGTTGGGGGTTTCCGGCATTCCTGATTCCTGGTACTCAAGCACTCAATACATGTGGCCTCAATCCACTAATGTAAACAAATGCATAGGCTCTTATTGTATTTCATCTTGAGTTTCTCAGTTTTTGCCATTTTATTAAACAATAAAGGGTGAGATAAACTCCTATCTTTCCCTAGGCTAATGAGAATGTCCCTAACTGGCAAACTAAACAAAAAAAAGACAGTCTTGTGTCCAAAAGTCTCTGACAACAAAATAATATAAGGAATATTTGGCAAACTTCAATTCAACACACCAGTGCAAAAGTCCAAATACATACGTTTCAAAGAGTACTCCTTGTGACCAGGGTTGTGTTCCCTTCCCATGGCTCAATGCAGCAACACTCATACAACAGTTCTGATTCCACAAAGTTACTCTTAGTCCAGAACAAAAGTTCCTCTTCTCCCAAAGAGACCTTCCCTTGGATAAATTAAATGTCTCTTCATAAACTCTTGTTTCCAAAAACAAAAACTTGCTATTCTCCACAATTTTCTTCTCGTTAAGACACATGTCTTTTCCATACCACTCTTGTTCCACTTTAAAGCTACTGATAACTTCCACAATATCCTTCCTGTCAAGACCAACGCCTTTCTCACCAAACAGTTTATGAATTAAATAAAGTGTTCTCTTCAAGAAAAAGAAAACGTTTCTACATATCATACTTCTTTTACCAACTGAATACTTTTTTCAGGATAGCAAACAACTTCTTATCAAGCAACAGTTTATAAAGATCTGCAAACAACGTCTTCTAAATGTTTTTGTCAGGATAGAAACCAACTTCTTATAAGGCAACAGTTTATAAAGAAATAACTGTGGTTATACTTTCTTTCTGCCACACCTTTTGCCACAAACAGAATGTTTCAAATCATCATCTTCTTTCCTGGTCCACTCGCCTGCCAGGACCAACTACTTTTGATCCCTTTCCTGGTTTACTCGCCTGCCAGGATCACAACTCCTACAACTACAATTGTTCACTGTGACAATACTTCCCCAGACTCTCCACACCAACATCTCATGAGGGGAGAACTGAGCAATGGCTACCTCTGTTATAGTCTTTTAACACTTGGCAATATGGTTTACAAACTTCTCCCCATTGGTATCCCACCAAAGAGGAATTGCACCATTGTTGCTTTTTTGCTGCATCTGTACAGCCTCTTGGCTGTGGGTAATGCGGTTTGTAGGTTTACCCTAACTGGTGTCCCACAAGAGGAAATACACCCTTGATTCTTATGTGCAGCTTCTGTACAGCCTCTTGGCTGTGGGAAATACGGGTTGTGGGTTCCCCCTAATTGGTGTCCCACAAAAGAGAAATGATGCCCTTGTTTTGTATATACTGCTTCTGTACAGCCTGTTGCCTGTTGGCAATGTAGGTTATAGTTTCCTCTAGCTGGCATCCCATACAAGAGGAATTATGCCTGGCTCGCCGCTGTGTTACTTTCTTCATTCGATAACCGCCCCGGGGTCACCTGTGGGTTTAGGCCAACTCACCAGATTGACTTGGCGTCTCCGCTTCTTCATAGTTGGAGGCTGTAGAGCACACATGGTCTGTCCGCTATCCTGACATCATCCTCTCAACTTCAGGGGACTGCTACTCTGAGGCGGCAGATCTCCTGTGGTCTGCCCGCTCTCCAGGCAGCATTCACTCAACTCAGGGTGACTGCTTCTTCTATCTTTGAAGCCCTGGTAGCTCCAGTGCTTTGCTGCTTCACTCCGCACTCCGCAGCAGTGCCCGCCTGAATGGGAGTTTGAAGTCCGTGATGTTGACTCTTTTGTACTTATTTAATGGTTTTGAAAACTGAGATTGGTCAGGGTTAGGAAATGAGAAAAAGGTTTGTGTTCTATTATTGGGATTAGGACCTCTACCTGATGTAGTCTCATGATACTGAGAGGGTGTTGCAGTTAAGTCCAGCACTCCCAAGGTACACATGCAAGTCTGATTATTTAAGTTGTCACAACATTTTCTCTGGGTAGTTTCATGAGAGGGGATTGAACAATGATAACATGCCATCAGGTATCTGGGAATTATAAGGTCCTCATCCTCAGTAAAGGATGAATACTGCACAACTCCTACAGGAGTCATCACCACCCCCTGACAGCCATCTCTTCCCATGTTTTCCTCCCTCCTGATACCACCCACAGGGTTGGCATCAGGCAGTGTCTACCTTCCCAGGCCATATGGGAGGAGATTTTAGGCTCAGGGCCAGTGATGACTGCGCAGCAAAACCATCACATCTTAAACAAAATTTCTGAATACCAAAACAAATGTTACAATGTGGTGTGACGGAATGCAGGATTCTGTGACTTCTCCCCAGTGAGAGCTTTTCCCTGTGAGGCTAGGGAAGTGAGCCCGCTACACAATACCCTCCCTAGGAGAAGAGGCAAGCGGGTCCTCACCAGAGTAGATTCCCCTTCTGGGGACAAAAAAAACTTTCTGATGAGGCACTCCCTAACCTATATTATCAGCCCATCTTCAACAACATCTAGTGGAAGAAAGTATGAAGAACAAGATAGAGTGCTATTGTTACTGGGACGAAGAAGCTCACTGGAACAATACAGACTCTAACACAAATAAAGAAGAAGGACTTTGGTGCTACGCCATGTAAATTCCACGGCAGTGTCATAGTTTGGAGGCGGGAACCAGTAAGGAGAGAGACAGAGAGAGAGACTGCGAGTTTCGAAACAACTGGGAGATGAATGCTGAATGAAAAATACACGTGCAGCCCCCAAGGGGAGAGAGAAGTCCAGATTGACTCTCTGCCACAGAGTGTTACAGTAGAGAAGATACTTGAGAAGATGAGCAAGAAGCAAGGTGTCCGGATCCCGGACGGCTAAAGAATGGTGGTATGACCGTATCCCGGTGAACCTGGAAGTCTGTAAATGACACCAAGACCACTTTGCTAAAGGGGTCGCTCAGCAAAGTGACCGACTGGGAAACAAAGGAGGAATAAGCTAACCTGACACTAGAAGGGGAAGGTCCCAACCTGGCAGAGAACCCAGTGACGTTATCTCAGAGTAATCCAGGCAATATGGAAAGTCGGAGACCCGGGAGAGGGACATAGAAGAATTCTTATTGGGAAGCTCATACTCGTCCCAGTCCAGATAAAGTGGCTCATTACAAGTTTGCCAGTATTCTGGCAGTATATCTGCCAGAATACCAGCAAACTGTACTACTGTTACCACCACTCGGTCAGGTGGAATGTCAACTGGATTACGAGTGGTGGCAGATGGTGTAAATACCCATTTCATGGAGTCCCATTTGACTCCATGGTGGACTCTGACAGTAACACCGGGATTTATGCCCGAAAATTCATAGCTGCTCGATGCAGTAACGTGCCGGTATACATTAATACCGGCACATTATTAATGCAAGGGCCAACATGCAATGAGCCCCAAAGAACCAAATATATATGAGAAGAGTGAGAAGCATTGCTGGAATGCTCATACTCGTCCCATTCAAGACAACATATAATCTGTGTGAAAACAGTGAAAATCATTACTGGAACATTCATACTAGTCCCAGTTAGGATATAGTGGTGGAATCAACTGAAAGATAAGAGAAACAAAATCTGGGTTCTCAGTGTAATGTAAGTAAAGATAAATATTGGACATTAGGTGAGCAGAAAATCTCGAGAAGGAACAAGGGGAGAGAGAGAGAAAGAGTTATTCCATGGAAGGAAAGGGATAGTCCCAAATAGAGAAAAATAGAAAATAAAGGAAAGAAGAAATAAGCAAGTGCAAAAGACAGTTGAAACCTTGAAGAATCCATAATTGGAACTGAATAGTTTGATAAGAACAGTCTCTAAGAACTATCTTAAGATACACTATTGCGGGGAACTTGGTGGAAGAAACATGCCCTATGGGAATGGAGTCATTCTCAAATACTTTAGTTGTTCTGATAGTGACAGGGTCAGGATAGGTTAGTTTTGGACGGAGGATGGAATTGGTTTGAACTCTCACCGACAAGTGAGAAGCACCGCAGTTAGTTTGGTAGGTGTAAGGGGTCAGAAATGTGAGACGGACACACAGGTATAGTTTCTTCACAAGTTGCCATTTTTATTAAATAAAAATGGGTGAAACAAACACCTATCATTCCCTAACCTAACAAGGATGTCCCTGCCTAACAAACTAAGGCTAAACTTTTCTCTAACAAAGAGAAATGACCTAGGCCCTCATTAGGAGTGAACCAGTCTGTAAATAAAAATGACTGGCACCTTTTCCGGAGGGTTCACTCCGAGTCTGCCGGAAGGGGCAGTGAACTACCGGCAAGCTTGACCTGCCAGCAGTTCTTGCCCCTAGTGACAGATAATTCACTGAAGCATTGGCACTGTTACTAATGGTGCCAGTGCTTCAGTATTTCCCTTGGAGTCCAGTATTACTGGGATATCGGGCGGCAGAAATGGTAAACTGAGGTTGCCGGTAGGCCGGCAGGCGGAAGAGCCGGCCAGTATCAAAGGCCATTCTAAGGCCCTGTTTGCCCCTGTTTGCCGTGTTTGACGTGTGGCGAGTTGCCCAGGCTGACTATAACGAACTTTGCTTCATGAAGGACCGAAACCGCTGTGATTACCATTATGCCCCCTATACAGTGCACTGCATTAGCTACTCGCTCCCCATTGCATATATATGTGCATTCAAATGTACGCGGCACTTTAGCATGACCCTCGTACCTGTACAACCGATTGTCTCAGCGCAGGCACCCCTCCTATCCTTTGCCCAGGCATGTTAGTTAACTGCTGCATTGTGCCCAAACTCCTCTGACCTGATTGACTGTGCCTTGTGCCCAGACTCCTGTGACCTGATTGACTGTGCCTTAAACTATTAGTTAACTGCTGCATTGTGCCCAAACTCCTGTGACCTGATTGACTGTGCCTTAAACTGTTAGTTAACTGCTGCATTGTGCCCAAACTCCTTTTACCTCATTGCCACACTGTGCCTTAAACTGACTGTACCTATAGATGACTGCTATCCTGTGCTCATCCATCATGGCCAACATCACACCCCCACCATCCGCACTCATCCCCCCAAGGCTTTTTCTCCCATCATTTTTCACCAAACCCACAGAACACAAACCCAATCCACTCTCAACGTGCCCCAGAACCACGAACTCCAGAAATCAAATATTAGGCCTCCGCTCTAGACACTCACCGCAAACCCCTCTAAGCAAAACATTTTTAAAACTTTTTTTTATTTGAATTGACAGTTTACCAGAAAACAAAGGGAGCCACACGGCACCGGCATTAAAAAAACACAAACAGTATACATATTAGGCAATGCGTACTGAGTAGACTGAAACAACATCGAGAGCTGGCAACTAACAAGGTACTAACCACTGTAACAGAGGAGTATGCATCTACGGGGGGCCCAACGGAGAGGAGGGTGGAGAATTTGATGGTGAAGCCATGGCGGTCATATATTCCCGGAATCTATGCCAATGTCCCTTGGCCTGGAGTGCGGGTGTTGCATTGCGTTCCAGGACTGCTCAGTGTTGTGAGCCCATGTGACTGATCTAAGCCACTGTGTGTAGGTGGGCGCTCTAGGGCGGAGCCAACATAGTAATATGCAGCGAACTGCCAACAGCATGCAGAGGCCTGCTAGTTTCTTAGAGTCGCGGGCCAGTTGAGGGAGGTCATGGAACAGGCAGTGCAGTGGGGTGGGGACAATAGTGTGCTCGAGGAAGTCCGACAGTGTGGAGCAGATGTCCAGCCAATATTGGGTTAGGCGGGGACAGTACCAAAGCATATGGATATAGAAAGCTTGATCCGCGCCACACCTGGGACAAGTGGGAGGAGTGGCGTGGGACATACGATGAAGTTTCATGGGTGTGTGGTGGAACCTGTGCAGAACCTTGAATTGAATTAGTTTAAATTTGGTTTTATAGGACACATCATGAGTTCGAGCACACATTCGAGACCATCTCTCGTCAGTAATTTCAACCCTGAGATCCTCCTCCCATCTGCGCCTTAGCTTGGTGAAGGGAGGGGCTGCTCTAGTCTGCAGTAAGGAATAAAGTCTCGACACCTTACCCCTAAAGGAGAGATAGGAACAAAGCTCACCAACTATAGGCTCATCAGCGGGCAAGGCAGGGAAATCGGGATACCTGGATTTGAGACTCTCCCGGAGTGAAGAGTATTGCAGCTACACCGATGGGCGGCGTTTGAGTGAAGGGGGGAGATCAGGCCACTCAATAAAGTTTCCCTGTTCAAAGACATCGCGGAGCATCAAAAAGCCGGCGTCCGCCCAGTGGTACTCAACTGATCGTGGAATGTGTGGGATATCAGGAAGGAAGTTCCATAATGGCAGATCCCCGTAAAATGGGTGAGGAGTGTCGACCATTGACCAAAGTTTGGTTAATGCCAAGGATGTGCTAGCGAGAGGGTCTGCAGAGTTTGAGTCAGGGGGGATCGGCTTCAGGATCAGAGACCCAATCACTCGGTCACTGACCGTCAGCTTCCCTAGGTGAAAATGTGGGGGGGGGGGGGTCGATGGTGTTGTACCAGTGTGCAGCGAATTGAGATTGGGCCACCACCCAGTACCTGATAAAATCTGGTGCGTTGAATCCGCCCAGCGCCTTGGGGCGGACAGCGTGGACAGTTTGAGGCGGACCGCGCCAGAATGCCAGAGGAAGGTGTTGCTGAGGGAACGCAGTGTTTGGAAGAAAGCATCACCGGGCCACACAGGCAGATTGGTAAATCGGTAAAGCAACTGGGGTAATACAACCATTTTAAGTATTCTGGTTCTGCCTGCTAGTGAGACGGGGAGCCTAGTCCAGTAAGAGGTTTTTATCGCCAGGTTAGTGAGGTAACTTTGGTAATTGTCAACGCGTAGTTGTGCCGCGTGTCGGGAAACCACCACCCCCAGGTAAGTGAAACCAGACGGGGACCAGTTGAACCCATGTAGATCCGGGGCGGGTTGCGTTGAGTCTGTGAGTGGGAATAAGGTAGACTTGGAGCAGTTTACTATCAAACCAGATATGTCTCCAAAGTGGGCTACATCAGCCAGTATGGGGGCAAGGTTCGTTTCAGGGGAAAGAATGTATAGGAGAGCATCGTCGGCGTAGAGAGAAACTATATCAGATTGGCCAGCAGTGCGCAAACCCCTGTGCGAGTGTGATTTCCGAACCATGTCAGCAAAGGGTTCCATGGCTAAAGCAAAGATAAGTGGGGAGAAGGGGCATCCTTGGTGTGTGCTTATGGATATCTGGAAGGGGGCACAGCATCTGTCTTCAGTGCAGACTCTGGCCGACGGGGCGGTATAGAGCAGCTTAATCCAGGATCGGAAGTTGGGGCCGAACTTGCATTTCTGGAGAACTCGCCATAGATATTTCCATGAGAGCGAGTCAAATGCCTTCTGCATGTCCAGCGTGGCCGCAAACGCCTGTGTGGACAGGGTGATCCTGCTGATCACGTTGAAGAGCCTTCGTAGATTGAGGGACGTGGACCTACCAGGGACGAATCCCGACTGGTCAGGGTGAATGATGTGTGGCATGTACGGGGCAAGGCGGTTGGCTAGCAGTTTCGCATATATTTTAATATCGCTGTTAATCAGCGAGAGTGGTCGGTATGAACCGCACTGAGTGGGGGGTTTGCCAGGTTTGAGGAGCACTGTAATCAGTGCCTCGCGGAGAGACAGAGGTAGTATTCCTCTGTCGCATGATTCTTCCCACAGGGCCAGGAGATGTAGTGCTAGGTGAGATTTTTATTGTTTATAGAAGTCCATAGGGAGTCCATCGGGGCCAGGGGCCTTCCCAGATGACAGCGACTCAATGGCTTCGATAAGTTCCTCCAACGTGAGGGGCCTCTCAAGGAAGCCGCTTGCGTCGGCTGAGAGGACTGAAAGGGGAAGACTATCTAAGTAGGAGTCAATTTCGAGGACCTGGGGGCCGTCGGCCTCAGAGTATAGGGAAGTGTAGAACGAAAGGAACTCGGAATTGATGTCCTGTGGGGAAGGTGGCGAGTGAGCCATCAGGCCTAGTTATGGCTCGGATATTGGGGACACCAAGTTCACGGCGCAACAATCTAGCCAGCATACGGCCAGGTCGCTCTCCTTCACTGTATTTCCTCGCCGATTCAGGGGAGTCCAGGAACTTAACCTCGCGTTCAGCAAGGACACGGAACCTGTCTAGCTCCGCTCGGAGCAACGCTAGGGTGACTGGGGAGCGATCTGTGGTGTATTGGGATTCGTGGGCAGCAAGGGCCGATTCGCTGTCAGCAATATCGGCACGGATGCCCTTCAGGATTCCACAGCTTTTGGAGATGGCGATCCCTCTAATGTGTGCTTTGAAGGATTCCCAGAGCACAGCTTTTGTTGAGACAGAGTTCATGTTGATCTCGAAGTATTCCTCAATGGAGGAATCCAGCTCGGACGCGAAGACCTGGTCGAGAAGCGCATGAGGACTCATCCTCCACTGCCTGGTTTTGTTAGCATCTGGACCCCAGTTTAAGGAGATAAGTACCGGTGAATGGTCTGATAGTGTCCTGGGGAGTATAGCTAAGTGAGATAGGCAACGGACCAACATATCTGTGATGAACCATTTGTCTGTTCTAGAATGAGAATCATGTACTGAGGAGTAAAAGGAGTATGTACGAGAATCCGGGTGCATCAGCCGCCAGGCATCCACCAGTGCCAGACGGGGAAGTGTGGTAAGGACAGCGTATGCTGCTTTAGACAGTTGGCGAGGCCTAGAGCCTGATCTATCTAGGGTAACATCCAGTATTGTATTAAAATCCCCACCCCATAAAATGTGAATCAGGGGTAGCTTTCAAGTAGGGTGGCCAGGTGTAAATAGAAATCGGGTTGTCAACATTTTGACCATATATATTCAGGATGCCCACCTCCTGATGTTGTAGTGTGCCAGTGATCAGTACAAACCTACCAAGTGGATCTATGTGGGAGTGGTGACAGACACATTTCAGACTCTTGTGTATTAGGGTGAGGGTTCTACAGCTTTGGGTGGAATAGTTGGTATAGTACCTCACATTGCTCCGAGCAAGCGTGGGTTTCCTGTAGACATAGGATTTTGACTCCGTGGCGCTCAGCATAGAGCTGAATCTGCCACATCTTTTTATAGTTGCCTAACCCCCGGATGTTCCAGCTCATAAAGGTCAAGTCGGTGCTAGCCATAACTCAGGGGGTAATGCTTGAATTGCTGTGGAGGGGTTATCCGTAAGTGAAAGATGTGCAATCTGAGTGTATGTGGGCTCATGTCTGCAATAGTAAGGTGTTACGCTGTGGTGTGTGTGGCACCTCCAGTGGCCGTCAAAACTTTTTTAAACTAAAACGTCCCCTCCCCCTCCACCCCACATCCCTTCCCCAAAAGAGGGATGAAACCCAACCCACAACAAAGCATCAACAAATAACTCGGCATCAGCGCCTGGGGGGCTGTTAACAGTCTTAGCCGTGGCGCAACGGATCGTGCGAGGGCAAGTAGAGTGCAAATACAGTTAGAGTATCAAGTGTGTTCAGTTCAGGCTACATGTGTGAAGGATTATGGTGGAGGCAGGTGGACTGTAATTTCATGTTCATGCATTTTCGTAGCCTCCAGCTCTGAGACATCACAATTATAAACATTCAACCTACACCAGTCCCACAACAGCGGAGACCACAACTCTGGTGTCATTGTAAGGTAATAGTCAAACATAGCAAGAAACTGCCCCGCAGTAGGGTCGGGAGACAGAGGAACAAAGCTGCAAGGAAAGGAGCCAGGTGAATAATCAAAGGCGATCTGCATGGAACAAAACATCGTGGATGGGACTAGGAGCGGACCATGATTGGTTTAAACAATATATGTGACATCATGGCAAACCAGGGCCGTGGCAGCCGTGGGTCAGCCAGAAAAGTGCTCGTCAAGGAACTTGGAGGCCTCCTCCGGGATCGTGAAGAAGAAAGTTTTGTTGAAATGTTCGATGCAAAGTTTTGCGGGGAATAGCATGGAGTACTTGACCCCCAGGTCCCGAAGTCTCCTCTTCACAGCTGTAAATGATTGGCGCTCTCGCTGTACCGCTACGGAGTAGTCTGGATAGAGGTGGATTCTGTTCGCTCCAAGGAGTAGTTCACCCTTGATTCTGGTGGCCCGCAGGAGGGCAGCGCGGTCCCGGAAATTTAGGATTCTAGCAATAATGGGACGAGGCGGAGCACCCGGCCTGGGCTTTGCGGTCAGGGCCCTGTGTGCTCTTTCAATGGAGAACTGTGAGGAAAGTTTAGGGGCATCCAGGAGTGTCATGAGGATGCGTTCTAAATGTGACTTGTAAAGTACCCTTGGCTTTTCTTCCCCTGTGCACACACTCTCCTCACCTGAATCTGCCGAGCCGATGGTCTCTTGAAGGCCTCGACGTGCCAGGTAGTCTCTCTCCTTTTTAAGGTGCTTGTGCTTGTCACGGAGTGAAGCCACAGTGACCGCTGGGTAAGAAACAGCGGCACCGGGACGTCCTTCCGGAATCAAGCCAGAAATGCAGGGAAAAACATGTAAGGGGAAAAAAAAACCCTGATCAGAGGTGCCAAGACTCTTGACAGTTGGCCGGTGGTTCAATAGGTGGTAAAGCAATAGCGGATCTCCAACACTGAGGTAGTAGCCCTCAATACGTCCAAGTCCAATGGTAACACCAGGCCGTACGAGCTGACGGAGAAGGCAACAACCGGAGGCTGCGGAAGTAGCAAACTCTTCCGAAAGGGTCTTCAGGGAAGCACGGAAGTATGTCCACAAACTGCCTGGCCCAGTAGAACGAGGAAAAATGAAGGTAAGTGGAACAGAGCGAGAGGATATGAGTGAAGGAGCAAGAGGGAGAAGGAGAGAGAGAGAGAGAGAGAGAGAGAGAGAGAGAGAGCGAGAGAGATAGAGAGAGAAAGCACGAGAGAGAGAGAGAGAGAGAGAGAGAGAGAGAGAGAGAGAGAGAGACCGCTGGAGGAAAAAGGCACAGCAAGCGCCGCTCAGGTAAGCGGCCGAGAAAATGAATAGACGAAAAGAGCCGTGTTCCGAGAACGGGAACACCAAAAGTAAAACACGAAGAAAAACTCCTCTGGAAATCCAAGGCGGGGAGCAGAGGACTAGCGAGGGACCCAAAGTCGAGAGATAAACAAACAGTGGGGGTTGCAACGCAACTTCCTGCTGGGAGGCGGGGTCTTAAATACTCCCGGCAGCGTTGCGTACCGTGCTTGGAGCAGGCGACGGTGGACACAGAAGGGACTAAAGCACCCTTTATCTGTGGCTCCTCAAACTCCAACGCGGAAGTAATCGCCAGTCACGGCGATGTGCGTGACGGCGAATGACAACGTAGTCCTCCATGGGCTCAGTGACATTGTCCTCGGGAATTCCAATGATGCGCAAATTGTTCCGCCTAGAGCGGGATTTGAGATCGTGATTCTTTTTTCTCCACCGCTGCCACCCGGTTGGTGAGCGTGGAGACTGCAGCATGTAGTGAGCCCAGGTCATCTTCAGCGGCTCCCAGTCTGGTTTCGACCTCAGCGACTCTGCCATCCGTCCTTTCGATATGGGCCTTTATGGAGGAGATTGTCCCATTCATATCGTCCAGTTTAGTGTGGAGTGTAGTAAAGCCATCACGTATGTATTCCAGCATCCTCTGTGAGTCGTCAGCAGTCGGTGGAGCAGAGGTGGCAGGTTGCTCCTCGGATTCGTCAGGGGCGGGCTTGGAAGGAGTTTTGGTAAACATGTTTAATGAGCTTTGTTTTTTCCCAGCACCAGCTCCCTTGGTCATGGTGATGAAGAGGAACGGGGGCCGAGGCCCGGATAGAAGTAGGTGTACAGGGGTAGAGAGATTCCCTCAACTCTGACCGCAGCACAGGGACAACTGGGATTGTAGTATGTAGTCTTCCGAGTCTGTAGGACGGTGTCCGAGTTGCAGCCAGGTCCTGCTCTGTATCAACAATTTAGGTGATCTGTGTACCCTCAGATGAACAGGGTCCTCCCCCGCGGTGACTAAGGTGCTTGTAAGCCCCTTAGGGCACAGTCGGCGGGATTTAGGGTGTCAATGGTATAGTACCGCAGGCGCGGTGTGACATGGAATACGTATTAGAGCACAAGGATGCCCCTAACCCAACAAGTGGGCGTATGACAAGTTCCAAGTGGAGTGCTGTAGGGAGATCACAGGGTTGGGTTAGGCAGTCCGGCGGCCAAACAGCACAGATGGGGATGCCCACAAAGCAGATCCAGCATCAGGTGGTCTCCGCTGCACACTGGGTTTTCAACAGAGCAGGGTACGCAAGGCGAGGGATTTGTCATGATCTCTGCTTCCAAAAGGTCAGGACTTACCCAACTCCCTTGGAAGCAGACCCATAACCCAGGTTCCGAGTGCCAACCAGTCCCAATTGGGACCTTTTGGACCCTGTCCTGGCGCCAGTGGCACCAGGCTCATAAATATGCCCAGTCCCAGCGCTGGAAGCGTCGGGCTCATAATGCTTGGGTGGACTTACCTGCAGCAGACCATGCTGCTTACTTACCTGCCAGTTGAGCCTCTAATCCTCTTCTGCTTGGGACTACTTTTCCTGTTGGGTGGGGCAGGAGCCACTCCCTAGGTTCAGAACACTGGAACTCTTCTGGAAAGCAGGAACTCTTTTCTTACCTAGGCGAGGCTGTGGAAGGAGACACCGAAGCACTACAGGAGGCTATTTAAACCACACCCGATGGATGAATCTTGCTTTGCGTTATTCTGCATCCTCTGCAGCAGAACTCTCATCGTGTCTTCTGCATCTGATCCTGGGCCTAAGGGAAAAAGGCTTACCATCCTGAATCCAGTCTTCAGCAACACCTATAAAGACAAGAAAGAACAGGTTAGCATTACAGTCTTCAGTGACAGCGCTTCTCTTACCTGGTCCATCGGCTGTCACCAATGCCTCGCGCTGCATTCCGGCATCTGAAAGACAAAAGCTTACCAACTCTTCGCACGCTCCGGAGGCCTTCGGCGCTGCATCCCGCATCTGAAAGACACAAGAAGATGCGTTTAAAGACATTGGGTAACTTTATTACTCACGTGCCAGTACTCCTTCCCACGCCGAACCCAGTGGGTATTCCTGCACCCTTCAGCAGCTCCGAACTTGTACCTGCAAGATAAAAGGACAGTTAGTGCGCATCGTGAAGCAGGCAACAAGCGCTTACTTACGTGCTTCCAGGCGCTTCTATTCCTCACACGGGTTCCATCCTCAACTCACTTCAGCCCGTCATCCGCCATCGCCGGAACCCTGCAAAACAAGAGACATCATTACAAAAGACTTTTAAAGACATTTGAAATACTCGGAACTTACCGTTCGTGCAGTAAACGACGGACAGCAGTCCTCTGAGGTCAAGAGGCTTGCACCCTTATCCAGTGAAGAAACTGGTTACGGCACCCTGCCCCGAGGCAGATGGAGAGCTCGGCGTTCACTTACCTAAGGTGAGAGCGTTAACCTTTGGGGTTCTACAGGAGAAGAGATGGGGAAGAAGAGAGAGACACCCAATAACACCAGTTCATTAATCCCATATTTTCTATCTGCAGACATCTTACTCTTCGAGTCAGACATACAGTGCACAGAGGTCCAGCCCAAAGAGCCAACCGTGTGTTACACATCACCTTTGAAGATACGGTATTCGCCCAGTCAAGACCGGCGCCTCTGCGGGAATCAGGTGAGCGTTACAGAACCCAAAGCCTACCGCAAAACTCCCGCCCAGGCGCTATGGAAACCTCGGATACTGACCAGCTAGCCCAGTTACTTGGGGAACTAAGAGCAGAAGTGCATGCAGCCCGTCAGGAAACAAACGCTCTAAGAAGGGAACTGATTATTTCCAAGGAGCGAACAGACGATCTCGCTAGACAATTGCTACAGTCACAAGCCGGACAGACCCCATTACCCGCATCAGGGGCAAATCTTCCTTCAACATCCTCTATGAATCCAGTGCAAATCAACCTACCTGGGAATGTACCTCTGGCTCCGCCCGAACGATTTTCTGGTGACCCAAAGAGGTTTGCAGTATTTATTAATCAGTGCCGGTTGCATTTCTTATGCCGGCCAGCAGCCTTTCCAACTGATCAAGCTAAAGTAGCTTTCGTGCTTTCGTACCTTAGTGGCAATGCGGCAGACTGGTGGATCCCTCTAGTTAATCAAGATGATCCGGTTCTCCATGATTTTCAAGCTTTTCAGCTCAGTATGGAAAAACTGTTCGCAAGACATTCACAGGGGCAGGCCTTGGACAATGAGCTTCTTTCGTTGCGACAGGGTAATCAAGACCTTTTGGCTTATATTGCGTCTTTCAACAGACTGATAGTGGAAACTCAATGGCCTGAGGACAAAAGGATTACGCTGTTTCATAGAGGTCTACGTGGAGAGCTCAAAGATGTGTTAGCCCAAGTAGTGAATCCCCCGCAAGACTGTTCGGACTATATAGACTTAGTCGTTCAAATAGATCACAGACTGCAGAACAGGAAGGCCGATCGTTCCAAGTTTGATGCTCGAGTATTTTCCAAACCACCAACTCCTTCCAAAGGAGTAGACTCCGGGGAACCCATGCAAATAGGGGGCCTGAAAGGACCACTAACACAAAAGGAGCGGGAAAGGAGAAAACAGTTGCAATTATGCCTCTATTGCGGAAACTCAGGGCACTTTCTTCGAGACTGTCCAGTGAAACCAGCCAAGAAGGCAGTAGGAGCTGCAGTTACCAAGGTCAAAAACTCTGAGCAGGAAAACGACCTCGCCCGTCAAGAATAGAGGTCCTCTTGCCGAGCGTTAAAACCAGTTCCGTGACCTCGCATTTCGTGATACCTATGGTCCTCATTAACCCTGATCATCCGGATCGATTACATGCGATTGAAGCTTACGTCGACAGAGGTGCCATCGGCAATTATGTGGATCATGAAATGGTTTTGAGGATGAATCTAACTCTTTGTCCCAAGGCTGTAAGGGACGTCATTACTACGGTGGATGGTACGGAGATAGCCTCCGGACCAGTAACGCATACCACTCAAGAAGTAACGCTAGTAAGTCAAGATGGACACCATGAGAAGATTGTGTTCGATGTGATCAAGGCCCCTCAGTTCCAGATTATTCTAGGAATGCCTTGGTTAGAGAAACACAATCCTCAGATCGATTGGCGAGCAAGAACGGTTCAGTTTCCAGAATGTGTCTCTACTTGTCACCCTCCACCTGGTGTTGCACTGGCAGCAATTTCTTCGGAGACTCCCCAGTTACCTCACGAATACCCAGAATTCCAAGATGTTTTCCGGAAGGATCAGGCTAACTCTCTACCTCCTCATAGGTCTTATGACTGCCAGATAGACCTGATACCTGGATCTACTCCTCCTTGTAGTAGAATTTATGCCCTCACCGAGCCTGAGAACCTTCACCTCCGACAATACCTGGATCAATACCTAGCGAATGGGTTTATTCGTCCTTCCAAGTCCCCTGCTTCTTCAGCTTTGTTCTTCGTTCCAAAAAAAGAAGGGGACCTTAGAACTTGTATAGATTATCGTGCCCCGAACCAGATCACCGTTAAGAATAGATATCCGTTACCTTTGATCCCTGAACTCCTGGACCAAGTCAGAAAAACATGCATCTATACAAAGCTGGATCTTAGAGGAGCCTACCACTTGGTACGAGTAAAAGAGGGCGATGAATGGAAGACGGCCTTCCGCACCAAGTATGGGCTATTTGAATATCAGGTCATGCCCTTCGGACGTTGCAATGCCCCGGCCGCCTTTCAATATTTTATGAACGATGTCCTCAGAGAGCTCATAGATGTGTGTGTTGTTGTTTACATTGACGACATCCTCGTTTATTCTTCATCGGAATCTGAACATCGGAAACACGTGAAAATGGTCCTCGAGAGATTGCGTCAACACAAACTTTTCGCTAAGTTGGAAAAATGTGTTTTCAACGTGACTGAAGTTGAGTTCTTGGGATTCATATTATCACCTAGCGGAGTGCGTATGGATTCAAAGAAGGTCGATGCAATTCTCAAATGGCCATCACCATCCTCCGTAAAAGGTGTTCAAAGCATGTTAGGCTTCGCTAACTTTTACCGCAGGTTTATCCCCGAATTCTCTTGAATAGTCCAGCCCATCACCACCTTGTTAAAGAAAAACAAAAGTTTTGAATGGTCTACCGAGGCGGAGCAAGCTTTCCAGAATTTGAAGACTAAATTTATCTCTGCACCAATTTTAAAACATCCTCGCCCCGAACTCCCCTACATCGTTGAAACTGATGCTTCGAGCCTTGCCATGGGGGCAGTTCTATCACAAAAGGACCCAGTAACCAATCAGTTGCATCCCGTGGCATTTTGGTCCCGCAAATTCTCGCCTCCTGAAATCAATTACACTATTACTGATAAGGAACTTCTGGCTATCAAGTCTGCCTTTAAGGCTTGGCGGCATTATCTTCTGGGGGCCTGACACACCGTTACTGTGATTACGGATCACCGAAACCTGCAATATTTGAAAACCACAAAAGCCCAATCCTCTAGACAACTCCGTTGGGCACTATTCTATGCCGAGTTTGACTTCATAATTACCTATCGACCTGGTACAAAAAACGGTAAAGCTGATGCCCTTTCTCGGATGGGAGTGGAAGAACACTTGATCAACCCTAAACCTGTACCTATCATTCCAGAACAAAGAATTCTAGGTGTAATCGCCACACAATCCATAGAGGAAGTTAAGGATAAAGCCAGGCAACTTGTAACTCCAGCAGACATACAGAATTGGCATCTGCAGGGAAAGGACTTTGCAGTGAAGGACAACTTATTGTATTTCCAAGAACGATTATAGCTGCCCAGCAAAGATTTACAGAAAAAGGTAATCTCTTGTTATCACGATTCCTTAATGGAAGGACATCCCGGTATGGCCAAAACCTCAGAAAAGATCAAGCGCTACTTCTGGTGGCCGTCTTGGAAAAAAGATATCAGAGACTTTATAATGTCCTGTGGAGTATGCGCCCAAAACAAGAGTCAAAAGGAAAAACCCCGGCCTCTTACGCCCTATTGACATCCCACCTCGCCCTTGGCATAGAAATATGGACTTCATCACCGATCTACCTCCATGCTCCGGATACAATACGATCCTAGTAATCGTGGACTTATTCTCCAAGATGGCGCATTTTATTCCACTCAAAGGCTTGTCAACAGCAACAACTCTGGCCCGAGAATTTCTCGAAAACATCGTCCGACTGCACGGTTTTCCTTCAGTTCTAATTTCGGATCGAGGTAGTCAATTCATTTCTCATTTTTGGCGAAGTTGCTGTCGGTCGGCTCAAATTGATGTGAGACTATCGACCAGTCACCACCCTCAAACCGACGGACAAACCGAGAGGACCAATCAAACTCTGGAACAGTATTTACGCTGCATGCTGCAACAAACTGAAAAAACTTGGAAAGATATCCTTTGGATAGCCGAATATGCCTACAATAACTCTGTCCACTCGGGAACTGGGAAAACCCTGTTTTTTCTTCTATACGGCAGTCACCCTCGAACCTCGGAGTTGGATCCACTCCAAGATCTTGGAACACCAGCAGTAGACTACCTGCATTCTACAATCACCCAAGCCTTTAAGGAAGCCGTTTCTCACCTTCAAAGGGCTAAGGAACAATACAAGAAAGGAGCAGATCAACATCGGAAGGAAGCCCCCCAATATCAAGTAGGAGATCAAGTCTGGTTATCCACCAAATATCTACCTCTAAAAGGACCACGCACATTCAACCCAAGATACCTTGGTCCCTATTCCATCACTACCATAGTAAACCCAGTAGCGGTCAAGTTGGACTTGCCCCCTCACATGAAGATACATCCGGTCTTCCACGTCTCTCTATTAAAACCCGTGCAACCTCAAACCCGACTCACTAAATCTCCAAAACCTATCCTAGTTGATGGAGAACTCGAGTTTGAAGTCAAAAGCATCCTGGACTCCAAGATCTCCAAATCTAAACTATTTTACCTAATTGATTGGAAAGGCTACGGCCCCCAAGAAAGATCCTTGGAACCTGCAGAATATGTCTACGCTCCTCGTCTAATCAAAAGATTCCATCGAACATTTCCTGACAAACCCAAACCCCCGGAGAAGCCCGGTTTGGGAGGGGCCTTGAGGGGGGGTGCTGTCATGATCTCTGCTTCCAAAAGGTCAGGACTTACCCAACTCCCTTGGAAGCAGACCCATAACCCAGGTTCCGAGTGCCAACCAGTCCCAATTGGGACCTTTTGGACCCTGTCCTGGCGCCAGTGGCACCAGGCTCATAAATATGCCCAGTCCCAGTGCTGGAAGCGTCGGGCTCATAATGCTTCGGTGGACTTACCTGCAGCAGACCATGCTGCTTACTTACCTGCCAGTTGAGCCTCTAATCCTCTTCTGTTTGGGATTAGTTTTCCTGTTGGGTGGGGCAGGAGCCACTCCCTAGGTTCAGAACACTGGAACTCTTCTGGAAAGCAGGAACTCTTTTCTTACCTAAGCGAGGCTGTGGAAGGAGACACCTAAGCACTACAGGAGGCTATTTAAACCACACCCGATGGATGAATCTTGCTTTGCGTTATTCTGCATCCTCTGCAGCAGAACGCTCATCGTGTCTTCTGCATCTGATCCTGGGCCTAAGGGAAAAAGGCTTACCATCCTGAATCCAGTCTTCAGCAACACCTATAAAGACAAGAAAGAACAGGTTAGCATTACAGTCTTCAGTGACAGCGCTTCTCTTACCTGGTCCATCGGCTGTCACCAACGCCTCGCGCTGCATTCCGGCATCTGAAAGACAAAGGCTTACCTACTCTTCGCGTGCTCCGGAGGTCTTCGCACTGCATTCCGGCATCTGAAAGACAAAAGCTTACCAACTCTTCGCACGCTCCGGAGGCCTTCGGCGCTGCATCCCGCATCTGGAAGACAAAAGAAGGTGCGTTTAAAGACATTGGGTAACTTTATTACTCACGTGCCAGTACTCCTTCCCACGCCGAACCCAGTGGGTATTCCGGCACCCTTCAGCAGCTCTGAACTTGTACCTGCAAGATAAAAGGACAGTTAGTGCGCATCGTGAAGCAGGCAACAAGCGCTTACTTACGTGCTTCCAGGCGCTTCTATTCCTCAGACGGGTTCCATCCTCAACTCACTTCAGCCCGTCATCCGCCATCGCCGGAACCCTGCAAAACAAGAGACATCATTACAAAAGACATTTGAAATACTCGGAACTTACCGTTCGTGCAGTAAACGACAGACAGCAGTCCTCTGAGGTCAAGAGGCCTGCACCCTTATCCAGTGAAGAAACTGGTTACGGCACCCTGCCCCGAGGCAGATGGAGAGCTTGGCATTCACTTACCTAAGGTGAGAGCATTAACCTTTGGGGTTCTACAGGAGAAGAGAAGGGGAAGAAGAGAGAGACACCCAATAACCCCAGTTCATTAATCCCATATTTTCTATCTGCAGACATCTTACTCTTCGAGTCAGACATACAGTGCACAGAGGTCCAGCCCAAAGAGCCAACCGTGTGTTACACATCATGTTTGAAGATACGGTATTCGCCCAGTCAAGACCGGCGCCTCTGCGGGAATCAGGTGAGCGTTACAGGATTTGGGTGCGGGTGCAAAAGACTTGGGTGAGAAGTAGATGCTGAAAGGTGGTGTAGCCCCCCCAGGTAATGGGCGCAGACCAAGAGTCTCCGGGTTTATGGCCGCCCGGTCCCCAGCACCAGTGGGACAGTGGGCAGTGTGTAGGCAGGGTATGCTTCGAGCCCGCCCGTCAAGCTATGCCAGTGCGTCCACGATATGCAGGGGTCGCTAGTAGTAACAACAGCGGGGGTGCCCCATATAGGTGGGGATGCTGGGGGCGGAAAGCAGTAGCGGCACAGTTATAGCAGGGTCAGCGTGGTATTGAGTAGGAGCCGGGCACCAAACGGACCCGCACCCACCAAGCACGCGTGAGGTGAGTTGTAATATTAAATCTGGGCAGGTGCTCAAGGCAAGTCCGCCGGCCAGTCAGCCATGAAAGGTCTGTGAGTGGGGTGCCTGCAGGGCCACCCCAGCGCCGAGTGGAGCTCAGGGCTCTTTAAAAAGAGCAGGGGGGTGGGGCGTATCAGCAGAGCGCTACGTTGGTCCTACAGGAGGACATCCATGGATGTGGTAAGTAGGGATGGAGGGGTAGGGAGGCCCCAGATGCGTTCCAGATGGTGCGGGCTTCAGGGCCAGAGCGGTATGCGGCACAATGGAGGTGGATTGCTGTGAGAGGGGCTGTCGCCAGCAGGGAAGCACGGGCTCAAACCAGTCCCTGGCTGCAGTGGTTGGACCCCAGCAATGGGGGAAGGCAGCGCGCTCCCCGAACTCCTTACCTCAGTGAAGCGCATATGGAGAACCTCTGGGGGGGGAGCGAGGGAGACGAGCAGGCGTCCGGCGGTGCCGAGCGTAGTCAGCCGCAGCGTGTCCAGTGTCAGAAGGTTACGGCCTGCAGTAGGGAGGAGGGCGGTCTTATGTTGTCGTCTCCAGCCCGCACTAGTATATTGCAGGAGAAGGAACTCCAAACGTCCGGACAGGCTTCGCGGCCACACGGCCCGGCACACGCGACACGTTGCCCCTCCCCCACTGCAGGCCTCACAGGGGGTCTGTGGCCCCCAAAGTAAGAGCGAGTGTAGCCCGTAGCCTGAACTCACGGGTGCCTCAGCGATGAGTAGGTCAGCTGCATTCGAAGGGTGTAAAACGGATGGTATGTGCCCTCACAGTCCAGAGCTGAAGACTCAGGCGGCCATCTTGCTTCGGCGCAACAGCGCCCCCCTCCCTCTAAGCAAAATTGAAAACAAAATAACCTCGGAACACAAGAAACTGACCACTTCCAAGAAGGTAGCTAAAGGGCCCAATACCATTCCAACACCTCGCCCAGACCTATAGTGTGCATTAATCAAAGCCAGATCCCTCCCCGCCCACGCCACTGAAATCCATGACATTCTCACCAACCTTGACCTCGACATTCTCGCCATCACCGAAACCTGGCTACACAATGCCGCCGGCCCAGCCATCTCACTAGCTATCCCACCGGGATACTCCATCCTCAGACAGGACAGAACACTGTCCACAGGTAGAGGAGTGGCACTCATAGTCAAAGACCACCTTGAATTAAGACAAACTTCCTCCAAACTAGGGGATAATGTTGACTCTCTATCCACCAAGATCGCACTATCTCCCAACACCACCATCACTTTTAATCTAGTATATCGCCCACCAGGCCTGATACCGGACTTCCAGGACAACCTCGCACACCTACTAGGTAAAAACCTTAAAACTACTACCAAGACCGTTCTCCTAGGAGACCTTAACTTGGGGCTCCACGACCAGAAAGATAAACCTTCCACCATGCTAGCACAAGCTCTCCAAGAAACGGGCTTTGTACAAAAAGTTCTCCATCCTAAACACAGTAAAGGGCGTACTCTTGACTGGGTAGCTGACCACAACTGCGGCATCGACATCAGCTCCATTACGCCTACCCCATGGTCCGACCACTTTCTCATTCACTTCCTCATCCCTTTACCTAATAACTCGGTAAAAAAACACAAGCCTGCACCCCCAGCCATGGCCAGGAGCGCCAAGAACCTCACCAAAGAAAGCATCTCACCCTACCTAGTCCCCCTCACGAACAACCTCCCTGCCACATCCGACCCAGCTGCACTGGCAGATGTCCACAAATCCACCATTAGCACTGCCATAGACATCATCGCCCCTTTACAAAAGAAAAAATCCCATAACTCCAAAAGCTCCAATACTTGGTTCTCAGCAGAACTAAAAGAACTACGAACCAAAAAATGTAAAGCCCTAAACTTATGGCAAAAAGCGCCCAACGCCTCCTCACTATCGTCCTACAAATCACTGGCCACCCAATACAAAAAAAGCATCATAGAAGCTAAATCTGCATCATATAATGAAATAATCTCCAACGCCACCTCAGAATCCAAAGAACTCTTCGCCATCTTCAAGGAACTCTCCACACCGGCCACTAAGTCCCAAAAGATTGTCAAGGACCAAGCTTGGTGTAACACCATACAATCCGCCCTCCTAAAAAAAATTGAACTCCTCCAAGCTAAAATCCTAGACCATCACAAAAATCTCACTCAGCAAATCTTAGCAGCATCCCATAAGGAAACAGTGACTGAGAACAAAAAGACAAGTCACATTTCACCTTTTAAGTCTCATAAAAAGAGGTAATCGATATCGCCAACAGAATCAAACCCTCCAATTGTAAAGGCAACGCCTGCCCCACCAAACTAGTCAAGGACTGCGTTGAAACATTAGCACCATTTCTCAAATCCTTCATCAATGCATCCTTCAACACAAACTCAGTCCCAACCAGCCTAAAAGAAGCTTGGGTGCGCCCTCTTCTCAAGAAACCCACTCTAGACCCAGAAAACGCCAACAACTATAGACCCATCACAACCGTTCCCTTCCTGCTCACGATCCTCGACAAAGTTGCCTACTCACAAATACAGCACTACCTTGAAGAAAATCGCATCTTAGGCAAAAGGCAATCGGGCTTCCGCCCGGGACATGGGACCGAATCGGCCCTACTAGATCTTAAAATCCAACTCAATGACATCATGGACAAAGGCAAACCAGCACTCCTCCTACTATTAGACCTATCTGCTGCCTTTGACCTGGTCAACCATGACATTCTAGGCACGCAACTCAAAAATGAAGCTCACTTCTCGCCTGAAGCCGTCTCCTGGGTCAAATCCTTCCTCGAGGGTCGATTTATGAAAGTCTTTTCTGAATCTGCGAACGCTACCCCCACCACTATCCACTACAAGGATCCTGCACTGCATCCACCTTATACAACATTTTCACCCTCCCACTGTTCAATGACTTGGACCATCGCCACATAGCCTACACCAACTATGCTGACGACACACAAGTCCTGCTCCCTCTTACTGGGGTATATGAACAAGACGCAGCAGCACTAACCAAGATTTACACAGCCATCCAAACCTGGATGGCAGCCAAGGGCCTCTGCCTAAACGGGGACAAAACAGAGATCCTATAAGTTGGCACCAAAGAAACACTAAGCAAACTCCCGCCGCAATACAAATCCTTTAGCGTTGACAACTCCACCATCACAGTCTCCACTGCAGTAGAAACGCTAGGAGTATGACACGGCAAATCAATGCCGTAGCCTCTTCTGCTGCACTTACCACTAAGATAATTAACGCCGTTAAACCCTTCCTATTCTCGAAAAACTGCCTGACTGTAGCCAGAGCCACAGTAGGTACCAAACTGGACTACTGCAATGCCCTCTTCCTGGGCACATCTGCACAAAACATTAAAAAAATGCAAGTCACTCAAAACAATGCTCTAAGAGCAGCCCTAAGCATACCAAAAAGGGAGCACATCTCCCAAGCCAGAAAAGAAGCCCATTGGTTACCGATAAAAGAGTGCATAATATTCAAATCCATGGCCATCACCCACAGATGCCCCTCTGCCAATGCCTCACCCTATCTTTCTGAAAGAATCACCCTCAATACATCCACTAGACCCACCAGGTCACACCCGACTAACCAGACCTATGTACCCACATTCAAAAGAAGTAAAGCCGGAGGGTCCAGCTTTCAACACCTAGCACCCAAAAACTGGAACGCACTCCCCACCGCCTTAAGGAACGAAAAATCATACCATGCCTTCCGTAGACTACTCAAAATCACGCTGTTTAACTAACCCCTCCTTACCTGTCCTAATGTATTTTCATCACTGTATGTAAATAACTTCAAATGTATGAAATATGCATCTATGCTCTGCTTTGTATCTGTATATTCACCATTTATGCCTGTAACAAGTAAGTCTGCTTTCAGCGCCACTATGCCCCCGGGAAGATGTGCACTTTACAAATCCAAATAAATAAAATAAAAATGAGGGCCATACTGTCCAAAAAGTATCAGAGCCTCACATGTATATATACAACAAAATAATACAAGGTTTGGTTGGCTTTCTTAAATCCCTCAAAATAACATAAAATGTTGAACTCAAAATATATAACCAGTAATCCTTGTGACCAGGGTTGGATTCCCTTCCCCTGGATCAATTCAGGAATATTCGGCTCAAAGTTCAAATTCAAGTAAGTTCTGTATAGTAACAAAGTTCCATTCAATGTATCATACAATGTCTCCTTCATTCAATGTCTCCTTTTACTTGGCAAAGTGTTTATCTCTCCTCTACAGTCTTACTCACAATCAAAGCCCTTTCACTTGGCAACGTCGTTGTCTCTCTTCCAAATGTGTGTTCACAAATCAAAGCAATTGTTAATGTTATCACAACAGCCCGTTTGGAAAAACAAAATAATTTCCTTCCAAATACTTCTTGCTTGAGATGACAAATGTTTTCCCCTCTGAACATAAATTCACAAATCAAAAGCAAGTGTTATTTTCTCAACAGACTAATCACTAGTAAGCACCTCTTACTTCTTCCTCAAAAGAAACAATTCAGTCAGGATGGTTTCAGCAATCACTTTCTGAAATGCAGCTTTTATCAAAAATAAAGGGATGGAGTCCAAATATCTTTTCCACCACAATCCTTTACCACAGCCAGAGTTCTTAGAATCATGACTTCCTGGTCCACTTGCCAGGAATAACTACAATTGGTTCCTTTCCCGGTTTACTCACTGTCAGAAAAAAACTACTACTACTACAATTATGTACTCTGTGGTTATACTTGTTCCAAACTCTCTACACAATAACCATAAATGAGGCGATTTTAACCAACAACTGATATTCTTTCAGCTTTCATCAAAAAGGTTTACATCTTTTCACAATTCATATTCCACAAAAAATGTTATCTTGCTTTTCTTTTGCCTTTTGGCAATGCAGGCCACAGTTCTCTCGCCTTTGGTGTCTCCTACAAAGCGGGATTTGCTCCTGCTGTCTTTTTTTTCTGGTGGTTTAACCTCTTGGCTGCCTGTAATGCAGGTTACAATGTTCCCCTATTTGAAATCCAACATTAGGAGAGTTACACCCAGTTCGCCTTGATTCAATTCAAGTTCTTATCACCTACCAGCCTCCTTTCGGAGCACCCCAGGGTCACCTGCTTCAGGCCAACTCACTGGTATGCCTTGGCATCTCCTTCTGACTCGCCTCTTTTCTCTTCAGGACGACTTCTGCTTCTGATGGCTCCTCTGAGTCTGCCAACTTACACGCCGACCTTCTATGGAGCTCTCGCAACTCTGCATATCCTCCGGTGTGAAAGTAGCCCCTGAGCAGTTCACGGCATGTCAGGCGTGTCTCTCCCACGTGGCGATGCTCGCTTCAGTACCGCTTCCCTCTGCACGTCCTCTGCAAGGCCATGTGGTCCAGAACTACTACACAGCATTCGGCTGCCGCAACACCACCATCAGCTTCTGCTTCTTCTTGCTGCTGCTCCTCCCGCTGCTGCTTCTCTTGCACCTGAAGTGCCTTCAGGTTTTTAAAGGTCTGCTCAGGTGTTCTAAATTAATAGAACTAGACCGCTCATACCATTTCTCTAACTGAGCCCCTCTTCCTCGTCTCAGCACTAAGAGCATTATGGGACTTGAAGTCCATAATGTTCTTGCTTGGTTTTAAATCAGAATTGTCAATCTCACAATAAGCCATTCAGACTTAATGATCATTAGGGAAATTATCTAGAGAGGGATCCCACTCCGCTTGACATGAGTCCTGTGAGGGGTCAGTAATTCGAGGCAGACAACTGTTTGAAGATTTTTCAAAATATGCAATTTTATTTTAAAAGAAAATTGGATCAAAATGCCTCACTTTCCCTACTCTGGTGAGGAATTCCCTGCCTATTCTAAAAGCTAAGGGAGCACACTAACAGAGGATAACTGGGCCTCACTCTAAACAACAAACAGATAAATAAAAGGTATGGAACTTCAACAGAACATAAACAATATGTACAGTTCCTTTATGACCTTCTGAAGTACTGGTTAATTTCCCTTCCCCCGGATTTAGTCACTTCATCACAATTTTCAACCTTTGAAATTACATTTCTTAACACTGTTCTTAAAGATGAAAAGTTAAAGCAGAAGTTCATCAACCAAAAGCTCCGATGGTAGCAATCTCCTCATTTTAACAAAAGTTCCACTCGCAACACATCTCTCCCTTTTGGGTGAAGTTTTCCATTTTTCAGTTCAAGTAAAACAGCCCAGTGGTAATCCTGGCCACGTTGCTTCGTCAATCCCACAGAAAGATTTGCCACAATTCGAAAGAAAATGCAATATCCACACTGTTAATGGTACACAGTTCGTGATTAACAGTTAGGATTCCTTGAAATATGGTTTCAACAGTAAACATTGTTTATTCATCAGGATGACTTCTTAATAGTGCTGCTTCTACTCCAACAACTATATTTCTTCTTATTTTACCCTGAGAACAGTCACCTTTGTCCCGCAGTAGTTCACGTTGGTTTCAACAACTGCAATGTTTCATCTACTGACAATCAAATGAACTTCGGGAGTTTCAATACTTTGCACTATTGCCACAACATCAATGACTTTTAGACAAACTTTGCCAAGATAGCTTTGACAATACTTCTACCTCTTGAGGTAGGTGCTTTGCTTCAAAAGTGCACAGAAAATATTTCACAGCCATAGCGCACAAAACGGAGAAACCTTTCAACACCGAAGGGAATTATATACGCAAATACGCAAATACTTTTTACGGCCCTTTATTCACAAAAAGCATACATAAATGAATAAATGCAGTTAAAATAATAAGTGAATGGTCAATTGCTACACCTAGTGCCTGTTGTGGGGCTTTTCAGTACATTCCTGGCAAGATGAGGATTTATTTTGAAGTTGCTTCAACAGTGAAGTATTTTTTAACTTTTTACATTCCTTCTATGAATAGCAGAAGAGAGTTAAAATAGTTCAGCCTTGAGTTTATAAGTGCTCCAACCACTGAACAATGATTATTATCCATAATGAGAGGCATTTAACTTTTCAACAGTTTAAGTTGGTAACAAACTGTTTTGATGATTTGACTCACCTGGCCATTGCAATTCATATTTGACTGCCAAATGGAGCCAAGGTTCTTTACTTTCTCTGAGAACTTTGTCAGAGCATCAAAAAGAGATGGACAGGGAACAGATGTGCTATTTTCTAATCTATTCTTGGGACCAAACAATTTCTGTTTTCGACGGGTTCAGTTGAAGCTTGTTCCCCAACATCCAGGTTTCAATTCGCTCAGTGCATGATAAAACACGGGCTGTCGAGTCCACGGAGCTCTTAAGCCGCACATATATTTGAGTTTCATTCGCGTATGTATGATACTGTAATCCAAACTGAGAAAAGATATTCATTCATAAATGGCCGAATGGTATAGCAAGCTGCAAGTGATGCTGTCAGAACATTTCTGAAAGGAACAACAGTTCCGTTTTTGCACCTTCAAAATTTGATGTATTACAAAATCACATATACAAGTCTGGAACATTTTAGGGGCAGCAGAGCTGAACATGCAGTTGTTCATGCAGGGAATGTAAAGAGTAGAAAAAGGGGCTGTTCTGTAGAGTGTACACTATTCAGCTATACACAACTGAGAAGTCCAAACAGCACCCTAACATATGTGAGCCATAGAAGGCTCCTCAACCAAAGCCTAGCAAGTTCCCAGGTCATAGGGTGTTCCTGAGGCAAAGATCTACAACTAACCCAGACTATCCCAGAATGGAGGGCAAAGGAACAAAACAGACCCTGCTTATGAAGGAAATCTGCTATGCCTACGTCTAAACTCAAGAAACAAACAAAGGGTGACATGGGAGAGCACCCTAATCCCCAATCCACCTGCACATTCTACACAAGACTTCAACAGGATGAGTGGAGGCAAATGATTTCAAGGATATTGGAGTGTAAATGTTCAGTGGAAAACCAAGGTAATTCTACTGGTTAAATAAAATAGTCCAACAAATATCCAATAGACAGTAATAACTACCAGTTGCCAATAGTAGAACAGAACTAGAATGGCAGAAGGGTTGTGCAAAGTGTTGTATAAAGTGTCATTTCAGTTGTATATGAAAGCATATGATGCCACTTCCTGTGATGTCATGTGGCGAAAGGTAACGTGCCACCTGTTCCTGTGATGTTACTTGGGGGGAGGGGTCAAATGACACCACTTCCTGTGATGGTATTGGGGAGGCCAAGGGTTGTGTGATGTCACCTCCGCTACCCCTCTCATTTTGGCGAAATTACATCCCTGGTTCCAAACTTAAATCTTCAATGGAGAAGGTTGAATCAACAACTGCTTCTTGATGCAATCTATTGACTTTCAACACACTTGGTTCCCAACATCTACATGTATACATGTACATCGTACACAAGAATAATCTTTCTCTACTGTATGAGATTTTGAAGTTATGTAAATAAAGTTTCCAAAAAAAATAATAATAATAATCCTTCTCATGTTGATATGTTTGCCATAGGCAATGCAGGTTACACTTCTCTCCCCGTTGATCCCTCCTATAAGGAGGGCCTTTCTCCTGCAGTCTACAATTTCTTTCTACACAACCTATAGGCTGCTGGCAATATGGTTTACAACTTTCTCCCACAGGGTATCTTGTTCTGGGACTAATACATTCAAAGAGTCTTGACAAGACTCTTAGCTTTCTTTGGTTTTGGTAATGCTGGGTATAATGTCCCCTTGTTAGATATCCCTCTTTAGGCAGGTTGTATCCGCTTTGCTTTATTATGGCCTCCTTTTGACGTGGGCAATGCAGGTTACAATGTTCTCTTATTCAACCTCTCCCTTTTGGGATGTTGCATTCACTTTTCTCATTTATTGCCCCCTCTTGGCTTTGGCAATGCGGGTTACATTGTTCTCTTAGTCGACCTCTCTCAATAGAAGAGTCATGCCCAACTTGCTTCAAGTCAAAGGTTCAGTATTCCAAATGTGTATTCTTTCACAGTGGTCTGCTTCGGTGCGCCCCGGGGTCACCTGTCAGGCCAAATCACCGGTCTTACTTGGGGTCTCCTTCTGACTAGCTGCTTCTGAATCTATGCACGTCGGGACTTCCCTGCTGTTTGACAGCTCTGGTCAGCATTCTGTTGCTTGCATGGTCTGTCAACAGAGCTTCCATTGCTCCTCACACACTGCAGTGAAGACCGCACACCAAGGCAAGGTGCAGGGCACAGAGAGCTTCTCTTCCCCCTCGGGACAGCTGGGTTCCACAGGGCTTCCCGCTGCACGACCTCTGCATCTCCAAGGATCCCGACCTCCGCCAAGTTCTCTGCGTAGCATACATTGGTATTTCCGACTTTTGCTTTCTCCTGCTGCTTCTGCTGCTCCCACTGCTTTCTACTGACCTGCACCGTCCGCTCAGGTGAGGGTCATTAGAACAACTAACTAGACCGCTCACTATGCTTTAGTAACTCTGTGCCCCTCTTCCTCATCTCAGTACTAAAAGCATTATGGGACTTAAGGTCCATAATATTCTTAGTTGTTTTTATATCCGAGTCTTCAACTTTACAGTAAGCCATTAAAACTGTATGCTCATTAGAGACATTATTCAAAGGGTTCTCCCATTCCTCCTGACCTGAGCCTCTTAACATGTTATCCTCCCATAGAATACCACCCACAGGGTCAGGATCAAGTAGCAGCTGCCTGTCCCTGGCCACATGAGAAGGGGTCCAGGCCAAGGGTTTTTGGGATGATCACCTCTGATTAATCACAAAGCATAATGGTGTGCACTGGCTTGTTGTAGCCGTAATGTTACATGTCTGAGGGAGTTATGTTGGTGTGCATTTGTGTGTGGCAAGACTGGGGTTTTATGGATTGTGTGCACTGGTATGTTATGTTCCGTCTGAAGTAAGGTGCAGTGTCTCTGAAGTTTGTTGAGTGTGAAAGCTACTAATGCTTGGTTTGTGTATATGTAGTTTGGCTAGCCCATAGTCATGCATAGTGGTAGTGGATTGCGTTGGAGCAGAAGGAGTGGGGTGAATTAGTTTGTACATTGTTTAATCGTGGCAGTACCTCCAAAATATGTCCTCAGCACACATCAGGTTGCCGCTCAGTGGTACCCGCCAATGCTCCCGGCTGTGGTCCGCTGGCCGTTCCCACCACCCCTCCAAGCTCAGGGGACTATGTTCCCCCACTGGTTCCTCTGAGTGCAATAGATTGGTTGCATGCAAAAGGTCTCTAGTTACTCAACAAGAATAATTCGCTTGTTGTAAGATTGGCAGCTAAAAAGCATTGCTGGTTTTGACAAACCTTCAGGAACTGATGCATGACTGAACTAACCTAACTATCTGGAGTGACGCATAGCTAGTCTACAACTTTAATTTGAACCGTTACATGGATGGTCTTTCTAGAATGTCTAGATGTTGCGCCTGGGGTGTCTTTCACCGATCTGTCTGATGTAAGGCATGGCTTCTCTTTGCCAATCTCTCTAGCTGTGGTGTATGACTGGGAGGGGGCGTGAGGGGTGGAGGGCAGTCAATCGTTTTGGTCTTCCTTGATTTCTCTGCTATTTTCTATTTTCTATGTGCTATTGTCCCTTTGTGCATTTCTTTCAGTCCTCTTTGCTTTCATCACTATTGTCCCTTTGTGCTGGTCATCGTAGTTGAATAGCTATATTGTTAGTAATTTCCTGAAGGTTAGGTAGTCTTTTGTGGTTCTAATTTCCTTAGGCATTATGTACCATAGGTTAGCAATTAAGCGTGAGAATGAAGATTACCCCTGCATATTAGGAAGGGAGTCTTGATTCTATTAAAACCACAGAGGCAAGCATTATGCTTCAACTTATTTACTTCTACTCTTCAGCAGTTTCAACAAATAACAGAAATGACATAAAACACCTAATTTTATTTTTTTAAAACTACTTTTCCCTTTATCCCAACAGTCTTCTGTAGTCCTTCTTATTTCCTGTTTCTGGCTAGTATCCACATCCTGGTTCTATGCTCCGCCTCTTCTTTGAATGCTCTGAACTGATTTTGAACCATGTCCCAACTGGAACTGTAAAGTGCATTCAAACTAACAAAACTTTGAACTTCTGCGTTCCTCTGGGGTTCTTTTGGTGACCTTCTCCGGAACAGACAAATAACATTGTTATGGGTGGGGAAGGTATTGCCTATATACAGGACAAATCAAACATATTAACATGACTGTCATATGCAATGCCTGCGCTGGGAGGTGATAGTAATGCTTGCCTCCGTGTCTTTAATAGAATCAAGACTCCCTGCGCAGTATGCAGGGGTAAGCTTCATTCTATTTCAAGACCGGAGGCGAGCATTATGCTTGTTCAAAGATTCTCATTACTAATACTGCCATTGATGTTACTGGCTTAAAATAAAAGTTTTTAAAAACGCTATCGCTACCCCAGTCTGCTGCACACAAAATCTCACTCAGCACTACTCCTGTTTTGAGTGCCTTGGACGCCATAGCTCCCCTCCCTGAATGTGTTCCAAATCGTGTCAGATCAATCCCCGCTAGCTGCATGACCTCGCTGACCCATCTGGTTATGGTGGCTGTAGCTACCGCTTTATTTGGTTTCCTATGTGCTATTAGCAGCTGCAATACGCCTGCCTGGTGCAGCACCACTGTCCTGCTTTCATATTCTCGGATACATGCTGCTACGCACAGTTGTGGTTGGTGGGTCAGATAAGGGTATGAGATTGAAGAAGAGTTCCTCTTCGTCCTTCTAGTGAGCATGAAGGTAATCCCATCATGTCTGTATGCTTTCTTATCTACGTCTAATGCTTTGACATCTGAAACCCTCCAGCACGACAATAAGCATAACAGCATGGCCAGTTTACCTGATAATTGTTTCAGGGACAGATGCTCATTCGCCGGCCAGTTCACTAGAAATAATAGTACTATGTTCACTTCCCACAGATGTGAGTATCTCACTTCTGGCTGGATTCAGAAACAAGCTCCTTTCATGAGCCTAGCCGCTGATGGATGGTCCCCTGGTGGTGCTCCGTGCACCTGCTCATGCCCTGCTGATATTGCTGATCTATAGACACTTATGGTCCTGAATGCTTTGCCTTCCCCTAAGAGGGAGGCTAGAAAATTAAGGACTGCAACTACAGGGGCAGAAACAGGATGAAGACCTCTCTTATTGCACCAGGCCGCCCAGCGGCTCCATTCCTTGTCATACCTCCTTCACGTGGAGGGAGCCCATGAGTCTGCGATGAGCCCTGCAGCGTGTTCTGAAATTCCTGGCAGCGTCCATCTCTGCCTGATACCTTGCACGCCATCAGGGGAAGCATCTACTTCACTCTCACAGGGTGAAACGACCCAGCTGGATCTGTGAGCAGGTGCTCTCCTGATGGGAAACTCCACGGGAGTCCGAGGAAAGGTCCATCATGGCTGGAAACTACACTGGTGATTTAGATATGGGTGCCACGATTATTATTGTCACTTTCTCCATGCAAAATTTCGCCAGAACTCTGCTCAACATCATGAATGAGGGAAACGCATAGTGCAGCTTCCCGTACCAATCCTGAACAAACGTGTCCATACCTTGCGCTGCCGGATCAAGTCTCCAGGTTAAGTACCAGTCCTTTTGAGCGTTCAGCCTGGAGGCAAACAAGTCCGTGTCTATGCAACCCTATAGATTTTCCGCCTGCTTGAAAATGTGTTTGTCAAGCTTCCAGCCGCTGGAATCCATCAGGAGACCAAATTCAGGTCTGCTCTCACATTGACAGTTCCCGGAAGATACTCGGCTGTCACTGAGATCCCCGTTTGTAGGTAATAATGCCAGAAATCTTTTGCTAGCACCGTCAGGAGTCTGGACTTTGTCCCTCCCAGGTGATTTATATATCTGACTGCTGAGAAGCTGTCCATCTTCAGCAGGATGCAAGAGATGGTGATTGGGTTCCACAAGTGCCATCCCTTTTGATATGTTGTTGAGGACTATCACTATTTTAGTGAGTTTGAGAGAGTCAGGGTGATGGTAATTTTGTCTGACCAGGACCTGTGTGTTTGGGACCATCTGGTAGCTAGAAATCTTTGTACTGGTCGCACGTTTAGCCTGCAATTGGTTATTAGTGGAATGCAGGAAGACATGGTCCCTAGTAGAGCCATGTATTTGCGCACTGTGATTTGTCTGTTTGGAGTGAAGGAATTTGTCAGGGTTAACCTTTTCACTCTGTCGGACGAGGGTTTGACAAGGCTTTTGTCAGTGGGAAATTTTGCCCCCAGGAATCCCAAACTTTTTGATGGAACTGTGCACGATTTTGGTAATTGATTATAAATCCCAATTGTTGGAGAAGGGCTTCTGTTTGTCTCAGAGAGACTGTGGTTTGTTGAAATGTTGGACCTCGAACCAACACGTCGTCTAGGTATGGGTAGATGTGGTGTCCCTGTTTTCTGAGAAAAGCTGCCGCTGGTGCTAGGCATTCGGTAAATGTTCTGGGGGCTGATTTGAGGCTGAATGGAAGTACTCGAAATTGGAAATGATTTTCGCTGAGCTTGAATCTTAGATACTTTCGGTGTCTTGGATGTATCGGGATGTGGAAGTATGCGTCCTTGGGGTCTAACGCTGCTAGATATTCCTGGGGTCGTACTGCCTTTATGACATCTTGTAGTGTGATCATCTTGAACTTTTGCTTTTTCGTTTAACTTTTGCAAGTCCATGATTGGACGCCACTTTCGTCCGGTTTATTGATGACGAAATATCTGGAGTATACTCTCTTTCCCTTTGTGGAATGAGGAGCTCTTTCGATTGCCCGTTTCTTTAACATTTGACGCATTTCTTGTTGTAAAATTGGAAGGTGCGGATGCAATACCCTTATGGGAGGTAACCATTTCTGTGAGCGCCTGAATTCCAACAAGTGGTCGTGATGGATGGCATCCAGCACCCATCTCTCTTTTGTAATTGCTTGCTACTTGTGGAGATGAAACGCCACATTTCCTCCCACTTGTGTGCTCCTAAGGCAGTCATTGCTGGGCTTTGTTCTGTCTACCTCTTTGAGAGTTTGCGCTGTCCCTGGTGATACTCCCTGCTGCGCTGTGCAGACTGATAGCTTCTAATGTATCCCTGGGAGTAGTAACCGGATCTGCTATAGCTTTTGTTGTCCCTTGAGGCACCTCGAAAGGAACGAAAAGACCTTCTGCCCTGTAATGATGTTAGTGACCTAGCAGTATCGGAGTCTGCTTTCATCGTTTTGAGGGCCTCATCGATTTTGTCACCAAAAACTTTTTCTCCCTCAAACGGCACGTCAACCACCTTACGTTGTACCTCCTGCCTGAAATTGCTGCAACATAGCCATCCTTGTCTTCTGAGGATGACTCCATTACCAATTTGTTTTAATCCTGTTTCTGTGAGATCTACTGCGATGTTAATGCTGTGGTTTGCAGCCTCCTCCCCTTCAGGCACCAGTGTCATGGCTTCTCTATGTTGTTGCTCTGGCAAGTGCTCTAGTATAGGAGCCAAGAGATGCCACATTTCTAGGTCGTAGCGAGCAACTATCGCTGGGGCATTGGCAGTTTTGACTGTTGTTGCCCCGATGGTGAGCACTTTTTTACCAAAGGCATCTATTTTTATGCCTACATTATCTGGGGGAGTGGCGCATTTGTGCTGCGTGAGAGCCTTGCCACCCATTGCCCTGACACAACCGACTCCGGAGAGGGCTGTGAGGTGAGACATTTTGGTGTTGTTTCTGGTGCCTTTTAGTTTTTGCAAAGTCTCCCTTTAAGTGCCAGTTCAGAGAATGGGTGTTCAAGAGTACGTGGGCCTTCTTGCCAAACATGATCCAGGATGGGTATAGAAAAGACAGCCTTTCTGTGTTTACCCATGTGGGCAAAAAGAAAGCAGTCTTTCTTTTCTTCTTCAAGAATTAAACCGAATTCCTGGCACGCATTAGATACCATGGAGTGGAAAGCCCCAATGTCATTTGAAGGTGAAGGTTGAGCAGGACTACTTTGTGTATCTTAATCCGGGTCATCCGTGTCCCACGTATCATCTCTGCAAGGTGATGATGAAATGGCGTTAGAGCTTGTGTCCCTTGGACCTGTGTCTTGGTCTGTATCTATTAGTTACCCTTCTTTTTGTTCACGTATTCGCGGACTATCCCTTCGTGGAGGTGGAAGTCTGGGAGGAGATTGGGCTCTGGGCCATTTGCCTTGGTCCCTGGAAGAATGCCCTGGATCCCTTTGTTGCTGCTGACCTGGCGCACCCTGGTCTTTCCTGCATAGATGAACCCCCTGTGGCTGAGAAGATGGAAGCCTGGCATTGAGTTGTAACAGCAGTGTTTGTAGAGTGGAGAGCAATTGCAGGCAGAGTAAGAATTGCGGGCTTAAAAGGGAGTATTGTGGAGGCATACCTCCCGTTCCCCAAGTTGCTGATGGTAAAGTAGGTGGTATGTTATGCATGCTTAGAGGCGTTTCTCCTCTTGATGGAAAGCAATCAGAGGGTTTGTCCTGAATATAAGGTTGGGACCTGCCTTCCTCAGGATCAGAGTCTGTGACCCCTGCGTACTGCTCTGCTGGAGGTTCAAAATATGAAGTGATTTCATGCTGTAAGATGTTATCTGGCATGATGTTGGGGTAGTTTATAGGAGACACTCCTAGAGAAAGATGTCCGTGCTCTACAAGATCCCTTTTCAGGGTTTTTAGTATTCCTTTACTCCCGGATGATATACTGTCCTGTTGTAACAGCTGGATAGGTAATTCTGTGGCTTCAGTCGTGGTAATGTTTGACGTGCTGACGGCAGTGCAGCCTTACTCCCGGACGATTTGTGTTTTTTTGGTCATCATCGAGGGGATCGTCGACGAGCGATGTCCCAATGTCGTCGTAGTGAGTTTCAACAACAATTTGATTGTCAGAGGGTGCTTTGTGGAGGATTCTTGTCCAGAGGAGGATCTGCAAGACTCCAAGGTTGAATAGTGTTTCTTTTTTGCGGACGAAGCCAGAGTGGACGACTTGGATTTCTGTTTGTCCATCATCGGAGAGGACCTTCTCGACGAGTGGGACGTGGTCTTAAAAGACGGGCGAGAACCTTTATCCATTGTTTTTTCCGATGGCATCTTCGTTGACGGGACTTTGGACAAGTGCTTAGACCCAGAATGAGACCATTCACTGCTACCTGGTGTTTTTTTAACAGGAGACTGGGAGTGTGTGGGCTTATTGCAGCTCGTTAATGATTTTGGCTCACCTGTTTTCTGCTTCTTCACTGAAGGTTCTTCAGACTTGGACCTGTGACCTGAGGGCGACCTCTTGTCAGAGGGAGTGGTAGCTCTCCCACTCCTTGACAAACCCGCTTCCGATGCCGGGTATGTTCCTTCATTAAGCCAACAAATGAGGTGACGGTTTCTGTCTTTTAGGGTTTTTGTAAAAACCCTGGCAGATTTAACATTCCTCCGGGTAATGGTTAGGGTAGAGACAGGACAGACAATCTGCATGTCTGTCATCTTCCTACATGTTCTTGAGGCCGCAAGTGTCACAGGGCCTGAACAAGGATTTTTCTGAGGCAAAGCTGCTGGGGCGGAACCATGCACTCAACGTCCTATTGGTGGGGACCAAAGGTACCCACAACAGTGTCGATGGGACACTCAAGTTGTCAAGTTTTTCCATAGGAAAATTTGAAATCAAAGTAAACAGGGATTCCCAGCCTGACGACGGGGAATATTCACAGCATGTAAATCCATGAAAGATGCAATGCTGCAGAAACTTGCCTTAATGGAACAGGTTCTTAATACCTACCTTGCCAAACTGGGCATTAGCCCAGGAGCTCAGGACAAGACAATAGTGTCTGCAAAAAGTTGAAGGTGCCCACCTGGCAGCCTTGTCTATGGACTCCCAAGGAGCATATTTCTGGAAGGCATCAGCAGCCGCTTTGCCACAGACCAAATGTGCATGAACACCCTTTGGGGGCTGAAGGCCTTGAATTGTTTAAGCCTCTGAGATGTATGAAGCAATCAAGTGTGAGATGGACACTTTCGAAGCAGGTTTCCCTTTTGGGTCACCAAAAGTAATAAAGAGTTCTGAAGAATTTCTAAGTTTGCTTGTTCTGTCGAGGTAAAACTTCAGAGCTCGTCTGACGACTAGGTTATGTAGAACCCTTACTGCATCCAAGATCGGATTCAGAAAGAAAACCGGCAAGGATATTGATTGATTTATGTGGCACCCCGAAACAATTTTTGGAAGCACATCCTTATCCTTATGGAAAGTTTGGAACAGATGTTTGACAGAGACCTTGAAGCTCACTTATTCTTCTCGCAGATGTTACCGCAATCAAAAAGGCCACTTTCCAAGAAAGCAACTTGAGCTCGTTAGTGGCCATAGGTTCAAATGGCTTATGACACAAAATCGGTAAGGACCACGTTCAGATCCCATTTTGGATGAGGTGGCTTGACTGACGGAAAGAGGTGAAGAAGACCTGCGAAGTGCCTCTTGATTACTGGGTTTGCCAGTGAAAAAGAGCAACTGTCTGTAGACACATAAACTGCAATGGCTGATAGATATGTTCTGCACGATAAGACGTGAATGCCAGAGGCCGCAAGGTCTGATATGAAAGACAAGACTCAGGGCCTCATTACAAGTTTGCCGGTCCGGTAACTACGGTACCGATAAGCTTGCCGGTACCGTAGTTACCGGACCGGCAAACTACAAGGTCTGATCGCGGGTGCCTTTTCGCCCGCCAGGTTGAACCTGGCAGGCGTACCAGCACCCGCGAGCAGACACTGCCGGTATTACCGGCACCATTCTGAATGGTGCTGGTGCTACCGGCCTCCTCATTCCCATTGAGCTCTTTGGTGCTCAAATGGGAATGGGGAGTAAAGGTTTCCATCCCTTGGCAATAGGGAAATACAGGGTCCGCCAGGGTTGTAATGGCCCTGCATTTCCCCATTGCCACGGGGCAGAAAAATTCACAAGGTCGGCGGCAGCCTGCCGGTTTTACCGGCAAGGCTACCGCCAAACTTGTAATGAGGCCTACAGTCAATAGAAGCCTGTCGAGGATGAAGCTGTTTAGCTAGACACCAATGACAAAAACAAAGCCATTTACTTTTGTACTGAGCCCTCGTAGAAGGCTTACGTGCCGCCTGAATTATGCACATATTATCCTCTGAAAGATTAAACTGCGCTAAGGACCTGAACTTAGGTACCAGGCCGTGAAACTGAAGGATTGTGGGGAGGGGTGCCACGCCTGGTGATTGTTTTGGTGAAGAAGGTCGGGAATCTGTGGCAACCTCGTCGGATAGCATATCGCTAGGTGCTGCAGCTCCAAAAACCAGAACCTGGATGGCCACCAAGGAGCTATGAAGAGGAGTGTGCAGTTGGAGGCACTCCTGAGTTTCCAGAGCGACCGATGAATCAACGGCAAAGGCGGGAAGGCATAAGCCTTCATGTTGTCCCAAGGAATCTCAAGGGCATCGCCCAAGGAAGATGCTCCAAGACCGTGCCTGGAAGAATAGAGTGGTAGTTTCCGGTTTGCTGCAGTCGCAAAGAGGTCCACCGTTGGAGAACCCCATTGCTGGAAATGTTTGGTAAGAACATGGCTGTTCATTTCCCATTTGTAATTTGCAGCAGATTGGTGGCTTGGGGAATCTGCTGCAACAATGAACTGTCCTGGAACGTGCACAGCCTGTAGCCAGACATTGGGGGACATTATGAGTCCGGCGGTAGCCGTGCCGGTAAAAATAGCAGGCTGTCGCTGGAGTAATTTTTTTTCCAGACTCCTGGCAATGAGGAATCACCGGGGCATTACAGCCCCTGCGGTCCCTCCGGCCAGACGCCAGAAAAAAAGAAATCCCCATTCCCATCGAGTCCCATAGGACTCGATGGGAATGGGGAAGAAGGTAGCACTGGCACCTGGTCCGCTATCCTGGTCCGCTTGGTCCTTGTCTGTTGTGGCGGGAACCGAAAACCGATCCGTAACACATGGTACCTCAGGTATTGTGGGAGTACTTGTCTGCACAGCTGGTTTCTTAAGCACTAGTGAAAGCGGGGGCAGTGGTCGCAGAGAAGGCGGGCCCCTTCCACAGAAGAGGAGGGGGAGGCACTACCAAAACCTGCTGAGAGGTATTAGGAGCAGGCTGCAGCTTGAGAGTCTTAGGAATCATTTCTTTGAATAGATCCTTAAAGTATGCCTTCATCGTGTCAGAGTGCATTAGGGCCTGGAACTTGCCAAAGAACGCATCCTCAGAGGAAGGTCTAGGCAGAGGAGTGGAGAGAGGCCACTCTGGAGGGGCATACCCCCAGGATTGCAAAGAGGCTGGTTGCCAGGGTGGTCCTCCACTAACTGGATCCACATAAACTAAGGGAGCAGACGCAGGAGGAAGCAAGACTATGTGGCAGCGGAAACCGAGCACGCCAATCCATTGGAAGGCGGAAAGGATTCCTATTGTCCACATTCCTGGAAAATGCTGCTTGGCCCCAAAAATAGGCCACTCTGCACCAGCCATTGAGAATGTTTGTGTGAATGAGCTTGTCAAAATGGCTGCCGTTGACCTTGTGTGTTGAACCACCATTTTGTCACTGCCTAAGGTGATCTGTGTCACTGGTTTCAGTGAGGCCATTGTCACCACAGAGGTTTCAGGTTTATTTAAAATCCATTTTAGCTTTGTGACAGGGAACCTCAGCACAGCAGGTACTAGAAGATCTCTAGAGTGCTTTTGAGCCTCTTTGGATTCTGCAGAAGAATTAGCCCTCGGTGAGGGAACCTCGGTCGGGCTGGTACTTGAAGATTTAGGGCCTTTTCCCTCCTTCTTTGCCCCCTCAGCAGGATCGGTTCGGCCATACGATTGTTTGTGGAAATGCTTAGGGTCACACCTTGTAGCCAGAGCCCCTGGAGAAGGCCCCTCAATCTTGCCGGTTTTAATTATAGCCCCTAATCAGGGATCCCAGGGATAACCCAGTACTTTTAGTCGCTGTACAGGAAACCCCGGGACTTGGCTCAGCATGTTTAGTTCCAGACTTGGAAACCTCGGGAATAACCCTAGTCAAAACAGCCCCAGAAATGTTGGACTTCACTTTAGCCCCCAGATGGGGAACCTCAGATGAATATCCGGTCCTGACAGCCCCTTTACAGGGAGCCTCAGAGAAAACTCCAGAATCCAGGTTAGATCCCTTTCAGGATGCCTCAGGGAGAGCCCTGGTACCAGAGCCACTTGGGCCCCTCCCGGAACCAGAAGACGCTGGGAAGGAGTACCCTGGCTGGGGTGCCCTAAAAAGGAAGCAACTTACCAGAGACGCTTCCTCTTTTCATCGATTAACTACTGTAAATGTGGAGGAGGAAGCCATTGGAACACCTGCTCCCACCTGACGAGCCTACGCTGGAGTGCCCATACGGAGAGGGAGTCGCAGTAGAAGCAACAGTTCCACCATTATTCTGGGCACAAGCACTCCAGACTGAGAGAATGGGGATCCATCCTTGTACAACGACGTTTGCACGAAGCACAGGACACAAATCCCAGAAGCTCTGGCATAGACAGAGGAAAGAAGACCGTGGAACCGGAGCAGGAAGATGAAGGACAAGGGAACAAAAAAAGAAATCTCCCTATGATGCAAGTGCGTCTGACCCGACCGCGCAGAGAAAAGGACTGAAGGGTGATGCGTGGGGTGGCTCTCAGTAAGGCGGGGCTAAGGTCACAGGCAGTGGCCATGCATACAAATAAAAGAAGGACAACTATTTTTGATGCTTCAAAATGTTCCGGTCCCGTCCCGATGGATGGAATGTCCCAAAAGTATGGAGAAAAGGGGACGGGACGTAGGAGTATAGATAAAAACAGGGTCATACCATGGCAAAGAAGAAAGATGGCAGTGTAACACGCTGACTGCCGGAACCAGACCTAAACAGGCCTTACCATCCTTTGTGTCAGTCTGATAAAGCTTGCAGGCATGTCTGAGATGACCTGAAAACGTCCCGCAGAGGGCAGTATGGGGATTATGGTGGTGTGTATAGAGACAGGCAGGACGGGAAGAGGAGAGGAAAACATAAAGCCTAAGGGTCTGACTCCCTGATGGTTAAAAGCAGTTACAAATAACAATAAAAACACAATTCAATATTTAGTACATTTAAGGCAATTTGAAGTACAGTTTAAAAGCACAGAGCGCAAAGAGTAATTCCTGGAAATTAAAACAGAATGCTAACCCAAAAAAAAGGTGGTGAGTCCCTCATTCTCAGTTGTGCCAAACCTGACTAGAATGAATTCATTAATCTTTTAGAACGCACTTAAAACCAGAGAACTAAGCGTGGGACCAGGATTTGAACCTGTATTGCTCTTCGTTGTGTTGCTTCCAGGACAAACGCATCGCCCCTGAACCTTCATTTCGGGCCTGTCCTGTATTTCAACATATTTCTCCATCCCCATACAATACCTGTTTGCATGTTTTGCTAGATTCCTTATATTGTCCAAATTAGATTATTGAAACACTCTTTTCCTCAGCTCTACTAACCACAACCTGAACAGATTGCAGATACTTCAAAATAATGCCCTCCGCTGTGCTCTCAATCTTCCCCGGAAGGCCCACATCTCCACATTCAGAAAGGAATCCCAGTTGTGGACGCTCAAGGTGTGCCTTGTGCAGCAAACGTATTGACAAGAAAAGCCTTTGTTTTCTGTGGCCAGCAGCACTGCGAGCAGGGGTTCTTGCTGCTCCCTGCTTCCTGGAGGAGGCGGGGCTCATCCCGCTCACGTGACTGATCACGTGACCACAGCCGGGTACTAATTGCCCGCCCAACCACCCTCGCGGCGTAAGCCCTGGTGGCAGAAGGGCTGGTGCTGTTAGGCGTGTGCGGCTGCCGGATGCTAGTAAGTTCCATTATCTTTGTGCGGCTAGAGGTATCTTGAGAGGAGAAAAGGCTTGGACTCTGGTTGCGGTGAGAAGCTACATCGCGCCACGTCCGACTCGGACAATACGGTCACACACCTCTATATATATGCTGGTAAGTGAAAGCGGGAGCTGGCGTGTATGTCCTTGCCGTGGATGTGGTCTAATCCATTACTGACAATATAGAAACTATTCTTGTAACGGCTACATTCGCTCTTAAGGAGCATTACAGTAAACTTTAAGCGGGCTCCCACAATGCGAGAAACTCGTGCCCAGCGCAAATTAGAATCCATGTCAACCATGGAGCCGCCGCAGTACATAAATGAACAGCAGAAGGCTGCTAGTGCAGCAGGGTTAAATATGGAGCGGCCTGCTGAGCTAATAAGCACTGTCATCCACCCAGCTGAGGTACTATCACAAAATACTATAGTACCACCGCCTACACTATCTAGAGGTTCACTTCATATGGAACAAATAAGTGGAAATTTGCACAGTGCGATGCTGAAACCATCCAATTGCCTTGCTCGAGTCATGGATTGGGAGATTTGCCCTCAGACACTGCCCTCTACCGTGTTATCAGTGAACGCACAGGAGCAGGAAATTTGGCTGCCTGAGGAGCGGCATTCAATAAATGACATGAGTGGCAGTGGTGGGGCTACCCTTGTTGAAGATGTAAATAGAGAAGGACCCTACCTTAAATATCATGTTGCCGGGGCAGGGAGGCCTACCGCTGTGGACGTGGTAGGTGGAGGGACCCATCCAAGGCTTATGGAGCAGATGAGCTCCCCTGCTGAAGCATCTATGGTGACAACTTTAGTTGTCAAGACGGACGATGTTGACAAACTGCCATGTGAACACAGTGTATTTGCTGGTGACAGGGCCAAGCATCAGATATCCATGGATGGCGCGACTTCACACTTGAATTTGTTTACTAATCAATCGCCCAACCCCACTGGAAATCCAATGTCCCCACGGCCTAGGTTCTACAGTGCTGTAGATACAGCACCCTTCATTGGCAATACCAACCATCTGGCAGAGGATACCAGCGATGACGTATTCAAGGGTAAGAATGGCTCAGAGTCAAGTGGGGAAGATGTTGTGTTAATAAAGAGTGTGACACCACCACGGGTGGGAAGGGGGGTTAGCCAAGACCAAAATCAAGAGTCAACTATTCAAGATTGCCCTACCCCCTTCATTGACCTGAAACCTGGATCGGAAAGAAGAAACTCTTTGGAGGTAGTTAACAAACTCTTAAATGCCCTCACACGCCTTAATGCGGAAAGAGCCTCTAAAAATGTAGCGAATTGTGGAGTGTCCATGTCGGAGTCTGAAAACATTGCTCCGTGTGTTGATGAAGCACCAACGTTACCACAGCCCATAACTCAATCACGAGAAGAAAGCTCCTTATTGAAACGTAGGAGGCTAATTGAGAGCATATCGCCTAGCGTCAGCTGTTCACAGAATAAAAAACTGAAAATGTCAACTATTCCACTAAAGCTTTCGTCACCGCTCTTAACAACTAACACAATACGGCTAGAACCCACTAAACCCTAAGCCGCTACCGTTTCTTCAACAGATGATGACTCTACTGACTCATCGATAATGGAACGCCCATACCCAAAGATTAGAAGACCTATGAATCGTGATAGGGTACATCCACGAATTATTAGTAACGTGTCAGAAGAGAGGGATACTGCTTACCATGCCAAAGACTTACAAGCAACTATAATGTCATCCATGACATTATCAATTGCTCCATTTATCAAAATGTATGAAAATCTTAATGAGAACGTAAAAGAGCTTTCATCATGCTAAACATGGAAAACAAAAACTTCCACTGTAAAGAAGTGCTCCATGAAATCCATCGAAAAACCGACTGGGCCATAGAAACCCTTGTTGACCATGCCAAAAACGCAAATTTGGACAAAAGATTGTTGGCCGAAGTCGCAAAAGAGGCATTGGGGATTTTTCAACAGCAGAAAAAAAAAGAACGACCAGCAAATGGACGCGACCCGTTGTCCAGCAAACGGCCTGTTACCTAAAACAGCTAATCCAACAAATGTGGCACGCCTCACTGAACAAGACTGTGTTAATGCTACACGGAACACTCAGAAGCACCCTAGCGGTCCAGCACAAGATGCTACCTTAAGCCCACCGTTACAAATGGAAAACGCACTGAACCGTCAGAGCCCTGTTGACAGCGAGGTATGCTCATTGCAAATACTGAAGAATCCTGGCGGTGTATCAGTATCTGTGGTTGCTGCGAATAGCACACTTGCAGTTGACTGCCAACCTGTGAACATTCCTTTAAAAGAACTAAACAAGGTCAGCAGTGGTTTCGCAAACGCTATTAAGGAGTCCCAAGTGGCCTCGAATTTGGCTCTTTTAAATCGACAAGTGCCATCGACCTGAACACTACCAGCCATTAGGGAAGCAACAAGCACTCAAACATCAGCTAGCCCCTTAATGGGGTGGCTATTGCCATGCCAAAACTATATAACATCTTCAAAGGCCCATTGGACACCCAAAAGACCACTGCAAGTAGTGTAAAGCCTAAGAGCGGCTTGATTAAAAAAAGTAAAAATCAGCCGCAAAGGAAAGCCAAACGCAATGCTGACTCAATAAAATTCCTGCGTCATCTTAAAACAGTCAACGTAACGGTTAACGGGCCCTTACATAGGGCTGAAAACGCTGGAATAAAGGAAGGAGTACACGTAGTACCAGCTGGCCCAATCATTTTAGAAGAATCTATAAGTAGCAGCATCGATGGCACCGAACTCCTAATAAACCTTTCAACATATAATGATGAAGAATTGGTAGAGAAGGAGCCTGCCGCGCCACACCCCTCGAGTGTGCTTGAAGCACCTATTACGATGCAACCTGTAATTGCTCTAGAGGGACTCACTGTGCCGGCGGTCCAGGATGACATAAAAGTATGCGATACGGTGACACTGGCCGTAACACAGGATCAAATTACAGCGACCTCCTCGACTTTTCCACACAGAAAGTGCAAACTTCTCCAATCACTACCCTCGCTACAAAATGCGAAGGATCGTTTGGAACCTATATTTACGACACTAGAGGCCAAACGAAGATTAATTGCTGCCAAGTCGCAAATCGAAGGCCGGGTGCCAAATCCACAAGTTGATCAGGAGGTGTTGCATGATACTGTTAACGCGCTAGATCAAAACAGAGAAATTCTCTCTGTGAATAATGGTCACCCGATACCGCACAGAAACAGACAAACTTCATGCCTTAAGACAGGAATTGATCTAAAGACGCAAACAGTGAGTCAGAGTTACAAAAATGTGTATACTCCAAAAGTCAACAAGAGAAGGAACTCACAAGCACACTCAACACAAGTGCTTCACCGACTCCTCTTGGAACGAATTGAAACATCTGACGATTTAATTCTAAATCGACATAATGTGTTATGGCTGTGCCATTTAATTCCAAGCCTAAGAGCAATCGAATCCACGGATCTAAAAATCGTTGAATTCTTTGATGAGAAGAAAAATGATGCTGTGATTTTACACCTACAGTCTAAACTCATAGTGGAAGCCCTGTTGGACGCCGGCCCCGTATTAATATCGCGAGGGTTTGACATAGCGAAAATCAAAGAAGACAGACAGTTTGGCTCGTCCGAAGAGAAGACAAATTTGCAAACAGTTGCGGCGACAAACCATCCTCTGATTGAAGAAATAGAAGCAAATCAGGCGAATCCAAAACTGGCAAGTCGCAGTTGGGTTTGCATCAGGTATCCTACATAAAGGATCCGATAAGAATAACGATCAACGGTATGACAAGCCCTCAGCGCACAGGAGTTGACACAAAGAATCAGGAATCTTCAGGCAACAGAGATGACGACTGGACATGGTTGGCTGCAACCATAAACAATCAATCGGAGAAGTAAAGCCAGGAACCAGAGAACCCTAAAAGATGCACACTGGGCTCATGGAATACCCGTGGTTTTTTGCACCTCTTCGAAACATCGTGGGCCAGCGGATTGGACATAATATGCTTACAAGAAACTTGGCTATCGCAAACTCCGTTGCTGGAAGGCTTTGAGGTGGCATTTAATCTAGCCATAAAACAGGCAATAGGCAGACCAATGGCTGGCCTGCTTGTGGCCACAAAAAAAGCGTCCGGCCTCCAGATTGTGAATTCTTTTAATCCATCCCCTTTTATCCAGGATGACACCGTCACTACACACCAAAATGGATGTAAGGCACCTTGTCTGTTTATCATTAACGTATATTGGAATCATCTGGCCAAGGACGACTCACTTTTTATTGATCAAATTACAGCATTGATCGATGATCTTTTAACAAAGGAGCAGCCACTGGACCTAATTGTATGTGGGGATCTAAACATTATCTGCACCCAAAACGGAGATAGAACTTAGCTAAAAGATAAGAAGGCGCATAAACATGAAGGAATAGCAGCGCAGTGGTGCCTAGAAATGGAGTTTCGTGGTCTATCAATGCTCAACGGCCATACTATTGGGGACATTCCTGCATGTCCTACTTGGAGAAGATTCGATCAGGCCTCAGTACTTGACTATATATTCGTTTCTGAAAACATCCACAAACGGACAAAAAAAATGGAAGTCATCAGAACGAAGCATAGTGACCATGATATGGTTCAATTCATATTTGAACTGTCTATTCCGTGTACTAAGGAAAGTTGGGGCTTTGCGGTTACTGCTGGTTCCAATAGGATTCGTTTAAATTTGTTGGATACAGAAGTTATTGCCATTACGCACAATTTCCAACATGGCTCAAAAGCACTTGAATATCGAGACCTCCTGTGCGACTATGAAGAACAGAAATGCAACACATATCGCAAGGGGTTCCGAGCAAAACACAAATTTGATATGGCTGTTATGCAACGAAAAAGAGCCATGCGACAAGAACTAAGGGCCATAAAAAATACAAGCAGTTTAACTAAAAAGGAGTGTAAACGAATGATTAAACAAAGATATCGGAACTGGCACAAATCGCATGCCGCAATTATGATGCAAAATGACTCTGAACTTATGTTACAGAAAATGTATGGTAAAAAATCGGCTGAGTACTGGAGATTGATAAACAACAGCTTGGCTCCTCAACATGCATTACAAGCCAACGCAGTCTCGGAAGAAAAGTGGATCGAATTCTACTTGAATCTATATGCTAAAGATCCATCTTCCACAGTTTGGGCATACACGGCGCTAAAGAAATGGGATTTGGTGTTTGAGCGTCTTGACATACTTAATGTAATTAAAAACGTGCACGACTCTAGAGCACCCGGGCCAGATGGCTTAACCAATTTCACACTCAAGAAAAATCCAGAACTATGGACAGACTTCTGTGTAGCGCTGTTCGAAAGGGTTATTAAGAACTGTTCGACCCCAAAGTCATGGAAAAATGCGGTGGTGGTACCTATTATTTTTAAAAAAGGGGACCGAACTAATCCTCGAAATTATAGGCCTATAGCGCTACTTGATGTTTTGGGGAAAGTCTATGCTAGCCTTCTACAACAAAAACTCCTCAAATGGGCCATAGCCTCAAAACATGTAGATCCCCGACAAGCGGGCTTTGTAAAAGGAGTAGGATGTGGGTTGAATTTGCTACTGCTAAATCTGCTAAAAATGGATGCATTGAAGTCAAACACAAAGATATACACGGCACTAATAGACCTGTCTCAGGCGTTTGACAGCATAAACAGGGAACTGATGTGGGAAAAACTCAAGAGGTGGAACTGTCCTTCGAGTCTAGTGGATGCAATCCGCGAGTTACACACAGGCACTTCTATTAAGATTCGTTTGGATGAGAAAGGCAAGTTGTCTGCTGATATTGCTACATATAAGGGCGTGAAGCAAGGCTGCCCATCCGCTTGTCGGGGATCTAATTCTTTGGTAAGTCAGTCTAGTTTCTGCTTCTTAAATATATGTTGTGACAGCGGCAAACCAAACTGTAACCTGGTCCCGTCACAACCTATTGTACCTCACCTCTGACTATTCTGTAACCAGGTCCCTCGAACCATTCACTGTACTGTATTATATTCGCCTTTACCTGTATGTGCAACAATATGTAACCACTGTTGATCTAAAAGATTTTAGCGCCCAGTTACCCTAGGTATCGGCTGCGCTATACAAATAAACAAAGTAAACTAAACTACATAGAGGAATCCAGCCAACCTGGATGAGTTCACCTCAGGGGTACACCGAGTCCCATACCTACAACTAAAGAAAGAATTAGATGACAAAGTTTCTCGGAGAATCAGTGTTATTACAATATGTGGTCAACATATAGCCTCATCCTATGAAGGATGTAAGCAGGATACAGGTCTTGCTGACCACATTAGCTGAGAAAGTACACAAAGTATCCAACCAGAAATTGCAGTTATGTATACAAATAGCGCACTATTTGGGTCAAGATATTACAAAGGGGGCGGTAAACAAGTTCCAAAACCCTGATTTATTACACAGAGAGTATTTATAGAGGTTGTAGGGTACTGTAGGTAATGGATTTAGGTTATTTAGAAATTGTCAAGCCCTTACAACTGTACACCTTACTTAACACTATAGAGCCACTACAGTGGAGTCTAGAGGCTGAATAGGTGGCTGAATAGGTGTTTACCAAGATAAAGAATAGCCTGCCCAGTGCTCCTGCATTGGGACTCCAGATTACAGAAAAGGGTTTACCTTATACTGTGACGAGTAAAATGATTTTGCTCTAGCAGTTCTTACCCAGAGACACAGCATCCACCAAAAGCCTGTAGCTTATTACAGCAAAGAAGTAGGCCCAGGGATGAACCTGGATTCTGCCTTGCACAAGATCGGTTGCAGCAGCTGCCCTGGGACTAGAGCAATGTGATAATATCGTGTTGGGATCTCCTTTGAAGGTTTCAGTGTTGTATTGAGTTGTCTCCCTCTCACGGAAAACCAAAAGCCAGCGGACGTCCGATACCAGGATGGTGAACCACATGATCCAGAACCCCATGATTGTGTTTCTGTTAGCAACTTCTTATTGACACCCAAAACTAACTTAAAGGATGCCCCTCTCCTTGATGCAGACCTGATCTTGATGGGTCATGTTATCGAGATCAAACTGGAAAGTTGGTGGTGGGGAATGCAGTATGTGAACCTGGGAAGTTACCTGAGGTCACTTCCTTGCAGGTAGCAGAGCTGGTGGCACTCACAAGGACAAGCAGATCAGCTGCTCAACAGTCTATCACCATCTAAACAGATTTCAGGTATGCTTTTAGTGTGGGCCACAATTTCAATCAACTTTGGAAATAGAGAGTATTCCTTACACCAACAGGATACTCTATCAAAAACAGCCATTATGTAAAGGCGCACCTAAATGCCATTATGCGTCCCAAAAAATAGCCATGAAAAAATGTGCCGCACATCAGCCAGTGGATGACATTAGTTGCAGTAATGGTTTTGCAGACAGAACAGCAACACTGTCTGCTAGATCTGAATCCGAAGATTAATACATTCTCTCTGTTAAAGCCCTGACCACCCCACCCTTCAAAACCGTGAAAGATTTGGCACACATTCAAGAAAATGTCCCCTTTAGTGAAAAGGAAAATTGGATAAGGAAGGGGTGTCGATTACACAAGGACTAAGTTATGTTATGAAAACCTCTAAAGCGCAGCGTGCACCCGAGTGCATCACGGCACTACGGGGGAAGATCCCAAGAGAAAGAAAGAGCAGCAAGTCAGAATAGACAGTCAAAAAAGGAGTTTTTAGAACAAACAGGTTTTAAGACAATGGTGAAAAGAAAGATGGTCAGCAGTCACTCGCAAGGAACGATACAGGTTATTCCACAAACAGGCGGAAGCAACAGAGAAAGCACGACCACTGGTTCTGGATTAAAAGACTCTGGAAACATGAACTAAAAAGTCAGATGCCAAGCAAAGAGATCTAGAAGGACTAAAACAGCACAACTTTACCTGGAGATAATCGGCCCCAAGGCATTGAAAGACGCAGTGAACTAGAGGCAGTGATTTGAACTCAATGCACTGAGCATTTGGGAGCCAATGCAAACTGCACAGAAACAGCACAGGCAGCTGAGTTTTGTAAAACATACAAACCGTCTAAGAGATAGGCAGGTTGAGCTAGATATAATGCATTACAAAAGTGTAAGGTGCCCAGAATCAGAGAAGCGACCACAGGAGCTCGAAGAGAAGGAGAGACAAAAGGAAGAAATTTAAGCAAAACCTTAAGTCTGAAATGGCCCTGCTGACAAACAGAGCGGACTTGCGCTTTCATTGAGAGGAAAGCAAATAGTTTTACTCCCAGATTTTGGACCACCGGAACTGGCTGAGGAAAAGGGCCAAGAGATACAGGCCAATACTCAGGCGTCCAGAAGGAGGTAGCTGATGGACAGCCGATTACCAATACCACTGTTTTGTCATTACCCCAAAGTGTTGATGTTGCATCTGGCTAGGATGTACCATGGTCAGACTTATGTAGGAAAGTAAGAGATGATGTAATTGAATAAGGTGGTTGAAACAGTTCCTGCCACGAAAAGCACCCCCTGCTCCTTGTGGCCCTTTTGTGGGTCTCTGGATTGATTTCCTTAAACTCCCTCACAGTAATAATCTGTGATCCTGGATGTGTTTACTTGGAGGGGGACAGCCTACCCCTGTCGAAGGGCAGATGCTGCATCAGTGGTTATGGTATTGGTCTGCGATTTTGTACCCAGATTTGGTGTTACCATTAGCATAAGTAGCAACCAAGGGTCTAGCTTTCTAAATAATGTGGTAAAGATGCTCCTGACAACTCTGAACATGCAGCACAATCTATATTGCCCATGCCACTTCCCAGTCAGCAGGGGCAGTAGAGAGGAAAAACATAATCAAAGATTTGTCAATAGACATAATTAAAGTGGCTCGACACCCATCGCCTTGTGTTATTCATTATGCATAGTACAGTTACCAGGAATACTGGGGTCAGCCCCTACGAGTTCCTATATGGGCGGTCCAGGAGACATTCCTCATCCCCAACTGTGAACTCTATCGACGTTAGTCTACATTTAACTAAAGACAATGGGGTATGTGAAGCCCTTAATCTCTTCCGTTAGTTTTTCATTCATAACCAGATCACGTCAGCTCTATCTAAAGAATCCAAACAGCCCCTCTCTGCAGCCAGGTGATTTTTTGCTTTTGAAGATTCACTACAGGAAAGCCTGCTTTGGCTCCACACTGGAAGGAGCCACAGCAAGTACAACTGACTTCAAACTCTGCCATTAAGGCACAGGGGCAACCTACATGGGTCTATGTGACGCATTGTAAACAGGCTGCAGCACCAACAAGTTGTTGAAAAATGTCTGCTTATGTGTCTGAACCATTAACCTTTCTTCTCGCTTCCCATGCCTCTTATTCTCCTTCCTCAAGTAATGCAGAGCTATACCCTCTCTAATACGGTAACCACCTCTGATGTGGACTTTTGGCCGTGGTATAGAAAATAATTTGTAGTTCATTAGAAGGGGATAAAATGTGATCTCAATTGCAGTTGGGAATGCAGTGTAGAAATGTGGTTAGGTTTTCTCCCAAAACCAGCCAAGTGCCCTCAAGATGTTTTTCCTTACCCGTGAGAAGCTTTCCCTAAGTGGATATATCTGAAGAGAATTACCTTCATGCGCTAAACAACAAATCACTATTCTCAAAACTGATGTGCTAGAAAAGAAAATGACCAATGTTACTAAACCAACCCCAAATCCTAAAATATTCCCTGAATAATCCCATCTCTTAAATCTAACATATCACTTTTACTCTGTTTTGCACTCTACATTAGGAAGAAATGAGATCCTGAAAGCCTTTTATTTGTTCCGCTATGTGAGGAATACAACAGTGCTGTTAAAAGAAGGGGTTCATAGTGCTAATGACAGTGGGGATGCTGATAAAGTATCCTTACCCCATGCTTTTAAGCGTGTGATTACTTGGAGAGTGTAGCAATCAGAGTGTAGCGCTAGGAAAGACATATCATAATTTTATGAAACTCTATTGTTATTTACAAACTACTTTCACTTCCTAAAAAGCACTGATGTGTTAAGGGTGTGTTCCAAAACATGCATGTTTTATACCACTGTAAAGGTGAACTAGACAAAATAACTTGTACTCTGATACAGTACTTAGGGTTGCCTTTATTTGAGGTCTCTGAATTTATCAAAAATACCATGATCAAGATAGATGTGGGTTTTGGAATATTATTTTGAACACCTCTCTAGCACTATGGTTTCCACTATACTCTTGTCTACATTTTAGGTCACAACATAGTTTCCTAATTGTACTGAGGGGTCGGGGGCGCCATATGCCTAAGGCAGCAGTCTGAGGAGCTATGCAGAGGTTGTAGGAAAAGGAAAGAAGCCGTTCAAATCTGGGATGGTGGTACAAATGCCCTTGGAGCTTGGGATGTGTGTATAAGGGGAAGAAGTTGGTGGCTGCTTAGAGTGAGCAACAGAACCTCTCTTGGGCACAGCCCACCAACACTCAACGTGGAAATGAGGGCCCCCTTAGCCACCCCATCTGCAATGTCTCAGGTTAGGAAAAGGTCAGTTGTAATTAGTGGGTAACAGGATTTGTTGGGATGAAAGGGCAACTTAGATAATGCTGACAGACTCTTGTTTCAGGGGGAAGATACGTGTGTAGAGTTGATGTCAATTCCCACATCAGATATACATTTGTTCTGCAGACAGGAGCATAACAGTTTAATGTGTATTGACCAGCAGTAGAGAGAAAATCACTAAGTATCCACATAGAGTTTTTGAAGGTATGGGCAAGGTAGCACCAACGTGCTTTGAACATTTATGGCGTCTAATCCCAGAAGTAAAAAAAGATAACAGATGTGAAGAGGAGCTTGCAGGTACTAAAAGTTGTCTTTAATGACAGAAGAAAGTGCTTGAGGTAGCTCGCCATACAGCCACTCTATGTACTTGTGATAGCATGAGTGCTATTAGTAATGAAGTCTTTGTAAAGCCCTGTATAACTGTTATTTTTCTTACTGGTAGGTATAATTTCCTACTACAGCAGATGATGTAGAAAGAAGGGGACAGTGGTCAACAGCACAGCGCCCTCCAGATCTGCCTGTCCTAGTTCTACCCATGTCCTATACCCATCCTTTGTTCTCAAAGAAATGAAAGAATGCCATGTTCAACAGAGAGAACTGCATCAGTTTATGAAAGTTTGAAATAAGATTGAATAAAGTCTTTATGTGTTTAGATTGCAAACTAGAGGATCAGTAAAGGCCAAAGGTTGATGACCCGGTTCCTACAAACCTTACAACCTGTAATGCTGCTATGATAGTTGCACTAGATATGCAAAAGGGGGCGGGAAGGTCTGTGGAAGAACGAATTCCCAGGCCAATAAATAAAACACTGATCAGGATTTGGCAACAACAATGAAAGAAGTGGGTGGGCTGAGGGCTTTCCTGTGCTAGTCATAAGAGTAAACATTTTGGAATCCCCATTACATCAGCCCCCTATTGACTCTAGGCAATGCTTGTCTATTATGATCTGGACTGAGCATGTGTGCTAAACCACTGACTACTAACTTTTGGCTTACTTGGGTGCAAGGGAGCAAGGCCGTTGAACTGAAGCCAATGGCTCAGGCTGGAACTAAAAGCTTCTCTTCTGCCCCGAGGAGGACGAGACAAGTGGATTTGAGCGGCTATGTTTACCCAGAACTTGATGAACATAGGATGTAGTTCAGCATGAACCATAATAAGAGACTGTACATTGAAAACAAAGAACAGTATTGTTTAAGGCGGGAGGCAATGACATTGTGCCAGAAGGCCTGGTAACAGCTTCTAGAGAGTTTGGTAAAGTGGCAGATCTGGAGGGCAGGGCAGGTTAGTTGCATGGGAATGGGTTAATGGCTATGATGTTTACATTTGTCTTGCAAGCAAACTAATAATGAATCAAGAAAATTATTTCTCTGACTTTCATAGCATTAATCCACTGAGCTGTATTATCAGCTATACTGACTAACAACTATAGTGACCACACGTCTCTGCAGCGAAATGACACCAGAACAGTTTTCTATATAAACATTTTCAAAGTAGAAGGCATTATACTTTCAGTTCCATTCATTATGCAGTGGTACACTCTTAGAAGAATGTATCTCGTACACATAACCTATAAGAGATCTTATCCCAGTCCAGAATCATAAGATGATGAATGGATTAGTTTCTGCAGACCTCTGCGTTCCCTTCATTTTACAGTACCGAAATGCATTGAGGTGGATCATTAAACTACTGCAAACCTCTTACGGTATTAAAATAAAGTATGCAGGGAAACCACTGAAACACAAATATATTGCAATGTGCAATCCCAGGGAAATACTGAAAGTAACAAAAACAAAATAATCGAAAAGTAAACTGTTTGGGTCTGGCAGAACTGTAAATGAGGAGAGCAGTCTTCATGCACCAGTACCAATTCACAGAAAGACACATTTGTAACCAAATGGGAGTGTATAACTTTCATTGACAAGGTTAGTTATCTTCCTTAACCAACTGCATCTCAATTTTGAATACAGTACACCAAGAAAAGTATTGCATATTTGGTCACCCAGTAACAAACATTTCTGGAATCTTGCCATGGACCTATCCAAAAAAAAACAAAAGTAAAAGGGGGACTGTGTCAGTTAAATAACACATCCACTTTAAATGATCGCCAAACAAAAAGTGACCTTGAAAGGTTATTAGCTGCACAGGAAAACAATCTTACTTAGCTATGCTCCTAATGGCACTTTTATGTATATCATGAGGTGAAAGGGTCAACAACCTGGCAGTCATTGGCAAAGTAAATCATTGCTTGTAATGATCACAAATATATTGCTTTAAACTGCTGTCACAATTAGTTATATTGCAATCATGATGAAGGTCACGACAATATGAAAGTGGGAAACCTCCCACTGCATAGTAAATCAGAAAAGCTATGATCCTCATCAAGGGACCCTGCTTCATGGGAAAAATAGCGCTTGTTCAAGTCATTATTTGCAGAAATAGCACCCATTCCAACACTGCTAATCTGGGAACCCTTTTGGATTGCTTGATTGGCTAAGACACATCACATGATGCAGGTCACGTGTAGGTCTCTTATTTCAAATCTGACAATTGTTCTCAGCAAATTAAGGGCTTGCATTGGAAATTGGCGCCAAGCATGCAGGAGGTAGGTTTGAATTCTTGCAGGGCAGACCTAGCTCTTGATCCTCTGAGGTCCATAAACTGAGCACCACTGAAGTGGACAATAAGAACATCTATTATTACAACATTTAGACGTAGGCTAAAGCAGTTTATAATATGAGTTGGCAAAGCTAATTGTAGCATTCCTCTTAGGTGGAATGTACAAATGGAACTTAGAGTGTACTTAGAATGATAATGTGGGCAAGTACTTGTAAACTCCAGAACTCCAGGTCAGTTAGAATGAGCCTTTGACAAGACCTGTGGGGCGTATATATGATCCTGTATTATCACAATAAAGAAGCTATAATCCTTACCAGTGTGTGGAGGATCATTTCACTGGCGACAAGGATACTCCACAGCTGCCCTACCGAATAGCTGTGGCACCGGACCAAAGCGCTGCCATCCAGGCCGTCAGACAAACAGTCAAACAGGTCAGAGCGTTTTCCCCATTACTACGCTAGAACTATCAGGACCCTACACTTAAGTCGATTAGAGGAAGCAGAGACTTTCTGTCTGAACTCAGCATCCCATGGGAACTTGCACCCAATGCCAGAGCGCAAGCAATGCTGACAGACTGATCAAGAGGGCACTGTGTGAGCCGCACAGTCGCCCCGGCAACCCTTTCTCAAAAAGACATCAGGCATGAATAAGGCAGGCAACAAGGCAGGCAACCAGTGACGAGCGACCCAGAACCACGCAGATCCTTTGTTTACACTGGCGTGCTAGAGGAAAGAACCTAGCAGCATTGGATTACACAATGCCATATTGTTTACTAAGGCAACCAACAACAACGTACTGTAGCAGCACCTTGTTCTCATTACGCCAGAATGTTTAAAGCACTCTACAGCTAATATATATTGTTCATCCTCATTATGCTAGACATATTATGAGCATACTATAAAAGGAGAGCAATTAATTGCATACAACACCATACTTCATACAATCAAAAGCATCCTCAAGGCTTTTCAGTCAGATACCCGAATGGACACAACAATTAAGACAGAAAATACTGATGCATCAATCAGATTACACTATGGTTGTAAACAACCGCACAGCACTTCACAGGTGTGCATTAAAGAAATACGATTAAAGCAGGAAGAGAAGAAGTATCACTGCTCAAATATGAATACACAATCCTCAGTTATCACTCTATCTTCAAATACAAGTGATTGTGCTGAATGTGCTACTCCTAATAATTTAAATCGAAACACTGGATTAAAAAGATCCTCTCCAAAAGTGCAAATGGTTATAGAAGGAGTACCATCACCAAATTACTTTTTGTAAGCGCAAGGGGAACCAGGCATACCCCGGAAGAGATGGAAGAAAAGATTCAACCATTATGTATTAGCTATGCATGGTGTAAACATTTCCGGAGAGTGGAAGAAATGCCTGCCTATGCACTGTCTTGGCAATTACAGACAGGAGCAATTTTAAAATCTACCTCCACTATCTGAAGAGGAAACTGCAGATCTATCTGAGTATGAGAAATGCATTAAGATGCTGGATAAACATTACGAAAAGTGCATAAGCATCATCTTGGAGAGATAGCACTTTGGAAAAAGGAAACAATCAAAGGATGAATCTGTAGAACAGTATGTCACGGCGTTGAGAGGACTAGCAGCTTCATTTGAATTTGGATGCACGTTAAATGAGAGATTCCAAGATCAGTTCATGATCAAGTGACTGCCAGCACTCAAGCGAGTGCAGCAATGAAAAAGTAAGAGAAGCACTATGGGCCAGAAGCAATCCCACCATTGATGAAGTCATAAGGGTAGCAAAGGAAGTGGGGCATGCCCACAAATGTGTCAAGGAATTGGAGAAAAGGATTGAACAAGATGAGAAGAAACTATAAGAACAAGTTATGGTCATGTCTACTGTACAGACAAAGAAATATGATAACAAGAGAAGAAACCAGAAGAAGAACAAGTTAGGGAAATATCTACTGTACAGACAAAGAAATATGATAACAAGAGACAGAATTTTAGGAAAGAAAGTGGGAAGAAGAAGTTGTAAAAAACAATGGTAGAAAAGAAGAATCCGACAAGAAAAGCAGCTTCATCACGAGTTTGGCGGTAGCCCTTAAATGCAGCAGTAATGCTGTTACCGTCGCATTTAAGGATCTGCCAAATCACGAGTCTGGCTGCATTTACCCCCAGCTGTGAGCTGGGGGTAAATGCGCAGAGAAAATTCCCATTTCAGGCGCAATTAGCACCGCGCTATTAGCGTGCGCTAATTGCACCGAAGATTCCCCATTGGGTCCAATGTGAAAGAATTTAACCGGTCCTGCTGCATTTACCAAGGTTCCCAGACACAGAGGCGACTGATGCTAAGGCCCTGAATTGCAAGACCACTTTGGAACTTGTTGCGAATACCCTGGCTCCACCAAAACTTAAAAAGAAGTCCTCTGAAGTTGAAAGAAGTAAACTGTGGTTTTCCCCTGAATTGCAAATTTTGAAAGCTTCTTCTCTTAAGTTATTTTATATCTGGAAGGCTAATCCAACACCATCAGCGCTAATGAACTTCAAAAGCGCCTCTAAGAATTATAACGCTGCCATAGTGGCAGCTAAGAAGATGAGCCACAATTTAAGAATCTCTAAGGCCGGGGCAGCAGATGGCGAAATAATGGAAGGCTACTGTATGGGGAAGACCCGAAACGAGCCTGGTGACTCCCAACTACCCCGGAGCCGCACTGGACCAAGATGGCGGACGGGAGTTCGAGCATATACAACATCTCCACGCAGGGGCTCGGTGACTGGCCCCTCCTGCCTGCCCTGAGGTTCCTGGCTTCGCCTCCCTTCGCTCTACTGGTGCCCCGGACAGTGGAACACCCTCACTGTGGTCCCCGACTTGGGGGACGAGCTTACCGAAACCTGCCGCATGTGCACTCTGCCTCCCAATCGTTCTCATGGAGGCGGGCGCCGCAGCTCCCACATCAAACACAGCGCACCGGATATCTGCACCGTAATGTGGAGGGAGTACAAGAAACTATGCAAAAAGCTTGTTGGGGAACATACTTTTGGAAGGTCAGATGCACAATGATGCACGGCATACCAGCAGCGTGAAACAGAAGTGATTGGCACTAGGATGCGAGTGCTACGAGCAAAAAGAGAAACGCTGTAACTCGCTGCCTGTGGACTTAAAATGGCAGACCGCCAAGAACAAAGAGATGAGTGTTACGTTCCGCCCTGCGTCCCGCTACGCGGTGACGCAGAGCGTCCTAATAAAAGCCCCGCCCCCGCGTTCGGGAGGCAGTTCCGGGGCAGACCTGACATCAGCGTGGGTGTGTGTCCTTTCAGCTCCCGCTGGAGCTGCGCCACAGGCCGCGCGGCCTAGTCGCGTTACGCCAGCCCCCGCGCGCAGGCCGCGGGCCCTCAATTTAACAATGGCGACGAGGAGAGACGAACTCCACGACAGGCTCGGTGCTCTGAAAGCACCATAACGCCACACAGCCATCGCGGCTAAATTTTTGGACACCCGGTGGGGGTACCATCACACACGTGACCCCCCACCCCAAAAAAAAAAAAAAAAAATTTTTTTTTTTTCTCTACCTCATCCATTCATGCTCTCTGCCACTAAGACCATAGTTTTTCCCTCCGGAAACGGGAGAACCAGGTGGCATCGGACATCCAACACAAGAGAGCAGCATCACGGCGTGTGGGGAGTGCCAGGCCCGGAGTCGTAACACGGTGCCTGGATACGGCGGCACCTCCAAGGTAGGCCCAACGTCGCAGCATTGGTGGCCGTCAGAGGCACCTACGACAACACGGATCAGGTCCACGCCGACATGGCGGCCGGCACATCCACGCCTGGGCCCTCCACGCCGTCCAGAATTGCGGCAAACCTGTCCATGACGCCACCTCCACCTCGAACACAAGGCACTTCGTCGACACTGGTCCAGCCGTTTGACCCTTTCACGGATCCGTCGTCATGCGGACCCAGATGGCAGCTGTGGATCCAGAAGTTTGAGATGGCGATGGAGTGCAAAGAGATCACAGCGCCCAGGAAACTGAAGGCACACCTTCTACTCAGCGTGGGTGACGAGGTACTGCGCATTTTCAATTCCCTGAACGTTGATGATGGCCAGGATGGGTACCGAAGCGCGAAAGAGGCCCTCACTGATCACTTCCTCCCTCAACTAAACCCAGACTATGAGACGTTTCTCTTCTGCACCACCTTACAGGCAGAGGAGGAAACCCTTGATGCGTACCACACCCGCCTGAGAAAGTTAGCCATGTCCTGTGAATTCACGAACGTGGAGAAGGAAATCAGGAGGCAGATCATCAACGGGATTCATTCGGAAAAATTGAGGCGCCTGATACTTAGTGAGAAGGGTATCCCCCTACAGCGGATCCTTGAACTGGGACGTCAGAGGGAACTGGCACACACCAGAGCGGCCAACATGGAGGCTACGCTACACAGGCTGCAACCTGCTCTCAACACGGCTATGGTGGCCCGCATCACCAACAAACAATCCTCGAGAGATGACAGCAGTGGTGGATACGGCCAAAACAGGTGGCAACCGCGCATTCCGGGACCCACAGAGTGTGGCTGGTGCGGTGGCCCTCGACATGGCCGTCGCAACTGTCCTGCTCAAGGCACCACATGTGGAGCATGTGGCCGGAAGGACCATTACGCGAAGGTATGCCGATCAACGGACACCCCCATACAGCCCCCGCAGAACCAGCCGGAGAAGGTCGCGACTAAGAAAAAGAAGCAAGCCAGTGCCAGAAGGGTCGCAGTGGCCAGCTCTTCCACGGAGGATGAAGGGGATGATATCTCGGCGATGCTGCAGGCCCCCTCCAAGGACACAGACAGGAAAGGAAGGAAGGTATACCTGGTGTCTGCACTATGCCAAGACCGAGGACCTCGAAGAAAAGCCGCCCGAAGGCGCAAATGCATGGTAACCATCCAAAACCAGTGCATTCTGATGACCATCGACACAGGCGCTTCGGTGAACGTCATGCCTGAAAGCATTTTCCTGACTCTAAGTCCTACACCAGAGCTGAAAAGCACCGACACTCTGTTATATGCATACGGCTGTCGAAAGCCCCTGCCGGTAATTGGCAGGTTCCGCACCACGCTGGAACACGGAAAAAACAGACTATGGTCCAAAGTCTATGTTGTGAAGGCAGGTGTTGAGAGCCTCCTGAGTGGGGACGCAGCGGAGGACTTGGGAGTGGTCCAATTTATCTGCCATGTCAACGAAGAAAAGGAAGTGGAGCAGATGCTGAACCAATACCCTGACTTGCAAGAAGGCATAGGCTGTCTAAAAGGCAAAACCATCAAACTTCATATTGATGAGACAGTGCAGCCGAAAGCCGTCCGGCACCGGAGAACGCCGTTCCACATGAGAGAACAAGTGGAGCAGGAACTCAAGGCACTGGAAGAAGCGGGTATCATTGAGGAGGTCACAGGGCCCACACCGTGGGTCTCTCCAATGGTGGTAACACGGAAGCCCAAGCAGCCTGGAAAGCTACGGATCTGCATAGACATGCGCCTCCCCAACACTGCCATCAAAAGAGAACGCCACATAACCCCAACAATCGACGAGATTGTGGCTGACCTCACAGGGTCGACTATATTTTCAAAGATTGATCTCAAGGCGGGGTATCATCAACTCAAACTCCACAGAGACTCTCGATACATAACAACGTTCTCTACACATTTGGGGCTGCGGAGATACAAACGCCTAAGTTTCGGAATATCGTCTGCCGCGGAGGTGTTCCAGCAAACCATCCAGGAGGTCATCCGGGGCATCCCTGGTGTCCTCAACGGGAGCGATGATATTCTGATTCACGCCCCCGACAAAGAAACACACGTCAAGAGGCTTCACGCCCTACTGGGCCGACTACAAGAGGTTGGGCTCACAATACACCGGGAAAAGTGCGAGTTCCTCAAATCCGAGATCACTTTTTTCGGATACAAGTTTGGCAGCACAGGCATCTCCCCTGACCCGCAGAAGGTCGCAGACATCCAGGCGGCAAGCCCACCGATGACCCCCACAGAAGTGCGCAGTTTTTTAGGCATGGCCACTTACTGCGGGAGGTTCATCCGAAACCTGGCCACACTATCTGAGCCGCTGCGGGAACTCACGAAGGCCAACGTCAAGTGGGAATGGGGGCCAACATGCCAGGACTCGTTCGAGAGCATCAAGGACTCCCTCTCAGCTGACACCAAGATGGCCTACTACAACACTGAACTGCCCACAGAACTATTCGTAGATGCCAGCCCCGTGGGGCTCGGAGCCATCCTAATGCAAGTCACGAAGGAAGGGGAGAAGAGACCGATTGCCTATGCATCGAGAGCCCTCACAGAGACCGAACAAAGGTACTCACACATCGAAAAGGAGGCCATCGCCGTGCTGTGGGGGTGCCGACATTTTCACCTCTACCTATATGGGCGTCACTTCACGACGATCACGGACCACAAGCCCCTACTACCAATCTTCATGGGAACATCAGCACACCCTCCGGCACGAATCACCAAATGGTTACTGCACCTCCAGCAATATGACTTTACTCTCGCCTATCAACCAGGCAGCGGAAACCCAGCGGACTATCTCTCCAGGCATCCGCGAGAGGCCACGCAACAAGAGATCCAAGTAGCGGCAGAGACAGAGGAACATATATGCCAGGTAGTGCGCGCAATGAGGCCCAAGGCGGTGAGCATCGAGGCAATCGAGGCGGAAACGCACCAGGACCCGTGTTGTGACTTAGTGAAAGATACCATCCTTTCCGGTGATTGGAAGACTTTCATGAGACACACACACAACAGAACAGCGGAAGCGAAAGGGTTTTTGTCCGGCATATTCACAGTGCGGCAAGACTTGTCAGTCACGGAAGGTGGACTGTTACTACGGGGAAACCGCATCGTGATCCCTCTCAAACTACAGGACAGGATAGTGGCCCTAGCACATGAAGGACACCAAGGACTGGTAAGGACGAAAGCCCGCATTCGGCACCGAGTATGGTTTCCCCAGATCGAGGAGCGGGTCGAGACACTCGTTGCCACGTGCCTATCCTGTCAGATAACGGGGGCCCCGCCAGACCCGGAACCCATCATATCAGCAGAACGGGGCCGCTCTCGCTGGGAGGCCATCAGCATTGACTTCTGCAAGCTCCGAGAGGGCCTCCACCTGTTGGTGGCCGTCGATGATCACTCTCGATACCCGGAAGTTGAGGTAGTTGAGTCCACAGCAGCTGAAGTGGTCATTCCGGCCCTAGAGAAAATGTTCGCAACCCACGGGCTACCTATCTCAATCAAAAGCGACAATGGGCCGCCGTTCACAGGGGAGGACTTCAAAAAGTATCTCCAGGAACTCAATGTGAAGTATCATCACATCACTCCAAGACACCCCCAGGCAAATGGGGACGTAGAACGATTTATGAGGACTATCAATAAGGTGCTCAGAGTATCTAAGGCTAACGCCAGCCCCTGGAAGGTTGACCTTTTCCGATTCCTCCGAAATTACCGGGTCACGCCTCACAGCACAACCGGCGTTCCGCCAGCGGACCTCATGTTCGGCACCGTTATCAGATCCTCGATCCCGCATCACCCAAGCAGAACTCCGGACACGGTGAACGAGGAACGCACAGAGAGAAGGAGAAGGGATGCCAACGAACACATGAGTAGCAAGCGGAGAGCGAGGCCGTCCCATCATCAAGTGGGTGACCAGGTCATCATGCTACGAAACCCCTCCAAGTCAAAACTTGACACAAGGTACGAGGAACTCCCATGGACCGTCAGCAACCGGCATGGAACCATGGTAACTGTGACACGAGGGAGACGCCAAGTGACGAGGAACGCGTCATGGTTCAAGGCCGTACCACGTACCCTGTGGACCGATAAGGAGGGCCATCGGGAAGGCGAGGACACTCCTCCCAGTGAAGAAGAGCCGGAGGCCATCCCTGAGGAGAATGGAGCGCGGGATGGAGACTGGGAGCCGGTGGATGAACCCGGCCGCGAGGGCCCGAACAGCGAAGACGGGACAGAGCCGGAAGCAAGGGGGAATGACCCCGGCGAAGGACGATACAGACTGAGAACAACGACGAGACCGCCAGCCAAGCTAAGTGACTATGTGTGGTAGCCGGTGCACTGGTGCCATGAACCCCAATGGCAGGGTGGCTGAGTGTTGAAGACTGAAAGTTTGTTGGACTTTGCCGTTGTTTGGCAGTTAGAGTTATGTGTTTTGTTTTGTTTTATAATAAAGGAGGAATGTTACGTTCCGCCCTGCGTCCCGCTACGCGGTGACGCAGAGCGTCCTAATAAAAGCCCCGCCCCCGCGTTCGGGAGGCAGTTCCGGGGCAGACCTGACATCAGCGTGGGTGTGTGTCCTTTCAGCTCCCGCTGGAGCTGCGCCACAGGCCGCGCGGCCTAGTCGCGTTACGCCAGCCCCCGCGCGCAGGCCGCGGGCCCTCAATTTAACAATGAGCCACAGAGATAAAAGGCTGCAGCCGAATCGCTGCTCATAATGATGAGGGAAGCCGACTAAAAAACAACAGGAGTGCTACGGTGCAGAGGGAAGGGCAGCGACTCTCCAGTGCCACACGGTGTGTACCATAATAAACGGTTTACAAAAGGAGAGGGAGCGGACAGAAGAATGGAGGAGTGCCCACGAAGAATCGGGCCAGACGGGACCCGCGTGGCACACTGTGGAAACCGAGAGATCTTCTCAGAATGGACGCCACGGAGTGTTAAATACATGTTAAACACAGTAGTTATTCTTGGACGGGTGCTAGAGGAGCCTCCTGCACCGCGGACATTGATGTAGTGATCGGAGTATGCAGCAAGAATATAGCGAGCTTGGTGGTGTGTGCTCGCTCGGCATGTGCGGCACAAATTAATGCGGGCACGGAAGGGAGGCGACCAGCCAGGGACAGTTTGGAAGCAGATCGGCAGAGACCCGCATATGCAGAGAGGCTTTTTCGAGACGGATTGGCAGGAGATTGGTGGACGGAAGAGAGACACCTAAACGAGGTGCGGCAAGAACGTAATGCGCCACGGGACCTAAGACTCTTGGTCCAGAACTTTTGCATCACTGCTGCACATGAACTAGCTGCTGGGGCACACGGCGGTTAGTGGAATAGGAATGAGATACACATACTCCTTCACAGCGCCTTGTACTCTGGGGGCAGGCCGGTGATATCCAGCCTAGTTGAAGCAGTGGGAACACGCCGCTGGTGGAGTGTGCAAGGGCTCCAAAGTGAATTGTCGAGCTGGGGTGAATCCTTCCCCGGTCCCCTCCCTTCCCCCATTCGCTCATCGGAGGCTTGGATGAAGCTGCCAGCTCTGTGACACAACGGCAACCCAGGCCCCACTCACATATAACAGCTGGCCGAATCAACATGCTGTTTGTGCCTGGTTTTGGCCGCCCTCGCCTCCCCTCTCCGCTCCCTGCATTGGTGAGGAGGCCTGGCAGTCAGAGAGAATTTCGCCGACTTCCAAGGCACTACATTACTAAAAGAGAGAAGAAAAGAGGTACATGGCCATGAAACTTGCACCCAAAAGGGCCTTCAATAAAGAATTTACCCCCTGACAATTGGCTGCCCTTCAAGGTTGACTCCAGACCTTCTTGAAACATAGAACACCACCAACTGCAGCCTCCTTCAGACTTGGGCTAATATACATTATAAGAACAGTTTCCACCTCCATCTCCTGGGGTGCCCCGGCCCATGCAGCGACCCCCCCTCCCAAATTACAACTTAATCCCTACCCACTGGCTTCAGCAGGGGGGACCCATCCGATCTTTGACCCGGAAATATTGGAAGAAGGGAACTTCAATAAGGGTTGAATCCTGCAACAACATCATATAAAGCCCAAGCTGACATTACGGGCAACAAAATACATTGACAAGCTGTTCTCTCACCACAGACCTATCAATCAGGCTATCACATGGTACCTATACTAAAAAGGTAACCCGCAAGGCCTGCAGATCTCCATCGCCGCCTGAAGCAGCTTGGACCCTCACTCTCTGCCCCAAGGAGGCGGCACAGACCTGGTATACTCCCGGGACAGCTCTAATACCTCTCCTTCCCCCCGCTCGCTTCCTGGGGCGCCTCGGCCTGCACCTTCATCCCCCTTCTCTGCCCCATCCCAAGGAGCATGGAACGTCAGTACAACCCCACTCTTTACCGGAAGAACCATAGTCTCCCTCTCTCCCTCAACCGGTATTGGGAGGCCACAACCTATTTGATCATCTACACTAACAGGACTCAAGCAGGGGCTCTGGAGCCCCCACTCCAACAAATTTGAGGATCCCGTTGCTCCGGCCACAGTCAAAGGCCTCCCGAACAGCACGGCAAACCTCAGCACTATTCACCTCCCCTCCGAACCGTCAGGATGGCTAAACAATCAAAAACTGTCAAGAATTCGGATATTGCCACCATGTTCACGTCGACGGATAGAGGAAAGAAGCCCGACCCCCCCAAACTCACCCCGCAGAAACCCCAAGTAGAAGGAGAAGCCCTTGCCACCAAAGGGGATATATTGGCCTTCATGGCTGATATCAAGTCTGAATTTAGACCCTGCATGACGGAACTCACCACCAAGCTGGCACATACTGATCAAAAGGTGACCAAGATGGAGCAGAGACTGGGGAATAGATGGAGCAGAGATGGAGTTTGAGACCCCCCCAAACTCACCCCGCAGAAACCCCAAGTAGAAGGAGAAGCCCTTGCCACCAAAGGGGATATATTGGCCTTCATGGCTGATATCAAGTCTGAATTTAGACCCTGCATGACGGAACTCACCACCAAGCTGGCACATACTGATCAAAAGGTGACCGAGATGGAGCAGAGACTGAGCAAGATTGATGACCGCTCTCAGGACCACGCAACCACACTGGGGGAAATCCAACGCTCAATCAGTTCCTTACAAGACAAATGTGAAATACTCAAATTTAAACCGGAAGATTTCGAAAATAGGGCCCGCCGCAATATCCTCCGGATCTGAGGGATTCCATCCTCCGTCCTGGACAAAAACCTGGCAGAATATGCAGGGGACTTTTTCCAGTCTCTACTCCCACAACCGGACAAAACCCAACTTCTGCTAGATCGCACCCACAGGCTACAGCCACGTCAGGGAGTGGACTCGGACCTCCCCCCAGATGTAATCACCAGGGTCCATTTCTTTACCACAAAGGAGGCCATCTCAGCAATCAGCCGTTCACAAGATGAACTCTCCTTCCAGGGCTCACCTCTCCAGATCTACCAAGACCTCTCACTCCTTACGCTCCAAAAGAGGAAATGACTCCGGCCTCATGTTCGATACAGATGGCTATTTCCAACGGCCCTACAGTTCTCATACAATGGCACTCTACGGAGAATCAGCCACCTTGAAGATGCTAATAAAATCATGCACCCATCCTCACCCAAAGAGGCTGCTTCACCAAACCCGGAGGCCACCAATGACTCAGAGGCTGCTCCCTCCCCGAAGCCCAGGCGGTCCTCAGGGTCGAAGGTATCAGGGAACAATAGGAGGAGGTGATCACACTCTCACCAACCATCCAGCTCTACCTCAAAGGGAATCGCTAATTCCGACCTAGTTTAAGAACGCCTACAACCATTGCACTGCCCATGCCCATTTCCAAGGTACATTCCACCTGTGAGTCCTTGGAATCCCATATTTTTTCCCCCTTTTTTTACTAACCTGATTGGCCCGGTTGGCCAGGGGATTGGCCGAACTTACAATGTCGGCCCCCCCGTTAGTTAAAGTTACGGCCCCCCATTGGGGGCTCGTGTTAAAACTCCAAGAGCAGGATGACTCAATTTAAGCTCTCACTTGAGATGGCGGTTAACCCTCTCCCTTCCAACCTCTCCCCCCCCCCCGGACGATATAACAGGGAGAGACCCAGCCCAGGAGCACCAAAACCTAAAATTTCTCTCTTAAAACGTCAATGGGCTAAACTCCCCTGCCAACCGGAAGTCGATCCTACAAAAACTTCAGGACAAAGATGCAGCGGTAGCCCTGCTTCAGGAGACTCACCTACTACCAGCAGATTTTGGTCGACTCTGCTCCCGACTATACCCACTCCAGTTCTTTGCCACAGGAGGTTCCAAGAAGGGAGGAACTGCAATCCTCTTCAGGAAAGACCTAAACCCCCAGGTCCTGGATTCTAAAACGTGTCCCGAAGGCTGATTCATAACGATCAAATGCCTCTTGCTGGGGCACCTGTACACCTTTACTTCAGTATATGCCCCCAATTCCGGACAAACAGCTTTCTACGACTCACTGGGCTCCTCCCTATCACGCTTCATAGAAGGCCAGGTTATAATCGGAGGTGATTTCAATGGAGTACCAGACCCCGCGAAAAATAAATCTCACACCTCCACCCCTGGAGATTTTACTCAGGCGCTCAGCCTCCTATGCCTTTTTAGGACCCTGGAGGTGGTGGATTCATGGCGGGTGCTTCACCCCTCCGAAAAAGACTACTCTTTCTATTTCTACGTTTACCGAACCTTTTCAAGGACTGATCTCCACCTGACATCCCTTCAGGCGCTTGCCTACGCCAATGAAGTATCAATCGGCCCGCGGATAATATCTGATCACGCCCCAGTAATCATGGAGCTCCGGGCACACGAACCCAAGCCCAACTCTCCACGTAGATGGACTCTCTACCATCCAATCCTTAATGACATGTTGGTAAGAGACAAGACCGCAACAGCGATCAAGAACTTCCTCAGAGAAAACCCTGTCATGGACACTTCTCCGGCAAACAACTGGGTCGCCCTAAAGGCAGTGATGGGGGAATACTGATCCCACAGTGGGTGGCCTCCATTGTAACTGACGACAGGCCCGGCTGGCCCTCGAGGAGGAACTTAAAGCAGCGAAGGACACTCACAAGGAAAAAGGCTGGTCCCCCAGGACACAGCAAGCTATCCGCACTGCCAGAAAGAAGCTAGAGGCCCACTATGCTGAACACATCGCAGAACTAATGGCCAAGGCCAAATAATTCTATTATGCGAAGCACAATAAGGCGGACAAACTGCTGGTAGTGAAACTGGCCAAAACAAAACGCGCCAACACCATCATCGGCCTACGTGACCCACACGGAGTGATACAATATGCGGAACAGAAAAAACAACAGCTAGCATCCAACCACCTAACCCGGGTAACCGCACCACCGCGGAACCAGTCTAAACAGGAGGAATACTTATGAGGAGCGGCGCTACCCCAACTGTCCGACTCGTCCAGTGAGAGCTTGGAGGCCCCGATCACAGGTGAGGAGGTTGAGGAAGCTATTAAATCCCTTAAATCCCGGGCCCCAGGCCCAGACGGATTCTCTTCCAGGTTCTACAAAACATTAAAATCCCAGCTGGTCCCCCCTTTGGTGGCACTCTTCAACTCTTTCAGGGAAATGGGGTCAGTGACCCCCTCACTGCAGGAATCCGCCACCGTCCTCCTACCCAAGCCAGGGAAGGACCCGAGAGACCCAGCCTCCTATAGACCTATAGTCCTCCTGAATATAGACGCTAACTTATACTCCAAAGTCTTTGCTAATCGCCTATCACGCATACTGCCTGATATAATTCACCCCGATCAGGCAGGCTTTATTTTGAACAGAGCAGCAGGAGAGAATGTCTGCAGAGCCCTGAACCTGGTAGACCACTCCTCCCGAAGCTCCCAAGGGCTGGTGTTAATGACCCTGGATACCATCAAGGCATTTGACAGGGTAGACTGGTCGTTTATGAGCATCACCCTGAAAGCTTTTGGGTTTGGCCCGACGTTCCAGACTATGGTATTAGCCAACTATAAATCGCCAAAGACCACCTTGAGGATCAACGGCTCCCTTTCTACCCCGATCCCCCTGACTTGCGGAATCAGACAAGGCTGCCCGCTATCACCATTGCTTTTTGCACTCATTATGGAACCCTTCGCCTAGAGGATCAGGCTGAATAACCATTTTAAGGGCCCCCAGGTAAGTCCATCCCAGCACAAAATTTCCTTATACGCAGATGATGTGCTTTTCACGATCTCTGAGCCCCGCTCCTCATTAAAGCATGCCCTGACCGAAATAACCATCTATGGGGAGGTTACCGACTTCTCTGTCAACTTCACCAAGTTGGTGGCCCTGGGTGTCGGCCTCTCCCCGGAAGAGCAGGAGGCACTGGCCCTGATGTGTCAAATCGCTTGGAAGAGAAGATCCATCCGTTACCTGGGAGTCTACATTCCCGCCAACCTGAAAAACACGTATCAGGCCAATTTTCTGCTGCTTTTTCAGAAACTAGAAGGGGATCTGAAACGTTGGACGACCCAAGAAATCTCATTGATGGGACGCATAACAGCCTGCAAAATTAACATACTCCCGAGATTTCCCTACGCCTGCTCTTCCCTTGCAGTGGCAATCCCAGCACCAGCTCTTCACGACTTGCAACGTAAAATGCTTAGGTCTATCTGGAGAGGCAAAAAGGCCAGGATCCCCCAAAAAACATTCATGGGCAACGCAAGACTGGGCGGGCTGGAGGTCCCTGACCTACAATCCTACAGGGTTGCAGCACAGTTGACACACATTTGTGCGTGGCAGATAACCACGGACCGCCCCAGGTGGGTGGAATTAGAGCAGTCGCGGCTTCCGCTCCCCTTGCGGTTTCTTCCACACATTTCACCTCCCCTCAGGCAACAATGGAAAGGACTCCTCCTGGTGACTCAACATACTCTGAATTCCTGGGACTGGGCACTAAAACGAAAGGGAATCCCAAGAGGACTGTGCCCCCTATCACCAGTCTTCCACAACCCGACCTTCTCACCCGGGGCGAACCCCCATAACTTCCAGAACTGGATAAAGGGAGGCCTTGAAACCCTGGAACAGCTGTACACGGGAAATCTATCCCGCACATTTGATCAATGTAAGGAAATGTTCCGACTTCAGGAAAGAGACAGGTTTACATACATTTAGCTATGTCAATGGTGCTCCCATCCCCAAACCCTCCGGGCAGCCACCCGCCCCCTCATTCCCCTCGAACTAACACTGAAGGATCTCCCAGCCAATGGCAGTATTTCTACCCTATACAGACGGCTCCTAGGAGACTTCCTGGCCTCAAAAACTCGATGTATTATGGCCAGTGGGAGGCTGACCTGGGACACCCAGTTGAAGACCAGACCTGGGTAGACATCTGGACCCGAGTACATACCTCATCTAGCTGTGTTACCAACAGGGAATGCGCATACAAGATCATGCTGCGCTGGTACTACCCTCCCCTCAGGCTCCACCATATGAACCCCCTGGTTGACTATGCTTTCTGGGGTTCATAGTGACATTTTTTAACGTAATATTTTCGAAATGCCATTTTTTTTCGACACCAAAATGGCGGGAAAAAAAATGGGAATGTTTTTTTTTAATTTGATTTTTGGTCGGCATTTTTTTTCCCCACAAAATGGTATTTCGACAATTTAACTGGATACTGCTTTCTGGATAAGGTGCAGCCAACCGGGCTCCTTTTTCCATATGTGGTGGACATGCCCAAAGATCCAACAATTCTGGAAACTATGCTTAGCGAACATCGAACAGATTACCCAGACAGCTCTCCCGCTGGAGCCTGATCCCATCCTGCTAGGAGTCCCGGTCGCTGGGATCTATCCGCGCTCTGGGAACAGAGTGAAACTGTTGACACAATGCCTCCTAGAGGGGAAAATAGTGCTCGCCCGCTTCTGGAAGGCCTCTGACGGCCCCTTCATATCCGAATGGTGGGGGAAGCTATGGGACATTTTGATCGCAGAGAAGGTAACAGCGGCAAGGGCTGGAGTCCTCCACCGCTTTCAGAATATCTGGGCCCCAGTCCTGGAGTATGACCAGAGATTCCCTGCATTGACCTACAAGCCCATCAATACTCGGTGGGCCCTAGGGGACCAGGAGGTTCCCTGAAGGGGGAGCATAGCAAGAGGAGCCACAAAACAGATTACCAAAGGGGAAGAGCCCCCAGACTAAGATGCGGAGTTCGAGGGGTTTGTTGAAAAAGCTTTATATGTCATGTTTACGCTGTATTGTTGTCACTCTGCCCTGGTTTAAAATAAAAACATTTTTTAAAAAAAAGAATCTCTTAGGCCACTTCAGATTCTAAGGAACTGTTTAAGATTCTTAAAGAGCAGGAGACCACACCCCAACTGCAGGCATCCACTATTTTCAAAGACTACAAGTGGTGTCTTGAAATTCAGAATGCAATGTCCCTGAAATTGGAGGGGATTCGAGAAGGCATCCCAACTAAAAAAGCCCTGACTGCTGGTAATGTGAACATTAGTGAGTGTAAAGACTTTGTTAGAGACGAGGCTATGCCAATGTTCAACTTTGGTCCAATCACCACGGAGGATCTAGCTATGGTAATCTCCAAGCTTAAGGCCACTAAATGCACAGGCGATCCCTGCTCTTCCATCATTATCAAGACCTGTCCACCCATGCTCGTCCAGTAGATCTGTAAATTCATTAATTCATCTCTTACAACTGGCATGGTTCCTGACGATCTGAAAACAGGCTTGGGTTACGCTACTGTTAAAAAAAACCTGGCTTGGCCGAAGATATACCGGCAAATTATAGGCCTATAACGAACACTCCTTTCCTTCTCAAAATCTTGGATCGAGTCGCCTATTCACAGATTGCCCAACACCTCAACCTCTTTCCTATCCTGATCCCGCTGCAATCGGGTTTCAGACAGGGTTTTGGGACCAAAACATCTCTTCTAGACTTAAAATCGAAGTTACTGAACAGAATGGATAAAGGTCTCGCCTCCCTGCTTATTTCGTTAGATCAATCTGCCACATTTGACTTTGACGACCATACCATCTTGGCAGAGCATTTGAAGGAAGTGGCACATTTTTCATCAGCAGCAGTTCAATGGGTGCCTGTTTGGCAGAATTATATGCAGTACCCTTTGGGAACACCACACACAATTAAGACTACAAGTGACAGTACAAATTCACCTTTAGTACAAGCCCGTACTGCACAGTAGAGCGGTAGCGCTGGCTGAGCAGCCAGACTTATCTTAAAAGCAAGTGAGCAGTATCAATAGTTACACAAAGGACAGCAATTACTAGGAGTCAAACAAACACTGACTCAAGGTTTCTGAGTAAAAGAATGTACATTTATTTACACATCAGTTGTATAACATCTCACTAAAGTAAAGCAGTCGAAAAATCACACTCTTAATACACCACTCTCAATAGATTCGGGACAGGTTAAGCTCAAAAATGAAGTGTGAGCAAAATGGCACTCCAACAATTTAAAAAGGGAGGGAAAGACAAAGTTAGATACAAATTGAGCAGCACCAACAGGTAAGTAAGCAGGGCAATCTAGAAAGAGGAACTACAATGATGGAATCAAATCAAAAAGGCTTAGGGCCAAAGTCAATAGGACAAAAGTATTTTGCTCAAGATCACACAGTTCAGGGTAGTTTGCAGTTAAGTCTTTGCCAAGAGTTCTAGACGAAGTCGGTTGGCAGAAAAGTTAGTTTAAAGAGTAGAGAAGGACAAGCCCTCGGATTGGCGAAAGGTTTCACACACCTTCACTGCGGCTGGACGCAACAAACAACCGGATTTGCACAGTACCTTTAAATGGAGAAGAAGCTGTAGCTGAGGCGGACGTTCCTGGCAGGTCCTGCAGGCTCACGGTTCCTGAAGCGACTGTCGGACTGACATGAAGTAGGAAGACTGGAGGGTCCTGCACTGCCCAGGGAAGAAACCAGCAGCAGAGCAAAGCAACAAATAAAAGGTGCGCTCTTTAAAACCCAAGCAGGGTCAGACCTTCCTGGCTATCCGGTTCACTGTAGCTCTCTACAGCAAATTCGACCATAGGAGGGAGTCCTGGCTTGCACTTTGGGTGAACTGGTTGGTCCCACCAGCTCAGGGGAAGAAGATTCCTGGGGGATCCTCTCTGTCGGTGGAGTCTGAAGATTCGGACCCGCAGCATGGCTTCACCAGGCGGTTCAGTCGTTGTAGGGGTCCTCTTTTGTCAGCTCCTCGCCGGTTCTTTCGTTCCAGTGGTGACTCTGCCTTTCCAATCCCAGAGACCTGCTTTTTATGCAGTTTTCCCCCATTCACACAGCCTGGCTGTCAATCACACAGCAGGGTGGCTGTCCAGGCGGGACAGTCATCTAGCCAATCAAACAGGAGTATGACTTGGGTTACCAATGGAACCCATGGCAGGGGTCCTAAAACCCCTCCCTCACATCCTGCCTACCCATACTTTCAGGCGCCTAAGGAGGGCTTCTGCGGAGAAGCCCGCGAAAAGACGGTGAACAAAGGAACCAAACCTGGTTTGGCGCGTGGAGTTAAACACAAGAAATACATTTTCAAAAAGAAATGGTGAATAAACCCAGCCAGAACCGTATAAAAACATATATGGTCCAGCGGGTTTAAGTTCGAGGCTACCAAGATAGTCTAAAACAATACCAAGATTATTTAAGATAACCGCGGTAGGAAAAATAGGGTAGTTATCACTGCCACCAGCCAAGTCTTGATGAAAAGGGAGCAAAACAATGCTCCAAGAGAACAGACAAAAATGGATAAGTATTAACCCTTTACAGTACTCTATGTAAGATAGTTTGCACTGGGTCTGTGGATTTTTAAAGAGACTAATAAAGTCAATGGCAACGTTACATATTCTGGGAGACAGTAGTCAGTCCCAGAAAATTGAGTCTGAGTTGGGACAACCCTGTGTCACTGCACTGAAGGTGCTGTGTAACACATAGTAAAAAGATGATGCCTATGGAGTAGGTGAGGCTCCACAGTCTACGAACACAAGAATGTTAAAATACACACAGCAAAACACATGTAAGAGTGGGAAAAAAGGCTCACACTCTTACCAGGTGAAAAAAATAAATCCTAGAAATCCAGCAAAGCTGCTGAGGGACTCAGTAGGTAAGGGAAATTAGCCATTCTTGAGAATTCTCCCTAACACTGCCATCCTTCCTCTCAAATAGCGTAAGTAGGGTTAGTGCAGATGATGAAATTGCTCTACCCATCTCAGTGCTTTTTGGAGTACCACAGGGTGCCTGCACGTCGCTGTGCATCTATAACATCTTTATGGCCCCTTTCTTTGCTCATCTTGAACAGGAAGGGGCCCTATTCTCTAACTATGCGGATGATACACAATGCGTCATGCCGCTCACAGGGTGTTACCTTCATGATGAAATGGAACTGAATAGAGTTTTTTCTATTATCGTACGCTGGATGATGCAGAATAATCTGGCGCTCATTCAAGGAAACACCAAACATATGATAGCGGGGTCAGTAGGTACACTTGCCAAGCTGGACCCAGCTTACAAGCACTTTCAGTTAGGGTATATAGATATCTCTACGCTCCCTAAGGTCAAAACGAGTTATTAGTGACCAGGCTTTGAACATGAAACCTTATGCGGGATGTACGGTCTCATCAGCAATATATTACAACAAACTGTTAGTTTATCTCAGACCGTACATTTCCCAAGACAACGCGGAAGCCATTGCTCGGGCAATAATAGGTGCCAAAATTGAGAACTGTAGCAGGAGCTAGTAAAGCTACCATCAACAGACTCCCAAGTGGTCCAAAATGGCGCAGTTGGAGTCGTCACTGGTCTAGCCTCACGTTCCCATGTAACAGAGGCTCGACGCGCTCTCCACTGGCTCCCTGTGGAAGCACGTATCACTTTCAGGCTACTGGTAATCACATTCAAATGTCGACTGGGTACTATGCCGTCCTATCTTCAAGCTCACATTAGGGACAAACCCAACTACAGAAGTCTGAGATCCAGTAACCAAACCTTTTTATTTTTACCAAAATGCAAAACTAAGAAGGTTTCAGGGAGGAGCGTTCTTTGGCATAGCTCCCATACTATGGAAGTCGCGACCTGCCTCTTTGAGAGGTTTGCCTTCTCTGAGTCTGTTTAAGAAGGAGCTCAAGACCTGGTTATTTCGTTAAGTAGCCTAATTTTTGATTTCTCCTGGCGGCAGGAATGATCCCACACTTCCGGTATTTTACATGTTATTTGTTTGTGTTTGTCTTGTCTGTGCCCTCACGCCCACGGGTTTATGGATGCGTGTTATAAATCGAGTAAAGTAAAGTAGGGAATGGGGAATTACCGTTACCGCCCAACCCGTGATCCAGCGGTAATACCACCGGAGGTTTTGGCGGTAACACTAATACAATAGTGCAGAATCCCAGTAGGGAAACCAGCCAACTCGTGGCGAGGTCCAAGGCGTTTTCATTGTGACAGCCCCTCTCACTTTGCAAGCAGTGACAAATGCCTGGTTATTAATGCTCTGTGCAAAAGATGCAATAGACGTGGGCATCCCACCTCATGTTGTAGAATCAAGAGTGAAAACATAGCTTGTCTATATGAGCTATCAATGAGACAGTTCTTGTCTCATTGACTTTTCCTCCTATGAAGTTGTCAATGTTCAGGATGATGATGACGATATTGAGAAACCCATGTTCAATATCGAGGTTGAAGGGATGAAACTCGGCATGGTGATAGACTCAGGGGTGAAATACACATCATTGACCAAACATAATTTCAAGAACAAACTATAATGGACTGTTTCTCTTAATGTAGTCGACATATGACCAGTTGCCTATGGGGGAAAGAGAACTGATTTAGAGGGATGGTTCTGGGCTGTTATGAAATTCAAGGACAGGTCAGCTAAAGGCAAAGTATATGTCTCTAAGAAAGGGAGTAATCCACTGCTAAACTGGTCACACCAAAAAAGGCTTAAGATAAAGCTAGATCCCAACGCTGAAGAAAGTGTGTATGCCATAGATAGTAATAATGAATGATCACATCATGCTGTATTTCGAGATGAATTAGGTAGTCTCAAAGGATTCATGCACAAAATTAGAATATTCCAGTTTACAAAAACTTATCAATGCAATGTTTTGACATCATAGATTTATAAAATCTCACAGCTCTACGAGGGTCCAAGCTGTGTAATCTCTCCTCCTCCTTACCAGGATGAGCTGGGGGATATAAAGAAGGCAAAACAATGTTCTGCCCTACGTGAAAATCAGAAAAGATTTTGGGTAAAAATGATGGTTTAACCCTCAGAACAACCCTATCCTTATGGAAGATAGTAAAGGGTGGCTTGGACGAAAGAGCCTGCAACTCACTCACTCTATGGGCTGAAGTTAGAGCCACCAAGAGAGTGGTTTTAAAGGTTAACAACCTTAAATGGCATGAGTGTAAAGGTTCAAAGGGTGCACACATTAGAAATGCTAGTACCAGATTAAGGTCCTAAATTGGAACCTGGAAAGGAAATGGGGGGAGCCCCTTTAGAAATTGGGTCACCAGTGGAATCTTGAAATATGAACATTCTTCAGATGAGCACTAAAAGATGGATAGTGCTGCCAAATAGCCCTTAATATTTCCAACCTGGAATCCCAGATTGGCTAAGGATAGTAGAAAGGATAACACCTCAGGTGTTTTGCACCACAGAAAAGGGTCTACATTCTTGTCCCTGCACCAGTTGCAGAATTTGTTCCAACAGCAACGGTACAAGGACTTTGTTGCTGCCCTTCTGGCCGAAAGCAAAATCTCCATTACGTCATCTGGGAGGTCCCAATCCTTGTATCTCAGCCTCTCAGAAACCATGCGTGAAGACCTCTGGATGGAGAACCTGACCCTTCAGTCAAGAGAGAAGTTCCGCTCTTAGAGGAAGGTGTATTGGAGGACAGATGGACATGATCAGAATGTCCGGGTACCACGTCCTCGTGCCCAATCCGGGGCAATTGGGATCATGTGTTTCCCGACCTTTAGCAACCTACGGATCATGTGAGGAATGACAGGGACTGGAGGAAACATGTACAGGAGTGGCAACTCACAGCCCACTACGAAGACGTCCCCTAGAGCTCCACTTGGGGGAAATTCCCTGGAGCAGTACAGTTCGAACTTCTGGTTGACACTGGTCGCAAACAGATCCACTTGAGGGGTTCCCCAAAGGGTGAAGATCTCTTGAAGGACTTACTGAGATAGTTCCCACTCGGGAGACTGTGCTCTGCCTGCTCAGAGCGCCCACCGCTGCATTCTCTTCTCCGGCTAGATGAACCACTGATACAGAGATTCCTTCTTGAATTGCCCAGTACCAGAGCTGCATTGCCTCTCTGCAAAGTGGTAGTTACCCTACACCTCCTCTCTTGTTGAGGTAGTACATGGCCACTGTGTTGTCTGTTGTACCACCAGACTCTCTGGATTGGGGTGTTTAGACAGGTAGTCGGGGTCACTACTGGAAGGGGGGTACTTCTTGGTCAAGTTTTATTCACAGCCGGATTGGTTTCTGGCATCTCCCAATTTGCAGCCACCCTTTTTTGGAGAGCAATGTGGAAAGGTAATATAGGATCTGATGAGGACCCTTATCCAGGATGTCTGTCAGATCATCCTGTTCAAATTGTAACAGAGGCCTACTACACCCCATATATTCCACTACCTTGGACATAAGTTGTCTATGGCCCTCATTACAACTTTGCCGGTCCGGAAACAATGGTGGCGGTAAGCTTACCGCAACTGTTGTTTCCGGACTGGCAAAGTACACGTTTGCGGCCGGGCACCGTTCCACCCGCCAGTTCTGCCTTGGCAGGAGGAACGGCAACCGGCCGCAGACTTTCACAGAAACACTGGCACCGTCATTAAACGGTGGCAGTATTTCCATGGTCCCCATTCCCATTTGAGTCCTATGGAACTCAAATGGGAATGGGGATTAACAATTACTGCCGCCTGATTTACCAGATCGCCGGGGCTGTAATGCCCTGGTTTTTCCGGTAAGTCAGGCAGCAGTAATTCATTCCAGGTCTGTCGGCTACCTGAGGTTTTACCGGCAGGGTTACCGCCGGACCCGTAATGAGGGCCTATATGACGCATTAGCATGCTCCCCAGCCTCTGGTCTTTCAAATTCTAGCTCAGGTGAGGTGTCCACCCCACTGGCGTCTGCAGATTGTCACAAAGGTCTTTCAACCTTGATCCCTCAGAGATGAAACTTTCTGGCACATTTGGCATGCCAGATTGGAGGCCAAATGGAGCATCATTGTCTGAGGGTTCATTCTCCTCATATATTGAAGTAAGGGACTTAAAATAGCCCTTCCTTGGTAAATGCACATACGTTTTTTCAGGCATCAAGAGTTTGATGAATAGTGGATTCGACGCTGGAGGAGCCATCAAAACCTTTTTCAAATGCACTGTATGTGTTGATGGGGCGCTCGACGTCGATGTCGATTGCGCAGCTGGCAATGATGGCACAGCTGGCGTCAATGCCTTTGGCGTTGAAGTCGATGTCGAGAGCTTGGCTGGCGTCGAAGGAGCAGCCGGCGTCGATGGTGTTGAGGACCTCAACTTATGCTTACGGTTAGACAGATCTTTCAATGATGCGTCATCGTATCGAGGCCTTGATGGCTCTCTATGAGAATCAGGCCTTCGTCCTGGGCTCAAGGGCCCGCAGGATTTAGGTCGAGCCCTTTCCTTACCGGCTTCTTTGGATGGTGCGATAGGAGCATGGCTTGCCGTGAGTTTATGCTTGTCAAATATCTTTAGCATTTCTGCTCTAAAAGCTTCCCATTCGGCCGGAGTGGATTTCTTTGGTAAGATACTCTCGCAGGAGAAGTGTCTGTCAATGAAGTCAAAGAAGGCGACCTATGGTGTCTTTTCTTAGACTTCTTCGACAACGATGAGGAGTGGGGTGAGCCACTCCTGGATCTCGTCATTTTCATCTTCAGAGGATAGTCGCCTCTCGACTCTTCGGTTGAAGGTTTTTTGGTCAGGGTAGATGTTTTGGGGTTTTGACCTACCGCCAATTTCCCCTTTTGCTCCTTCAGGGCCTTTCTGGTCATCGACCGGCATATGGTGCAGTCCGAGTTCTTATGCTCCACCCCGAGACACCATAAACATATACAGTGTGGATCGGTCAATGACATTTTCGAATCACAATCTTGACACATCTTGAACCCGGTGTTCGGGTAATCTGTGTCGACGAAGAAGACATATTCGCATATGAAGTAATGAAGTGTGCCGTTTCTCGAAGCAATAGCGTTTGCTGAAAAATTGAACTGAAGCAAACGGGCGCTGCGTGTACTATATATGCCTTCAATTACATCATCCTCGAAATGGAGGCCTTCAAGGGACATCGAGTCGACTGCATTGACGCACAGCCCCCTCTGCCAAAGAAAAACAATTCTGCAGCTGGATATCAAATATCAAAGATGAAGAATAAGTGGGAGGACACAATCCATTAGAAAGAATTATTAGCCATCAAATGGGCGATAGAGAAATGTTTACCTTTGCTTTGGGGTGTAAAGTTTACCATTACATCTGACCATATACCTTTGAGAGAGATTCTCACAACAAAGGATTCAATAAAGTGTCATCCAGAATCCGCAATTGCATAGCCAGTTTACAAGATTGCAACTGGGAAATTTAATATCTGCCAGGGATTAAGAATGAGGTAGCGGACTGTCTGTCCAGACTAACTAATGTAGTGGAGGGTGAAGTCGACGATGAGGAAATGGATGAACAAATTCTGAGTATAAATCAAGCAGTAGTGAAAGAGGGTGAATGGCATGAAGCCATGTTAAAAAATGATGTTCTCATCTGTGCATTGACATCTAGCGTTATTACAAGTACGTCTAACATCTTGCTTTGGTAATTGATCCCTGCACAAGTCTTCTTGGGAAAAGGCTCCCGCTGTAAAACAACGCTTCCATTGGCAGATTGTACCTATGAACTGCAGTTCCCAGTAGCACCGGAGTAGCTGTTAAGGAAATTTCAGGTGCTTCAGCGCCGGCGCTTCCCTGACAAGCCGGTATACGGCAGACATCGGCACATCGACACGTCACTCTCTTCAGGGCTCATCTCTCCAAACTCTCTCTCAAGTAAATCATGGGTTACCTCGAATCCTTGCTCCTGCTTGCACAAGTAAACCAGCTACAGAACCAGCATATAGTGAAGCAGTTTGTACAGGCTAAACTTGATTCGCCTATCCCTGACACACCCGCCATTCCTTCCACTTCAGCGGCCACAATTCAGACAACTTCTATTCCCCTCATGATAAGTAATGTGCATCCTATTAAACTACAGCATTCCGTGACCATCTAAGGAAGGTACAAATCGCACCTTTTCCTACTGCGGAAAGCATATACACCCAACAACAAAAACAACCAACCAACCTAAATGAGAGCATAAATAAGTCACCCGCAGTTAGCGACACCACCCCCCAGATATCAAAATCGCACTGCTTAATACAAGATCAGTCAACAAACATGCTCAAGATATTCATGACTACATTACAACTGAAAACCTTGACATTTTATTTCTCACTGAGACTTGGTTGCAAGAACCGATAGGACCTACTGTTGACATCACAAGTCCCTCAGACTTTAATATCTATTTTCAAAATAGAGAGACCGGAAAGGGAGGTGGCGTGGCTATAATAGCCAGACAGAACCTCAAGCTCTTTCCCTCACCTATTCAATGTAGAGGATGTGAGATCCTACACCTCAAAACGACCCCCACTCAAAACCACTGCATTAATCTCATTGTCATTTACAGACCCCCCTCGCGGAACCCCCTCGCTGACCTCAGTTTAATGATGACTTATGTCATATCCTAAACAACTTAAAAGGACCTAATACAGGGACACTGCTCTTCGGTGACCTAAATAGATGAAGAGGGACCGATGCAGATAAAGAGGCCATTACCCTTGAAAGGGATTTACGAAACATTGGTTACACTGTGACTAACAAAGATCCCACATCCAAATCAGGCAACCAATTGGACTGGGTTATAACAAATAACGTGGATTTGTCAATCACAAACACCCTACCATGCATATGGACAGATCATTATAAAGTAGAAGCTAGACTTACTTTAAAGCAAATGACCATAAAGCGCGACAACACGCCCAAGACCATACTAGGCAGACATTTTAAGAAAATAACACCTTCTATCTTATCACAAGGAATGAACCACATCATGAATTCCACGTCCAATGAAGACCCCTGTGACCTAATAATATCCACCTTCAGTAGCCATTTTCGAGAGTTACTTGATCAACACGCTCCATTAAAAAACAAACTCCGCCCAAATCCTAACCATCAAGACTGGTTTACGGCAGAAACCACCAAACTCAAAAAAGAAAAAAGAAAATTAGAAAGAAAATGGCGCAAAGATCCTTCAGAAAATAATAAACCAATCTGGAAAAACACTGACCATAGATACAGGTCTACATCTACAGAACAAAAATAAATTGCTATAATTAACAAATATCCTCTGCAGAAAACATTTCCAAATCCTAAAATCTATTGGGAAGCCAGCCACTCTCTCTCCACCATTTAAGCCTACTACAGAGGACTGCAAAAAAGTGCAAACAGCCTTTCAAAACAAGATGAAAAAAGCCAGAGAAACAATAACAGACTGCAAAGGTCAACAACCCACACCACGCCATCTCAACTACTGAAGATCACATCCACATAGAAGAACCTAAGTTCAAGTTTACCCCAATTACTCTGGAAGATATGAATAATGTACTTGCTACCATTAATTGTACCTCCTGCCCTGAAAATATACCCCCCCGCCCAAATTAATCATAGACAATGCTTACATTGTTGCCCCTTACCTCTGCCGTACGATAAACTTGTCATGATGCCTACCCCCGGGCATCCGGATCAAGCCCATCAGCCCCGGGAGCAGGCATCCAGGTATTTAATAAAACCCCAGCAGCCCCGGCTGGGGGCTGTCTGGGTTCAGTCCTGGCGCCAGGCTCATAATAGAAATCAGTAATGGCGCCATAGGCGCCAGGCTCATAGACTTTACTTACCTCATGCAGACCATGCTGCAAATGAATCCAAGCCAACGTGAGGCCTGGATGGGACTATTTTTCTACAGGGACTATTTTTTACTCGGGTGTGGTTCTAGTGACTTCTTACCTGGAACTACTTTGGAGGCTATTTAAACCACGCCCGAACAGCAGCACATGCTTCGTGTTATTCTGCATCCAGCAGCGGAACGCTCACCGTGCCTGCAGTCAGCATCCAGTCTTCAGCCACGCCTGTCTCGAATCCAGAGCTCCTAGCAATAGAAGAAAGAAGAAGGAAAGGTTAGAAAACAGATATTATTTCAATCCTTACCTGAATTCCGGATCCATCACGTCTTCGAACTTGAAAAGGATATTATTCTACACGCGTCGCATCGCCAGCTGCAGCGCCGCGCCATACTGATCCGGCGCAGCCTCCATCATTTTCTCCACCGAATTCCACCATCTAGGGGACAAAAGAAACATAAGGTGAGCCGAGAGAGCCAACAAATACAACCTCTCCACCATAGACTTACCTGATTAACAACCGGAGGCATTATTCTGTAACAAACCGCAACTTCTTACACCGCACCTGTAAGGAGAGAGAAACTAGCAATTTAAAAACACGCATCTTTTGCCGGACAGTGTTGGGTAATACAGACTCTTACCTCAACACCATCAGCTGTCACAAGACAATCTTCCCTTTGACTCAGCTGCAACACAAGAAAGGAATGTACAATATTGAACATCGGACATATTGAACTCTTTGAACTTTATACTTTTCCGGTTCTCGCCTGGAACCTCGGAGTCAATATTCATCCGGAACTCTTCCAACGCCCTCAAACCAGTGAAGTAACTGGTATCTATGCGCCCCTGCATTCCACGCAGGATGGAGAGCTCATCATTTACAAACATAAGGTGAGCTTACAGAAAGTGAATATCGGTGGTGATTAGTGGGGAGAACAGTGGGGTGCCATTACTAAAATCCACGGGTGGCTGAATCCCTTTCTCCACTTGTAGGAGAATATTTCTACGGGTGAAGCAGACGAGATTAGGCGGCCCAGTCCAGTCTGTCATCTCTGTACTACGCTTCACGTTGGAGGAGGTTGCAGAGGTCCGGGTCCGATTGACACCCCTGTGGGAGCCAGGTGAGCGTAACAAAACTCCTCTTTTAGAGACCGCAAAGTCCCGGTAGAAATCAAGACTGTTACGGTCACCCCCCTGGTAAAAAAACCAGGCCTTGATCAACAAGACTCCTCTAATCTCCGACCAATCAAAAATTATCATTTCTTTCTTAAAATACTGGGCAAAATAGCCACAAATCAGCTTCAGGACTATGTTGACAAAAACAACCTCCTTCATCCACAACAATCAGGGTTCAGAAGCGCACATAGTACGGAATCTGCTCTTCTGGATCTACAAACTGGGTATTTTCGACAGGGGTAAGGCAGGCCTTTTGATCCTCCTGGACGGACCTCTCAGCAGCTTGCGATTTGCTTGACCATCGGACATTCCGCAAGGCCCTAGACACTTCAGGATATTGCTCCCGGGATACCATTGATTGGTTTGCCTGCTTTCTCGAAGATAGAAGCTCGAAAATCATCTGGAGGAACTATTCCTCTGCTTCCAGGCATGTTGACTGTGCCGTTCCACAGGTTGCCAGTTTCTCACCATTGCTCTTTAATCTCTAACTTCGCTGCCTCTGCTCCCTACTCACAAAGCTAGGTGTCTACTTTACAAACTTTGCAGATGATACATAGCTGATTATGGAACTTTGTGGAAACCATACTCTAGATAACAACAAGCTCTCAACCATATACAATCAAATCGAAATGTGGATGAAATCAAACTGGATGTGCCTTAACAGCTCAAAGATAGAGCTCATGACACTTGGTTCCACCAAAGTTCTAAACAAACTAGACCCTATTTACTCCTCATTTTCTATCAAAGACTCAACAATTAAAGTTGCAAATAAAGTAAAGACACTCAGAGACTACTTACAATCTTCACTGGGCGCAGAAGCCCAAGTAGCCTACCTTAAACAAAATTGCCAATATCATCAAAGGCTCCTAAACCATATTAGACCTTTACTAAACCAACAAAATAGTGCCACGATAGCCTGAGCCACTATACTTTCAAGACTGGATTATGGGAATGCATTGCTGCTGGGAGCTAGCAGCAATTGCATCAAACAACATCAAACAATCCAGAATAATGCAGTCAGAACCATCACATGTGAAGCCAAAAGAGTGCACATTACTGGTGACAGAAAAAAACTTAATTGGCTAAAAATTGAAGACTGCATCATTTTTAAATCCCTGACACTTGTCCATCGCTCTTTATACGGTGTTGCCCCCGTATACCTCAAAAAATAATTTACACAGTACGAACCCAGTCGTAGTTTCAGATAAAAAAAACAGGGTCAATTGAAGGTTGGCCCTCCCACTAAAGCTATGGGTCTAGGCAGAGCATTCCCCACCAAAGCTATCAAAAACTGGAATCAACTACCCAGCCACCTTAGACTTAAGCCTAATTTTTTTGAAATTCAGGAAACTAAAAACTGCTCCGTTTAAATAAAACCCACTGAACTCCTGACTCTCTTCCCCCGACTTTTCTGCCTCTCTAATTGTTGTCCCGTTTCAGCTGGTTCTTGTGTAAATGTGTGCCTCCTGATGTCTGCGGGCTTCGGTGCAATATAAATATATAAATAAAAATAAATAAATAATGATGTCAAAGAAAGGTTAGAGTGTGGGATGAAAAGCACTAAAATTAGGAGAGGGATCATACCTGATCCCATTAAGAATGTTTTTGATGAACTCCTGATAAAAGATGGAATGATAAAATACTTCCTCTAACAGGAGTAAGGAAGAAGATTTTCGAAGTTGCACATGAAGGTCACCAGGGAATGACCAAAACAAAGCAATTATTGGTGGCCAGGAATGGACTTGCAGATAGAAAGATATGTGAGAATGCAGTCAAAGGTTGTGTCACCAGAGTATAACCTATGACCCTTATGTCTATTCCATCTGTTCCCTGGGAAAGAGTAGGACTGAACATAGTAGGATCAGTGAGATCTCAAGGGATATGCAGATATGGTATAGTTTTGGTAGACATGCTTTCTCATTGGATGGAATTGCTGTTGGTTCAAAATGTGCTTGCCAAGGATGTAATTGATTTTCTTGATAGAGTTTATAAGGAGGAAGGATACCCCACCTTCATCATAACTGACAATGGCATACAATTTGTTGGAGAGGAAATGAAAGAATATTTGAAAGTGAATGGGATTGAACATAAAACCAGTGCCATCTATCACCCACAAACCAATGGCATGGTTGGAAGATTTAATAGAGTTATCAAAGACAGTATAAGAGTCGCTATTTCAGAAGGAGGCTATTGGAACAAGGCTGCAGAGGATACCGTAGAAGCACACAGATTCACCCTTCATGTGACAACGGGTATATCTCCATTTGAAATATTAGGGGAAGGAAACCTAACACAAGAGTTTGCCCAGGGTGGTTAGGTAGAACATGGCAGAACAATATTGATATGGATACCGTCAAAGAGAGGATTAGGAAAAGACAGATGAGCAACAAATCCAATTTTGACATAAGGAAGCATAATGCATAATGCATATGCTTCCTTAAAATAATGCATAGTCAAAGGAGGAGTCTGGGTACGTATAAAATTCCCCAGCAATAGGGTAGCAGGAGGTTTAAAGTGGTTACAACCCCTGACGGTTATTAAAAGAGGACATAGTGCAGTGAAAGTGTCATGCGGACGAGTGTGGAATGTTAATAGAGTGTGCAGAGTCATGGGGAAGTCTACACAATGGCAGGAGAGAGGATAAGAGAATGATCTAGTTATGTGCAAGCAGACTTGTAAAATTCATAGAAGGGAACTTACCATTAGGAACTGTGGCAGACCATCCTATTTGAAAGATTATGTTGAATAATACAACTGTTAAAATGGTGTAGATCTACTCCTGCACCTCAAACCTCATGCATACATGTTCATGTGTTATTTTCAGATTTCATCTGTGATGTAGTAACTTTGCATAACATTTCTCAGGTTGTTTTACATCCACTCCCCTAATGCTTTTCTTTCCATTTGTTACAGTCTTTTCATTTTTCAGTAAGTTACTTGGAGAGTGTTTACTTTTAGTTCTTAATTTTACAATATTGTCTGTTATCTAGATTATAATGTCTTAGCAAGTCACCCAGATCTTGTACTCCTATATCATTGTGTTTTGCTTTGTGGAGAAAACGGAGATGTGTAGCATTCTTCTTTGGTTGAACGTACACACTTAGAGTGAACTTAGAATGAGAAGGTGGTCAGTTAGAAAGAGCCTTTGACAAGACCGGTGGGGTGTATATGTGATCCTGTATTATCACAATAAAGAAGATATCCTTACCAGTGTGTGGAGGATCATTTCACTAATAGGTTTGGCTTTTAAAATGTAGAGGATAAAACTTTTTATTAAAGCTTTCCCGGCACCACAGGATAAAGAAAATCCATGTTTACAAAGGCAGACCTGTCGGTTTTGCTAGTGCTTGTTTACATTTTAGCATACAGGTTATGGCTTTTTCAGCTGTACAACATCTATTACAGGACATCCTCACTTCCCCCTTCACTCTTACTTCTTACTCATGTGACCTTCTCACCCTTCTCACCCATAATGGTAATGCATCAAACATGTCAATCTCTGAAATTACTATGAACAATAAACATAAATGTATTCAAATACCATCAGAGTATTTGAATTATATGAATCAAAACACTATATACAGTTGCAGGAATACAGTGCATTAACATGAAGAAAACTTGATCGAAATCTGATGAAATGGCAAGTATGAACCCAATCTACTGGTCGAAAAACTTGGACTTCATAACATAAAAAAAATTCAAGCATTCTTTGGTAGCCCTTGTTAAAAAAGGAAATACATTTCACAAGGTTGCCATGTGAACTGAAATTACCCTACAACCATGAAAAAACCAAAGGGGCATTCCAAACCACAGTTGAAGCAGACGTAAATAGTGGTGAACTCTTGAGAGATAAGTCTGTCCCATTGTAGGTTAGGCTTTCTGTCTAATACGTAAGGGTTTCAAAACTGTTTATGTACCGGAGGCAAGAGTACTGTGGTCTTGGCTGGAAAATAATTTTCCCCGACCTGAATTGTACCAACAAAAAAAACCAAAAAAAAAAGAAATGTGTGCAATGCTGGTCTTCAGACTCCTCTGTAGCTTTGTTGATTGTACTATGATAGGCACAGATAGAAATTATTTGTATTGACCAGCTAAGAGGCCACTAATCCCGTGTAGGTCCAGTAATTGAAAAAGTGTGATTTTAAATTAAACAGTATGCCCACATTTTCCACAACGGTTAAAAGATATGCAGTTACCCCATTGGCTGTTATCATCGGTCAGCTTTTCATTGATCTTTTGTGTCTTAAGTGATCACAATATTGGTTGTGATAAGATGATGTGTTATTTATATACAGATGATTCAAAAATGTGAAGTACATACAAAAGTCCACAGATGCCATAGCAACTCAACTAACATGAATAGCAACTCAACTAACATGTATAGTCCCATACTAGCACCAAGGATGTTACAGGTCCTACAGGAAGCATATGAAAAGGGCATCCTACCGGAATCGATGGAAGAAGCCCTCATACTACCCATTCTGAAACCTGGCAAAGACCACAAACTGTGTGAATCCTACCGAGCCATAGCACTAATAAATCAAGACATAAAAATAATCATTGCGATCCTTGCTGATCGGCTCAAAAGAGTGATTATCACACTAATCCACCCAGACCAAACAGCTATGTACCCGGTAGAGCCACAACTGCTAACTTGCAGTCATACCAGAAACACGCACCAGACCTGACAATTGCGCAGTGGCAGCTTTAGACGCCATAAAGGCAGTGGTCGAAGTGGGCGGGAGCGGTACTCCTCTACTTCTTTTTTTTTTTTTGAAAATTGGTTTTATTGTTTTTCAAACATAGAAAGTGCAGTTTTCATTACAAAGAATGAAGAATAACTCAACTGCTTTATAGTTGCTCATACTTAACGACTAACCACAACTTGACCCCTGCCCCTCTCCCCCCACCCAGCAGCCCTTGAGGTGACAGCTGGTCTAAAGTAAATTTTACAGTCCGGCGAAGGAGTTCATAGGCAAAAGAATTTTTTAGAAAAGTGGTACTTGCATAAGACATTTCGGAATTAACATTAGAATAATAGGTAGATCATTGCAATGACGCCTTAGCTGTATCGTGTTGCACACTCAACTTTGTGCAATATACTTGGCTCGGAACTCGGACCATTCATTGTCAATGGAAGTGCGATCACCGTGAATGGCTGCTTTTAGCTTGTCCATATTGAAAATATTACGGGAGACATTGATCCACTCAGCTTTAGTTGGTAGACTAGTTCTTTTCCACACAGTTGTAAGGCAGGCCCTCGCAGCAAGCAAGGGCCCATGTGTCATTATGGGCAATTTGATTATTTGTTCTTCTGTTTCGACCAAACTAAATAGGGTCAAGAGTGGGTGCTTCTCCCTTTCTTCTCCTTCAAGCTCTTTTATCCAACTGAGCACTTCATCCCAATATGCCTGGACCGCCCTACATCCCCACCACATGTGCCAGTAGTCCGCTTTCTGGCCACAGCCCCGCCAGCAGAAAGGACTCACATCCTGATACATCCTGGCTAGCCGGAGTGGGTCATACTGCCACCTATACAAAAGCTTAATCCCATGCAATTTGTACTGACAAGAGATAGAGGTTTTCGAGGTCCTTCTACAAATCTTGAACCATGTTTCTGGGGTGAGATGTCTCCCAAGGTCTTTTTCCCATTTATGTTTCAAAGTGATTGCGGGGGTTGTGTTGACTCCAACTAGTGCTGCATACATTGCACTGATGAGTCCCTTGGAGCCTATGTATGTGTCTAGAATTTTTTCGAACGGGGTGAGATCTCTCTGTAGCGCCTCCCTCCAGACCTCCCGGGTCATAACACCTTTTAGTTTTAGGTATTGGAAAACTGAGAGCTGACCTATCCGAGGGCTTCCTCCAGCTCTTGGATAGTGATGAAAGCGTTATTCCTCTGTAATTGGCCTGCCCTTTCAAGCCCTGCCTCGTACCATGATTCAAAACTGCCTGGATCAGGAATGTCATCCCGAATGCCCGGGGCCCATAGATGCGCCAGGGGGGTGGGCCATGTTGTGTCTCCTTTCATTCCTTTGTTTGGTTTCCATATGGCCCATATGGTCCCGAGGGTGGGGTGTTTTTTAATGCTATTTCGTAATTGGGGCCCAGGTACCCATAACCATTCCCCCACGATAAAAGGACAGAGATAGTAGTTGTCTAAGCCTATCCATTGAGGGTCTTTTTGTTGTCTGACATGTGGGATTAGCACTCGCAGTTGTGCTGCTCTATAGTACAGCTCTATGTCTGGGAGACCCACCCCGCCATCGTCTTTCGGGAGGTGAAGTAAGGCAGCAGGGACCCTGGGTTTTTTGTTTTGCCATAGGTGGTTACAAAGAAATCTCTGGGGAGTTGGATGGGGAGCATCTGAAATAGGTAAAGTAACTTTGGCAGGATTACCATTTTAATGGTGTTCAGTCGGCCCATCCACGAGATGGTGAGCCTTGTCCACCATTCAATGTCTTTTTGTATTGTACTTAGTATCGGGGGGAAGTTGGCTTCAAATAGGTCACCCAGGACACGAGTCACATTGATGCCCAAATAACGCAGTGTAGTGAGACTAACCTCCATCCCTAGGGGTGTGAATCGCTCAACCTCTGAGTCCCTTCTCTTGTCTAGCGGGAGGAGGACCGACTTCCCTGTGTTGATTTTCAAGCCCGCCAATTGGCCGTATTCCCCAATTATTTCCATAGCCGCAGGTATCGAACTCAAGGGGTTCGTTGTATGCAGGAGGATATCGTCAGCGTATAGGCCTAGTTTGTATTCCTGATCCCCTACATTAATTCCTCCCACCCTTTTGGCAAGTCTAAGCTTCTGTGCCAGTGGTTCGAGAGACAACACAAACAGTATAGCAGATTATGGGCAGCCTTGCCTGGTGCCTCTTTCTAATGGGAACCATCTTGAGTAGCCACCGTTCACCGCTAAAGAGGTCTGGGGAGCTGAGTATATTGCCTTAATGGCGCGGCGTAGTTTGGGGCCAAGACCTATCCAGACTAGAACCCTTTCCAGGAACTCCCAATCGACTCTGTTGAAGGCCTTTTCGGCATCAAGCGACAGGAGGGTGGGGTTGTCAGTCCTCCCCTGTGCCTCGTGTATCAAGTGTAACGTTTTCCTCATCGTGTCAGCTCCCTGTCTCCCTATAACAAAGCCGACATAATCTGTGTGTATTAATTTCGGTAAATGCGTTTCTAATCTGGCCGCTATCACTCTCGCATATATCTTGGCATCTATGTTAAGGAGTGATATGGGGCCATATGACCCACAGTATTTGGGGTCTCTGCCTTCTTTTGGGATGACCGTTAGGAGGGCCTGAGCAAAGGACAGGGGTGCCTGTCCTGTTTCAAAGATCTGGTTGAATAGGGTCACCAGGAAGGGGGTAAGGAACGCAGCAAACATCTTGTAGAAGCCAGGGGTGAAGCCATCGTCCCCAGGTGCCTTTCCTGACTTAAGACGTTTAATGGCATCAGCCACCTCCTCCCCAGTGACTGGAGTGTCAAGAGTTTCCGCCTACGATCGCGTAAGTGCCGGGAGATCTTCCTCTTTGAGATAGGCATCTACACTCCCCGGTGGGGGAGGGGGGTCACAGGTGTATGAATCTTCATAAAAAAAGGCAAATGCCTCTCGTATGCCCTCCGGGGAGGATTATGTTGTATCTACGAGAGTGCCATCTGTCCTCTCTATCATGTCTACCCATCTTTCTGCCCTTTGCGCACGAAGCCTTGCCGCAAGGAGGGCATCAGCTTTATCTCCTTTTTCGTAGTACTTTTGTTTCAGATATTGTAAGGTCTGGCTCACCTTGCTCATTTCCAGGGCTTTTAGCTCCTCCCGTAATGCCTTAGCTTCCGCAAGGTGTGCAGCTCTACGTTGAGGATATGTCTAGACTAGACTCTCTGCTTCGTCTCATTTTTTTCTAACATTAGCCTTCAGCAAGGTGCGTTCCCTCTTTTTCCTCGCCCCCTCCCTGATTAGGATCCCACGCCAAGTGGCATTTGCCGCTTCCCATACATTCACTTTCGTGACTTCACCCGTATCATTGGTCGTGAAGAATTGTTTGATTTCATTTTCCAATTCTTCCCTGAAAACCACATCCGACCACAACGTTTCGTTGCACCTCCACTTAGTATTGCGATGGGAAAGGCCTTCCCAGTCTAGTTCCGCCACAACCATGTCATGGTCAGACCATGCAATGGGATGTATGTCTGCGGTGTGGAGTATTCTCAATAGGTCTTCCGAGAGGAACAGATAGTCTATTCTTGTGAGCGTGTCATGAGGGATGAATCGAAAGGTAAATCCTTTGTCCATTGGATGTAAGTGACGCCAACTGTCCGAGAGGCCGTACAGGGCAAGTATCATTTTAATTTCTGCATGTTCCTGCGACCGGGGAGGTTGGGAGACATTGTGTGCGGTTTGCCTATCCATGGCACTGCTCATCCATGTGTTGAAGTCGCCCCCAAGAATAGTATGACCTTGCGATTTATTGAACAGCCATTTGGTCGTTTTAAGGAGGAATCTTTTTTGGCCTTGGTTGGGAGCATAAATTGTGGCAAGGGTTACGACTGTGTTTTGAATGGATCCCACTATTAACATGGCTCTACCCTCCGTGTCAGTCCAGGAATTTAGGATCTTCATGCGGAGGTTCTTCCGGATCAGGATCCCCACCCCAGCTTTTTTGAGGACACCCGACTCCGATATGTGTGCCCCACCAGACCACTAGGGATCCCCTTCTCGCTACCCTTCTGATATTTCGTCTCTTGTAAGAACATAATATCAATGTTAGACCTCCTAAATTCTCTCGCTACCAGTGAGCGTTTAGTGGGGGAATTCAAGCCTTTTACATTGAGTGTGCATATGCGTAGCTTGTAATGTCTAGGTGTTGTTGCCATTGCAATGTGTGAGGTAGCCCAATAAGTGTGCCTGTCTCAATGTCTCTGCTCTAAGCGCCTGCCATATGCCTATTCCTTCACAAGTAAGCCAGTTCCTATGTGGCCCTATGGGGGCCGCTGAACATCCTTGTCGCTCAGCCTTCAACAGTGTTAAGTGTGCCTTTCTCTCCTTCTCATTTTCGTATTCATCTGTTCCACCTGACCCTTCGAGTTGCACTAGCCCACCCCCTCCCCCCCCAAACCATACGGCGTCCGATCCGGCTGGGTTATATTCACCCAATCGTCTTCGGATCACCAACGGGAACCGTACCTCAAACGGTCCCAATCACATAATCATAAAACATAACCATGAGCCCCCAACTCCCCCCTGCATATGTAAACATGTTAACGAACTGAACTGCATTTCAACAATAAGATCTCGGTCATTTGCGCCTGATATTCGGCCCCCGGTAAAACTTTGTAAGGGCCCTCCTTCATTTTCATATCGGTTCACACCACCTCCTACGTGCTACCCTTTCTCAGGCCGCACACAAACCTCGGCTTCCTCCACCTTCTTTAAGGCCCACTAAAGTGCATCGAATCACATCATCTAAGTGTACCCTCACCCCAAATTGCTTTGTGAGCACCTCATCCGCATCAAGTGCGGCGGTGTGAGGACAACGATTCCACCCTCCCCCGTTGCTACCCAATGGGTGTCCATGTGACGTTCTCAGAGGTCTCTAGTTAGCCTAATGTCCATCGTCAGGCGCACCCATGAAGAGAGAAATAAGTAAAAGAACAAGGTGAGTTTAATGTTCGGTGTCCAGGGAGGTGTTCATCCGTCTATATTTCCTGGCGCCCTGCATCTTCTTTCTCCGTGGACCTTGGGTGTGCCATTCCTTTGCCTCTGGCCTGTTTCCGCTCTGTGATGGTTCCTCCTCTTGGGTACCCAATAGGTCAAATATGCAGCACCTAATATCCTTTTCTGAGATTAGTTTTATGGCATTGCTTTCCCATTCAAAGGAAAGCGAGAAGGGATAACCCCAACGGTATCGGACCCCTTTTTCTTTCAGCATTTTGGTGAGTGGATGGCACTTTCTCCGCATTGCTAGTGTGAGGGAGGATAGGTCTTGATATATGGAGACATGTACCGGGCCCAACGTGACTTGCGGAGTGTTTCTGGCCTTGTCCAAAACCCTGGCCTTGTCTGCGTAGTAATGGAATCGGGCAAGCACCGATCGCGGCCCACCTGGTTTTCCCCCAGCCCTGTGGACACGTTCAATTTTGGGTTCATCAATTGAGTCATCATTGAAAAGCGATTTCATTATGCTATGCAATGTTCTTTTCAGGTCTGACTCAGTCTCGCCTTCATTCTCTGGAATTCCGAAGATGCGTACGTTATTGCGCCGTTCTCTGTTTTCCAAGTCATCGATTTTTAGGGGAAATTCCTCTTCCCTGGCTTCGAGTCCGGCGAGTCGCAAGTCCATTTGGGTCTCTAGGGTGTTCAGCGAGGTCTGGTTGTGCTCAACTTCTTCAAGCCTGTCCTCCATTTTGTCCAACCTTTGGGTTATTTTATCAATTTTGCCACCAATATCAGCTCTCATACGCCGCATTTCGTTGAGGATATCGGTGACGTCCGCTTTGGTGGAGGCTGCCTCGGGTCTCGGTGATGACATAGTGGCGACTCCAGGTGTGCAATAGCTGTGTTGCGAGGGTGAGAACTGGTATGCCGCCAGTCTCTCCTTGGCGTTCAAGGTTGGAGGGTGCTCTCTGGTAGAGGAGTCTGGGCAGTTGAGGAGGGGCAGGGTGTGTGCTGCGCCTTGGTTTATTGGGGGGCACCCGTTTAACAGTGTTGAGGTCCAGTGGAGGCGGGCATCTTATGGACGTTGGCTCTTAGAAGAGCACACGCCCCGCAGCGCACAGGGGCCCAGCTCTCAGCACGGGGGAGCCTTTCCAGTGGGAGGGGTGCTCCGTTGTCGGCGTGGTCTTGGGTGTAGGCCCAGGTAAAATGGCGTGGGGGAGATTTCCTGACCAGTAGCTTTTAATTTAGATTAAGGTTCAGGCCCCTGGGGGGCGAAAGACTGGTGGTTGTGCAGAGGAGGGCACACACCCCATAGATGGGGGCCCAACCCTCTACAATGTCCTCACTTCGGGCGCAAGTCCCTTGCCCTGATTTCCGTGGCTGGCTGTGGTGTCAAAATCTTTCAGGGCACTGCGCTTGTCCTTCGGAGCTGCTGGGCCAAAGGCGTAGGCCGTGTTCAATATATGCGTGTGCCGCCTCAGTGGCCTGTGTGTCTGGCCTTGGTGTGGGGGCCCTCCTGAGGCCGCGTGCTACCTGTCGCAGGGGCCCGGTTATGGTGGGGGGCGGTTCCTCTCCGCGCCCCAAACGTTAGCTCCGGCCCCGGGCCCTTGATAAGGAGAGTGCCGGGGTGGGGGGATAGGGAGGGCCCAAGCCAGGCGATGCGCCGCTGCGCGCTCCGAGGGCGGGGGGGGCACTTACCCTATCCACAGCTTCCTTTCGCCTGTAGCCCGGAGCTGCTCAGGCAGCCGCGCGGGTAGTGCGGACACACTCGCCTGCCCCAGATGGTCGTCCGCTCCGCAGGCGAAGCGGGACAGGCGGAAGGGCTGCGGCTGCCGGGGGTTCGCAGCAGGGCCTGCACCGCTCGCAGTTGGCTCGTAGAGGGAGCTGGGTTCCTCGATGTGGCGTGTAGTCGCGTCCCGCTTTCCGGCTGCTGCGTATGCGGCGGGGAGGGACAGTGCTGTTGGATGAACTTTACTACGGGATGGGACGTCCGTTTTTCACCCAAATTTCGCTCAGTGGGTGGGGGGCCAATTCGGGTGGCACGGGCAGCAGTTGCTTCTCCATGGGGGGTCAAAAGCAGGGGCTCAAAGCACTTTTGGGACCCGAGGGTGCGGAGCTCACACGGCGGTGCTCATCGTCCGTGCGCCCCCAGGTGGCCAGTCTCCTCTACTTCTTTTAATGAAGTTTTACCGTTCCTATACTTTTATTTAAAAAAGAAACCGTTCCGGAATGGTTTTGTTTTAAAATAAAAGTGTAGGAAGCAGTTGAAAGGAACAAGTTACTTACCTGTAACTGTTGTTCTCCAGCATGGGTCTGGCATGGATTCACATGCTCATGAATATTCCCCGTCGTCAGGCTGGGAATCCTCAGTAAAGAAAAAACCAGTATCAGTTTCGTTTCTGATCTGTCTTTCGTAGTAATAACCAATCACTGGCCTCTGCGTCATACTGACCACAGCCAATGACTGCCCTCTACCTAAGCACCGCCTCTGGCAGCCATCTTCAGATTTGGAAGCACGTGAAGTGGCAGTATGACCAAGTGAAGAGCCGCAGAGGGGTAGGCGGGAGGGTTCGCATGTGAATCCATGCCAGACCCATGCTGGAGAACAACAGTTACAGGTAAGTAACTTGTTCCTTCTCCAGCATGGGGTCTGGCATGGATTCACATGCTCATGAATAAAGAATACATAGCAGTACACACATGCACAACCACGGGAGGTGGCAAAGGCTCAACATTAAGCATCACATCAAACTCAACATTAAGCATCTTACCTCCTCACCAGGCTCACCTCAGGCGAACAGGTTGCGCAGCACTGCTTGGCCGACCCTGGACTCCTCCCTGGAATCCCGGTCGACGCAGTAGAATTTCGTGAAGGTGTGCGTCGACCTCCACGTAGCAGCCCTGCATATGTCCAGCAGGGGCACACCAGATAGGAACGCCGTGGTAGCTGCGATATCTCTGGTGGAATGGGCTCTCGGACGGCCAGGCAGCGGTCGGTTTGCCAACCGGTGACAGTACATGATACAGCCGGAGAGCCATCTGGAAATGGAAGCCTTCGAGAGGGCCTTCCCCTGATTGACAGGTCCAAAGTTCACAAAGAGCTGTGACGTCTTCCGAAAACACTTCGTGCGGTCCACGTAGAACTTCAGCGCTCTAGCCACATCCAGCGAGTGCAAAGTCCTCTCAGCCGGCGACGAAGGCGACGGGAAGAACACAGGCAACACCAAGGGTTCGTTGAGATGGAAGTCCGACGGTACCTTGGGCATGAAGGAGGGGTGCGTCCTGAGCACTACCCTCGTGTCGTGAAAAGTCAAGTACGGGGCCTTGCAGGAAAGGGCCTGGATCTCTCCCACTCGTCGTGCGGAGGTGATGGCCACAAGAAACGCTGTTTTCCACGACAGAAATTTCAACGGAGCTGAGTGCAGAGGCTCGGACGGAGGTCCCATGAGCTTGGTCAGCACCACGTTGAGCTCCCACGCCGGGGCCAGAGCCTTCACCGGCGGGAATGATCTGAACAGTCCCTTCATGAACTCTTTCACCAGACGATGAGACCACAAGGACGTCCGCCCCGTGGTTCTGGTGTATCGGGAGATCGCAGCAAGATGAATCTTGATGGACGCGTTTGCCAGTCCAGCTTTGGCCAGCGTCAGCAGGTACGGCAGTACTTGGGGGGCCGTAATCCGTAGAGGGTTAATCTTCTGTGCGTGGCACCAGACAGAGAACCTCTTCCATTTGTGTCCGTAGCATTTAAGAGTCGAGGACGCCCTGGCCTTTGCAAGAACCTCTCTGCAGTCGGCCGGTATGTCGTATCCTCCAAACTCTAGCGCTGCAGGAGCCAGGCCTGCAAGTTCAGCGATTTCGGGTTGTGGTGGAGGATGGCGCCTCCTTCTCTGGAGAGTAGATCCGCGTCCGCCGGCAGCTTGATTGGCGGGGACGCTGACAAGTCCAGAAGGTCCGGGAACCATATCTGCCTCGGCCACGCAGGTGCGACGAGGATCATCCTGCACCGTGACCTCTTGAGCTGGTTGACGAGCCGGATTAGCAGTGGCAAGGGAGGGAACGCGTAGAGGAACAGGCCCTCCCAGGGGAACGAGAAAGCATCGCCCATGCTCCTCGCCTGGGGAAACCTGCTGGCGAACCTCCGGCACTTGGAGTTCGTCGCCGTCGCGAACAGGTCGATCTGGGGTGTGCCCCACCGTCGGAAGAGGCGATCCACTAGATCCTGCCGTAGCTCCCACTCGTGGCACGAGCGCAGCTCCCTGCTGAGTGAGTCGGCGATGGTGTTTTTGATCCCTGCCAGATGAAACGGCACCAGAAATATCTTTTGGGCGATGGCCCAATGCCACAGGTCCTGCGCCTCCTTGGACAGTGCTGGGGACCTGGTTCCGCCCTGTTTCCTGATGTAAAACATGGTGGTGGTGTTGTCGGTGAAGATCCTCACCACCTTGCCCTTGAGGGACGGAAGGAAGGACCTGAGGGCCCAAAACACTGCACGGAGCTCCAGGACGTTGATATGTAGGGATTTCTCCGTCGGGAGCCAAAGGCCTCTTGCGTGCAGATTTTCGGTGTGCGCTCCCCACCCTTCCAGGGAGGCATCCGTGGTCACTGTCTCCTGGTGGGCTGGGGTCTGGAAGTCCAAGCCCGCCGTCAGATGCGCGCGGGTGCCCCACCACCGCATCGCTCGTCGGAAACTCTCGTCGAGTGTGATCCTTTCCTCGAAGCTGCCCGTCGTTTGGATCCAGCGCGCGTCCAGGAACTCCTGCAACGGGCGCATCCGGAGCCTGCACATGGGAATGAGGTAGATGCAGGAAGACATCATTCCGAGGAGGGACTTGATGGACCTCACCTTGGCCGCGTCGGCCACCAACATCCGCTGCACCTTGCCCAGGATGGTCCTGGTCCTCTCCTCCGACGGGGAGGCCAGAAGGGACACTGTGTTGAGCCTCGCTCCCAGAAACAGAGCGTCTTGCGCGGGCACCAGGTGGGATTTGGCGTAGTTCACGGAGAATCCCAGGTCCGTGAGAAGTTGGACGGTCCTTGCCGTGTGACCCATGGCGAGCTCCCTCGTCTTGGCTCGGATGAGCCAGTCGTCCAGGTAGGGGTAGACGTGGACCCCTCGCGGCGCAGCTGCGCCGCCACCGGTGCGAGGCACTTGGTGAATACCCTGGGTGCCGACCGTAGTCCGAAGGGGAGGGCTTTGAACTGGTAATGACGCCCTTGGACCACAAACCTGAGGAATTTTCGGTGCCCCTTTAGGATGGGAATATGGAAGTAGGCATCCTCCAAATCCAACGACGACAGGAAGTCTCCTTCCTCCAGCTGACCCAGGACGTGCTGGAGGGTGACCATCCGGAACTTATGCGCCTTGATGAACTTGTTCAGACGTCGCAGGTCCAGGATGGGGCGCCATCCCCCCGTCTTCTTCTTCACGAGGAAGTATCTCGAGTAAACTCCGGAGCCCCGAAGCCTCTTTGGGACGAGTTCGATGGCGCCCTTCCTGAGCATCGCTTTTACCTCCAGGAGAAGTTGAGGGACGTGAAGTTCTTTCCTGGCCACGGGGGGGACGCGCGGGCACCTTCTCTGGAACTCGAGCGCGTGGCCCCGGGCCAAGGCGTCCAGCACCCAACGGTCGGTGGAGATGGACTCCCACACGCTGACGAAGCTCGCCAGCCGGCCTCCCACCGGGGTGCTTCGGTGGGGGCCCGACCCCATGGCCGGTTCAATCCTGCTTCGACGAGGCTTTGCCGCCTTGACCTCCTTGGCGACGACGGCGGGGTCCGCCAGACTTGCCTCGTCCTCTGTAGGCCTCCTGAGACGACGAGCGGGCCGCTTGACGGTAGGTGGAGAAACCGCCGCCGGAACCCTTGGAGGCGCCCTTGCCTCCGCTGCTCCGAAAGGGCGTCCGTCGTTGTTGCAGAACTCCCAGGGCCCGGGCCGTCTCAGTGTCCGCTTTAATGGCCTGAAGGGAATCGTCCACTGTTTTCCCAAACAGGTTGTTCCCATCGAAGGGCATGTCCAGGACTCTGGTCTAAACGTCTTGACGGAAGTCCGTAGCCTTGAGCCATCCACGCCGCCTAAGGCAAACGCTGTTGCCCAACTGGCAGAACCCAGTGTCGGCGATGTCCGTCGCAACGGTAATGGCGTGGTCCGAAGCCACCTCACCTTCCTGCAGGATCTCCAGGGCCTCTGTCCTCTTGTCGTCCGGCAGGAAGTCCAGCAGGGGAGCCAATTTGTACCAGAGCTCCCTGTCGTAGCGGGCCACGATAGCCAAGGCGTTGGCCGCTTTAATCGTCGTCGCTGCCGACGAGATGACTCTGCGTCCCATAGCGTCCAATTTCTTTCCCTCACCGTCCGGTGGGGAAGTCGATGTGGAGGCCGCACCTCCCCCCGCTTTCTTCCTGGCTGCCGCAGAGACGACGGAGTCCGGGGTAGGCTGCGCCCGGAGGCACAGGGGGGCCGTGTCCGGGACCCGGTACTTCTTCTTGTACCGGTCTCTTCTAGCTGGCGTCGTGAGGCCCTCCTCCCAAATGTCGTCCAATAGAGGCACTGAGAGGACCGTCTTCCTCTCGGCCTCGCGCTGCTGATAAAGGAAACCTTCCTTCTTCTTCTCCTCAGGGCAGAGTTGGAAAAGCTCGGATGCCCTGGTGATCATGGAGTGGAACGATCCAATCTCGTTGGGCGGAGAAGCCCTGGTGGGAGGCGACGACGGTACATCCTCGTCGTATACCTCGTCGTCCGTACCCGTCGCTGCCGTGTCAGTCCCCGTATCATCCCCTCGGGTGGACGGGGAGGAGGGCTGGACGGGACGCGACGGCTGAAAAGGAGGTGGAGGGTGGATCCTTCTTTTCTTAGTAGGGGGAACACCAGAAGGTCCCGGTTCTGGGTCCCCCGACGGGAGAGGTTCCTCCGTCGGCAACGGTAGTCTCGTCCTTAACTCTGAGCATAAGGACTGTATAGCCAACAAAATGGCCGCCGAGTTGTCTTGCGGTGCTGGCAGAGGGGAATCCGACGGGCGACCAGGGGCCCCGTCGGTACCCTCGACGATGTCGTCGTCACCTGCGTCGGGATCCATCCCGACGGGCCGGTCTTCTCCCACGCCGAGGCCGTGGCTTAAGACCTCGACCAATTCCTCCTCCGAGGTTGAAGCCGAATCTACAACGACGCCCTGCCCCCCCTTTCTCTTCCCCTCGGGGGATTTCACGGGGGTCCTATCGATGGGCACAAAAGAGGACTCCCTCTGAGGTGGCAGGGAGACTCTGAGCCCCGAGGTCGCCACCACTGGTGTAGCCAGCACAGGCTGAGCCAGGGCCGCTGCGACAGTTTCGATAGAGGGCTTGGCCGGATGGATTAAGGCCTTCACCACCTTAGGTGCGCTCACCGCCTTATCCTTGAGGGGGGGGGACACCGCCTCGCTCCCCCTCCGCCTTCGAGCTCGACCGGGGCCTCTCCAGGAGCTTCGCCGGGTGCTCGGCCTTCCTCTTACCCGACCCAGAGCGTTGGCTTGTGGTTGATGGTGCCGGGGAGGGTGCGCCCTGCCTGGCGCCCGTAGAGCCCGACCGTTCGGCGCTCCCGGTGCCAGCGGACTCGCGGTGCTTGGCCTTATGTTGGACCCCCGTCGCCGGGGCATCCTCAAAGGTCTTAGAAGACCGCTCGGATTTCTTCTTCTTCTTCTCACCGGACGGGCTCTTCCCTTCTAGCCAGTTGGCGAGACGTTGATGGCGGTCCTTCATGGTCCGCTCCGACATGTTGCCGCAAAACGCACAGTCCTTCTCCACGTGCGTCTTGTCCTCATGTAGGCAGTAGAGACAAAAAGAGTGTTCGTCCTCCTTGAAGACGTTCTGCAGCTGGCATCCAGGGCAGACCCTGAACAGCTTTCCGGGCGTCGAGCTTCCCTTCTCCTGGGCCATGACCGGGCCTGAGAAACTTCTGGAGTCCTCCAAAAGCGTAGCTCGACGAAATCTTCACCCTTGAGGGGCGCAGACGAATCCGACACGGGTCCCCGTTGATCGGATAGAGAGTCGGTGGAGCTTGAGGCTCTTTTGACCGAAAAAACGAAGTTTTTGAGAAAAAACGTGAAAAAATAGCACTAACGCTCGAGAGCAATAGCACGAGGATCCCAACATATGAACGTGCGGTAAAAATCTGAAGATGGCTGCCAGAGGCGGTGCTTAGGTAGAGGGCAGTCATTGGCTGTGGTCAGTATGACGCAGAGACCAGTGATTGGTTATTACTACGAAAGACAGATCAGAAACGAAACTGATACTGGTTTTTTCTTTACCGAGGATTCCCAGCCTGACGACGGGGAATATTCATGAGCATGTGAATCCATGCCAGACCCCATGCTGGAGAACTTGCACTTTAAGTGCAGTGTACTAAACATTCCCTTAAACTGCAGGCGCATGCGTTTAGGGGTTTATATTGTGAATGGGAGGGGGTGTGGCGATGGGGTTTGCAGGGAGCGGTGCAGACCAGTAGGGAACATAGTTCCACTACTTCTTTTCATACACTTCGACCACTGCATAAAGGCCTTCGACTCCGTCATGTGGGAGTGGATGTTTGCTGCACTGGAACAATACGGGATAGGCCAGGGATTCATGCGATGGATACACATGCTATATGCAACCCCAACAGCTAGAGTATGCACCGGTAAATACATCTCAGACCCATTCCAGATTTACTGAGGCACCAAGCAGGGCTGCCCGATCTCACCGCTTTTTTATATCTTAGCATTAGAACCACTGGCCATCTACATGAGGGACATGTTCCGAGACACTGGGCTGCTCGTCGGCAGGACTATACATGTCATATCCTTTTATGCTGATGACATCCTTCTATTTATACAAAATCCGGAAGATAACCTAGGATCATATCTCAAAGTGCTAGATAACCTCGCACGCCTCTCGGGAATAGCCATTAGTAAAATTAAATCCTGCCTATTTCCCCATGCAGGCTGGGCTAGGAAAACAGAGGAACAACTCCCTTGTCTAGAGCTTAAATGGAACAACCGTACGTTCCGCTACCTGGGCGTGAATATACATAATTCCATAGAAGACACAGACAAGGCCAACACACTGAAAGCTAAGCACAATATAGACTCCTCCATTAAAGTCTGTAGTAGGCCGAATATCAGTACTGAAGATGATAGTACTACTCAGGCTGTTGTATCGCTTCATTAACGTGCCATATCTCATCCCAAAAAAGTTTTTCACAGACCTTAACACTACGCTGAGTAGCTTTATATGGGGCAAGAGGAGGAAAAGAGAAGCCATGGAAACACTTTGCAGAGAATATGCTGAGGGAGGATTGAGACTTCCACATTTCGAACTATACTATCTTGCTGGGCAGCTGCAGCATGTAGCCAACTGGTTCGCAGACAGAGACAGTAGATCACACCTTCCTGAGCAAGACTGTATACGCATACCTCCTAAAGGAAATTTTATGGATAGAGGAAACAACGATCCCACAAACCCCCATGCTTCTGCACTTAGGGAAACAAATATGGAAAAGAACACAGAAGCTACTGAAACTCAAAGAGCCATACTCCCCTCAGATACCACTTGCAGCACTCAATGGCACTACTATAGAACACCTTCAACAGAATAGAAATCATTGGGAGACCAGAGGAATAATTACAATTGAAGACCTAGCACCGAAAGGAATGAAAAAGGACTTTCAAGACCTGGTAGAGTCCCATGACCTGCATAGAGGTCAGTATATAAACTATGTCATGCCATGCCATGGACATCTCCTACACCAACTATGCGGACGATAAGCAGTTCCTTCTCACACTCACAGGCAACTATGACACTGACTCCACAACTCTCAACACATATATAATACCATCCAAACATGGATGGCTGTCAATGTTCTTTGCCTCAACTCTGACAAAACCAAACTCCTACTTGTAGGATCCCCTGACACTCTCAAAAAACTTGACGCCCAGTTCAGCCACTTCATCATCGATTCCATCAGAATCCCAGTTTCCGACACAGTAAAAACTCTAGGTGTCTATCTAGACTCAAACCTATCTATGACTACGCAAGTAAATGCAATCGCCTCCTCTGCAGCCTACCATGCAAAACTTCTTAATGCAGCCAGGCCATTTCTCTCCAAAGAGAACTGCACCAATATAGCAAGAACTATCACTGGATCCCGGTTGGACTACTGCAATGTTCTCTTCATAGGGACCTCCACTAAAAATCTTGAAAAACTGCAAGTAATTCAGAATAGTGCCCTGCGTGCAGCACAATGTATCTCTAAAAGAGAACATATCACTGCCACCAGAAAAACAGCCCACTGGCTCCCCATAAAGGTGAGGGTTATCTTCAAAGCCCTGACCCTCATCCACAAATGCATCCTCCTCTCCGCACCAGCCTATCTGTCACAAATAATCTACCCCGCCTCAACCACAAGGTCTACCCGAACACCCTATGCTAATATGCTTTCCGTACCCAGGGTAAAAAAGTTAGAGATGGGGGCGCCAGCTTCCCTTACCTGGCCTCCCTACACTGGAACGCCTTCCCCACTACTCTGCGGGCCGAACCATCACTCAGTGCCTTCCGCAAGGCTATGAAAACCACCCTGTTCGCTTGATCAACTCTACTAGCTGATGTGACTACTTGCCCCTCTCCTAGGGGCAATGCGAATCTTCCACTACTGCAAATAGTCTACTGTACTAATGACCCTCAATGCATATTATGTATAATACCTGTAATGTCAAATGTTTGAACTCTGACCCCACTGTAACTAAGTTTCCTACAAGTAACAGCACCACAATGCCCCTGGGCTGCCTGTGCGCTATACAAATGTAAAAAATAAATACATAAATATGTAAGGCTCGTCAAACAGCTAGATACTAGATGGCCGATTCCCGCAGAACAACAAACAGAAAGCCCGATTTTAGGCCTACTCTACGATGTCACTGAAGGGGGCCACATGGTATCTAGGATCTATCAGAGGAACTCCCCAAAGATAAAAACAAAGTGAGGCAAAGCTGGGAGCGAATACTGGGAAGAGCAATAACAGACAAAGACTGGACAAAGGCAAAGCTCTACTCAAAAAACATATCAAGGAACGCCAGACTAAAACAATTACAATTCTACATACTCCAGCAAGCATATCTCACCCCAGAGAAAATATCTTGCTTCCCAGGTGCCAACACACAAAGGTGTCCGAAATGCAGAGAAGAAAACGCTAATCTGGGGCACATGATTTGGTACTGCCCAAAGATACGACCGTACTGGAGAGGAATCGAGCAACACATGAGAACCAAAGGAATAAAAGGGAAGACATGGACAATAGAAGCCTGTCTTCTAGGCATCTACAGCTTCCCTAACAAGAACAAAGCAATGGCCTAGATGATAAATTTGGCGTGGGACTCGCCAAGCGGCGAATAGCTATGGGATGGAAGGCTGCAGAGGATCCAAGCATTGAGACACGGTGGAAAGATCTACAGAGATGGATGATCGCAGAGACTGTGATCTGGCAGGAGGCATTACGAACCGGAAGAAGGGAAAGCTCCATAGATACAACAACCGGGAATACAATACTGCAAGACCTATTCACTTCTCCAGATGATAGACCCCCTTGAAGCCAGACTCCCCTATGAAATGTTGAGCAGCACCGGATAAGTGAGGCCCAGGAATATAATAACCACCAAACTCGAGGACAGCCCAAAGCGTATAAAGACTAGATAATAGTCTCCTGTGACCTGTTTTATGTTCTAGTTTTGTTATATGTTGGGGCTAGGGGAGGGTAGAGGGACAAGATTAAGGTCATTAAGGATACTGTTGTACATCATGATATGTATTTCTCCATGTTTAAAACCTGAAAACTAATAAACATATAAAAAAATAAAAAAATAACATGTATAGTCCAACAGATTAATTACATTTGTAAATTTTCGTTCCCAATGGACAGGTTATCAGTAATTCTAATCTACTATCACACAGCTGAGAGATCATATGATCCTACTGTAGTGTACACACCGAGAAAAAATAAAACATTTAAGTCAATTAAAGGAGAAAAAACCTTGATAGGTGCTAAAAACCTACAGAGCTTCTTAGCTCTGCAAGATTACATATTTAACTAAACACAAATACACATTATACATATGGTACAGAATATGATTTCCATTCTCAATTTATGTACATGGTAGATTAAAGTATTCAAATTTTGAAATGGCCCTTAAAGTACGGTGGATATACAGTTTTTACCTGAAAATAGAAAGAACACTTCATTTTGTAGTCCAGCTCTCTGCATTTTAATATGATGACATTCAGCCTTAAGCAAGATCACTTCACAGGTTAATTCTGAAATCAACTTTTTCAGCAGCTCAAGTAACTTCTTCTCAAAAGACATATTGTAGGCACTCTGACAGGGGGCAGAATGATACCGCACCGAAAATTCATAATAAAAGTTGGGCTCAGTATAAGCTAAAGAAAAAAGAAAAAAAAAGAAGTTCAAATTCACAGGTTTTTTTTTTTTATAAATAAAGGGTTGGTTTCAGCAAAACAATTCAAGTAAAAATGCTGTGATGAACAGGTTTACATGTAAGTAACCAATGTAAATTATAATTTCGAGTCTACCAAATAACAATGAATTATAATTGTTCTTTTATAACACACTTAATACCAGAGATTGGTTTCTAAGGACGGGATTGGGATTCAAACCTGTGTTCTGCTGCGTTGTCTTGCTTCCAAGACAAACGTGCTGCTCTTGAGCTATTCCGCTCACCCTAATTAAATGATTATAATGTCAGGATTGTGGACCTGATCATGAGTTGGGTGGTATCCCGCCTGGGATACTGCCAAACAATATTAGCGTTAGCACCAAACGGTCCGGCAGTAATACTGCCGGATCACGTGTTGGGTGCTAACTGTTAATCCCCATTCCCCATTGGGTCCACTGGACTCAATGGGAATTATTGGTGCAATTACCGTGCCGTAATACAGCCAGCGGTAATTGCACCGAAAATGGGATTTTTCTTCAGTGAATTTACCACAGCTCAGAGCTGGAGGTAACTAAGCCAGACTTGTGATAGGGCCAGCCCTTAATTGCAGCAGTAATAGAGTTACCGCCACATTTAAGGGCTACCGCCCAACTCGAGTTGAGGCTGTGTCAGCAAAAGTAACATGATTCCATTTACTAGTCAACTGTTGGCATTTGGATTGGTAAGGCTATTCTATCCCTGCTGATTACAAGACCAGTGGGGCAGATAATCCACATGACAGAAATACTCCTATATGTGCCATGGATTTTACAGGGGACCACCATGTTGGAAACATCATGGCAGATTAGGAGGGTGCAAGCTATATTTGTGGACCCCATGAGATCACAGCCAGTGTAACTATTTAGCAGACATAGCTTAACACTGGGTGTGCAACACACCATTGAGGTAAGAGGGAGAAAGGGGCAGAGAGGGAAATGGAGAGAGAGAGACTCCAAAACCGCACAGATAAGATAGAGGGAGTGGCAGACACACCAGTGGACATGGAGAATCCTGGTGCATAGCCCCGCACAGGCACAGATTTCTCCTAAAGCCTACAAAACATATAATCTACGAATGGGGAGATCCTGAGATTTGACCAAACCTGTGGTAACCAAGGAAGATGGGAGAGAATACCAAGCTTTTCTGAGGCAAAAGGGGACATCACAAATGGGGCTGACGAGGGAAGCCACTGGAAGCAGAGCACCACGCCAAAACAATAAGGCAGTTCCAGATAACAGTTTAGAGGTCAAATTGAATGCATATCTCTGGTGTAATGGATATGTACATGTAACTTTTCTCTTGTATGTTTTATTCTCAAAATGATCAATAAAATGATTAAAAAAAACATGCTGATGCCAATCTCTTATTCTATATGATGTAGGCTCATTCCACAAGAACCAGACATAGAAAAAAACAACCCGCTAGGCTAGGTGCACCCTTTTTCAAGCAGAACAAGAACTTTATTTTTTATAGGAAAATGGTGACAGGGTAATAAAATTCCACTGCCAGAGAGATCTCTCTTTTCATCAAAGCGAACATCACTTTACAAACCTAGAAATCGTCATGAATGATGCATTCAGTATACAATATTCATCCCCCACCCTGGTTGGCTGCCGCCTATTTACATGCTAATGTTCACATTTGGGCCCCTCTCCGATTGGTCGTGTCATCTTCTCTTCCTTCTTCACACATGGGTAACAGCCTCTTCACCTTGAAGTGTTGTAAGGTAATTGGTTAGACTTTAAAAGGGACCACCCTGTCGTTGCTCCTAACTACGTGATGTGCACCTGGTTGTCAACTTGAACTTGGCAGATAACTTCGAGGTCAGCCTCGTCCTTGCAAACAAAGCAACTCTTTTCTCATCCCAGACATGCAGGCGCCCCCATCATGCATCCCCGCTGCAATCTTATAAGTATTGGGATCACCCTTTGCTCTCCCCGGTACAAATCACAGACCTTGTTGTTCTCTGCTCCCCCCCTGTATCAGCTACTCCTCCCAAGAGATAGGCCTACTATCCCACCAATCCATCATATTCATGAAGGATTTAGGGGTCTTATTCCTAAGCATCTGGTAGTTCAAATAGAGCGACCATTATTCTGAGGGGCTCTGGTGTCCTAAATCTCGACTCATGTTTTGGCAGCTCAAGGACCATGCCCTGGCTCCAATGAGCATGGCCTTTTCACCGGCCCAGCAGCCCTTCTCCAATTCAGATACTCGCATTGCTTCCTAATTGTTCAAAGGTTTAACTTGATACATTTGTATATGAGTGTACGTGCGTGTTCCCTAACGTGCCTGGGAATTTGAATGTGATAATGAAGCAAGAGAAGGGGTTTTCGCTGTTCTGCGTTTCCAACACAGCCTGTGAGGATTCAGACTTACTCTTAAATGCAATATTAGTTCAGGCTACAGATGTCTCACACATGCATAAATGCCAACCCTACCAATTTAGGCAGGAGACTCCCGATTTTTAGGCGAAAAATATAGCTATTTTTCACTGTCTCCCGCTTAAAATAACTGTTGCCCCAATGCATTCCTATGAGGAAATATGCATCGCCCGATTTCCCTGTGGAAATCTCCCTCCCAGGTGCATCTGAATGTTGGCATGTATGCACATGCAATGTATTCTACATAACATTATTGTAAAGCAAATGGTTAGTATCCCCTGCACAAATTTCCATAGTACATATGCCTCCTGCGTGTCATCTCCAAGCATAAAATTCCCCCTGTCCCCTACACCATCCTCTACACGTTCCCCGTGTGTTAATATATTTTCCACAATCTAAATCGTTTGGGAGGGGATGAAATTTGAACATGCATCCTAACATTGGCCATCCTGTCACTCAGGTGGAGCAAAATAGTGTTGGGACAGAGAAGAGGTCATGGTGATAGACCCCAGAGGAGATTACTGATGCCATCATGTCACTTCCATCCGGTAAGGCCCCTGGCCCTGACGGCTTAGGTATTGAACTCTACAAGGAATGTCAAGTCACCCTTGTCCCCAGTGTGCTGCAATTATGGGATTAATCGCTCCGACTCGGTCGGCTGCCCCCCCCACTTTCTGAAGCAGCAATTACGGTGCTGCTGAAACCTACCAGACCTGCCTCGGAAATGGGCTCCTTCAGGCTACTATCCCTAATCAATTCGGATACAAAAATGTTTGCTAAATTACTGTCCACTCGTCTCCTTCCATACATGTTGCAGTTGGTCCATCCGGACCAATCTGGGTTCAGCCCTGGACGCTCAACAGCGTTCAATCTGCAAATACTATTCGGCATCATCTCCCAGGTCAACCCACGAGCACAGGCATTTGTTGCCTCACTGGATGCCGATGTTTCCTGGCAGTTTCTATTTGCGGTGTTGCAGCGGATGGGATTATGGGATTTCTTTATTCAATGTGTCCGATTGCTATATGCTTCTCCGGCCACCAGGGTTCGCACTGGGCTCACACTTTCACCTGTATTCTTACTGGGGCACGAGGCAGGGCTGTCTGCTTTCCCCTTTACTATTTGCGCTCACAATTGAGCCCCTTGCATGCATAATGCATCTCAAACACATACAACATGGCTTAGATATAGCTGGCCCGCCACAAATAATTTCTCGTTATGCCGATGACACATTGCTGAGCATATGAAATCCAGCTTTAAACTTGGCCCCCCTACTGGAGGAGATACGTATGTTCTCTACCCACTCAAATCTAAATCGGAGCTATTTCCGTTGACCGATGTCACTAATGCTCCGGCAGACCTGGCTGGGTTCAGATGGATCCTGGACAAATTTAAATATCTAGGCATAGTGGTTTCTTGCACACATCGCTCCCTACTGGCCGAAAATAATGAGAGATATTTACTGACGCTAGCAGACAAATTGGGTCTCTGGGCCAGACTCCCTATCTCCTTATATGGCAGGCTCTCTATACAAAAAATGATCGTGGTCCCTACATTACTGTACTACTTCCCAAACATTCTGGTTTGGCCTTGTTGCGCATTTTCTTGGATAGGTTACCATCCTTGGCAATTTCTTTGTTTGGGGGGCCGAAACCACGCAGATATGATGGAAGGGAATGACCAGGCTGTTTGAACAGGGCGGCCTGCAAGCCCCCATCTTTGAACTATACTACGAGGTGTTGCCGGCACAATTTGCCGGCTACTGGTACTCCCCACAAGAGCAGCTGATACACACGGCCCTTGAGAGATACAGCGCCTCTCCTTCGAGCTTGAGTACTATCGTTCTCGCTAACCAACATGCGGACACATGCACATTTGACCCAGTCCGCAAAATTATGAATGCATGGGCTAGAATATTCAAGAGACTCAGTACCTCTACCCCCTATTGCGGAGCGCTTTCACTCTGGAACTGCCGGGCCTGTCCCCGATAAGTGCCTGCCCCGACGTATCTGCCCCGACGTACGACAGGGACATTCAGAAAGTGTGGGACCCGGAGGGTACATTGACGTAGCTACTTTGTCACTCCCGCAGACCTTTCTGAAAAACTGGGTAGCAATCTAAGTCATTACAATACTACAGGATGAGAGCAGCGGCCAGCCAGAAGACAGCGGCCACTGTTCCCCGCTGAGCCCAGCAAATGTGAAATCTTGGGGACTGTGATAACCTGTGGGGACCCCAGAGGGCTGGTGCCTAGGCTATATAGGGCTTGTCAGGGTGCTCAAAAAGAACTTGTCAATTTTACAGGATTTCTTGAAACTATACGAAGACGGAAGCAAGGTTTAATTATGGCACCTTTTCTATTCAATGTGCATATGGCTGACTTCAATCAGTATATATTAAAAGTAAAATTGGTTTCACCAAAGCTAGAGTAATCTCACGTAGCATGAATCTCAATTATGCAGATGGCATAGTCCTGGTATACCACAAAGGGAGAGGGCTTCAAGCTTCATTAGATGCACATTCAACCTTTGACATGGCTAATCACTTTATAGTTAATTTGGCAAAATGTAAAGTAATTAAGTATCAAAACATAATGGCTCATTACCATTTTAAATGGAAAATTGGAAATCAAAACCTCTAGAGTCAGTCTATTACTGAATGTAAATATTCAAGGCAATAATTAAATCCTATAGCGTTAAGCACCCGCTAAGTACTGGAACGGGTATTAACAGACCTTTTCCTCTATAGTGTAACGAATGGTAGTAGGTTGAAAACTGGGCTTTTAGATACTAACCCAAGGTGTCAAGGGAAAGTGGGAAACAGATTTAAACAGGCCGATAGACAATGTGCTGTGGCTCCGCTGGTGCCGACTAGCCAAGGAGGTATTCCTAAATGCTGGAAATAGGTTGATACAATTCAAGATACTAAACCGGCTACATTACACCCCCGCACGAATCGCTGTGTTCTGACATGCTGCTACTGGCAGTTGTGGCAAGTGCGGCACCAACGTGGCTGACTGTTTTCACATTTACTGGAGCTGCCCACGGATAGCTCAGTCCTGCCAATCAGTTGCTAATAATCTGCCAGCACGTGAGGATCTTACTATTCTGGTTTACCATGAAGAGCGGCCTGTAAGAAGTGCATTCCAACAGTGACTTGTGTGTCTTTAGTATCAGGACTATGATTGATTCCCTCAAGCTATGTGGTAAAGTTCCTATCTCATACGCTTATTCAAGCACCTCAAGGTGGTCTGGCAATGATTGGGGTGATTTATGCTATATAAAGAGGTGTGACAGGCATTTGTTACTCTCTTACGAGTAGTGCTAAAGTGTTATTTCACAAGTGGCTGTGTGAATGAGTCATCCTTGCTGCTAACAATTATTTTGTCAATGAAATAAAAATCAGATTCAGGATATGATTCCAGCCACCAGTTACTGAGTACAACTCAATCGATAAAGTGGTGGATGCCGACGAAGCCGTGAACTATCCAACGCAATTCCTCAACTCACTCGACCCCCTGGGAATGGCACCAAATCACCTTTGACTGAAAGTTGGATCAACCATCATGCTGCTTCGCAATCTCAAACCACCTAGGCTGTGTAATGGCAGAAGGATGTGTGTTAAAAAATTGCTGCCTAAGGTAATTGAAGCGGCAGTGTTGACCGTGAAGGGAAAAGGAGAAGATGTATTCATCCCCCACATTCCACTCATTCAGAAAGACATGCCGTTCATTTTCAAGCACCTAAAGTTCCTGGTCAGACTAGCATTCGGTATCACGATCAACAAGGCATTGGGCCAGTCAATCAAGTGCACTGGTATCAACTTGGAATCTACATGTTTCTCCCACAGAGAGTTGCATGTCGCTTGTTTTAGAGAGGGTTCTCCAAATCAGTTGTATATCTTTCCTGCAACTGGAAAAACAATTTTTCTTTGTTTATAAACAAGTCTTACAATGAACATGTACTTTGGTAATATTACACTTTAGGTCCATAGTTGTTGGCACCATCGGCATCATGTCACCCATCATGCTGCTCCAGAAACACCATGTTGCTCTCAATTACAGGTATAAGTTTCGGAATTAATTTTTAAGAAGAACAAAAAAATGGTGCTGTGTAGTTCTTATAAGAAAATATTTTTAAGATATTAAGTAACCGAAAAATGTAAGGACTTTTTCTTTTCACCTTTCTTATGGAGCCTTTCCGAAAAGAGTAAAGCTACCTTTAGGCATTTCTAAGTACCTATGAGAAAATGAAATCCCAGGCAATGTTGGGTATATAAACTAGTATAAATAAAAAAATATAATGTTGCAATGTTTGAAAACATTTTTTTTTTTTAATGCCATTTTGATGTTTGCGGACTATAATAAGGGCCGTGTCTGCATATTTACATACCAGTGACGCAATACAGATGGTTTGGTGTCCGCAAATGTATTGCCTAGTTCGCGGAGCAAGCTATGCACTTTTAATTTGCTCGCAAACATCATTGGCTGGGTGCGGACGCCACACCGTGCACACACTTCATCATAGGTCTTGTGGTAGTTCACAGAAGTCATGACGTGCCCATGGATGGCCCGGGACATCATCATGTGATTGCAACTGTGCGGTGGAATGACGTGTCCGCGATCGATGTTCGTGCTTCGCAGACATCTTTAAATTCAATTTACGGCCACAATAGAGACTTTAGAGTTCACACTGCCTTGCCACACATCCTAGCACCATTGCCAGTGCTTCAATAAAACTTTTTACGCACTTTTTCATCTACCAGAAATCTGCAGCCTCGTAACATCATTGTGGAGGTCCCCAGACATCGCCATGTGACGGCATATGTGTGCGTGATGACATGTCCATGGGCGGTGTTCATGCTTTGCGGACATCTTTATATTCAATTTTCAGCCACTGTAGGGACTTTTAAGTAAACATTCTGCCCATCTACAGTTCCCAGTACCATTCTTACTTCATTCCTAAACTTTTTCACAACTTTTCAATGCCATATTTGGGTGCCAAAGACTGTGGACAGGACGCTAGACCAAGGTAATTTCCTCAAAGGGGACGCCCATTTCTGTTAGTCAGTTCAGTTCATAGGCTTTATTTCGACAGAAAGTCATCATCAGGAATACGGGCAAGTACAAAAGAGCAGATACATTACGCAACCTCACCTACACAAAAGCTTAAGCAGTCACCTCTAAAGGGGCTGTGCAAGCTCCCTCAGCTTTATTCAACAAGCTCTCCATGCCCATTTTAGGTAAATACAGCAAGAATGTCCGCAGAATACAAACACATAACCATGGCTTCAGCAGTTGACCTACAGCCACAGTTTACAAAAAGCGGTTTCAAAAAACATTTCCTCAGGGGATTAGTCCCGGGGCAAAGCAAGACATAATGTTGCAGATCTTCGATGGATTTGTTACATAAAAGACATTTTGGGGAGACTTCCCTATTCCACTTATGTAAGAGTGCAGCAGTGGGTAAGATCCCAAGACGAAACTTCAGATATAAGGTTTTTTCCTGCCTGGTAATAACGTAATCCAAATAGTCTTTACAGCCTGGCTGTTTTTTTTTAATGGCAAGATAACAGGCCAATGGTACTGAGCCCCGAGATTTCCACAGGTTGTCGTTCTCCGCCTTGGCCCACTCAACACTCTTTACAACAAATTTCTAGGCAGGTAACACAATAGATGGGTTAAGCCAATAATCCCCAAGAACCAATCTGCCCAGCATACTTCAGGGAGGTACTCCATTGCTGGGACAGTACATCCAGAAATGCTTCTTTGTATTTGGAGAGATTTTTGTTTGTCCATAGGCGTACCCAATAGAGCACTGGTCGCAACTGATAAGTCGACCCGATCCCCTGCATACCAGTCTCAAGCAGCACTGGTATATTTGGCGTACTAGTAGGCAACCCAAGTATATTTTCAAGTATTTATTCTCCATAGTCACCAAGTGGTGGCCATTCAACTGTCCCCAAAGTTCTGCCCCGTACAGTGAAGACTGGCGTGTCTGCCTTTTGAATGCCTCCAAAGATACACGCGCCGCCCCATTACCATGTTCATTCTTGAACCTGGCAAGGGCGCCACAGTACCTGGTATGAGAAACCTGAAGGTGTTTCACCCGGTAGTCACTGGGGATCTGTCATTCAGGTGCCAGGACACAGCCATCGCTTTTGGATTCAGTTCCTGGGGGTGGACCAGTGCAGGAAGATCACCTTGATGAGGGGTCTTCGGGGAGCGGAAGTGGGACACCGGATGGCGAGACGCTGTATCCCCTTCCCTGTAACACCTTTACTGCATCTTACCAGGTACAATACTTAGGGATTCAACCCCCCCCCCCGCCCTCCTTTTCCAACACAGTTTTGCACAGACAACTCACTGTGAGGGAAAATGGACTAACACCCTAGCCACATACCTGACATGTCCCAATAAAATGGTCAGGCAGGGTCAGGCAATTAATGATCATTACACACACACACCTGACTTCCATCACACTTCCCCACACAGATAAAAGGCAGAGCAAGAAAGCACACTCTGAGCAAGGCAAAGCACACGAGGAAGCAGCAGTTCCAAGATGGTAGTTTAATACAAGGCGGAAGATGGCAAGACCAAAGAGGATTGCAAGGAGGGAAGTGCCCTTGACCTTTTCACCGAAAGACTATCACGTGAATATACCTCTTGTTTACAACACCACCCAATTTCAAAGACATATTTACCCAAACTCACCACACCTATACAACCGGTTACTCTTACAACCTTCCCAACCACACGACGACACCAAACATCTGACTACACAATCGCACAGCACTCGTTTTCATCCCTCTACAATCACACCCACACACCAATCTTTTCTAAACAGTAACACATGCATAAGCATTCCACAACTTTCAAAAAGGAACAAGTTACTTACCTGTAACTTTTGTTCTCCAGCATGGGTCTGGCATGAATTCACATGCTCATGAATATTCCCCGTCGTCAGGCTGGGAATCCTCGGTAAAGAAAAAAACAGTTTCAGTTTCGTTTCTGAACTGTCTTTGTACTAATAACCAATCACTGGTATCTGGGTCATACTGCCCCCAGCCAATGACTTCCCTCTACCTAAGCCCCTCCTCTGGCAGCCATCTTCAGATTTGGTAGCACGTAAAGTGGCAGTATGACCAAGTGAAGATCCACAGAGGAGAAGGAGGAAGGGTTCGCATTTGAATCCATGCCAGACCCATGCTGGAGAACAACAGTTACAGGTAAGTAACTTGTTCCTTCTCCAGAATGGGATCTGGCATGGATTAACACGCTCATGAATATAAGAATACATAGCAGTACACACATGCACAACCACGGTAGGTGGCAAAAGGCTCAACATTAAGCATTACATAAACTCAACATTAAGCAACTCTTACCTCCTCACCAGGCCCACCTTCAGGTGAACAGGTTGCGCAGCACTGCTTGGCTGACTCTGGACTCCTCCCTGGAATCCCAGTCGACGCAGTAGAATCTCGTGAAGGTGTGCTTCGACCTCCACGTAGCAGCCCTGCAGATGTCCAGCAGGGTCACACCAGACAAGAACGACGTAGTAGCAGCAATCGCTCTGGTCGAATGGGCTCTCGGACGGCCGGGCAACGGTCGGTTGGCCAACCGATGACAGTGCATGATGCAGCCGGAGAGCCATCTGGAAATGGAAGCCTTCGAGAGAGCCTTCCCTGGGTTCACAGGTCCAAAGTTCACAAACAGCTGTGATGTCTTCCAAAAACTCTTTGTTCGCTCCACGTAGAACTTAAGCGCTCTAGCTACATCCAGCGAGTGCAAAGTCCTCTCGGCCGGCGACGAAACCGACGGAAAGAAAACTGGCAACACCAAGGGCTCCTTAAGATGGAAGTCCGACGGCACCTTGGGCATGAAAGAGGGGTGCGTCCTCAGCACCACCCTCGTATCGTGAAAAGTCAAGTATGGAGGCTTGCAGGATAGGGCCTGAATCTCTCCCACACGTCGTGCGGAGGTGATGGCCACAAGTAACGCTGTCTTCCACGACAGGAACTTCAACAGAGCCGAATGCAAAGGCTCGAATGGCGGCCCCATGAGCCTGGTGAGCACCACGTTGAGCTCCCACGCCGGGGCTGGAGCCTTCACCGGCGGGAACGATCATAACAGTCCCTTCATAAATTCCTTCACCAGTCGATGAGACCACAAGGACGGCCATCCTGTAGTTCTGGTGTATCGGGAGATCGCTGCCAGATGAATCTTGATGGAAGCGTGAGCTAGTCCAGCTTTGGCCAGCGACAGTAGGTATGGTAGCACTTGAGGTGCCGTAATCCGTAGAGGGTTGATCGTCTGTGCACAGCACCAGACAGCGAACCTCTTGCACTTATGTCCGTAGCACTTGGGAGTTGAGGACGCCCTGGCCTTTGCAAGAACCTCTCTGCAGTCAGCAGGATATCGTACCCTCCAAACTCTAGTGCTGCAGGAGCCAGGCCTGCAAGTTCAGCGACTCCAGGTCGTGATGAAGAATGGCGCCTCCCTCTCTGGAGAGAAGATATGTGTCCGTCGACAGCTTGACTGGTGGGGACGCTGAGATGTCCAGGAGGTCTGGGAACCAGATCTGTCTCGGCCACGCCGGTGCGATGAGGATCATCCTGCACTGGGACCTCTTGAGCTGGCTGATGAGTCGAAGCAGCAGCGGCAATGGAGGAAACGCATACAGGAACAGGCCGTCCCAGGGGAACGAGAAAGCGTCGCCCATGCTCCTCGGCTGGGGAAACCTGCTGGCGAACCTCTGGCACTTGGAGTTTGTCACCGTGGCGAACAGGTCGATCTTGGGTTTGCCCCATCGTTGGAAGAGCCGATCCTCTTGATCCTGGCGTAGTTCCCACTCGTGGCACGAGCGCAGCTCCCTGCTGAGTGAGTCGGCGATAGTGTTTTTTATTCCCGCCAGATGGAAGGGAACCAGAAACATCCCCTGGGCGACGGCCCAGTGCCACAGATCCTGGGCCTCCTTGGATAGGGCTGGGGATCTGGTGCCACCCTGCTTCCGGATGTAGAACATCGTGGTGGTGTTGTCAGTGAAGATCCTCACAACCTTGCCCTTGAGGGACGGGAGGAACGACTTGAGCGCCCAGAAAACGGCGCAGAGCTCCAAGATGTTGATGTGGAGAGACCTCTCTTCCGGGAGCCAAAAGCCTCTTGCTTGGAGATCTCCGGTGTGCGCACCCCATCCCTCCAGGGATGCGTCCGTCATCACCGTCTCCTGATGTGCCATGGTCTAGAAGTCCGTGCCCGCCGTGAGGTGTACACGGATGCCCCACCACTGAATCGCCCGACGGAAAACCTCGTTGAGCGGGATCTTGTCTTCGAAGCTGCCCGCTGCTCGCATCCAGCGGGCATCGAGTAACTCCTGTAGAGGATGCATCTGTAGCCTGCACAGGTGCACTAGGTAGATGCATGAGGACATCATTCCAAGGAGGGACTTGATGGATCTCACCCTGGCCACGTCCGTGGCTAGCAGACACTGCACTTTGCCTAAGATGGCATTCGTCCTTTCTTCCAACGGAGACGCCAATCGTTCCACTGTATCGAGGTTCGCTCCCAGAAACAGTGCCGCCTGCTACGGGACCAGATGGGATTTCGGGTAGTTGATGGAGAAACCTAGCTCCGTGAGTAAGCGGACGGTCTTCGCCGTGTGCTCGACGGCGAGTTCTCTTGTCCTTGCACGGATGAGCCAGTCGTCCAGTTGGGGTAGACGTGGATCCCCTGCAGGCGCAGCCGTGCCGCCACTGGTGCTAGGCACTTGGTGAACACCCTGGGTGCCGACTTCAATCCGAATGGCAGAGCTCTGAATTAGTAGTGGCATCCTTGAACTACGAATCTGAGGAACTTTCGGTGCCCTTTTAGGATGGGGATGTGTGTTAGGGAGAATTCTCTGTTTAGGCTGAATTTCCTAACCCAGTGAGTCCCCCAGCAGCTTTGTTGGATTTCTGGAGTTTGTTTTTTTTCTCCTGCCAAGAGTGAGACTCTTTTTCTCCCACTCTTGGACATGATTTATGGTGTTCCTTTGACTGTCAATGTGTTTTATAGGTTATGGGGTCCTTTACTCCATAGGGACTCAGGCGTTTTTACTATGTGTGTTACACAGCACCCTCCGTGCAGTAAAACCGGGGTGTCATAGTGACACCCCACCAAAGACTCCATACCCTGGGACTGACTACTGTCTCCCAGGGCATGTAAAGTCACCAAATTATTAACAGAAACCGGTACAAACCATCATATTGTGGACGTACTGGTCGGGGCAATTTGATTGCCCCGGGGTCTGTTAGTCGAGGGGGCACGTCTCCGTCCCCCCTGATCGAGTTTTGGCTGGTGGCAGTGGAAACTACTTTTTATATTCGACCGCGAATATTTCCCTATGGGATTTTCCCATTGTTCGAGGCTACCAACTTTAATTATTTAATTCTCATAGCCTCGAACATACCGTCGGTTTATTTAATTCATATTAATTGGCCGGTTGGTATTTTTTGCCAGGACTCGATTCTAAAATGGCGTTTGTGTTCTCTTCTGTGACTCCAACCCAAGTCGAGCCGTTTGTTCCACTTTTTGGCAGGCTTCTCCACAGAAGCCTCCAAAAGTGGTGCCACTCTGTCTGGGTACCACAGGGGGTGAGGGAGGGGGTTTAGGCACCCTGGACTGAGTTACCTTGGTAACTCAAGTCGCACTCTTGTGTGATTGGCCCAAGTGGTGAGCCGGCCGGCTCACCACTTAGCATGTTTGATTGACAGCTAGGCTGAGTGAATGGGGGTATGCTGCATAAAAGCAGGGCTTTGGGGACTGGAACTTCAGAAGTCGCCACAGGACCTGAGAATCCGACGAGGGAGAAGCTGAGCCAACCTACCACGACGACACCACCGGTGGAGCCCTGCGGAACCGACTCACCACTTCGCGACGACAGAGAAGATCTCCCGGCTGGAGAGGCTTCTTCTCCTGACTGGTGGGCACAAGCAGTTTACCTTCTTCTCTTCGCACCCCAGATCGGTTTGTGGTCGAATTGCCCGTGCCAAGCACCCGGCAGCCGGATAGCCACTTACCACTGGACCGCGAATCAACGGACCGCTCCTTGTACCTGAGAAACTCTGCGGCTGGTTTCTTCCCTGGCAGTGCAACAGACTCCTGTCTTCCTCCCTGACGAGATCCTCTCTTCCCCCAGACGAAGCACCGACTTGCATCCGCTGCCAGGAACAACTGCCCCTGCTGGAGTATTCTCACCACTTTAAGGTACCGTGACCGCTAGGCCTCCCTTTCTAAAGATTGCTACAAGGTAATAATAACCCCTTAACCTTCTGGACTGGGCTGGCCGCCTTGACCCTCTAACTGGTCCCTTTCTTTGGTCCAACTCCTTTTTGAACCGTTACAAGACTTTTGTGCACTGCAACCATGTGACCTTGGACACATTTCGTTTTGATCCTCTTAAAGCGGATCCGGCCTACTGACTCTGAATTCACGGTGTTACTTTGCCTTCCTCTCTTGTTGTGTTCGTGAAAAAGTGTTGGGATCTGTTTCAATTTATTCTCTGCTTTTCTCTCCCTTTTTAAAACAAATTATTAGAGTGCCATCTATGTTAAGAGCTCACCGCTGTCTGAAAATAAGTGGGGCTTTACTTAAGACTTGTCTAATATTCTTTTAAGGGAGTGTATATCTTTTAGTGACCGTGTTTTTGAATAGCTTACTATTAGTACCTGTGTGTTTTTCTAGATGTGGTTTTAAATAAATAATTATATCTCTTTTACACCAAGCCCTGGTCAGTGTTTACTTGTTCTATTGTGTTCTCTTGACCTATTGTGAATACTCTGTATACTGCCTAACTCTTCTTGAGGGAAGTCTGACTGCTCAGCCACAGCTACCAAGTGAATCTGTGTGGTACAGACTGCTACCAAGTGGGTTTACTGCCAAACACCTGTAGTCCTAAATCTTTTGCAGTGGTCCCAGAGGGAACTGCACAGGTTTCTGCCTAACAATGTGGAAGTAAGCATCCTCCAAGTCCAACGACGATAGGAAGTCACCCTCCTCCAGCTGTCCCAGCACGTGCTGGAGAGTGACCATCCTGAACTTCTGTGCCTTGATGTATTTGTTCAACCGACGTAGGTCCAGGATGGGGCGCCAACCGCCTGTCTTCTTTCTGACGAGGAAGTATCTTGAGTATACTCCAGAGCCCTGGAGCCTCTTTGGGACGAGCTCGATGGCACCTTTCTTGAGCATCGCCTTTATCTCCAACAGCAGTTGAGGGACGTGATTTTCCTTCCTGGCCACAGGAGGAATGCGGGGCACTTCTTTTGGAATTCGAGAGTGTGCCCGTGGGCCAGGGCATCCAGCGCCAACGGTCAGTGGAGATGGACTCCCACACGCTGACGAACTTCGCCAGCCGGCCTCCCACCAGGGTGCTTCGGTGGGGGCCCGACGCTACGGCCAGTTCAATCTTGCTTGGAGGCGGCCTTGGCGCCTTGGCCTCCTTGGCGACGACGACAAGATCCTTCTTGTTTGCCGCGACCTCTGTAGGCCTCCTGGGACGAGGAGCGGGCCGCCTTGCGGTACGTAGAGGAACCACCGCCTGATCTCTTGGAGGCCCCCAGTCTGCCTCCGGCGCTCCGAAAGGGCCGTCGTTGCTGAAGGGCTCCCAGGGCTCGGGCCGTCTCTGTGTCGGCCTTGATGGTCTGCAGCGACTCATCCACCATTTTCCCAAACAGTTTGTTGCCGTCGAACGGCATGTCCAACACCATGGTCTGCATGTCCTGACGGAAGTCTGTCGCCATGAGCCAGCCTCGTCGTAGAAGGCCAACACTGTTGCTTAACTGGCGAAACCCGGTGTCGGCAATGTCCGTTGCCACCGTTATGCGTGGTCCGACGCCACCTCACCTTCCTGCAGAATCTCTAGGGCCTCCGCCCTCTTGTCGTCTGGTAGGAAGTCCAGTAGGGGAGCTATCTTGTACCATAGCTCCCTGTCGTAACGGGCCACAATCACTAAGGCGTTGGCTGCTTTAATTGTCGTTGCCGCCAACGAGATGACCCGTTGCCCCATGGCGTCCAATTTCTTTCCCTCGCCGTCAGGTGGGGAAGTGGAGGTTGAAGCAGTCGCACCTGCTGCCTTCTTCTTGGCCGCCGCTGAGACGACCGAATCCGGCGTCGGCTGAGCCCTGAGGCCCAAGGGGGCGGCGACGGAGGCCGGGTACTTCTTCTCGTACCGGTCCCTCTTGGCAGGCGTCGTGGGCGGGTTCTTCAGGACCGCAAGTCCCTCGTCCCAGATATCGTCGAGTAACGGTACCGCGAGGACCGTCTTTCTCTTGGCCTCTCGCCGTTGATAGAGGAAACCTTCCTTCTTCTGTTCCTCGGGGCAGAGCTGGAAGAGCTTGGATGCCCTGGCGATCATGGCGTGAAAGGAGCCAATTTCATCAGGCGGGGAAGGCCGAGGGGGTGGTGATGGAAGGTCCATCCCGTCGTCACCACCGTCATCATCCGTCTCCGTCGTCGTGTCCGTTGCTGTGTCATCCCTGGGATCCGGGATCCGGAGAGGGGGATGAAGGCTCCACGGGCCGCGAGGGCATGAAGGGCGGGGGGGGAAGAACTCTCCTCCGCTTGTTCGGAGGGCTTCCCGACGGGCCTGGTTCTGGATCGTCTGCCGGGGTTCGTGGTAATCTCGTCCTTATCTCCGTGCATAAGGTTTGGATTGCCATCAAAATGGCCGCCATGTTATCCTAAGGCTCGTCGGCGCCACCGTCGCTATCTTCGACCACCTCTTCGGGATCTCTCCCGTGTGATCGTACCTTCTCGAACCTCTCATTGAGGCTCTTCACGGCCTCCACCAGCTCCTCCTCAGAGGCTGAATCCGTGTCCGTAATGGCCACCGTCCCCCCCTCTTTTTCCACCGGCGTCTTCATGGGGGTCTTGTCGATGGGCTGAAAGAGGATTCCCTCCGTGGTGGCAGGGAAACTCTGGGCCCGAGGTCACCTTCACTGGTGTAGCCTCCACAGGCTTCGCCAGGGTCGCCGCGACTCCCTCGATAGAGGCCTTAGCCAGATGAATCAAGGCCTTCACCACCTTGGGCATGCTTGAAGCCTTCACCTTGGGGGAGGGTCACCGCCTCGCTCCCTCTCGGCTGAATCCTTCGAGATCGACCGGGGCCTCTCCAGAAGCTTACCGTGTTCTCGAATTTCCTCTTCCCCGAACCAGAGCGTTGGCTCGTGGTTGATGGTGCCAGCGAAGGTGCGCCCTGCCTGGCAACCGAAGAGCCCGACTGTTCGGCGCTCCCGGTGCCCACGGACTTGTGGTGCTTAGCCTTCTGTTGGGCCCCCGTCGCCAGGGCGCCCTCACAGGATTTAGAAGATCGCTCGGACCTTTTCTTCTTCTCACCTGCTGGGCCCTTCTCCAGCCAGCTGGCGAGGTGGGAACGACGATCCCTCATGGTCCGTTCCGATAGGTTCTTGCAGAATGCACAGTCCTTCTCCACGTGCGTCTTGTCCTTATGAAGGCATTAGGGACATCTCAAATGCTCGTCCTCCTTGAAAACATTCTGTAAACCGCATCCAGGGCAGTTCCTGAACAGCTTGGATCCGGGCGTCGAGCTACCCTTGTCCTGGGCCGCGTCCATGGTAGACCTCACATCTTCTGGAATCCTCCAAGAAGCGTCACTCGACAAAAACGTCACCCTTGAGGGGCGTTGGAAATTCAGAAACGGGTCCCCGTTGATCGGAAGAAGAAACGGTGGAGCTTGAGGCTCGATTTAAACGAAAAATGAGAAAATCTCCTTGAAAAAGCGCGAAAATGCAGCAAAAGCTCGAGAGCTATAGCACGAGGACTCCCAACACTTGAACGTGTGGTAAAAATCTGAAGATGGCTGCCAGAGGAGGGGCTTAGGTAGAGGGCAGTCATTGGCTGGGGGCAGTATGACCCTGAGACCAGTGATTGGTTATTAGTAGAAAGACAGTTCAGAAACGAAAATGAAACTGATTTTTTCGTTACCGAGGATTCCCAGCCTGATGACGGGGAATATTCATGAGCATGTGAATCCATGCCAGACCCCATGCTGGAGAACACACTTTCATTTTTTCCAACAGACACACCAAAATCCCTACTAAAATCCAACTCCGTAGAAAACAAAGAAAATATAGAGCAGGTAAAAATAAGAACAAGCCATATAGTCATCCTCCACTAAAACATTTTTTTAATAGAAAACAGAACAGCTAGTTACCTCACTCAACGAAACTAAACCAGTCACGCAGTCCAATAAGTAAGCACCCTTTCAAAAAATTGAAGTATAAAAAGATGTTCAAATCAAATTGGACCTAAAGATGAATCCAGCACTTTATCTACCAATATTAATAGTCACAGTAAAACATGTTCCAAGGTGGTGTTCTTAGTGATCTCATAGTTGGACGCTTAAAAACTACAGCAGAAAAGTAATCCTCAAACCTCGGATTGACAGCACATTTTAAGTTTTAACTAATGAAAAAGTTATTTATATTGATTTTAAACAGAATGAAACCACTAACTAAATTAATCAAAAATTACAAAAAAGTACTTGTAGACATGCGCAATGTCACTATAGATATCTTTTCCAAATTCTGTGAATGTGAATGGTGTCACACAAGACGCACAGAACCATATTCCAATGAAGAGGCTTATAAACAAGAACAAATAAACCCAATTGCCATGTACAATAATGGGAAATGCTATGAAGTGGTAGGAAACACTATTATGGCAAAAGAAACCCTTATAGAAAAATCTTCCCCAACAAACTTTCAGCCGAAGGTTCCCTTTGTCTAAATAAACCATCCAATGTACAAATGGACCTACAGCTCAATATATAGCATACGCCAACAATCATTCAAATGTTAACGACAATTCCTCAATCACTATGCGAAACAAAAATTCAAAAGTAGACAGAAAACTTTACAATCTATGGACTCCTGCCCAGTACACATCCACACTACAACAAGGACATTCATCAGCCTACATTTTCTGGAAGTGCTAGCAAAATCACCTTCTATCACATCAAAATGTTAGCAACACACTATTCCGCTATGCAAAACCTTGTCCTTGTACTATGCAAAAAGTCCTGCTATAGAATTTCAAAAATTAAACAACATTGTCCTACATGGAATAGCCAAAGAACTCCTTCGAGAAATAGAACACATCCAAAGTAAATATTTATGGAACTGAAGTTGACTTAGGAAATTCAGTTACTTTAGAAAACATAAGAGAACACCTCACAAACACCAACTGCCTTACAAACACATACAAAAAAGAAATAGCAAAGTTTCAAAACACATCTGCTGAAATACCAGAAATAGTATGTGTCTGTTGTCACAGAACCTTTTTATAAGAAGAGTACAAAAATAGTAGAAATGGCCTACAAAATACAGAACAATGAGGAATCCCAATGGTTCAAATTAGCTCTATATCTAACAGCAGAAAATAAATAGAAAATAACTGAATGCTCAATAGTTGCACATACTGCAATACAAAGCTTGACAATAACCAAATGCCATCCTGGGCTATCAGTAATAACTTTTAAAATCATCCTACTTCCAAAAGCTCTCCAACAATTTAACTTGTATGAAAGCATTATAATTCAAACAGTATACCCATTTCAAGTTATAATACACCTTCAACCTAAAACTGCCAAATTGCCTCCATTCAAGTTAGTTAAAGGCATTTGTAGAAAAGTAGTATATTTGCCATTAGATCTTAAAGAAAATGTATACACTCTGGGAGGATCTTCTGTACTTATGGTTATCGCCCATATTACCCTACTCTGGTTCCTCCGGCAACTCGGTTTCCTGATATTGACATGCTAATGGATAACATCTAACAAGGCCATAAAACAGCCTGTATCATCCTGCAAAAGGCGCAAGAGAGACTTAAACATTTCTCTGAGCGACACCGGATGACTGCACCAAAAATAAGGGTAGGGGGCCATGTGTGGTTGGCCTCTCGATTCCTACCGCGGCACTTGGTCCCATCCAAATTGTCACCCAGATACTTCGGATCCTTCTGGGTTCTGCGCCAGATCTGTTCTTCAGCCTTCCGACTCCGTCTCCCGGATTCTTGTTCCCGCATGCATCCTGTGTTCCATGTCTCCCAATTGAAACCGGTTGTGCGTAACCAATTCCATTCCTAGGTTACAACAGAACTCCCTCCTGTTCTCACCTCAACGGGACCAGAATATGATGTTGAGGAGATATGTGATTCACGTTACTGCAGAGGGATACTTCAATACCTCGTCGACAGGAAAGGCTATTCGCCTGTGGAGTGTACCTGGGAGCCCACTACAGCAGTTCACGCGCCGCGTCTGGTGCGGGCCTTCCACCGCTGTCACCCGGGTAAGTCAGGGGTGTGTCACCCTGGAAGGGGACATACTGTGACGGTCCATCATCTTCACTACAGTGACAAAGTCTCGCACTGCCTGCACCATTGGCAGTGTACGGTCCTGAGTGGGATTCCCTCCAAGATGGCGTCAGGTTCTTCTGTTAACATCCTAGTTGTGCAGCAACTGCCCGTTCATCCCGTTCAGCAGGTCACGCCCCTGGCTTCGGAGAAAGCTTTTCCAGCCTGGAATCCAATGCAGCTTTACGTTGCTACTCTTTGAGTTTCTCCACGCTTAGTAAGATTCTTCACGAGTCTCTTGTTCTTAGAGATCCTACACCTCCTTCCACGCCTGACATTTTCATTTCCAATCCTCTTACCTGTCCTTCTGCAGCTTCAGTCTTCTCATCCACCCGCATCCAGGACTGATCGTTCTTACACAGAGAATCCACTTTCACCAGTAGGCGGCTTGCCCACGTCCAACGGGTAGGTCTAGGTCCTGTTGGGGTATCTGCACAAGGGAACAAGGGTTTGTTGCATTCCGTAATAGTTACTTTCTCTTTAGACTTGGTTCACACTGGTCATCCCCATTTCTTGGAACTGCATTTCCCAGACAGCACCGGCAGCAATCTGCATTTCTGCTCTTCAAAGCTTACGTGCCGCTGAAACAGTAGGTAAACATGCAACACACAGGGAAGGGTTGGGGGAAGTCTTTCTGTTTCATTACTGTTTCTGTTTTCCGTTCTTTGCGCTAAAGGGCACGATTGGTCCGAGCACTACTAAATGAAGCAGCAATCTCTGCTCCTACTCCTGAGAAGTCAACATGAGCGCCATAATCGGGAAAAGCTCCACTCTATGAATCTTAAGTAGGATTTGGGGTAGGATTCACTTAAAGTTCTGTTTTACCTTGCAGCTGGGTATCATCTTGCAGCAGGGAATCGTCCAATACTGCCAGAAGACACTGCTCCAAAGCCAACAATCTGCTCCAGAGACCCAGATACGTCACTCTCTAGCAGCCCAGTCAAGGGTTTTCTTCCCCACAAGGGTTTCCCTGGAAACCTCTCTCTGTTTGGATCACTCACAGGAGCGCAGAGAGGCTACCAGGTGAATTCTAATAACGTCTGTCACTTCTGGATCAGGTTAGCAGGTTAGTGACTCATCATTCCGATTGCTGGTAATTTGTTGTACCGTCAATTTGATCTGAGAAGGCCAACCCTGGCATAACAGGCAGCCATTATAACAATGTTAATGTTAAAGGTATTTATATAGCGCACTGTCAGCAATGGAGTTGGTCTCCAGGCGCTCGGGCGAATCTGTAAAAAAAAGGTGGGTGTTGGGTTAGTGGGTGAAGAGGGCGTAGGAAAGTGAGAGGTGGTGTACTGTTGGCAGCTTCAGTTTGGTTTTCGCCATGCACTGAGCTTGGGTGTGCATATAGGATCGAAGCAGGTCCTTGCGTGCTGTTCCGAACTATGTGTTGATTGTTTGTTGTTGCGGTGTGGTGTGGTGAAGTCCGTGCGGTTTGCTGTGAAAGAGGTGGTTGTGTGGGTTTTTGTGTGAATTAATTATGCAGAAATTTGAGGTTTTGGTTGTATGTCTCATATCCCTGTAGTTTAGTTTATGAATCAGGTTGTCATACTGGGTTGGTATATTCTTTCTCTTGGTTTACTGATTGTCTAGTTTATGTGGGGATACCGTGGCTGGTTCCAGCAGATTAAGTTGGCTAAGTACCCAGGTTTGGTGAGCATTGTCTCTATTTCGATAGTGGTGTTATAATTATCCTTAACCAGCTCCTTGCTATCTATTTACTGTCTGTGTTCCTTTGGATGGTATAATCTTCTCTTTCCTTCCTGATTGTCTAGTTTCAGGGTCAGGGTTGAAGCTGGCCTCCATCTAAGCTTTGACCTTAGTACACCCAGGGGGGCAAGCATAAACCCTGCTTAGGTAACGGAGTTATATATATTTTTTTCTTTATTGTATATTGGTTTAAAAAAAAACCTTCACAAAAATCACATAGAATATCATTAGAAGCATTAAAACACAAATATTAACATTCGAATACATTGAAGATTCTCTACAGACTTTTCAATCAATCTCACAAAATATTAATTTAAGCAAAGTTGAAAATGCATTTTCCTTGATAATGAAACACATATAGGTCTTTACATAACATTTTCAAATAGACAGAGTCTAGAATTCTTTTTTGAGCCTTATATCAATATCAGTTCTAAAAAGAGAAATGATGCGTGACAGCACAGGTCTATTATGTGACTGCTTATACAAACAAAGAAGACTGACATAAAAAATCATACAACCATGCCGCAAAGTCCTTACTTTCAAGTGTCTTGAATATATACTTGTATGTTCTTTCCCTTAACCGGTTAGTTCACGTTACATATATTTGTCAGGAAAGCTATAACTCTGATCTTCAAGGAGGTATCAGAACCGTGCAGCATTTCAAACCATAGCTGTTCCCTTATCACATACAATGTGTCATAAATTCAGAAAAATATACAAGCCTCTCATTACTCAGCAATGGACAAACTAGCAACAGGTGCAACAATGTTTCAGTAGTCCCCACAGTAGAACAGAATCTACAAATTTTCTGATTCTCAGGAATTCATTTCCTATTAAAACGAATCTCATTAGTGTTCATTACATTAAACCTGGACCGCATTACATTATTGCGCAATTGATGAGAGGGATATTTTACAAGATATGACTATTTCAGGAAACTATTTCCACATGGATAAAATTTGGCAGTACAGCTTGGAATTCATAATTACAGCATTGTTGGCAACCCAGTCAAACGGTTTGATCAGCAGTTTAATGTTTGCTGGTCTCTCAATGAGACATGTGATTGTAACTCCAATATTTGACAGAATATTTTCAACCTCTGTTTTCAAATTCAACATACACTCCCCTGTAGCATCATCATTAAATAATTTATACAGCGATATTTTTCCTGCTATGACACACTTTCTGTATAACATAGTTTTTTTGCATTTCATGATACCTTTCAAGGAGCAAAGACCAAACTCATACCTTATGATTTCCATTGGTGTGCATTTTGGTGAAAAAAACAGTACCTTTTTCCAGATTGAGGCTTCAATGATTTTTAGGTATGGAGTAAGTTTCTCTGGGTAAAATTCAAGACCATACGCCAATCTCAGAATAACCTTCAACGTGTAGAAATCCCTACAAGCCGACATTGTAAATTTCACAAATTTCCTTTCAATCACTCATTTGCTTACCTGCTTCAATGGCCTTCAATTCTAAACATTTTTTTAAAAAACTTTGCGTCATGGTACTTGAAAAGTAATAACCCAAATACCTAAATGCTTTCTGCAGACGAATCCCGGTTCCTTCGACGAACCACATTGGCTTGGAACATTTCCTATTGGTTTGTCCTAAGTTTATGACAACAGTTTTAAGAGGATTGATTTTCAATTTAGTTCACTTATAAACTTCGTAAACATATCAATAAGCCTTTGTAAACCAATTTTAGTGCGATCGAAGAGCAGGAAATCGTCAGCATAAGCAACCCATTTTATGTCAGACCGACCAACCTTTGGAGATAACAAGCCAGAGGATTCAAACACTACATTTGCTCCAGACACGCTTAAGGCCATTCCTAGACCTTATTTCTTTCCACATCAAACCCTCACTGTTAAGTCTGACCTTCAAGACTGTGTTGGAATAGAGATGTATAAGCATTGCAAGTAAACCTCTTTCAATGTTCAGCGCAACAAGCCTTCGCCATAGTATTGGTCTATCAACCATGTCGAAGGCTGCAGAAAGATCCATAGATGCAGCATACAATGGTAATTGCCCTGATTTCGATGCTTTACTTTGCAAGATGGAGACAAGTAGGCCCCCCGTATCAGTCCCCAAACCTTTCCAAAACCCAAACTGCCATATATCAAGGATTTCATTCTCATCCATCCAGTTTATCAAATTTTCCAATACAATAGATGAGAATATCTTAGTCCCAACATTAATCAATGATATGGGTCTACAATTCATAGGACTCTGACAATTTCCTTTTTTAAAAATGAGGAGCACATACGATATTTTCCATGAATCTGGCATAGACTGTGTCTCAATCACATCATTAAAAATTAAGCTAAGTATCCTTGCCCACAAGAGTTCATTCTGTTTAAGCATAGCACAAGACAGATTGTTCAGACCGGGTGTAACAGAAGATTTCATCTTCCTCATAGTCCACATTATTTTTTCAACAGATACATCGAATACCCATTTATCTTCCTCGTAAACAACTATTGTCTCGTCAGAGACCAAAGGCGCGTATAGATTTTCAAAATAATTGCACCACACTTTTTCACTTATTGGGTTAATGCTCAGTTGAACTTGGGAAGCCTCAGTGCTGTTAATAGGAGCCCAATAATTCCTAGAGTTTGTCTCATTCATTGCCTTAAGCATAGCCTCGCCATCATTCTGAGATTGGGAGGCACGATATTGAATCCTCCAATTCTTATATCGCTGTCGACTCAATCTACACAGTTCTTTGTAATTTGGTGGAGACAGATTTTGTCTTTTTATTACATGTAATTCTTTGTTCAACTGGGCTCGGTGTTGCATAATGTCTAAATCAAAGGCATGTTTGTGTATACTTTTCTGAGTTACTCCACCTGCATTTGATTTCTCAAACCTAGACATTATTGTACCCAATAATACCCCAAAAGAATCAACTGAGTATGTTTCTTTTTTAGATTCCATAGATCTTTTCTCAAAATCATGCATCATCAGGTTATTGAATGTTACTGTCTTTATTGGATTCCATTTCACTCTACTGGCCCTAGCATTCACAACAGTTTGCGCACAATAAACATTCCTATACTTAAGTGGTTTCATTAGACTCAGATTGATTATTAGCATGGCATGATCACTAAACAAATTGGGTTGTACAAGCATATTTTCAACTCCCTCAAGTAGATGTTCACTAGAAAATATGAAATCAATGATGGAAGTCTCACCACAAGCATTCCAAGTAGATTTATCATTGAACACCATTGCCAAACCTCAAGATCTTGTGAAGCTAAGCCATAAGGCACCTCTGTAATGTTTATTGCCAGTTTTGGGACCACTGGCCACTGGATCCACGAGCAGTTAGTATCCAATCGGACTCGCTGCTTGATAGACTACAATCAGCATTCAAATCACCAGCCAGGATTATAAAACCGCCTGGCGTGGATGCTAGCCAGTGCTCGATCATAATGTTCAATTCATCAATCATCTTTGCCAACATAAAATCATCATAGTCAGCACTATTCCAATAAATATTTATAACCATTAAGCCCACACAGCGATTCCTAGTTCTAATGTGAAAGGTGGCAACTAAACTGGAGGTATTCAGATGTTTTTCGGACAGCATTGTGATATCTTGATTATTACGAAATGCAAGAGCTAGACCTCCCTTGGGGCATTCTCTTGGACCACAAGTCGCAAAAAGACACAAAACAACATACCCATCCCACAACAACGGTCCACAAGCCCATGTTTCCTGTATGAACACAAAATGAAAGGCCTCTAGCCTGTTACAAACTTTCTTATTTCAAGCTAAATGTGCATGCCCTCTTGAGTTCCATGTGACAAACTCAAATGGGTCGTCTTAGCTAAAGGGGTTTACCCATATTCTTCAATTGATCTATAGATTCCCTAAGTGACACAGCAAGGGTTCTCCATTCTTTCATTTCCTTTAGAGACATTACATCAACTTGACCCTGTGAAGTGCCCTCTCCCTTATCTGGTTTTGAAATATTTTGCGGTAGAGGATCTATATAGTTTGTCACCCCCGTTTTACCTTGATCAAGATAATTGTAGGTGTCAAATCCCCTCTTCTAAAGGTGACAAAATCACCAAACGTACAAAATCAAACCTACAAGGATGAATATAATCCACCAATTGTATGTCTGATGATGTTATAAGTGACAGTTCGGGTATGTCCGTGAACAGGCTCAAGATGTAAGGTCTATTCAGAGCAGGAGAACCACCATCGTCAAATACATAATACAAGATCAAGCTAGGATCTTTTGGAAAGTGTGGCTGTCGTAAACTTTCGTTGGAACCACCTTTGGGAAATCTACTTTGAGCATTGCGTTCATATATGATTTCATTGCTCTTCCCCACACCCTGAGCATACTGGGGATTAAACCAATCCCTCACTTCAGTAACTGGCTCAGCATTTCCTCCCTCCTGCCCTCTGATTCCTTGATATGCACTGTTGCTTGTTCTTACCTCAGGCTCGGGATTAACAGTGTCAGCTGTCATTTTACAATTACCCCAGGGTAATCTTTCTGCAGCAGGCATTTTCTCATCTTTCAGATTCAGTATGTCCTTAATAATGGTTCACACAGAATCTTCTTTGAGAAAATTGCCTGTTGGCGCGGATTCATGTCCTTTTATAGTATATGTGTTATAATCATGAACAGATTGTACATTCAGAAGTAGATCCTTGTTTGCTGAGGGTAACGGAGAGCCATCATTACTTTCTACCATCCCTCCAGTCATCAGAATGTTGCCACTTCCCATTGTATTACTGCTTAATCCTTCTTTTTGTTTTTGAACCACCAATGTTTCCTGAACTACCCCCTTTGTCTCATCCCTTTTTCTTTCCGCCAAACAGTCAGTGCCCAATAAGGTTGGACTTACATAACGACCATCCGCATCCCTTGGTGGAATCTTTATACGAAGGGGAGCAGCCGGATTCCTAAATAGATGAAATATATCCATCATTCCCAGTTCTAGATTCTTTAGGTTTGTATCGATTCTGTCAGTTACTATTTTATTTTTTAGGGCATCAGACAAGTTGTTTTCAGCATCACAATAACCAGGCCGATTCATCACATTAAAGTGATCCTCGCCTTCAACCTGCAACGGGGCCTCACTTGTCGCTGACTTTTTTACGGGGGAATCTGTTACCAATATTGTATCACTTTCAACTTGATTCCACTGCATGGCAGCGCGCAAGTTACTATCCCTCAAGAACTTACGAGAGGTAGATTCAATGCCCTTTGCACTTGTGCTTGTTTGCACCTGTTTGTTTTCATTTTTACATTGTTGGGATCATTAGCAGCTGTCGGGAGCTGTAGATCCTGAGTAATTGATCCTGCAACCAGTGAGTCAGGTAATTCAATATCACTATGCTCCTTCTCGTTAGAATCTTCCACTGGCATTCGCAAAAGAGCAACAGCTATAAACACAAAGGTAAATACTATACCAAAGGTCGCTTTGGCTTCCTTAGACCAGTTTCCACCAAAGGACAAGTGAATAGCTTGATGTCTTCTGTTAGACACAGTGTAAAGGGAAATCCCCTAAAATGAGTTGTTTCTTACCTATAACCCCATTTCTCCAGCATTGGAATCTTTCATAGATTTACATGCTCTGAATAATCCCCATCGTCAGGCTGGGAAACCCTGGTTACTTTAAATTTAGTACTTTTCCTATGGAAAAACTTTTGACACCTCGAGTGTACCACCCACATCGTTGTGGGTGCTTTTGGTCCCTACCAATAGGGCGTCAAGTGTATAGCTCTGCCCCAGCAGCTTCTCCTCAGATTTTAACCACTCAAGCTGTATGATAACCGCCTGCCGAGGATGTTTGCCTGGAGGGGAAGGCCGGAGGGCGCATGTGAATCTATGAAAGATACCAATGTTGGAGAAATGGAGTTACAGTTAAGAAACTACTCCCTTGTCCAGTATTAGGTCAGGGTTTGTGGCTTTTCTGGGTTTGCGTATGTGAACAGGTTCTCCCCTGCTCATCCAGAACACATCAAGGACCACATTGAAACACTGGCTCCAGCCTTATTGGAACATTACCCTCCCCCCTTAAGCACTGCCTTGTGCACCCCCTTCTTCAGAAGCTCTTTGCCGATCCTTCGTCTCTGGCTAACTATCACCTGATCTCCATCACTCCTTTCCTGGGCAAACTCCTGGAAAGGCTGGCCATCTCCCAGCCTAATTTCCATACTGAATCTGTTGGTTGTCTCCACGACCACCAGTCTGGCTTTGGAGCTGCCAGAAGCACAGAAACTGCTCTCTTGAACAGCCGTGAAGACTTGCTTTCTAATCTTAACTCATATCTTCCTTCTGTCCTCATTCTCCTCGATCTATCCTTTGCTTTTGACACAGTCAACCATGCCACACTGCTCATTCGCCTCTGTGACAACCTGGGTATCACTGGTGAGGCCCTGTCCTGGTTGGCCTCCTTTCTCACTGACCGACCCTCCCAGGTCTAACTGGGGTCTTTCCTCTCTTCTATCTCTCTCTCTCTACTTGTGGTGTCCCCAGGGGTCCAGTCTTGCTCCCTGGCTATTGTGAGACACCTGAAGGTGTCTCACCCGCTGATCCCCTGGGGTCTGTCATCCAGGTGGCCAGTTCACGGCCATAGCTATTGGATCCAGTTCCTGGGGGTGGACCAGTGGGGGAGGATCACCTGGATGAGGGGTCTTCGGGGAGTGGAAGTGGGACACAGAAGGGCGAGATGCGGTACCCCATTCCCTGTAACACCTTTTCCCCATCCTACCCCGTAGAATATTTAGGAGATCTACCCCCCACCCCATTCTCCAACACAAACACTTTTTTAAACATGGAAAGACATCAGGGCTGTTTACTTGACATATCCCAATACAAGGGTCAGGCAACTGACAGTAACCACGCACACCTTACGGCCCTTTACTTTCCCCAAAGATATAAAAGACGGAGCACGAGCGCACACTACGAGCAAGACCAAAAGCATGAGGTAATAGCTATACCGGACCGGCAGTTCAAACGGAGGAGGAAGGCGGCGAGACCTGGAGGGACGACTAAGGGGAAATGGCCCTTACCCTTTTCAAATCAGACCTGAAAAGCCTCCAAAAAGGGAATCACAGGACCGGGCAGTACAGCTGGCGTGTGGTGTGATAAGTGTCAACGGTACATGGGGGCCTCCCGCGTTGATAACACAGGCGGTGAGGCATGCTGCCTACAGTGGCACCGTCCTTGACTCCAGAAGCAAGAAAAGCCAACGGGTTCAGCTCAGCCGGTGAGTCGGAGGAACTGATAGCAAACCGTGCTCATTCGAAGGACTCTGGCTGGCCCTTTTGGTTTGTGTTGAAACTGCAAGCGCCAGAAGGCCCTAGGAAAGGGAAGCGTAAAATGTAATAGTGTTCCTACAAGGGTCACGTCAAATCCCTTGTACAACCTAAAGTCTCTGACCCATTGCTGAGAGAAAGCTAGGGGAAGGGAACCCCGCTTTCTGATAAGATTGTGAACTGTGGAATAAGGCTATTGTTATGCTCACTTGATATCCACAGGGAGGCCACCCAGCCCTGGTTGGATGATTTGGACTCTCGAACGAATTCTCCTCTGGTTGGACCTCATCAGTAGGGAGGAGCTGTGCCTCTCGTAACCAGGACTAATGTCTGGCAGAGGGACTCCAAGGACCCCCCTTGTGAATTTGCATATTTAAGTAACTTTGGGTCTCACCCTAAGTTACTAGGGGAATCCAGATGTGGACCCTTTGCTCACTATTCTTAGAGAGGCACAGCTCCTCCCTACTGATGAGGCCCAACCAGACAGAAACACGTGTCTGGGGATGCTGTTGGTACTCTTGTTCAGAGGAGAATTGCCTAGCATTTCGGTGCTGGACTGCCCCAGGGCAGGACAAAGACTGATATGTTTGGGATATTTCTTCTCTGTGAAAGATAGTGAGCTAAAGACTCTGGGTAAGTCTCTCTAACCAGGACTAATGTCTGGCAGAGGGACTCCCAGGACCCCCCTTGTGAATTTGGTCTTTAATGGTGTAATGTTCTCCTTGAGTACACCACTCTTGTGAGAAAGTGGAATCCATTAAGTGTTGGATCTTGTTTTGGAGTTCACCCTGTGTCAATGTTGTCGTAAAAAACCCAGGAGTTTGTCTTCTGGAATGATGGCTACTGGATCTGAAGTAATGTATACCTTTTCATCGTGGGACAAGGCGTCAGCCTTTACGTTTCGGACTCCTGGACGGTAAGTGATCACATAGTGATATTCAGCGAAGAAAAGAGCCCACTGCAGTTGACGGGATGATTGAGCCTTTGCTGTTTTTAGGTATTGCAGGTTTCGATGATCAGTTATGACCGTGACAGTATGTCTAGCACCAAGGAGATAGTGTTGCCATGCCTTTAAAGCAGATTTTATAGCCAACAGTTCTTTGTCTGTGATAGCGTAGTTGAGTTCGGGAGGTGAGAATTTTCATGACCCGAAGGCCACAGGTTGTAACTGGCCAGTTCCTGGATCCCTTTGTGAGAGAACAGCTCCCATAGCCATGCTAGAGGCATCTGTTTCAACAATATAAGGGAGGACTGGGCGAGGATGCCGTAGAACTGGAGCATAAGTGAATTTTTTCTTAAGTTCTTGAAAGGCCTTCTCTGCTTCTTCGGTCCAATAGAACTTTTTATTGTTTTTTCTCAATAGTGATGTAATTGGATGCACTATTTGGGAAAAATATGGGATGAATCGGCGGTAAAAGTTTGCAAAGACCAACATACTCTGGATTCCTTTAAATGAAGTTGGTGACGGCCAGTTAAGAATGGCATCTACCTTGTGCCTATCCATTCTGATACCTTGTGGTGTGAGAATAAAACCGAGGAACTCCACTTCGGTGACATGAAAAGAGTATTTTTCACGTTTAGCATACAGTTTATGTTCGCAGAGTTTAATAAGGACGGAACGGACGTGCCTGACATGGTCTTTTTGTCTAGCAGAATACACTAAGATGTCATCAATGTTAACCAGGGCGCAAACTTCGATTAACTCATGCAAAACATCATTCATAAAGTACTGGAATGCAGCAGGAGCGTTGCAAAGTCCAAAAGGCATTACCTGTTATTCATACAAGCCGTATTTGGTACAAAAGGCGGCTTTCCATTTGTCTCCTTTCTTCACTCGAACAAGATGGTACGCCCCCCTGAGGTCCAGTTTGGTATAGATTTGGGTGTCTTTGACTTGATCCAATAATTCAGGAATAAGGGGCAGTGGATAACGTTTTTTTACTGTGATCTGGTTTAATGCTCGATAGTCGATGCAAGTCCTCAAAACTCCTTCCTTCTTTGGTACAAAGAATAAGGGACTGGCTGCCAGTGATTTAGATAGGCAGATAAATCCATTTGCCAGGTACTGATCAAGATATGATTTCAAAAGGAGGTTTTCTGGTTCAGTAAGTGTATAGATTCGACCACAAGGAATTTGCGCACCAGGTATGAGGTCGATCTGACAATCGTAGGGCCTTTGCGCTGGTAGAGTATTGGCTTGTTCTTTCTGGAACAACTCTTGAAAATCTTGGTATTCATTTGGTAAAGTTCTAGTCACATGTAGTACAATTGCCGCCGTACTGGGAGTAGCAGATGTACATAAATCTGTTTTCCCCTTTTCTTGGTAATAACAGGTGCAAGCGCAGTCATCGGAAAAGGCCAACTTCTTGGCACGCCAATCTATCAGAGAGTTGTGAGCTACCAACCATGGCATCCCTAAGATCAGTCGAAACTGAGGAGCTCTGATGAGATCGAAAGCAATAGATTCTCAGTGTCCATCCTAGCACAGTAGGGTTAGTGCTGCTGTGCATTGGGTTACTGGTCCGGAAGCTATTTCTGTCCCATCAACGGTAGTAACTTTTTCAGTAGTCTACTTAGAGCATAAGGGAGGCCCCATCTCTGCTGCCATATCTTGGTCTACATAATTCCCAACTGCTCCGCTGTTTAGGTATGCTTTGACAGCATGCATCCAAGACGGTTGTTGGTGATTGATCAAAATTACTGGTAATGCAAAGTGTGAGGTCTGTGGCTCATCCTTCTCGCTCGACAAGCGGACGTCTACGCTTGCCGGGTTTGGTAGTTTTCTGACTCCTTGTCATTATCTTACTTCTCTGTGGATCCAAGAGTTCTCCTTGGTGGTTTCACTGGACATTCTTTGAGGAAGTGGCCTGATTTTCCACAATATAAGCATAATTGCTGTTGCCTTCTCTTGTCTCTTTCAGTTTTAGTTAAAGGGCGCCGTACACCTCCGATTTGCATGGGTTCTACCGTGTTTTCCAATGTATGCGGAACATTATCCTTTGACCGGACATACACAGCTCGAGTGTCTAACCTTATCCGGTCCGCTTTTCGGTCTTGTAATCTGTGATCTAATTGCACCACAACCACAAGGTTGATGAATTATCCACAGTCTTTAGGTGGGTAAACCACTTGAGCAAGGACATCCTTTAATTCCCCTCGTAGACCCCGATGAAATAGTGTGGTCCTTTTTTCCTCAGGCCACCCAGCTTCAACGACTAGTCTGTTAAATGTTGCTATATATGTAAGCAAGTCTTGACTTCCTTGATGGAGTGACAAAAGTTTGTTGTCTAATGCTTGGCCTTGGGTATGACGAGTAAATAATTTTTCCATTTCCATCTGGAAACCCCCAAAGTCATGTAACAACGGGTTATCCTGACTTACCAATGGTACCGACCAATCCGCAGCACTGCCACTCAGATATGACAAGACAAAAGCAACCCGCGCTTGGTCGTTAGGAAAAGCCCCAGGTCTGCAAAGGAAATGAAGAAGACACTGGTTCATGAACGTTGCATACTTCTTGGGGTACCCTGTAAATCGTTCAAGTGGAGCTAAAGGAACTGCCCCAGGAAGGGTTATTTGTACTGGATTGGTGGAAGAAGTTGGTACAGGTGCTGGCGGAATGTTACCAAGCAATGGGATCTGTCCTGCCTGTGATTGGAACAATTGTCTACTTATTTCCGCGGTACGATCCTTAGTAACAATCAAATGCTTCCTAAGAGCGTTGGTTTCTTGCCTGGCTGAATGTACTTCAGCACGTAATTGTTCCAACAACTGAACTAACTGGTCAGTCTCTGAAGTCCCCATGATTCCCAGGTGGATAGTATTATTGAGGCTTTGCGTTCTGTTACGCTCTCCTGGTATCCACGGGGATGCCACCCAGCCCTGGTTGGATGATTTGCAATCTCAAACCCTCTCCCGGTCCCTCGGTAAGGCCTCTGGTTAAAGATGGGTCTGCAATGTAGGAGAGCTGCATTCAATACCAGATTGACTTTGTTTTCCCACCTCCCTTGGCCTCAACTCCTTCCTCCCCCTTGTGCCCTTTCCTCATCTTAATATTGTAAAAGGTGGATTCTCCGTCCTGCTCCTCGTGGCAGTGGCGCGTAGATGTGGGGGGCGAGCAGCGACTAAGTTACTTCACTGGTGCAAGCTCCCCTGTGGGAATCCAGGCCTGCTGCGACTCCGTAGGTTTGCTGCTTTACAGTCTTTATTTGCAGTTCTTATGTTCCTCTTAGTTCGAATAATAATGTCTTGCTTCTTTCCTTTTAGGTAAGGAAACAAATTTTGGTTTTGACATGCAGTTTGAAGATGAGCATGGGCCAGTAGGCGAAAGCGTGGTGTGCGTGATGCTGTTCGGTGAGTAAAGCGCGTTGCGCGGTGCTGTTTTGCCTTTTATATTGCTAACCTGTGTCTTTTCTCTCCTTGCAGGTTGCGATGTTCCTCGCCGAGCGCCGTAATGTTCCAGCAATAATACTGACCAGGAGATGACTACCCAAGTAAGAATTGTGTGGCTTTCTTCATTCGAGCAGAAACGTGAGTAAACGCTTATTAATGCTGTCTTTCTTTCTCCTCTTTCCAGGTTATGGTATTTCAGGATGCACGCAGGGCCGGATGATGGAGTTCGTACCTTCAGGTGAGTGGAACTGAAGTCGGCGATGGATTGAAGAGTGGATACTGTTCCTGGTAAGTTTTGTAGTGTTCTTTCTCTCTCTGCAGGTCCTTGGTTTCAGGTAAACTGGCATCAAAGAACTGGACACGGTGAGCATTACGCTGCCCACAGCAGAATAACGCAAAACATGTTCTGCTGTTTGGGTGCAGTTTAAATAGTCTCAGGTAAAGTATTCCAGGTAAAATAGTCCCAGGCCTGCCACACCCAAAGTAGTCCAGGTAAAGTAGTCCGAGGCCTGCCACACCCAAAAGACTAGACCGCATAGCTCAGTTCCTTGTAACTGCGCTATGTGTGTGCCTCCATTTTGGCTGAAACCCCCCCCCCCCCCCCCCCCAAGTAAAATAGTCCCAAGTAAATAGTCCTATTCTAATGTTGGTCTTCATGATGGTTATGAACCTGGCACCAAAGGTGCCAGGACTGACTCCAAGAGAGTCTTGGATGAGGTTTTAAGGCCTTTGACCTGGCCCTAACTGGAAGGCTGACTTGCCAGTGAGGGCCAGGGGCAAGGGTCATGACAGCTATGTGAACCCGACGGAGGGATGCATAGGGGAAAGCTAATGAGAGAGAATCCTGCATTGAGATAAAGCAAAGTGAACTGTGTATTTGGCAAACGTGAACCCGGCTGAGGGATGCCTGCGAGTTGGGAGGAAGAGTAATAACAACGTGAACATTGTGTCGACAAGAGTGAACCCAGCTGAGGAAAGTTCACAGTGAATGGTTATTTTTAAAAAAGGCATTAAGGCTCTTGAATGTTTTAAGCTGTATTTGAAAGGACGTAGTGAACCCGGCGGAGGGAGACCCGCGTAGCACAAAGGATCGGAGCCCGGAATAGGAGGATTGGAACAAGTTACTTACTTGTAACTGTTGTTCTCCAGCATGGGTCTGGCATGGATTCACATGCTCATGAATATTCCCCGTCGTCAGGCTGGGAATCCTCGGTAAAGAAAAATCAGTATCAGTTTAGTTTCTGATCTATCTTACGTAGTAGTAACCAATCACTGATCTCTGCGTCATACTGACCACAGCCAATGACTGCCATCTCCCTAAGCCCCGCCACTGGCAGCCATCTTCAGATTTGGTAGCACGTGAAGTGGCAGTATGACCAATTGAAGAGCCGCAGAGGGGTAGGCGGGAGGGTTCGCATGTGAATCCATGCCAGACCCATGCTGGAGAACAACAGTTACAGGTAAGTAACTTGTTCCTTCTCCAGCATGGGGTCTGGCATGGATTCACATGCTCATGAATAAAAGAATACATAGCAGTACCCACATGCACAACCACGGGAGGTGGCAAAGGCTCAACATTAAGCAGTACATCCAAAACTCAACATTAAGCAATTCTTACCTCCTCACCAGGCTCACCTTAGGCGAACAGGTTGCGGAGCACTGCTTGGCCGACCCTGGACTCCTCCCTGGAATCCCGGTCGACGCAGTAGAATTTCGTGAAGGTGTGCGTCGACCTCCACCTAGCAGCCCTGCAGATGTCCAGCAAGGGCACACCAGACAGAAACGCCGTGGTAGCTGCGATCGCTCTGGTGGAATGGGCTCTCGGACGGCCAGGCAGCGGTCGGTTTGCCAACCGATGACAGTACATGATACAGCCGGAGAGCCATCTGGAAATGGAAGTCTTCGAGAGAGCCTTCCCCTGATTAACAGGTCCAAAGTTCACAAAAAGTTGTGAGGTCTTCCGAAAACTCTTTGTGCGGTCCACGTAGAACTTCAGCGCTCTAGCCACATCCAGCGAGTGCAAAGTCCTTTCAGCCTGCGACGAAGGCGACGGGAAGAAAACAGGCAACACCAAGGGTCCGTTGAGGTGGAAGTCCGACGGCACCTTGGGCATGAAGGAGGGGTGCGTCCTGAGCACTACCCTCGTGTCGTGAAAAGTCAAGTACGGGGGCTTGCAGGAAAGGGCCTGGATCTCTCCCATCCGTCGTGCGGAGGTGATGGCCACACGTAACGCTGTTTTCCACGACAAGAACTTCAACGGAGCTGAGTGCAGAGGCTCGAACGGAGGTCCCATGAGCTTGGTCAGCACCACGTTGAGCTCCCACGCCGGGGCCGGAGCCTTCACCAGCGGGAACGATCTGAACAGTCCCTTCATGAATTCCTTCACCAGGCGATGAGACCACAAAGACGTCCGCCCCGTGGTTCTGGTGTATCGGGAGATCGAAGCAAGATGAATCTTGATGGAAGCGTGCGCCAGTCCAGCCTTAGCCAGCATCAGCAGGTACGGAAGTATTTGAGGAGCTGTGATCCGTAGAGGGTTAATCTTCTGTGCGTGGCAGCAGACAGAGAACCTCTTCCATTTGTGTCCGTAGCATTTAAGAGTTGAGGACGCCCTGGCCTTTGCAAGAACCTCTCTGCAGTCGGCCGGCATGTCGTAACCTCCAAACTCTAACGCTGCAGGAGCCAGGCCTGCAAGTTCAGCGACTTCGGGTCATGATGGAGGATGGCGCCTCCTTCCCTGGAGAGAAGATCCGCGTCCACTGGCAGCTTGATTGACGGGGACGCTGACAAGTCCAGAAGGTCCGGGAACCATATCTGTCTCGGCCACGCAGGTGCGACGAGGATCATCCTGCACCGTGACCTCTTGAGCTGGTTGATGAGCCGGATCAGCAGCGGCAATGGAGGGAACGCATATAGGGACAGGCCCTCCCAGGGGAACGAGAAAGCATCGCCCATGCTCCTCGGCTGGGGAAACCTGCTGGCGAACCTCTGGCACTTGGAGTTCGCCGCCGTTGCGAACAGGTCGATCTGGGGTGTGCCCCACCGTCGGAAGAGGCGGTCCACTAGATCCTGTCATAGTTCCCACTCGTGGCACGAGCGCAGCTCTCTGCTGAGTGAGTCGGCAATGGTGTTCTTTATTCCTGCCAGATGAAACGGCACCAGAAACATCCCTTGGGCGACGGCCCAATGCCACAGGTCCTGTGCCTCCTTGGACAGGGCTCGGGATCTGGTACCGCCCTGCTTCCTGATGTAGAACATGGTGGTGGTTTTGTCGGTGAAGATCCTCACCACCTTGCCCTTGAGGGACGGAAGAAAAGACCTGAGGGCCCAAAACACTGCACAGAGTTCCAGGACGTTGATATGGAGGGACCTCTCCGCCGGGAGCCAAAGAACCCTCACGTGCAGGTTTTCGGTGTGCGCTCCCCACCCTTCCAGGGAGGCATCCGTGGTCACTGTCTTCTGGTGGCCCGGGGTCTGGAAGTCCATGCCCGCCGTCAGATGCGCGCAGGTGCCCCACCACCGGATCGCTTGTCGGAAACTCTCATCGAGTGTGATCCTGTCCTCGAAGCTGCCCGTCGTCTGGATCCAGCGAGCGTCCAGGAACTCCTGCAACGGGCGCATCCGAAGCCTGCACAGGCGGATGAGATAAATGCAAGAAGACATCATTCCGAGGAGGGACTTGATGGACCTCACCCTGGCCACGTCCGCAACCAGCATCCGCTGCACCTTGCCCAAGATGGCCCTCGTCCTTTCCTCCGACGGAGAGGCCAGAAGCGACACTGTGTCGAGCCTCGCTCCCAGAAACAGTGCGTCTTGTGAGGGCACCAGGTGGGACTTGGCGTAGTTTATGGAGAATCCCAGGTCCGTGAGTAGTTGGACGGTCCTTGCCGTGTGCTCCGCGGTGAGCTCCTTCGTCTTCGCTCGGATGAGCCTGTCGTCCAGGTAGGGGTAGACGTGGATCCCCTCTCGGCGCAGCTGCGCCGCCACCGGTGCGAGGCACTTGGTGAACACCCTGGGTGCCGACCTCAATCCGAAGGGAAGCGCTCTGAACTGGTAGTGACGCCCTTGGACCACGAACCTGAGAAACTTTCGGTGTCCCTTTAGGATGGGGATATGGAAGTAGGCATCCTCCAAATCCAACGACAACAGGAAATCGCCCTCCTCCAGTTGACCCAGGACGTGTTGGAGGGTGACCATCCGTAACTTCTGTGCCTTGATGAATTTGTTCAGTCGTCGTAGGTCCAGGATGGGACTCCATCCTCCCGTCTTCTTCTTCACGAGGAAGTATCTTGAGTAAACTCCGGAGCCCCGAAGCCTCTTTGGGACGAGCTCGATGGCGCCCTTCTTGAGCATCTCCTTTACCTCCAAGAGAAGTTGAGGGACGTGATGTTCCTTCCTGGCCACAAGGGGGACGCGCGGGCACCTCTTTAGAAACTCGAGCGCGTGACCCTGAGCCAGGGCGTCCAGCACCCAACGGTCGGTGGAGATGGACTCCAACGCGCTGACGAAGCTCGGCAGCCGGCCTCCCACCGGGGTGCTTCGGTGGGGGCCCGACCCCACGGCCGGTTCAGTCCTGCTTCGACGAGGCTTTGCCGCCTTGTCCTCCTTGGCGACGACGGCGGGGTCCGCCTGACTTGCCTCGTCCCCTGTAAGCTTCCTGTGACGACGAACAGGCCGCCTGACGGTAGGTGGAAAATCCGCCGCTGAAACCTTTGGAGGCACCCTGTTTGCCCCCGCCACTCCGAAAGGGCGGCCGCCGTTGCTGGAGAACCCCAAGAGCTCGGGCCGTCTCCGTGTCCGCCTTGATGGCTTGAAGGGAATCGTCCACTGTTTTCCCAAACAGGTTGTTCCCGTCGAACGGCATGTCCAAGACTCTGGTCTGCACGTCCTGACAGAAGTCAGTAGCCTTGAGCCATCCACGCCGCCTAAGGCACACGCCGTTGCCCAACTGGCGAAATCCAGTGTCAGCGATGTCCGTCGCTATCGTAATGGCCTGGTCCGACGCCACCTCTCCTTCCTGCAAGGTCTCTAGGGCTTCCGCCCTCTTGTCGTCTGGTAGGAAGTCCAGCAGGGGGGCCAGTTTGTACCACAACTCCCTGTCGTAGCGGGCTACGATAGCCAAGGCGTTGGCAGCCTTAATCGTCGTCGCTGCCGATGAGATGACTCTGCGTCCCATCGTGTCCAATTTCTTTCCCTCGCCGTCCGGCGGGGAGGTTGACGTAGAGGCCGCGCCCCCCCCGCTTTCTTCCTGGCCCCCGCGGAGACGACCGAGTCCGGGGTCGGCTGTGCCCGAAGGCACAAGGGGGCCGCGTCCGGGACCCGGTACTTCTTTTCGTACCAATCCCTTCTAGCCAGCGTCGTGGATGGGTTCTTGAGGAGGGAGAGGCCCTCATCCCAAATATCGTCTAGTAGAGGTACAGCGAGGACCGTCTTCCTCTTGGTCTCGCGTCATTGATAAAGGAAACCTTCCTTCTTCTTCTCTTCCGGGCAGAGCTGGAAAAGCTCGGATGCCCTGGCGATCATGGAGTGAAACGATCCAATCTCGTCGGGCGGGGAAGCCCGGGTGGGAGGTGACGATGGGAGATCCTCGTCATAAACCTCATCGTCTGTACCCGTCACGGCCGTGTCAGTCCCCGTATCATCCCCACGTGTTGTGGACGGGGAGGAGGGCTGAGCAGGGCGCGATGGCTGAAAAGGAGGTGGAGGATGAATCCTTCTTCTCTTAGGAGGAGGGCTCCCAGAAGGGCCTGGCTCCGGGTCCCCCGTCGGGAGCGGTTCCTCCGTTGGTGGTAACGGCAGTCTCGTCCTTATCTCCGAGCATAAGGACTGTATAGCCAATAAAATGGCCGCCGAGTTGTCTTGCGGCACTGGTTGAGGGAGTTCCGACAGGCGATCAGGAGCCCCGTCGGCACCCTTGACGTCCTCGTCGTCTTCCACGTCGGGGTCTCTCCCGACAGGATGGTCTTCTTCCACGCCAGAGCCGTGGCCTAAGACTTCGATCAGCTCCTCCTCCGAGGTTGAGGCCGAGTCCACGACGACCTCCTGCCCCCCCCTTTTTCTTCTCCGTCGGAGGTTTCACGGGGGTCCTGTCGATGGGCATGAAAGAGGACTCCCTCCGCGGTGGCAGGGAGATTCTGGGCCCCGAGGTCGCTACCACTGGTGTAGCCTCCACAGGCTGAGCCAGGGCCGCCGCGACTGTCTCGATAGAGGCTTTGGCCGGGTGGATCAAGGCTTTCACCACCTTAGGTGCGCACACCGCCTTCTCCTTGGGGAGAGGGTCACCACCTCGCTCCCCCTCCGATGGGGCCTTAGGGCACGACCAGGGTCTCTCCAGGAGCTTCGCCGGGTGCTCGGCCTTCCTCTTAACCGAGCCAGAGCGTTGGCTCGTGGTTGATGGCGCCGGGGAGGATGCGCCCGTAGAGCCCGACCGTTCGGCGCTCCCGGTGCCAGCGGACTCGCGGTGCTTGGCCTTCTGTTGGACCCCCGTCGCCGGGGCGCCCTCAAAGGTCTTAGAAGACCGCTCAGACTTCTTTTTCTTCTTCTCGCCTGACGGGCTCTTTCCTTCCAGCCAGTTGGCGAGACGTTGATGGCAGTCCTTCATGGTCCGCTCCGACATATTGCCGCAAAATGCACAGTCCTTCTCCACATGCGTCTTGTCCTCATGCAGGCAGTAAAGGCAAAGGGAGTGTTCGTCCTCCTTAAAGACATTCTGAAGCTGCCATCCAGGGCAGACCCTGAACAGCTTTCCGGGCGTTGAGCTTCCCTTTTCCTGGGCCATGCTCGAGAAGGGCCTGAGAAACTTCTGGAATCCTCCAAAAGCGTGCTTGACGAAATCTTCACCCTTGAGGGGCGTAGAAGAATCCGACACGGGTCCCCGTTGATCGGATAAAGAAACGGTGTAGCTTGAGGCTCTTTTGACCGAAAGAGAAATTTTTCTAAGAAAAAACGCGAAAAAAAAGCACTAACGGTCGAGAGCAATAGCATGAGGATCCCAACACTTGAACGTGCGGTAAAAATCTGAAGATGGCTGCCAGAGGCGGGGCTTAGAGAGATGGCAGTCATTGGCTGTGGTCAGTATGACACAGAGATCAGTGATTGGTTACTACTACGAAAGACAGATCAGAAACGAAACTGATACTGATTTTTCTTTACCGAGGATTCCCAGCCTGACGAGGAACAAGTTACTTACCTGTAACTGTTGTTCTCCAGCATGGGTCTGGCATGGATTCACATGCTCATGAATATTCCCCGTCGTCAGGCTGGGAATCCTCGGTAAAGAAAAAACCAGTATCAGTTTCGTTTCTGATCTGTCTTTCGTAGTAATAACCAATCACTGGTCTCTGCGTCATACTGACCACAGCCAATGACTGCCCTCTACCTAAGCACCGCCTCTGGCAGCCATCTTCAGATTTGGAAGCACGTGAAGTGGCAGTATGACCAAGTGAAGAGCCGCAGAGGGGTAGGCGGGAGGGTTCGCATGTGAATCCATGCCAGACCCATGCTGGAGAACAACAGTTACAGGTAAGTAACTTGTTCCTTCTCCAGCATGGGGTCTGGCATGGATTCACATGCTCATGAATAAAGAATACATAGCAGTACACACATGCACAACCACGGGAGGTGGCAAAGGCTCAACATTAAGCATCACATCAACTCAACATTAAGCATCTTACCTCCTCACCAGGCTCACCTCAGGCGAACAGGTTGCGCAGCACTGCTTGGCCGACCCTGGACTCCTCCCTGGAATCCCGGTCGACACAGTAGAATTTCGTGAAGGTGTGCGTCGACCTCCACGTAGCAGCCCTGCATATGTCCAGCAGGGGCACACCAGATAGGAACGCCGTGGTAGCTGCGATCGCTCTGGTGGAATGGGCTCTCGGACGGCCAGGCAGCGGTCGGTTTGCCAACCGGTGACAGCACATGATACAGCCGGAGAGCCATCTGGAGATGGAAGCCTTCGAGAGAGCCTTCCCCTGATTGACAGGTCCAAAGTTCACAAAGAGTTGTGACGTCTTCCGAAAACCCTTCGTGCGGTCCACGTAGAACTTCAGCGCTCTAGCTACATCCAGCGAGTGCAAAGTCCTCTCAGCCGGCGACGAAGGCGACGGGAAAAACACAGGTAACACCAAGGGTTCGTTGAGATGGAAGTCCGACGGTACCTTGGGCATGAAGGAGGGGTGCGTCCTGAGCACTACCCTCGTGTCGTGGAAAGTCAAGTACGGGGCCTTGCAGGAAAGGGCCTGGATCTCTCCCACTCGTCGTGCGGAGGTGATGGCCACAAGAAAAGCTGTTTTCCACGATAGAAACTTCAACGGGGCCGAGTGCAGAGGCTCGAACGGAGGTCCCATGAGCTTGGTCAGCACCACGTTGAGCTCCCACGCCGGGGCCGGAGCCTTCACCGGCGGGAACGATCTGAACAGTCCCTTCATGAACTCTTTCACCAGACGATGAGACCACAAGGACGTCCGGCCCGTGGTTCTGGTGTATCGGGAGATCGCAGCAAGATGAATCTTGATGGACGCGTGTGCCAGACCAGCTTTGGCCAGCGTCAGCAGGTAAGGCAGTACTTGGGGAGCCGTAATCCGTAGAGGGTTAATCTTCTGTGCGTGGCACCAGACAGAGAACCTCTTCCATTTGTGTCCGTAGCATTTAAGAGTCGAGGACGCCCTGGCCTTTGCAAGAACCTCTCTGCAATCGGCCGGTATGTCGTATCCTCCAAACTCTAGCGCTGCAGGAGCCAGGCCTGCAAGTTCAGCGACTTCGGGTCGTGGTGGAGGATGGCGCCTCCTTCCCTGGAGAGTAGATCCGCGTCCGCCGGCAGCTTGATCGGCGGGGACGCTGACGACAAGTCCAGAAGGTCCGGGAACCATATCTGCCTCGGCCACGCAGGTGCGACGAGGATCATCCTGCACCGTGACCTCTTGAGCTGGTTGACGAGCCGGATTAGCAGAGGCAAGGGAGGGAACGCGTAGAGGAACAGGCCCTCCCAGGGGAACGAGAAAGCATCGCCCATGCTCCTCGTCTGGGGAAACCTGCTGGCGAACCTCCGGCACTTGGTGTTCGTCGCCGTCGCGAACAGGTCGATCTGGGGTGTGCCCCACCGTCGGAAGAGGCGATCCACCAGATCCTGCCGTAGTTCCCACTCGTGGCACGAGCGCAGCTCCCTGCTGAGTGAGTCGGCGATGGTGTTTTTTATCCCTGCCAGATGAAACGGCACCAGAAAAATCCCTTGGGCGACGGCCCAATGCCACAGGTCCTGCGCCTCCTTGGACAGCGCTGGGGACCTGGTTCCGCCCTGTTTCCTGATGTAAAACATGGTGGTGGTGTTGTCGGTGAAGATCCTCACCACCTTGCCCTTGAGGGACGGAAGGAAGGACCTGAGGGCCCAAAACACTGCACGGAGCTCCAGGACGTTGATATGCAGGGACTTCTCCGTCGGGAGCCAGAGTCCCCTTGCGTGCAGATTTTCGGTGTGCGCTCCCCACCCTTCCAGGGAGGCATCCGTGGTCACAGTCTCCTGGTGGGCTGGGGTCTGGAAGTCCATGCCCGCCGTCAGATGCGCGCGGGTGCCCCACCACCGTATCGCTCGTCGGAAGCTCTCGTCGAGCTTGATCCTTTCCTCGAAGCTGCCCGTCGTCTGGATCCAGCGCGCATCCAGGAATTCTTGCAACGGGCGCATCCGGAGCCTGCACATGGGAATGAGGTAGATGCAGGAAGACATCATCCCGAGGAGGGACTTGATGGACCTCACTTTGGCCGCGTCGACCACCAACATCCGTTGCACCTTGCCCAAGATGGTCCTGGTCCTCTCCTCCGACGGGGAGGCCAGAAGGGACACTGTGTCGAGCCTCGCTCCCAGAAACAGTGCGACTTGCGCGGGCACCAGGTGGGATTTGGCGTAGTTCACGGAGAATCCCAGGTCCGTGAGGAGTTGGACGGTCCTTGCCGTGTGGACCACGGCGAGCTCCCTCGTCTTGGCGCGGATGAGCCAGTCGTCCAGGTAGGGGTAGACGTGAATCCCCTCGCGGCGCAGCTGCGCCGCCACCGGTGCAAGGCACTTGGTGAATACCATGGGTGCCGACCGTAGTCCGAAGGGGAGGGCTTTGAACTGGTAATGACGCCCTTGGACCACGAATCTGAGGAATTTGCGGTGCCCCTTTAGGATGGGAATGTGGAAGTAGGCATCCTCCAAATCCAACGACGATAGGAAGTCTCCTTCCTCCAGCTGACCCAGGACGTGCTGGAGGGTGACCATCCGGAACTTCTGCGCCTTGATGAACTTGTTCAGACGTCGCAGGTCTAGGATGGGGCGCCATCCTCCCGTCTTCTTCCTCACGAGGAAGTATCTCGAGTAGACTCCGGAGCCCCGAAGCCTCTTTGGGACGAGTTCGATGGCGCCCTTTCTGAGCATCGCCTTTACCTCCAGGAGAAGTTGAGGGACGTGAAGTTCTTTCCTGGCCACGGGGGGGACGCGCGGGCACCTTCTTTGAAACTCGAGCGCGTGGCCCCGGGCCAGGGCGTCCAGCACCCAACGGTCGGTGGAGATGGACTCCCACACGCTGACGAAGCCCGCCAGCCGGCCTCCCACCGGGGTGCTTCGGTGGGGGCCCGACCCCACGGCCGGTTCAATCCTGCTTGGACGCGGCCTTGCCGCCCTGACCTCCTTGGCGATGACGGCGGGGTCCGCTAGACTTGCCTCGTCCTCTGTAGGCCTCTTGCGACGACAAGCGGGCCGCTTGACGGTAGGAAGCGAAACCGCCGCCGGAACCTTTGGAGGTGCCCTTGCCTCCGCCGCTCCGAAAGGGCGTCCGTCGTTGCAGGACTCCAAGGGCCCGGGCCGTCTCCGTATCCGCCTTGATGGCCTGAAGGGAATCGTCCACTGTCTTCCCAAACAGGTTGTTCCCGTCGAAGGGCATGTCCAGGACTCTGGTCTGGACGTCCTGCCGGAAGTCCGTAGCTTTGAGCCATCCACGACGTCGAAGGCAAACGCCGTTGCCCAGCTGGCGGAACCCAGTGTCGGCGATGTCCGTCGCCACGGTGATGGCGTGGTCCGAGGCCACCTCACCTTCCTGCAGGATCTCAAGGGCCTCCGCCCTCTTGTCGTCCGGCAGGAAATCCAGCAGGGGAGCCATCTTGTACCAGAGCTCCCTGTTGTAGCGGGCCACGATAGCCAAGGCGTTGGCCGCTTTAATCGTCGTCGCTGCCGACGAGATGACTCTACGCCCCATAGTATCCAATTTCTTTCCCTCGCCGTCCGGCGGGGAAGTCGATGTGGAGGCCGCACCCCCCCCCCGCTTTCTTCCTGGCTGCCGCGGAGACGACGGAGTCCGGGGTAGGCTGCGCCCGGAGGCATAGGGGGGCCGTGTCCGGGACCCGGTACTTTTTCTCGTACCGGTCTCTTCTAGCTGGCGTCGTGGAAGGGTTCTTGAGGAGGGAAAGGCCCTCATCCCAAATGTCGTCCAACAGAGGCACTGCGAGGACCGTCTTCCTCTTGGCCTCGCGCCGCTGATAAAGGAAGCCTTCCTTTTTCTTCTCCTCAGGGCAGAGTTGGAAAAGCTCGGAAGCCCTGGAGATCATGGAGTGGAAAGATCCGATCTCGTCGGGCGGAGAGGCCCTGGTGGGAGGCGACGACGGAAAATCCTCGTCGTATGCCTCGTCGTCCGTACCCGTCGCTGCCGTGTCAGTCCCCGTATCATCCCCTCGGGTGGACGGGGAGGAGGGCTGGAAGGGGCGCGACGGTTGAAAAGGAGGTGGTGGATGGATCCTTCTTTTCTTGGTAGGGGGAACACCAGAAGGTCCCGGTTCTGGATCCCCCGACGGGAGAGGTTCCTCCGTCGGTAACGGTAGCCTCGTCCTTATCTCGGAGCATAAGGACTGTATGGCCAACAAAATGGCCGCCGAGTTGTCTTGCGGCGCTGGCAGAGGGGAATCCGACGGGCGAGCAGGGGCCCCGTCGGTATCCTCGACGATGTCGTCGTCGTCACCTGCGTCGGGGTCCATTCCGACGGGCTGGCCTTCTTCCACGCCTAGGCCGTGGCTTAAGACCTCGATCAGCTCCTCTTCTGAGGTTGAGGCCGACTCTACGACGACGCCCTGCCCCCCCTTCTTCTTCCCCACGGAGGGTTTCACGGGGGTCCTATCGATGGGCACAAAGGAAGACTCCCTCCGAGGAGGCAGGGAGATTCTGGGCCCTGAGGTCGCCACCACTGGTGCAGCCACCACAGGCTGAGCCAGGGCCGCCGCGACCGTTTCGATAGAGGGCTTGGTCGGATGGATCAAGGCCTTCACCACCTTAGGTGCGCTCACCGCCTTATCCTTGAGGGAGGGGGCACTGCCACGCTCCTCCTCTGCCTTAGAGCTCGACCGGGGCCTCTCCAGGAGCTTCGCCGGGTGCTCGGCCTTCCTCTTACCCGACCCAGAGCGTTGGCTCGTGGTTGATGGTGCCGGGGAGGGTGCGCCCTGCCGGGCGCCCGTAGAGCCCGACCGTTCGGCGCTCCCGGTGCCAGCGGACTCGCGGTGCTTGGCCTTATGTTGGGCCCCCGTCGCCGGGGCGCCCTCAAAGGTCTTAGAAGACCGCTCGGATTTCTTCTTCTTCTCGCCAGACGGGCTCTTACCCTCCAGCCAGTTGGCGAGACGTTGATGGCGGTCCTTCATGGTCCGTTCCGACATGTTGCCGCAAAACGCACAGTCCTTCTCCACGTGCGTCTTGTCCTCATGAAGGCAGTAAAGGCAGAAAGAGTGTTCGTCCTCCTTGAAGACGTTCTGCAGACCCTGAACAGCTTTCCGGGCGTCGAGCTTCCCTTCTCCTGGGCCATCTCCGAGACCGGGCCTGAGAAGCTTCTGGAGTCCTCCGAAGTGTAGCTCGACGAAATCTTCACCCTTGAGGGGCACAGATGAATCCGACACGGGTCCCCGTTGATCGGATGTAGGATCGGTGGAGCTTGAGGCTCTTTTGACCGAAAGAATCGAAGTTTTTTGTAAAAGGCGCGAAAAAATAGCACTAACGCTCGAGAGCAATAGCACGAGGATCCCAACACATGAACGTGCGGTAAAAATCTGAAGATGGCTGCCAGAGGCGGTGCTTAGGTAGAGGGCAGTCATTGGCTGTGGTCAGTATGACGCAGAGACCAGTGATTGGTTATTACTACGAAAGACAGATCAGAAACGAAACTGATACTGGTTTTTTCTTTACCGAGGATTCCCAGCCTGACGACGGGGAATATTCATGAGCATGTGAATCCATGCCTGACCCCATGCTGGAGAATGGGGAATATTCATGAGCATGTGAATCCATGCCAGACCCCATGCTGGAGAACTAAGGCTTACAGCAATCGCCCAATGTGCAAGATCACTGAAGGAACTTTCGTTTGTTTTTTGTTTTTGTTCCAGCAGGCCTTCTAAGGCAAGAGACTTTGTAGAAAAGAGACCTGGCCATTGAAGGTTCTGGTGTCGTTGAATAGACTTGTGAGCCTCGTGCTGGAGAGGCCCAGGAGTGTGCTGTGCTCAGGAGTTCCGCAATGTCCTAAAACGTGGGCAAGGGAGACCCAGCCATACCATCCTGACTTCATCATTTTGAGAACCCTTCTTTCTTTTCTGATGAACATTATCCCACACTCTTTTTGTAACTCAGTGGTAAGGATTGGAAACATTTTTTTTAGTTTAGGCCCTTTCTATTTCACAAAACGCTACTAGGACTGCCTTATTATTATTTGATGGTTGTAGCTTGCTGCTATCTTAGCTTTAGGTTTAGATTAAGCGTTTTGCTCACCCATGCATACAGTTGAATAAACACCCTTGAACTGTGATCACTTGTGTACGTCTTTATTGTTGCCACCATGAGTTCCTTACACTATTCTACCGCTACCTGGCTCCTCTGGCCCACCGCATCGCTACATTCTGTTTTAACTTTCAGTGTTATGCAGATGACACACAGCTCTCCTTCAGGCTCCCCTCAGCCACCTCTGCTCCTTCTCTCATATCAGACTATCTGGCCGCAATTCAGGAATGGTGTGCTGACAATGATCTCTGCCTTAATGACATTAACTCTGAGATCCTCCTCATTGGGACACCTGCTCCCTCCTTTCCTCTCTCTCTCTGGCTGCTCACCATGGGCCCTCTTCCTGCTCCTTCCTGTGAGGCTAAGAACCTTGGTGTCATCTTCGACTCCAACCTCCAACCTCTCCTTCTCTCTTAACATCTCCGATGTCTCTAAGAAGTAACACTTTCAGCTGCACCTCCTCAGAGGTATTCTGCCTTTTCTCACTTTCTCCCAGAAGCTCACTGTCTCTAGAGCCCTGGTTCTCTCCAGGCTGGACTACTGCAACAGCCTCTTTCTAAATCTGCCAGTTTCTACTCTTCAACCTTTACAACTCATCCGCATCCAGCTGCGAGGCAAGAAACCTTGGAGTCATCTTTGACTCCACTCCCTCCTTCTCCTGCCACATTTCTGACATCTCTAAAAAGTCTTACTATCAGCTTCACCTCCTCACAGGTACTCTACCTTTTCTCACTTTTCCTGAGAGGCGCACTGTCTCCCAGAGCCCTGCTTCTCTCCATGCTGAACTATTGCAACAGCCTCTTCTTCAACCTCCCTTCTTCTGCACTGTGCCCTCTGCAAATCATCCAGCACAGAACCGTGAGACTTATCCTTGGCCGCAAAATGCTGAAATCCCTTCACTGGCTCACAGAGACTGCAAGGATCAAATTCAAGACCCGTTGCATTGTTCACAAGGCTTTCTGTGGCTTGGGACCTACCTATCAGCAACGCTGCCTACCAAAATACTGTTGCTCATTTACCTCCAACCTTCTGCGAGTGTGCCGGTTCTCCAAGCAGAGATTTGGAGGGAGATCCTAATCATCAGCAGTTGCCTCCCTCCGTAATAGCCTCCCTGACGCCCTCAGTCTTGAGCCGGATCTCCTTAAATTCCGGAAACTCTTCACGACTTTCCTCTTCTCCTCCTTCTCTCTTCCGCTACCCTGCTAACCCAGCTCTCTGTTTTTTCTTTCTCTCCCACCTCGTCCTTATAGCATGCCGACTGGCTGCCTTTGGTACCTCAGAGTCTCACTGGTCCCTGACACCCCCCGACAGTCCTCTCTCGCACTTGTCTCAGGGCCCTACACCCCACCCACACTCAATGCACTTGAGAAATTAACCCATGAGAGTGGTTCTCTCTGCACTTACCCCAGTCTCAAACAACCGGGTGCACTTGATCCTCGCCCTCCCAGTGACCCTATGTGCACTTGCTCGATCCGTACGCACCGCACCGAAGATAGTATGTCTGTTCTCCCTTGTCCTCACCTCTTGTACTGTTAAAACCGCAGCATCGCTGTCAGGCCTATTTGCTGTTGCCCAAACAGTAACATTTATTTTTACGCACTTACTCTCCCTGTGAATACTATTATCATCTCAGAATTTCAAGGCCTCTGAGCGACTGTTTTTTTCCCCATGTTCCTACCCTCTTTGAGAGCTTTCAAACACTTGCCTGTGTATAGGTGCTATATAAATAAACAATATCATACCATCAGAACAAGACTGCAAGACTTGCCCTTGGCCTTAAACCCAGGGATCATATCTCTCCAGCTCTGAAATCTCTGCACTGGCTCCCTGTGGCTGCAAGGATCACATTCAAGACCCTTTGCATCGTCCACAAGGCTTTCTGGTGCCTGGAACCGCACTACCTCCAATGTTCTGTTCCTAAACATCTTCCTTCTCGAGCTCTCCACTCATTCACCTCCAATTCTCTGAGGGTCAGGCGCTTTTCCAAGCAGAGAATTGGGGGCATATCTCTATTTCTTCAGCTGAGTTCTCCCTCTGGAACAGTCTCCCTGCCTCTCTCAAATTTGAGCAGAACCACCTCCAGTTCAGGAAGCAACTCAAGACCTTCCTTTTCGCTGCCACTTTCTCTCTTCCTCTCCACTGTGAATGTCCCGGATAGCTCTGCACACTGGCCACCTGGCCACCACTGAACTCGGGCCCAGGCTCCTGCAAGTCCAGTTGCCCTTGCACTGCCATCGGGCTCCCTCAGCACTTATGGGTCTGTATCTGTAACCGTACAGTCCCTTCTCTTCGCACTTAAGAGCCACCCTCTGGCAGCACTTATTGAGTCTCCTGCACTTCTCCTCACCCTCCACCCTCTCCTTGGCACTTCTCCCCTCCCCTCTTCCCTAAACTTGTGCGATCTGAATGACACAAGGCCTAGTAAGATCGTTGTTTGTCCTCCTTATGTTTGCCCTTCCTTGTCTTGTCGCACCTAGAAACACTTGTGTACAAGCCTGTTATGAATTACTTATCATATCACATCATAGATTCACGTGCTGTGAATAGATTTTATAGCAGTATACATGATTGGAGAAGAAAAACCAGGCAAAAAAGACTTGAAAACCCGTTCATTCTATGCCCATGCCATATGTATACATACAAAACTACAAACCCCGGAAGCTGCGGGACTTAGCTTACTGGAACAGCCGTTGAAGGACTGCTCGACCCATTTCCACATCTCCCATGTGCTGTTGCTGCAGGCAGTAGTACCTAGTGAATGTGTGGGGCATGCCCATGTTGCTGCCTGGCAAATTTCTTTGATGGGCACTCCCGACCAGAGAGCTGCCGAAGCAGCTGTAGCTCTTGTACAATGTGCCCTGGCTGTAGTCTGAAGTAGCCTGTTGGCCTTTGCGTGGCAGAAGGACATCACCAAGGATATCCACCTTGCGATACCCTGCTTCGTGATGGCTTTCCCTTTGTTCGAGGGTCTGAAAGCAATAAAGAGCTGTCTTGCTGCTGTGAAGGATTTTGTCTGGTCCAGGTAGTATTTTAATGCCCTTTTAACCTCCAGGGAGTGCTCTCTCCGCTGGGGAGCTGGCGTTCTGGAAGAATGTAGGTAATGTGATAGTTGCATTCTTGTGTAATTCAGAAGGCACTTTTGGGATAAAGTGGGAATTGGTGGAGAGGATTACTTTATCCTTTGCAAATCTGAGGTACGGAGGGTCCACCACCAATGCCTGTAGCTCTGAGACTCGCCTGAAGGATGCAATAGTTACTAGGAACGCCACCTTTCAGGTCACAAACTTGATGTGCATCGAGATTTAGGCTCCACACCGGTGGTATTCTTTTCTTTGATGAGAAGCGCAAAAAAGCCCTTTTATGAAATGCGTGAGCAATCTGTCCATGTAGAGAGGAGGTTTCCCTCTTCTTCTGGTGAACCTGGAGATTTCTGCCAGGTGTACTTTTATGGAGGAGATAGCAGCCTCTTCAAATAAGGAAGAACCTGTTGTGGGTTTATGGCCAGCGGTTGCAGGATGGACTGCTGCGAACACCATGTGCAGAACCTTTTCCAATTTTGGTTGTACGAGCTGTTAGTGGAAGAGGCCTTAGCTGCCGCTAGTATACGCTGACATTCCTGGATTGGTACCTATTCTTTCTTCCCTTCTAGGGCCCCTGCTCTGTGCTCTGCTGTTGGTTCTTTGCATCTGCATCCTTTTCTTCTAGGTTCCCTATTGTGCGCTGTACTTTGCTGTTGACTATTTATTGCATCTGATTTCTCTGGTCTGTTGCTTTTTGTCCATTGTTTGCCCCCCCTCCTTTTGATTCCCTCCCTGGATTCCCCCCGCTTGCCTGCTCCCCAGCGCTACCTCCCCCTTCACTGCTTGGTCCCCCCCTTCATCTCTGCACCCTCAATTAAGCTCTCTGTCGCACCTATCATCTCTAACTGCTTTTCTTTTGACTTTCCTATCTCTCTCACTAAGTCTGGCAGGAAGAAGCTCAAAAAGGACATCCTGGTCTTCAACCCTGGCCTCCCTATCGCTGATACCTACACTAGTACTTCCTGCAGACAGACCCTTACCGATATCCTCTTTGTTCTTCCCTATCCAGGTCTATGGAGCCCCATATGGTCTCTGTTCTCTCTCCTTTTTCCTCTTCTACCATTAATGGTGGCACCCAGTGGTAGGACCTCCCGGCCCCCTTCCACTCCTCCAAGACCATCATTAATGTCTACTTAAATGGCACCGTCTTGGTCCGGGGCCCTCAGGCCAACCTCCTCCTTTTTGATAGACGCTTCCCACGTTTTATCAACTTTGTTTCCTGTCCTGCTATCCCTTTTTTCCCCCCATTTTTCTTTTTGAATTCACTCTGCATTCATATAGAAATTATTTTTGTAACAGAAATAATTTGTTTATGAAGGCAGAGTGACAACAAAAAGAAACTTTCTTTTTGAAGTCCGAGGGCTGCGCCCTCCCCATGGCATGGAAAACCGTAGGCTGGAGGCCTCCATGTCATGTGGTGGGGGAGCCCTATGACTTCAAAAAGAAATAGTTCATTTTTGAAGTCTCTCTGCCTTCACAAAGAAATTATTTCCGTTATGGTACGGTCCTTAAAGGCATGATCCGGTAAAAAATGTTATTGTCCCTACGGGTCGGCCATGTTTTTTTAAGCCTAAGTGGCTCGATTTTAGAAAAATTTCCTATGGACCTTACCTGAGTTTTCGTCCATTAAACGCACGCGAAAACAGGCACCTGGGCGCTGCCATTTTGTGATAATCCTATCATTTCCCCCATCGCCCTGGCTGACCTGCTTTTGCGGCACTAAATCAAATCCCCCGCCCCTGAGCCTGTCATCAGCAGACGCGTACCGCCCATTTCCCAACGCCAAAGCACGTCGCGTGTCAACAATCGCTGCGCCTCAGCTAATGACGTGTCGCCATGGAAATGGCAGGACGCCTCTTTCCTCAATAAGTATAAACAGACCGTTTCACAACACACAGCAGCAGATTTTCGATTCCATTCCTCTCTCTGTGTTACTTTGAGTATTCTGTGACCCGTTTCTTTGCTCTGGTCAGCTACCTTCGCCGCTTGTAGCCCGTGTGAACACCTGTACCATCTCTATAAATCATTGTACTTTGTTTACCACACAATGGCTACAATAATGCCCTACATGTACGAGCCCAAGTATACCGAGGAGGAACTACTGGAAAGGGAAGCACGCGGAAACGATGGGGATTCGGTCAACAGTTGGGAGGACGATTCAACAGATGAAGCGCCTGGGCCTAGTCGTATTGGCAAGCGTCTCCACCTGGTGCACATGCAATCGGTGCGAGCTAATGCCAACCGAGGACGAGAACTGCTGCTGCCGAGAAAACTCGGGATGCCTGGCCTACATTTCGGAAGGCGAGCCACGACCGCAATCCATCACCGAGCTGCCACCCTTCAGGGCAGCCTGCCTCACACGGGCCGTTTTGAGAATAATGATGGTGCTTATGCATGAACTTTGCGCAACTCTTCGTCCTCGTAATCCGAGTAACGAGTAAGTATACTGTGCTTGTCATGCCACTCCTATTTCATGGTCTTCTAATATATCCAAAATTATATATTCATCTCATAGTAACGCATGAAAGTCGTTCAATAGTGTGCATTGTCTAGATAGCATTTGTCCGTGCTGAATGCCATTAGTTACAAGAATTGTCATTGACAACAAATGCTTATTAACCTTTTAAGTGCCAAGGACGAGATATCTCGTCCTTGGGATTACCTCCACAGTGCCAAGGACGAGATAGCTCGTCCCTGGCACTGAAGGGGTTAATTAAGGAGAAAATGTTAGAAAGTATTGAGTATTGCAATACCGAAATCACCAAAAAGGGCTTGGCACTGGGGGGGAAAAACTTATCTTGGTCATTTAAAAACAGTTTGTTTCATTCCTTTTCACAGGTGGTACAGGCTGGTGGCCTATCGTTCCTTTACATGGTGGCTCCACGGGAGGCTTGGACACCGCGTTCGAAGAGTGATACCCGCCTGTGCCATTCGTGCCATAAGAGAAACGTTCCCGAGTGACAGCGGTCAGTACAGGGGATTTTCTCTCGCTGTGCTGCAACCTGACCTGTATAATCTTTAAAGTCTTGTATTTTTGTGTCATGAAAATAAGTTACAAAATAAAACACCACATATATTTTAACAATGGTTGTTTCGATTTTTTAAATGAATCAAGTGTGTCTCCATTCAAGGATGGACGTCAGACATCTGTGTGCCGAATTGGTGAAGGTTATGGTTGCTGTGAAGCATGGTGGTCACTTTCTATCTAAGCTAAAATAAAATATTCTCGATAATGCATGCACTAAATAACACTTGTTCAAAGTCTTTCAGTAGGTTATGTCTCTATAAAAGCCACACATATATCTATAATATCAATTAACATTGGATTATACAGGCCTTAGGTCAAGGGTCTTGACCACTATAATATACTGGTTGAAGTGTGGGTCTGTGCTCACAAGAATCTCCGGTATGTGGCATTTGTTATTGATAGGCAACGATATACTGCAGTAGAGGGCAAAGGGTCTCCATTCAGCAGTCTTCCTGTGCCTTATCTGTACGCCCCAGGCCCCTCCATCCCACCCACCCTATATCAAAGGAGGTGCGCGCCAGTGGATGCGCGCTGTCAGGGGCGCGAAAGGCAAAGGTGCTAAACTACATCTACACTTGAAAAGGTATCCCACGCCAAGGGGCCATCGGTCACATGGCCTCCTCAGACACCGTGTCTCCATGCAGGCCGCCCCCCTGCAATCCACATAAGTGTGTCACCATTCGGCAGTCTTCCTGTGCCTTATCTGCACGCCCCAGGCCCCTCGATCCCACCCACCTTCTATCAAAGGAGGTGCGCGCCAGTGGATGCACGCTGTCAGGGGTGCGAAAGGCAAAGGTGCTAAACTACATGTACACTTCAAAAGGTATCCCATGCCAAGGGGCCATCGGTCACATGGCCTCCTCAGACACTGTGTCTCCATGCAGGCCTCCCCTTCATGCTATGTTCATTGGTCTCATTGCTATTGACTTGAATTTCCATTGCTATGCTATCAATAGATCTATTTATTTTCATCTGTGTCAATTGTCATCGAATTGCATCCTTCGGGGGTCCAGTCTATAATGTAAGCATGTTTCCTTCTCGTGCAAGACAGAACATCCAAGGGACGAGTCACATGTTCAGAGTTTAGTATAGAGTTTTGCATCAAATCTTTATTCATGAATATTGTATAATAATGTCGATATTTACTTTTCAGATTTGTCAACAATGCCTGCCTGTTCGATTAGCGGTTGACCTTCGAAGACCCATGCGAAATCTGAAGGCACTACAATGCATGTGTTCCCGAAAACTGTTGATCGAATCAGAGAATGGGTCAGACATTGCGGATATCCACTGGATGAGCTTGAAAGTAGAGTTCAACAAGTCTTACAGGACAAGAGGGGTGATCGATACCGCATCTGCAGCCTGCACTTTTCCTCGGACATGTACGCCACATCTTGGGTAACAAAGAAGAATAAACAGCGAACGACACAGAAATTGCTCGCAAACGCTATTCCCACTCTATTCGTCCACATTCCGCCTCTGGTGAGTCAATTGTCCGGATTTAGCTTTAGGCCTTGCGGCAGTGTGTAGGTAGCCTAATGGATTAATTGATATTTTAGGTGTTGTATCCCTTGTAATACTTTCGATATTCATATGAGTGTATAGCTTTTTGAATAATGACATTTTTCAATAAATTATTTTTCGATTTCATAACCCACAAACGAAATGTATATATATGGGAACAGGGAACTGCGCTATATTGCGCATTTTTCAAGTATTCTGTCGCCTTACACGGCTATTTTTAATATTGGCATTTCATTATCAATCAATAATTTACCTTTACAACTTCTTGACTCTCCCTTCAATCTGAAGCAAGAACATTCTACATCCTTGACGTGCTCGCAGTTATCAACCACTTCTAGCACGTATCAGGTAATCTTGCTACGCTACTCCGCTACAGACTTGTTTTATGCATGTCAAGCAATAGTTTTATTCTATCGTGTAACTATTTTTTCCAATGTTTGGTTAGTGCTTTCCAATTGATAAACACCTTAGTTAACATCCACTGGTGTTTGTTTTCAGTTATAATTAGTGTTATCCATGCTAATGCAAGTACTGTCTTTCAGGGAGATGCTGAAGCGTCTGCCACATCTACAACATTTCTAGATGTTCCTCACCAGCAGGAGGTATGGATACTGACAGCTCCATTGAGCGTCATCATCAGAGCTGTAATACTTGTCGTTTGATTGTTCTACGCAATGTTTCATTCGTGGTTAGCCATTGATATGTACCAGTGCTGTCGACCCCAAGTGTGTGTTATGTTTTCAATATTGTAATCCTTACTAATGCGAGTACTATGTTTCAGGCAGTTGATGGAGCGTCAACCCCTGCACTTTGATGCAGAGCCTGACATTCAAGTAATTCCAGGGGAAGTGGAAGCAGGACCTTGCGTATACGAATCGGCGCAACAGCTTTCGGAAGTGCGCACTACATTTGCAACATCCATAGATATTCTTCAGCAGCACGAGGTATGGATACTGACAGCTCCATCATGCGTGATCATATAACGTGAATACATTTGCTAGACTTTCTTCCCTATTAACGCAAGTGCTGTGTTTCAGGGAGACGACGGAGGTTCCACTACAATCACAACATCCCATTTAGATGCAGATGTAAAGGAATCGGTGAAATCAGTCGTTGAAATCTGCATATTTTGAGTTTCCTTTATTGTTTTAGACAATGCATCATTTGTGGTTATCTCTTTATATTTACCTGTGCCGTCGACGCAAAGTGTGTGTTATGTTGCAAATATTGAAAACCATACTAATGCAAGTACTGTGTTTCAGGGAGATGCTGATGCCTCCGCTCCAATACAACCATTCATGGCAGTCCACGCGGAGCCAGAGGTATGGATACTGATAGTTCCATCCAACTACATCATCACTGGTCGAATACTTGTCGTTTGATTGTTCCAAACAATGTTTAAATCGTGTTTGGCTATTGAGATGTACCTGTGTGTTCGTCCTCACGTGTGTTTTATGCTAACAATATTTTGATACATAGTAATGAAAGTACTATGTTTCAGGGAGTCGATGGAGCCTCATTCCGCGCTGTCTATGCGGATACAGAAAATATAGTCGTTGCAGCGCAAGAGGAAGGGAGGACATGCGAAAACGAATCGGAGCTACAGCGTGCAGATGTTAAAGGTCGAGTCAAAAAAGTTGCAAAGAAATAAAGGCCGCCTGTAGATTAAATCATATGTTCTCATGGTCTGCACACCGATGCTGGGGAAAATGCCAGCAGGCAATCTACTGTGTGCAGCTGCATCACTTTTTAGTGGCTCCAGTTTTAGAAAGTTAAGAGGCTTTCTTTCAGTTTGTGGGACTCCATTTCATTTCTAAAATGCAGTACTACAAATACCAACATGATTATCTGTTTCCGGCCATTAGTGATGCTTGGAAAATTGAACAATTGTCTCTAGCAAGTACATTCGAAGGGAAACGATTCAGGCTAGCCGCCGATGGACAGTGCGACAGCCCTGGATTTTTTCTGCCAAGTATTGCACCTACCACTTTCAGGACATGGATAGTAAGAAAATTGTGAGTTTGTTGGTCGTGCAGGTATCACAATGTACATCCTCAGTGGCCATGGAGAAACTAGGATTTATAAAATCAGTGCAAGATCTACAATCAAGGGGAATGGACATCGAACTCATAGCCACGGATAGACACGTTTCAATTGCCAAGACAATGAGAGAGCAGTTCCCAAATATTAATCATCAATTTGACGTATGGCATCTTGCTAAATCAATTAGTAAGAAAATCTCGGCTGCAGGAAAAAAGAAAGGTTTTGAAAGTATTTTGCAGTGGACCCAGTCTATCACAAACCATCTTTGGTGGAGCTCAAAAACTTGTGAACGGTCAGTGGAAATACTACTTGAAAAATGGCGGTCACTGATGCACCACTGTACCAACGTTCACCGCGGGTCAGAAAACCGACATTTCAACCAATGTGAACATGGGCCATTGTCCCCAGAGGAGGCAAGGAAGAAGAAGTGGTTGATTCCATCTTCACCGACACACAAAGCCATTGAGAAGATTGTTTTCGACAAAACTCTATCAAAAGATTTGAGAGGACTGACATAATTCTGTCACACAGGAGGTTTGGAGGTGTTCCACAATATGTGCCTCAAGTACAGACCAAAGCGCTTGCATTTTAGCTATCGGGGCATGAAACATCGCACTCTACTAGCTGTCTTGGCCCATAACAGCAATGTAGGACGTGAACAATCTAGGACTAGGGGTAAAGTAAGGATGCCTCGCTACAATAAGCACTTTTCAAAACGAAACCATTCTATGATGAAATGCAGTTCGACTTTGTGAAAGGCCTTATTGTTGCTGTGTTAGAGAAGCACAGATATGGAATTTTGGACGTTTCTGTGCAGAGCAGTGATGCGTTGCCACCGAACATTGCAACTGTGCCATGTCCACCCAAAGGGGAGCTGGTTGTGAGGTACAAATCCCCGTTTAAATAATTGCAACACGATTGTCTTTTTGTAAATAAATGTTACTGTACAGGGTACCTGGAACCCTAACCCCTACCTTCACCATCATGGGTAGCAAAATTGCTGGGTGTCATCTTTGAATTCTCTCTCTATTCACCTCATATATGTGTATGTATATATTTTTCTCATGTCTCATCTCATGTAAATGTAAATGCTGCGCACTGTTGCGCACTGTTATTGGAGGGGAGGCTTGCGTATTGCAAACAATAAAACAAACAATAAATCTCACTTTTAACTGAACTCCTCTGGTACTTTATACTTTCCCTGACCTTCATCCAAAAATTAAATGTCTCCATAGTTATGATTCTTTGGGGCTGCAAAGCTCGCAGACAACGGGGACAAAATTGGGGGCCTTAGAACGCGCCTAGCGGGTCGTGGCATTTGGGAGAGAAGCCAGTTCGCATTTTCACATTGAGGTGCTCTACATAGATGGATTCGAAACTTCAAGTTCTCACAGATGCCTTTACTACGGGAGGTTGCAAATAAAGAATGCGAAGGACAGCGGCTTTGATTTTCAGCTCGCGGCCAGAAGAGGCCCACAAGTCGCACTGGAAGTATAAGGTTGTATTGTTTTTTTACCTTGAGACAGGGACCATGCCGAAAGAACTGCATTTGAAGGGGGTGTGCAATAACGTAAGAGACGATAAGGCAGAAAATTCTGAAACTAGACCGAGTTTCATTTAGTTCAGTATACGAAAAATCGTTGTCAAGAGCACAGTCGATTTTACAGACTGTATTACGCAGAGACACAATGGACATTTAAAATATAATGTGAGTAAATCTATCTAGACGCTTTCATACCGGAATGAAGAATTAATGAATGGATACATGAATAAATGAATGAATGAAGAGCTAGGAAAAGAAAGGGAAACGTGTTCGTAGTGGGCACATGGGCATGCAGGTCCACAGGTCTCAACTATCTCGTTCCTTGGCCCAGCCACTCTTCCCTGCACTGCCTACCTGCACTACGGGACTGTCTCTGTATCCTTCAGCCCCTTCTCCCGGCACTTACCTTGCACTTGCCACCAGCTGGCCCTATTATTTATCTTGTATTCTACTAACCATGTACAGCACTTTTGCCCCCCTCTCTCCTCCCCCTTGCGCGATCTGAAAGACACCTGGCCTAGTAGTATCGTTGTCTGTCTCCCCTTGTTCCCCCCTGCCTCGTTGCGCCTTGAAACACTTGTGTATAGGCGCGTTACACATGCATATCATATCATTACACAGGCATGTAGACAAACAATCGTTTCTCATTGTGTGTTGGCCTCGATTTATCTTGTTACTTTTCGCATTGATTTTAGAGACGAACATACTCCATTGAACTATCCTTGCAAGCAAATAGTTTCTGATAGGCCGTGATAAATAAAATGAGTAATATTAATGAAGTTTGGCTAGCGAGACTAATTATAATTTTTTTGTTTTCATAACAGGTATTTGATCCCATTCTGCCACTGCCATCTGTTTGAGACACCGGCGGATGGATTCTTCAGCAGACACCTGCAGCTTCGTGTCAACAACTGGAGCACGATCACCATATTATGGGACGATCGCCAAGGGCCCACATGCCCTTACGCTGTATTAGTGGCTAGAAGCAACATATCAACCTTTACGCTGGATTAGTGCCTAGTTGATGGAACAGCCTTGCGGTTCACCGTGCTTCCAAAGAGATTCTTTTTACGAAAATGAACACCCTGTGTACCATAAAGGAACAGCGCGTGACTCAAGATGAAACGGAACAGTTATTGCGGATACAGATAAAAGAAAATAAATGGCTTTCGGAGTTCATATGGCAATTGCTGAATATTCTCTAAACATTTAATGTCAAATAAATGTACTTTACCAAATGTACCGTGTTGCTGTTTCATTTTAAAGTACAGTTTCATATTCCAAATTGTGGCGCGCTGTGTTGTGAATTGATCTGTGTTGGTTTCCGGGTTCTGTGTGGAGTCGCGTAGAAGACGACTGGGCGCGTTTGCCTACGCAGGACAGGAACGTCACGGAGAGAGGCGGGGAATATGAATGTTTTGATTCATTTTCAGGGGCGGGGGATTTGATTTAGTGCCGCAAAAGCAGGTCAGCCAGGGCGATGGGGGAAATGATAGGATTATCACAAAATGGCAGCGCCCAGGTGCCTGTTTTCGTATGCGTTTAATGGACGAAAACTCGGGTAAGGTCCATAGGACATTTTTCTAAAATTGAGCCACTTAGGCTTTAAAAAACATGGCCGACCCGTAGGGACAATAACAATTTTTACCGGATCATGCCTTTAACGGAAATCATTTCTTTATGAAGTTAGAGTGACTTCAAAAAGAAACAATGGGCCTCATTACGGGTTTGGTGGTAACCGTGCCGGTGCTACCAGCAGGTTGCCGCCGGACCCGTAATGATTTACCGGTGCCAGACTTCCCAGTAACACCAGGGGATTACAACCCCGGCGGTCTGGGAAGTCAGGCACCGTCAAATGGTAAGTCTCAATTTCCATAAAGTCCTATCAGACTCTATGGGAATGGGGACCACAGAAGCACCGGCACTGTTAATAACAGTGCCGGTGCTTCTGTGAAAACTATGCTGGTGGGTGCCGTTCTGCCCGGCAGGTCTGACCTGCCGGGCAGGACGGCAACCGCCCGCTGTGCTGGAATATGCCGGCCCAGAACCAACGTTGCCGGTAGGCTTACCGGCACCGTTGTTTCCAGTCCGTCACAGTTGTAATGAGGCCCAATTTCTTTTTGAAGTGATAGGGCTCCCCTCAACCCCATGACGTGTGCGTGTGTGGGTGTCTGTTGAAAGGGTGCACAATTAAATGTATAGGTGGCTGCCTGTGTGAGTGTATGGTGAAAGGGTGCACACTTTATTGTACGGGTGGCTGCCTTGGTCTGCCTGTATGTTGAAAGGGTGCACAATTAAATGTATTGGTGGCTGCCTGTGTAAGTGTATGGTGAAAGGGTGCACACTTTATTGTACTGGTGGCTGTCTGGGTCTGCCTGTATGGTGAAAGGGTGCACACTTAAATGTATGGATGGCTACCTGGGTGTGCCAGTATGGTGAAAGAATGCACACTTAAATGTATGGATGGCTGGGTGTGCGTGTGTGTATCTGGTGAATGGTTTGTGTGCTTGCGTTCAGGGGCACAACAAAACCTACATTTCGGGGGCTAACCCTTCAAATGTTGGGAGAGGCGCTAACTTAATGAGCGGTGGGGGAGGGGCAAACCTATTTGTTTGGGCCATCTAATTTCTTTACACATTTTAATGAGACTATTCTAGTGCAGCTTCAATGATACAAGCAGTTAACTCTCTCCTTTAAGGTTGAAAGCACCCACTTATAGACTACTGTGAGAATGAGTGGTCTCCTGTTCCCTCTCTACCCATCCAATCTCTCCCCTGGCATGCAAGTATTATAGCCACATCACGATTTCATTTGCCAAAAAAATGTGGCATTTGAATGCAGGTACTAACAGTGAAATGCTTTATGTTAGTAATTGCTGGGTTCTTGTTAACAGCGAAACCCAGGTGCTGTTTAACATCTGTGTCCTGTTCTGTCTGGCAACTGCTCTGAAGGTCAGCCAGGTTGAGTCAACATAGCCGAACATTTCAGGGTGGGTGGGAGTGCTGAATCCCAGTCAACTCAATGGTGTTGCACCAATACTTGTGTTTAATGCCTGGATTACTTATTGGTAATCTTCATTACTCCTAGCCCTATTCTTTCTCGTCCCAGTGTGTATGAGACAGTACTTGTGTATAAGGCACTCTGCCTCATACACAAGTACTGGGGTGAGGTAGAGGTACATGGAGGTAATGCCTGATTAAGCTACCTGTAATCTTTATTACTCCTAGTCCCACTCTTCCTCATCCCAGTACTTAGCTATGAGGCAAGGAGCCTCAATCGTAAAATCTGGGGCAAGGAAGAGGGACGTGGAGGTAATTTTGGGCTAAGGAGCTGATTTTGGAGGTTGGGGTGGGGGGGTAGGATTGTACGACAAATCATAATGGCTGTCCCTGTCCGGGCTAAGCAGGCATGATATGTGGCATTAGTGGCTAGAGAGGCATTTTGGTGCAGCCAGTCTAGTCATTCCTCAGTTTGGTATGACTTTTTTTAACTGGGCATTTCTGATAAAGCAGTCCTGCTAATTGAATTACCTGGCTAGACTGCCATTTGGGTGCTGCCAGTCTAGCCGTTTCTTACTGCGGCATTGTATATTTTTCTGGGTATCTGTGATCAAATGATATGATATCAGTCATTTATAACGCGCCTGCACACAAGTGTTTCTAGTTGCGACAAGACAAGAGCGGGAAGATAGATGGAGGACAAGACAAGCGATCTTACTAGGCCTTGTGTCATTCAGATCATGCAAGTGCAAGGGGAAAGGGAGGAGGGAAGTTCAAGGGAGAGGGGAGTGAAAAACAGGGCAGCAATGCTCTGAGTAAGTGCAGCCAGGGCAGCGCAGCTCTGGGTAGTGCAAGGAGAACAAGGGTCTGTAGGGTTACAGTTTCAGCCCCTAAGTGCATGGTGGGCCCAGCGGCAGTGCAAGGGTGACTGATCAAGAAAGAGTCTGGACTCAGTGAGACTCTGAGGGTAGCCAAGCAACCAGTTGGTACAGCAGACAAGTAGGTCAGGTAGGCCAGCAGGGGAGGGAGAGAGAGAAAGCAGAGGAGAAGAGGAAAGTTTTGAGGTGCTTCTGGAACTTCAGGTGGTCCGGCTCAAGTTTGAGAGGGACGGGGAGGCTTTTTCAGAGGGAGGCACCTGCAGAGGAGAGAGATCTACCCCCCACTCTTTGCCTGGAGAAGCGTCTAACCTTTAGAGAGTTGTAGGTAGCTGAGCGAAGGGCTCCCGAAGGAAGATATTTTGGAAGTGAGCGTTGGGAGTAGTGTGGGCCCCGGGCCCAGAAAGCCTTGTGGACAATGCAAAGGGTCTTGAACTTGATACTTGCAGCAACTGGGAGCCAGTGGAGAGATTTCAGGGCTGGAGAGATACGATCCCTGGGATTGAGGCCAAGAATAAGTCTTGCAGTCCTGTTCTGGATTAGTTGCAGAGGCTGGAGAGTAGAGGAAGGCAGATTGAGAAAGAGGCTGTTGCAGTAGTCCAGCCTAGAGAGAACCATGGCTGCGGAGACAGTGAGCTTCTGGGGGAAAGTGAGAAAGGGAAGAGTCCCTTTAAGGAGGAGCAGCTGGTAGTGAGACTTCTTGGCGATGTCCGTGATGTGAGGAGAGAAAGAGGGATTGTTTGCCTTACAGGAAGGCGAAGGAAGAGGGCCAGAGTGAGAGAGGGAAAGCAGGGGCAGGAGTCCAAATGAGAAGGATCTCCATTTTACTGACATTAAGACAGAGATCGTTGGAGGCACACCAATGCTGAATAGTGGCTAGAAAGTCAGGAATGAGCGAGAGAGGAGAGCAGTCTGAGGGGAGCCCGAAGGAAAGCGGACTGTCATCGGCATAACACTGAAAGTAAGAGGAGAATGTAGAGATCAGGTGGGCCAAAGGGCCACATAGAGGTTGAAAAACCAGAGTGAGAGGATGGAGCAGAGAGAAAGGGACCAAGTAGGACCTGGGAGGGGCAGTCCAAGAGGAAGGAGGTCAGCCACTCAAGGGCCAGATCCGTGATGCCCAGGTTCTCATGGAGTCGATTGATCAGGATTAATCAGGATGGCATGGGTGACCGTGTCGAAAGTAGAGGAAAGATCAAGGAGGATGAGGACAGAAGGAATTCTGGAATCAAGGTTAGAGAGCAGATCTTCACAGGTGTTCAGGACAGCAGTTTCCATGCTTCTGGCAGCTCTGAAGCCAGACTGATGGTCATGGAGACAACCAGCAGATTTCGTGTGGAGAGTAAACTGGGAGATGGCCAGCTTTTCCAACAGTTTGCCCAGGAAAGGGGTGATGGAGAGTGGCCGATAGTTTGCCAGGCAGGCAGGATCGGCAGTGGTGAAAGAGTGATTACAGAAATCGGTCAAGGCTCGAGCGAGGGTGTCAATATGGTTCTTGATGGTTCTGGTGAAGCAGGAGAGCACCTGTTTGGATGACACTTTCATAGATTGGACTTGTCTAGAAACCTTGTCAGGTAAATCAGAGAGAAAGAAGAGAAAGGAGGAAGAGAGGTAGAGATGGCCAAAGGGCAGTCGAAAGAGGAAGAGGGAGAGGAAGAGGAGATGGAGGACAGGATGTCCTGAGTTATAGCAGAGAACTGAGATGACAGAGCCATACAGAGGGCCTGGGAGGGAACAGGAGAGGTAAAGACTGCAACAGGATTGACCAGTTCCTTTCAGATTTTAAAGAGTTTGGCCATGTTGTTAGAGGCCACAGAGACACGGCTTGAATGTATGTTCTCTTCTTGATGAGTGTTATTGCTTCGACTGGCATTTTGGTGAAACCAGTCTAGGTATGTCTAAATGTGGCCTGGCAAGCTTTACTATATTGTTATTACTTGTCTACACTGGTCTACATTGTGCAGCCAGTTGGACATGTTTTCATTGTGGCATGGTCTTTTTAATAGCAAAGCATTAATGTTCCTGTGCACCGTTGGTGACTTGCATCGATTGGTGTTACCCTACAAAACAATTGCAAACACTCAGGCTTTTTAGCCAATTTTTCTCAGAAAGTGTGCTGTATAGTATATTAAAACACATATTTATATCTTTCTCCTAGTGCAGTGTGCTGCATATCCCTTCAGCAGCAAGTGTGATAATCTAGGCAGGCCCAGAGTGGCGCGACCATTTATTTGTTGCTGAGTTGGGGGGGGGGGGCCCTCAGCATGGCTCGCAGGGGGGCCCCCACATTTTGTGTTACGCCACTGTGATCAAGCCCTGGTCTGGCTGACCTCCTTTCTCACTGATTGACTCTCTCACATCCAACTGGGGTCTTTCCTCTCTTCTATCTCTCTCTCTACTTCTGGTGTTCCCCAGGGGTCTAACCATTCTCCCTGGCTTTTCAACCGGGATCCGGTCATTTTTTCGAATGCATTTTTTCGAAATGAAATTATCTCGAAAACATTTCATCGAAAAAATGTTTTCGACTTTATTATTTTTTTATTTAATACTTTTTTTGGGTTTTGTAAGTAAACAAAAAGTTTTTTTTTAAAAACAGGGGTTTGGGAGGAGGGGAACACCAGCTTCCTCCGTTACTCTCTCTCTCTCGGGCCGCCCACTCTGAGTCCGAGTGGACCCTCTTCCTGCTCCTACCTGTGAGGCTAAGAACCTTGGTGACATCTTCGACTCCACCCTCTCCTTCTCTCTCCACATCTCTGACGTCTGTAGTAGCTCACCGCCTCCAGAGCTCTGGTCCTCTCTAGGCTGGACTAGTGCAACAGTCTCTTTCTAAATCTGCCTGCCTCTACTCTCCGACCTCTACAACTTATCCAGAACAGGACTGCAAGATTTGTCCTTGGCCTCAAGCCCAGGGATCTTATCTCTATAGCTCTGAAATCTCTTCAAGTGACTACCTGTGGCAGCAAGGATCAACTTCAAGACCCTTTGCATCGTCGACAAGGCTTTCTGGGCCCTGCGACCACACTACCTCCAACTCTCTCTTCCTAAACATCTCCCTTCTCGAGCTCTCCGCTTATCCACTTCCAACTCTTTGAGGGTCAGATGCTTTTCCAAGCAGAGAGTTGGGGACAAATCTCTCTCTTCGGCAGGGGCCTCCCTCTGGAACAGCCTCTCTGCCTCTCTCAAACTGGAGCAGAACAACCTCCGGGGTCTGGAAGCAACTCAAGACCTTTCTTTTTGCTTCCACTTTCTCTCTTCCTCTCCCCTGTTGATGTCCCGACTGCTCCACGCACTGGTCACCTGGCTTTCCTCTGAACTCAGGCCCAGGCCCCTGCATGTCAAGTTCCCTTTGCACTGCCTCCGGGCTCCCCTCAACTTATGGTCTGTATCTGCAACACTGCAGTCCGTTCTCTCTGCACTTATGAGCCACTCGCTGGCTGCACTTATTGAGTTAACTGCACTTCTCCCCCCTGACCTCCCTCCTATTCCAGTTCCCTGCACTTGTGCGAACAGAATGACGCAAGGCCTAGTAAGATCGTTGTTTTATTCTCCCTCTATTTCCCACTCCTTGTCTTGTCACGTCTAGAAACACTTGTGTACAGGCGGGTTATAAATGCCATATCATATATCATATCATTATCTGGTGTTGGCCCAGGTGGGATTCCCACCCCCACCAAGGAGGCATCGGTCACGTGAGTTTAGAGATGTTGTCGCGCTCTGTCCATCATTTCAGTGATCTTGAGAGCGCAGGAGTGATGATTATTTTGTCTCCCTAGGAACCTTGGGTTTGTGTCCATCTGGTTGCCAGAAACTGCTGTATCGGTCGCATGCGTAGTCTGCAATTGGCAAATGCAGGACGACATGGTTCCTAGCAGCGCCATGTATCCACGCACCAGGAGTTGTTTGTTTGGGGTGAATGATCATGCCAGAGCCCTCAACCTGTGCACTCTGTCGGTTGAGGGTTTGACTAGGCTTTGTGCCGTGAAGAAATGTGTACCCAGGAATACCAGACTTTTGGACGGCACTACACAGGATTTGGTGGAGTTGGTGCAGAGTCTCAGTCTGCGTTAGTGAAGTCGCTGTTTCTTGGTGCGTTGGGCCCCTGACCAACCAGTAGTCTAGGTATGGTTAGACCTGCTGGCCCTGCTTTCTGAGGAAAGCTGCCACTGGTGCTAGGCATTTGGTGAAAGTCCTGGAGGCTGATTTTAGGCTGAACGGGAGGACTCGGAATTGCTAATGCCTATTCCCGACTTTGAATCTGAGATACTGTTGGTGTCTGGGATGTGAAAGTAGGTGTCTATTAAGTCTAACGCCACTAGATGTTCATGAGGCTGTGCAGCCTTTATGAGGTCTTGTAGTGTGACCATTTTGATTTTTTTTTTTCTTGATGTCTTTGTTTCATTTTCTTAAGTCCTGGATCGGACGCTACCTTCTGTCCGTATTGAGTCTTGAGTATACTCCTTTTCCCATTGAGTGCGGGGGAACCCTTTCTGTAGCCCTTTTGGTAAACATTTGTTGAACCTCTTGGTGAAGGATTCAACGGTGTGGACACTGTTACGGGAGTTAAGGCTTTCTGTTTGCACTTGAATTCCAACAGATGGATGTGTTGGATGGCATCTAGCACCCATCTGTCCTTTGTTATTGATTACCATCTGTCGATGTGGAGTTCAACATTTCCTCCCACTGGTGCGTCTTTGGGGCACTCACTGCTGGGACTCGTTCTGCCTACCTCTCTGCCAGGAGGCTGAGCCGCATTTGCGTTGCCGTTGGTGGTAGTCCCTAGTGCGTTGAGAAGACTGGTAGTATCTTCTAGATCCCTGGGAGTAGTAGCCAGATCTTGCATAGCCTTTGGAGTCTCGTGTTGCTGACAACCTGGTTTAACCTGAGGCTCCCCGAAAGGAACTAAAAGACTGTAAGCCTTGTAAGGCTGTCAGTGATCGTGCAGTATCAGAGTCAGCCTTCATGGCCTTAAGAGTCTTATTGATTTTTTTGTCACCAAAAACGTTTTCGCGCTCAAATGGAATGTCCACAACCTTTGGTTGTACCTCCTGCCTAAAGCTGGTGCAGCATAGCCACCCTTGCCTTCTCAGGACCACCCCATTACCAATCTGCTTAAACCCTGTCTCTGCAAGGTCCACTGCGATATTCATACTATGGTTCAGGGCCTTCTCGCCCTCACGTACAATTGTCATGGCTTCCTTTCGTTGCTGTTCAGGCAAATGCTCTAGGATGGGAGCCAGCCGGTGCCACATTTCACGGTCATAGCGGGCCACTATAGCCAGGGTGTTGGGCGCTTAACTGTTTTTGCCTCGAGCGTCTATTTTTCTGCTTTAGTTTTCCGGGGGTGTAGTGCATTTGTGCTGTGAACACGCTTTGCGACTAGCTGCCGCTGACGTCACTCCCCTGTTTCTGAGGGGGTAGAAGGAAACCCGAGGGATACGCTTTGCTGGCTTACTGGTGTTCTTTCCCCTTTTGATTGGGGGCGAATGGTAGGTCTATCCTGTTATTGAGATTGGATCACCATGCATTCTTCGGAATCCATATCTGTGAGTCCTGGGCACTCCTAGGAGGATCAAAATCTAACGTTATCTCATGCTGCAGAATTTCATCAGGCATGATTTCAGTGTATTTTATGGGTGAGACACCTAGAAGGAGTTGCTTTGCTTCTGTTGGTTCTTTTGTTGAGGTTCATAGTATCCCTTTAGCATAGGACAGTACGCTCTCCTCCTGCAGCTGTGAGATAGGCTGCTCAGGATGTTCTGTGGTTGGAACCACAGAAAAACCTGTTAGTAGGTGTGTGTACTGTTTTAGGGTACTCGCTAGATGTTTTCTCACTGCATGGAGTTTTTTTCGTCATTGACGAGTGGACCGTCGACGAGTGCTGCCCCGATTTCGTCATCAAAGGATGTGCTGTCGACGATTCTTGTTAGGAAGAGGATCTATGCCCCTCTCTGGGATAATGGGACTCCAGCGACGAACAGTGTTTTTTTTTCACCAACAAAGATGGCGTCTTTGTGGATGATTTGCCCTTCTGTTTGCTTTTCGTTGGTGAGGTTGTTCTCGACGTAGAATGGGAGGTCGACTTTGTTTCCGGGTGGGAGCCCTTGCTTGTATGGGACTTGGATGACGATGGTCCCGTTTTGGTTGTTGTCGTCGACGGATTTTCCAATGACTGTTTACTTGCAGACCGCAAGCCTTCGTGGTTTACCGGTTTCTTTTGAAGAGACTGGGGTTGCTTCGCCACGGCTCGTCAACAATTTTGTCTCACCTTGTGTTGGTTGTGTTTTCTGTTTTTTCGTAGGTCATTCCTCTGACCTGGATTTATGGCTTGATGGCGACCACTTTTCAGAGAGAGTAATAGCTCTCCCACTCCTTGATGTCCCCGCCTCCAACGCGGGTACACCCCTAGTTAACCAAGCAAATTAGGCAACGTTTTCTGTCCTTGAGGGTTTTCTGAGAGAAACCCTGACAGATTTCACATTTTTCTGAGGAGTGATTAGGGTATAGGCAGCATATACAGTCTACATGCCTGTCACCCTCAAACGTTTTTAGGCTCTGAATAAGGATTTTTGAGATCCAACGGTCTTCATATTTGTTGTCGACCCCGTTGAAGGGTCGTGGGTTGTTCCAGATTTACTGTTTCATCGAAAATTGTTATTTTCTAAGGTGAAAGGAGATGTCTCTGTGAAGAGAAGAACTTAAGGAATCCCACCAGCTAAGAAGACGGTTGAAATCTGAGGGGAAGATGCTGGGGTGAAGCTACACACTCAACGTCCTATTGGTAGGGAACAAAAGCACCGACAACAATGTGGGTGGGACACTTAAGGTATCAAAAGATTTTCCATAGGAAAAGTATTATACTAAAAGTAACCTGAGATTCCCAGCCTGATGATGGGGAATATTCACAGCATGTGAAACTATGAAAGATCCAATGCTGGAGAAACACATACAATACATACAACATTAAAAGAGAAGAGACATACAAGTACATCAGTAATTTTCAATGCGATCATTGCGGTCTTGTGGAATGCAAACATAGACATTCAATACATTGCAAGATATGTCCCAGCCTATCTCACCAAAGCTGAGAAGACAGAGCTAAAAGACCTTTGGGATGACACATCACCTGACAAAACCCTGTCACAAGAATTGTACAGCTGTGGTATCAAAATGCTGTCACATTGAGAATGCGGGTGCTACAAAGCTGCAGACCGTTAAACAGGTAGACCCATATATGGGAAATCTGAAAACATTCTATAGCTAAATCTTTGTCCAGCTTCTTCATGAAAAAGGGTACTAAAATTCTACCAAAAGATAGAAACAATAGCCACAAATGATCCCAACAGCCAAGGCATTTAAAAAAAGAAATGAAATAGACACATATTATCCAAACAGTACTACTGCTTTTGAAAACATTTGCCTGTAGCACATAGCTCAAAACTACTCCTATAAAAAAAATCTTATGTCAGATGAGACAACTGGCAAATATTCAGTCTCAACTTGTGAAGGAACCCTAGTAAAACCTACCAAGCCCAGCATAATTAATCATGTAAAGTTATCATTTAAATCTCCACAGAATAGAGAACTTTATTACATGGCCCTACTGCAACCTTTCAAACCTTGGAGAAAAGGGGAATTATGACTGACACATTTAAAGCTGCATTCAGGGCAAATGAGAGCAGTATAACAAATGTCAATTTTAAACAATACAAACAAATGTTGGACAATGAACACCAACAAGATGAAGAAATGGAAACTCTACTAGATAAAGACACTCCTGGAGGCAGTCAACCTTCTCTTACAGGAAGCCAAGAACCACTTGGTAAACCACTCATTCAAAATGAATCAGAAATAGCCATGACTGTGGTAGAAAACACCATGTATCAATCTAATGTGAGAAACCTAAGGGTATTACTCCCCCTGGATCCTCTTCTCAGGTGGCCAGGGAAAGGCCATCGCATTTGGATCCTGATCCTGGGGGCGGAGAAGCGAGGGAGGATCACCTGGGTGGAGGGTCCTTGGGGATTGGGAGTGGGGTACCCTCGGACGAGACATGGTATCCCCCTTTCCCTGTTGAGGAACAACCTTGCCTTCCCCCAGCCTTTGTACGCTACTGTAGAACAGCTCCCCTCACTTCCCCATATTTGAAATTACTGGGACGAAGAAGAGGAGACAGAGTAATGAACACTGCACCTTTATTTCACCACTTTGGTTCTGGGATAAGGAAGATGTCTGCAAAGAACTGTCAGGGTCAGGCATGTCCCTTTAACTATGGTCAGGCAAGTCTGATGGTGAATCCAGACCTGCAATGTGTTGAAGGGTTACAGGTGTATATAGGGAGGCCAGTGAAACAACATGGAGTGAGACAGGGAGGCTTGTGTGAAAGCTGCCAGCAGTGAGGAGGCAGCTGTAGTGGGGCCTGACAGGAAGCCAGGAGGCATGCCAAAGCCCAGGAAAACAGTATAGACCCCAGGCCAGGTGGGCTGTTGGATTGCCACAGAAGTGGGAGCCTCCGTACTGGGCTGCGTGTAGAAGCATCTGCAAATAATCATAAAGTAAAGGACAGTATCCATGTGGTGGAGGTGGAGGCGGAAGAGCAGGGCTCAAAGGAGCCGGTCCATCGACCGGCAAAGGAAGAAGCCGGAGAGGAAGCCAGAGACCGGTGAGTGTGGGGAGACCCAAGAGCACTGCGTGTGAGTAACACAAGACCAGTTAAGACTTACTGAATACCAAACTGAATAGAGACTTGAACTATTGATGAAATACACACATTAAATACCAGATTGAATACAAACTTGAAACACTGAACTACACATACTGAATACCGAATTGAATACAAACTTGAAAGAACGCTAAACTACCTATATTGAAAACCGAATTGAGTGCAAACTTGAAATAACGCTGAAACATATATATTGAATACCGAACTGAATGAAAATTGGAACGTAAACCAAAGTAGGCATATTGAATACAGAACTATATATAGACAAAGCTAAATGCCAAACAGAAGTCAAGAGGAAAGTATCAATTTGAAAAACATTATGCAGAAAATAGTGCCAGTGTGAAGAAGTGTAACAAATGTGGGGTATGAACCAGACCACCAGAAAGTGAACTTTATAACAGAAAACAGTGTGACAAGGGCAAAGCCTGGCACGAGAGGTGTGACAAGTGGGCCAAAGCCAAGCGGCTAACTGGGAGAGACCAGGAAAGTGTTATGCTGCCGCTAAAGTCATCAGGCTGAGACTTAGTATATGAATGTGAATCTGTACACAGGAACAATTGCAGATTAACTCGTGTGAACTGGAGAGCTGGGGGTTTCCTGGTTACATGACCTATGATGAGTAGACTCTGTGGTCTGACAACTGCGCCTAGACCAGTGAGCCCTAAATGAGGAAAACAAAAAGACATTGTAAAAGAGGCCAAGGAGAAGCACTACAAGTGTAGAGGAGGTCCCAAATATACCCTGCACTCCAGTCACCCATGTTGAAGTACCAGGAACGTTCACACCAAAATATGTGATGTATAATGAGCAAATAAACCAGCAGAGAGCCGCAGTAGGGCTCTGCCCAGTGTCTATTAGAAGGATGACACCTATTGAAGTACCAATAACCAAACAACCATGGGCAGTGGAGTACCCATTAAGAAAACCCTACCAGCAAATGAGACGAAATGAAGGCTGCTTAAGTTCTTTATAGGGAGAAAGCAGAAAGTCCTTAATGGAGGGTGAATGGCGACGTCATAAAAGCCCAGACCAACGTACAGATAAAGATATGACGACCCAAGGATGACACAAAGGAACGGAACGCCATGAATAAAGATATTGTGAACCTAAAAGAGGAGAACATTGTTGAAACACAAGGGAGCTTAAGATGGAAGCCTTGTGAATACATGCAACCAACTAACGCCTGTACATATGCTTAGAACCGCAAGAAGCTGAAGAAAATAGTGCAGTTTAAAGCGCTTAGTAGAAGAATAGAGCGGCAAGCGCCATCGTATATAATCTACCTCAATATAAAGCATGATATTATAAGCGTGAATCCACTTTGCATAAAAAGCAGAACTAACCCAGGTTATTCTAGGTCAAACGCAAGAAGCTTCATATTTTAGAGGAAAAAGGCTGAATTGAAACTTGGCGGAGGCAGCTCGTGCCAGGAAAGCCGAGGCCACATAGATAAAAGCTGTGGACAGTAGCTACTTTTAATTGAAGCTAAGAACAGAATATCCTGCTTCTAAGGAATTGAGATAAGAAAGTGAATGCAGGTGGCAGTGGGAAACAAAAATCAAATGCGTAAATGGAACAAAACTAGGCAAGTTCATGGTGTCCTAGCACGTGACCAGCCGAGCGAGGGAAGACACAGTTTCAAACCTACGCCTGGCACCAGCCCAGAAAGAGATATCAGAACCTTTTTCCAGACAGAAGATGCAGTTTCAGGGCCAACCACAGTGAACTAATAAGACACATAGCCCATAAAGTGATGATTGATTAAAGGGAGGCAGGGTGAGCTAAGGGACGTCCTGCACCTGTTTGACCATTCTGCATGCTGCTAGGCAAAGTGGAAAGTTATGCATGGGGTTGATGCCAACCCAATCACAATGGACCAAATACTCTAGGGTCCTATAGTTAGCAGAGCCAATGAGACGCCGTACTTTTAGTGACGTCTACAGTAGTCATTTGTGAAGGAAGGGCTTAGATGGCCACCTGACGGTGTTTAACCAATCCCTCACTCTGTTACCATAAACAGACATAGCACCTATACTAAAGTTACCTTTTTCCAACCAATAGAATTGCATGTTAATTTTGAGCGTTACACGTCAGATTATGACGCGTTTTGAGCATAAAAGTTATGTTGTGTGCGAAGCTCGAGGGAGTTTAAGCGAGACGGGCTGTCGCACTGCTGTTGATGTCCATGTTCACCTGTTTTCAGGACTTGTCATTAAACGGACTCCCCTTTGCCAAACCATTGAGTTGTCCTTATTGGTTGGTGTTGGAGTAAGAGACCCTACACCCCCATCCATCTCGAGGTGCAGCTATCTCGTCTTAAAATACTGCAGGGCAAAACCCCGACTCTATGGGCCGGCCGGGGGTCCCTCTGTACACTTGGTAGCAAAGATCGGATGGTTTATCGACTATCGAATGTTAATTGAAATAAGACACCTATGACCGTCGACATAAAGTTACTCTAGGTCTTCCGCAATATCACAATTCCTTTGCCATTCAGCTGAGTAGACCGTGAAGCTCCCAGTAGACAATGGTAGTGTAGAAGAAATCTGCAGTAAGGGCCTGAAGGGACCCGTTTTCACGCATATCCCTTCCCATTCCTAGGGACAGCTGATCGGGTGAAGAGCTGAAGGATGCGGTAACGAAGGCGGTGATCCCAAGGATCCAGAGAGGAATCATGCGAACAGTGAGTGAAGAAAAAATGTTGTGCTTTGGCAAACAGCGCATGCCTTAGAACAAGTAAAGGGAAAAGGTAACAGAGGGAGGAGGACAAATAAAAAATATAGTTAGAAGTAGAGAAGACTGTATATATATTAAGGGGATAATGACTCGAGAATAATGAAATAAATAAAGGTTACTGGGGCAGACACCCGAGAAGAGAGAGGTTACCAGGGCGGACACCTGAGAAGAGAGAGGATTCGCCTTATTCCTGCGCTTTAATATAGCGGCCAGAAGAAAAGTGTACCCAGAGTCCCACATAATGGGGAACAATTAGACTACCACAACATTTAAAGACGTTATGAAAGGGGTTCGTTTAGACTCCATGAAGGGATAATGATTAGAGGCAGAGATATTTGTGTCCAGCTGGTGTCAGTCTAGTCTGTTAAGCGTCCGTCTTACATGTTTTCTGTTGTGACGTCACACGTGATTTTTTGAAAACGGAGTGAACATTTTTGCGCGATTCATTAGCGGAGACAGAATCGCATATGAAGTGGTGTTTTTGAGTAAATTGGAATATGTAACATTTTTGTGAAAATTTGGATTGGAGAGTGCGGTGTTTGGTGCTTGCTCATATTGTCACAGGTTGGTAAAGCCACAGAAAAGCATTAGCAAGTGTTATATAAGAGGAAAGGGAACAGATTTAAGCATTGAAGACATAACTCCATTAGCACACTTATGCAAGCAATTGTCAAAACACGTACCCAAGTTAAAGAAATATAGCACCGAGTGAAAGGTACTGCCCACAAGATGTTTATGCCGTGGCCACAAAATGGGTCTTTATTTAAAGCCGTCTTACAACATACAACGACAAATTTGCATGCCACATATACAGGCAAGAAGTTAGAAAAACGCCTTGCCATTCTCGAATTTTGGAAGATGTATGAGCAAACAAAAAAGGAGGGGCCGCCAACAGACTGGATACTGAATGTATGCACAGTGGGAGGTGAGACGCCTGCGGCGCCACCTGCCCCACCCGAAAAGAAGGATGAAGGAAGTAAGGGCGAAGGGTTATACCCATTGAGGGAACTTAAAGCAGCCAAGGGGTCTAGCAACCCTGCATATGAGTCATCTACACACACAGTAGTTACGAAAATCAAGGGAAGGGTAAGGACAAGGATATTCCCTCCGCTGTCCCAAGGGACAAGGGGAGACGCAATGGTGAAAGAAAAGATCAGGCACAGACAAGTGCATCTCTCGACAAAGAGAGAGAAGGGAAGAGATGGAAAGGGAGCAGAGACAGAACTGATGAGATAGCATTTGCGAAAGACGAATGGATGGGAGGACAAATCTTATTGAAATTCAATGGTAAAGGCATTAATGACGCAAGGCAAAAGGAGATGTTAGATGAGACACAGAGAAAAGGGAAAGAAAAGGAATTAAGAGACGAAAGGATAAGAAGGAAAGATAGACAAAGGCGAGAACAACTATATTGCGAGGAGCAAGAAAAACAGCTCGATCGGAACCCAAGTGTAGCCTACGATCTAGACAGTCAGAAGCAGCAAAGGTTAGAAGAAGAGCAAAGGGTACGTGATAGAAGAATAAGGAGACCAAGAGATGAGGAAATGCGAAGGGCAGATGAACGTAGAAATCAAAAGAAAAAGGAAGAAGATAGGGTCAGAGAAGAGGCGAGGAAGCGCAAAGAATTTGATGACAATATCGAACGAAAGCGAAGACAGAGAGCACACGATCTTGAGTATTTGGAGCGGGAAGTTAAGAAACCCGACCCAGTTGTAGACTGGGAAGATATTGAAGAATTTTTTCCTGCGTACGATTCAGTACAAGGCACGTCTAGGTCGGATATTGACGATGACTTCAACACCAGAAGCATCTGAGAAACAATCGATTGAATATATGGTGAAATGGGGCTAGAACAAATAACCCCAAGGAGAGAGGTAAGATGAGCGCCTGGAAAGCGCTCAGCTGTATGACACTGAGGAGCTCACTCGTAGCAGTGGGAATAGAGAGTTATCCATCGATATATTAGAAATCTGTAGCAACAAGGAGGATACAAGAAGTTGCGCAAACTGGGACAGGAAATGTCCGACTCAGAAAGGGAAAGGACTGAAGAAAACGAGGAAGGGAGGCGAAATGAAGGTTGACTCCCAAGGGAAAAAGAGATAAGATGGTCTGACACTAGCGAATCTGCACCGAGGGCATCAGAGTCCGCCACACAGTCTGACCGACATGAAGAAGTATCTCACAATCAGATGGGGGTGTCTTCAAGGCCCTATATGGACAGGCTTAGGTCATTGCCAGGTAGACGGCGACGCAGGAATATTACCCCTGAAATAGACAGGAGAACAATCAGAGAAGAAAAAGAGGGCTACGCATTCAAATTTCCGCTACTAGAAAAGGGGGGAGTAAGACTACAATATATTCCATGGCCACACATGGATCAGGAAAACTTGAGAAACAAGCTTCCAATACTGACATCGGGAGCCGGGAAAGTGGATACAGGAGTTGGAAAAAATGACAGGAGGAAACACGTTAGCCATAGGGGACATTAAGGGTCTCCTAATCGCCATACTTGGTGAGAGAGCAGACGATGTGTGGGCACGGACATGATACCCTAGTGTAACCACAATCAATACCGCACATGACGGATAGCCATTTAACAATTGCAGAGCAGCAGCATGGAAAGGGCTGCAAATACTTTAGCCAGATACCTCCGATATGGGAGCTATAATGACTCGAAAAATGCAGGATTCTGAAGATCCGTTACTTCATATACAGAATTTTCAAGAAGTGTTGGTGCTCAAAACGCATGAATCTTGAACAAAATCCATACCTGTGTTTTATCATATATTGTGCCAGGGCTTGCCAGAACCAGTACAGAAACAACTCAAGAAATTTGTAGGAGTTGAGGCTAAACCTTGGGCTGAAATACAGTTGACTATCGCACATTACTGCAGACTTGTGTAGGAAAAGAATCGCAAAAAGGAAGCAACGCGAAAGGGTGAGGAAGCTAAGCTAGTGCAGAAGAAACTATCAATGTATGCTCTTGAATGAGCCATGCTAACTAGTGCAGCTGAACAAAGCATGCAGCAGGTGGCTAGTCCACAACAGAATAATCAGGCTAACGTAGGATTTTACCCACGGGGGAGAGGATTTAGGGGAAGAGGAAGGCTTCCAAAATAATCGGAGAGGCTTTCAAAACGTGCAAAATGGAAGCCCGGATATGTCAAATGGGCAAATAATCCGACCACCGTCAGTATGCTGGCTGTGTGGAATGACGGGACACTTGGCGCGCACATGCAGAAATCAAGGCATGATGCGGAGCGGCCAAGGGATGGGAGCAGGCATGGCAAATCCACCTACAGCCTTACAACAGGGCGTTGCACAGAATCACACGGTGCAACAACAAGCGCCCGGAGCGCAGCAAGTAGTGTAACCTCAGAGTATGGGCAGTTTTCCGCAGGGACAAATACAACAGACACCATTGTAAGTGTCATACACGATGAGCACATGGCAGACCCAAAACCCAGGAGGGGGAAGCAACAACAGGAACGGGGGAAATCCATAAGTGCACAGTGGGCCAAATTTGTATATAAACTAGGACAGCTCACAGGGAACCCTGATGTGCTCTATCCTATCGGTAACACCAGACCCTCAAAGGGAACCTAGGGTGGATGTCGTTATAGGGGGTAAAGATTATTCCTTCCTACTAGACACGGGTGCAACACACTTGTGCATACGTGAAGGCAAGTTTTCCTTGTCTGGCGAGGGCATAGATACTCAGAGTTTCACAGGAGCTCACAGTTGAGTTCCCTTTACAAACACACTCCCAGTCTCCATAGGAGAGCGCGAAATGAATGTACCCTTATTATACTCGCGTCAGACCCCAGTAAACATTTTGGGTCGAGACCTAATGACAAAGTTGAACATGACAATTTCGTTCACAGAAAAGGGCATAATATGCTCCACTCCAGGAATGCACTACTCAAATGTCTGTGAAATGATCAGAGCATACTCAGGACATATAGCCATGAGGGCCATACCATTAGAGCCAGAAATGTTCGCATATGGCATGCGTGTGATTATGGTGGGATTGCCAGGCCTTGCAGAAAAAGTAATGAGAGCCCCTGATGAGTTCTTATTCAGACTTAGAATACCAATGCATGAGGAGGAGGGACAAGTATTTCCCTTGATAATACACACAGCTGCAGTGCGAGGGAAAGTGGTGTTGGTTGATAGTTACGACGATGACGGCAGACAATGGTGCACGATTATTGCCATCGAAGAAGGATATCTAGTGACTGACATCACCGATGACGATCTATTCCAAGAACAAGCAGACATAGGCGAGACAATGGTAGAAGTAAGTGTCACCTTTTGGGTAAAGATGATTAATAGAGAAGTACCGCAAAGAATGATGTTGACATTGAAACGTCCCGAATATTTTGATGACGATATAGCCTAAGTGCCTTTCTCAGTGTGGACTATAGGACCCTATGACATAGGCCTCTTGAAGGGGGTTGGAGAAGTAAAGATTAAACTGAAATCAGGAACAATTTTACCAAGAGCCCGACAATATCCCATGACTGGGTAGATTAAGGGATTTCAAAGACAATTTCTGCCATGATGGACCAAGGCATCTTAGTGACGTCAGAGCCACCATGTAATACGTTAGTGTACCCTGTGAAAAAAAAAGTAAAGGGGGATCTTGGAGGCTAGTACAGGATTTAAGGCCAATAAACGATATTGTTGAGTTCCCTTTAGTCCCTAACCCGTCTACAATTCTATGTAACATATCCATTGAGGAGAACTATTTCACTGTGATTGACTTGAAAAGTGATTTTTCTCAATCCCGTTGCACCGTGACTCACAAGACCTGCCGTCATTCACGTTCAGACAAATGCGTCTGAAAAGCACAAGGCTGCCACAGGGGTACTGTGAGTCTCATTCCATTCTCAACAGAGTCCTGCAGATGGATTTGAGTAATATTGCATTAGAAAGTGTCGTCCTACAATACGTGGACGACATCCTAATTTGCAGCACCTCAGAAGAGCAGTGCAGGCACGATTCTATACAGCTACTGTCTATATTGGCTGAGAAAGGATATAAAATTGACAAAGAAAAGTTACAATATTATCAACAAGAAGTGTTGTACATAGGCCAGCTGATCTCACAAGAAGGGAAGAAGGTGACCCCAGAAAGGGCTGAAGCCATAATGAACACAGCTAAGCCACTCACGAAAAAGCAAATGCAGAGCTTTCTAGGCCTATGCAACTACGTTAGGGCATGGGTTTTAGATTACAGCTCTTGTACTAAGCCTTTACTCCAGGCATTAAAGAAGGCCCAAGTGACCAAAGAAAAAATTGAATGGTCTGAAGCCATGGAGGAAGGGTTTGCTGAACTCAAGAGAGCAATTTGCACAGCTCCCGTTCTTGGAATTCCCAATTATGCAGAGGAATTTCACCTGTTTTCACATACAAATGGCAGCGTCATGACGGCGGTACTCACCCAAAGAACCTCCTTGGGGTACAAGCCCCTAGCATACTACAGTGGGAATCTGGACCCAGTAATGAGAGGCCACTTCCCATGCGAACAAAGTTTAGCTGCCGCAGCATTCACCGTAGAGAGGGCTACAACCACTGTAATGGGATGCTCCATGACGTTGTACGTCGAGCACTCACTATTTGCCATTCTAGAGAAACCAAAGGGCACATTGACATCTCAGAGAGTTTCCGCCTATGAAGTGATCATATCTAACCCATCGATCAAAATAATTCATTGTAAGATAGTAAACCCAGCTATGTTCATTGCAGAACCAATCACTGAGGGAGAGCCAATACATGACTGTGCGAACTATGAAGAATTCTATGATGAAATCCCCAGGGTAAAGGAAAATGCCTTGGCAGGAGAGATTGTCTTTATTGAAGGGTCTTCGAGAATCGAACAAAGTGATGGACAAAGATACACAGGCGTTGCTGTAATGAAACACATCGCAAATTGAGAATTTCGAGTGCTTCTTAGTGCACAAATACCATCTCACTATTTAGCACAGGCTGCATAATTATTGGCGTTCATACTTGCCATTGAGCATCACGCAGACCAGGAAGTAACGGTGTACAGTGACTCCGCCTATGTGACGTCGACAGTGCACGCAGGCTTAGCGTGCTAGAAAAGGAGGGGCTGCCTCAAGTGGACGGCACGCCTGTGCAACACCCAGCCTTATTGGACAGGCTGATTAAGGCACGAAAGCTCCAAGTGGGCATAGCAGTTGTGAAATGTGCCGCCCACACTAAGGGGACAGATTTGATCTCGCGTGGAAATCGCGCAGCAGACACGGAAGCCACGCGTGAGACAGTTATGGAAGTGGAAATGGTGTGCACGAATGAAAGGATGTTGGTTGCTCGAACAACTTCTGAAGCCTATAACGATCTTGGGCAAACCCAATTAATGGAACTCCAAGGGGAGGCACCACAGGAAGAGAAAAACCTGTGGAAACATCAAGGGTGTTCTTTAAACCCCTCTGACAGCTTGTGGTGACAAGACAACACTGATAAACCAGTAATGCCTGTAGCCCTATTAAAAATAGTGCTGGAGCAATTACATCACCCGGCGCATATGTCAAAACAGAATCTAGCAGCAACGCTCGCGGAAGACTGGTTCATACCGAATTTAGCGGAGCATGTTACATTTTTCTTGGTGAACTGTGTTATCTGCCAGCAATTCACCGCTGGGCAGACATTGAAAGTAATGAGAGGAGTCATCCGCAGGCCAAATGGGCCTTTTCAGCACTTGCATGTCGATTACGTCGACATGATTCAAGTATGTACAGATACTTAATTGTTGTGGTGTGTCCATTCTCTATATGGATAGAAGCAGGTCCTTGTACACAACCAAACTCTACCTGTGCGGCCTCATTTTTAGTGAGGGAAGTGTTTCCCAGGTGGGGGGTGTGTGAAGTTATGAGATCAGATAATGGGGCACACTTTGTAAATGCAGTCTTTGAGCAGATTAGCTTGCTGCTTGGTATAAAGCACAAGTACCCGTCGGCATATCATCCGGAAGGAAATTGTCTCTGTGAGAGGCTCAATGGCTTGTTAAAAGAAAGGATAGCCAAGTTGAAGCTTACTCTAAAGAGGGGATGGTTGCACTGCCTTCCATTGGCACTGTATGCTCTTCGGAACCAACCTGGCTCCGACCATCATATTACGCCACACAAGATAGTCACAGGAAGAAGAATGAGAACTCCCCTCAGACCCAGAGACAGAGCTAGATGTGATGCCCAGTCAACAGGAGACATTTTAGGGTCAGAGATGCAAAACTATCTGAACTGCATGACATCTTGCCTTACTGTAATTTCAGACCAGCTGCAGCGACGATGAAAAGGGTGCAGCGCAGCACAGAACGCAGAAGGAGACACTGCATCAGACTCAGTTCAAGATCTAAGTGTTCCACTCGTCTTCCCTGGAGATGCCTTATTGGTAAGAAATCATACAAGGAAAAAGTGGGATGAACCAAGATTCAACGGCCCCTTCATTATAGAGGACTGCACTCCGTCTGCTGTGAAGCTACAGGGCAGGAGAGCTTGGATTTTTCTTGGGGACATTAAACCTTACACCAGAGAAAGCCCCCTGCCTGCACCCCAATGAGAGGAATCGATGAGCAACGGGGAAGAACCACAGCACGTGCAGACGAGATCAATGATGAGGAAGAAGGACGCCCAACCAGATAAGTAAAAGATAAAGAACTTTTTGCAAAAGGTTGTGGCTCTATTTTTGGACATCCATCTAAGCAAAAAAGCGGATAAGGACATAAAATGGACACTCTGTGCATTCTAGTTGCACGGTGAAGAAGAACATTTTGCTTATAAGCCACAACATAGTCTGTTGAATTTGAACTTTGGACTGAGGCACATTAATGCCTTGATTAGAAAGAGTATGCCAAACATTGACAAAAACACATAAATTGAAACAAGATACAGTACCCTAAGGTTCCTCCGCACCGAGACCCTATTTGTAAATCACTTATGATGTCCCACGGCAGAGACATCACTAAGGACGTTGTTACATACTCAACCTAGTGCTGAGATCATACCCGTCACTCGTAGGAAGAACCACAAGGTTTGCAAACTGTCTTCAAGATCCTGAAAACGAAAAAATAATCTGGCAACTGCTTACTGTCATTGCAGAACAATTAATCGTCCTCCCCGAGTACAGTGACGTAGAAGCAAATGTTTCTAACACAGGAAAGGATAAATGAACTTATCCTCACAGTGTTCCTTCGCCTAATTGAAGACTGTCCAACCATTGTCGGAAGAACAACAGACACACGTACATTCTTACGAGACCCAGTGAACACTGAACATTTAAACCATCTTCTAGATAAAACCAGAATTTTGATTACACTTCACGCAGACGGACAGTGCAGACATTGTTGACATCAAAAACAAAACCTGTGATCCTAAATCTCAACAGAGATTGGACCGATGTCTTTATCACCAGAGGATAGCAGACTGGCGCATAATGTTCTATTTCGCCTATTTACTGACTTTCCAGAGTTAGTAGAGAGACCAATCGACGTCCATGTTCTCACATTCATCAGAGATCCAGATAATACTGCACACATGGGAACTCTACTGCATGGAATCATGCTGCAAGTGGAACTTTCAAACTATCAGAGGAGTTTTCTGAGGAGATCGGGAAACCTTCCGCCGAGGGACAGATCGAGGAAGAAGGGTTAATAACTCCACTTGTCGTACCTGTTGGTTTTTTCCTTCCTATTTTCCTCACACTGATCAGGTTCCAGCATGTCCTCGGGATTGAAGCAGATTCGGGGGTGGATTGGGAGCTCACCTACTTTGAACACGCACAGTAAAGGGACACACTGAAGTATTGCTTAATTTGATTTCTTCTCTATAGTCTAGCAAAAGAACTGTATCCTGAATTAAAAGACAATTGACACTTGCACAAAAGGGAAGGAGAACACCCCTTAACAACAGACACTCATAGACTCTGGACTTAAAGGGCGACATTGAATAAGGAAAAAACTAACATTAACATTGGTGAATGATCGAGATGGGGGCCCAGAGCAGCAACATGGTCCTCCCACAAGAAGAGAGGTATCCCCGATTCTCTGGAGGGAAATGCTACCATCTCACTTATCGAACCATAATGTACTTATGCATTGTATTTATCATTATTTTGCGGTCATTAACAATTAGAACTGCATTCTATATAGGTGCACAAAGCGTCCCAATTTCAGTGCACCCACCTAATGATATTGTTGAGACTTGAGTGTCGTGTAGGCAGAAGAGGCCTCCGTCCCCAAATGCTGCACAGAGAGAACTTAAAGCAACTCTCTGTGCAGCCGTTGAGGCCACAGGCGAAGATGTTCAAGTCCGGGACCGCGAACCTCTGGGACCCCACACTGCTGCAAGAAAATGCGGATTAAGTACCAAGCAAGAAACAGTAGCCACAGTGTTTCGAATAAAACGGAAAAGGTCTTACCAATCGGGGTCAAGGAAGAGGTAGTGAACCTAATGGAGAGGTGCGGGACCCACGTGGACGGAGGTACCCCAAGAGGAGTAATTCTCAGTAGTTCACCTGTTAGCAGGAGCTGTGGAGCTGTGAGGCAAGAAGTCCAAAGAGCCAAGGTGCAAGAGGGTGATCCAAGAGGCAGTCCAATAACAGTCCGTGGTCGAGAGCCGTGTATCAATGTGCAAACAAATCCAAAGGGGCAAAATCCAAGAAGAGTCCAGTACAGCAAGCCAGGTCGATTCCGTGAGTGATCCAAAGGTGATTCAAGGTTCGTAGCGCCAAACAGAATGCAGAGCACAGCTGTGAAGCAACGAGTATCCGGGTTTCTGAGTTTAAGTACTCGCGCTTCTGGTCACGTGATGAGCGGCTGAGTCACGTGATCGGGCAAGAGCATCACGTGACCTTACAGTCCCGCGACGCGGAAGCTCAGGACTAGCCCTTCGCGATCCTAAGCGCCAAGGCAATTGCCAATGTAGGAACGGCCGTAACCTGACAGCCGTCCTGTTACGGACCAGGCGCGGGTGCGCTCGCAAGACGTGCGAGAGTCCACGTGAGTCCCTGGGAAGGGGGAAAGAGAGGGAAGGGCGAGACGGGGGATGGGGGAGTGCCTTGGGGACCACATGATGAGGGATCGTGACAGATATACGCATGAATCCCACACAGGCACCCAGACCCTATTTAGTCATTCCAGTCCCTAGAAGATCTGATGGTGGAGTGAGTGATCTTGAAATGGATGTGACTAGCAATGATACACACACTTTTGTGGGAACGAACAAGAAGAAAAGCCGGAGACAGGGTCAGCACGGAATGTATGAAGTAACATCACTGACAACTACACGCACACAAACACTGAATGTACACAAAACAGGCCTAGCATCAATGACTGCAGGACCACAAACCAAAGCAGCTGGAGGGAAGAGACCTCCTACCATCAGAAAAGTCACAGAAGCCGTCATGAGTAAACAAGAAGAAGTAAAGGAAAAGCCAATGGAAGCAGTCCTATCAGAAATTCTTAAGAAAACAGAGTCCTGATATGGATCGCACCTTCCGTCCCCATTACCCTGACTCTCACCAAAACGGACAACAAAGGCAGAATGCCCTGATACAAGGCACCATGGAGGGGAGTGACCTTTGCCTGATTAGCACTTACGCTCCTAACCATGACGCTACCGTCTTCTTCCGCTCACTGTATACCCGACTGAGCCCATGTAGGGAGGGCATAATAATATGGGGAGGCGACCATAATTGCACCCTGGACCCACGCATAGACAGATCGGACAGCAAGCAAGTCTACCCCTCCCCACCTGCCAAAGTACTAAACGCCCTCACGCGACAATTTGCCCTGACAGACCGATGGAGAGAACAACACCCTGAAACCAAAGCCTACTCCTCTTACTCTCCTCCGCATAAAGTCCACACTAGAATCGATTGTCTCTTCGTCAGCGAGGAACACATAGCCCTGTTTGAAGATACACAGTACCTAGCCAGGGTGCTGTCCGACCACTCACCCCTGATCACCACATGGACTTTAACAGCCCCTAGGCCCCCCGTCCCGACATGGAAAGTCAGATGCGAGGCGTTGCTAGACAAAGCCTTCAACGAACAAATCAGACAATACACAATAGACTACTGGCAAACCAATATTGACAGTGTCCAACAAATAAGCACAGCATGGGAGGCGTACAAGGTAGTGATGAGGGGAGGAATGATAGCTGCCGCTGGAGGGGCCCAAAGAATCACCACGTGCCTGCTCACGCGCACTGAAGCAGAGCTGAAAGACCTAGAATCGACGCCATTCCCCAGACCCGGCACACATGCATAAAATAATTGAACTTAAACAAGCTTGCCTAACACATTGGGAGACACTGGGGAAACTAAGCTATGCAAAATACACTGAAAGGAACCACGCCGTAGGTGACAAACCCGGGAAACTGCTTGCGTGGCTATACAAACGTGAGATCCCAAGAACACCCATCTGCCTACTCAGGGGCAACGATGGCCTGAACATCCACACACAGGCCGGGATAAACTTAACATTCAAAGTGTACTACCAGACCCTATACTCGGACCCCACACCACCCACAGACACTGCAATTGAGGATGTCATTGACATCATCAGGCTGCCACACCTAGATGAACACATAGTCGAGTCCCTGGACAGCCCCATCACTCCAGATGAGGTTATGGCCACCATCAGAACATTACCCTCAGGGAAAATGTCGGGGCCTGACGGACTCCCCAGCGAGTTTTATAAGAACTACAAGGACTTATTAGCCCCATTATTATCCCAGGTGTATAATGAGGCATACGAGAAGGGCCGCCTCCCCGACCCCATGAGAGAAACTGTCATCATCCCCTTGTTAAAACCCAACAAAGACAGTTTAGACTGTGGCTCGTACAGGCCCTTGTCCATGCTAAATGTGGACTATAAGATTCTAATGGCGCTGCTGGCAAGCAGACTACAAGTGGCCGTCCCGCACCTAATACACCATGATCAGACGGGGTACGTGCAGGACCGCTCCATCACCGAAAACCTATGCAAGCTGCATCATGTCATATATAGCAAAGACGGGGAGCCTGGAAGATGTGCGGTGGCGTCCCTGGATGCCTCCAAAGCTTTTGATTCGGTCAGGTGGAAATGGCTTCATGCCACCATGGCCAAGATGGGGATAGGGCCTACTTTCCTAAACTGGGTCAAACTCACCTACTCTAACCCCTCCGGCAGAGTCCGAACCAATAACACCTTCTCTGACAAATGGAACCTCTCTATGGGAACTCGACAAGGATGACCCCTATCCCCCTTACTCTACATCCTAGCTATCGAACCAGTGGCGGCATACCTTAGACAAGAGTACAGAGACGGGGCATAACAATAAATGGGGTGACCCACCTAGTCTCTATGTACACGGACGACATGCTCCTCTACCTGAAGGACCCCAAACACATATTACCCTACATACTGGAGACGTTGGAGGGGTTCTATAGATGCACAGGGATCCAAATCAACCAAGACAAGTCTTGCCTGTACCCCCTAGCAGCCCTAGGCAAGACCAAGAAGGAACACCTCCCCTCACTAGCACTCAAATGGGAACCAACCTCATTCAAATACATGGGCATTAGGATCCACCGCGACCCCAGAACCGAACATACACTGAACACTGAAAAGGTGAAAGAAGGCCTAGTCAAATCATTCGACTTTTGGAGTAAGATGCCCCTTTCGGTGGCCGGAAGAGCAGGGCTTCTCAAAATGGTTGCTCTACCATGACTCCTATATTTCTTCACCAACGTTCTGTACAGCATCCCGCAGCAATTCTTCAAGGAGCTAAATAAACTCTGCCAGAAATTCCTATGGCACGATGGAAGACAGAGTCGCTCTAGAAGCAACACAGAGACGGTACGACAAAGGAGGCCTCAAAATCCCCAATTTTGAACTTTACTATTTAGCAGGCCAATTGAAACACGTAATACAATGGATGGCTGACGACATCTCCACAGACACACGCCTGCTACTGCCCACAAACTCCCCGAAGCTGCTTAGAGATCTACTCTGGATCATGCCGGAAGCGGGACACCAAGATTCATACTTAATCCGCCTGGGCACTTGGATCTGGAGGCGGGCCTGCAAAATTGCCAAATTGGTTGACCCCTACTCCCCACAGATCCCAATAGCTGCAATTATGTCAACCAGACCAGAAAGCCAGAGGTGATCAGGAGCATACGGGAACCCTTCGGCATCACCACCCTGGGAGATCTTGCGGATGACCAGGGCATCCTTAGGTTCACCGAATTGCAGGAGATCACGGGGATACTGCCAGGTCAATTCCTCCTACATGGGGCGGTAGTGAACGGACTTACAAAACGATGGCCAAAGAAGGAAATCCTCAACACCGGGCATGAGGCCATTGATAACTTGGTGAGTGCGGCGGAGGGAGACCACGAAACCTCGAGACTCTACGAGACCCTGCTCAGCTGCGCCACGCAACAAGAACTCAAAAGCAAGGTAAAATGGGAATTTGAACTTGGCACGATGTTCGAAGACAAAGAGTGGGAGGTGACGACACACTATCACAAAAAAGTATCTAGAAATGCCTGTTTCCAGCTCATACAATTCTATATCATCCATAGGGCTTACCTTACCCCAGACATCATATCCAGATTCAGCAGTACGGGCGCAACATCGTGCCCAAATGCCAGGAACCCACCGTTGGAATGTCTCACATGTTCTGGGGATGCCTGGCAATATAAGCCTTCTGGACACAAATCAAAGCCAAGGCAGCCGAAGCGGACATAACATTGGACGTGCAGTCCCCCAAAGCTTGCATCCTGGGCGTATACCCTAAAAACAAAAAGAATAAGCCTCTGAACAGACTCAGGGACTTAATCTATATCCTGGCAAAAAGGAGAATCGCCATGGCCTGGAAATGCCCCAGGGCCCTGTTAGGCAGAAACCTGTGCAGTTCCCTTTGGGACCACTGCAAAAGATTTAAGACTACAGGTGGTTGGCAGTAAACCCAATTGGTAGCAGTCTGTACCACCGAGATTTACCTGGTAGCTGTGGCTGAGCAGTCAGACTTCTCTCAAGAAGAGTTAGGCAGTATACAGAGTATTCACAATAGGTCAAAAGAACACAATAGAACAAGCAAACACTGACCAGAGCTTGGTGTAAAAGAGATATAATTATTTATTTAAAAACACATCTAGTTAAACACACTGGCACCAATATTAAGCAGTTCAAAAACACGGTCACTAAAAGATATACACTCCCTTCAACGATTATTTAGACAAGTCTTAAGTAAAGTTACACTTATTTTCAGACAGCGGTGAGCGCTTAACGAAGATGGCACTCTAATCAATCAGTTAAAAAGGGAGAGAAAGGCAGAGCAAAGATAGAAACAGATCCCAACACTTTCGGAAGAACACAGTAGGACAAGAAGGCTGATTAAAACCGTAAAGTCAAAGTTAACAAGGCCGGACCCACTTTAAGAGGCTCCGGACGAAATGTGTCCAAGGTCACACGGTTGAAAGTGCCCAAAAGTCTCGCAAGGGTTTCAGAAAGAGTTGGACCAATAGAAAGGGACCAGTTAGATGGTCAAGGCGGCCAGCCCAGTCCAGAAGGTTAAGGGATTATTGTTACCTTGTGGCAATCTTTAGAAAGGGAGACCTGGCGGACACGGTACTTTAAAAATGGTGAGAACGCTCCAGCGGGGGCAGTTTTTCCTGGCAGCGGGTGCAAGTCGGTGCTTCGTCTGGGGGAAGAGAGGATCTTGTTGTGGAGGAAAACAGGAGTCTGTTGCACTGCCAGGGAAGAAACCAGCCGCGGAGTTCTCAATTAAAAGGAGCGGTCCTTTTATTCGCGGTCCAGTGGTAAGTGGCTATCCGGTTGCCGGGGTGCTTGGCACGGGCAATTCGACAGCAAGACGTCCTGGGATGCGAGCAAAGAAGGTAAACTGGTTGTGCCCACCAGTCAAAGGAAGAAGACTCTCCAGCCGGGAGATCTCCTCTGTCGTCGGGAAGTGGTGAGTCGGTTCAGCAGGGCTCCACCGGTGGTGTCGTCGTAGCAGGTCGGCTCAGCTTCTCCCTCGTCGGATTTTCAGGTCCTGTGGCGACTTCTGAAGTTCCAGTCCCAAAAGCCCTGCTTTTATGCAAGAAACCCCCATTCATTCAGCCTAGCTGTCAATCAAACATGCTAAGTGGTGAGCCGGCCGGCTCACCACTTGGGCCAATCACACAAGAGTGCGACTTGAGTTGCCAAGGCAACTCAGTCCAGGGTGCCTAAACCCCCTCCCACACCACCTGTGGTACCCAGACAGAGTGGCACCACTTTGGAGGGCCTTTGTGTAGAAGCCTGCCAAAAGTGGAACAAAGGGCTCGACCTTTGGTTTGCAGTTACAGAGGCGAACACCAACGCCATTTTAAAACCGAGTTCTGGCAGAAAATACCAACCGGTGAATTAATATTAAATAAATAAACCGGCGGTATGTTAGAGGCTATGTTAAAAAAGTATTAACCTCGAACAATGGGAAAATCCCATAGAGATATATTCGCGGTTGACTATAAAAAGTAGTATCCACTGCCACCAGCCAAAACTCGACGAGGGGGGACGGGACAGTGCCCCCTCGAACAACAGACCCAGGGGCAATCGAATTGCCCCTACCAGTACGTCCACAATATGATGGTTTGTACTGGTTCTGTTAGTAATTTGGGACTAGTAAAGCCAATGGTGACTTTACATGCCCTGGGAGACAGTAGTCAGTCCCAGGGTATGGAGTCTATGGTGGGGGTCACTATGACACCCCGGTGTTACTGCACGGAGGGTGCGGTGTAACACACATAGAAAAAAAACATATGAGACCCTATGGAGTAAAAGACCCCATAGCCCATGAAACACATTAACATTCAAAGGAACACCACACATCATGTCCAAGAGTGGGAGAAAAAGAGTCTCACTCTTGGCAGGAGAAAAAAACAAACTCCAGAAATCCAGCAAAGCTGCTGGGGGACTCACTAGGTTAGGAAATTCAGCCTAAACAGAGAATTCTCCCTAACACTCGCCCCCCCCCCAGACTAAGGGACAGGAGGATTTAATCCACTCCTGGATGAATCTCATACCTCTATTCGATGACATACATCCTAGAGAGACCATCAGCATTTTGGTGGTGACACCTTGACCTATGTCCTATGGTCAAATCAAAGGTTTTCCTTTGTAAGCTATATGACCTACAAACCCTTTGAGGAACATCAGTCTTTTTAAAGTTATAGGGGATCTGGTTGCCCAGTCCCTCAGAAGTGGTTACAACTTCTGAACCTGTGTTAGGCTTTTTTAAGGGGTCCTTATAAAGGATTCCCTTAGATCTAGAGGGGCCTCCAGAGGTCCTCACCACCTCTCTGTTGGGAGAAGGTTGGGTTTTAGGCCTCTTGGTTGGAGGGGATGTAGATAAGCAAGGTACATGCTCCTCCTTCCTCTTAGATCTACCTTTACCTACTTTAGGAGTTTCCCCCTTAAGACTAGGAATGGGGTTGGAGTCTTCTGTGGAAGGTCCAACAGTCTGAAGGTTTTTGGCCTTAGACTTTTCTTTTCTGGTTTTCCACCAGCACTGAGAATTACCAGTTCTCTTAGGCCTAGTTAGGGTTCCAGTAGGTCTACCCACCTCTTCCTCAGAAGCAGGGGGAGTCACAGACTCTATAACTGGGGGAACAATGATGGAGCTTGGTTGGGGCTCCCATTTCCCTAATATTTTAGCCAGAAATGTGCCTGAGTCAGAGGTCAACTTACCAACACCAGGGCTTGTAGTGGGGTTCTCAGTAGAGGTTCCCACAGGCTTAGAGTGGTTCCTTAAGGTGGCCTCTCTAGACAATTTGGTTTGGTTCTGGGTCTCCTTACTGGGAGGCCTGGGGGTATTGGATACTACTCCTAGAGTTTTTAGATCATTCCCCAACAGGACTCTCCCAGGCACTTCAGTCTGAACACTGACAGGAATCAACACTGTCATGTCATTACACTGAATGAGGGCTGGTAGAATTGGAACCATTTGGACAGGGCCTCCAGACATCTTAGTGGGACCTTTGGGTGCCTTAGCAACATCCTCAGGACTGAAAAAGCTTACATCCACTACTGTTCTGCTGGCCCCAGAGTCTCGCCTGGCAGGAGTATCCTGGCCATTGACAAGAACACTGTCCATATAATAAACTTTAGAGTTTTATGGTATGGAGTTGTACACACTCCTATTCTGATCACTAACCAGACCCATGGACTCTACTGTTACACTTGCTTGAAGACCCAAAGGTTCTTCAGCAAAGACTTCAAAGTGAGCACTAGCCATTTGGACTTCCTCCTCAGGAGGCTAAGGAGACTGTGCTGATCCCTGTAGGTTTACCCTTACATCTGGGATCTCCTTTGATGTGGTCAGTTGCCCCACAGAGATAGCATGTTCCAAATGCTCTCTGACAGGGTGGCTTGGCCTGACCTCCTTCTGGTTTGTGACCAGAAGGTACACTAGCCTGTTGTGGTTTACCCTGGCACTTACTATGGTTATTTTGTTGTTTGGGGCCCTCTTTGGTTTGGGAGGTATTAGAAATCTCTTGGTTCCCTTTTGGTGGCTGCTTTCCCTCATCCTCTTTGTGAGTGACCCCTGAATCCTTGTGAGTGGCCCTATTGGCAACCCATAATTCAGCAGCCTTAGCTAGCCTCCTGGAATCTAATTCCTTTGAATCAGCCAAGTGCTGTCTGAGCTCAGGAGAGCAGGCATCATAAATTGACTCCAACATAACAAGATTTCTCATTCCCTCATAAGTGTTCACCTTGTAACCCTTAATCCATCCCTCTAAGTTTTTGAAACACTCACTCACCCAGGTAGCCCAAGGGGTACCATCATGCTTTTTGAGGGTCCTAAACCTCTTAAGGTACTGGGAAGGGGTCTTCCCAAATCTAGATATTAAAACTAGTTTCACACATTCATAATCCTTCCTATCCACCCCACCCCCCCCCCCAACTCCATTACCACATCAGTTGCAACAGGGGGAAGCCTAGAGAACAACCAGGGAAGTAACTCATTCCCTGTGATGTCCTGGAGCCCATGATTATACTCAAACATTTTTAACCAATCCAGCACATCCAACTTAGGTTCATACATACCCACTAATTCCTTAGGCATCCAGCGTCTTTTGGGACTGGAACTCCTAGAGGAACCAGAGGAGAGAGAAGCATTTTCCACAGACAACCTTTTCATTTCTAGTTCATGATTAAGCTCTATTTCTCTGAGTCGCAACTCAGCTTGCTTCTGCTCAGCCTGGGCATTCATTCTTCTGAACTCTAGCTCTTGGTTTCGTTCAGATTGAGCAATAAAACGTTTGTACTCTAATTCAAGCTTCATTTTTTCAAGTTCAAAATAAGCAGGATTACATGTAGGACCTGGTATAGGCCCAGTAGGTACAGTAGGTAAGGCAGACAGAGGCTCAGAGTGGCTAACTTCATTAGGTTCACTTTCCTCTTCTGACTCATTATCAAGGCTTTGATTCAGATCAATGCCATCGCTGTTTTCTACATTTGCTGGGGGGATAGATTCCTCTGTACCACCCAGACTTTGGTTTTCTAACAATCTTTCTACAAGTTCCATTTTCTTGCCCTTCTCAGAGAGATTCATATGTCTACACAACACTTTTAAGCAATCAGCAGTTTTGGCAGACAATGATTCTAGGGTATAACTCTCCAAAGCAGACATAGTTAGAAAATCAGCTTTTTAGTGCTAAGCTTTGTGGTCCTAAAGTATTCAAAAAGCACACTAAAGTGTATACTCAATACAAATCCCACCGCTGTACACCAGTGTTAGGCAGAAACCTGTGCAGTTCTCTCTGGGACCACTGCAAACGATTTAAGACTACAGGTGGTTGGCAGTAAACCCATTGGTAGCAGTCTGTACCACCCAGATTTACCTGGTAGCTGTGGCTAAGCAGTCAGACTTCTCTCAAGAAGAGTTAGGCAGTATACAGAGTATTCACAATAGGTCAAAAGAACACAGTAGAACAAGCAAACACTGACCAGAGCTTGGTGTAAAAGAGATATAATTATTTATTTAAAAACACATCTAGTTAAACACACTGGCACCAATATTAAGCAGTTCAAAAACACGGTCACTGAAAGATATACACTCTCTTCAACGATTATTTAGACAAGTCTTAAGTAAAGCAACACTTATTTTCAGACAGCGGTGAGCGCTTAACAAAGATGGCACTCTAATCAATCGGTCAAAAAGGGAGAGAAAGGCAGAGCAAAGATAGAAACAGATCCCAACACTTTCGGAAGAACACAGTAGGAGAAGAAGGCAGATTAAAACCGTAAAGTCAAAGTTAACAAGGCCGGACCCACTTTAAGAGTGTCATAAATCACCAAAGTATCAACTGAAAAGGATACAGTAACCAAAAAAGGATACAATTTGGTAGGGCTTTTCTGGATCCTATCTTCACACGACTTGATTGTAGGCAGGTCAAATTAGACCTTCCAATGATACAACTCTCTGACTGAATAAAACAGGCAGAGAGATGGATCACTGGAAAGGGCATGGGAATTGTATAGGAAGTATGCCTAGAATAAATAAGTATCATAAGACACTGTCCCAAGTCAAATACTAAGAAACACAGAATTGAGATTAATTCAGACACTGACCTTAAGGCTAAACTGAAGAATTCCAGGACAGTTTCTTGAAGAGTTCCAAGAGTTGAACAAACGACAAAGGAAGGGAAGATTAGTAAGAGAGACGTATCCCGAACGGCACGAGGCTCTCGCTAGATACCGGGTTGGTGCACCACAGGATAGCGTCCAATGTACTGTGCACAATCACCTTCCAATAGTTCATGAAATACTTCCTTTCCCACGAAGAGTAAAATAAGAATCTCACCTGTTGACTGTCACAGGTACCAAAAGTTCAAAGTAGTTCAGAAAAACACGTGCAGATTTGCACGCGACAGCATACACACAGCCAAGCCAGCCGCGCTTGTAGACAGCGTTTCCGCGTGAAGATTTAGACACGCGAACAGGATTCACGCAGCTCTGGACAGCCGCGCTTGAAGACAGCGTCCGCGTGGAGATTTGGCACGCGAACAGGATTCACGCAGCTCAGGACAGCCGCGCTTGCAGACAACGTCCGCATGGAGATTGGCACGCGAACTGGATTCACGCAGCACAGGAAAGCCGCGCTTGCAGACAGCGTCCGCATGGAGATTTGGCACGTGAACAGGATTCACGCAGCTCTGGACAGCCACGCTTGAAGACAGCGTCCGCATGGAGATTGGCACGCAAACTGGATTCACGCAGCACAGGAAAGCCGCGCTTGCAGACAGCATCCGCGTGGATATTTGGCACGCGAACAGGATTCACGCAGCTCAGGACAGCCGCGATTGCAGACAGTGTCCGCGTGGAGAATTGACACACGAACAGGATTCACGCAGCTCTGGACAGCCGCGCTTGCAGACAGCGTCCGCAGGAAATTTGGCACGCAAACTGGATACACGCAACCCAGGAATTAGCGTGTGGAGGAAAGTAGGCTCAAAATAGGCCAAAGAAGTTTGCTGAAACGAATGCGAGAACGCAGGTCCGGAGATCAGCTACAAACGTCAAAATTGACTTAATCAGAAGCAGTGAATGGAGTTTCCACGCTTCTTATGTACGCACTGCCGTGATACACGTGACTGACCTAAGTCACGTGAAAATTAACGACGTGAAAAATGCAGACGTCGTTTTCCAGGCAATGTATCGAACAACCTCCATTTTGAGTAAAAAGGTCTGCTGGATCTATGGGCGTAACTCATCTTGTATGGAGAAGTTGTTCCTGGTCCAAAGGTATGACCGGCAGGCATGACAGTGCCACCCCCCAAAGGTGCCGCTTCTCCCCTTTTCGAGTGGAATCGCCTTAATAAAACAGGAGCATGAATGTTAGGCAGAGGTTCCCAGGATCTATCCTCGGGACCATAACCTTTCCAATCTACCAGATAAAATGGTTTTCCAGACCGCAACCTCATGTCCAGAATGTCATGCACTTCATATTCGTCTGACCCTTTCACTGAAATAGCAACAGGCCGTACAGGTAATCTAGTAGCATCCGAACACGGTTTGATGAGTGATACGTGGAAAACGGGATGCACTTGCCACCGTTTTGGCAAAGCCAGACGGACAGCAGCCGGATTTATGATTTGGAGCACTTCATATGGCCCAATGTATTTAGGCAACAATTTCCTTTTGCCGGGTATCCTCAAGTTCTTAGTGGACAGCCATACCTTCATTCCTGCTTTGTAGACAGGTGCAGGGATTCTATGAGCGTCGGCATAGTACTTGTCTCGTTTTTTAGCTTGCTCCAATTGCTGCTCAACTTTCTTCTGTAGATTCTTAAGATCCCTAAAAGTACGTCCTGCTGCAGGAGTATCCAAAGACAAATTGGAGTCAAAAGGAATGGAACGTGGGTGTTGCCCATACAAAGCATAGAAAGGTGAAGTACCTATAGCACTATGATAGGAATTGTTATAGGCGAACTCTGCGGCCGGCAGAACATTGAGCCAATCTGACTGAAACTGTAAGCACAAACATCGCAGATATTATTCCATAGTGCTATTGACTCTCTCAGTCTGTCCGTCCGTTTGAGGGTGATAAGCACTAGACAACCTGTCATCAATTAATAATGCCGAATTTAGTGCCTCCCAAAAACGTGACGCAAATTGTGAGCCCCTGTCACTGATGATCACTGAAGGTAGACCACAAAACCGGAATATATGCCGGATGAATAGATCAGCCAGACCAGCAGCTGTTGGTACACCAATACAGGGAATGAAAAGCGCCAACTTTGTAAAGTAGTCCACCACCACCCATATGGTATCGTATCCTTTATTTCTTGGAAGTTCAACCACAAAATACATCGATATCATGTCCCATGGTTTTTTGGGAACTGGTAGAGACTGGAGTAAACCCACTGGTTTGCCAGGAGTATTCTTATATTGACTGCATACCGAACATGTTGAAACATAATTTATAACATCCTGTGTTATAGACGGCCACCAACACCATCTTTTCAATAGCTCTAGAGTCTTCTTCTGTCCAGGATGGGCGGCAATCAAAGAATCATGACCCCAACTGAGGGCTTTTTTCTGTATGGTATCAGTTGGTAGATAGAGTACTCCCTGTTTAAAAGGCAAACCATTGTATAAATCAATGTTCAATTCCTGAATCAATTGTGGATTTAGTTTCACCCACTCCTGTAAGTCTTGCAAAGGTAGCGGGCGCCCCTCTCTCGAAAGAACAGACTTGATAACCTGTTCAGTGGTTATTAACCACTTGAGAGTTCGCAGCCACTGCTTTTACTCACTGTGCCTTTCACAGATGGGAAATATCCATTTGCATATCAGTCTTTGTCCTGCCCAGGGGCAGTCCAGCACCGAAATGCAATGGCAATTCCAACCTGAACGAGAGTACCACCAGCAACCCCATACACGTGTTTCACCCTTGTTGGGGATCATCAGTGAGGTGAAGCTGATGCCTCTCTAAGCACAGTGAGAGGGAGACCACGTCTGGTTGCCCCCAGGAGACCTAGGGTTACCAATCCCAGGTTCCTTGAAAAATAGTTTTGCAAAGGTAGCGGGCGCCCCTCTCTCGAAAGAACAGACTTGATAACCTGTTCAGTGGTTATTAACCACTTGAGAGTTCGCAGCCACTGCTTTTACTCACTGTGCCTTTCACAGATGGGAAATATCCATTTGCATATCAGTCTTTGTCCTGCCCAGGGGCAGTCCAGCACCGAAATGCAATGGCAATTCCAACCTGAACAAGAGTACCACCAGCAACCCCATACACGTGTTTCACCCTTGTTGGGGATCATCAGTGAGGTGAAGCTGATGCCTCTCTAAGCACAGTGAGAGGGAGACCACGTCTGGTTGCCCCCAGGAGACCTAGGGTTACCAATCCCAGGTTCCTTGAAAAATAGTTTTGCAAAGGTAGCGGGCGCCCCTCTCTCGAAAGAACAGACTTGATAACCTGTTCAGTGGTTATTAACCACTTGAGAGTTCGCAGCCACTGCTTTTACTCACTGTGCCTTTCACAGATGGGAAATATCCATTTGCATATCAGTCTTTGTCCTGCCCAGGGGCAGTCCAGCACCGAAATGCAATGGCAATTCCAACCTGAACGAGAGTACCACCAGCAACCCCATACACGTGTTTCACCCTTGTTGGGGATCATCAGTGAGGTGAAGCTGATGCCTCTCTAAGCACAGTGAGAGGGAGACCACGTCTGGTTGCCCCCAGGAGACCTAGGGTTACCAATCCCAGGTTCCTTGAAAAATAGTTTTGCAAAGGTAGCGGGCGCCCCTCTCTCGAAAGAACAGACTTGATAACCTGTTCAGTGGTTATTAACCACTTGAGAGTTCGCAGCCACTGCTTTTACTCACTGTGCCTTTCACAGATGGGAAATATCCATTTGCATATCAGTCTTTGTCTTTGTCCTGCCCAGGGTGAAAACACGTGTATGGGGTTGCTGGTGGTACTCTCGTTCAGATTGGAATTGCCATTGTATTTCGGTGCTGGACTGCCCCAGGGCAGGACAAAGACTGATATGCAAATGGATATTTCCCATCTGTGAAAGGCACAGTGGGTAAAAGCAGTGGCTGCGAACTCTCAAGTGGTTAATAACCACTGAACAGGTTATCATGTCTGTTCTTGCGAGAGAGGGGCGCCCGCTACCTTTGTTAAACTATTTTTTAAGGAACCTGGGATTGGTAACCCTAGGTCTTCTGGGGGCAACCAGACGTGGTCTCCCTCTCACTGTGCTTAGAGAGGCATCAGCTTCACCTCACTGATGATCCCCAACAAGGGTGAAACACGTGTATGGGGTTGCTGGTGGTACTCTCGTTCAGATTGGAATTGCCATTGTATTTCGGTGCTGGACTGCCCCTGGGCAGGACAAAGACTGATATGCAAATGGATATTTCCCATCTGTGAAAGGCACAGTGGGTAAAAGCAGTGGCTGCGAACTCTCAAGTGGTTAATAACCACTGAACAGGTTATCATGTCTGTTCTTGCGAGAGAGGGGCGCCCGCTACCTTTGTTAAACTATTTTTTAAGGAACCTGGGATTGGTAACCCTAGGTCTTCTGGGGGCAACCAGACGTGGTCTCCCTCTCACTGTGCTTAGAGAGGCATCAGCTTCACCTCACTGATGATCCCCAACAAGGGTGAAACACGTGTATGGGGTTGCTGGTGGTACTCTCGTTCAGATTGGAATTGCCATTGTATTTCGGTGCTGGACTGCCCCTGGGCAGGACAAAGACTGATATGCAAATGGATATTTCCCATCTGTGAAAGGCACAGTGGGTAAAAGCAGTGGCTGCGAACTCTCAAGTGGTTAATAACCACTGAACAGGTTATCATGTCTGTTCTTGCGAGAGAGGGGCGCCCGCTACCTTTGTTAAACTATTTTTTAAGGAACCTGGGATTGGTAACCCTAGGTCTTCTGGGGGCAACCAGACGTGGTCTCCCTCTCACTGTGCTTAGAGAGGCATCAGCTTCACCTCACTGATGATCCCCAACAAGGGTGAAACACGTGTATGGGGTTGCTGGTGGTACTCTCGTTCAGATTGGAATTGCCATTGTATTTCGGTGCTGGACTGCCCCTGGGCAGGACAAAGACTGATATGCAAATGGATATTTCCCATCTGTGAAAGGCACAGTGGGTAAAAGCAGTGGCTGCGAACTCTCAAGTGGTTAATAACCACTGAACAGGTTATCATGTCTGTTCTTGCGAGAGAGGGGCGCCCGCTACCTTTGTTAAACTATTTTTTAAGGAACCTGGGATTGGTAACCCTAGGTCTTCTGGGGGCAACCAGACGTGGTCTCCCTCTCACTGTGCTTAGAGAGGCATCAGCTTCACCTCACTGATGATCCCCAACAAGGGTGAAACACGTGTATGGGGTTGCTGGTGGTACTCTCGTTCAGATTGGAATTGCCATTGTATTTCGGTGCTGGACTGCCCCTGGGCAGGACAAAGACTGATATGCAAATGGATATTTCCCATCTGTGAAAGGCACAGTGGGTAAAAGCAGTGGCTGCGAACTCTCAAGTGGTTAATAACCACTGAACAGGTTATCATGTCTGTTCTTGCGAGAGAGGGGCGCCCGCTACCTTTGTTACACTCCTGTAAGTCGTTTTTTAGAGAAGGTTGTGCAGAACAACTACATATCACGTGATCCGCCAACAACTTATTTTGAACCGATGATTCTTCTTTCACTTCTTCACCGATGCGAGACAAAGCATCAGATTTGACATGTTGCCTGGCAGGGCGATAAGTAATTTGAAAATCGTATTGAGCAAAAAAAACATGCCATCTGGCCTGTCTAGCAGTGTGACATTTCATAGTTTTAAATGACTGAAGATTTCTATGATCGGAATACACCACCACCTGATGTTTGGCCCCAAGAAGATGATGTCTCCACTCTCGGAAAGCATCTTTCATTGCAAGTAGCTCACGCTCAGTGACAGTATAGTTCTGTTCATAAGGGGCAAGTTTGCGTAAGAAGAAAGCAACTGGATGTTCCTCCTTAGTTTCTGCACAAACCTGCGAGAGTACAGCCCCTGTAGCGACACTGGATGCGTCTGCTTCAACGATAAACTGACCATCCGGATCAGGATGCTGAAGTACAGGTGCAGTTGTAAATGCTTCTTTTAACTTCTCAAAGGAAGCTTGAGCATTCTGGTTCCAACAGAATGGAATTTTAGAGCTAGTTAAGGCTGTCAATGGGGCCACTGTTTTGGAGAAAGAACGAACAAATCTGCGATAAAAATTCGCAAATCCTAGAAATGATTGCAATGACTTGACATTGTGTGGGATAGGCCAATTCAATATGGCTTTCACTTTTGAATGACTCATTCGAACACCATGATTGGTAATGTCATAACCCAGAAATTCCACTTCTTGTGTATGAAAAACACATTTCTCAACTTTAACAAAAAGTTTATTCTCTCTCAATCTTTGTAGGACAGCTGAGACGTGTTTAACATGTTCTGGAAAAGATGATGAATATATCAAAATGTCATCTAAGTAAATCACCAAGAATTGATCCATCATATCTTTGAAGATATCGTTCATAAAGAAATGGAATGTGGCGGGAGCGTTACAAAGACCAAAAGGCATCACTAAATATTTGTAAAGGCCGTACCGCGTCTTAAAAGCGGTCTTCCATTCGTCTCCTTCGCGAATGCGAACCAGATTGTAAGCGCCACGCAAATCCAATTTAGAGAAATACTTGGAAGATCCTAATTGGTCTAGCAGGACATTAATCAATGGTAAAGGATACTGATTCTTTATGGTGATGTCGTTAATAGCTCTGTAATCAATGCAAGGCCTTAGGTCTCCTTCCTTCTTTGGAACAAAGAATAAAGGAGAGGCAGCCGGTGATTGAGATGGCCGTATAAATCCCATGTCCAGGGCTTTATCGATATATTCTTTCAAGACAGCATCTTCTTTGAGAGTCAAAGAATAAACTCGACCAGTAGGAATTTTAGCTCCAGGAATCAATTCAATTGGACAGTCATATTGCCTATGTGGAGGAAGCTGTTCTGCCTGACCTTTGTCAAACACATCGGCAAAATCTGCATATTCACTTGGTATATGCGTACTGTTCTGATGTACCACATTGATAGCAGAGATTCCCTCAATAGAGGCCAACATATGTGATTTATTTGACACCACCTGGCTGGTAAAGCAATGTTCGTTACAAAAAACGGAAGGATATTGGATCAATCCCGTAACCCAGTCTATGGCGGGATTATGAAGAGTCAACCAATTAAGTCCAAGTACTATTTGGTATTGAGGAGCCGCAATGACATCGAAGACTATTTCCTCCGAATGACCATTTGATAAAGTCATCTGAATAGGTACAGTCTCTTGAGTTACCATACCGGAAATCAAGATTGATCCATCCACTGTATTAACAGTTTCAGGTTTGTTCTTGTCTATAAGAGGTATAGAACATTTCTTGGCATATGTGATATCAATGTAATTATTAGTGGCTCCCGAGTCAACCATAGCCTTGGAAGCCAAGTCTTGATCATTGAAACGTAACATCATCTCAACAGCTATTGGTGCATGAGCTGGAAATGTAATGGAGTCCGATGTAACACTCGACACAGGGACTCCTGCTACTGTCGAGTTTTGGCATTTCCCGAAGGCTTATTTGGTCTTTTAGAACATGCTGCCAATAAATGCTCGGAGGAACCGCAATACATACATAAGTTATTTCTCTTTCGGTTCTCTCTTTCGGCTTTAGACAACCTGCCTCTCACCGCACCAATTTGCATTGGTTCAGGATCATTCGAAGAATGTGCAGGTGTATCAGAACGAACTGGTGTCGGAAGAAAAGGTTTTTTCTCTCCTTTGCGGGCATTTCTTCGGGCATCAATTTGTAGAATTAAATCAAGAAATTCTGAAAAACCTGTAGGGACCACTGGAACCGTGGACAAAGCGTCCTTGAGTTCTTCTGAAAGACCCTTGTAGAAAACAGCCGTCTTCTTGTCTTCCGGCCATCGGGTTTTGGCCGTTAATTGGTTAAATCGTGCAATGTAAGCCAACAGAGGTTGAGTACCTTGTTGTAAATTCAACAACTCCAGATCTGTGGCTTGAGTAGCATAGCGCATATCAAAGACTTTGTTCATAGCCGCCAGAAGATCATCGCAATCGTACAACAAGGGGCTATTTGATTCCAATAAAGGATTTGCCCAAGCAGCAGCTGTACCCCCCAAATGGGAAAGTACGAATGCTGCTTTAGTAGTAAGATCAGGAAATGAATTAGGTCGGCAAAGGAAATGAAGTCGGCACTGATTAACAAAGGTTCTATAGGTTTTAGGATCACCTGTGAACTTTTCCGGAGGAGCCAAGGGAAACTGTGTGGGCATAACCACTTTAAGAGTTTCCTGTGATAATGATGGTGCCGTAGTACCAGATCCAGATGCAATGGCTACTGGAATCTGTGCTCCCTGAGGAGTGACATGCATGGCATCTTGCATAACATCCATTCGATGTCGTAGCATATCCTGTGCCGTAATCATTTCATTTCTCAAGTCAGAAATTAACTGAGTCAAAACAGTTATAGGATCCGTACCCTCCATGGCTTCTGATTTTGTCATAAATCACCAAAGTATCAACTGAAAAGGATACAGTAACCAAAAAAGGATACAATTTGGTAGGGCTTTTCTGGATCCTATCTTCACACGACTTGATTGTAGGCAGGTCAAATTAGACCTTCCAAATGATACAACTCTCTGACTGAATAAAACAGGCAGAGAGATGGATCACTGGAAAGGGCGTGGAAATTGTATAGGAAGTATGCCTAGAATAGATAAGTATCATAAGACACTGTCCCAAGTCAAATACTAAGAAACACAGAATTGAGATTAATTCAGACACTGACCTTAAGGCTAAACTGAAGAATTCCAGGACAGTTTCTTGAAGAGTTCCAAGAGTAGAACAAACGACAAAGGAAGGGAAGATTAGTAAGAGAGACGTATCCCGAACGGCACGAGGCTCTCGCTAGATACCGGGTTGGTGCACCACAGGATAGCGTCCAATGTACTGTGCACAATCACCTTCCAATAGTTCATGAAATACTTCCTTTCCCACGAAGAGTAAAATAAGAATCTCACCTGTTGACTGTCACAGGTACCAAAAGTTCGAAGTAGTTCAGAAAAACATGTGCAGATTTGCACGCGACAGCATACACACAGCCAAGCCAGCCGCGCTTGTAGACAGCGTTTCCGCGTGAAGATTTAGACACGCGAACAGGATTCACGCAGCTCTGGACAGCCGCGCTTGAAGACAGCGTCCGCGTGGAGATTTGGCACGCGAACAGGATTCACGCAGCTCAGGACAGCCGCGCTTGCAGACAGCGTCCGCGTGGAGATTGGCACGCGAACTGGATTCACGCAGCACAGGAAAGCTGCGCTTGCAGACAGCGTCCGCGTGGAGATTTGGCACGCGAACAGGATTCACGCAGTTCAGGACAGCCGTGATTGCAGACAGCGTCCGCGTGGAGAATTGACACGCGAACAGGATTCACGCAGCTCTGGACAGCCGCGCTTGCAGACAGCGTCCGCGGGGTATTTGGCACGCGAACTGGATACACGCAACCCAGGAATTAGCGTGTGGAGGAAAGTAGGCTCAAAATAGGCCAAAGAAGTTTGCTGAAACGAATGCAAGAACGCAGGTCCGGAGATCAGCTACAAACGTCAAAATTGACTTAATCAGAAGCAGCGAATGGAGTTTCCACGCTGCTTATGTACGCACTGCCATGATACATGTGACGGACCTAAGTCACGTGAAAATTAACGACGTGAAAAATGCAGACGTCGTTTTCCGGGCAATGTATTGAACAACCTCCATTTTGAGTAAAAAGGTCTACTGGATCTATGGGCGTAACTCATCTTGTATGGAGAAGTTGTTCCTGGTCCAAAGGTATGACCATCAGGCATGACAAAGAGGCTCTGGATGAAATGTGTCCAAGGTCACACGGTTGAAAGTGACCAAAAGTCTTGCAAGGGTTTCAGAAAGAGTTGGACCAATAGAAAGGGACCAGTTAGATGGTCAAGGCGGCCAGCCCAGTCCAGAAGGTTAAGGTATTATTGTTACCTTGTAGCAATCTTTAGAAAGGGAGGCCTGGCGGACACGGTACCTTAAAAATGGTGAGACAACTCCAGCGGGGGCAGTTGTTCCTGGCAGCGGGTGCAAGTTGGTGCTTCGTCCGGGGGAAGAGAGGATCTCGTCGTGGAGGAAAACAGGAGTCTGTTGCACTGCCAGGGAAGAAACCAGCCGCGGAGTTCTCAATTAAAAGGAGCAGTCCTTTTATTCGCGGTCCAGTGGTAAGTGGCTATCCGGTTGCCGGGGTGCTTGGCACGGGCAATTCGACCACAAGACGTCCTGGGATGCAAGCAAAGAAGGTAAACTGGTTGTGCCCACCAGTCAAGGGAAGAAGACTCTCCAGCCGGGAGATCTCCTCTGTCATCGGGAAGTGGTGAGTTGGTTCAGCAGGGCTCCACCGGTGGTTTCGTTGTAGCTGGTCGGCTCAGCTTCTCCCTCGTCGGATTTTCAGGTCCTGTGGCGACTTCTGAAGTTCCAGTCCCAAAAGCCCTGCTTTTATGCAAGAAACCCCCATTCATTCAGCCTAGCTGTCAATCAAACATGCTAAGTGGTGAGCCGGCCGGCTCACCACTTGGGCCAATCACACAAGAGTGTGACTTGAGTTGCCAAGGCAATTCAGTCTAGGGTGCCTAAACCCGCTCCCACACCCCCTGTGGTACCCAGACAGAGTGGCACCACTTTGGAGGGCTTCTGTGTAGAAGCCCGCCAAAAGTGGAACAAAGGGCTCGACCTTTGGTTTGGAGTTACAGAGGCGAACACCAACGCCATTTTAAAACCGAGTTCTGGCAGAAAATACCAACCGGTGAATTAATGGTGAATTAAGATTAAATAAATAAACCGGCGGTATGTTAGAGGCTATGTTAAAAAAGTATTAGTCTCGAACAATGGGAAAATCCCATAGAGAAATATTCGCGGTTGAATATAAAAAGTAGTATCCACTGCCACCAGCCAAAACTCGACGAGGGGGGACGGGACAGTGCGCTCTCGAACAACAGACCCAGGGGCAATCAAATTGCCCCTACCAGTACGTCCACAATATGATGGTTTGTACTGGTTCTGTTAGTAATTTGGGACTAGTAAAGCCAATGGTGACTTTACATGCCCTGGGAGACAGTAGTCAGTCCCAGGGTATGGAGTCTATGGTGGGGGGTCACTATGACACCCCGGTGTTACTACACGGAGGGTGCGGTGTAACACACATAGAAAAAAAACATATGAGACCCTATGGAGTAAAAGACCCCATAGCCCATGAAACACATTAACATTCAAAGGAACACCACACATCATGTCCAAGAGTGGGAGAAAAAGAGTCTCACTCTTGGCAGGAGAAAAAAACAAACTCCAGAAATCCAGCAAAGCTGCTGGGGGACTCACTAGGTTAGGAAATTCAGCCTATACAGAGAATTCTCCCTAACAGGCCCCCAATGTCGCAACATGGTGGGAAGACCTTCGCAGATGGTCTACAGCCGAAACGGGGGCGTGGGAGCTAGCACAGAGACAGCAAAAAATGGACACCTCAGATGACTTATTACAGTGGGTGGCCCTCACGGTAACCCTATTCCGCACTAAGGAAGACAGCTCATCCAGTGGGGACCCGGGCAGCCCACGCTAACCTCTGGTGTATATAGACTGCAGCATATCGATACAGACTTGGTCTAATTGGGACGGAGGGATAGGGGGAGTTATCACCAATATGTAACTGTTCTGAAAAAGATGCTATGTTTGTATTGCTATTGAAAATAAAAATACATTTAAAAAAAAAGAAATTCTTAAGAAAACGGAAGTAGTCTCAGAAAAACTCTCCACAAAGACACAAATGCTAATAGACGTACTATTCCCATACATAGCCATAGCAAGATAACTACAAGAGGAAATGAAGAACAAAACAGCAGAAGCTATACTGCCAAGCATATATGTTCCAACACAAGGGACAAGTACCAGTCCCACAGATCAGCCATACACAGGACCAGTGTCACGCTGGCTGGAATGGGCATTTGCACACAGCAGAGAAAAAATGCATGGAGAAGGGAAAAGGGATGCCAAACTCCTGTCCACTCAGATGGCGCAGATGAAGAAGCCTGCACCGTGGACCAAGATACCTGAGAACCCTCCAGCAAGAAAAAGCCACCTAGATGCATTCAGAGATGTAGTAATAGCAAACTACATGAAGACCTTAAGAATCAAGAGAAGCATGCACAAAGACGATAATGAACTGAACGATTACCTGGACAGCACAGCACACCTGGGAAATAATATGTGGTACCAGCACATGAAGGAATTTGTTAAACGAAATTCTGAAGGAGAATGCTATGTTTGCGCTCTCCTACCGTATAGAATGGGAAAGTCTAAGATTTTTGTGACTGTAGAAATTGATGTCCAGACAGCACACTATCTCTCACACGTAGCAATGTGCAAAACTAGAGGCCAGTTTATGGGAAGTGATGCTTCACAAATATGGGCCACCGAAACAGCTTATCCTGATGAAGATGATTATGTTCAAGACATCAAGAGGAGAAACAGAGCTCATACAAGGAATCATGTGATCAGATACGAGAAGCCTGGAGTCAAAGGAGCAGGAATAAGATGGGAAGTAAACTCGAGACTAAATGTCGAAGTAAAAACTCCAGAACAGGCACAGAAGCGGAAAAACAGAGCCCAAATGCAGATTTGGGGAACAGTGCTTTCACTAGACAGATGGGAAAAAGGAGTGGTGATTTGCAGAGCATGGATGATCACTGGACTCTACAAAGAAACCATCGACATTGTGCAAAATGGCTGAAAGCCATTATGGCCAAAACTTGAAAAACTACTAACATGGGTCGAAGACAGAGGAGGACCCTTGCAGATAGTGCCACTGGAAAGCCCAAAGTTATGCTTCAGGAACGATGGCACAAGAAAGATGGGAGAGAATCAGAACTGTGGACGAGTTTTTGATGCTCCAGGAATGGTTCATGGAACTGCAGTGCTAATGGATCATTATTTGGCATGTGGATCCAAAGCATACATCAGACTGCCAAGAGACTAGGGAGGCATATGCACGATTGTGAATGTCCACATTCCAGCATTAGCGATCCCGAAAAGTGACCTGGATATTGACAGTTTCCCGAAAGCAGATGCTCACCTGAGAAAGAAGAGATCTGTGGAACTGATAACTCGAATGAAGAGAGAGAATTACTTTTCTGCCCAATCAGGAGATGCTTTTCATGCAATCCCATATGAACACAGACTATTCAGCCTCACCTCAGTGTTCGCGACAAGATTCCAAGTTGGGGCAAATACTAAATGGTTGCAGATAACCAGTTGGGAGTTACTGCAAACAATCAACACGACCATAAAAGGATTCAATGCAATCAAAGAAGAACTATGAGCCATCCGACTGATGACTTTCCAGAACAGATATGTACTTGAAATGATCACAGCTATGGATGGAGGAGTTTGTGCCAAAATAGGAGAATCATGTTGCACATTTATACCTTCTCACGATGAAGAAAATTGAACCTTAAACAGAGGCTACAGGTATGCTGATGAACCTATAGAACCAGATGATCAATGAAACTGACGAAGTTGATGATGACAGCTGGTTTGGATCACCGTTTTCATGGGTTCCACAATGGATGGCGGATGCATTCAAGTTCCTAGGAGCTGTGCTAGTGATGATATTACTAGAATTTTGTGTTATCAAGATAATAATCTCACAATGCCAGAAGACTTCAAAGAAAGCCATAGGGATGAAGATGTCAAACCAGGATGGAAGCCCAAAGAGCTGACTGATGAAGAAATAAGAGACTTTGTGAAGGCTAGCAAACACGCCCCAGAAGGTACAAAGTTTCTCTATCCCAGGAAACTAAAACATTATGTGGGAAAATGGATCTACTGCAACCTAAATGGACAATGTCAGCTGATGACATGGAACAAATATGAACATGTGAGGACTGCAGGAAACCTAAGAGGAGTAATGAAGGTATGGACACCAAAGCGACACTTCTTCAAGCCATCATGTACAAAACCAGAGGATGAAGAAGGAATGAACCAAGAAGATGAAATAAAGATGAATACAGAAGAACCAAGCAAGATAAATACAAAGGAGAAAAGGGAAGTGGTTGATGAATCGACCAGAGGGGGAAGTGTAGAGGAGGTCCCTAATATAGCCTGCACTCTACAGTCGCCCATTTTGAAGTACCAGGAACATTCACACCGAAATATGTGACGTATGATGAGCAAATAAACCAGCAGAGAGCCGCAGTAGGGCTCTGCCCAGTGCCTATTAGAAGGATAACACCTATTGAAGTACCAATAACCAGACAACCATGGGCAGTGGGGTTACCATTAAGAAAACCCTACCTGCAAATGAGACGAAATTAAGGTTGCTTAAGTTCTGTACAGGGAGAAACCAGAAAGTCCTTAATGGAGGGCGAATGGTGATGTCACAAAAGCCCAGACCAACGTACAGATAAAGATATGATGACCCAAGGATGAAACAAAGGAACGGAACGCCATGAATAAAGATATCGTGAACCTAAAAGAAGAGAACATTGTTGAAACACAAGGGAGCTTAAGATGGAAGCATTATGAATACATGCAACCAACTAACGCCTGTACATATCATTGGAACCGCAAGAAGCTGAAGAAAATAGTGCGGCTTGCAAGGCTTAGTAGAAGAATAGAGCGGCAAGCGCCATCATATATGATCTACCTCAATATAAAGCATGATATTATAAGCGTAAATCCAAGTTGCATTAAAAGCAGAACCAACCCAGTTTATTCCACGTCAAACGCAAGAAGCTTCATATTTTAGCATCAAGAGGAAAAAGGCTGAATCGAAACTTGGCAGAGGCAGCTCGTGCCAGGAAAGCCAAGGCTACATAGATAAAAGCTGTAGACAGTCGCTACTTTTAATTGAAGCTAAGAACAGAATATCCTGCCTCTAAGGAATCGAGATAAGAAAGTGAATGCAGGTGGCAGGGGGAAACGAAAATCAAATGCGCAAATGGAACACAACTAGGCAAGTTCATGGTGTCCTACCATGTGACCAGCCGAGCGAGGGAAGACAAGGTTTCACACCTACGCCTGGCACCAGCCCAGACAGAGATATCAGAACTTTTTCCAGACAGAAGATGCAGTTTCGGGGCCAACCACAGTGAACTAATTGACACATAGCCCATAAAGTGATGATTGATTGAAGGGAGGCAGGGTGAGCTAAGGGACGTCCTGCACCTGGTTGACCATTCTGCATGCTGCTAGGCAAAGTGGAAAGTTATGCATGGGGTTGATGCCAACCCAATCACAATGGACCAAATAATCTAGGGTCCTATAGTTAGCAGCCAATGAGATGTCGTGCTTTTAGTGACGTCTAAAGTAGTAATTTGTGAAGGAAGGGCTTAGATGCCCACCTGACAGTGTTTAACCAATCCCTCACTCTGTTACCATATACAGATGGAGCACCTATACTAAAGTTACCTTTTTCCAACCAATAGAATTGCATTTTAATTTTGAGTGTTACACGTCAGATTATAACGCGTTTTGAGTATAAAAGTTATGTTGTGTGCGAAGCTCGAGGGAGTTGAAGCGAGACGGGCTGTTGCACTGCTGTTGATGTCCATGTTTCCCCGTTTTCTTTACTTGTCATTAAACAGACTCCCCTTTGCCAAACCATTGAGTTGTCCTTATTGATTGCTGTTGGAGTAAGAGACCCTGCACCCCCATACATCTCGAGGTGCAGCTGTCTCTTCTTAAAGTACTGCAGGGCAAAACCCCAACTCTATGGGCCGGCCCGGGTCCCTCTGTACACAAGCAGACTGGTGAGGCGAACCAAAGTATGCTACATTGAAGTCTTGGGGCAGGGAACCCTGACGCTTGATAGAATACAAGCGCTGTCTTGAGGACGGAGCCTCAAGTCCGCTCTGCCTTTGAACTGTGTTGCATGAGACTTAGGGAAGGGAGCCCCTAGGATTGTGTAGAACTGTTTTGTATTGAACTTGGAAAAGGTAATCTTAAGATTGTGAACTTTCTTGAACTTGGGGAAGGCAAGCTAAGAGATGGACAAAGCTCAGAACACTATTTCTTTCATTATTGATATCTCCACACATTGTTCAGTTTTATTTGTGAGGGCAAGGATAGGTTTTGGACACAGACAGACTTTTCAGTTGAACTCTGGGCCTCTGGGCCTCATTACGGGTCCGGCGGTAACCCTTCCAGTTCTACTGGCGGGTTGCCGCCGGACCCGTAATAATACAGCGCCTGACTTCCCGGTGTCACTGGGCTATTACAAGTCCGGCAGCCGGGAAGTCAGGCGCCCGTGACAAGTCTGCCTACTGTGGCCGCTGTGCCTGGCACGGTCAGACCTGTCGGGCACAGCGGCTCCGGCAGGCAGACTTGTAGTTTTCTGGTCCGGAAACAAGGGTGCCGATGAGCTTACTGGCACCCTTGTTTCCAGACCGGAACATTGTAATGAGGCCCTCTGACTCAGATTGTCCTTAGTTTTGTTCAGGTAGGGAAATCCCACCTTAACATAAGGAAACTTAGTCCTTCTACCGTCCTGACATTTCATTTAGTGAATTATCTTATTTTGAACTTTAAGTCTGTTGTCTGTGCCTTACTTCATGATGCCTTCATACTAAACAATCTAAAGAAGATTTGTCAGTGCCCAAATCACAGCTAAATGGTGAAAAACTCACCACTTACCTAGAAGTTACTGAATAAATTGAACATGGACTTAAACATGAAACTAAAACAGGTAGCTGTAAAAATTATAACCTCTGCTGTTGTATGTGAGTGGGGAATATGGTTCTGATAAAGACTTCTTAATTAAAATAAACAGGAAACGTCTACAGGAGTTAACAAATAACCTTTCAGCTGTTGTAACAGCCCCCACAGGTCGAGCTGCCTACGACATAGGAGTTGGAACTTTACATCGACTACTTTTCCTCCCGGTAGAACACCAAAACAGATTAGAATACTACAAATTGTCAGCAGAAGCTGCTACTGAAATAATACACTGAGCAGCATCGGGAATGTAAATCTCTGGCAACATTTCCGCTATAGAGAACTAACTCAAAACATTCTTCAGTCTGCAGATCTAACATATGCTAACTTTAAAAAAAAAAGTATTACAACTGGTCTGCTTATTATAGATGCAAAATACATCTTAAAAACTATAGCAATCCATGAGCTGTATGGACAAGACATCTGCCCCTGATTTCATGAAACAATTAGCTCAGCAAAATTTGAAATGCATGTGATTAATGCCAACACTTGAAAGCTGTATTGAAGAAATTAAGAGACTTTGGTGTGCACTTGGGCAATAGGAGGGCAGGGCAACCTACTCTATTTGCTTTTACGTATCTATTGTTTTCCCTGTATTAAGAGTAAGTGCCCTTTTCTAGAATAAAGAGACAGGGGTGACCCATTTATAGATTGTGTGTGAGGACACACCCTGTGGAGTAATTTGCAATATCTTTTTTTAAATGTATTATATCGTTTATTGGTTTATATAAACCTTTACAAAATCTCGTAAAATTCATTAAAACATAAAACTAAAACATTCAGGTAACATCATTTCAAATTTTCTCCAAAGGAAATCTCCAAAATTTGTTACAACTTAAAACAACACATTCAAATACAAATCATTTAAAAAGAAATAACAAAATACTCCTAACACAGTAGTTCAACAAAATTACTCAACATGTTCAGAATCATTACAAATTCCCATATGCAAAACAAACAAGGACAAAATAACCACAAAACAACCATCACTCCATTCCTGACAACACAGCTAAAATACATGCCTCTTTCGATATACACAACCTCCCATATCTGCACCCCCTAAATCACATTACAGACATTCTTCAAAAAGGAATTGACCCTGATCTTTAAAGACATTGATAAACCATGTAGCATTTCATACCAAATCAAGCCACTTTGTACATTAGATGTATCACAGACGAATTTCGAGTAGTCCAACCTCTCCTTATTCAACTTTGGACAGATTAATAAAAGGTGCATCAAAGTTTCAGTCTCCCCAATGGGTAAACAAAATCTGCATACTTTCAGGTCCTCAGGGATTAAATTACGCATAAAACAAATTTCATTTGTATTTAATATGTTGCACCTAAATCGCATTGTATTGTTCTTCAGATGACGCAAGGGGTATTTTACAAGGTATTTCTCTGGCTATGGGTGCCATTTCCAGGATGATACAATATGACAGTATAACTCAGAATTCAATATAACTGCGTTGTTACCCACCCAATCAAATGCTTTGATTAGCATTTTTACCTTTGATGCTTTTTCGATAAGACATTTCATTGTAACACCAATGTTTGACAATATTGTTTCCACATGAATTTTGAGATTCTGCATAAAATCCTCTGTCACATTGTCACTAAGTAGCTTATACATAGAGTTACTTTCGCTAAGTACACATTTTCTGTATAGGGCAATCTTTTTACAGTTCATAAGACTTTTCAGAGGACCAAGTCCAAACTCATACCGAATTGCTTCCATTGGTACGCATTTTGGCAGAAAATGCAACACTTTTCTCCAAATTAGAGCTTCAATAGTTCTTAAACATGGTGTCAATTTATCTGGAAAAAAATTTGAGCCCATATGACAGTCTAGGCATAACCTTCATGACATAGAAATCCCTGCATGCAGACATCGTACATTTTCCAAATCTCCTTTCGATTACGCTCATTTGCCTCCGGGCCTCAATTGCCTTCGACTGTAAACAGTTTTTAAGAAAACCTTTAGCCATGGAACTAGCAAATGAGTAACCCAAGTATTGAAATACCTTCTGCAGGTTAAACCTTGCCCCCTCAACAAACCACATTGGCTTCACACATTTCTTATTTGTATGTCCCAAGTTTACGATTTTCATTTTTTGCAGATTTATTTTTAGTTTCAATTCACTTATGAACTTCACGAAAGTATCAATTAGTCTTTGTAGGCCAATTTTGGTTCGATCAAAAAGCATAAAGTATTGCATATGCGACCCATTTTATTGCTGTTACTCCCAACTTAGGTGCCACTAATCAACTTGCATCAAGAACTTCTCTTGCATCCGACACATAAAGATTAAATAAAATAGCCACCAAAGCACACCCCTGCTTGAGACCATTCCTAGATTTAATTTCTTTCGACATCAAACCATCGCTACTGAGTCTCCCTTTCATCACTGTGTTGGAGTATAGAGATATCAATATTTCCAATAAACCCCTATCAATATTCAGTGCAAGGAGCCTCTTCCAGAGTATGGGTCTGTAGACCACATCAAAGGCAGCTGATAGGTCCATCGATGCGGCATACAGTGGAAGTTGCCCTGAATTTCGTGCTTTATATTGCAGATTGGAAACAAGGAGACCCCCAACGTCAGTCCCCATCCCCTTCCAAAATCCAAACTGTCTTATATCCAGAATGCTTTGTTCATCAATCCAACTTATCAACTGCTCCAATGCATGGGATGCAAAAATCTTTGCATCCACATTCATATCAGTGATATGGGCCAATAATTTGTAGGGCTCAGACGATTGCCTTTTTCAAAAATCAAAAGCACATAAGACATTTTCCAAGATTCGGGCATTGACTTTTTTCAATCACATTTCTGAATATTGAGCTGAGAATCCATGACCACAAAAACACATTCTGTTTGAAAGTTACGTAGGACAGATTATTCGGCCCAGGAGAGGAGGAGCAATATCCTTCAGAGACTCTTTGTTGGAGTTACTTATTTCTTTGCCCATTTCAACATTTCTAGAACATTTAAGGCCAAAGACATTATCCTTTTCACTTAAAGTTCATTTCGTTAGAATGGGAGGGTTCGAATAGTACTTTGGACACAGGACGATTTTGTTTTGGACATTCTGACACTGACAGATCCTTAGTTTTGAGTTCAGGTAGGCAAACACCTCTAGTCCAGGGACAGCAAAGCATTTTCCAAACCTCTTTTTATTTATCAATAAAAGTCTAGCCAAAGCCATGTCCAACTTGTGTACGAGTTTCATTCATGGATCCTTACAATAGATTAAGACTAAATGAGAGGTAGCAGCATGAATGAATGAAACTGACAGCAAGAAAACTAAATGGAATAAAAGGATAAACAATTTAACAATTTAAAGACAATGTAAAAGTCAAGACATGTAAAGCAACAGGGCCAGAGACCAAGGATTCAGCAGGAAACAGTGAGCAATAGTGTACAAGACGGAGAGACACGGCAATGGAAAGAGGGGTTCAAGATGTGCATTTTCAGGTGAAGCCAGTTTGGAAAATGTTCCACCATCTCTCATGCACTTCATTCGCTCCTGATACATGATGAGTAGCTCCTGCTCAGAGGAAAATCCTGACACCCAGGAGCTACTTCCAGCTCCTGCTCCATGAATTCCAATTCGACTCCTGACATGACCTGCGCAGGTTTAGACACTTTATACCATGACATGCCATGTCCTTATTGCCATGTTGCATACTTAAAAGGCCAGCTAATGGCGAGTATCTTTCTGTTTTACTTGTGCATCTGGTTATGAAACATACATTAGTCCTTGCATAATTATGCAATATGGCCAGAAGGACATGGTACACAGTGGCAAAACCTGCACAGTTATAATATTAGACCCCTTCACTGGGGGAGTCATTAATGATATTGGCGAGTGCATTGAGCGCCAGGCCCATCAACTGTTTAATGATGGAGGCAGGATTATATTGTCAGAGTAGGAAGTTGGTTTGAGGAAGACTGGCATTTTTAGGAGCCCGGGTGGAGAGAGGGGAGAGAATTTGGTCCAGATGGGCACTGTGTGTGCACGCTGGGGTGCAGGTAGGGCTAATACGGGGGTGATTTGATAATCTGTAGGATAATGTCTACTTTTTTCAATAAAAATGTGTTCATTCCATCACATTTTTGGCACCTCAGGTTTGGGTGAGGGTTTTTTATAATGCTTTACTACTTCGAAGAGGACTTCGCTCCTGTTAGAGGCTGCCACGATGGTGGTGGAGTAGTAAGGTGCTTTGACCTTGTTGATCAGAAGCCTATGGTTGGCACAGAGATATTTCATGTTTGTGAGATCTCTAGAGTTACAGTTTTGAGTAACATTTTCTCTCGGACTCCGATTGAGCCAATGTTGGAGGCAAGATCAGGGATATATCCCGGGCAGATAGTTTGGTTTTAGCGCAACTCGTTTTTAGAGGGCCTTAGAATCCACCAGTTTCATTTCATACCAGAGTTGTTGAATAATTCTAGGAGGGCTGAGGAATTCACTGGGGAAAGAACAAGAAGGTTTTGAATGCGCGGTGCTGGGTGACAGAGCTTTTAGCTTGACCTTTGTAGGCTGTGATTGAGTGGATGATCAAAAGTGGCATGTAGGCATGATCATACCAGTTGAATGGTCTGTGCAGATGAGGAAGGAATATGATGTAAACACTAGATATAGGATGTTGCCTTTGTTGTGTTTGGGGGACAGCACAATTTGTTTAAGGTCTATGGATCCGGTCATTGTGAATAGTGCACTTCCAAGTGTGGTTGCCAGCGTGAGACTCAGGGACATTAAAATATCTGAGAATGACATTATCAGTGTGTGCTAATTTGCCAGAGGACAATAAGTTGGGGATGTGGTCAATGAAATAATCCCTCCTGTTAAGTTGTCTGTAGATGAGGTGGAAGGTGATGATTCCTTGTGAGATAAAGGGAGGTGATAGGCGAGTGATTCAAATAGGTTTGTTCTGGAAAAAGGTTGACACATGGATGACTGGGGCGGGTAGGATTTTGTCGAAAACATGGGGGGTGGGATGGGGTAAACCATGTTTTGGTGATGAAGAGGGAGTCATGGTTTTTGTACGAGATGTCAGCGATCTCTGCAGCATAAGAAACTGCTGCAGGAACACTTATCAGCATGAGGGGGTGTATGCGTGTGATCCCTGGGTGTTGGATGGAGCAAGAGCAATACTGATGAAGTTAGCTAGTGTCGATTTGGCCTAGCGCTTGGCCATTCAAATCCTAGTGAGGGTGGGTAGGAGCTGTGGAGGGAGGCAACACGTGGTGTTTTTTGATGAGTAATTGTGTGCGTCAGATGGCAATTGTCTGGGTTGTGTCACCGAAAGATTCCGTCCCCCAAGTGAAGATTTCCCTAACATTAGGAATAGTGACAGGGTTTCATGGAGGTTCTCTGTCCTTTGTTAGGTAGAATTATATGCAGTACCCTTTGGGAACACTACACACAATTAAGACTACAAGAGACAGTACAAATTCACCTTTGGTACAAGTCTGTACTACACAGTAAAGTGTAGCGATGGTTGAGCAGCCAGACTTATCTCAAGAGCAAGTGAGCAGTATCAAATAGTTACACAAAAGACAGCAATTACTATGATTCAACCAAACACTGACTCAAGGTTTCTGAGTAAAACAATAAACATTTATATACACATCAGTTGTAAAACATTTCACTAAAGTAGAGCAGTTGAAAAATCACGTTACTAATACACCACACCACTCCCAATAGATTCTGGACAAGTTAAACTCAACATGAAGTGTGAGCAAAATGGCACTCGAGCAATTTAAAAAGGGACGGAAAAACAAAGTTAGGCTAAAATTGAGCAGCACCAACAGGTAAGTAAGCAGGGCAATCTAGAAAGAGAAACTACAGTGATGGAATCAAATTAAAAAGGCTTAGGGCCAAAGTCAATAGGAAAAAAGTCTTTTGCTCAAGATCACACAGTTTAGAGTAGTTCGCGGTTAAGTCTTTGCCAAGAGTTCTGGAGGAAGTTGGTCGGCAGAAAAGTTAGTTTGAAGAGGAGAGAAGAACAAGCCCTTGCATTGGCGAAAGGTTTCACACACCTTCACTGCGGCTGAACAAAACAAACAACCGGATTTGCACAGTACCTTTAAATGGAGAAGAAGTTGTAGCTGAGGCAGACATTCCTGGCAGGTCCTGCAGGCTCACAGTTCCTGAAGCGACTGTCGGACTGACATGAAGTAGGAAGACTGGAGGGTCCTGCACTGCCCAGGGAAGAAACCAGCAGCAGAGCAAAGCAACGAATAAAAGGTGTGCTCCTTAAAACCCAAGCAGGGTCTGACCTTCCTGGCTAACCGGCCCACTTTAGCTCTGTACAGCGAATTCGACCAGAGGAGGGAGTCCTGGCTTGCAGTTTGGGCAAACTGGTTAGCCCCACCAGCTCAGGGGATGAAGATTCCCGGAGGATCTTCTCTGTCGTTGGAGACTGAAGATTCGGACATGCAGCAGGGCTTCACCGGGCGGTTCAGTCATTGTAGGGTTCCTCTTCTGTCAGCTCCTCGTCGGTTCTTTCGTTCCAGTGGCGACTCTGCCTTTCCAATGCCAGAGACCTGCTTTTTATGCAGTTTTCCCCCATTCACACAGCCTGGCTGTCAATCCCACAGCAGAGTGGCTGTCCTGGTGGGACAGTCACCTAGCCAATCAAACAGGAGTGCGACTTGAGTTACCAAGGGAACCCATGGCAGAGGTCCTAAAACCCCTCCCTCACATCCTGCCTACCCAGACTTTCAGGCACCTTAAGGAGGGCTGTGCAGAAGACCGCAAAAGGACAGAGAACAAAGGAACAAACCTGGTTTGGCGCGTAGAGTAAAACACGAGAAAGACATTTTCAAAAAGAAATGGCGACTAAACCCAGCCGGAACCGTATACAAACGTATATGGTCTAGCGGGTTTAAGTTCGAGGCTACCAAGATAGCCTAAAACAATACCAGGGTTATTTAAGATAACCGCGGTAGGAAACATAGGATAGTTACCACTGCCACCAGCCAAGTCTTGATGAAAAGGTAAGGGAAATTAGCCATTCTGGAGAATTCTCCCTAACATCCTTACATTGTCACAAGGTTGTAAAAGACTGACAATTCTGCTAAAGATTTTAGAAACACGGTAGTCAATGTAACACATCTTCCATGATCCCAAACCTCTCAAAGAACAAAAACCGTTTGCTAAATTTTACAACCAATTGATTCCTTAGCAGCACATGACCAAGTAAGAAGAACGATACAGTGCACAAATCCAGTCACTTAACTATATATTTTTGAATTTTGTTTCCTGAAAATGATTGAGAACGATACCTTAAAAAATATATTGCTATTCCAAAATGGCAGCCGGCAGAGGAGGACGTGCCTAGGAGTCTCTCCCCGTCGGGCCGCAGCAAACAGCACCACAAAGAAGCTTTCCGGGTGATTCCAAGCCCAATGCGATGCGAGCGAAGAGCTCTACGAGAAGCTGAACATTAGCAACCAGAGGATAAGAATCCTGTGAAGAGAGAGAAAGAACCGAAGACCCCAAAACATCGACAGGCGACAACAGAGTCCAGGATACACAGGCGGGCTGGACTCCCAGCGCGAAGCAAAGAAGGGAGAGTAGCATCGCAGCAAAGGCAGCCAGGCAAGCGCCTCACGACACCCCCAGCGAGGTAGAGGAGACAGGGCGCAGCAGAGATCTACCAATGGTTAATATCCGGAGAAAGCAACACCAGGACACTTTTGTTCACTTTTGATCATAAGTGAACTGGAGAGTGACAAAGAATTATAACATCCTATCAAGGTTTCAGGTCGAATTCTGAAAACAAATGGGGACAAATCTAAAATGCAACCATTTTAGCACACATTTTAGAAAGAACCAAAATGGTCAATACATGTCCGGTTTTCATGGCATCACTTGACATGCTGGCTGCGTCTGACTGCGTTATTCATGGTCTTTTATTGGATAAGATGTCTAGTCTTGAGTTTTCCTCTCCAATAATTTCTTTACTTTCAAAACTACATTCTGACACTAGTTACATGGTTAGAGTTAACGAACAGGGAGCCATCACTAGCACATTCCCACCTACGTATGTGTTAAGCAGGTATGTAATTTAGCGTCCACACAGTTTAATCTGTACCTAAGTGATATGGACAAATTATGGGACTTGAAGGTTAGTTTTCCTGTAGGACTTGGCAAGCTCAAACTCCATTGGTTAGCATTTGCCGATGATATCTTATTATTTGATAGAACACCATTTGGACTGCAAGTGAAATTACTTCTCTTTGCGCAGTATGCACGCGATCTCAACCTTCAATACAATCCTGGTAAATCCAGGATTGTAATATTCAATAATATGACAAAAAAAACTACATCCTTCATGTGGTTTATTAATGGACTACCATTTGAACGTACAGCATCTATCCAATATTTGGGCTACAACTTGTGCGGCACAAAATCAGCCGCAATGTGGAAACAAACGCTAAATTGTAAAGCTAATTCTTTAACTTCACAAATGAAAATTGCTTACAGAAAATACTGAACATTTTCTTTAATTCCGCTGTTTGACTTTTATACATAAAAAAAGTAGAAGCAATTATTTTAAATGGTTCGTATATGTGCTTAGCCAATACAGACCAATTTCTTGACCAACCTCAAGTGTGTATGTGGAAGCGGGTGTTAAGATTAGCAAACTCACTTTCTAACGCAATATTGTGCCTTGAACTAGGTATATTGTCCTGGTTAATTAGATTTAAATGGAGGCTTCTTAACTCTTACGCCAAAATAATATACAATGCAAAAATGAACAACTTGCTCAATTCCATAGATTCAAATACTGATGATCTTGTACTGAAGCCTGTGTAGGTATAAAAAAAAACCTATATGAATTTGATTGGTGTCATACGATAGATACCCTAAGTACCTATACCAAAGCGCAGCCTTATTAAATAAAATAACATCTCGACAGTTGTATCTTAGTGGATTTCCATGTGAGAAGGCACGCGATACATACCTATGGTTTAAACTTAACCAACTTTGCACGAATTAAAAAAATCAAGCATTGGCACGTGAATAGCAGTGGCGACAGAGTCGGACTATGCCGCCTTTGTGCCTCCCTAACCCAGATACAAAGCTTAAAACACCTGGTTATATTCTGTGAACACTTTGAAGAACAAAGAACTGTAATTCTTGGTAGCGACAGTATTGGTAGTACCACACTATCAAGGGAATGGCTCTGGGCTAGATGAATGACCGGAACCAACACTGCCTTTATTCTAGCGTTAACGCGACTATTAGTCATCATTAATCAAAAACTTTTAGAGAAATGAAAACAATGCATACTGCAACCATAGACAAAGAAGTCTTATTTTAGCTAGAGGATTTACCTGTGGTCATATACGTGATTACAAGTCAATTTACACCTTGTAATGGAGCTTTGCAGAGGGATAATGGTAATCGAAAAGTTTGAACTAATTGTCATCTATCAATTGTTATGTTTGTGCACTTATCGAAAAGTATGAAGGTATGGCATGCCATCTGTAGGTTTTAGGCCATCTAAGTATCACGGAGGTACGTTTATCAATTGTGCTGTAATGTTATAAAGTGAATAGTTATCAATGTTTTGTTAGTGTTTAGAAAACAAATTGTCAAATTTTATATGTTTATTTTTATATGGATTTGAAATGATATTGCACATTTGCTATTTGCATAAGAAGCAATATTCCAGTGCGGTAACCTGTTATGTTTTATGTTAAGGCGAATTTTTGTGAATTCTAATGTAACGTATGTATACATGTAAAATGTTGTCTTGCTGTAGTTTCTATATCTATGTATTAAGTGGCCAATTCTGTGAGATATTCATGACGAGATAACATGATAAACACATTTTGTAATATTTAATATTGTAAACGTTTGTTTACAAACTAAATACAATAATAATAAAAAAAATATAAGGAACAAGTTACTTACCTGTAACTGTTGTTCTCCAGCATGGGTCTGGCATGGATTCACATGCTCATGAATAAAAGAATATTCCCCGTCGTCAGGCTGGGAATCCTCGGTAAAGAAAAAATCAGTATCAGTTTATTTTCTGATCTGTCTTTCTTAGTAGTAACAAATCACTGATCTGGGTCATACTGCCCCCAGCCAATGACTGCCCTCTCCCTAAGCCCCGCCTCTGGCAGCCATCCTCAGATTTGGTAGCACACCAAGTGGCAGTATGACCAAGTGAAGAGCCGCAGAGGGGTAGGCTGGAGGGTTCGCATGTGAATCCATGCCAGACCCATGCTGGAGAACAACAGTTACAGGTAAGTAACTTGTTCCTTCTCCAGCATGGGGTCTGGCATGGATTCACATGCTCATGAATAAAAGAATACATAGCAGTATACACATGCACAACAGGCTCAACATTAAGCAATACAACAACTCAACATTAAGCATCTCTTACCTCCTCACCAGGCTCACCTTAAGCGAACAGGTTGCGCAGCACAGCTTGGCCGACCCTGGACTCCTCCCTGGAGTCCCGATCGACGCAGTAGAATCTTGTGAAGGTGTGCGTCGACCTCCACGTAGCAGCCCTGCAGATGTCCAGCAGGGGCACACCAGACAGGAGCGCCGTGGTAGCAGCGATCACTCTGGTCGAATGGGCTCTCGGACGGCCGGGCAGCGGTCGGTTTGCCAAATGGTGACAATGCATGATGCAGCCGGAGAGCCATCTGGAAATGGAAGTCTTCGATAGAGCCTTCCCTTGATTCACAGACCCAAAGTTCACAAACAGTTGTGACGTCTTCCGAAAACTCTTCGTGCGGTCCTCGTAGAACTTCAGTGCTCTAGCTACATCCAGCGAATGCAAAGTCCTCTCGGCCGGCGTCGAAGGCGACGGGAGGAAAACTGGTAACACCAAGGGCTCGTTGAGGTGGAAGTCCGACGGCACCTTGGGCATGAAGGAGGGGTGCGTCCTTAGCACCACCCTCGTGTCATGAAAAGTCAAGTATGGAGGCTTGCAAGATAGGGCCTGAATCTCTCCCACTCGTCATGCAGAGGTGATGGCCATGAGGAACGCTGTCTTCCATGACATGAACTTCAAAGGCGCCGAATGCATAGGCTCGAATGGGGCTCCCATGAGCCTGGTCAGCACCACATTAAGCTCCCACGCCGGGGCAGGAGCCTTCACCGGCGGGAATGATCGGAATAGTCCCTTCATAAATTCCTTCACCAGGCGATGCGACCACAAGGACGCCCGTCCCGTAATCCTGGTATATCGGGAGATGGCAGCCAGGTGTATTTTTATGGAGGCGTGAGCCAGACCAGCTTTGGCCAGCGACAGTAGGTACGGCAGCACTTGAGGGGCCGTAATCCGCAGAGGGTTAATCTTCTGTGCACGGCACCAGACAGAGAACCTCTTCCATTTATGACCGTAACACTTGAGAGTTGAGGACGCCCTAGCCTTTGCAAGATCCTCACTGCAATCAGCCGGGATATCGTACCCTCCAAACTCTAGTGCTGCAGGAGCCAGGCCTGCAAGTTCAGCGACTGTGGGTCGTGATGGAGAATGGCGCCTCCTTCTCTGGAGAGAAGATCCGCGTCCGCCGGCAGCCTGACTGGCGGGGACGTTGACAAGTCCAGAAGGTCCGGGAACCAGATCTGCCTCGGCCACGCTGGTGCGACGAGGATCATCCTGCACCTGGACTTCTTGAGCTGGTTGATGAGGCGGAGCAGCAACGGCAATGGAGGGAACGCGTACAGAAACAGGCTGTCCCAAGGGAACGAGAAGGCATCACCCATGCTCCTCGGCTGTGGGAACCTGCTGGCGAACCTCTGGCACTTGGGAGTTTGTCGCCGTCGCGAACAGATCGATCTGAGGGTGCCCCATCGTTGGAAGAGTCGATCCACTTGATCCTGGCGCAGTTCCCACTCGTGGCACGAGCGCAGCTCCCTGCTGAGTGAGTCGGGGATGGTGTTTTTTATTCCTGCCAGGTGGAAGGGAACCAGAAACATCCCCTGGGCGACGGCCCATTGCCACAGATCCTGGGCCTCCTTGGATAGGGCTGGGGATCTGGTGCCCCCCTGCTTCCGTATGTAGAACATCGTGGTGGTGTTGTCTGTGAAGATCCTCACCACTTTGTCCTTGAGGGACGGGAGGAACCACTTGAGCGCCCCGAACACTGCTCAGAGCTCCAAGATGTTGATGTGAAGAGACCTCTCCTCCGGGAGCCAAAGACCTCTTGCATGGAGCTCTCCGGTGTGGGCCCCCCAACCCTCCAGAGAGGCGTCCGTCGTCACCGTCTCTTTAAACGCTGGGGTTTGAAAGTCCGTGCCCGTCGTGAGGTGAGCCTGGGTGCCCCACCATAGGATCGCCCGACGGAACTCCTCGTCGAGGGGGATCCTGTCCTCGAAGCAACCCCTCGCCTGAAACCAGCGGGCGTCGAGGAACTCCTGTAGTGGACGCATCCGAAGTCTGCACAGGGGCACAAGGTAGATGCATGAGGACATCATCCCGAGAAGGGACTTAATAGACCTCACCCTGGCCACGTCCGTGGCTAACAGGTGCCGCACCTTGTCCAGGATGGTCTTGGTCCTCTCCTCTGAAGGGGAGGCCAATTGCTCCACAGTTTCGCCCTCAAAAACAGAGCTACTTGCGATGGAACCAGGTGGGATTTGGGGTAGTTGATGGAGAACCCCAGCTCCGTGAGCAACCGGATAGTCCCCGCCGTATGATCTACGGCGAGTTCCCTTGACCTTGCCCGGATTAGCCAGTCGTCCAGGTAGGGGTAGACGTGGATCCCCTGCAGGCGCAGCCGCGCCGCCACTGGTGACAGGCACTTGGTGAAAACCCTGGGTGCCGACTTTAATCCGAACGGTAGGGCTCTGAATTGGTAGTGGCTTCCCTGAACCACGACCTGAGGAACTTCCTGTGCCTTTTTAGAATGGGGATGTGGAAGTAAGCATCCTCCAGGTCCAACGATGACAGGAAGTCGCCTTCCTCCAGCTGTCCCAGCACATGCTGGAGGGTGACCATCCTGAACCTTGAGTACACTCCAGAGCCCCAGAGCCTCCTGGGGACGAGCTCGATGGCACCTTTTTTGAGCATCACCTTTACTTCCAACAGCAGTTGAGGGACGTGATTCTCCTTCCTGGCCACGGGAGGAATGCAAGGGCAGTTATTTTGGAAATCCAGCGAGTGCCCGTTGGCCAGGGTGTCCAGCAACCAACGGTCGGTGGAGATGGACTCCCACACGCTGACGAACTTCGTCAGCCGGCCTCCCACCGGGGTGCTTCAGTGGGGGCCCGATGACACAGCCGGGTCAGTCTTGTTTGGAGGAGGCCTTGCCGCCTTGGCCTCCTTGACGACGACGGCGGGATCCCCCTTGCTTGCTGCGACCTCTGTAGGCCTCCTGGGAAGAGGAGCGGGCTGCCTGGCGGTAAGCGGAGGAGCCTTTGGAGGCACCCTGTCTTGCTCCGGGGCTCCTAAAGGGCCGTCGCTGCTGAAGCACCCCAAGGGCCCGGGCCGTCTCCGAGTCGGTCTTGATGGCCTGTAGAGACTCATCCACCGCCTTACCAAAGAGGTTGTTGCCGTCGAACAGCATGTCCAACACCCTGGTCTGGACGTCCTGGCGAAAGTCTGTCGCCTTGAGCCATCCCCGTCGTCAGAGAAAAACTCTGTTTCCCAGTTGGCGAAATCCGGTATCGGCGATGTCCGTCGCCACTGTTATGGCGTGATCCAACGCCACCTCGCCCTAATGCAGAATTTCTAGGGCCTCTGCCCTTTTGTCATCAGGCAGGAAATCTAGCAGGGGAGCTATTTTGAACCAGAGCTCCCTGTCGTAGCAAGCCACGATCGCTAAGGCATTGGCCGCCTTAATCGTCGTAACCGACGAGATGACTCGTCGTCCCATAGAGTCCAACTTCTTGCCCTTGCTGTCCGGCGGAAGTGGAAGTTGAAGCCGCCGTGCCCGCTGCCTTCTTCTTAACCGCTGCCGAGACAACCGAGTCTGGAGTGGGCTGGGCCCTGAGGCACAGGGGGGAGGCATCGGGGACTCGGTACTTCTTCTCGTACCTGTCCCTCTTGGCGGGTGTCGTGGCAGGGTTCTTGAGGACCGCAAGCCCCTCGTCCCAGATGTCGAGTAAAGGCACCGCGAGGGCCGTCTTCCTCTTAGCCTCTCGTCGTTGGTACAGAAACCCCTCCTTTTTCTGTTCTTCAGGGCAGAGCTGGAAGAGCTCGGATGCCTTGGTTATCATGGCGTGGAAAGTGCCAACCTCGTCGGCTGGGGACGCCCGCGCGGGGGGGGTGACGACAGGATGTCTGCTGTGTCATCACCGCCTTCATCGTCCGTCCCCGTCGCCGTATCCGTCGCTGTATCCTCTCCCGGCGAGGAGGATGAGGGGTCCACCGGTCTCGCAGGCATGAAGGGCGGAGCGGGGTGGACTCTCCTCGGCTTGTTCGGAGGGCTTCCCGACGGGCCTGGTTCTGGCTCCTCCGTCGGGGTGCGTGGTAATCTCGTCCTTATCTCGGTACATAAGGATTGGATTGCCAACAAAATGGCCGCCGAGCTATCCTGGGGCTCGGCAATGGCTGCGACGGACGGGATGGCTGCTCCATTGGGCCCTGTTCGTCGTCGCTATCTTCGATCACGTCAGCAGGGACCGTCCCCTGGGATCGAACCTTCTCGAACCTCTCGTTGAGGTTTCTGAACCTCTCGTTGAGGCCTATGGACCTTTCGTTGAGGCCCTCCTCGGTCTCCACCAGTTCCTCCTCGGAGGCTGATTCCGAGTCTGTAATGGCCACCGGCGCCCCCCCCCTCTTTTTCAGCCGGGGGCTTCACGGGGGTCTTAGCGATGAGCTGGAAAGAGGATTCCCTCCGAGGCGGCTGGGATACTCTGGGCCCAGAGGCTGTTTCCATTGGCGTAGTCTCAGCCGGCTCCGCCAGGGTCGCAGCGACCACTTCGGTAGAAGCCTCAGCCGGGTGGATCAAAGCCCTCACCACCTTAGGTGCGTCCTGGCCCTTCGCCTTGGGGGGAGGACCAGTGCCTTGCTCCCCTTCGAGATCGACCGGGTCCGCCCCAGCGGCCTACCCGGGTTCTCGGACTTCCTCTTCCCCGAACCAGAGCGCTGGCTCGTGGTCGAATGTGCCAGGGAAGTAGCGCCCTGCTTGGCAACCGAAGAGCCCGTCCTTTCGGCGCTCCCGGAGCCCGCGGACTCGCGGTGCTTGGCCATCTGTAGGGCCCCCGTCGCCAGGGCGCCCTCAAAGGACTTAGAAGCCCGCTCAGACTTCTTCTTCGCCTTCTCACTTGCTGTGCCCTTATCCAGCCAGGTGGCGAGGCGAGAACGAGGATCTTGTTTGGTCCGTTCTGAAAGGTTCTTGCAGAACGCACAGTCCTTCTCCACGTGCGTCTTGTCCCCATGGAGGCAGTAGAGGCATCGCGAATGCTCGTCCTCCTTGAAAACGTTATATAATCCGCATCCAGGGCAGTTCCTGAACAGCTTGGATCCGGGCGTCAAGCTCCCCTTGTCCTGGGCCATGTCCGTTGAGGTAGGCCGCAGATCTTCCGGAATCCTCCAAGAAGTGTAAACTCGACGAAAACTTCACCCTTGAGGGGCGTAGTAGAATTCCGAAACGGGTCCCCGTTATCGGAAGTAGAAGCGGTGGAGCTTGAGGCTCGATTAAATCGAAAAAATGAGAAATCTCCTGAAAAAAGCGTGAAAACGCAGCAAAAAAACTCTAGAGCTAAACACGAGGACTCCCAACACTTGAGCGTGCGGTAAAAATCTGAGGATGGCTGCCAGAGGCGGGGCTTAGGGAGAGGGCAGTCATTGGCTGGGGACAGTATGACCCAGAGATCAGTGATTGGTTACCACTAAGAAAGACAGATCAGAAACGAAACTAATACTGATTTTTTGATTACTGAGGATTCCCAGCCTGACGACGGGGAATATTCTTTTATTCATGAGCATGTGAATCCATGCCAGACCCCATGCTGGAGAAATAAAAAAACACCAGGACACTGCCCCTCAAAAGAAGCGGGAGAACGAAGAGAATAGGTACATAGGCGCTGCGGTTCAAAAAGGAAAACAGAGGGCTGAAGCACTTTCCCCCGTCCTCATTAAGTAGAGCCAGCAGGGTGCCCGGAAAGCATAATCACATCCGGCGGAGATAAAATTAAGAGGGCCCGGACAGAGGCTCCCCTCCACCCCCGGGACACTGCCGAAACGAAGAGGGAAACGTACCATGCCGCGGGGCATACAAGGAAGAACAAGGAAGACGCAAGCACAGCGGGAAACAATAAGGAGCCAACAACAGCCAAGACATATCGGGAGCCTGGGGGGCCTGGCACCAAACAATGTTCAGCTCCACAGAAAAACCATCGGAAAATGGAATCGGAGGGTACGCAGGACCGGTGAAGCGCAGTGAGTAAAACGCACAATGAAGATAAGTGCATAAACATCAGCCCAAGCCACCAAAGCATTAACAATAATTGGAACAGTGCAGAGGGGATACCCAATATAAATACAGGGGCCATACAAGCAAGCGAGACAAGCAGGCCCACACAGTCGCTGCATAATGGTGTGCGAAGAGCCAAAAAACAAGACGACACAGCAAAGGCCCACCCACCGGGACACATTCACTACCACCGGTGACCACTCCCAGGTCGGGGGGGGACAAGCAGGAAACTCAGGATACGGAAACAGCATGGACAAAGCAATTTAAAGCCACACAGAGCCCCCAAGGCAAGAGGGACCAGGCAGGGAAGGGGCTAGACTTGAAGGCGGCAAAGGGAGGTCACAACATCACCAACCAAGCTACCGATTCCTCGGACCATTAGGAACCCAACAGGGGTCAAAGACAACTAACCACCGGCAGGGCAAGAAACCAAAGATCAGCAAGCAAGGGAAGAAAGGCCAATACAGAGAAGACCAAACTGGTGCGGGAAATCACCCCCCACAGCCAAGAAGGGACGGACACCGATCCACACCCCACAAAGTATAATTACCCACGATTACAAGGGGACGAGGCCTTGATGGCCCAGGAAGGGCCTCTCCCACGCAGGGAAACAGAGAAAGTGAAACCACTTGGCCGCACATCGGCAAACACCAAGTATGTGAACAGGGACCCGAACAAAGGAAGGAGAACAATCAGAGGACCATCGCATTAGCATTGATGTCCGAGTCCAGAGCTAAAACTGCAGTGCAGTGCCACCCAAAGAAAACAGAGCAGAAGCCTAAAGCAACTCTGTATCTACGTGCTCAAGATTCGCCTGGATTGCCTGACCCTGCTTGGACTTTGTTGGTCCCGCCCCCCGCCACCGGAAGTGTACTTAATCCCCTTCCTGCACGCATTTGCGCGTGCGCATTAAGTACGCGCTCTAAGTAGCGCTGTTTGCTGGCCATCCTTGCTGCTCTACGTGCTCAAGATTCGCCTGGATTGCCTGACCCTGCTTGGACTTTGTTGGTCCCGCCCCCCGCCACCGGAAGTGTACTTAATCCCCTTCCTGCGCGCATTTGCGCGCGCGCATTAAGTACGCGCTCTAAGTAGCGCTGTTTGCTGGCCATCCTTGCTGCTCTACGTGCTCAAGATTCGCCTGGATTGCCTGACCCTGCTTGGACTTTGGTATATATTATATCTTCCCTCTCCATTGACATTACACTTTTTACTATAAGTATATTTTACTTATATATGTTCATTTTCTTATTATTCTAGTTGGTCCCGACCCCCGCCACCGGAAGTGTACTTAATCCCCTTCCTGCGCGCATTTGCGCGCGCGCATTAAGTACGCGCTCTAAGTAGCGCTGTTTGCTGTTCGCTGCTTCGTTGCGAGGTGAGGCTACCCCTAATGGTCCACATCACTCTTTAGGTTTCTCACCAGTTTTGCGATGCATGTGTAGTCTAATATCCTTTGCTCTATTTAATGTGCTAACCTATCTTTGGTTGGCTTTGTCCCTTTTATGACTGCTCGCATCAAACACCAAAAGAGAAAGTTATTTGTTTATCTTGGACTACCCTGATTTCTACCTCCTGTAATGTTATTTCCGTGAAAATGGCAAATGGCTTAAGAAGCATCAAGGGCAAACTCACCGCTCCCCTTCCGCTTTCAGTAACCTCCATTGATTCACTGGTATGCCCGGGAACGACCTCTTACATTGAATTACCAGCCCTGCAAGCTCTAGCGACTACATCTATCCAAGAGGTGCCGATCACTCTCCGCTCTGCAGAACATGTTGTGCAAATAAACGCTCAAAATAATTCACTACTTCCACTACTTTCTTCGCCTCCGATTCCTCCGGTGCCTCCAATTTCTTCTCCCTCAATCAGTCCTGAAGTACGTAAGGCTATCGATGACTTTAAAAGCTGCTCTGAGTCCCCCCTGGTTTCCGGGACTGATCAATGCCAATTCGATCTAACCATGGCGAAAATGGAGGCTTTGGACAAGGCTGTTTGTCGTTCGATTGGCACCCTAACACCGATAGTCTTTTGCGGACCCTTCCTTAGTACCGCCTGCTGATTGTCAAACCCAGCACTCCTGTGAGGGGAACCAATCCCAATACTCTCCTAATTCGTTTCCGGTGATCATCCGTATCTTAGATCTCTTGGATAAAGGTCATGATTTGACCCATCTTGCACTGAGGGAGATCAAGTCAACGCAATCACTGATAACTTCAAAGATGGATCGGATCAAAGGCTTCATTGTTGCAGCCGAAACGCTTAAAAATTTCCACAATGTATGCCCCACGACCCATCCACCTGTTATTAATTCACTTATGAAAAATAAAAGCATTCAGTGCTGCCTAGACGGGACTCCCGTTCCGCCTGCTACGCCCTTGCAAACACCACTAGATTCTGCCTCGTGCAAATGTCACAATTCTTCCTGCGACTTGAAATCTGCCATAGAGAAAATGAATACGCTAATAGCTCTATATTCATCTGAAGTTCCAACTTCTTTGAATGGCTCTGACAGCCCCTCTGTTCTTCTGACAGCTCTTGAACATATGCAATCTGAACCTCCGGTTCCTGCTTCCAATGGTAATGATGCTGGTTTCATGTCGCGGAGAGCTAAGAAACTTCACCAAAGAGCTGCCAAAAGAAATGCTAAAAGAAAGAAGAATACTGACATAAAAGAATCAAATCCTGCAATTGATTCGAATATTAAGATCTCTGTCGAACCACTAATAGATGAGGACCATATTGACCTTAATCAACTTTCGAAAGACAGTAAAGCTGTCCTATTTCCACTCATAACATCAGATATGTCTGCAAGTCATGTGGCAGTTCATTCTTGTGAGATGACTGGGCTACCCGCCAGAATTCCCTCAACTGATGACGCTAGATTGACCACTCCTGATATTAATCGAGTCGAAAAACAGCAAATTGACTCTACTGAAACATCCACCTTAAAACGTAAAACGAAAAATAATAACGTAAAACCAATCAATTCAGTGCTCAAAGGTCAAGTATCATCACCATTAGTAGGAGCTAAATCTAACCTGACTACCTACTTCCCGGTCTGCGGGAGAAATCGCACTACTCGGCATGATGAAATCGTACTTGTTGATTGTCCATCTAGTTCCATTCCCAGAACATATAGTGAAGTATGTACATCATTCTCTGGAACTAACGGAAATGTCACCACTAGTAATCCAATGAACGATGTCAAGGCTCGGGACAATGTACCAAACACCTCCGGTTCACCATCTGTGCAATTAGTACCTGCACGCTCGACTGATTTACAATCTAGCAGTAATAAGGTGACATTACCTGCACTTTCTCAATCGAGCAATGATTCTAATCACTGTTCTATCCTGCACGACAATGTTGATCTCCCCAGTAGATCTAGCCCTGGGATGTTCGGTAACGGACTAGGAAAGGCAACATCGTTGGCTTCTCAACCTGTTATGGAACCTTCTATTCTGTCTCCTAACGATCAGCCACAATGCACTATTCCTCCATCTCATGTCCTTACCTGCACCTCGAAACAGGGCTTTTTAACAGGTAACTGCAACTTTGATTCTCGAGCTACTACCATGTTATCCCATCATGAAATTTTAGACATTCTTAGGAAGGAACTCAATGAAGGATCATTGCAACCTAATTCTTCCAATGTAACTTTTCATCAAGATCGACCTATGATCTCTCACCATGTCCCCTCCAGTGAAATCGCCTCTGATCCCCTCCCAAAATCTTTTGTCCAGTCAACTGACACTAATGAACAAATCATCCTAGAAAAGCACCATTTATTAGGATTTGAGGGGAAAAGCGATCTACTTGGTAAGAACCGGATTAATCGGGCCTTTATCTTGGCACTATTCAATCGCATCCCACAATTACGGATGTTTAAATCGGCAGACATTCTGAGAGTGTCATTAGCCACGGACAATAATTATCGTGCTGTAATCCAACTAGCTTCATATCTATGGTCTAATAAGGAAGGTATCTATGAAGAAGGCCTCACTTTGAATTTTCACGGAAAACGAACAAGAGGCTACCAAATTTATTCAATTTAAATGTCCTCAGGCTTTGAGCCCCCAATCACATGCTCCATCGCAATCTCAAAATCATGGGGCAGCCAATGACGTAATCAACGAGCTTCTGCTTAAAGTAGGCATCTCTCATGACCTACCATGGCTTGTCCCCATGCTAATTCTCTTTTAAAAACTACGGACCGCTCCCCCATCTCATAGCCGTCCTCCAAAACTCTGCTCTCTTTTCAATCGTGGAATTCTTGTGGCTACCTTAACCTTATGAAATGGCACTCAACCCTTGATTGCCTTAGTCGCCCATCAATACTTATGTTTCAGGAGACTATGAAAACCACTTCCCTTTCTTTGCCTGATTACTCAACGTATTATATTCCTGCTACGCGAGCTCCTGCCGGTCGTCCATCTGGTGGTATTATGATAGCTATAGATAATGCTCTCATGTTTAATTCAAAAATTGTCTGGCATGCTAATAATCTTCTAGCAATATTACTGGAAACTAACGGCTACAATTATCGTCATTTAATTGTCATGACCATTTATTGGAATCCGTCTACTACCCCCATTGATGAGATGATTGAGGCAGTTGAGAACTGCTTAGAATTTGTAACTCACGAATACGATAATATTGAAATCATCCTCGGCGGTGATTTTAACTGCGATTGCAGAACCCCCAATGAAACTGGTGGATCTCCTAGAAACCTACTTTCGAAAACTAGAGGTAATATATGGAGGACCTTCTTGAAAGATTGGGATCTAGATCTTATTCCACCCGCTGACCCGTCAAATTGGATCACATGGTCAAGGGATGGAAAAAGGTCAACAATTGACTTCGTATTTGTTAGTCACAATTTGCTTCTACGATCATCTCCACTAAGAATCTCCATGTTGCCTTTTGGTGACCACGCTGTACTATCAGGCAACTTGAAATTCGACATTTCCATTACTGGAGTTGATCATGCTACTGCATTGTGTGAAGTAGATCGTCCTACGATTTCTATCAGATGGTCTATGACTCTGTGCAAGCAATTTACTCAATTTGTAAAGTCAGCTACAGCACTTTGGAACAACTCAGAACGAATGCCCACGACTGTTCTTGAGCAGCGATATGTCGAAATAACGCATGCAGCACTAACATATTTTAGCAAAAAGAAAAAAAACGATATAAAAAATCGTCACTTTTTTGATCCTCTTTGCAAAGTACAGAAGCGGGAGAAAAACAGGGCTCTTAGAGCTTTGAAAAAATCCACTGATCTTTCGCGGGAACGGTATCTCGCGCGGCGTAATTCTATCGTGTCAGCATACAAACGCAGTTTGAAGCAGATAAGACTAATAAGAAACAATGAAATAAATTGCAAACTTGTTAGAGCCATTGTATCTCATGATACTCAAACTATATGGCGAACGATCAAGACCCATACCTCTCAAGTATCGCTTTCTATGCCGAATGTTATATCGGAATCTACCTGGTATGAGTATATCAGACACAAATTCAAGATTCCCGTGCGATTTTTGAATATAACGACTCCTGCTTTAAGATATCATGACCTGCCGCGGTTGGTTTGGACTATCGCTGACATTAAGTGGGCGATATCTAAACTAAATTATTCTAAATCATCCGGCCCCGATGGCTTGCCTCCTTGTCTATACAAAGATGACCCGGATTTGTGGGCATGTATCTTAAACACCAAGTTTCAGTCTATCCTTAATACAGGAGTTATTCCTGTCTCATGGCTAACTGCCAATATCATCCCGATCTTTAAAAAAGGAGACGCTGCGTTACCGCAGAATTATCGACCTATTGCCTTAATTGACACTGCGGCCAAACTATTCGCCTCTCTCCTTCTTCATGACCTGGAGAATCACATCGAAGTACTTGGACTATACTCCAAATACCAAACTGGCTTTAGGAAAGGTATGTCCACCTCGCTCAATGCCATGATGATGGCATTTACCATCGCAGAAGCTAAGAAACTAACATCTAATCCTGTTTACATTGCTCTCATCGACATGTCCTCAGCCTTCGACACAGTGATTCGTAATTTATTATGGGCCAAACTTATCAATATGGGTATTCCATCTGTCCTTATTTATTGGCTCAAAGCCTTACATACTAACACCTCTTACAGAATTAAGCTCACTTCAGAGGGACGTATTACTAAAGCTATCAGCACAGAGGTAGGCCTAAAGCAAGGTTGTAACCTTGCTGCCACCCTTTTCAATCTATACCTCTCCGATCTCGATAAAGGTTGGGATGCAAAAAATCTCTTTTCTGTTAAAATTGGCTTGATCCGTCTCAAATGGCTCGCCTTTGCAGATGATATTATCTTATTCGATCCCACCCCGTCAGGCCTCCAATTCAAACTACGGCTATTTGAGGAATTTGCATTAGCACACAATTTGACGCCTAACCCTGCCAAAACAGCAGTAATGCAATTTGGTGTTCGGAAGCGAACTGGCAAGTCGCAATGGCACATCATGCAGACTTCCATCCCTCTCATTACGGAAACGATTTATCTGGGTTATCATTTAACAGAGAAAAATTCTACCCTAATGTGGACTGACCTACTTAAAAAAAAGATCAGACCCCTGATATCACAATTGAAGGTAATTTATGCGAAATACTGTAAGTTTTCACTAACTCCCCTCATCGAATTTTTAACTTTAAAAATTGAAAGTGTAATTCTGTACTCTCTCGACATATGTATGGGTGAGATGGGCTCAATTCTGGATCAATTGCAAGGAACTGCCCTGAAACGTGCCATGTCGCTTCCGATATCCCTACCCAACGTAATCTTGAGGCATGAATTAGGTTTAGTCGCTCTTTCCACTCGATGGAAATGGCGACTTCTAACCAATTTCGCTAAGATTGGACATCCTATAGCGAACTCCCTATATGTTGAGTTGAATCGTACCATTAACCTGCTGCCCACATCCTCTATGGCTCTCTATGTGACAAAAATGGCTGCTATACTTAAGATGGCCAACATTACTGTGGATAATGTTCACTACAGACCAGGATATGCCAAAAAAAACTGTTTGAACTCGATTGGTGTACCTCTCTCGATAGCATGAGATCATACAAACTTTACAAGGAATATCACTTATTTACACGCAAACGTATCCCCAGATACGATTATATTGTGCTTTTTCCCTGTAATTCTACCCGGAAGATGTTTCTTTGGTTTAAATTTAATTTGTTCCATACCAAAGAAAGAGTAGTAAAATGGGTTGGTCATAAGTTGTATGTGCACCGCAACCATTGAAACATTAAAACATTTGATTTTATATTGTCCCCATTTTAAGAATCAAAGAACGATTTTATTCACCGAATTTGTAAATATTAATTTTACTGACTGCCTGCCTTTCCTTTGGGCTAGAATGATGCAAGGCAACCACAAACCGCTCATATATGCTCTAACGAAATTATGTAATGTAATTGTAAGAGAATTGGAAAAAGACTGCTACATGAATACTTCATGAATTATCCGTTCTCTTTTCTCTACCCTTTGCAAATCTGTATAAGATAGATGATGCATGCCCATTTTAATGAGTAGATATTTCTATCGTCTATTTCCTTTTTCTTCCCTTTTTCTTTTCTTTTCTTTGTCCTTTAGCAATATGTCATAGGAATTCTTGGTCTGTAATTTTACTTGAAGGATGGTCTCTTTTTTTATTCCTTTTTTATGATTACATACTGTAATGTTTGATGTCCGAAGGTACCTTATGTAATGACTCTCTCAATATATTTGATTGTATTTCTCTTCCTTTTGTAAAGACTCTCCTACTTGTTAGGAGTGTCAAATACAAATAAATAAATTTAAAAAAAAAAAACTGCAGTGCAGTCCCACCCAAAGAAAACAGAGCAGAAGCCTAAAGCAACTCTGTATCACGGACCACACGACCTCCACAAGAAAAGGAGAATCAACAAGACTACCACTCGACGCAGCACAGCAAGACACGGGGGACAACTCAATGACCAAATCAGATATGCAAAACTGCTTCAAAGAACTGCAGAGCCAAGTTTTACTCTCCATTCAGGAACAGTTCCAGACTTTGAAAGAAGATATTAAACAGTCCCTCCAGGAGGTGAAAGTTGATATAAATAAAAGCTGGATGATAGGACCGACACGCTTGAAAAAGTAGTTCAACAAGTAGAAGAAGACACACAGAAATCAGAAGAGATGTTTGAACAGCTGGCCCGCATATTTAACAGCCTAGAACTCCAAGGTGAGGACTTGGAAGTCAATCGAAGATAAAGATCTACAGGGAACAATCACCCAGCTCTTTGCGGAAATTCTGGCGGAGGACACGGATCCTCGGATAAAAATAGATAGACTGCATCGGGTGGGGCCCAAAAGATCAACTGAACCAGGGACTAGACCAAGGGACGTAGTATCAGCCATAACCTCCTACACACAGATGGAACAAATACTATGGAAAGCGAGGTATGCTGGCCTGTTGCGGATAAATGGCTAAGAAGTACATTATACCAAGATCTAGCACAGTCTACCCTACTGAACAGATGGAAAATGGCATGTGGTCCAACACCTGAAGGTCAATCAGGTGAAATACAAATGGAAATTCCCGTTCCGCCTCCTGTTCAATTGGGAAGGGAACCAGCACCAGAAAACATCATACGAAGAAGGTAAACACATCCTGGGACTGCAACACGACAACGGGGACGACCAAGACCGACTACAGGGAAGACCAAGAGGCCCAAACAAGCTGGAAGGATGGACAATGGTGTTGAAAAAAGGTAGAGGAGGGAGGAAAAAATAAGACCCATCGAACCACTGATGTAACACGAGAAAACTCGCAACAAAGAGCATGAAAACAAACCAATGGACGAGGAATCGCCCGGAAATTCAGAATGCAGGACCTAGGATGAAGGAAGAAGGGCCTGAATCGAATCCAAAGTGGGGTTTAGGACCCCCTACAATCTGAACCCGAGGTGGATAGGGGGCCAGGCGCGTGGGACAATTCATCGGGATGCTCATAGGAACCTAGCCCCCCCAATCCCCTCAGGGGGGAAGGGAAGTTGGGGAAGGGAGGAGGGAGGGAAATGGGCAAGGGGATGGAAAGGGAGAATGGAGGGGGCAAGGATGGCGGGGAAAACCTAGGACAGAAATTCACAACACTCAAAAGAGGTACCAGTGGGGGGAGGGAAAGGAGTTAGAGGACAATGGATAGAGGTAGCACAAACCAGTTAAAGGTACGGACGCATAATGTCAGTGGAATGAACACCCTGATTAAAAGGAAAAAAACAGGAACGTCAGGCGTGGAGAATGAGGGCAGACATTCTTATGTATCAGGAAACTCACATAAAGAAGGGGGACAAATCACAGGTCACGATAAGGGGGGGCCTCTCAAATATATCAGGCCAACGCAGAAGGAAAGAAGGCGGGAGTCCTCATAGCGCTACAGGATAGACTCAAGGTACAGGTCCAGATTGTTCGGCCAGATAAAGAGGGGCGCTAACTCTTTTTAAAAATAACATTGGAAGGCAGACAGCTCACCCTAGCATCCATATATGCGCCCAATACATGGCAAGATGGATTCCACAGAAGGTCCCACTAAGGCACTGAAAAAAAACCTTTGAGGCGCTAGCACTCCATGATACATGGCGCGCCAGGAAAGGAGACACACAAGGCTTTACCCACTACTCTCCCATCTATAATACACAATCCAGAATAGACTGTGGACCTCATCAAAAGTTGGGTGGTAACGCCGGCGCTATTACCGTCGGCGCCATTAGCCCTACCGCCAAACCCCCAGCACTATTAGTGCCAGATCACGGGTTTGGTGGAAGGGTTAGTACCCATTCCCCATTGGGCCCATTCGGGAATTCCTCATTCCCCATTGGGCCCAAAGGGGAAAATTCCCGCTATTATCGCCGGCGGGAAATAGCGCCGACACTCAGACACTGAAAGCTGGGGGAAATCCGCCAAGGCCATGATCTGACGGACCCTTAAATGTGACGGTAATAGCGCTACCACTGCATTTAAGGGTTACCGCCAGACTCGTGATGAGGCCCTATGTCTGGGCCTCTACAGGACTAGTGGGAAAACCGGCGGATATAGAAATCGGTCCAATCACCCTCTCGGACCATGCCCCAATAATAATCACATTCAACATCAAGAGAACAAGGGGAGAGTGTGGACCTGGAGATTTCCATCAGGTATCCTACAAGACAGCGTGATAGTGGATTCAATAAAGGACAAGATTGAACTTTATTTTGGCTGAAAATGAAACGGGCAAAACTGCACAGGGGGGTAGTATGGGACCCATACTGTGGGGAGAGAAAATAGCACTGAAGGCACATAGGGACAAACAATACACCAGATGGGAAGAAGAACTCAAGGGGAAATTGACAGAAGTGCAAAAAGAAATAGTGAATAACCCCAGCAGAAAGGCGAAAACTAGCCTTGAAACACATAAAAGGCCAATTGGGGTTACTACAGAACAGAAAGGCAGAGCTAGCACTCCTAAGAATGAAACAGATGTACTATATTAACGCCAACAAAGGTGACAAACTCCTGGCAAGGCAGCTCCGCGAAACGAACCACAGGACAACCATTCTGAAACTGAAAGATGCACTAGGTAATGAGAAAACGACCAATGAAGAGATGGGGAAATAATGTGAACATACTATCAGGCCTTGTACCAATCAGAATGCTTGGGGACGGATAACCAAAACACCTATTTAGATAGTATTACGTTACCCCAGATCTCTGAAACAAATAAACAGACACTGGAAAGAGACATACAAGTAGAAGAGGTCATCCAAGCAATCAAGAAACTCCTGAGAAATAAGGCACTGGGCCCGGATGGCTACGCTGAAGCCTTCTATAACAAATTTCAAGAGATACTAGCCCCAAGACTGATCAGTATGTTTAATAGCTTCAAAACACAAGGGAATATAACGCACTCAATGAGCGAAGCTAAATGTATCATATTCCCCAACCAGGAAAAGACCCGACCCTACGAGGGTCTTATCGCCCAATTGCTTTAATCAATCATCTCTAGGAGACAAACAGCAGATAATGCATGAAGAGTGAGTCATCTCATCGAAAAAGTGGAACACACGCGCACCGCAGCGATTTTGGTTTCGTTAGATGCTGAGAAAGCGTTCAACAGGGTCGAATGGATGCAACTATTCCATACAATGGAACGCATAGGCTTTGGTCAGTCTTATATGCAGATGATCAAGGCTAACTACAAAACACCTACGATGAGGATCTCACTGAATGGCAGCCTCTTGAGCCAAATATTCCTGACCAGAGGCACTAAGCAGGCATGCCCGCTATCACCTCTCCTATATTCAATTTCTTTAGAACCACTACTGAAAAGAAGACAGAAGACACAACAAATAGAAGGCATCAAAATGGGAGGAGAAGAGCACAAAACAATGGCCTTTGCGGATGACATGCTCCTGGCCCTGTCGAGCCCGGAGCAGTCCCTGCCATCTCTCCTAGAGGAACTAGACGACTGAGTCCATCTCCGGCCTAAAAATCAACAGGGACTTATCAAGAAATCATATACTTGACGGCGTGGATGACCTGGCCCGATATACCCACCTGAACAGCGCCATCGACAACATCACATACCTTGGGATCAGACTAACACCCTCAGTAAAGCAGTTATACAATGCCAACTATACAAAACCTCTAGATAAACTGAAGGCAGACCTAACAAAGTGGAACCCACTTAACATTTCATGGTTGCGTAGACTGACAGTCATTAAAATGTCGGTCCTACGGAAACTGCATTTATTATTTCCAAACGCTGCCAATAAAAGTACTGAGGACATTTTTCAGGGCACTCAACAAAGCGGTGCCTGCTTTCATATGGCAACACAAAACACCAAGAGTAGCGATGGTGACATTAACAGCACAAAAGAACAAAGGAGGACTTGCACTCCCCCAATTCCGAAGATAACACTACAAGTCATAAAAGAATGGGTCGAACAACCCCTCCAACACATATGGACAAAGCAGGACAAAGCGGTAGCGGGAGCCCCCATACCAAACCTTTTATGGCTGCACAAACGCTACAGACACCCAAACACCAAAATCAGTGAAGTGATGGGGGCGGGAATAAAAGCATGGGGCACAGCGATCAAGAGAGGGTCCCTAATGACATATGCGTCTCCCTTCACCACAATGTTCAGGAACCCGGATTTCAAACCAGGAATGGAACAGAAGGCATACAAAAACTGGATACAAGCTGGGTGCACTAAAATACAGGATATGTATAAGGGCCAGACAATCAGGACATTCCAGGACTGCACGCAGGAGGTGGGGGTAGACTCCACGGAAGAATATCAATATACACAGCTAAGGCATTGGCTACTGTCGCCAGCCAACAAAGAGGCAGACACAAGACAGTTGACCCTGTTCGAACAATACTTAACAACAGACACGGGCACCCACAAACTGATCTCAAACCTATACAAGCGGCTAAACGAACAAGGAGAAGAAATCCAATGGATTTACATGAAGTGGGAGAGGACGCTGGAAGAACTGATCACATGGGACCAGTGGTGAGACTTATGGAACAAGGTCCCGAAGCTGACACGCTCCATACAGCTGGGAGAAATGTGGCAAAAAGTCCTTCTGCAGCGGAACTACACTCCGGAGAGACTTCATGCAATGTACCTCGCCACCAGTGACAAAAGCACATTTGGTGGAGCTGCCCGGCCATATGTAACTTCTGGGGGGAGATTAAGGAGCAAGTAGGGAGCATGGTACCAGGAGCCGGCGGAACTGGAAGACAGTGATGACGCTGAGAATAGCGGCGTGGCTGACAATAGCCCAACACTGGAAACAAAAGAATCTGTCTACGAAACTCGACTGGCTCCAGAAAGTGTGGAAATTCGTCTCAATGGAATGGGTGACATGTCAAATTCAGGGAATCCCGGAAACCTTCTGATCAGACTAGGGCAATATCCCGTCATACCTATAAAGTGACTATATGCTCCAATGGTGTCCGCACAATATCAGAACACTAGACATTCTGTGACTCTATACACAGCAACATACTATGGACCCGATACCGCGTTCCAGGGCGGAGGGGGTTCAAAAGAGGTAGGGGGGAGTTGATGATGTTGATAAGAAAACTTGTAAAAGCAATAAAAAGATATATTTAAAAAAAAAGCATATTGCTTGCTCGTTTGATCAGTCCTTTGACGGGAACTAACCAGAGTGTTCCTGAAACAAGCTATAATTCAACTATTTACCTTGTCACTACTACACACAGGCAGTGACAGTAAAGCGGTAAAAGGATCCCAGAAGGGTCAAGAAAACTCTATTGGTCAATATGCAAAGCTAACAAGACCTGGTGGGCTAATCAGTTATTGGATCAATATGGAAAAAGGGGATGGGACACAGGAGTACAATATTATATCAGTTTCCAAAACACATGCTAATCTTTGCCAAGCACTACTAACAGGACTGCGAACATGTGGGTGCTAAGGCCCGGGGCTGCGGCTGCATTAAGTGAACATGTGGGTGCTGAGGCCGGGGCTGCAGCTGCATTAAATGTCGGCCGCGAGGCTGAATTGAGTGCCGGCCGTGCTGCATTAAATGTCGGCCGCGAGGCGGAGGCTGCATTCAACACCAGCTGCGAGCCGGAGGATGAATGACAGGCTGGCCGCGAGGCGGGGCGGTTTTTAAGCGAAACCCCAAACGAGCCTGTGAAACATAACGGTCGCGAAACGGGACAGATCCCGGCCGCAACTACATGGGGTAGAAAACAAAACTCGGAGGGAGTTAACTGGCATCTCTGCCGTCCATTTATTTACAACAATGAAAACATAGGACCAGACGCTGAGCAAAACCAACACAACACGAACTTAACAATACTCGCTCCCCGCTCATGTATACTAACATTAAACTCACCTGCTACTCAGGTCAATAGCAGCCGTAGAGGGAGAAAGTAACTGGAACAGGGAAGGAGACATCTTGGCAACCTTCGTTCAGAGAGGAAGGGGGCAGGGCTTATGGGGATATTTATAGACTTAAACACCAAGTACATTCTGATTGGTCAAGGGCCCTCTGTCCCCTATTTAAGGAAGAAACTAACAACGGACTGGGTGTGTTTCATCTGATTTGTTTCAGAACATCCGAGCTAAGAGAGAGAGAGCCACACCGGAGACACCAGAGACGCTCTGGGCCTATGATGATTAACCTAAGAAGGCTACAAGTACATCCATACTAAGGAAAGAGCAGAAGATTGAACTGAAGACATATTTTTTTTTCCTGAATAAAGGCTGTTTAATTTCGAATGTCCGGTCCTCCTGCCTCATCCTTACAAATTTGGTGGCAGCGGTGGGATAAGGCAGCACGCAAATGGAGGCTATCATAAAAGCCCTGGCTGAAGGACAACAACAACTTCAACAAGCAATCCAAGTGCAGTCTCACCAGGCCCAGACTGATTGCCAAACCCTGCAGCAAGCTTTACAATTGCAGGCCGCCGGTCAAGATGCTTTGAAGAAAGTGACTGTGGCTGTAGTAACCAGAGGGAACCCTATGGCTCCAACGGCAGTCCTACAGAAGTTCCAACCCGGGGAGGATCCATGCTATTTTTTTTACCAATTTTTAAAGAGTAGCCCGAGACGCCCAGTGGCCAGTGGAGAAATGGGATCACTTCATAGCCCCTTTGCTAACAGGAACCATGCAAGGGGCTTAGTAGGCGGCTAACCCAGCTGGAGATACCGCGTATGCAGATATTAAAAGGACCATACTAGAATGTATGGGAATGGACGAGGAGGCATACCGAATAAGACTCAGAGAGACCAAATTAAAGCCCAGGGAAACACCCCGACAGTTGTACTACCGTATCCAGGATATAACGGACAAGTGGCTAAAACCAGCTAATAGTACTGTTCAAGATTTGGTGGACAAAATAAAACGGGAGCAATTTACTGAGGCTCTACCCCCACCCATGCAAAGGTAGGTGAGACAGCACCATCGACCCACGTTGGCAGAAGCCATAGACATAGCTTCGGCCTACCAGAAGGCGAGTTCTGTCCGGGGAACGAACACCAAGTTACCAAGAACCACTAACATGAAGGGACCGGGAGCAATGGAACCCAGAACCACCCGGGTGGACCCAAAGATTGCAACATGGCCAAGCATAAGCAGACAACCACAGTGTTTCGATTGTGGGGGCTGGGGGCATATTGCAAGGTTTTGCCCGAAAAAAAACTAAACCTGCGGAACCCATGGAAATTGGATACATTCAAGGAAAAGAATTTAGGCGAAGCAGAGACCCCTACTTTCTGAACGTGAGAGTGAACGGGACGCCCAGCCAAGCCATGCTTGATAGCGGAAGTGAACACACAGCAGTCAGACCGGAAGTAAGTGGAAAAGGGGGTGGGACGATGGCTCTGATACCTATCAAATGTGTACATGGTGATACCCCTCCAAGGAAGTAGCCATAGAGGTTAAAGGGGTTGAATATATAATGAAGGTAGCCATCATGCCTCACTTACCAACCCCGGATTTATTAGGGACAGACCTGCCATCATTTCAAGAATGTGTAAAAGAGGCTGAGTGGGTGCAAACCGCCCCATTTTCCCAAATAGACTTAGCGGGTACGGCCCTAAAAACACAGAAGAAAAGCAGGAGCGAAATCAGAAAAGGAAAGAGGGAGTGGGCTGAAGGGAACAAATTCACAGGCTTTAGAGAGTGGTTACCCGATGTTAAGCATCCTTCGTTTCGCAGTGAACTAAGGACGGACCCTACCCTGAAAACGGCATGGGAACAGTCAATTGGTTCACCTGAGAAAGGATCTACATATCCATGGTTCAAATCATCAAAGGGACTTCTGTATCGAGTGACAAAGGGTCAAACAACAGAAGAAATTTAACAATTGTTAGTACCCCTAAATTTCAGAACGACAGTGATAAAACTAGCTCACGACGATACCACTGGGGGACATCTAGCCAAGGAAAAAACCAGGAGAAGGTGCTTAAGAGGTTTTATTGGCCAGGGGTGTATCGAGACGTAGGCCGATATTGCGAAGAATGTGTGGTATGTCAGAAGACAAATCCCCGAATACCGCCGAAGGCTCCTTTACATCCAATGCCTTTAATAAAAGAACCTTTTTTTAGGGTGGGGATGGATATCGTGGGTCCACTGGAACCTAACAGTCACGGCCACCAGTATATTCTGGTCATTGTGGACTATGCCGCAAGATAGCCTTTCCTATGCGTGGTGTCAGTGCAACTAATGTATATGACCACTTGGTTCCTTTCTTTACCCGGGTGGGTCTACCGGCAGAAATAATCACAGACCAACGGAGAAATTTCGTCTCAGGGGTCATGCAGAAGGTATGCCAACAACTAAAGATCAGGTAACTTAGAACAACGGTTTATCATCCGCAGACGGATGGCCTTGTGGAAAGGTATAATAAGACCATTAAGCAGATGTTAAAAAAAGTCACTGAGCAATCAGGAGCAAATTGGGACAGAGCATTACGCTGGGTCCTTATGACATTGCGAGATACCCCTCAATCCTCTACGGGGTTTTCGCCGTTCGAGCTGTTATTTGGACACAAACCAAGAACAGTCCGGGACATTGCTAAAAGTGGATGGGAAGAACAGGAAGAGGAAATCAATTTGACTGACTATGTTATAGAACTACGAGAAAACTTAACAAAATTGAGAGAAATGGCTCAAGAGAACCTTGGCAGAGCCTAGACAACCCAAGAGAAATATTATAAGCGTAACTCCCGGGTACGATCTTTTCAAAAGGGGGATAAGGTACTGGTGTTGTTGCCTACCTTCTATAACAAGATGTTGGTACAATGGAGAGGCCCCTATAAGGTTTTGGATGTACTAGGGCCCGTCAACTACTTAATAGAACAACCAGATAGAAAAGAAAAGACCAAGAACTATCATATAAATCTGTTAAAGGAGTGGAAAGAACCCATGGTAGTCCAGACCATGTACACATCTGCTATCAAGGGAGAGACAGAGCCAACTGCACTTCAGTCAGTTCAATGGGGGTCGGAGTTAACACAAGAGAAAAAGACAGAATTGTTGAGATTTCTTTCCCCTTTAAAGCATATGTTTTCCTTCTTACCTGGCAGAACCAACCTTATGGAACACAAAATAGAGACCCTTCCGAATCAATTTGTTAGAACAAGACCATATAGGTTGCCTGAAAGTAAAAGGGCTGCAGTCCAGCATGAGGTCGAAGAAATGTGGGAGTCATCGAACGTTCTACCAGCCGTTGGTCATCTCCAATTGTACTAGTGCCAAAACCGGACAGTTCCACACGGTTTTGTATGTATTATAGGAAACTAAATGACATTTCAACTTACCAGGCTTATCCTATGCCTCTCATAGATGAATTATTGAAGAAACTAGGGGCGGCCCAATATTTGACAACAATAGACCTTACTAAAGGTTACTGGCAAATTCCTTTAAGACACGCGGACAAGGTCAAGACGGCCTTTGTGACACCATCTGGATTATATCACTTCACGGTATTACCGTTCGGCCTACATGGAGCCCCAGCTACTTTTCAATCGCTAATGAACCAGATATTATCACCTCATGGAGACTAATGTTCAGCGTATTTGGACAATATCATTGTGTTTAGCAATTGTTGGAGCAACCATCTCATCCATCTGCAGAAAGTTATAACCGAACTGGACAAAGCCGGTTTAAAAATCAACCCAAAGAAAACCACAATAGGAGCACAACAAACCAGATATTTGGGATATCTGGTTGGAGGAGGGAAAATCCGACCTCAGTTGGACAAAGTGGATGCCATACTAAGACTCCCTATGCCGAGTAACCGCAAACAAATCAGAGCCTTTTTGGGGTTTGTAGGTTACTACAGGAGATTCATCCCTTTGTTCTCTTCCATAGCAGCTCCATTAACAGAGGCCCTGAAATCTACCTACAAACAATATGTACACTCTGACCCTGAGGCTCTTCATGCTTTCAACCAGTTAAAAAAGGCCATCTCAGCACTTCCGGTTCTACGGTGTCCCAATTTCGAAAAAGAGTTCTTTTTACAGACAGATGCATCCGGTTCCGGACTAGGTGCAGTGCTTTCACAGAGGGTGGAGGATAACTTATGCCCTGTTGCTTTTATCAGTGGAAAGCTCTTGAGACATGAAGTGGCTTATTCGACTATTGAAAAGGAGTGCCTTGCTATCACATGGGCAGTGGAGACTCTGAGATATTACCTCTTGGGGTGGTCATTTACAGTATTCACAGACCATGTCCCTTTACAGTGGCTTGCCATTCAAAAGGATTCCAACCAAAGAATACTGCGTTGGTTTCTTACCCTACAGGCTTTTTTTTTCAAGACCCTACACAAATCAGCGGCCTTCCAGGTGGTGCCGGATTATTTGTCCAGAAGTGTTGATCGGCCCAAACGGCTCGATCCTTCGGGGAGGGGTTTGTGAACATGTGGGTGCTGAGGCCGGGGCTGCGGATGCATTAAGTGAACATGTGGGTGCTGAGGCCAGGGCTGTAGCTGCGTTAAATGTCGGCCGCGAGGCTGAATTGAGTGCCGGCCGCGCTGCATTAAATGTCAGCCGCGAGGCGGAGGCTGCATTCAACGCCAGCCGCAAGCTGGAGGATGAATTACGGGCTGGCCGTGAGGCGGGGCGGTTTTTAAGCGAAACCCCGAACGATCCTGTGAAACATAACGGTCGCGAAACGGGACAGATCCCGGCCGCAAATACATGGGGAAGAAAACAAAACTCTGAGGGAGTTAACCGGCGTCTCTGGCGTCCATTTATTTACAACAATGAAAACATAGGACCAGACACTGAGCAAAACCAACACAACACGAACTTAACAATACCCGCTCCCCGCTCATGTATACTAACATTAAACTCACCTGATACTCAGGTCAATAGCAGCCCGTGGAGGGGGAAAGTAACTGGAACAGGGAAGGAGACATCTTGGCAACCTTCGTTCAGAGAGGAAGGGGGCGGGGCTTATGGGGATATTTATAGACTTAAACACCAAATACATTCTGATTGGTCAAGGGCCCTCTGTCCCCTATTTAAGGAAGAAACTAATAACGGACTGGGTGTGTTTCATCTGATTTCTTTCAGAACATCCGAGATGAGAGAGTGAGAGCCACACCGGAGACGCTCTGGGCCTATGAGGATTAACCTAAGAAGGCTACAAGTACATCCATACCAAGGAAAGAGCAGAAGATTGAACTGAAGACATATTTCTTTTTTTTTCCCTGAATAACGGCTGTTTAATTTCGAATTTCCAGTCCTCCTGCCTCATCCTTACAAGGACATTGTGCTGCCCTGAGAATTCGGGATTTGGGAAAACATGGGCATTTTACATGGGTAAAGGTTGCAAGCTATTAGCCAGGCATAGTCCATCACTCTGGCATGGAAGCCATTATCAATATGCGCAAAGCACATTGGTTCTTACTTGCCAAAATCGAATGATGACTTGCCAATGGCGAGTGTACATTTTGTGGCCTAATTTACAATGATATGAAATGATCAACTGACCAAAGGAAGGATATCTGGGCAACATTTACTAAAGCATTTGCCTCTGCTTCGCTCACCCAAACAAAGCAGTACCTGTTTCACAGAGAATTTTGGGACTCGGTTGAACATTCTCAGCGTTGGCTGTACAAGCTCTTACAAATATTACCACTGCTTAATACAAACTGTTTCACTTTAACCCATAATTACCACAATCTTGCTCCATACTCCACTTGCACTATACTTAAAATTTATTCTATACTTAAACAGGATACTTATACATATTGGGGGCTTCTTGTGCATCATCTGACAAACTGTCGGGCCGCCTGCTCCAAAGTCAATACCGGCTCCTTGTCCGCACTAAGAAGAGAGCCCATATCCAAGCCTGCATCTCTGCGGCATCTAACAACTCGGCCAAACTCTTTAAAATCTGCAAGGAGCTGGCCAACACTGCTGCAGTCTCTACCTCTCCTGTAGCCTACCAGGCCCATTGCATGGCCTGGCCTCTCATTTTATCTAAAGAACCGAGGACATCCTGTCCACCCTCTCGTCCCCTCCTCTTCCTCCTCCTCATCCTCCACCCCCTTCTCTCTCTGATACCTCTGCCCCCCCTGCAGCCTCCCTCCTTCTCATCTTTTCCTCCGTTCTCCTCCAACGAGATTTCCAGACAAGTCTGATCTGTGAAAGTCTCATCAAAACAGGTTCTTCCGGGTTCGTCCAGAACCATCAAGGACCACATTGACACCCTTGCCAATGGTAAGTTCAGGAGCCCAGTTAACTCACTGGATTCTAGCAGGTAAGTTCTGGTACCAGGTAAGTTCAATTCCCCAGTTGCCTCATTGGGTTACACCGGTTACTTGCGCTGCGTGATTTACAGCCTGAATGCGGTGAGTGTGCTGAGCGAATGTTTTCTGACTCTAACCTTGTCTTCTCTTTCTCTTCCCAGGTCCGCTCCGGGACATGATGAGGTACTGGACGGAAGAGGAAGTAAGAGGCAGGACCAGCTGCAGCTCCAGATGAGGACCGCACACGGTAGGCGAGTATCTTAAGCGGTCTCGGAGCGGTAGCTTAACGCGCTGCAGAAAGCGAAGTAAAGCTCCGATGAAAGCCGGTTCTTAATCACCTGTTCTTGTTTTCCTTTTCAGGTGCTGGTATGCTGTGAGAGCTGTGGGACAAAGGCGAGCGACACCGCAGAAGAACTCGCTATCGGTTCTTCATTCCACCTCAAGCCGATGGCCGCAAAGTCCACACAAGAATTCAGGTAAGCGGAGATGTCCACACAGGAATTCTGGTAAGCAGAGAAGTCCGGGTAAGCGTGTGATACACAATTCACACGAAGCGCGTGTTGGTCTCTGGGCGTGGCTTATATAGGCAACCACGCCCAGAGACTAGACCGCGGTGCTTGCATTGTGCTGGGAACATTTGTCCTTGTGGAGGAAGCAGGAAGTTCTCTTGACTGTGATTGGATGATGGGGTTTCCCTGATGACATGCTCTGGGTTCTCAAAGCCTAAACCCATGCCACTCCTGACTCTCTTCCCCACCTATCCCTATGAACTGCACAGAAAGAGGGCCTGCAGGTGTGCCTCTGGCCCATAACCATGACAATTGGGTGCATCTGACAGATGTCAGAAAAACCCATGACAGTTTAACACCTGAAACCATACAAGAAAATGAACGAGAAGCAGCTGTACTTTAAGAACAATTAAAAACTATTTAAACATTGTGCGTACAAATGAGGAAAATACGGGTAAAAAGTGAAAAATGCGTAGTATTAGGTGGGAGAAGGAAATGGATTAAATTGTATATATATATATATACACATATATATATAAAAAATGTACAAAAGTGTATTTCGTTTCAGAATGCATTTGTTTATTCCCAATGCATTCTGTCTCTATGCCTTACTCTACGCTCGTTTGCTTCTTTCGCATCTTATTCAACCTCGCATTGTCTATAACCCCATTATGTTGTTGTCTGTAGGTACAACGATGGTCGAGAGATTACTGCTTGCCATGTTTAGTGAACAGACAGATAGCAGTAGGAATGTGATAAGTTCCACACCGTCGTGCAGCTATGAGTATGGATTGAACTTTGTTGCTATTTTCTTCACTACTGTCATGGTAATACTATGTATATACTGCGGGGCTGCTTTTATCTGGGGAACCCATATAAAAGTGGGGGAGAGGGTTTGATGGATAAGAAAAAACAATGCATCATGTAATTTAACATCGCTGCATAAGAATCTGACGAAGCAGGCTGTACTTGAACATCCTACCTCAGAAGAACAAGTTACTTACCAACTGTAACATTTTTTTCGATTGGATGTTCCTCCCACGTATTCCTCATTTTAGATATATCCTTAACTTCAGCTCTGCTGCTTCAGGATTTTTTTTCTTCTTCTTTTCTCCACCAGAGGGCGCTCCTCTCGAGGCCACGGCATCGATGTCCCTCGGCGGCATTCGTCGAGCACCAACGTCATCCGCTGTATAAGAGCTTCGAGCGCGCCCGTTGGCTTGAGTTCTGTTTTTTCGTATGTTGTAGCCCATGGATTGTAATTAATGGCGTGCCTCTTTTGACCCAAGCCTTAAAAGAATTTAGAGTGTAACTCAAGTAAACTGTACCGTGGGGTTGGTTGGGAGGGTCGATGAGGAATATGTGGGAGGAACATCCAATCGAAAGAACTTTTTGGAACAGTTGGAAAGTAACTTTCTTCGAATGGATTGTGTCCTCCCATGTATTCCTCATCTTAAATAGACTCCCAAAGCAGTTTTGTCTTGCAGGTGGGAGTACAGATTTTTTCTAATCGTGTACAGAATGGAGTACAGATTTAGCAAACAGACTTCCTTGAGAAGAAGTCGAGTCCAGGGCATAATGCTTTATAAAAGTATGCATGGATGACTATGTGGCTGCTGCACAAATATCTTGTACAGGGACACCCCTTTTTAGTGCTGTAGAAGTTGCCATGCCCTGGTTGAATGAGCTCTCAGTCCATCTGGTGGATCTTTCCCAGCCAATCTATAGCATTCTGTTATAGCCAAAATTATCCATCTAGATAATGTTTGTTTAGTTACGGCAAGTCCCAATTTGCAGCCAGTGTACCTCACAAAAAGTTGATCACACTGATGTATTTTTGCCAATCTTGAAACATAGAAACTAATAGCTCTTCTGGGATCTAACCTATGTAGCCTCTCCTCTTCCTTACTTGCGTGAGGAGGAGGGTAAAAAGTAGGCAAGGTTATGTTTTGTGACAGATGAAAATCCGAAACAATTTTTGGCAAGAAAGATGGTTTAACCCTTTGTCGTTATAAAAGATGGTGTGAGGAGTACCGCTAGAAAGTACCTGTAACTCACTTACCCTGCGGGCTGATGTCAATGCCATCAGAAGTATTGTTTTTAAAGTGAGTAGTCTTAGTGGACAAGAGTATAAAGACTCAAATGGAATGCATATGAGGAATTTCAGAACTAACTTCAAATCCCAGACAGGAACTTGAAAAGGTATTGATGGAAATACATTATTTAGGCCTTTTAAGAATTGAATCATTGAAGGTATCTTGAAGTAAGATTCTTACTTGAAAATGGATAGCGCTGCTAAGTATCCCTTTATCGTACCAACCTGGAGCACCAGATTATCTAAATGTAAAAGAAAAGATAAAATTGTGGGGATATTACATTGAAATGGGTCCACATTCTTTTCTCTGCACCAGTTACTGAACTTGTTCCAACGACACCGATACAGAGATTTAGCTGCTGGTCTTCTGGCCCAAAGCAAAATCTCCATCACGTCATCCGGAAGAGCCCAATCCTTATATCTCAACCTCTCAGAAGCCATGCGTGAAGGTTGAGTGTGTTGACCTCCGGATGGAGAACATGACCTTCCTCTCACAAGAGAAGATCCTCTCTTCTTGGAAGACATATTGGAGGGCAGATGGACATGTCCAAAAGGTCTGGGTACCATGTTCTCCTGGCCCAACCCGGGGCAATTAGGATCATGGTTTTCCTGAACTTTCTCAACCTCCTTATTAATTAAGGGATCACAGGGACTGAAGGGAATGCGTACAGGAGTGAAAACTCCCAGTCCACCACAAACGCGTCCCCTAGAGCTCCTCTCGGCGGAAATACCCTTGAGCAGTACAGTTTGCACTTCCTGTTGGTAACAGTCCCGAACAGATCCACTTGAGGGGTTCCCCAAAGTCTGAAGATCTCTTGAATGACTTTGTGAGCTAGCTCCGACTCGTGGGAGACTATGCTCTGCCTGCTCAGAGCGTTCGCTGCTGTGTTTTGCTCTCCGGCTAGATGAATTGCCGATAGAGAGATCCCTTCTTGTATTGCCCAGAACCAGAGTTGCATCGCCTCTCTGCACAGTGGTAGTGGCCACACTCCTCCTTTTTTGTTGAGGTAGTACATGGCCACTGTGTTGTCCGTCATTATCAGGACATTCTTTCCCCGTACAGAGGGCAGGAAGGCATTGAGCGCTAGTCTGATTGCCCTCAGCTCCAAAAGGTTGATGCGTAGTTTGGACTCCGGTGGAGACCAGCGACCGATGATTGTCAGATCGTTGGTATGGGCTCCCCATTCCGTGAGGGAGGCGTCCGTCACTACTGTTATCTCCGGCCATGGTTGCCAAAAAGATTCTCCTCTGAGTATATGTTGTCTGCAAGCCCACCATTGTAGATCCTGTGCTACCTTGGCTGGAACTTGCAAAAGATCTGACATTTCCACTGAGAATTGGGACCATTGAGTTCTGAGTGCCCATTGAAGGGACCTAATTCTCAATCTGGCTTCTGGAACCAGAAAAATGCAGGATGCCATCAGACCGAGCAACCTGAGAAAATCAAAGGCCGGAAGATACTGGGCATTCTGGAATTCTTTTACCATCTGCAGAATGTGGTGAGCTCTCTCTTCTGGAGGTGAGGCTTTGCCCGAGCAAGTATCCAGGATTGCTCTGATAAACTGGAGTTTTTGTGCTGGTATCATGTTTGACTTTTTTAAATACAGAGAAAACCCTAGTCTGTGAAGGAAGTGACAAGTCCTGGACAGATGATCCTGGGCTTGTTCTGGAGAGCGCGCCCCGATCATCCAATCGTCCAGATAGGGGTAGACATGAATCCCCCCTCTCCTGAGACTTGCTGCCACTACCGCCATCAACTTGGTGAAAACTCTTGGGGCGGAGGTTAACCCGAATGGCAGAACTCGAAATTGATAGTGAGAATTGCCAATCGCAAACCTCAGGTACTTTCTGTGCTTGAGATGGATTGGGACATGAAAGTAAGCATCCTGAAGGTCCAATGATACCAACCAATCCCGGAGTTGGAGAGCCTGAAGGATCTGAGAAAGTGTGACCATCTTGAACTTGTCCTTCCTTAGGGACTTGTTCAAGTTTCTCAAGTCCAAGATGGGTCTCAGTCCTCCGTCTTTCTTTGGAATGAGGAAATATGGGGAATACCAACCCTTATTCCTCTCCACTACAGGTACATGTTCTATTGCACCTTTCTGTAGCAGGGTTAAAACTTCCTGCAACAGGAGCGGATCTGGATTTTTGACAGAGTTGTATCCTGGTGGGTGATTCAGAGGTTTCTTTTGAAAAGGAAGTCAATAACCTTGGGATACTGTTTCCAGTGCCCAAGCATCTGAAGTAATGCCCCGCCATTCTTCTAGATGCTGTGAGATCCCGCCTCCCACCAGGGCCTTGTGGGTCAAAACCTCAGAGTGGTTTAACGGCAGCTGCAGCAGCAGCTGAAGGGACAGATGCCGCTGCTGTGGCAGGTCTAGAACCTTTTCCTCGCCCCCGAGGAAATGTTCTTTGACCTCTTTGATTGGCCTGTCCTCTTTCTCTTCCAATTGAGGGATAATAACGAAAAGGACGACCCCTCCAGGGTCCTGTGTAGGGGCGTTGCTGAAGTTGATTTATAGCAGCACTGAGTGATTTAGCCGCTGCTTTGGAGCTCTGCAGCTTCTCCAAACTTTCATCCGCCTTGCTGCCAAAAAACCTCGAGCCGTCAAATGGCGTATTAAGAAGCCTGGATTGCACATCCGGCGCAAAACCAGACTTCCTTAGCCACACAAATCTACGTAGCACTGTGCTAGTTGCCATTGACCTACTGATACTGTCAGCTGTGTCCAAACCTGATTGAAGGCATTCTCCTGAAGCCTCCTTTCCATCCCTTATTATGGGTAGAAAGCCATCACGTTCTTCACCTTCTGGGATGAGTTCAGGTGCCGCTGACATGCAGTCCCCAGGGTATATGTAAACCTTGCCAGGGTGCAAGTTACATTAGTAGATTTTAAAGCCATACTCCCTGATGTAAAAATCTTCCAAGACCATGCATCAACCTTTTTATCGTCCCTAACTGGAGGGATTGTGGGGTATGCAGCATTTTTAGTGGAGGTAGCTGCTTGAACTACCAGACTTTCTGGAGATGGGTGTTTGCTTAGGTATTCTGGATCAGAATTACAGGGTCTATATTTAGACACAAACTTTTTATTAACTGCTGGAATGGCTTCAGGGGGTTCCCATGCAGAATGGACCCTTCTTTGCAAAGCAATGTGAAATGGAAGAATGGGGTCTTGTTGAGGTGTTCCTGATAGAATATCAGTCATATCATCATCCTGATAGATTGGTGAACTTCTACCCCATCCCATAAATTCAGTGACTCTATTGATAGGTTTTCTGTAGCCGCATCAGCATGCTCTGATGGGTCTGGTTTATCAAATTCGTATTCTGACCACTTGCTGTTTGTAGGCATTCTTGTAAATCCTGAATTTTAGATTGAGGATCAATTAATTCCTCTGGAACAGGCCCTGTGCCAAATTTAACACCAGCAGAGGTGATTTCTTCATCTGCTGATGATTCTCCCTCGTAGATAGATGACATGGTCATAAATTAAATCATGTCTACTCTCAGTGTGAAAAAACCTTTTGGGGTAATGTAGGTTTTTCCCTTGTTAAAGGCTTGGGCGTCGACGAAAGCGTTGATAACGCTGATGCCGTTACAACAACCTTCGATGTTGTCGAGGGAACCTTTGATGATCTCGAGGCACTCGTCAAGGGAATTGTAGAAACCTTCGACACTGTCGAAGGAGTCTTCGAAGATGTTGATTGTGTACTCTACATAACCTTTTTAGAATGAGTCGTCGATGCCTTGTACTCGAAAGCCTTCGAAGACTTCGATGGCGTCGATGTCAACTTTGATGGCGTATGATAGCTTGATGCCATTTTGTTTCCCCCTACCTCCGATTTATGCACCGGTAGGTCTTTTCCATGAGGTGACTGGGAAGAGTCCCTAGGTGACACCCTCGACAACTTTTTGTCGGACTTTCTTGTTTTGGACCTTCGCCTGTCACGTTTCTCGTGAGTAGGGGCATGGTCTTCTTTAGACTTTTTTGAGGAGGTCGGGGCCTCGTTCTCAAAAATCTTTAACATGGAAACTCTAAAGGCTTCCCATTTACTCGGGGAGTCATGCTTCGAAGGGCATGTTATCACTTCCTTAGTTGACTAATAAGACTTCCCGGATCTACTCCTAGATCTGTAGTTTTTATGATGTTTTATCGAAGACTCGGCCGAGTCTTTCCCCTTCGAAGTAGACTTCGATGAACCCTCCCCCATTGCCAGTTTACCTCTGCGTTCTTTTAAGGCCTTATGGGTCATCGACTGGCACGAACCGCAGTCTTCAATTCGGTGGTCGGAAACGAGGCACCAGAGGCAATTTTTGTGTGGATCAGTCAAAGACATTTTCTTTCCACATTTCAGACATTTTTTAAATCTCGTCTTCGGTGTGGAAGGGTTCGATGAAGATGACATATTTTTCTTTCACGAAAGACTGAAGCGCCATTTTGTAACGATCCGAAGCGAAGCTAACGGAAAAACGGAACTGAAGCCAACGGGAGCACTCGAGGCTCTTATACAGCAGATGACGTCGGTGCTCGATGGATGCCGCCGAGGGACATCGACAGTGCGGCCTCGAGAGGAGCGCCCTCTGGTGGAGAGAAAAAAAGAAAAAAAATCCAAAGCAGCAAAGCTGAAGGTATGTATATATCTAAGATGAGGAATACGTGGGAGGATACAATCCATTCGAAAAAGTATTTATGTTCAGTAATGAAACTGTGAATGTCTCAACTGTGCTAGATGTAATGCAGCCAGCTCATGGAACACTACCACACCCCACGCACCTAATGAAAAATAATCAAGCAACTGTATGACCAAATGTGTCCCCTACATCACAATTTTCTACCTCACAACTATCTACCTCTACTGTTTTTCCTCAAATTAATGATGTTTTCTCTCATTCAGCCACACCCCCAAAGATGAAGTGGAGTATTTTAGAGTAAATAATAGTAATGTTATATGTAACGCCACTAATGCAGGCATTTGCACAAGCGAATATATTTCTCTACTATCAGACAACCTGTAACCAATGTTGTGTGATAGGAGGAGATGGTGTAAACTGATGTCAGAAATTAATCCACCACTGCCACGTAGAAAGAGGGGAAAAAGAGAGACACACTCACACAAGTATGATGCATACCATGGGTTGGGTCTGGATAAAGTGGAGGATATTAACCACCACAGACAGTCCAATAGCTGGTATTCTGACATGAGTGCCACAGATAGACAGGTTACTAATGGAAGCTGCTATGTTTGTTCCCTGATCCCCCATGCCTCGGGGACACCCAAAGTGTTGGTCCCCCAAGAAGTGCTGCTGTTAAAAACCCAGTGTTTTGTTCATCTTGCGCTATGCAGGATAAGGAGCACCTTCCAGGCACACACAGTAAAATTAACACTCTTACCACCTGATGAAAAAGTCTGCAAAAAAGGAACCACAGGACCGAAATGTCTCAAGGAGCCGTTTCTGGCAATCGAGGGCACTGGCTTCGCAGACTGGAAATGGCAAAACTCTACCTTTATGTGCAAGGCTGAAGGGCTGCGGGGTCTATCGGATGAAAAACTGAGCTTTGCAGAAAAACACTGTGCGCAGACATGGAGTGAGCATGTCACCAAGCTAACATGGATCTTCACTCTTGAAAAGCTGATTAAGGTACAGGAAGAAACATATGGACTTTGCTTCTACAGTGAGGGCCGAACAGCAGTGGGGTCAAACACACGCTACAACCGGACAATTATTCTCCCTGATCTCAGAAAAGGGACAGCAGCCCTCATGGACTACTACTGGGTGTGCAGCAAATAGGCATATATGCACCTCCCACCATCCTGGAGCGGCTACTGTTCGCTTGTGACCCTTCACTCCGCACTGTTGGTGATACCTGAAGAACATTTGAAAGGGGGGCCGCTGCTACCTGATGAACAATTCTCCATGCAAGATGTACAGCGGCAAAGCCAACAGCCACAGCCACTGAAGAGCCCCCTTTCTTCCACATCCTGCCTGAGCAAGAACGACACAATCGGTTGTTCCGCAAGAAGCGCTCTGACTACATCCCCCAAGAGTCCTCTGACCTCCTTGCACAGATACCGGATCAATATAAGCTCTTGAATTCCGCAGAGACATTTTTTGCATCATTGATCATCAAGGTGGATCTAAGGGCCCTGCGGCTGATGACAATGCAGAACAGATATGTCCTCGACAACCTCACTGCAACGGAGGGTGGGGTTTGCCAAAAATTCGGGAGTGCATGTTGCACTTTCTTACCCTCTTCAGATGCTGATAACCGAACACTTTCAAACGTGATTGCAGCGGTACATGAATTGGGTGTACGCATGAAGAAGGAGGGCGGTGTGCAGCCATCAGATTGGTTCATTATGGCATTCGACTTGGAGCCATCATGGCTTTCAACTGCAATGAAGATGCTGGTTCCTATCATTGTGTTCTTTTTACTAATTTTCTGTGTGTGCCAGTTAGGGCTACGATGCTGCACTGAGGCGGTTTCCTATAGTGCGAGGATGATGGTAACTATCAGTACTAAACATGATAATCACAAAAAGGGGCTCCCTCGTACTAAAGATGCACAAATACAAACTGGCGAGAATCATGAACCCAACTACCGCATGGTAGCAATATATCACACAGAGGCTGAAGTTGACAATCTTTACCACATCACTATCAAACAACCTCAAGATCTGGAAAATTATAAGGAAGTGTGGGTTGACCTGGCTGGGCATGGAGGTTGTATCTATATGACATGTACTCCTGAAGAATATGCAAGAAGGGGAGAGAGTTTGAGAAGTGTATGCTGCGTCTGGATGCCACTCATGGGTAGTCCTGCATGGGATGAGGCAGTAAGGAGAGCTGAGGAACATAGAAGTACCATGCAGGGGTATTCGTTACTTTAGAAGTAATGAAAGGGGGAATGGTCCCTGCATAAAATGGATCTTGATTTTGCTAAGGCGGGAGACGTCCCTGTGTGCTTGTATAATTCGAACCAAACACTAAACAATAAGTAAAAGCAATAGACAAAGCCTTTGCACAGAAACTCCATTTTGTGCCACCCTGAACGCCATCTTTTGCTAGGCCCAGAAATGATCTTTATGTTTATGTTTATTAGGTTTATATAGCATTTTAAGCCAAATCTCTAAAAAGCCTACATCTCCCGCACAGCGAGCCTTGGCTCCCCCTCCACCTCCTGTCAGTTCAGCACAAACCCAGTTCTCACAGAAGACCAGCCATGTATTGTTGCAAATGTTTAGTATCTTTCTAGTGTCAGATGAGATCATTGTCCTGTGTGTGACCGGAGCCAGCCCTGGCTTGTTTGCCCATTTATCTCCACAAACATGCCTATGCTCCCTCTTCCTCCGCGCCCCCCCCCACCCCCAGGTCACAGCCCACCCAACCAATGCACCCCAACTTCTTTGATGCAGATACACATCAGGCCCTTTAAATTGACCAAGCCAGAACACCCACCATATGGCATGACCCTTACCCCTGGCCCTCACTGGCAAGTCAGCCTTCCAGTTAGGGCCAGGTCAAAGGCCTTAAAAGCTCATCTAAGACACTCTTGGAGTCAGTCCTGGCGCCTTTGGCGCCATGCTCATAACCATCATGAAGACCAACATTAGAATGGGACTATTTAACTTGCGGGGGGTTCAGCCAACATGAAGGCACACACATAGCTCAGTTACAAGGAACTGAGCTATGCGGTCTAGTCTTTTGCATGTGGCAGGCCTGGGTCTACTTTACCTGGACTACTTTGGGTGTGGTAGGCCTGGGACTATTTTACCTGGACTACTTTACCTGAGACTATTTAAACCACACTCAAACAGCAGAACATGCTTTGCGTTATTCTGCTGTGGGCAGCGCAACGCTCACTGTGTCCAGTTCTTTGATGCCAGCTTACCTGCAACCAAGGACCTGCCGAGAGAGAAAGAACACTACGAAACTTACATGGAACAGTATCCTGTCTTCAATCCATCGCCGACTTGATTTCCACTCACCTGAAGGTACGAACTCCATCATCCGGCACCGCGTGCATCCTGGAATACCATAACCTGGAAAGAGGAGAAAGAAAGACAGCATTAGTAAGCGTTTACTCACGTTGCCTTCCGAATGAAGAAAGCCACACAATTCTTACCTGGGTAGTCATCTCCTGGTCAGTATCATTGCTGGAACATTACGGCACTTGGCGAGGAACATCGCAACCTGCAAGGAGAGAAAAGACACAGGTTAGCAATATAAAAGGCTAAACAGCACCACGCATCGCGCATTACTCACCAGACAGCATCGCGCACACTGCGCTTTCGCCTACCAGCCCATGCTCATCTTCAAACTGCATGACAACATCAAAATACCTTTCCATACCTAAAAGGAAAGAAGCAAGACATTATTATTTGAACAAAGAGGAACATAAGAACTGCATATAAAGACTGTAAAGCAGCAAACCTACAGAGTTGCAGCAGGCCTGGATTCCCACAGGGGAGCTTGCACCAGTGAAGTAACTTGCCTGCTGCTCGCCCCCCACATCTACGCGCCCCTGCCACGAGGAGCAGGACGGAGAATCCAACTTTTACAATATAAAGGTGAGGAGAGGGCCCAAGCGGGAGGAAGGAGTTGAGGCCAAGGGAGGTGGGAAAACATAAAGACAATCTGGTATTGAAGCCAGCTCTCCTATATTGCAGACCCATCTTTAACCAGAGGCCTTACCAAGGGGCCGGGAGAGGGTTCGAGAGTGCAAATCATCCAACCAGGGCTGGGTGGATTCCAGTTGAGCGTAACACCATAGCCTTAATCTCATGCCCACATTCTCCACCTTTAGAAACACCACATATCCATTTGAATCATGAGGCATCAGGTAGATCAAACACCCCTAAGATTGGCACCTGGGTGTGAGGCTCTGTGTTTTATAGGCCCCTGGGTGAAAAGGGTATCATGGTCATATACCTATCAGTGAACTCCAAGGCACCCCCATTTGTGTCAACTGTTTATGATTGTCATTCGTTTCCTGTGATTGCATTTACACAGACTAGTTAGTTATGTAGCCATCTGCAAGCTCGACCTTCACCCCACAGAGATGAGCCCAGCTGACCCACGTGCAGTCGGATCGACATCTCTCCCTCATCTATTCCGAAGTGGTCATCTGTAAAGCTTGTTTAATGTATCCATATGTTTCCCCAATCATATTGTAAAGTTATGCACCTATAGTAACACGTCATTAGTGACACTTTTCAATCTTATAATGTGCTACCCGTGTAAAGTTTGGCAGAGCGCTCTCAGGGCAGCAGCGTTCTCTGCGTGCAAAATTTATCTGATATAAACTTTGTTTTACTTGGGAGTGTTACAGAGTGTCCGGTGTTTCGTGGACCCTGGACATATTTTGCTGAAACCAGAGGAGTTTGATGTTCTACATTTGGTGAACCTTGAGAACTACAAAAAACTGAGTGGACAACGAGAGACTTAGTCTTTCTTCACTTGCCACCACAGGAACCGGAACGCTTTGCCTTTGTTGATGCTCGCCCTCATTCAAAAACTGGGCTGTGAGTGAAGCGTAGCGGAGTGTTACAGAGTGTCCGGTGTCAGGTGACAGCGGACAGAGGAAAGAGCCTTGAAGGATCACCTGCATCAGAACGGAAGGTAAGAAGGCGGTGGGAGAATAGTAATTGTGCATTCAAAAGCAATGTTTCAATCTGAGCATTCTAACGGACTTCCCCCGTTGCAGGGAATTAGTCCGGTCCAATCATCGCCACAACCCAAGTACGAACTGCAGTCGGTGGAAGGGCGGGAAGAATAAAGCTCAATGCTGTCTTGAGCTGCCGAAGCCCTGACGCCATTTAATCATTTGGCTTAGCATACAAATGAAGGATCAACAGCCTACCTGTTCAATATTCAAGTACATATAGGGGCCATTACGGCTAAATATATTGACAATTTGATTTCAACTAATAATGAAAACATAAACACTCATGAGAACACCAACATCAGAAGAGGACTTGATAAAGCACATACTTGCAACCAGGAATGAGTTAGAGTCGACCATTCCAGGCCAACATCATAATAATAGCGGACAAGTACAAGCATGCAAGGAGAATGCTGAAGACTCTAACGAAGATGTCAGGAACGCTCAGCAAAAGTCGGAGAAAGACAATTGTACCAGACCAAATTCCAGGGTAGCCATATAACTAAGACAACAGGACAAGGAGCAACCCCAGGGGGGGGGGAGAACAAGGTATGACTGACCCAATAACCTCAAAATAAATTAACCTCGGCTTGGAGTCGGATCGACAACGAAAAGGAAAACTGTGTCGGACATAGACGACGACGAAGATAATAGGTCGCCAGAGACCCTACTGGTTCAAGACCAGCACGCACAAGATGTAGGGAGAAAAAAACAGCTAGTTCGCCAAATCAACACACAGTAAAATGAAACAAAATACAAAGTACTGACCGAGCGGACCTAAACCAGGAAATGAAAATGTGGTTGTAAAATAGAGTGAATAGGAGTCCACCTGCACAACAGAAAGGCAGCACTTATGGTAGTGCTATACAGGGACGAAATATATGGAAATCACAATCTCTAACGGACTCCATAAATCTGTCTAGATTCACCTTTAATGTAATATGAACTTAGGCACCGGCTCACCAGCAGAAAGTGGGGGCCTATTCAGGCCGCGCAGTCCATGTCGGGCAGCCCGTACCAGGAAATACCAGACAAAATCCTCTTAGAAACCTCCAGAAATATGGAAAATTCTGATGTGGGTTTGAGTCCAGCCCAAAATCATAGACTGGACTGCAGTAAACCAAAACAAAAAGGACAAGCCAAGGACGCTGCTAACAGACTACACCACTCAAAAATCTAACACAACTGAAAATGATCTAGATAAAGAAATATAGAGACCATAAAAGTCAGTTCTACAGTTGCAATAGAACAAATTGACCATGACAAGCAGACTACTAAGGAAAGGCCAGTTGCAGCAGACTATAAAGATTACAACTTTCTGTTAGTATCCACAATGACGGCGAATCCAGCACTGTTTATGAAATTATATGAAGACATAGCGGGGAGCCTCCAAGACCATACCACCTTGCTTGCCATGGTCCATTCTAAAAGGATATTTATGGAGGGTTTTATATCCGCCCTACAGAACAATATGGACAACAGTATGGAAAAGGTGCCACAACTGCTTCATGATATACTCGAGCCAATCATGAAAGAAAAGAAGAGAAAGAAGAAAAGCAGCAACGGGGATAACACAGTGGCTGCTTCAACTAGCAACCTCGTCAACTTGTCCACAAAAGGAACAGACCCGCTGTAAGACAGAGTAAACAAACGAAAATCTCCCCCTAGTAACAAGATAAAAGGACCAGGGACCCCTAAAAAATCCTCCCAGCAGTCAGTCATAGGAGAGATTTCAATAAACATTAACAACAATGACGAAAGGCTGGCTGATCACGCGCAGGCCAGATTACCAGTGGATGGACAAAAGCAAAGCCAAAAAAGTACACAAGAATTTGAAGTCAGGACACCGCTGCATGAACAGACCAACATACCTGTACCTAAGCCCAGAGAAGAAAACAAAAAGAGACATCTAGTAAAGCAAAGAGCAGTCATCCAAGAAAGGTCTGGTTCACCCGACATAGAAACATCAGTGAACAAAGAAGAAAAACAAATCACTAAAAGCAACTCAGAAGCCACTATATGTGAAATCTTCACGAAGATCGGAAATAAAGGAGCAAAAAAACAGGTAGTGTTACCGAAGAGGGGGAACAATTCGGAGGAGCAAGATCAGAAAAAAAAACAATAAAGAACACGACTTCAAAGAAGTCAAAGAACCAAACCTTACCTCCTATTCAGAAATCTAACAAGAGTAGGTCCTTTATCAAAAATGTATCACTCACAAAAGAAAGCAACAGTTCCAGAAATGTACCTTTGGATACATTGGGTAAAGAGAGAAAAGATACTCAAAAGATAACAGCAGAAATAGTTATTTATCCGATGAGGGTGTAGACCAGGATCTGATGGATTTATCAACCTATTCGATATCGGAAGAGGATGAGAGGGCAGAGAAGGATGATCCAACAGATACTGAATCTGACACGGATCAAGAGGATGATCAAGAATTTGATGTAAGTAGCACAAGCAGAACACACTCAGAAGGGGAGGAGAACCCCGTAGAAAGTGACAAGGTCACAGGTCAGCACCCACTACAGAATGCAGATTGGGGTCACACATCTAAATTAATTTACACCAAAATGCCTCAACAGAAAAAAAATCATCAGAGAGAATCAGAGGGTGAGGCAAACCCGTAATAAACAAAACATTGCACCCCCTAATAAAGTCATTCCTGAGAGGAGAAAACAGACTCCGGGAAGAAAGACAGACAAACAGCTCAAAGAGAGTGTTAAAGTACAAAGGAAGAGACGTTTATCCGCAACTCCAGCAAGAAGGGAGGCCAGCCCCTGATCATCTGACAATGGAAACAAGAGTAGAAGAGAAAAAAAGGTCAAAGACATTGCACCTGTCCAGCAACAAGGGCTCGTTCTGGAAAGAATGCTACACTTTGACGACAGTCTGATATTTAACAGATCAAATGTAGTAATTGTTACATGATATTCCAGCTCTGAGACTAATAACCTCAAAATATATTGCTATAGTTGAGTTCTCAGAGGAGGAACGTACAAAGTTTTCCTACATACAGTATCTAGACTAGTTAAACAACTACTCCTGGATGAAGCTCACCACATGTGGCAAATGGGCTTCGACATGTGTGAAAAAAGTTATGTGACCCCAAAACAGCAAGCTCACACTTATACGACATTGCAAACTAATCTTATCAAACATGAGGAGCCCAAACATAACATTAGTGTGCCAATCACAAGGAAGAACACACAAACAGATAGAACTTCATCCAACTCGAGTAACCCAACTAAAGAGGAAGATGGCAAAGATGTAAAGTGGAAATGGCTAGCCAACCTCTTGGGGGAAAAAATGCAAAACCAATAAAGCCTAAAAAAAAGATCAGGGAAAGTTCTGGTCTCTGGTAAATTGGAATACCAGAGAGTTCAGCCACTTACTAAGAAAAGGCGAATTACCTAATATGTATTTTACGGACAGGGAATGGAAGGATATTCTTAGGGTAAGTGCCAATGGGGGTACGGATTTCAACTTGCGTCTGATTAGACAGAAGGTGGTGGGTAAGGTGTACTGGGCACCAGTTAAAATGTATAAACTGGGGTTACAAACTAACTGATAATCTATGTTGGGGATGTGGAAATGATGTTGGTACCCTTATGCATATTCTATGGGATTGCTCTAGAGTTCGGACTTTCTGGACTGATGTGATTGATAGAATTGATTTAATTTTGGATGTAGCTTTACAGAGATCAGGTGGGAACAATATCTTATTTCTACATCGAGGTAGGTGTAGGCGTTCTTTGAAATACAGTGGTTGGATAAATAAGGCTTTATTGGTGGCCATAAGACTGATCCTTCGAATTTGGAAAACTAGGAAGAAGCTTACAGTTGAAGATTGGTTAGTTGATTTGCGCACCTTATCGAATTTTGAGAAGTTCTCATTTAGAATGAAAGACAAGGAAGAGTTGTAAATCTGTTTTGGGGTCCATTCAATGCCTTGTATGATTGACTATATAGGCTGCGGATTAGTATGAGGAGTGGGTAGAAATGGTGTAGTGGGAAAAGGAAGAGGAAAGGAAAAGAGATAGGGAAGGGGAAAAGAAGAAGGGAAAGATAAGATAATTTTTTTTCTTCTCACTATTATACTTTTTGGGGGATTTGGTTTGGTGTCTGTGTGTTGTTGGTGTTTGTGTGTATGTTCTATGTTAAATGTTTTTATTGACTGTTGTATTTTGCTCTTTTATTGTTTACAAAAATGAAAATGTTCTTAGTATGTCGGAGGGATCATTTGATTATACTGTTTGTTCATTGATATGTTCTTTAATTGAATAATTTTGATTTGTGTTCTCTGGTTCACTATTCCTTTCTGTATTTGATTCTTCTGTGAGTTAATTTAATGACATACTAATAAAGAGATTTAAAAAAAAAAGGCGAATTACAAAAAGAAGGATTTCAAATTCTGTGCCTACAAGAAACGTGGGTGACAGAACCCCTGATCCTAGAAGGATATTGGGTCCTGTGAAATCTGGCCCTCAAAGGCCCGAAAGGAAGGCCAACGTCGGGATTATTGGTCGTTATTAAAAACGACCTGAATTGGTCATTGCTGTACACCTTGAATCCAACGCCTTATATACAGCTGGTGGCATTAAAATTGGAAAAAGACCTAGTTGGAAAACAGAGTTCTAGTATTGCTAAATGTATATTGGAATCCTCTTATAACAATGAACAATTCTTTACCAGACAAAATAGCAGCATCATTGTACACACAAAGGGAGAAATGGCACAAGCCGCTCTTAATAATCCTGGGTGATCTAAACTGCACATGTTGGGACCATGCAAACCAGGCCATAGAACACGATCTTGTGGCAGTAACGAAAAAACAAAAACAAGGAATTCAGTGGAGGAAATAAATTGAATCAAGAGATGGTGTAATATTAAACGGAATAACACAAGGCGATGTGCCTGGGAGACCAACTTGGAAAGTTGCTCAGTCAGCAGAAATATTGGACTATATGTACACCTCTACTAATATGTCAGAAAGTATTATGACCCTGGAAGTGATAACTAAACTGGACAGTCATCATAATATATTGAAACTCACCTGTAAAAATATCACCATTCATGTGGGAGCTACATATGGGAACAAGCTGTCAATTTCAATTAATCTGGGAAGAAATAAATTAAGAATACAACAAGATAGATTTCTGAAGCTGAATTCAAATTTAAAAGAATTGATAAGGCACATGCAAAGACAGGATGAGCAACGCAATATTGACTATATTCCCTTATTTAAGGAATATAAGACAGACTTTAAAAGAGGAGATAATAAACCCAAAATGTCATACCGTTATTCTTAGAACAGACAAAAAGCAGAGTGGAAAAAAACATTAAAGAAAAGTATTGCGTGACTAAAAAAGAATTCAGACCCAGAAAAGTCAAGAGAAATACACAAACTCAAACAAAAATATCACAATTGGCTCCAATTACATAAGAAAACAATGTTATACCAAGATGCAGAGAATATGCTGCAAAAAATCAAATCTAGAAATACGTCATAAATCTGGGCAACCATTAATGAAATGGATGCCCCACAAGATGCATTGATGGCGAACCCCATAACAGCAAGGGAGTGGTACGAATTCTACAAACAGATGCTAAACTGGATATAGAAACAATAGAAGGTATTATTAACAAATTAAAAAACTCAATAGCACCTGGCCCTGACGGGTTGACAAACGCTATAATGAAGACAAATCCTTCTGAATGGGCCACATTACTCCATTACCTGATTAAATACACCTTATCAGTAGGAAAAGTTCCAACATCATGGAAGGAGGCAATAAACGTGTCAATCTTCAAAAAAGGGCTTAGGACAAATCCTAACAATTATTGTCCTATAGCCCTATTAGACGTGGCTGGTAAATTATTTGCGGCAATCCTACTGAAAGCTCTAACAATATGGAGCATATAGGCAGGCAGAAGAGACCCTTGGCAGTCTGGATTCGTGAAAGGGAGAGGGACCTGCCTCAACATCTTTTTGATAAACTTATTAAAAGACAGAATTACCAGAGCAAAGGACAAGAAAATATGTTTTGCCTTTGTGGACCTATCAAACGCATTTCATACGGTGAGAAGAGGAAAACTGTGGAATAAGCTGGTTAAATGGAACTGTCCCCCTGTGATCTACGAAAACATCAAAGATTTATATACAATCACGGTTATTAGAGTAAGATTGGATAAAAGTGGCCTATTGACAGACCAAATACCTATCAAGACGGGACTGAAACAAGGCTGCCCCCTGGCACCAGAACTATATAACCTTTTCGTCTCAGACATTGAAGATGCGGTCCATTAAACACTTTAATTTCCCCAAAAGTGGCAGGAAAATCGAATGGGATGTTACTTTATGCTGATGACCTGATAGTCCTGATAGATCAGACACCAATAGGTCTACAGTGGCAGCTAGAAGCTCTTCAAGACTATGTAGATTGAAATGATTTAAAAATCAATTAGGATAAATCTTGCATCTTAAACATGTCTGCAGCTACTAACAACCAGAACAAAAAAATCAAGTTTGGTTGGTTTTTAAAAGGCAAAATAATATTAGAGTTCACCTCCATTAATTATTTGGGAGTGTGTATCAACATTAAAAACGAAGCGCCGAGAATAGATCTGAGAAGGAAAGTACTCAATCTGGTAGCGCAAGGGAACATTTTACTGCGAAGATACTGCAGATTCACCTTGATTCCAATGACAACCTTTTACAAGATGAAAGTAGTCCCGATTCTGTCTTAACGGCAGAAACTGCATTCTGCTTACTGGCAAAAACATGGCCCACACTAGAGAGGATATTCTGGAGATCAGTGCTACAGCTCCCCAAATCGTTACCAATCCCGATAATAAGGAGAGAACAAGCTCCGACCTCTTTAAAAGCAATAGTGGACTGGAAAACCATCTAATTTTAGAGGAAATATATCGAGGAAACCCCTACAAAAGACTGGATAAAAACCCAAGAAGAACTATGGAAGTATAAAAACTATGATGAATTCTGGTCAGGCCCTAGAAAGTTAAACACACTGGGCCTCATTAGGACCCAGGCGGATTTCGCGGTGCTAAATGCACCGCGAAGCACGGCGGAAAGCCGTCGATAGCGCCATGGGGGTTGGCGGATTTACCGCCCCATTCCGACCTCGGCGGAGCGGTAAATCCCCAATCCCCATTCTGCCCTTCCCCATTCCCATTCTTGCCCCATAGGGTATAATGGGAGTGGGGAAGGAGTTAATTACGCCACCGTAAAATACGGTGGCGTAATTAACAACGAGGTCCCGTAGCGCCATGGTTTTCTCCGCCTGGTAAAACCAGGCGGAGAAAACCTCCATGGCGCTAAGGGAACTCGTAGTACGGCGGACGTGTCCGCCGCGATTAGCGCTGGCGGAAACCCACTCCGCCTGGGTCCTAATGAGGCCCACTGCCAAGATACATGAATCTTTTACCAAATTGGTACTTCCGCTCACAATACATTTTCGCTTGAAAATTTTTCCAATAAGGGGAGTAACCCATAGGAGGGCGAAGCCACGAGGCTCGGACAAATGTAGATTATGTTTAAATTCGGATTCAACAGAATCTTTAAAACATTTGAGTTTGGAATGTAAGGCCCTGAGAAAAGAACAAGATCACTGCTTGGGCGAACTCATCAGATATTGTTACACCAGGGAAATCGATGTATGGTGGCGTATTTTGATTGAGGGGGAAAAATGCATATCAACTTGGCGTTAGTAAGATTCTTGAATGCCATCTTCAAGAAAATGTACACTACACCATATAATGGAAAGGAGGAAGATCTACCTGTAGGACTTGAATGAAGCAGTTGAGTTGAATCTAGATAAATTCAGGATGACAGTCACACATTTTATTTTCAGTGATATTGAGTTTGAGGGAAGATGACCCCTCTTGTTTTAAGTGTAAAAAGAAAAACAAATTTGGTCGATTATGTTTGTATGTATTATTATGTTTCTGCTCCCTCTTCATTGTGGTCTGCCATTCCAGTCAGGCCTCAATTGGGACGGCCCCTCTGTCTTGCCTGCACTGGCTGCTGTGATCGCCCGTGAGCACTGGTTGTTGTGCCTAGGGGGCTATTGGTCATCTGCCTGCAGCTCCCCATTGCCGACCATCTGTTTTTGTTGCTCTTTGGATGTGCCCACTTCGGCTCCTGCTGCGCACCCTTGTGTCCGCTGTGCCTGAAGAATACTACGGTCCTCCGCCTGCAACTCTAGGCTTCTTCACTCGCTTTAGGTTGCTTCTGCCTCTGGCCTACTTCACCTTTACCCTCACTACCACCCCTTCCATTTGGCTCTTCTGACACAAGAACCGCCTGCCACCACCTCTGCTCTCTTGTCTCCTAGCACCCTGCTGTCAACAAGACCTGACCTGCAGTGCGCCTGTTACCCATACAGGGTTCCTCATTTTACCACGGTCTGCCTACCACCACCTGGGAATTTTTGTACTGTGAACACCTGCCACCATCTGATCCCTTTGTGCTGTGATCTGCCTACCTACTACCACTTGGGAACCTTTGTACTGTGACCACCTACCACCATCTGATCCCTTTGTACTGTCATCTGCCTTCCACCACCCCACCTAGACTCTCCCCACCCATTGGCCGTCTGTTGCCTCCTGGCCTCCTCTGACCTGCAGGGTGTCTATTACCCCTCCAGGGTTCCTCATCTTCCATGGTCTTCCTGCCTCCTCCTGGGATTGTTTATATTGTAACCATCTGCTACCACCAGTTCCCTCTTGTTCTGTGATCGGCCCACCACCACCACTACCACTGGCCGTCAGCTGCTTCCTGTCCTCCTCTGGCCTGCAGAGTCCCCCTGCCCATAACCCGTTCCCCCTATTCTTCACTTGTCCCTTTCCTCCTCTATTGACGACCTCTTCCTCGCTTTCACACTCTCTCTTCATCACTACACCTTCTCCCTTTCCCTCCACTCTCTCTTCAACCTCCCACTCTTCCCCTTCTGACATACGCATTACCAGACTCTTCTCTCCTCGTCCTTGCTACACTCTGTCCTACTCCTCCCTCCCCCTGCCTCCCTCTTCTTCTTTCCTTTTCCCTCTTCCTTATATCCTTCCCTCTGTTTTACCCCTGCACCCACTGATCCCATTTCCTTACCACCATCCCCCATCGCCCTAACCTTATCTTCCCCCCTATTGTCCAACCCTCCAGCTTTATCAGCATTGCTCTCTGGAACGCCAGAATTATCTGCAATAAAACCGCAACCGTCTTTGACATGTTTTTCAGTCTCAACCTCCATTTCCTCCGTTTAACTGAAACCTGGATCCCTCCTCACAACTCTACTGTCCCTGCCTCCCTTACCACCCCTTCCTTCTCCTCCTCTCATGTCCCACGCTCCTCTGGTTGTGGCGGTGGCATTGGTCTTATCTTCCACCCTAAATACATTTCTTCCACCTCCTCACTACCTCTTCCCACCTTCCCTTCCTTTGAATACCTATACAAATCCTTTATTTCCCCTCTCCCTATCTCCTTTCTTATTATCTACTGACCTCCTGGTCCTGTTTCCACCTTCTACGAAGACCTTGATCACCTCCTCTCTCTTATCTCTCCCTCCCCCTCTCCCCTCACTGAACTTGGCGACTTCGACCTTCACCTCCCTACTTTCCCTCAACTCTCCCCTCTTCTTTCCATCCTTGACTCCCACTTCCTCTCTCCTCTCCCTTCTTCTCCTACTCATTCTTCTGGCTCCACTCTTGATCTCATTTTTAATTCAATCTATTCCTCCTCTCCCGTCTCTATCTTACCCTACTATCTCTCTGACCATGCCTTACTCTCCTTCTCTCTCACTCCCCCTCACCCTCCTATTGCTCCTGTACCTTCAACCACTTCCTTCCTTCGAAGAGACCTCTGCAACTTTAGCCTTTTCCTCTTTTTTGACACCTGCTCCTCCTCTCTTCCTACCCTTTCTGACCTCTCTTCTCTCTCTGTCAATGATGCTCTAACCTCTCTATTTCTTCAACACTTGATCAACTGTACCCCCTCTCTTCCTTTTGTCCCACTCGCAAACCCTCTCAACCCTGGCTTTCCCCTCACCTCCTGTCTATGTGTCGTCTCCTCTGTCGCCTCGAGCGTCGCTGGCTCAAACTTCCCTCTCTTCTCAATCAAACCTCCTATTTCTCTTACCACTCTCTCTATGACCCCTGCCTTAGCTGCGTTAAACGTTCCTACTTTTCTAACCTCCTCCACCTCCAAGCCTCTCATCCTCGCCTTATCTTTCAAACCCTCTCTCTCCCCGCCCACCTCTGACCCCTAAGCTACATCCTCTCTCTTTCTGACTTCGCTGACTTCTTCTCTTCTAAAATTCTCTCTCATCGCCGAAACATTAACTCCTCTCACTCTTACTCCTCCCCTCCCTCTTTCTCCCACTCAGCTTACATGTCTGATTTCTCACCTGTCACCCCTTCTGACGTCTCCCTCCTCCTTTCCAAATCCCATCCAACTGCTACTCCTTCTGATCCCCTCCCCACCATCCTTATTCCTAAGATCTTTCTTCCTTCTTCTTATTTCTTCTTATTTGCTTCTTATTTCTTACATAACCTACTGTTTCAATATCTCTCTCTCCTCTGCTATTTTCCCGACCACTTTCAAGCATGCCACCATCATCCCCATTCTGAGGAAACCTTCTGCTGATCCCCTTCTTCCCTCAAACTTCCGCCTAATCTCGCTTCTCCCTTTCCTTTCTAAAATACTTGAACGCCTATGCTACTCCCAGCTCTCTGCTTTTGTCACCAACCTTTCTCTCCTTCCCTCCTCTTAATCTGGCTTCCACCCTAAACACTCCGCTGAAACTGCTCTCACTTATGTTCTCAATTCCCTACACTCTGCTCGCTACTCTAAGCAATCCTCGGTCCTCATCCTTCTTGACCTCTCTGCTGCCTTTGATACCGTCGATCAACCCTTACTTCTCAACACTCTTTCCTCTTTTGGTTTCAGTTCTGTTCTCAACTGGCTCTCCTCTTACCTTTCCTCTCGCCCTTTTGCTGTCTCTTGGGGCAGTCACATCTCCTCTACTCTTCCCCTAAACTATGGCGTACCCCAAGGCTCTGTTCTTGGCCCTTTTCTATTCTCTATCTACACCTCCCTTCTTGCCCCTATCATCTCTTCCTTCTGAATTTCCCACCATTTTTATGCTGATGACACCCAGCTCTTCCGTTCCTTCTCCTACTTCACTCCTGATCTACACCTTAATCTCTCTTCCTGTCTTACTGCTATTAAAAACTGAATGTCTTCCCATTTTCTCTCTCTCAACACTTATAAAACTGAAGTCCTATTCTTTCCCTCCAACATTCTTCCCCCTCCCTCTTCTCCTCCTTTTATTCACTTTCCCCCCTCTAATCTCCACATCTCTGACCACACTCGCAATCTAGGCATCCACTTTGACTCCTCCCTCTCCTTTTCCCACCATATCTCTCTTACCTCTTGCGCCTGTCGCTACCACTTCTTTAACATTCGTAAAGTGTGCTCCTCTCTCACCTTCCATGCCACTAAACATTTCATCTCTTCCCTCATCTTCTCTAGCCTCTTCTTTTCTTTTGCTCGGGAAACCCTGCCTCTCATCTCGCCCCCCCCCTCAAATCCCTCTACCACTCTGCTATCTGAACCCTCTGTCTACTTGCTTCTCATGACTCCATTTCCTCCTCGCTCTCTTACCTTGGCTGGCTTCCCTTTCATTCCCAACTCAATTTAATTTCCTCTGTCTTGTCTTTAAATCTCTTCATGACCTTGCTCCCTCTTATCTCTCCTCTCTCCTATCATTCTACACCCCTTCCTGCTGCCTCCGTTCTGCTGACCTCTTCACTACTCTCTGTTCCCCCGCCCCATGTGCCTCTTGCTTTCGCTCTTTTCAGCTCCTAGCCCCCCTACACTGGAACTCCCTACCTCTCTCTATACGCTCCATCCCCACCTTTTCCTCCTTCTGTGCCTCCTTGAAATCTCTTCTTCTCCATTCCCCACACTGAAACCACTCTTTCTCTCTCCCACTTGTCTCTTCCCTACTTACCTCTCCCTACCTACTTCCTCTCCTATTACACTCTCCTGTCGTTTTCTTTACAGGCTAATTGCTCTAGTCACTGTTTTGTTGCTTTGACTATATTTTATAATTGCTTCTACTGTTATAATCTACTATGTATCTTGTTATAATGTGAAGCACTTTGGAGTAAAACGCTATATAAATACAATACAATGTAATGAGGGCTAAAGGTTTCCAATTTTGCAAACCATTTTGAGCCTAATAAAAAAGTATTCACTTTTTTTAAAAAAAATTTGCTTGAAATCTATCTCCTGGTCTCATTCCCTAGCGGGGTGTGTCCATTATTCGAAGTTTTGGATATTGTGTTGGGGAATGGGCTCATTACTTGGGTTAAAGGAAATGTATACATATGGTCTGCGTAAGTGTTAGTAGCATCATTGAATGCCTCTTATCTAGTAGGCACGCCTTGAACCACCGCTAACTATGTCAAATACAGATAATAAAGTAATATCAGCAGCAGGTAGGCTTATGCAACAATGTATGGTCCAACATTACATAGGCCCTCATGATTGGTTGGCACTCTCTTAACAACCTTGGACATTTGGCTTGTTAGCAGCACGTAAGCAACGAGACCCAGGTGCAAGGGAGCAATGTCAGACAACTGCCTTGCTTAGCTAATTAGCCCACCATCTATCAACAGTTAGGTCCTAATCCAAGGTTTCCTCTTTGGAGTGGACTGTTCTCTTCTTTTGAACTTTAAAGGGAATTAAGGTATAAGAATACTTGCCACTCGCAATTGTTCACGCCTTTACTTGATCTAAGAGAAATATGTCCTGCTTATATAGCCTATCCTCTTCAACTCCTTACAAGCCATGTAGTTGCTCTTGATGCAATATTCTTGATTCTGAGCCAAGCAAATAACCTGTGTTCCTGCACAAATTTGTATTCCAGTGAATGCCTGTCAGCATTACAGTCTTGCCTTTCTTTCTTGGGGCTTCTTACTTACTATCATACGATGCCAGTGTCCATTTTCTTAGCATGCTGCTTTGCTCGCGTTCTATTTCGTACTTTAGCAAGCTTTTATATGTCTCATCTACCTTGCATTTATGCATATATACATTTATTACAACTCTTGTCACTTATCTTCGCAGTGTATATGGTTTTTCTTTGCATAAATGTTTACTTCACTTTAATCACATTTTCGTACTTTAGATGTCCATACATCAAGTTCAGTAAGTCAACGTATCTTCTCTCTTTTGTGGTGTAACTTTACATCAGCCAGACTTCACTTATAGTTCTTCTATGTCCAGTGGTGTGTGCAAGCTCAAGTCTACAGCATTGGTTTCTAAGGTACATATGATATGGTTGTCTGAGAGCATACCGTCTCTCATAATTTCGATGTGGTATTGTGATGATACCAGGTGTCAAACACAGTGCTTTCTTGTTGTTCTTCCAGTATGACGGAGGTGAGCGGGTGGGCTCGATAAATGAAGTGTACATCTGCCGCTCTGCATTTTCCCATCTGGTCGAGTCCTCGACCACCTCCTCAGTTTTCTTCACCTTTTCTTCATGTTGTGGTTTCTTCGGAATCCATCTCTCTGTCACACTCTCAGGTCACCTGCATTTTTTATGTGTTCATCCACATTCCAGGTCATATGGCAATACTCCCCAGTTGGCGAACAGAACACCAAACGACCTACATAGTTCTCATGATCCTTGGGATAATACAACATTGTTCCTGGGGGTGCTATAGGGCTTCCTTTCGGAGGGTCACAGGTGGTGTTCTCAATTTGCGTGTGTTCATCAGTCACAGCATTCACACCAATCATTATCTTCATTCCAACAGCTTTCTTCTTGCATTGTCCTATAATTGTTTTCAGGAGAGAAAATCCCAGCAATACCAACAGTAGTATTGTCATCAGTATCTTGAAGGCATTCGCCAGCCAGGTCGGAACCCATGAGAATAGGCATGAAAACCAATCTTTATCATCTTCGGTTTGATCTACTTTTTCCCCATTTTCGTATGTAAGGTCGATAACTTATGTCAATGTTCCATTTTCTCCATCATGGGCCGGTATGTATGTACAGCAAGAAAGTCTGCTCTTTGCGCAAACGCCTCCTTCCATTGCTGTAGTTAAGTCCAGACCATACCTGTTTTGGAGGGTCCTGAGTCTGATGGCCCTCATTTCTTCTTTAATCGCATTCAATCCTTGTATTGTTGTGTTAATTGTTTGTAGCAGCGCCCACCTTGTGATTTGTAACCATATTGCGTTTGCTGCAGCTTGAATTCCTGGCATGAATATGGCTGTATAAATCCCTGTGTCCTACTGAACAATTTGTTCTCATCTGGAATGTTGTGATAAGCTTCTATTTATTTTGCCGAAAAGTAATTTTCTCTCTTCTGTCGGATGAGATTAAGTAACCTCTTCCTCCTTTGATGTGCATCCATTTTCAGAAAGTTGTCTATGTGAAGGTCACTTTGAAGGAATGCTGGAACCTGTATTACCATCATATGACATATTCCTTCCCAGTTTAGAGGCAACTTCATGTAAGCTCTGGATCCAGAGTCCCAATAGTGGGCCATCAGCACAGCAATTCTTCCTTTCATTCCTGGCACATCGATTATGTGCCTACATCCTTTATTTTCTCCAACTTTGGTCTGAACACTGTTTCTGAAGCAGTGTTGCATTCTTCATTTGGCAATATGAATACCAGTACTGCTTCATCTTTGACCCATATTAATAACTTCGAACACTTGGCCCATTCCTTAAGACATTCGACATTCACTACTTGCATGATCTTCACTGGTGCTGTCATCAATAAATGTTCCTTCTTCCCACCCTATACTGGTGGCTACTTGTCCATATACCAACAACTGAGGTCTCCCCCAGCATCCTGGTGTTTCCCATGTATCTGCACAAACCAGTCTCTATTGTTCAACAATCTCTAACTCTCCTCTATTTGGACCATTCAATATTTACTGGATCATTTCGAGTTCTGGTCTTTTAGCTTCTTCTGTGTTTTTATGTAGGTATCTTCATATGGGAAAGTTCTCTTTGACATCCGTCGTAGGGTTGCCCACTTCCCTTCAAATTGTCCTCTTGTCATGCACGCTGCTAAATGTTAGACACTCCTCTGCACATCAAAACACTGCTAGCATCCCCACAACACCTTCCCCGAGCTCCCACACTACTCCCCCCAGGTTTCGAGACTCACGTGATTTGGTTGCCCCACAGGTCCGAAAGCTCCATACCGGGTACAATGTACGTGCCCGGTTGCAGCCCTTCCTGCATTGGCAGTTGCCATGGAGAGCACACGTCAGAAGGAGTGGCGGAACGCTTCCGCATCGAACAGTCGTCCGCTCATGTGACTCAGGGCGGCGTTTCCCACGTGACCAAGGAGGGCGTCACGTGATCCGGAAGCGCCCAGTACATAACGCTTGATGCACGGAGCACTCACCACTTGTCAGCTGTCTTTCGACTCTGTTTGGTGCAACGTCTGGACTTTGCTTTGCTGGTTTATCTTGACTCTGGATCACTCACCTGGACTCCCTCGGAATATCCTTTGTACCTTTGCTTGGAACTGTGAACTCATCACTGAACCTCGGCCCGTCCCTCATTTGCCTTCGGATCATCCCTTTGAACTTTGTTTGTCTTCGCTACACCCTTGAACTTTGGGGGCTCACGCTACGACTCCAGCCCTTGGTTCAGGTCGGCTGTCCTGTACCCACATGTGACTCTGCTCCCTGTGGTTCTGGGGTCTACCTCTCATCTGAGTCTCGAACCTCCTCCACTAGGTCTCCCGGGTTTTCCAACCACCGGATAGGTAAGCTTATTCAGACCCTGTGATTCTTGTATTATATTGTATTTGCCTGGTACTTAACCCTGTTCTTTCTGCAGCAGCATCGGTGTTCCTGAGGTTCCGTGGATCCGGGAAGCAACATCTCCCACCTGTGGCTCCAAAGGTCGCACAGCGGGGTTCTTTTGGGTTCCCCTGTGCGTCACTTGGGGACGGAGGTATCAACGGTCTACACGACACTCAAGTCAGAGAAGCCGTATAGTCGTGTTGAGCTATGCAGGGGTCAACGGAAGAACCCATAGCTGCTTTAGTACAGGCAATTACCATATTAAAGGCGGATATGGCTTCCGCAAACACCGTGATTCACCAAAGGTTAGATTCCATACAGAGTGTCCAGCAGATTCTGAATTCGGGGATGCTGCCGCTCTAGCCATGCCCCCTCCGGTGGCAAGCACCCCAGCCCCGACCCCGGTGGTCCTTCCAGCCCCTTCTCCCTTATCTGCTTCTGAACGTTACCAGGGCGACCCCAAGAAGTTCAGGACCTTCATCAATCAGTGCAAGTTGCACTTCCTATGCAGACCTCTGGCCTTCCCCAACTCCACAGCTAAAGCGGCCTTTACCCTGTCACATCTGGCCGGAACAGCTGCCGCCTGGGCTAACTCTTTACTGGAGAACAACAGTCCGGTTCTCTATGATTTTGATCTGCCAGTTACCGAGATGTCCGAGTCTTCGACACCCGGCACAAGGCACAATCCAGGGATCTGGAGTTGTTAGAACTAACTCAGGGTAGAGGGGCCTTGATAGACTACATCACCCGCTTCAACCAATTGGTCGCCGAGACTTCATGGCCGGAAAGCAAGCGGGCGGTCGTTTTCTATAGAGGTTTGAGCAATCCAATGAAGGATGCCTTATCAGTGGTCCCCTCCGTGCCCACTCAGTATCAGGAACTAGTAGATCTTGCCATGCAGGTAGATGCACGTCGTTCAGAACGCAGGGCTGAGTTGGGCTTCTCCCACCCTGCAGCGCTCAGTCCTCCCACCTCCAGCACAGAGGAGCCTATGCAAGTGGGAGGGTTACGTAGTCCCATCACGACATCAGAGAGAGAACATAGGAGGGTGGATAATGCATGCTTTTATTGTGGCATCACGGGACACTATGTTAAGGAATGCCCGACGTCCCAAGAAGTCCCAGGTTTTTCGGACAGCTCGACCCTAGACCCGGAGACCAGGTCGAGCTTCCAGTCCTGCTTTTGTTCGTGTTCAGCCCATCTTTGTACAGACCACTCTTTGTCCCTCTGCGGGTATCTCCCACGCAGTCACGATCATCATCGACTCTGGTGCCACAGGGAACTACGTAGACATTGCCTTAGCCCATTCCCTCAATCTGCCTTTAGTGGTGAAAGCCCGACCCGAACCGGTCCAGGCTGTAGACGGCACTGCCTTAGTCTCGGGTCCCGTTAGGCACCAAACTGCCCCCCTCTTATTGAGTACGGCGCTAACCAATGGCGCTATTAACGCCTTGGTTGACGCCGTACCCGGACCTTGGTGGATGGCGGAATCACCGCCCCATTCCAAGGTTGGCGGGGCGGTAATTCCCCATTCACCAAGGCTCTTCCCCATTCCCGAATGAGCCCCCATAGGGCTCAATGGGAATGGGGAAGATGCAAATAACGGTGACTGTTCATTACGGTCACCGTTATTGGCTTGGAGGCCCCTTTGCGCCCGCGACTTTAACACCTGCTCAAAGCAGGCGTTAAGGGCAAGGTCGTAGAGGGAACTCGGAGTATGGCGGTAAGGGATTACCGCCACCGGTCTCATTACCAGTGGCCGCTATCCCTTACCGCCATACTCGGAATGAGGCCCATTCACACAGAGACGCTAAGTTTTGACCTGATTACCACACCCCAGTTCGGTATCATATTAGTGATACCCTGGTTGGGTGAGCACAATCCTCTCATTAATTGGCAAACAGGCACGGTCCTCTTTGAGTCAGATATCTGCCAGAACTATTGTCTCTCAGCCCATCAGGAAGCAGATACTCCATCACGGGCCCTGGGAGCTCTCGCTCATCTCACATTGAATGACGGTGGACCAATGGGTGTGGATTCCCATACTGTTGGAGGGGTGGTTAACGGAATTCCCCCTGAGTACAGGGCATTCGAATCAGTGTTCGATCGCGGTTCCTCTGAGGTGCTTCCCCCGCACCGGCCATATGACTGCCCGATTGAACTAATCCCGGGTTCTGCCGTTCCTTTGGGCAGGATCTATTCTCTGTCCCCCTCGGAAGAACAGACTCTGAAGCAGTATGTCCAGAACGCCCTGCGACTAGGCCACATCCGCCCCTCTAATTCACCAGCCGCAAGTCCTATTTTTTTCGTTCCCAAGAAAGAGGGGGATTTCTGCCCTTGTGTGGATTACCGGCGCCTCAATGCCATCACTAAACAGGACAGGTATCCAATCCCTTTGATCACCCCCCTCCTGGACCGCTTATCCCATGCCTCCGTTTTTACCAAGCTGGATCTCCGGGGCGCTGACAACCTAGTGCGTGTCCGCGAGGGCGATGAGTGGAAGACTGCCTTTTGCACCCGTTACGGGTTGTACGAATACCTAGTCATGCCCTTCGGCTTATGCAACGCCCCGGCCACTTTCCAGCGTTTTATGAATGACATATTCAGGGACATTCTGGACGTGTACATGGTTGTTTATCTGGACGACATCCTGATCTTTTCGCGAGATCTAGATATGGATGTGCAGCATGTCCGGGAGGTTTTATCCCGTTTAAGGAAACATTCGCTGTTTGCCACACTCGAGAAATGTCAGTTCCATAAAACGTCTGTTGAGTTTCTGGGCTTCCACATCACCCCTGGGGCCCTGTCCATGAACGAATCCAAAGTGAGGGCGGTCCTAGAATGGGCGATTCCTCAGACGCTCAAGGCCTTGCAGGCCTTTTTGGGTTTCGCCAACTTCTACAGGCGCTTTATTTCGTCCTTTTCCACCATTGCGGCCCCACTTACGGCTCTGACTAGCCCTCAGGTACCCTATCAGTGGCGGAGGGAACATAAGGAATCCTTCGAGGCTCTGAAGACCGCTTTCACCACCGCACCTTCAGCACCCCAATCCCGAGTTCCCATTCATAGTCGAGGCGGACGCTTCCTCCTTCGCCCTCGGTGCAGTGTTGTCTCAGACCTGTCCGACCACGGGCAAGTTGTACCCGGTGGCGTACCACTCCCGCAAGTTTTCCAGTACAGAGGCCCATTATACTGTGACGGAGAAGGAACTTCTGGCTGTCATGGACGCCTTTCGTGTCTGGCGCCATCATCTCTTGGGGGCTAGACATCGAATCACCGTTTACTCCGATCATCAGAACCTGCAGGACTTGGCCTCCCTGAAGTGCATCAACAGCAGACGGGTCCGGTGGCATCTCTTCTTTTCCGCCTTTGACTTTCACATCACTCATCGTCCTGGGTTCACTCATGGGAAAGCGGATGCCTTGTCACGCTCTCCGGGTGGGGTCTTGTTGCCAACCTTCCCTGATACTCTTCTAGGCAAGAGTCACATGGTCTGTCTCTGTACTCCCTCTCTCTCATTGTTGGATTCTGTGTGAACATGGACGAGCAGTCACTCTGACCAACTACGGGACTGGGATCTGGTGTATTGTGACGGCTTGCCCTTCATGCATGATCGTTTGTTTCTTCCCACGCCCGACACCCGTAACCTGGCTCTTGAATGGCCCCATGATGCCCCCTTTAATGCCCATCCCGGCCAGGAGCGCACCATGGATCTCTTAAAGCGCTGGTGCTGGTGGCCCTCTATGAAGCGTGATGTGGAATGTTATGTCAACACCTGCTCGGTTTGCGCTCAATCCAAACACCAAAGAGGCCGCCCAATCGGCCTGCTGCTTCCGCTGCCAGTACCCCCGAGACCTTGGCACACACGGACTATGGATTTCGGGACCGATCTCCCCAGGGTGCGGGGTTTTGATACCATCTGGGTGGTGGTAGATACGTTCACCAAAATGGCTCGCTTTGTCCCGTGTAGGGGAATCCCTTCGGCCCCGGTCCTGGCTGACATGTTTTTTGAATCAGTTTTCTCGTTGTTTGGGCTCCCTTCTGTCATTATCTCTGATCGTGGGTCGCAATTCACGTCTCGTTTTTGGCGAGCTTTGACTAAGCTGCTTGGCATCGATACCAGGTACTCCTCGGCCTATCACCCTGAGACTGATGGGCAGACCGAAAGGACAAACCAATCTATGGAGCAGTATCTCCGGTGCCTTATCTTGCAGCAGCAGTCCTCCTGGTTGAGTGTTTTACGGCTTGCCGAGTTCGCCTACAACAACGCGGCTCACTCTGCTACGGGTCTCTCACCTTTCTATGCCCTCTATGGCCAACACCCCAAGGTGTTGCCCGTCCCTGACGCTTCTGTCTCTTTGAATCCTGCTGCCTCGGCTTGTCTTAGGGATCTGTCTGCTGTTCATGCTCGTACCCTTGTCCACCTTACTGAAGCAAAGGCCTCCATGAAGTCCCGTGCTGACGGCAAGCGCTTGGCTGCTCCTCCCCTCGCCGTGGGTTCCCGGGTGTGGTTGTCTTCCCGTCACCTTCGCCTGGCTGGTTGTTGGAAACTTCTGCCTCGATTTGTTGGGCTGTATGTGATCTCCCAGGTTGTGAATCTAGTGGCTTTTTCGCCTGCTTCTCCCAAGCTCTTGGCGCATCCATCCCGTTTTTCATGTCTCCCTTCTCAAGCCTTGCCCTGATTCCTTCCATCTCCGTGCCCCGGTGGCCCCGGTGTCCCTGGCCTCCCCTGATGTCTTTGAGGTGTCGGCTATTCTGGGTTCCCGTTGGTTTAGGGGTAGGCTCCAGTATTTGGTGGACTGGGCGGGTTATGGCCCGGAGGAGCGCTCTTGGGTTTCCGCCCTGGACGTTCACGCTCCTCGGTTGGTGTCCCGGTTCCATCGGGATCACCCGTCCTGCCCACGGGGTCATGGGCCGTTGGGGGGGGTATGTTAGACACTCCTCTGCACATCAGAACACTGCTAGCATCCCCACAACACCTTCCCCGGGCTCCCACACTACTTCCCCCAGGTTTCGTGACTCATGTGATTTGGTTGCCCCACAGGTCCGAAAGCTCCATACCGGGTACAATGTACGTGCCCAGTTGCAGCCCTTCCTGCATTGGCAGTTGCCATGGAGAGCACACGTCAGAAGGAGCGGCGGAACGCTTCCGCATCGAACAGTCGTCCGCTCACGTGACTCAGGGCGGCGTTTCCCCACGTGACGATGGAGGGCGTCACGTGATCCGGAAGCGCCCAGTACATAACGCTTGATGCACGGAGCACTCACCGCTTCTCAGCTGTCTTTCGACTCTGTTTGGCGCTACATCTGGACTTTGCTTTGCTGGTTTATCTTGACTCTGGATCACTCACCTGGACTCCCTCGGAATATCCTTTGTACCTTTGCTTGGAACTGTTAACTCATCACTGAACCTCGGCCCGTCCCTCATTTGCCTTAGGATCATCCCTTTGAACTTTGTTTGTCTTCGCTACACCCTTGAACTTTGGGGGCTCACGCTACGACTCCAGCCCTTGGTTCAGGTGGGCTGTCCTGTACCCACGTGTGACTACGGTCCCTGTGGTTCTGGGGTCTACCTCTCATCTGAGTCTCGAACCTCCTCCACTAGGTCTCCCGGGTTTTCCAACCACCGGATAGGTAAGCTTATTCAGACCCTGTGATTCTTGTATTATATTGTATTTGCCTGGTACTTAACCCCGTTCTTTCTGCAGCAGCATCGGTGTTCCTGAGGTTCCGTGGATCCGGGAAGCAACATCTCCCACCTGTGGCTCCAAAGGTCGCACAGCGGGGTTCTTTTAGGTTCCCCTGTGCGTCACTTGGGGACGGAGGTATCAACGGTCTACATGACACTCAAGTCAGAACACTAAATGGCTGAGGCACTTTGAATCATGTGCAGGTATTTCTCTTGCTGTAAATGTTCTGGTGGTGCTCATGGCATAAGGGATGAGAGAACATACATAGCAGTTCTAATCTGACGTCCCTTTCCCCACCTTACTCATGTACTGATACCATAGGTTATTTTTCAAATGGGCTGACTTATCAAGGTATGCATTTATATCCTGATAATCTTCTCCAGCATCCCTCTTAAGCCGATTAATGTGTTTGGAAATATCAGAGAAAATGTCACTTATGCTTTTGTTAGGAACAGAAACAGATGTTGCATTATTGGAGATTCCATCTATATTATAAAACATCATTTGTCAAATATAAAAATAAGGAAATAAAGACAACACATTGTACAAAATGCAGTTACAAGAAACATTGCAAAAGAATTCACAGGCCGTACTTTGTTTTAAACACTAAGCAGTCTTCATGCTAACAAGATGTATCTTACAAATATTATGTTACTCACTGTAGTGAATAACGTACTCCTAGTTCCTAGTCCATAGTACCCTTTCCTCCATACTATATTGGCGTTTCACGCTAGGGATGGGAAATTGAACCTTTTTCACCAGAAAAAAAGTGTCTTCCCCTTTAAATTTAGATGCGCGTGGGGGCGCTGCTCTGGGAGCATCAGCTCCGCTGACTCCGCCCACCGGCGCCACTCCTCAGTTCCCTTTAACATGTCAATATTATAATTGCTTAATGACAGGTTTATTAAGGGGGAGGAAGGTGGGACACATGGAGGAAAGGGGACTATGAACTAGGAGTACGTTAGTCACTACGGTGAGTAACATAGAATTAATCCTATGTCCGGTCCCCTTTGCTCGATACTGTACGAGTGATTCTAACTGAATGGATCCCTGGTGAGGAGAGCTGCCCCTCGAAGAAAACAAGTTCTTCAAAACGGCCTGGCCAAATGCTGCGTCAGATCTGGCGGTGGCATCCAAGCAGTAATGTTTGAAAAAGGCTGATTGGGAAAGCCCAAGTAGCCGCCTTGCAGATCATCTGCCATGCAACGGGTCTCCGGAAGGCCAAAGCTGTGGCCTTGGCTCTGATGGCATGGGCATGCATGTTTGCTGGCAAAGACCTGTGCTGCGCTTCATATGCCTCCTTGATGACCATCACCATCCACCTTGCTGTATTGAAGCCTTGGAGGCTTGACAGCCCGGTTTGTCTTGCCAAAAGTGATGAACAAGGCATCCGATTTATGGAAGCTTTGTCCTGTCCAGGTAAACTCTTAGAGCATTCCTGACATCCAGACAGCACAATACTTTTGGAGCCTCATCCTTTAAATCTGCAAAGAATGTTGGAATTACTACCTCCTCGTTAAGGTGAAGAGATGACACGACCTTAGGGAAAAATTAAGGGTGCGCCCTGAGCACCACCATGTCCCGGTGAAATGTAGGATACGACTCTGAAGGTACCACCGCCTGTATCTCACTGATCCTGCACGCTGATGTTAGGCCGACCAGAAGAGCAGTCTTTATAGTAACCAAGTAAAGAAAGAAGAAAACCCCTTGCACTTCGCGCTTGGTAAATGCAGATCTACAACATGTTTGACAAAAGATTATTCGGTTTTAGTAATGCTTGAATTAAGAGCCATATAGTCTTAAGAGGGCTTGTTAAGTCCAGTTTATTTTCTTGTGCAAAAGACCAGCCAACACATGTTTCAACACAATGTCTTCTTCAAGACTATTACATTCTTGATGCGTTACCAGATTTGATACTTGAAGCATCCTGTAAGGAATCACCTCCAAAACTACTATCTACGTATGTCAGGTCCCTCTCATTGGAATAAAATGGACATATATGTCCTGTAAGGCATCACCTCCAAACGCTATCCTCTGCTGTGTTCAGTCAGGTCCCTCTCATGTGGTTATTATTTGCAAAAACAGGTGTCCTGTAAGGAATCACCTCCCTAGGTTTTTGCACGTAATAACATAGACTTAACAAGCCCACTTATGACTATATGACATTTAACTCAAGCATTACTAAAACCGAATAATCTTCTGTCAAACACGTTATAGAGATGCATTTACCAAGCGCGAAGTGCAAGGGATTTTCTTCTTTCTTTACTTAGTTTCAAGTGGTACAATGGTTACCATTTATCACTCGCCTCGCTGCTGGTAGACTATACACCTTAGAACCCAGCGCAATTGGACACAGTCTACCCTTGCCTAATTGTGTTTTATAGTAACCAGCCTGATATCCGCTGATGCCATGGGCTCAAAAGGCTTGCGGGCCAGGTCGTCCCAGCACTACGTTAAGGTCCCAGACAGGATACGCACGCTTGACGAGGGGATACAATCTGGCCAGGCCCGCCAAGTGCTTTTGACCATCGGATTGGAGGAGGAAAAGATGTTATTGCCTGAATTTTTGTAAGCCCATAAGGTCGCCAGATAAGTACGATAGGCGTTTACCTGCACCCCGGAGTGAGCCAGATGCGCAGAGAAAGAGATCACATTGTCCAGTGAGCACATCAGAGGTTTTCTCTTGTTTGCCTTGGCCCATTGACAGAACCTGGACCATTTGCTTCTGTACTGACTCCTTGTGGAGCTGCTTCTGGCCCCCAGAATAATAGCAGGGTTGTCCTGCGACAGGTGCAGATATTTCAGGGTGACTTGTCCAGGAACCACGCTGCAAGGGCTAACACTGCCTCCCTGCTGAGATAGAAGGGGGGCTTGATCCACCGGAAGGGGGACCGGAGGCTGATCCGACAGCCAGAGGAGTTCTGAGAACCAAGGTCTTGCTGGCCACCACAGCGCTATTAAGATGAGCCGAAGCCTCTGTGATTCCTTCACCTTGCAGATGACCCTGTGAATCAATGGAGTGGGGGAAAAGCATATGTGCTCATGCCATTCCATTGGATCTGCAACGTGTCCCCCAGAGAGCCCATGCCCTGACGCATCCAGGACACAAACTGATGGCATCGCCTGTTGCTTCTGGTGGCAAATAGGTCCACCTGAGGGTGTCCCCACCTGATGAAGATCTCTCCACTCATAGGGCCTCATTACACGGACGGCGGTAAGGGTTAACGGTCACCGTTAATGGCAACGGTGACCGTTAACCCTTACCGCCGTACTAGGAGGTCCCTTTGCGGGTTGGAGGATTTAACGCCTGCTTCTTGCAGGCGTTAAAATCCAACCCGCTAACGGACCTCGGAGCTAATTACGGCACCGCAAAATTGCGGTGGCGTAATTAGCGCCTTCCCCAGTCCCATAGAGCCCTATGGGGCAGGAATGGGAATGGGGAAGGGCAATGGCGGAAAGGGGATTTACCGCCCCTCCAACCTTGGAATGGGGCGGTAAATCCCCTTTCCGCCAAGGCGGTGCCGGTATTTTACCGGCATGAGCCATGGCGCTAATAGCGCCATGGCTCACCGCCTACCGTGTAATGAGGCCCATAGTTGTTCACCCCCAGCCTGCTGAGGATGTCCGCCTCCAAGTTGGATTCTCCCAGGAGGTGGACTGCTAATAAGTAGATGTTGTTTGCCAGTGCCCAAACCTATATGTCGACCAAAAGCCTGCAGAGGGGAGAAGACCTGGTACCTCCCTACTTGCTAATGTAATACAAGCATGTAGAGCTGTGTCTGAATTCAAACTAACTTCTTGTTGACAATGGAGAGGAATGCTTTGAGAGCCAGCCAGATAGCCATCATCTCAATGCAGTTGAAGTGCTCCAGTTGTTCCTGCCATGACTAAACTCCATGGACACTGTGGTTGTCCAGGGTAGCACCCCATCCCTCTAGGGATGAGTCTGTGGTAATGGTGAGCTGTGGGGGCGGCTGCCTGAACGGCCGGCCCACTAATGGGATGGCATCTACCCTCCACCACAAGAGGTCCTGGTGAAAGTGTTGTGGTATGCTGACTGGAACTGATTGAGATTGTCATGATGCCTACCCCGGGGCATCCGGATCGAGTCCATCAGCCCGGGAGCAGGCATCCAGATACTTGTTAAAACCCCAGCAGCCCCGGCTGGGGGCTGTTTGGGTTCAGTCCTGGCGCCTTAGGCGCCAGGCTCATCTTAGAAATCAGTCCTGGCGCCAGGCTCATAGACATTACTTACCTCATGCAGACGATGCTGCAAATGAATCCAAGCCAA